>NC_090941.1:268450598-269700598 GCF_040938575.1 Ambystoma mexicanum
TGGTCTCTTTATGCCTGGACCCAGTTCTGTTCTCAGCCCTCTGTGCACATCTTCAAAGTGATGTGAATGACTATGTGCTCCCAGTGTATCTGTTAGCAACAGCACATTTGCCTATGAGAGTGCTCTCCAGTTTGCAACATTGTTAACTTGTTCATGTTTCACTTCATGTCTAGGTTGCTGAGAACTCTTTGTCTTCCCACCGCGGGTGAATGACCATTGTCTAGCTCAGCCACATCACATGGTTGAAATAACAAAATTGAGCTCTTCTGTTCTGCAATTACGAGGATTTATTCCGTTTTTCGATAGATGTCCCTTGTTGTTTTAGGTTTTGGATGTGCTGCTTGTCTCTGACCTTGACTGTGAGCCCTGGCCTTCCTGCTCTGTGCAGCCTGGCTCTGCTTTCCCCTCGTCCCTTGTCCTGCGGCCTTATGTGATCTTCGTTATACTATGATTACTGCACACCTATATCATGCTATATTTCCTATAGGTTAGTCATACTTGGTCCTGCCAGGCTTCTTATGTGATCCTGTAGTTCCAGAGGGTTAGTTGCCATAAGCATCTGCAAGCGTTTTCTGCATTGCTTTGTTACCTTGTGATCAGAGTTTCTGCACTTCACTAATGAGAGAAATAATCAAAACATTGACAGTATGTATATGGATCGGTCCTCTATCTATAGAATTGTGTATGGGTGTTCTTTGTGTTTACAAATGTGTGTTTGTGTAAAGCTGTGCATGGTTGCCAGTGTACTTCATGACTAATGTAGCTATGTCATGGTGTCACTAATGACGTCAGCTCAGTGGTTTCTTGGCATTAGTCATCGCCATCCATCATAGCACTTGGATCCCTGATCACTTTTGAGGCACCTGTATCCATAAAGACATTCACTGGATAAGGTTTGAATGGATGTCTGTGAGAATACTTCTCTGCATACGTGTCAGTCAGTGGTGCTCCTGGGGACTGTTGAATAGCAAGTGACTTTATGCGTTCTTGACTCTTTGGGCAGTCATGTTCATGGGGCTGAGGGGGGCATTCCTGGGACCCTCTCTTCACATCAACAGAGCAAGGCGTATAAAAAACAACAGCAATGTCAATGGTCCAATAGAACATATTCAACAATTGGGTATCATCACATAAACACATACATATTAGCAAGACATGATTACCAAAATCATAAAAACATGGTAGAAAAAAAGGAGGGATGGGGGAAGGAGAAAGAAACCAAACAGAACATTTGATTTAATATATGGTACTGAAAACATATTCAACCATCTTAAATTAGCCCATTCCATTTCTGTGATAGATACACACACTGACCCATATGTATTTAGCACAGTATGGGTGGCACCTGAGCCAAGTGTTTGTCATAATGCATGCTTATTCGTGCCGTGGTTTGTGCCGACGTTTCATGGATAATCCTTACTATTAACTGTGCACCATGAAAACAGTTTTCCTACATTGTTAGAGGAAAGCCCCAAGTGTTCAGAGCCCATATGAAATGCCATAATCAAGCCACGCCTTTCTGTAATGGAGTCTACCATATCTCAATTCCTTGAAAACGCTGTCTTGGGTAATTTATGTCCACTGAAAACCTAAACAACTGATTTGAAAAGCAAAATATTAAATTCCTAATTAACCGTGTTTAGAATGTCTGCTGCAGTGCCAGCAACCCAGTGATAAACATACCTTAAACAGCAATTATATATCACACAAGTGCATCTGGAGTTGTATCTACAATGAAGAAAACACCACAATATTCTTAGCACCTCTTGTACAAAAGGACAATGCACTCCTGTGTTGAGGATGTATGAGTCCACCATTTCTGATATTCAGATTGATGAAACTACCGGGACCTACGCTTGGCTTCTCACTGATTCATGTCCTGCGGTCGTCACTCCACCCTCATACGTACAAACACTGGGTCAGTCCGGAAGTTGCAATTACCACCCAGGAACCCACCATCTTGGAATGGAGAATAAATTGCAGAATTGTACTTGCTGGTCTGCCATACATGACGCTGACCATTTCCAATAAAATATTGCAGAGATTTGAAATTATAAGACGTCAGTTTAGCTAAATACTAGCCAACCCAGATAGGGTATACTCTCCCATAAATGTGCTTGATAATAAACGACGCATTGTGCTAGTCCAATTGCCAATGGGTAAGCAGATGCATATAAATAATGTTTGTGAAAAAATAACGAGATCTTAGAACCTCTACTATACGTTTTGGCGGATATATTCAATTTAATCTCATCTACATAACACCCCATTTAAAGAAAGTAATCTAACTCAATAATTGTACAGCTTGGCTTTGATGTTCCCCACCATCCGTGCAAATAACACAAAATACATTATTAGCAACAATGTGAACAGGCACTGTATTTGTGCAATTAAAATTATACTTTCTAAATTAATCCATGCATAACCGAGCAAACTCATCTGCACGGTTGCTGTTGCCAGACTGAAAAACCAAAATGTCATTTCCCAAATGCTGCGTTACTGTAAACATTGGCAATTTGCCTATGTGCAACCAAAACATATTGGCTTAATGATAGCCCTCCAATGCAACAGATTAACCAATCCTGATTCTCAGAAATTAGTGTGCAATAAATACTTGATGCAAGCAAAGTAAGGTACACATATGATTATTAAAAGAACACTGAAATCTACTGATGCATAGTAATCCCCACTTAAGAGAAACACAGCAAATTCATGATCTGTGTTCAATTCTTGATGCAGTGTCCTGTATTTACATATTAGGCGTGCTTCTAATTGGTTAAGTTTAAGTTTGCACTTGCCCCCTGTTGGTGGTAACATAACCTGCATCAACCCCACAAATCTTAGTTCTTTGACATTGTCCAATTGATGATGTCGCTGCCAGTGTGTTGCCAACGGATATGTTGTCTCTTGGCTGAGATAGTGCTGAGATATTCACGAATCCTCACTTTTAGGACCCGAATTGTGCTGCCAATATAATGTAATCCACATACACAGATAATACAGTAAATGACATACTTAGTATAACCGTTCATGAATTTGGAAATCTTCTGAGTACCAGGATTTCCAAAGCTGTCCTCATCTGTTTCAAATGCATGTTGGCACATGGTGCAGGCCCCACATTTATGGAAGCCTCCTTTCCTCCTTTTAAGCAACCAATCACCGTTCTCCGGAGTGTCTCTCATAAATGATGGAAATAGCAGGTTTCTGAGTGTTGGAGCCTTGCTATATGTAATGCTTGGAATGTGAGGATTATGCATGAAACGTCAGCACAAACCACGGCCTGAATAAGCATGAATTACGACAAACACTTGGCTCAGGTGTCACCGATACTGTGCTACATAAAAATGGGTCAGTATGTGTATCTATGACAGAAATGGAATGGGCCAATTTAAGATTGTTGAATATGTTTTGAGTACCATATATTAAATCAAATGTTCTGTTTGGTTTCTTTCGCCTTCCTCCCGTGTCTCCACCCGCCCCCTTTTTTTCTACCATGTTTTTATGATTTTGGTGATTATGTTTTGCTAATCTGTATGTGTTTGTGATGATATCCAATTGTTGAATATGTTCCGTGGGACAATTGCAACTTGCAGTTGTTTTTCATTTGCCTTGCCCCTGTTGATGGAAGTGAGTTGGTTCTTTTAATGTATGGGGTTTTTGATGTATGACATGTTGCATATGCGTTGCAATATGACTACTTAACAGTGTGTACCAATAACTGTGGCAATGCATTATTTTGTGTCATGTTCTCATGTTATATGCACTGCAGCCTGGAAAAAGACCTGTGGTCGAAACACGTGTCGGCTGTCTATTTTTGATTGAAAGTGGGAGCTCTGACCTATTGTCATCTGTGCAGTGTGGTTATGTATCTATTGAATTTGTAGATTTAGGACTCTGAGAGCATAGAGTCAACTTTGAAACAACCACACAGAGAAGATACACAAGATTGGTATTAGGATCAGACATAATTGAATCCTTAGTTAGGTTGCTTTGATGAGCACTTTGGATCCTAGTCTTATGCTCTGCACTTTATACAATTATGTAATATGTATAATGCCTGTCTAGCCATGAATAGTGCCGACAGGTATCAGCTGAGTACATTTGGACTGTATTTTTGTCTTTGTTTTGTATTTTATTGAATTTCTGTAGTACTTCATACCAAAGCCATAAACAAATATAAACGGTGCAAGTAAAATGTAAAATCAAATACATGACTGGCCATTCGGGGTGAAGATATAGGTCTTAAGGCGAATGTGGAATAGAAGAAAAGAAGAGATAGATCAGATATCAGGAGGGAGTGTATTCCTGTACCCACCCACAGTGAAACGGGGAAATTCCTCCCCAGTTATCCAGTGACCCTGCATGGCCCAGATCCCTCTCTGGTGTTAAATGCTAAATGTGTTCATCCCTATAAGACCTATATAAACCCTTGTGTTTTGCACCGGAAACCTAAGGGTGACCCCCCACAGAGTTGTAGAGAACTGGGCCTTCCAGCAGGGACTTCATTTCACCAAAATGCCTGGGATAGCACAAGTGACAGCACATGACCCCGACATGTGATGACATCACAGGAAGTGATGTAATTTTACACCGCCCAAGTGACATTACAGGTAGTGATATCACACAACCTTTCACCCCTTGAAAAAACAGGAAGTGGCATCACATAGCGTTGTTTCCTCAGTACACTAATAAAAGAACTGTTACGATATAACTATTATAAGATATGCATTTAATACGAAAATGGATGACCATATGTAGCATTAATATCAGTGTGTATAGGCCATTTTACCAAAGTTCTGTGAATGTAAGCAGACGTCCAAGGCCAAATGATGCCATGCAGTGGAAAGAAAATACATGTGGCTGTTGCATGAAATGAAAGAAGGTGTGTCAACAAATTCAACCCTTTGAAACTGAGCCAGAACCAAGCAAACCTACAGTTGTCCCTTGTCGGGATATGCAACAAAAAAACGGATTGTCGCAGGTTATATATATTTAGATCTGGTGTACGTTTTCTGAAGCATTTTCATTTGTTAGACAGTTCTCACATTGTTAGTGTGTCAAGGGACACAGACAGAGAGACCTTCAATCATTTCCCCCCAAGTCCTGCTAAAGCCCACATTCCTCACTAGCAGTTGTGTTGTTAAAATACAGTTTTAATAAAGATTTTAACAGAATTTTTTCGAAGTCACATATCAGAATCACCCATAGAAAGAGCAGAGCGCATACAAATAGGCAACAAATGAACCAGAACAAACAACTTACATGGAAAGGAAATCTGTACTCACGTAGATACAATATGTGATGGGAGCCCCTCGTCATATGAGTGACTACAGGACTTGTACAGTTGCGTAACGAGCGGGGGGGGGCATGGCGGGGCAGCTTTCCTCCCCAGTGGCCCTTTTAGAGCCAGACCGGGGTTTTTGTCAGTGGGACACCTCTCCCATTCGCCACCCAAGCATGGTGCAGAACGCGAAAGGTGTCCCGCTGGCAGGACAAGGAGGGTACCGAGCGCAGTATTCCTGCTCAGCACCTTCATTGTCCTGGCAGAGAGGATTAGAGTGGGAGCATTAGACATGGATGGGAGGGAGCAGGAATTACTAGTGGGGTTGTTTGCCTCTTAAGAAATGTGAATGGTGATGAGAAGTACGCATAATGCTGCCTGCTTTATGAAATCATGACTATGCCCTTAAAACCCAAGGGGGACTTGTTAGGCGTACATTAATCTGCACGATACTATTGTGACTTCGTATGAAGGATGGGGAGAATAAAACTAAAGCCATACTCTTATTGCTCAACCTAGTTCTATGATGATGTATATATAGTGTATAGTTAGTTTATTATGAAAGGCTAGTTTCTTATGTAATGTGGTTTGCTTCCAAGGCATTGCTATAAATAAAGTATTATTTAAGCACCTGAAATGCAAAGCAAAACCTTAATATCAACTAAACCTGGGAAGATGTGCTCAGTTGTTTAAATTGGCCACATCCCAGTTTCACCATTTCACCAAAGTGTGTGATCCCGGGCAAATCATTTAGTCGCACTTTCTATCTGCAGCCCTGTAAGTGATTTACTTCATAGCTTATGTTAATAATCATGCTTTTTATTTTATAAAAAAAAAGCCTAATGACTATATAATTGCTCCATATACAATAATAGTGCAATTTAGGTATTTTGCACCACACAGTTATTTGCCACCTGGCTTACATATGACAACTTATTCTAGAGTCACTTCTATTGTGTCTCCAAGTATCAAGGATTGATGATGCCCCTTGCAATATCCTTTTCTGTGAAGTCACTTCTATTGGTGCAATACATACACAAATTTGGAGGTGTGCATGTATTTTGCCCCACAGAGCCTGGACAGAGCTCGAATAGATGAGTTTCCTGCATCGGTAATGGCCAGGCACTTTTATTTAATTGTTTTATGTGTAGTTGTTAAAATGGCATCTGCCAATAATGTTACCAAAAAGGTTGTTTGCTTGGGCGCAAATGAGACCGTATGAACTTGCACGCACTGCATTTTGGGGGGAAAGTAACAGGACTTTTTTCGTGGCTCCCCCTCCACCTCCCCACTTTGGCAATGCAGGGGACTCCCCTGCTGAGCAGCTGTTGCACGTTAACTCTTTCAAACCTTGGCACGCCTGCTATTTCTTTCTGCAAACAGGTTTTACATCGTTGAATGAGCCCTTGTTCTACCGACGCTCTTTGTGTCTTTCATCGCAGGCAGGCGGGATGTGAAATGTATGAGGGATAAACTCAAACAAGACAGCAAAAGCACCATAAGAGAGTTTAACATGTTCTATCTGTTCAGCGCTAATTAAAATGGTGGACTTTTTTTGCCGTTTGTGTTTGCAGATTTCAAGTAGAGCTGCAGGACTAAGAAATTAAAACGTCCACTGAGCAGCAACATGGACAAACCATATGCTCCTGAGCAAATCAGAAAACAGGTACTGCACCAAGTGGATCTGCATGACATGACACCACGAGCACTTTACACAATGACTCTGAGTCATTAACACACCCCCACGCTTGCAATGATCGATACTACTCCCCTGGGCCTGTAGCTTAACAATCACATGGCTGACTGTCTTTGAACTGTAATGTAACTGTAATATAAACAGGTCAATTGCTCAGAATCAACCCAATGGAATAGAGAAGCAGAAAATCCATTTGACACTGTTAAAAAAGTAAAAGCCCCTGCGTTGATTTCCATGACTACAAGAAGACATTAACAAGAAATTAACCTTGTACTAACACGTCAGGAATCGGTTTTCGCCAAATCAAACCCATTGGCAGTATTAGAGACCAATTAACATAAGTGTGATGTGTGACCCTCCCATCTGTATTGCCCTTTTAAGCTGTGGGTCCCTCCCAATGTGTAATGCCGTTTTAAGATGGCCCAAGCTAATAAAAGGAGCGACTGCAGGCACGTGCATCAGAACGGCTGCAGACTCCAACCATGGAATGTCTGTTGCCTCTGTCTCTCATTCTGTGCCTGCAGGCCTATACCGTGTGATCACGGTCCTGCAGACCTGGCTTGCAAGCCCACACTGTGTGATCACAGCCCTGCAGTTCCCTGATGGCCCGGCCCCCGACTAGCCTGGTGCTGTGGGTCCAGCCCAGGCACCCATCATTCAGGATGCTGCTGACTTCTGAGGTGCTCTGGTACCCAAGCTGTCTACCCACAGCCTCACAGGAATCTACCCTGCGACAGCTATAACTCCCGGTGACCTAGGAACCCAGAGGTGGACTGGGAACAAAAAGAGGCCCTGGGAATATTTTTCAAAGTGGCCCCATATTACACAACTTCAGCAAGCCCAACCCTTTTCCTATGAGAAAATGTGAAAAATAAAATAGTTTACCACACAAAAGAGGCCCAGGGTGCTGAGGCCTACCGGGAAATCTCCAGAATTTCCTATAGGCCAATCCACCCCATGCCTGGAACCCTGCTGGTGGATCCTCCATGGCCGTGGCCCTCCCAGAGGAGGGTGTTTGTGTGGCCAGGATGGAAGGGATGGTGAGTGCCCCCCTGCAAGCAGCAGGGTCAGCCTTCATGCCCCCACACCACTGGTGCTGCAGGTGTACACCCAGGCTATCCGGCGGTGAAGACTGCAGCACTCCTGTCATCGGAGCGGATATGGAGAGACATGAAGGCTTTCCAGTGATACCGCGCCCAGCTGGTGGCGAGTGAAGAGAATGAAGGACAGTGAATCTGCACAAAAAACATGTCAAAGTCCCTGCAGCACGGTGGCAATACAGTGATATCCCGGGCTCCTGGCAGTGAATGTTGTGGGTGTTTCCGGAGCTGAAGAAAAATATCCCAGGCCAGGAGGCGGTGAGCTTTTTGATGAACTCCACCGAAAGTGCTGCTGCCATCACAGCTTGATGAAGTGTGCCCTTCCCTACAGACCCGGGCTGCGCCAGTGGTTGGTGTATTCTCCGAGCCGGAGCTGTGAAAGTGAAAGCCCCAGCAAAGAACCTGGGCCCAGTGGCAGTGATTGAATACGGAGCTTCAGGCCCAAGCAAGTGATAAGCAGATCACTCCGGTGATGGAACTGGGCAAAGAAGAAACCCCTGCATCTCGCGGGCTGGACGGCAGTGAAATGGTAAAGCTCGAACGTAGGAGCTGAAGTGCACCCTGCTGTGCAAGTGCTCTCTTTCCCTGCGGCGTGTGTACGGTGAAGGCGACGAAGGCAATCGTAGGCGAGGTGCGCATTCCTCCAGCAGAGTGAGCCCAGCTGCCAAGGTTAACAATGAAGCGCTCCTGCCTGGGGGTGGGGAGAGTGTGTTCATGTGTTTAATGTTTGCAACTATCTGAGCACCTATGTATGTACTATATGTCTACCTCCTAATTCCCAAGCAGTATAAGTATTGTTGTTCTGTAACGGGGGAATCATGTATGTTTCAGCAACTACTGTTTTGTTTGTTATGGAAAAGGAGGAGTGTGATGTGTGACCCTCCCATGCGTATTGACCTTTTAAGCTGTGGGTCCCTCCCAATGTGTAATGCCTTTTCAAAATGGGCCATGACTGTGTCATGACCCAAGCTAATAAAAGAAGCAACTGCAGGCAAGTGCATCAGAACGGCTGCAGACTCCAACCATGGAACGGGTATCGGGCAATAAAATTGCAGCAAAAATGTCGCTGGCAAAAGAAATCGTGGCAAAAATGCCGTGGTTTGACCCAGTAAAGGTGTATCCCATTATGCCATTTAAGGGGAGCAGGGGTTGCGGGGGTGTCCCCTGTTCCCCTTAAATGGTACAATGGGTCTGACGTTGCGGGGGCGTCCCCCGCTTCCTGTACATGATTGTGGCGGCAAAACCATAGAATTTTTGCAGCAATATTTTGTATTCAAGTCAAGACATGGAACCCATGGAACGGCTGTTGTCTCTGTCTCTCATTCTGGGCCTGCAGGCCTACACCGTGTGATCACGGTCCTGCAGCCCTGGCCTGCAGGCCCACACTGTGTGATCAAGGCCCTGTAGATGCTGGCTGGTCTGGGCACCCCATTCCAGCCTGGTTCCCTGGGTCCAGCCCAAGCACCCACCATCCAGGATGCTGCCAGCATCTGAGGTGCTCCAGCACCCTCCCCACAGCCTCACAGGGCCCTACCCTACAACAGCTATAAGTCAGGGTGACCACGGCACACCAACATGGTGCTGGCCCCACAATAGTAAGGACTATTTAGAGTATGATGCTGATGTTTCCGCTCTCAAGATCACCCACAAAACTTGACCCAGGTGAACATTCCAATTGCAGATTCTTTCTGTTGGATCCAGTTCTTGCAGCTTGCTTTCTGGACAATGCATTATGTGTATGCAGAGAACAACGGAAGGCACATCCGACTGATTAAAAAGCACCAACATAAAACAAAGCACACAATTAGCTAGCAGTAACCAATTCCATGTCTCTATTGGAATTTTCACTGGATCCCACAAGAATGTGTTCAACAATGTATCAGCAGCTGTATCCAGCCGAAAGTATTTGTGACGGGCATCTACATACGTAAGCACACAGCGCCACTTGCCAGTAGAAGATGCATTGCTTCTGCAGATGGTTTTGAAGCTCTGTGGGCCCATTTTCAGGGGGATTGACAGCAACAGATAATTAGCGCTTTGGCCACTCGCAATGAAATCAATTAATAACAGTTGTGTTGGAAAGTGTAACGAACAATGTGTTTGGCTCATTGCAGGAACGAGAGGAAGACACCTGTTTGTGCGTAGGCTGCAGTCGCAGGTCTGATTTCATCTTCCTTCTCTGATGTCATGTTGTGTGCATTCGTAAAACACTTGCAAGGGTATGGCCTCATAGTGCTAAGTGCCTTTCAGTGATGTTTTGTGGCGCATAACTGTGTTTCTCGTAGACTGTACTCTGAACATAGCAGGCGCTTCATTGACAGTGAGAGGGTAATTACAGTATCAAGAGACAGCTCCATGGCATGAGGCTATATGCAGAAGCAATGTGTTGGACTGTGAGAGGAAATCTGTGGCTCGTCTTGTGGTGGTTTACCTGAAGGGTTTGAAGTGGTGTGTGACAGCAGTGAGACAAGAGGGGATCAGTTACCAGCGCAGGATGGCCCTTGGTTCCTGCACATCTGCTTTTCTGCATCCATACCAGTAAAAGTGTTCTACATTATAGCATGCACAGTGTATTGGGTTTGCCTTGTCCGTCATGCAGTGTCCCATCGATGTGCAGCTCTTTTGGCTGGCTTGGAAGAATGGGCGTGGGCAGAGAGAAAGGTTTGCTCATTGGCAGGAGAACGGTCAGTGGCTGCTGGATATTATGCTGCTTAAATTCTTCAGAAATCCTTCTGAAAAAACAAGGCCAAAACAGACATTTGTTGGAGTGGGGGGCGGGCAGTGGGAGGGATAGCTCCTCCTTCCTAGCCACCAAAAGCTCCTGTGCCTCCCGGCTCAGACTAGCCCACAGGGCCAGTTTTGTTGCCCAAACAGTGCGTGCCATCCTATTCTGCGTGTCTAAATAGGAGAACAGTAAATACAACTAAACTCCTCTACTCACTCTTGCGATTGCAGGCGTACTGCCTACAGGACATGACAGGGACTCGATGGAAGGGTCCTGACTCCCGCGCAGCACTTCCCTGTGATAAAGCCACGATATGGAGTCAGCGTGTACATGTAAGAACACAGTCTCTATAATGAATGTCAGCTAGAGGCGAGGCGGCCATATTAGACCAGTGTGAGTATACCTGGTCACAGTGTCTCTAAATAATATGTGTCCTAAAAGCAAGGGCTCACTCGGTTTAAATTAAATTAAATGTGACTAATCAAATATGCACACAAATGTGCATGCTCCTCCACATGCTCTGTATTTTTTTATATAATTTTTAAATATATTTTTTCTTATATCATTTTTTATGTACATTTTATATACATTTCTTAAGTACAAGCACCTAGATGCCTGAGGGTAACGTGTGCTTTAATAAATGTAAAAAAAATAAATAAATGCATAAAAATTGTTTTAAATATAGGTGTCGCAGACAATATGGTAGGGGTATCAAGGTAGGTCACAGGGGTCGCAACTGAGAACACTAGCAACCCCCAAATGACGCCCATGCCTTCGAGACACAACATTTTCAGCAGGAAAACACCACAAAGCCCCCCCTCATGGAACTCCTAGCCACCGTTCTTCTCTTGGGCTTACTGCACCAAAACACCCAGACTCGCTTGCAGTGGAAAAGGTCGCTTTAATGTGGCAGGCCAAAGCTCACAAATCAATGCTAACCTGGCTCCCTGGCCTTACAAACTAACAGATCTGTTTTTAACAATTGCCGAACAAATGTAATAATTAAAACACTTTCAATTCCCCCAACAATGAATTAATTAAATCAGTTCAAATTCCTCCCTACCTATCCATGCTCCCTTCCGTCTCCTTAACATCGTCTCACGCCTTCCTTCCCGCTTTCTCCCATCTATTCCCAGGGGCATGCCCCTCCATCTTCAATACCTGTCCCCCCTGTTTGTACCCCCAGGGCAGCCCGTTCATGCAAAAAAGCACCACCCCCTTCCTTTCCCGTGCTATTACCCCATTGTGCTTCCTTCCCCCCTCATCCAAAGGGCCATGCCCCCGGCATCAGACAAATCCTCCCCTGAGGTGTTCTTTTTGCCCCACCCCTACCAGTGTTGCCTTCTACACCCAACTCTTTATTATTTCTTGAACTTGCAATGTCAAATCCAGAAGGTAGTAACTGTTCCCAAATACTGACAAATGAACACCATCCTCTGGAAAACCGAAAAATCCCCATATACTATCTCTCTGTGCTCCTGTACCTGCACTGCCGTCAAGCTGCAAAAAATGTTCATCTCCCTATTTATTTTCTTCCTAGTTCTCTCTACTGCCCCCTTCACTTACCGCTCCCCTCCATACTCTCCTCAACAACAGCTTTGACCATACCAAACTTACCTTTGTCCATATCTCCCTAAGCCATGCCAAATCCCTTTTCATTTTCCACAAAAGCGCCACACCTGTTTCTCGGACCAGATCGTTCTCTCCCAAATGTATTATCACACCCTTCTGGGATCCTATAATGCTCCTTCAGCCCCGCCAACATGAGCAACAGCTGATCCAATTGAAGCCCCCTAAACCCGACCATCTCACAAGTGCCACATTATAACTGGACCCCAATTGAGTACCAAAAATCATTTTCTCTGCCTCCTTCCCCGCCCATTTCACAATCGAATGTCCAACAATCCAAATCTGCCGCAACTCACCCGTCCTCTGAGCCGCATCTGCAAAAGAAATGATATTGTCACTTTCCACTCCACAACCTCCTGAAATCCCCCGGCCCTCCCCTTTTCCTTATGCCCCACTCTGTCAGCCCCTTTTTCCAAATCCCTGATATACCCTTTGTACTTCCCCAACCTCCACCGACCAAAGCTTTTTACCTTGTCCTCCGATGACCCCAACCTGCTACCTTCAGGTGCTGCACCCATCCTGAACAAATGAGTTCCAAACTCCTCTGCGTTTTCACCCATGGCCAACAACACTTTCCGCATTACTCGCAACTCCTGAGCTGCCGACACTACCGCCCCGTCCTCATGCTGGAAAACCAATCCTGATCTTCCCCCACATAACTCCTTCCACGCCAAACCTGTCCTTACCGGGCACAGGTCCTTGCTAACCCACCCCAACAACACCCAACAGCCCCTCTCTTTTTGATCTGTCTTTGACCTCCTAATCTTAATATCCAACCCCAGCTCTGAGAAATAAATATCTTCCCACAGCAGACCACCTCCCCCTCTTCCCCCCCACCAGTTCAGACACCCTAAATGCCCCAAAAAACAATCAAGTAAAACATGCTGAAAACATGACCTCCTCCAAGCCGACCAGCATACCCCGTTCAAAACCCGGAATAATCTGACCAACAAAGCCGCAGAGACTGGCTGCCTGCTATCCTTCTCCCTCCTATTCACCCTTGCCCAGCCCTCTAGCATCTTGCTTGCCATTTCCCCCTGCTCGGCTGAAAGTCCAAAAACCATTTCCCCTAGAACGCAATGCCCACCAGCTTCCCGGCTATTGTTGCTTTCGGCCATCCTTTGACCAGGCACCCCAATAGGAAATTGACCACATCATCCCTCTTCGCTCCTCAACATCCTCCCTACCCTTCCAGCTACGCACTCTCCCTTTTATGAATTCCACCCATGCCCTCCTGTATGCCGCCCCAGACGCTGGGGCCAGCGAACCCTCCACTAGAGACAGTGCTCCCAACTTCCTATCTTCCACAGCTACTCCGGGATCTGCTGCCCCCTCTGCTCCGCTCCTGGTGCCAGTCCACAGAATCTCTGCCATTGAAAATGAGATAATGCATCAGCGATGTCATTATCCTTTCCCGGCACGTGTGTCGCCCTAAACACCACATTCAATTCCATACAGCGCAACACAAACTCCCTGTAAGAGGATTCAATTCAACACTACAGCTAAGTCAACGCCTAGTCTATAATACTGAATGAAAACCCTTATTGATATATCTTTATGTCCAGTTCATGCGTTCTGGATGACTACCCCTATATAACACCCCTCTCTTGGAATCCCCCTGACCCCACTGAGCCAAGAAGTAGTTCTGTTTTGCAAGTTTACAAGGTTTATTTGATAATTTAAAATATATATATATCACACTTTATAATAAATTAATAATTGAATAGCACACTTAATCTGATATGATAAAGATCAACAACGGAGAATCTGGCACTAGCACACTTCTTATAATCACTAATGAGTTGACATGAAATGGATAAGGTAGCACACTGGTAAATAGGAACAAAAGTATAATGTGGTAGAGGATGCTTTATGTAAGCTCAGGTGGATGCAATATTCAATGAATGCAGTACAGAAAATACTCAATATGATTTCAACCAAACAATGTAATCACTTTTCTCTGGCAATCCCCTCCCCCCCTTGATGCAAGGCAAGGAAATGGAAGGAAAACACACAGTTCTCAGAAATGCAATCAATGTAAATCAGTTCACCCCAGCAAGCTTACACTACAGAAAACAGATAGGAGTTTTGAAAACACAGGCAACATGCTTTTATATGTGCTAGCAATGGATGAGAAATATGCTGGAAATGCTTTTAATTCCCTTTCAGAGGTTCAGGGTGAGTGGTATCTAGTTAATATTAGTCCAGGCTCACACTAGCAATGAGGCAGGGATAGTTAGCAGGTTAAACGAATTTCTGGCAAATGGAAGGCAAGCAGCAGCAGTTTTTACATGTGAAGAAATTTGCAAATCGCGGTAAAATTCGCGAATGCGTGTTCCGCGATTGCGGTAAAACTATAAGGGGTAGGAATGCGGTTCTAGGTTCATAGGAAAGCCACGATTCTAAGCTTTCAGATAAAAGTTACTGCAAGTCTCTAGCCCAAACGGTTACAGAGTTATGACCGATTTAATAGAGGTCGTTTTTGGTTTTGCAAATTTTAAAAGCTCAAAAAGACAAGTGCAGCTTGCAACTAGAAAATGACAAGTGACAGCTTTACAAATGACAGGTGACAGTTAGGAGACAGTTCTACTTAGGTTAAATAGGTTGAATTATATTATTTTAACTAGGAGATTGGATCTGCACAGTTTTCTAGGTACTCACACTATATTCTTGAGTGAAATGGGCCTCATCACGGATCTGGTCAGGGTTTTAGACTCGCCTCTGGTCTCTGCACTTCACAGTGATCTGGGTCAGCTCTCTCTGGTTCTACTAACAGGTCAGCTCTCTCTGGTTCTACTAACAGGTCAGCTCTACTCTGCTTCTGGTCTGGCCTGATGGATTTGAAGTCTCTATGTTGCTCTCTGAAGGTTTGATGGAGGTAAATATGGATTTTCCCGGCAGAGCTTCCAGCGGCAGATGGATTTGAAGGTCCCTATCTGTCCTGTCTGTCTGCTTTTATGTGTTTAGAATGTGGGTGTGTTCTAGCATCACTGACCCTACCTCTCTCTCAGCTTCTAATTGGTCAAACTTCCATTTATCATTTGATTGGGGAATGAACTGTGAGTCAGAGGGATGTCATTTTATGGCTTGCAGATAGGACACTCCTCTGTCAGATTGCACACATTCTATATTTGATAATAAAAGACATATTTCACAGTTACACAGTTGCTTGAAATTACATATACATGGTGTGGCTGAATTTAGCCATGTCTCTGTCCAAATCTGCTGTTTCTAAGAGCTTGCATTCAGAAATGGCACATAATTGACTTTTTAACTGATTTTTCAATTTCTGACATTGACCCAACTTTACATACATGTGCGCAGGGAGTATGGACATTAACTGATGAAGTTTCAGATTTTTAACATGCATACATTTAGAGTAATATCCACTTTTCCGCTAAAACCCCCCTGAACACGCCACCGGGTCGAAAAACCTCTTAAAATGTGGGCAGAAAAATCACAAGAATTATGGTATCATTTATAAAATTTTCACATGTCCGCTCTATGAATGATCCATCTTTTTAAAGTTATGTTCTGGCTCCAAAGGGGTGTGGTTTCCTCTCAGCACAAGGTAGAAATACTGGTTTATCCAGTTCTGCCAAGCCAGCTTGCTCTCACAGGCAGTGCCCCTCCCCTTTCCTCAGGAGGAAGCCACTTTTTACGACCATTTACGACTCCTGCCAATAAAACCTTTGCCTGAGCCAGGACAGGGCTTTGTTCAGAGCTCCTGTAGAGCACAGGTAATTCAATTATCAGATAGATGGCATATCCTTAGTGTGAGCAGCAAAAGGGCAGCTAGGCCTGGGAACACAGCTGTGACTCAAGTTTCACTCCTGATGGGAGTAGTTGCCAGGCAGAATTGGAATCTCTTTAAGCCAGTTTCAGATAAAATGTCACTTTTTGTTCCCCAGTTTCTGCATTCAAATAAAACTACATTTTCACATATGCAGCTAGAATGCTGATTCTAAGTTCAAAACTATGACATTTAAACAATTGCAACCTATGTGACACTCAAAGTAGGTCACTCATTTCTTTTAAACATTTAGATTTGTAGTGTCTTTCAGTCCAAATTTACTTAAACTGCTGAAATCCACAGCTAAGCCAGTCTTGTTATAAATCTTCAAGTCACTTCAGAATATCACTTTACATTGTATCCACCTCTCAGTAAGTCTTTCTTTGGCCTGCTTTGGGTTCATTCATTTTTACACAAAAAAGTAAAATCTGGTGTTGTTTTAAATTGCCGGCTTTTGGATAGTGGTGAGTACTGGTACTGCACCCATTTTTGGGATTTAAGAAAATGAATTCCCAACAATTCTAGGTTGCATTTGGCAATCAGCATTGCCATTCCCAATGGTTTCAGACTACTGTGCGGGTAGTCCAATGGTGATTTTAAAGCGCTTTGAAGCTAACCGGCGCTACTGTTTTTCCTTTGGCAACCCATTTCCCTCATGGCAACCCGGCCTTTCATTCTCGCACTGGTGGGTGGCAAGTGAGGCAACCATTTCGGTGTGCGCACACAAACTGCGCAGCTTTCCTGGATTTCGGCGCACATGTGGGTTTTCTGCCATCTTGAATTTTCTAAGCCCACAGCACCAAATGTTGTGGCATGATAGCTTAAACGTGGGTCAGGACACCCAACAAGCCCCCACCCCACGCGACTGCACTTTGAATTTGAGTCGATGGGGAGTCGCGTGCCGAAGGGTTTTGACCCACGCACCGGTCTGTCCGCATAATCTTCTTCCTCTTCTGTAGATGGCATAGTTCAGCATCTTCTTCTCCATCCGGTACTGATCGATCAGTTCTCCTCGCCAGTCCTGATGGGAGTATTGAGCGGTCCACTGGGCCCATCGGATCTTCGTTCCCGGTCTCCGGATCGTCCTCCTTGGCCCGTCTTCAGGTTTTCTTTCTCCTGGGACGACAAAGGAAGAGCGGCAATACCTACTCATAGACTTTTTCCACCACTGTTGAGATAGTGGGGCAGCATATGCATTTCATCATCACGAAACATTACATTCTTATTTTGATAAAAAACAGTATAACTAAGAGACAGTTTCATGCAAATCACAATATTTTAGAGACTAGATGTGGTATGTTTTATGATTGGAACAGAATTAGTCTGAGACAGTACCCGCTAGGATTCCAGAGGATTCCTCCAGTTGTTGCAGAGTGTGCCTGGGATGGCAACATTTCAACTGGTTTATGTGGACCCACTTGTCTTCCCCCTCTGCCGAACCGCCTTTGGGGATGTGGATTTTGTAGGCCACAGGTGAGATCTTGTCGATGATCTCAAAGGGTCCCTTCCATGTAGGCAAAAATTTGCGCTGCTTGGCCTGGTTCCTTTGGAAGTTGTATAGATAGACCCGGTCCCCCACCTGATATTCCTTCCTGGAAGTTTTCAGGTCATAGTGGGTCTTCATGCTATCAGCTGATCTTTCTAGATTCCGCTGAGCATAAGCAAAAGCATGTTGGAGGTGTTTCCTTAAATTCTCTACATACTCATGAGTAGTGGAGGCATTTATCAGTGTCTGCTCTTGGGTCCTATAGAGCAAATGCTGAGGAAGCACCATCTTGCGCCCAGTCATCAACTCAAATGGTGACATTTTGGTTGCAGATGAAGGGGTAGATCTGATAGCCATTAGGACCAGAGGTAATCGGATATCCCAACTTGGCCCAGAATCTGCCACAAACTTCTTTAATATGCTCACAATTGTCCGGTTATTTCTCTCTACTGCCCCAGAAGAAGCTGGTCTATAAGCAATATGCAGCTTTCTCTTGACCCCCAGTATCTCCCACATCTTTGTCATTACTTCACTGGTGAAGTGGCTACCTCTGTCTGACTCAATCCTTTGAGGTAGACCAAAACGGGAAAAGATGTGGTTAATCATCAAGGCAGCTGCAGTTTCTGCCTTGCAATTTGGGGCTCGGAGACATTCCACCCACTTGGTAAACAAGCATGTCACAGTCAACATGTACTTATTCCCCCTAGCCGAGCGAATCACAGGGCCTACAAAGTCGATTTGTAAATCTGACCATGGCAGTGTCATCCCCCTCTTTTGTAAAGGCGCCCGGTGTGTGAGGGATGTCGGCTGAAATTGTGCACACACAAGACAACCCTTCAAATATTGGTTGAGGTCCTGGCCCATGTGTGGCCAGTAGGCAACCTCTCTTAAGATTTCCAAGGTTGTGTGAAACCCCCTATGACCGGCGGTGGCCGCATCATGGGCGTGACTTAACATCAGGCTTCGGAATGAGGTAGGAACCACCCACTGATCGTGGCCAGCTTTGGATTTCCTTACCAACAAACCGTCTTGAATCCGGAACATTTTTGGACATTTCATCAACACTCTTAGGTCCTCTTTCCCAATGTAATCGGTATCCGTCAGGGGAAAGTTCTCAGGGTCCTCAAGGTGCTGGTAAAATTTACCAATAATTGGATCCCCCTTCTGAGCTGTAATCAAATCAGCATCAGGGGTCTCCTTACTCCATTGTGCAATTGAAAGGTCGTTGTGAGCATTTGTCTGGGACCTAGTGATAGCAGTGACCTGGATTTCCCCCAACAGGGACTCAATCTCAATTAGATCCCCTTGGATGGCCCCGGTTTTGGCCAACTGATCAGCTAAGTCATTTCCAGTTTTGTCTGGTCCCTCTACTTTGGAATGACCCTTGATCTTTTTCCAATAGATGGTCATCCCATTCGATGTGACCAGATCATCAATGTTTTGGATCAACTTCCCATGTTTCAAGGGTTTGTTGTTAGCACATAACATGCCTCTGGTTTTCCAATTAACCAGGTGCTCCACGAACCCGTTCCGTACATAATCCGAATCTGTGATTATGACCAGTTCGTGGAGTTGATGCTGGACAGCAGTGAGGATGGCCTGATGCACAGCCATCAATTCTGCCACCTGACTACTTCGGGGACCAATTTTGTATCCAGCGGAGGGTTCTGGGGACTCATTCACCCATGCATTCCCTACGCCGGCCACCAGTTCTTTCTCCCCGTCGTTGTCAACATGGTAAGAGCATCCATCCACATACACTGTGGGCATTCCCTCACACTTGTCTTCTTCAAAGACTTTGTGTGGGGAATTAAGGTATGCCACCATGTTGTCCTTGATTTTCAGACTTTCGTCCTCGAGACAGTTTTCTCTGGCACAATCATGCAAGTCAGCCAGACCTTGCGCGAGGGGACTCTTCTTGTTTTGGCCATATCTGACCTCCACAGGAAAGCCTTGCATTGACAGAATCCAGGAAGTAATTCGGGAATTACTCACATTTCCGGCCCGGATTCTGTCACTTTGGAGATATTGCAGAGGCTGGTGTGGAGTCTCCACTATGATGTGTTCCCCCTGGATAAACGGGCGGTAATTCTTCAATGCCCACACCGTTGCCAGGAGTGCCTTCTCACAATCGTTGAATTTTTCCTCCACAGAGGATAAAGTTTTACTCGCATAGGAGATTACTTTATTGACCCTGTCATGCTTTTGGTATAATACTGCCGTCAAGCACGTATTAGAGAACCCTGTCTCCAGGAAGAACTCCTTGTTTCTGACAGGGTAAACTAGGCAGGGCGCTTGTGAGAGGCTTCTCTTGAGTTGTTTTACCGCCTCGGCTTGTTCTGGACCCCATTCCCACTTGACCCCCCCCTTCAGGAGATGAATCAGGGGTCTGGTGATCTCTGCGTAGCCCTCAATGAACTTTCTGCTGTAATTAGTCAGTCCAAGGAGGCTCCTTAGTTCCTGCAGAGTTGTGGGGTCTTTCAGTTTCTGAAGTGCTTCCACTTTCTTTTCTTGGGGACAGAGGCCCTGAGGAGTAATCTCATGCCCCAAGAAATTAACACGGGTTCTACACCACTGTGCTTTCTGAAAGGAAAGTTTTGCTCCGGCGGCCCTCAACTGTGTCAGAACATAACGGATCTCCGCTATGTGTTCCTCCACAGATGAACTTTTGATGAGGACATCATCTACATAAGCCAGGTTACCCCTTGCACCCAAGTCAGGCATGGCCTTGTGTAGAAAAATGTTGAATTCATTGCCGGAGTTGAGGTATCCGAAGGGAGTCCGGGTCCATGTGTACTGCTGGCCCCCAAAGGTAAAAGCCAGTTTGTATTGGTCCTCCCTGCTGACAGGCACGGTCCAGTATCCATTGGTCAGGTCTATTGCAGTGAATACCTGTGACCCCTGAATCTGGGGCAGCCCTTGGTCAATGTAGGGCAGAGGCCATCGGGAAGTATGGACCCGTTTGTTGAGCTCCCTAAGGTCGGCGCAGAGTCTCCACTGGCCGTTTGGCTTCAATATTCCCAGCACCGGATTATTGAAGGTGCTGTGGACGGGACGGATTATTCCCCGGGACTCAAGGTTCTTAATTATTTCAGTAAGGGACTCCATTGATGCGAGAGGCAAGCGATATTGCTTCACAAACACAGGAGTCATGCCAGGGTCCGTGGGGATTGTTGTTGTGTGGATGTCAGTGCGACCACAGTCATATGAGTCTACCGCAAAGAGATCTTGGAAATCCAAGAAAACTTGTTTCAACTTTTGCTTTCGTTCCAGAGTCACACAGGCATCAGCTAGGTTGACTCTCTCTTCCACCATCTGCCTGAAGCCTGGAAAGACTTCTGGTTTGGCTATCTCCGCGGCCTCCTCCAGCTGGGTGGAGAAGTCCCTGGTCAGAGTGCTGATTTGGACCGGAGGCTTCAGGTGGGCAAGGCAGCCTTCATGAACCTGGAAAATCACCTCATCCCTCCTGAATTCACAAGTCACATCTTCCTTACCATAAGGGCAGGAAGTGTACACCAGGAAGTTCCCCCCATGCCGGGTAAAAATCCTGTCTGGTGTTGTATTGTCCTCACTGTCACTGTCAAAACAGTCCTTGGGGATTGGTCCTAACAGTTCATTTCTAAGATCAATGGAGAAATGTCGGTCATCAACCGCCATTCCAATAATGGTGCCTGCGGCTAGAGTAATACTCTTTAAGTCGCTGTTATCCACCTTTATTGGAATGGTGTCATGTTCTATGTTGACTAATGGTATTGGGTTTACCCCCAACCCTTGCTGTTGGAGAGAAGCATTTAGATGTATGTAAGCATCAGGGTTTTTCAACTCTTGTCCCCTTTTAACTTTCACTTCCAGGGAGAATTGTCGGGTCCTTTCTGGGATGGTGACTTCCTCTTTAACCTGAATTTCAACTGCATAAGGTAGCAATTGAGCTGACCTAAATGCTTTTTCTGGATCATCAAAGCCCATGGCATTATCCGCTAATCGGGACCAAGCTTTGAAGTTTATTAGGTCCAAACTAATGGCAAAGCGATTGAGAATGTCACTGCCTAAGTAAAAGGCGGCAGTGACGTCTTGCACGACCCAACAATTATGGACTATGCTCTTGTTGCCAATGGAGATTTTGAGCATACACCTGCTTGGCAGGAGATGTTTTGAATTGGGTGCTTCCAGGTCCATTTCCCATTTGTCTATCAGTTTGAAGGTGGGAATGGCTGGATCTTTTGGGAGTTGGCGAAACATGGCTTCGCTGATGAAGCTCTTACCGTTGTTCACACACACTCGAGCGAGAACAGAGTCCTTCCCATCATTTAACTGAACAGGGATGAACAACTGCTCTCCAATTTGCTGAATATCAGCCAGGCTTTGAGCTGATTTCACATCTTTCTGGACTATAGGAGTGGGAGTTTCAGATTGTGGATTGGTATAGAATTTCAAAGTGTTTCCTTCCAGCGTGGAATACCACTTTAGACTGGAAGGAAGGTTGATTTTCAGAAATAGAGAGGACCCCCCATCACCAGTCTGTTGTCCTACTGCTATGACTGTCACGTCTGGAATTTGGTGGTTCTGGAAGTGAAATTCTACTTGGTCAGATTTTTGTTCAACCATGTGGCAGGTGCCGTTTAAACTAACATGGTTGACACTCTGTTTTAATTTTATTGGTCGGCTAGTCTGGGTCCAGAGGACCTTGTTTACGCAATCTATTAGGGGTGACAACCTTCTCAGGAGGTCATTCCCTAGTAAACAAGGGGTGCCCTCCGGGGTCACAACTATGACCGGGTGTTTCAACTTATGTCGCCCAATTTTAATGTCCAAGTCTGCAGTCCCCTCAACGGGAATTTCCTTCCCGTCAAAGTTCTGTAGTTGTCCCGGAAGAGAGGTGAGAGGAATTTGGTAATTCTCTCCCCTTCCTGCATTCAGTTCGTCAAAGGCCCTTCTGGACAGAAGGGTAGCTTGAGATCCAGTGTCCACCAGTGCCGAGATTGTACCCTGCCCCTGTACTTGTACCGGGGCATAATATCTTCCCTCCTTCTCCTCAAGGGGGCACAGGTAATGTACATTTTTGGACAACTGGTGGGCTAACTTTCTGGTTTTGGACATTGCTAGCGAAGAGATTTGGGCAGAATTCTGTGGAGAGTCTTGGGAATCTGAAAGAAACAGTTGGCAACTGGAGATCAGAGCCATTGTGGGTTCCCCTGGTTCCGGTTCTGGGCCGCCCCCCCCTTTTTGGAGGCAGTCCCCAGGATGGGTTTGAACCAGGGGATTTTCTTGCTGTTGGTTCTGGGATGAGATGGTGGGCGGCGGTAGCTCAGTCTCCACATCTCCCCAGTCTGGATTTGCATCCCTAGGGACCCATTTTTCTTTGGGGGGAGTTCCCCCCTCTCTGAAGGAGAAGATCCTTTTCCCAGGATCCTCTGAGGATCCCTCTCCCTCAAATTGGAAGATCTGTACCTCCTCCTCAAACTGAGTCTGTTTGGGTCTTTTGTTTCTCCTACCCCCCCTCTGCTCCTTAGGAGGCAGACTTTCAGGGGAAGAGATTTTGTTTCCGGTTCCTGGGTTTCCAGGGGCTGTTTACAAGTGAGGAAGGAAGCTTCCTCCAAGGCTTTACACCCCCCTTCCCTTTGTGCCTCCTCCCTGGGAACCGGTGAGTTATCGGGGTGCTGCCCCCGTCATTGTTCTGGAGCACCAGGTCCAGAGTTGGGTGCGTTCTGCGCCGGCAGGCCCATCTGAGGGTTCTGCTGAGCCCTCAGTATGTGACCCAGATCCCGCGCCATGTTTTGAACCTGGCGCTCTAACTGGGAAACCCGCTCAGGCTGATACGGGGCCCTGTTTTCTCCCCTGGGCTGATCCCGGGAAGGGTAGCTGTCCCTCCTCTGGTAATACCCCGGGTTGGGAAGATTTGGGTACCCCTCCACCCTTGGCCTCCCCTCTCCCGGATTCAGTGGTCTGGGCTCAGGGAATTGGGGAAAGAAGGATGGATGGTTTTGGGGCTGAAAGTCGGGTGGATATCTGGGGAAAAAGTTCTGCCCAGGGTTTGGTAAATTTCTGCCCTCCTGTGGGAAGTTTGGAGGGAAGTTCCCTGGGTTAGGTGCTTGGCTGGATCCCCCCCCTTGGGCTGGAGGAGTCCACACATAACCCAGGATGGGTTGATTTCCCTTGTAACGGGGACTTACATAATCAGGAGAGCGAGGGACCCCATTTGTGGGGCTGCCTCCCTGGCTCCCTGTCTGTGACTGGCCCGAGGACCTTCTGGGCCTAGCATTATTAGGTGCAGGTAGGTTTTTAGGCCCCCCCATCTCCAAATCCAAAACGGGGGTGACCTTTACCTCTGCCACCTTGGCAGCAGCAGGGGTGCTGTTGGCTTTGGGGTTTTTCTGGGCATTACTTTTGCTATCTACCGGTTTCTGCACCTCATAGATCCGGGTAGCCTGTTCAATGACCCAGTCAAAAGATCTTTTCTCGTGAAAATCCCTCACGAGCTGGGTCATGATATATTTGGGCAAGGCATGGAAAAACGTATTAATAAATTCCCTGCTATCCGTGCGCACCCTTCTTGTGGTCTGTGCAAAAGCACGCTTTAACTCCTGCACAAATTCTTGTGGGGCCTGATCCTCCCCACATTGCAAATTGTAGGCTGCCTTGCGAGCCTCTTGAGGATTTCTGTGAACAGAAAAATGTTTCAAGATGGCCGCCTTATAGGTGGACCATCTTAAATGATTTTGGTCCTCCAGCCCCGCAAAGAAACTGGAGTATTCCGGGGAGAAGGTCCACTTTACATATTGAATACAGCTTTGGCTGCCCTTCAAATGGAAAGTCTCCATCATTTGTTCAAACAACTCTAAGTGCTCCCAAACAGAATACTTAGCGTTCTTATGGTAAGGCGTGATGACGCTCCTGATCGCCTTAATCTGCTTTAAGGGGTCCTTAAGCAAGGCCCTTTTTGCCTTATTGGCCTTTTTGGTTCGGGTAACCCTGGTCCAATCGTCCTCGGACTCAGAGGCACTGCTCCCAGAGGTTCCTGTCTGCTCTTCCAGGTTTTCCCGGATTCTGCGAGCCTGGGAATGGCTGGCAGAATGTGGGGACCTGGTCTCCTGTGTTCTGCGCAGTTCAGAGGAGTCTTCAGATTCGTCCTTGCTGCCAGGATTTGATGGGTACCCCCTCCACTGACCTAACTGGGCAGAGGTTTTCAGGATGCCCTTAATGGGCCTACTCTCCTGGGGTTCCCCATTGAACTGTACTGTACTTGGGTGCCCATACCCGGATGCCCACCCCTCCATTCCTGAGTGGTACTGGCCTTTGAGCCCCATACTCTTAGCTGGATAGTAATCTGCCATCCCTGTGGCCCTGTGCTCATGTGCGCCAGGGGACATGGGGGTGGTAGAGTCCAGGGACTGGGGGAGATGAAGGCCCCTGGTGTTAGGGCTCCTGCGGTTATGGTCAGGAATCTCTCTTTCCCAGCGGACCTCATCTCTATCCGCCCCTGCTCCCTGTTGCAATGCAAGAGCCTGCATTTGTGCTTTCAGTTCCTCTGTTAAGGCCTTACTCGACTCTATCAGTCTCTCCTGCATCGCTACCTGTTGCTGGAGCCTCTCATTGTGCTGGCAGAGAGCCTCATTTTCCCTCTGTGCTTCCTGGTTGGTCCTGGAGAACTGGGCCAGTCTTTGCTGCAGGAGGGTTACCTCCTGAGCTGTGTCCCTATTGGCCTGCTCCTTTCTTGCTAGAGCATCCTCCACCCTCCTGGTGTGCTCTAACAAGTTCTGGTGTTCTTTTTGGAGGTCACCCAGTCCCTGGTGGGCCAGGTGATTTTCTTCCATTTTTCTTTTTAAATGGCAGACTACCTGGCCTATGGCGTCTCTTTCCTGACTAAGAGCCTGCATTTGTGCCGCCAGGTCGTCCCTCTGCCTTTGGAAGGCACCAGCTTTCTGGCGCTCCTGGTCAAACTCTGCCTGGGTATCCAGGTCTTTCAGAATCAGTTTATTGCTCTCTGCCTTCACTCTATCTAGATGACTTTGCAGGGTGGCTACCTGCTCCGTGCATGCCCTGTTAAAGTCTAATTGTTGCTCCAGCTTTTTCTGGCTCTGCAGTAAGGAGTCCAAACTGTCTTGGTGCTCCTTCTGCAGGGCCAGAAATCTAGTATCCTGTTCTACCTTTTCCTGTTGCAGCACATCCATATCCTTCTTTATTTTAATGATGTGCTGCCTACCATCATCTTCTGACTCCTGGCTCCTCTGCAGCCTCTGCTCAGAAGAGACCAGGTCAGATTGGGCCTTCTCTAACACCATCTGTTGCCTATTTGCCAGATTTTGGCTTTCAGCACATCTATCCTGCATGTCTCCCATATATAGGTACAGGTATGCTGCTATCCTGGCAATCTTATTGTGTTCATCTTTGGCTTTAGGAGCCATATATAGTTCACTCAGGGCCACATGTAATGGACCCTGATCTCTCCATAGGTCTGACCCTGTTTCAGTGACCTGTCGCGTGATGGCCTGCAACCAGGCATCCTGGCCCTGTTCAGTCCATTCACCTCTCACAAATAGTTTATGTAAGAGGTGCTCTCTGGCTATTTTCATGTCTACTAAGGTCGTCATTCTAGAGATTGGTCTCTGTCCTGACTTACAGAAGTTTGTATTTTATTTTTGCAGAACAGAACTTTTCTTGGAGTGTCCCTTTTGAGGAGTGCTTTACAGCGTAACACAGCGTGGTGATCCAACCGGATATGTGTATCTGGTCAGCTGGCACGCTGTATTAATCTGCACAAATGGTAAATCTAACCCAAACGTCCGGCCGGAGCCCCCAATTTGTAAGAGGATTCAATTCAACACTACAGCTAAGTCAACGCCTAGTCTATAATACTGAATGAAAACCCTTATTGATATATCTTTATGTCCAGTTCATGCGTTCTGGATGACCACCCCTATATAACACCCCTCTCTTGGAATCCCCCTGACCCCACTGAGCCAAGAAGTAGTTCTGTTTTGCAAGTTTACAAGGTTTATTTGATAATTTAAAATATATATATATCACACTTTATAATAAATTAATAATTGAATAGCACACTTAATCTGATATGATAAAGATCAACAACGGAGAATCTGGCACTAGCACACTTCTTATAATCACTAATGAGTTGACATGAAATGGATAAGGTAGCACACTGGTAAATAGGAACAAAAGTATAATGTGGTAGAGGATGCTTTATGTAAGCTCAGGTGGATGCAATATTCAATGAATGCAGTACAGAAAATACTCAATATGATTTCAACCAAACAATGTAATCACTTTTCTCTGGCTATCCCCTCCCCCCTTTGATGCAAGGCAAGGAAATGGAAGGAAAACGCACAGTTCTCAGAAATGCAATCAATGTAAATCAGTTCACCCCAGCAAGCTTACACTACAGAAAACAGATAGGAGTTTTGAAAACACAGGCAAAATGCTTTTATATGTGCTAGCAATGGATGAGAAATATGCTGGAAATGCTTTTAATTCCCTTTCAGAGGTTCAGGGTGAGTGGTATCTAGTTAATATTAGTCCAGGCTCACACTAGCAATGAGGCAGGGATAGTTAGCAGGTTAAACGAATTTCTGGCAAATGGAAGGCAAGCAGCAGCAGTTTTTACATGTGAAGAAATTTGCAAATCGCGGTAAAATTCGCGAATGCGTGTTCCGCGATTGCGGTAAAACTATAAGGGGTAGGAATGCGGTTCTAGGTTCATAGGAAAGCCACGATTCTAAGCTTTCAGATAAAAGTTACTGCAAGTCTCTAGCCCAAACGGTTACAGAGTTATGACCGATTTAATAGAGGTCGTTTTTGGTTTTGCAAATTTTAAAAGCTCAAAAAGACAAGTGCAGCTTGCAACTAGAAAATGACAAGTGACAGCTTTACAAATGACAGGTGACAGTTAGGAGACAGTTCTACTTAGGTTAAATAGGTTGAATTATATTATTTTAACTAGGAGATTGGATCTGCACAGTTTTCTAGGTACTCACACTATATTCTTGAGTGAAATGGGCCTCATCACGGATCTGGTCAGGGTTTTAGACTCGCCTCTGGTCTCTGCACTTCACAGTGATCTGGGTCAGCTCTCTCTGGTTCTACTAACAGGTCAGCTCTCTCTGGTTCTACTAACAGGTCAGCTCTACTCTGCTTCTGGTCTGGCCTGATGGATTTGAAGTCTCTATGTTGCTCTCTGAAGGTTTGATGGAGGTAAATATGGATTTTCCCGGCAGAGCTTCCAGCGGCAGATGGATTTGAAGGTCCCTATCTGTCCTGTCTGTCTGCTTTTATGTGTTTAGAATGTGGGTGTGTTCTAGCATCACTGACCCTACCTCTCTCTCAGCTTCTAATTGGTCAAACTTCCATTTATCATTTGATTGGGGAATGAACTGTGAGTCAGAGGGATGTCATTTTATGGCTTGCAGATAGGACACTCCTCTGTCAGATTGCACACATTCTATATTTGATAATAAAAGACATATTTCACAGTTACACAGTTGCTTGAAATTACATATACATGGTGTGGCTGAATTTAGCCATGTCTCTGTCCAAATCTGCTGTTTCTAAGAGCTTGCATTCAGAAATGGCACATAATTGACTTTTTAACTGATTTTTCAATTTCTGACATTGACCCAACTTTACATACATGTGCGCAGGGAGTATGGACATTAACTGATGAAGTTTCAGATTTTTAACATGCATACATTTAGAGTAATATCCACTTTTCCGCTAAAACCCCCCTGAACACGCCACCGGGTTGAAAAACCTCTTAAAATGTGGGCAGAAAAATCACAAGAATTATGGTATCATTTATAAAATTTTCACATGTCCGCTCTATGAATGATCCATCTTTTTAAAGTTATGTTCTGGCTCCAAAGGGGTGTGGTTTCCTCTCAGCACAAGGTAGAAATACTGGTTTATCCAGTTCTGCCAAGCCAGCTTGCTCTCACAGGCAGTGCCCCTCCCCTTTCCTCAGGAGGAAGCCACTTTTTACGACCATTTACGACTCCTGCCAATAAAACCTTTGCCTGAGCCAGGACAGGGCTTTGTTCAGAGCTCCTGTAGAGCACAGGTAATTCAATTATCAGATAGATGGCATATCCTTAGTGTGAGCAGCAAAAGGGCAGCTAGGCCTGGGAACACAGCTGTGACTCAAGTTTCACTCCTGATGGGAGTAGTTGCCAGGCAGAATTGGAATCTCTTTAAGCCAGTTTCAGATAAAATGTCACTTTTTGTTCCCCAGTTTCTGCATTCAAATAAAACTAAACATTTTCACATATGCAGCTAGAATGCTGATTCTAAGTTCAAAACTATGACATTTAAACAATTGCAACCTATGTGACACTCAAAGTAGGTCACTCATTTCTTTTAAACATTTAGATTTGTAGTGTCTTTCAGTCCAAATTTACGTAAACTGCTGAAATCCACAGCTAAGCCAGTCTTGTTATAAACCTTCAAGTCACTTCAGAATATCACTTTACATTGTATCCACCTCTCAGTAAGTCTTTCTTTGGCCTGCTTTGGGTTCATTCATTTTTACACAAAAAAGTAAAATCTGGTGTTTTAAATTGCCGGCTTTTGGATAGTGGTGAGTACTG
The DNA here is from genome assembly GCF_040938575.1 of Ambystoma mexicanum. Taxonomy (NCBI): domain Eukaryota; kingdom Metazoa; phylum Chordata; class Amphibia; order Caudata; family Ambystomatidae; genus Ambystoma; species Ambystoma mexicanum. The sequence goes on from NC_090941.1 coordinate 268,479,900, forward strand.
GTACTGCACCCATTTTTGGGATTTAAGAAAATGAATTCCCAACAATTCTAGGTTGCATTTGGCAATCAGCATTGCCATTCCCAATGGTTTCAGACTACTGTGCGGGTAGTCCAATGGTGATTTTAAAGCGCTTTGAAGCTAACCGGCGCTACTGTTTTTCCTTTGGCAACCCATTTCCCTCATGGCAACCCGGCCTTTCATTCTCGCACTGGTGGGTGGCAAGTGAGGCAACCATTTCGGTGTGCGCACAAACTGCGCAGCTTTCCTGGATTTCGGCGCACATGTGGGTTTTCTGCCATCTTGAATTTTCTAAGCCCACAGCACCAAATGTTGTGGCATGATAGCTTAAACGTGGGTCAGGACACCCAACATCCCTCATTAACCTCGCCAGCCTCTGGTCCCTTGCTGACTGCCTGCTTACCACATTAACCACGCATTCATTGTCAATATTGAAATTCACTTTCCTGTTTTCCAATTCCTTTCCCCACAATTCCATTGCAACCAACAAAGGAAAAAATTCCTGAAAGGCTATGCCAATGCCCTCTTGCTGCCATCTCGGCGGCCACTTCTCCGTGCACCATCTGCCCACCCCAGAAAACTCCAAATCCCCCCGCGCCTGCCGTGTCTGAAAATATTTACACTTCCCATGACACAGGATCGACTTGGAGCCACATGGACACTGTGTTAAAACCTTCTAGAAAATGCAGCCAAATCCTACAATCTTCCCGCACCGCCCCAGACACCCTTACCCAATGATGTGAGCCCTTCGCTCCCGCCATATACCGCGCCATGTTCCTACAAAAAGTGCACCCAGGGGCCACTACCCTACATGCAAAATTCAAATGCCCCACTAACCTCTGCAACTTGAATAATGTAATCTTTCGTGGAACTACTGCCTTCTCCAGCAAACCTACCAGCCTGCTCACCTTGTCGTGCGGCAAGCGTGAGGTCATGGCCACCGAATCCAATTTGATCCCTAAAAAGGTCGACACCACTGCTGGTCCTTCCGTTTTGTCCTCCGCCAACAGCACACCCAACTCCTGCATCAGAGCCTGAAAATTCCCTAACATCTCCTTGCATTCCTGTTCTTTGCCCGCCCCATTAATGAACAGAAAATCATACAGGTAATGTAATACACCTTCCGAACCCGAGCTATATGTAAAGACCCACTGCACGAAAGAACTAAAGTGCTCAAACAAGGCGGAAGAAATTGCGCAACCCATCGGCAAAGCCTTGTCTTGTAAATGTGGTCCTCAAATTGCATTCCCAGCAGCCAGAAATCCTCCGGGTGCACCGGCAACAACCTGAACACCGCCTTGATGTCGCACTTGGCCATGAACGCCCTGCACCCAGCCTTCCTCACCAAACCCACCGCCTGATCCACACTCACATATGAGACCCCACACTCCCCCGGGGCAATAAAATTGTTTACTGATATGCCCTCTGGCCACGATAAATGGTGCATTAACCGAAATTCTCCCAGAACCTCCTTGGGCACGACCCCCAATGGGGACACTACCAAGTCACCCGGCAAATCTGTAAATGGCCCTACCACTCTCCCCACTGCCATCTCCTTGTGCAGGTTTTCCCTTGCCACTTCGACATTTTCCCTGGACAACTTCAGATTTTCCACCCAACGGCTCACCCTTGGACCCTGATATCCCAACCTGGAAACATTATAAAAACCCTCTCCCAAAATCTTCACCCCCTCCCTGTCTGAGTAAAAACTAAGCAACTTCTCCAGAACATCCACCTTAACTGGAGTAGAAGCCTTTCACAACAACCCCTCGACCTAACCCTCGCCCTCTCCCCCTGTCTGCCTGCTGGAAGCGCTGCATGATCAGGTGCCGTCCTGCACATCTGCTGCACTCGTGTCTGAATCTACACACTGTCCTTGTGCAGCCTTCCTTGTTGAAGGCCCAACATGCTGCTGAGGGCTGACCTCTGCCTCCTCCCCACGCCCCTTCTGGGGTGGGCGACCAAGAAAGGGCCGGTAAGGCACGGGAAAACCGCTCACTGTGTGTAATGTTGGAGCTGGCCTCGTCAGCACCATCCACTGCAGCCAGAGATCCATGTCTATCTCACCCCACACCGTCTGACTGTCCTCTGCCATCCTTGCCATGAACTCCTTCGTCATATCGTACCCACGCGAAGCCCCCAAAACTTGTGAATGCCTTCCTTATCGCATCCATATATTTCAACAGTGCAACGCATACATGTGGTCTACAGACCTTCTGGTCCACTAGGCTCTTTCGAAGATGACCTAAACTGCATCCTAGCCAATAATACCAAAGACCACTCGCAATTACTGCTTATGGGCGACCTTAATCTCGGATTTAATGATAATGATGACAAAAATGCCGAATCAGTTGCTACTATTCTAAAGGATTACGGCCTGACACAAAAAGTCACCTCTCCAACTCACATCAAAGGAAGGACCGTAGATTGGGTTGCCGACTTAAACTGCAACATTACTTTTACAAACACCACACCGCAATCATAGACTGACCACTTCCTAATCACCTTCTCTGCCTCTCTGCACCTTATCCACCCTAGCACTATAGTCATGGCTCCACCCCTCCCTACCAGGAGCAAAATGGACATCACAGCAGAAAAGCTATTACCACATCTCCTCCCGGACCTTAATAACTCACCCAACAGTACAGACCCCACCCTATTAGTCGAAACCTTCAACTGTACCATGATCAGGGCATTAGACATTATTGCACCGGTCAAAATTCGTAAAAACAAACAGAAAGGCCACCTCAAGGCATGGTTCACACCCCAATTGAAGGAATGAAGGGCACAAAAACGGAAGCTACAATCCACGTGGAACCACTCGCCCACTGATGAAAATAAGCTCAGACTAACAAACCTTTCTAAACTGTACAAACAAGAAATAATTAGCACAAAAAAGAACACATTCAACAATAGAATATCAAAGGCTAAATCAGACACCAAGGAACTTTTCTCTATCCTTCGCGAAATGGAATCTCCCATACCACAGGTGGATAACACTCCCAAGGACAAGCTATGGTGTACTGACATTCAAAATGCCTTATCGAATAAAATCACATCCCTCCAAATCAAAATAGCCAAAAAGAAAGACTCACTGCTCCTCCCAGCAGAATCAATACCCCAACAGCAACCATCTCCTCTCACTCATGACTGCACCACCCTACCTTTTAGCTTCAGGAAAGACTCCATTATTGAAACAGAAAAAATCATACTCTCGCTCAAACCCTCAAACTACAAAGGAGATAGCTGCCCACCCCAAATTATAAAGGATGCAGCTAGAGATCTAGCCCCCTTCATCCCTAAGCTCATTAATGCCTCATTCATGACTAACCTAGAGCCAAACAACCTTAAACACTCCTGGGTACTCCCTCTGCTCAAAAAACAAACTCTGGACCCAGCCATCCCGACTAATTACAGACCTATCACTACGGTCCCCTTTTTACTTAAAATCCTTGACAGAGTAGCTTACTTGCAAATACAGGACAACCTAGAAGCCAACAACCTACTAGGAACACGTCAGTCGGGATTCCGCCCTCTCCACAGCACAGAAACAGCCTTGGTGGACATTAAGACTCAAATTGATGAGCTAAAGGACAAAGGGAACTCAACTATGCTACTCTTCCTTGACCTAGTGGACCACACAGTCTTATGTAACCACCTCAGGTCAGCTGCCCATTTCTCAAGTGATGCCATAACGTGGGTTCAATCCTTCTTAGCAAACCGCACCATGAGAGTCTTCTCCCCTCTCATAGCCGCAGATCCCATTCAAGTCCCGTGCGGGGTACCTCAGGGGTTTTGCGTTTCCCCCACTATGTATACCATCTTTACTAAGCCCCTGCTCGACAAGCTGGACAGGCTGGGTGTCACCTACACTAACTACGCAGATGACACCCAGATCCTCATCCCCCTTTCGGGAAACTTCCTGGAGGACTCGCCCTTAGTAAACGAGATATACCACCTCATTCAGGCATGGATGGCATCCCATGGCCTCTGCCTGAATGATGACAAAACTGAGCTCTTAATCCTAGGCTCTGAGACGGCAGTAAAAAAACTAGACCCCAATTATGCCACCTTCAACATTGATAACAACAACATTAAAGTGGTACCTGCTGTTAAAACCCTTGGCTTCTATCTTGACTCAACATTTTCCCTCAAGAAGCAAGTCGACTCATTTGCATCTTCCTCAGCATATAGCTGCAAACTGATCCGAGCTTGCAGACCATTCCTTTCTGAAACTAGCCGCTTCACCCTAGCCAACGCACTCATATTATCTAGGCTGGACTATTGCAACGCACTTTATGCAGGCTCCAATAAGTACATCATAGACAAACTGCAAAAACTCCAAACCAATGCCCTAAGAGCAGCTCTAAATATTCCCAACAGAGATCACATCTTCACCTTCAGAAGAAAGGCTCACTGGCTCAATATAAAAGACAGGGTGCTCCTCAAAACACTATCCCTTACATCCAAATGCCTAAATAACATAGCGCCTCCGTACCTTACACAGAGAATAAACAGGAAAACCTCAAACCTGCCCATGAGATCAGCTAACGCCTTCACCCTTGAAGTTCCCAGATTCAAATAGAACATAGCTGGCTGCTCCAGCTTCCCATTTACAGCTGCCCAATCCTGGAACACACTCCCATTAGAGCTTAGAACTGACCAACCCTACCCTACATTTAGGCGAAAAGTTCTAGCTTGGCTATGGTCCAATGACGTCTAACCTGAGCTGCCGCTGAATCTCCCCCTCACCCAGACAACTCTCCTTGCCGACCACTACTCCAACTGCATATAGGCCACTGTACCACCAGCTGGTACTCTGCAAATTGTCTCTGTAATATGATCACCCACTGTAACGTATAGATATCGATGCCTGTATATAACTATATATGTATATAAATACTTTGTAACTAAGCTGATAAGTATCCTTGTAATGCTTGCGCCCAACTACCTACGGGTCTCGGCTGCGCCATATCAAATAAACAAACAAACAAACAAACAGCGCACCTCTCCGGGAACTTTTCACAATAAACGCTTGCATAAATAATAAAAGCTAATGTCCATTTCTCAATCGTCACTGGCACCGTTGGACACAATGCCAACTCCTTCTCCTCCTCCTTAGACCCTCCTTGGTTCTTACTTCTCTATGTAGGAGCTTAAAAATGTCCACAAATTCCCCCGGCCCATATCTTATCCTTTGTTGCCCCAATCAAATGTGCGCCCAATGGTTTTGTAATGCCCATATATGGCAAACTCTTATCCTTCTTTGTACCTTCCGCAGCCACCTCCTTTGGGGCCTGCAATACCTCGGGTGCCACAGGCTCATCCACCTTGTCCGTCTGCACCTCCACCGAGGATACTCTCCTCTCCATCTACACTGACCCTGTGGCCCGCACACTCTTTTCTCCCCCGCTCTCCTGTGCCCCAACCCCCTCTCTTCCTGCCCCCAACCTCATCTGCCCCCTGTGCAAAACTGTTCACCACTCCTCTTCCCACTCAATTATTTCTTCCCTGCTGTCACCCATCCGCAGCCTGGTCCCCACTCCAACACTCCTCATCTCTTTCCTCACCGGGCTCCTGCTGCAGGGACAAAACATATCAGCAGTCTCACCTAACCAGTTTCCCTGCCGACCCCTTGCATCCCAGCCCCCCGCTCTTGGCTTTCCCCTTCGTACTTTAAACCCCCTCTCTCCCTCTCCCACCTGCTTACACCACTGTACCCCTCAACCTCCCACTGTCCCCCATACTCCTCCTCCCCTTCGTCATCCCCAATGCAATACCATGGTTGTTGCGAGCACATGCTCGGGCCAGACAGCTACTCCTCTGGTGAGCCTGGGGTGTCCACCTCGAAACCCCATCAGCATCTTCTCGGCAGGGCCATAGGAACCCCTGCCTGGTCCTCTCTTCTCGGGCGAGGGGTCCTCTCCTCCACCCTTTGGTCCTCCGTGCTAGGGGCCATGCTGCACACTCTAGCCTGTCCTTGCAAGTCCTGCAGAGGGGCTGTTCTTTAGCCCTCTCTCACCTCTTCCTACGGAACCACAGGGGCCATACTATGCCCTCCGCCCAAAGCCCTACCAAGCGGGGAGAACGTTCCGCACCTCTCCCTTTCTACACTACACAAAGGGGACCGCTCTCTCCTCCTCCAACCTGCACTCTTCTGCAGGTGTTTTCCTCCCTTGCCCCTCTGCACTGCCACCCCTCTCTGCTCTCCAGCACCCCTCTCCAGACCCCCAGCCTGCTCTGCACCCTTTTGCATTCCCCTACCCTCTGCACCCTCCACCTGATCTCTATCCTGCAACCCCCTCCCTGACCCTTCTCCTTCCTCCTCAGCCCCTCGAACACTCTCTTCGGCATTTCCTTTCTGCTCCATCTGCCACCGCCGTCCGGTGAGGCCTCCCACCACCGGCCCTCTTTTCCCCCGTAACTTCACCCACCGCCCCCTCGAGCTTGGCCTTGGTTGCCCTGCTGATAATTTGTAGTGCCTCCCTCAGGGCCTGGGCATCCACTAACCCCTTTTCCTTAGACCCTTGCCCCACCATCCTGCTGCAGGGGCAACTCCTACACACGTGAAATCTACTTTTACCCCCCAAATAAAGATAACCCCTGAGCTAAAAGACAGCTGCCACTGCATGGCCTGGCCTAATATATAAACTGACCGGACACAGGCTTCTACTCAACCTGTAACTGCACCAAAAAGGCACAACTAAATAAACCTGCCCCAGCTCCCTGATACTGGTTGTTTTTTTTGTTTCACTTTCCATGACCCCCGAAAAAAAACACCCAAACATTAACAACCCCCCCCCGAGCTGCTTGCCGGCCCACTCTACACTCAAACCTAATATATCTGACCCACCCCCTGGTAGCGGGGGAACGACACTGCACTGCTGCGCTCCGTAAAAGAAACCTATCCGAACTGATTCCAGACTTGCATGACCTGTGTGGCCCCTTTAAGGGATCAGCACTGCCTCAGACGCCCACACGGCTGATCTGCGCAGGACGCACCGTCCCCACAGAAACCGAGGCAGTGTGTCCTGGCTCCTGCTGCGTCCTCCTGAATGGGGCGACCAAGTACCCGGTGCGTCCCGCAACCCTCTGCTGCACTACCACCAGTGGGAAGCAACGTGGCCGTAACTAGACCCACCCTGCTGCGCCACCGACAGGCACTGGGGCCGGCGGCCGAAGAAATAATCCCCACCCCTGCAAGGCGCAATGAAAATCCCACGCTGCTCCTTGGCCCGCGCTACCCCGCCGATACAAAAACACCTCTAGAGCCGACCGGCAGGCTATGAGAGCCGCTCCCCCCAAAGGTACGGTTGGGCGTACCTTATCTACGATACGCCCGGCTATATGCCTAATCAGTTAAATAGAAACACCTCACTATGCCTGCCTGCCCGTCTTAATCCAAACACTAACTGCCAGTCCTACCTCACCTCCGCTAACCGCCACAAACTATGGATCACGCAGGGAAAGATCAAGAGCAGGCGACCCGGACAAACGCTCGTCCTCAATCGTCGCCTGATCTCAAACCTTCCCTGCCCCCTTTTATATGCCCGGCAGCACACTACGCGCAGCCAGCTCGCTGGTCTGTGCAGTGCCCAAAACCACCCTGGGGGGAAACGCTTTGCATTCCTCCCGGGGCCCCCGTCTTGTGCACAACAGCAGGGCATATCAGAGAGGATGGAAGGTCTTTCCTGAAAGTGTACTGTCCTGCGCTCCCTAAGGGCCTGACACATGGAAATTTTAGCACAGTGCAAAGTGGCTTTGCACTGGTGCAAGTGACTTTGCCATGCCAAACAAACACCATGGTTCACAGAGAGGTGCAAAGTGTATTTTTGCAGTTAATTTGTACTGCGAAAGTACTCTTTGTACAATGAATTAGCCCCAATTAGCATGGTGCAAAGAGTACTTTTGCAGTGCAAAGGGACTTTTCACTGCAAAAATACACTTTGCACCGCTCTGTGAATCAGGGTGTTTGTTGGCAGTGCAAAGTCACTGGGCACCAGTGCAAAGCCTCTTTGCACAGCGCAATGCATTCCATAAATCAGGCCCTTACCATCTTTCTCCACCTCCAACCCACTCCTTGTGCTCTGAAAAATGCCTAGGAGCAGTGTCAGCACGTAACAAAACTCAACACAAAACTAAACAATAACATAAAAGTAAAATGAATACGTATGTATTGGTCGGTGCTCCACTCACTGAATCTAGCACAGCTTGTACAATCTAATAGGCACCACGATCCTTGCATGGTGCTTGAATGTAATTCACCAAAATCCATTTTAGGCTGCGTAGACAGCCAGAGGATCGCGCACAAATGAGCACAAGGTGAACAATCGCTCCAGCAGTAGCCCCCTTTTTTCTCATAAAGTTTTCCAGCCTGGGAGCTATAAACAACAGCATGGCATCTTCACCTCCAGCTATTGAAATACCAAGTGCTTTCTTCGGCTTGCGCGGTTGCTTTCAATCAGCAGTTTCCTCATAAATAGGCCCTCACCCGCTCAACAGTACCCGGCCCGCACCGGATAAGGGCTTCGCACGTCATAAAATGACACTGATGAAACAAGTGGCCCACTACATTGCCTGGTCCCGCTCCAAATATCAAGTAGCAGGATTGTCCGCATTCATCAAGCAGCCTCCCTGCGATTCATTTCACAGTGCCTTTTGTATACCTGTCGCAATAAATTATCGCAGCCTGTGATCTTTGTCTGGCCAGGTAGTTTATTGTCCTATATAAAGCTGCCGCCTGCTCGGGATGCAGCAGCTATGTGGCTGTGCGCGAATATTGCTTTCTCCGCGTTTTTGGAAAGTACTGCGTTAGACGGTTTCTTCCCATAGCACATCTCTAAATACTAAATAATTCATCTCCACTGCGGCAGATTTGATTTTGTTGCGTTCGTTATTGAATGCATTCACGAGTCGTTTGGCAATCTCATTTGTTTTCTTGGTGGAACCCAGTCATCTTCTCAACACCTACGTCAATGATTTCAGAAGTGCACCTCATGCTGGAAAGGGCCCCGCTGGCTGTGTTTTTACCTCACCTATTCTAGTGTTTGCTTTTAAGGGTGCACCTGCTCAGGGACGTCATTTCACCAAAATGCCAGGGGTAGCGGAAGTGATATCACACAACCCTTGACTGACATCACAGGAAGTATTGTAATTGCTCCCGCCCCCAAGTGACATCACAGTAAGAGATGGCAACCGATCTTCAGATTTTTTAAGATGCATATAGCACCCATGTTTCCAGGTGCTCTCATTTCAGCCAGATATAAGAACCGAGGCACAGAGGGAGGCATGATTTGTCCACGATTAAACATTTAGGGAATGCCTTTTTCCAGATTCGATGTGGGGTCTATATGTAAAACATACCTAATGCAGTATTTCTAACAGGTTAACCGAAATGTGTAAGCAGGCTACAGCTAGTGTAGGAAACATCTATAGAAGGATGGACACAGAAGTACGTGTTATTTGTGGCATCGCTGTGTTAACAAGCCAACAAAGCACTGACCTGGGGAGGCGTGCGCTGCTGTTTAAACAGGAGAAAAGGGCTGCATGAATAAGGCCTGAAAATTAAATCGTTTAACCAGGATTTAGTATCAACAAAACTCCCTGGTTATAAATTTATATAATTCAGCTACCACTACGATAGAAGAAACCTATTACACTGGTCTGTGTGTACAGAGGAGAGTGCACATGATAATTTTATCTTTGCTGGAGTATAATACCCGGGCAAGTTTCTTTCAATATACCCAAGGTCCCCCTATAGATTTTATTATCTAAGCGTAATACTGGGTGCCGGAGGACTTAAAAAAAAAACACAATATAATGTAATATCATTGCTACACACATACATTCATAGCACCACACAGTTAACACCCACATGTTGCTTTTCACCCGGGGACTCACTGGCAGACTTCAAGGTGCGCACTGCACACTACCCCTTTGTCAGACCCAGTGGTGCTCAATGGCAAATCAGAAAATGTGGCAGCTCCCTTGCGAGCCATGCTGTGGGGGTCCTCCCAATCTCCTTAACAAAGCTCAGGGCATGCCACACCCCGGGTCTGTCTGGACCACCATGTGCGGAATGACCATGATGGTTATGCCGCTGCAGGGGCTTGCACTACTGCAAGTGAAACAAGTTAGTATGTTTTTCAATCAAATCTTAAATCTTTAATGTAACACAGAGAGAAGGGGGCGGCCCCCAGTCCACAATTATACCAGCCACCAGTGGTGGCTGGTGAGTTGTTTTTTTGGAGGGTGTAAATATTTGCCACAAGTATGTAATTGAGACTGAGTATAGCGAGGGAGCCCAAACTAATGAAAATGGGTTGGGAGGGGCCGGGTGAATTCTTCTCCCTCCCAAGTGTATATGTTGTCAATAATGGGTTAAAATGGTGCATTACAAAGCACACTTTCTGGGAAGATTTGGGTAAACGGCCAACAATGTTGATAAAAGGCCAACAATCAATTTTGTAGGGTGCAGTGTAAATCATGAAAAAAGTACAATAGATACAAGTCACCAAAAGAGCACAGGGAATTACCCAATGCATTATCATGCCAGTCCCTGCAATATATGCCAGTATAAAAAATATTTGTATGCTGGCTATGCCCATACATTTCCATGCTGGCTCCACCAACATATGCTAGTATTCCCATATAAAACCATACTTATGTTCGCTTTAAGACTTTTTTCTATAGTATCATTACTGGCACTGGGCACAAAACGGGCTCTGCCAATATATGCCAGTGCTCCTATGTAAGTACATATTCCCGTTGGTTTGGCCATTAAAAGTGACATGTCACAACAGGAAAACCTGTCCAAACTGTGCCAATATAAGCCAGTCTAGACCCATAAGAACACTTATCTTGCTTGATTCATCATAGATGCTCAATTAATAAAAAATAATGGTACAGTGAAGAATATACAGGCCACTACGCCAAAACATCAGTCTAGCGAGGTAACACTACTTATCATGTTTGCTTTTTTAAAGATGTTGAGTAATAAATGTCATACCACAGTAAGCAATGGCTAGACTAACTGCACCAAAATGCCAGTCTAGCCAGGGAATGGCACACATGAACATGCCTTTGCCCAAAAATACCAGTAAAACATGCAAAGTCAATAAAGGATGTGGCAACAATTATTCACTGATCCCCAGTCTCCCAGGGCCTTACACACACATGGATCCCCTTTCACCCACAGGTCACTCAATCATACATCTCATCTTGCTCACACTGGATTCACCACACAGGCACACATCAAACCCCACCCAGAACATTCCACCACACACTATATGTATGCTCCTTCACCCACCAGTCACTCACTCACACCTTCTCTTACATGCACTCATTGCATTCTCTACACAGGCACACACCCACCCACCCAGAACATTCAAAAATATGCCATCACATTCATACTCATTCACCCACCAGTCGCTCAATCATACACCTTTTCTTACCTCCACCCTATTGCATTTTTTATACAGGTGCCACACACTGGCACCCACCCACCCAGACTTTTAAAAAACACACCATTACATTCATACTCTTTCACCCACCAGTCACTCACACAGACATTCTCTTACATCCACTTGTTGCATTCTCTACACAGGCACACAACAACCCACCCAGAACATTCAAAAACACACATCACATCACTTCTAATACACCCACCAGTCGCTCACACCTTCTCTTCCACTCATTACATTCTCTACACAGGCACACTCCCACCCACCCAGAACACTCAGAAACACACATGACATAACTTCTCATCCACCCACCAGTCACTCACACCTTCTCTTACATCCACTCAATGCATTCTCTGTGGACAGGTACCCACCCAGAACATTCAAAAACATGCATCACATCACTTCACAGTCACCCACCAGTCACTCACACATACTCTTACATCCACTCATTGAATTCTCTACACAGCCACACACCCACACACCCGGAACACTCAAAAACACACATCACATCACTTCTCATTCAACCACCCACCAATCACTCGCTCCTTTTCCTACATGCACCCATTGCATTCTCCACACAGACACACACCCACCCGTCCAGAACATTCAAAGACACACATCACATCAATTCTCATTCACCCACCAGTCACTCAAACTTTCTCTTACATCCTCTCATTACATTCTCTGTGGACAGGCACCCACCCAGAACATTCAAAAGCGTGCATCACATCACTTCACAGTCACCCACCAGTCACTCACACATTCTCTTACATCTACTCATTGAATTCTCTACACAGGCACACACCCACCCAGCCAGAACATTCACAAGCACACATAACATCACTTCTCATTCACCCACCATTCACATACATACATCTGACACACACTTCACACATGCAAAACACACATCATATTCCAAAAAAAGCCTTCTTATCTTTTTCTTGCAGCTATGGTCCATCTTTTCAGGCCCCTTCAGTTCCTCTGTGCTGCGAGAGCTTCCTGGCTCCTGTAAGTGAGCTGTAAGGAAGCCGAGAGAGAAGGGGTTGGAGCTGAACCTGGCATGTGACATGTGCCACACGTCATGGTCAGATCCAACCCCTACTGACAGCCTCCCCGGCCCAGGCTTCACTCTGATGGGTGAGGACTGGGCTGGGGAGGGGACCCACCAGACCTGGTGTTGTGGGTCCCACCGTGCCCCATTTAATTTCTTTTAAAAAAACTTGTGGGCGCAAGGGAGTCCCAAGGGTTGCAACTGTGGGCCCCAGGGATTGCAATTTGTGACCCATTGTGACCCCTAAATGACGTCCCTATACCTACTTTCCTGAGAATGGGGTAGTTAGGTCACTCAAAAAGATCAGCATGATACAAAGTGATAGCTAAGCATTCGGTTTTCGGCTTTTTCATTGATGGAAAATAATGTATTCGATGTGACTAATTTAGCTGCTTGTTAAACAGTTTGTGTAGATTTATAAATGAATATACCGGAAATTAAAGCTGAAATGTCAATTTCCTATGTTTCTTTCTATCATCTGTTGATTTGAACTTAAAGGTGAAAAAATGTACATGACACGAATTTGCAGGAGGCATAGGGATCGGTGGTCATGGAAATAAAAACAAAACTTCAAATTGACAACATTGACAAGGAAATAAGAAAAAAACACGGAGGAAAGCATCAAATAACCTTTGGGATGGTCAGGAAAGGTCTCCATGATTACGAGGGGTTCATGTTGCATGCCCCATATGATTAACCGGTGGTGGCAGCGAGCTGGCCGCCATGTTGCAATTTCATAGGTATCTAAGTGTAGTTAAATATAGATGGGATATATTACTTTAATGTTCCAGGTGGTCTAGAAATTGATATATATATTAGCTGGCATGCATGCAGAAAGAAAAAATGGTAAAGGCACCAAATGTAAAAACATAGATATACAATAATATAAATACATGGGGAATTCATGCAGGAACACGGTAGTTGGGACTCCTTTTGCAAAATGTACTTTGACTCTTAAAACTAACCTTTCCAGGGTTTCAGAAGGCAGATGAATGAGTAACCTCAACCTATGCGGTCAAAATAGCTGTAGAAAATAGCCCTGAGTTGTTTTGGTCTCATAAATCTCATAGATAATAGATATAATCTCCTGCTGCATGAGAGCATGACAGAAGGAGTTTTGTAATTTATTTTCGTCAGTAGTAAAACGCAGGGTAAATCAGTGCCTTATGTTATTCAGGAGTTTCAATTGAGCGATGGAAGTGGGAGTTTTTGTGGATTGGAAGGTTTCAATGGAATGGTGACCTGGGGAATGAGATAGCATTCCTAACAAAGAGAAATCATTCACCCAGCCTTTATCATAGCGCAGCAGAAATTCATGCGAGCCATGTGCAAATCAAGAATTAGGGTTTAAACAACAAAGGCCATTTATTTCTGGTAATTAATTATGTTTCAATACCAATGTTTGACCATGTGTTGATGCCATGACTTACTACAGATGAATCATGAGGAGAGGTATTTTATAAATATAATCTGAAGATAATTATTAGATACAACTGGCCAATGAAAACATAGGAATTGGGAAAAGATGGGATTTCTTTGAAGAGGGTTTTATCCAATCACACTTGAGGGGTGGATTGCAATAAAGTATTTGTGAGCGTTTTACCTGTTGCATAACTGTACTAATGATGTGACCTGATGTGGTTTGTTGAGACTTGGGCTAGTTTGGTCCTGCAACACCATCTAACTTCTCCCTGGAAAATTGTACAATAAACTTGCTTTAAGTACCACCATGTACTCACTTCTTAAGTGGTGGGTTAAGGTGATTAAAGGTCCATCTACAGATTTGGTGAGCCAAGTCATTCAGAGATGTTGGTGGACTTCTGTCCACAACTACCAGCTGCAGCACCTACGAACAGGACCAGTCTTCTGTGCACGATGAAAAATAGGTCTATGGATGCCATATCAGTTAAAAGACTGTCTGCTCCCTAGAGACGTGGTGCCGTGGCCTAGCTGTGCAAGAGGACTTGACAGAGTACCACGTCAAAGCGCATCAGGTTCATGTGAGTGCAAGTTTGGGGTGTAAAGCAAGGGGGAAATAGGGGTAAAAAAGAGGATGTTTCTTTGATTTAAGGGTTTTTTGATAAGGGTAGACTTGGAGTATGGGTGTCAACTTAGTTGAGGTTGCAGGGATTGGAAAAGTGGACGTTGTGTGATAGTGTGTTGAACTGTTCTGTGTTGTAAGTCCCCTGTATATATTTTGTACCTAGTTTGTTATCTTAGTAGAGTGAGGAGGTACCTTACCCTGCACACCCAGTGTGAGGCTTGTGCTGATGTCCTTTAGTTTGCTTGTCTCGTTGGCTGGAGCCCTCACCTGAAGGTTGGGTGGTATCTTAAGGTAAGTCCAACCGTAGATACCTTTCTGAAGTAGACCTTGCCATTCTTTTGTATTTGCCATGCGGGCAGAGACCTTCACCTGAATTTTTTGGTTAGTCAAAGTAGTGAATAGGAAACCTTGTATAGTTAGGAAAAGATGATCTTGTGGTAGAGAAGGTCGTACTAGTAAAAGAGAGAAAAGCGAGATCAGTGGTTCTGAAGCGGAAAGCTTTGCGCCCCTCATTTGTTTGACTTGTGGGGATATCTCAGAAATATTGGCTGGCCAATGTTTTTGATAAGATGCTGCCTTTTGTGTAAAAGTGAAAAGCAGAATTGAATTAAGTAGATGAGTGAGGTAATTGTGGTATAGATGAGTACAGTGAATAAGTGTGAAGTACAACTAAGGAATTGGGTATGGGGAAAAAGAGAATTTTTTGATAAAAGTTTTTTTGTGTGTCCGGGTTCGACTCGGTATCAGATTTATTATGAAACTAGTTTTGATAACTTGGATTGTGTAAGAGAGAATTCTCAAAAATGTGCTAATTCCCTTAACCTTAGAAACCCCCAGCAACTTCGCTGGATTTTGAGCACTTGGTTTCTTTACCTGGAGAGAGTGTGACCCTTTTTCCCACTCTCTCATGTATTTTGATGTGTTTTACTCTTGTGTTTCCTTTGGTTATGGAGTTTAACCAACTCCATAGCCATCATCTTTTCATTTGTGTCACACAGCAGCCTCAGTGCAGTGGCACAGGGAAGCCTTTCAGGCTTTCCCAAGGTTTAAATACCTTCTCTGGGATAAACTATGGTTTCCCAGAGTAAGTAAAGTGAAATTGACTTTACTAGTCTTTTAAATTCCTAGACCCAGCACACCATATCTTACAATAGAAGAGCTGGAGGGGCTACTTAGTATCCCCTGTGTCTAGAAACTCATGTAGCTGTCAAATACTACCTTTTCCTCTCAGAATGGCTTGTGGCAGTGGTTTTACAACAAACTACCATGCTCCAGTAGCGTTGAATCCCGCGAGCCATGTTTTTCAAGATGGCGTCTGAGCCCCATTTGTTAAAACAGGTCCCGGTCTTCTTTTTTCACCATTTCATTTTGGAAAAGGTCTTCTCGAGTGTTTCTCTGCGCGCCAAACCAGGTTTGGTCTCTGTTCATTCGCCTTTGGCGGGCTTCAGGAGTGAAGACTGCCTCTGACGCCCAAGTGTCTGGGGTATGCAGGAAGTGAGGGAGGTGCCCAAAACTCCTTGTGCTTAGTCTCCTAGGAGACCCAAATGGACTCTGGTGATTGGGTGGCTGACTGTCCGACAAGGACAGCCACCCTGCTGGGTGAGTGACAGCTAGGTTGGAATGAATGGGAGAGAACTGAATAAAAGGCAAATCTCTTGGCTTAGAAGGCAGAGTCAACCACTGGACGAAGGGAGAGGGATGCCAGTTTGTGTGTGTTACTTACAGCCACTGATATTGAAGTTTGCCAATTATGAGCTTTTGTCATCCCAGTGCAGTGCAGGAGTCCCCCGATGTCCTTCCTCTTGTCCCCACGACTGAGGTCCAGGAACAGAGAGATCTGTAGGAACTGCCAGGAACAAAATCATCAGCTGCCTCTTTTTCTTCATTGTAAGGTACTGTAAAACAAGACTGAGATTACTTAGCTCTCGCGGTGAAAGTGCTTGGAACTTTTGCAACTCACAGGCCTAATCAGCTTGTGACCCAAAATATGATTCTTCTTCCTACAAACTAATTCTGAGAAATTTTGCAGAGACTTTTCTGTTTACTTACCAGAACCGCTTTATCCTATCCAAGACTTCAGCCATTGACTTTGGCCTAGCCTATTGAATTGAATTGACTCTTCTGGTGAACACAAAATATTTGCACCGTCTAAGAATAATTGTAACCTTTCATGTTCTAATAATCTTTGCCTTTTACTCCTCTTGAAAAGTATTCCGAATGCTAACAGTAAGATATTGATGTCCCCAGCACCCTTGTCACTAAAGTCACTTGTGGGTGTAGGTTGTGTTTGTGGGCCATTCCAATAGGGTCTTGTCTAATTCAGAAACTTAGAGTGTAAATTATTAAAGTATATTTGTGTGTTATATAATTGCATCCTTCTAGTAAATGTTTTATAACTGACTGATAAATAAATTAATAAGTGTTTATCCAAGAAACCTTGAGTGTAAGAGTTTATTTGAACACCTGTGATTGTAGACCTCTGTGTAACATCATTTCTGCTCACATTTACCATCTTGAGATAAGCCTGGCTGCTCAACATGCTACCAAAACTGTGTACTACAGGCTTATACCAAAGGTTGGTTTGCCTACACCTGTAGTCATAGTTGCTTGTAGTGTTCCCAGAGGGTACTGCATTTAAACTTTGCCTACCAGGTTAGAGTATGGAGACTCTGTTGAATCATTTCTGCCATCCTTTGGACGCCTATAAGGTGAACATTTTAAAGTATCATAGAGAATGGTTGCTGGAGGGTAAGAGGAAAATGATACATTCTTGGCCTATTGAGGGAAGCTATGGTTCCAGGATATTGGCGAACCTGCATACCTTTTTAACTACAAAGCACACAGGCTTGAAGTTAGAGAAGCAGTTAAACATTTTGGAATTATAGAGGATGTATGAATAAGGCAGGAAGGGCCATGATGTTGAAATTGTGGGAGGAGAGCCAATTAAATTAGGGTGTGGAAATTTCATCTGCACCGCCCGATATGGGTGCTATCCATTATCGCCCGAAGATGGGTACACAGACCATGAGTTCATACCACCATTTTCACCAGCAACTACTGCAATAGTTGCAAGACGGACACAGGTAACGCCTCCATCAGATACAATTTCCAAGAACTCGGATTGTGACCAAAGTGGAAGGATAACTCAATAGTTAGGGCTACAGAGAGGGTGAAAACGGAGAGTCGGAAGGGGATAACTCCCCGACTGATAGGTTAGCAGATAGATTAAGGGTGGAGGAGTGAGAAAGAGATAGGCCAGTAGTCGGAAGAGAGGAGGAAGGATTGAAAATGAGAGAGAAAGAAGATGTTAGGCCTCTTCCTGCTAGGATAGAGGATAGACTGCGAAGAATGGTAGATGTGCAACAATGGGGAAAAAAGGAAGGAAGCATTAAGGCCAGTGGAGGAAGCGATAGTGCTGCAGTGGGTGCAAAAAGATGAAGAGCAGCAGGAAGCGAGAAGACAGGTAAGGGATGTCGAAGATGGAAGGTTGAGAAATGGGCAGGTCTTGTTAGATTGGTCAACTCGGTTATCAGAATGGTTGAGGTGAATATGGAGAATAGGGATGCTGCTACGGGTACAGGTGCTGAGCAGGGAGGACAGGAGACAACACCCTATGATAGTGCTGATTATGTACCTGTGCCTGTAGAAGGGTCAGGGCATGTAGTAGCTGGAGTAGACTGTGAAGGAGAGAAATGGGATGTTGAGCAGGGAGAGCAGGGCGTAGTCACACTACCTTCTGCTCCAGTACCAGAAATAGGAAGCAAACCATGGAGCCATACGGAATGCCAGGGTACTCGCGTGGCTGTAGCAAGTAGTAGGAGAGAGATAGGGGAAGCTCCAGAAAAAACGGGGTATCGCAGTTTACGTTGCGCCAGAAGTGTCTGGGAAGGACATATTGGGCCTCATTAGGACTCTGGCGCTAATAGCACCATGGTCCATGCCGGAGTCCGCCATGGCGGAATGGGGAATTACCACCCCATTCCGAGGTTGGTGGGGCGGTAATTCCCCATGCCGCCATGGCCTTTCCCCATTCCCATTTTCTCCCCATAGGGCTCAATGGGAATGGGGAAGGCGCTAATTATGGTACCGCAAATTGCGGTACCGTAATTAGAACCAAGGTCCCTTTGCGGGTCCCTACTTTAACGGCTGGTAAAAGCAGCCGTTAAGGTCAGGTCCCGCAAAGGGACCTCTTAATTAGGAGCTAGGTGTTTAATGGCGCCGCAGCCTTTTACGGCGCCGTTAAACACTTAGCGCCTGGGTCAAAATGAGGCCCATTATGTCCCCTGGTCACACATGGACTGGAGTAACTTGATGATGGCACTTCTTTCGGTCATTGCAGGGGCGGAAAGTGTATTTATGCATTGGAGAAACAAACTGCTGGTGTCATGTTGGCCATACAGGGACATGAAGAGCTTATTCACGTCCCTAATGGGGTAGTGGTCAGACGAGCTTTGGAAGAGATCGGGGTATCGGGGAGTGCAGTTGGATACAAATGCCCATGATGAAACAGCTTTTAATAATCTTAGGGCAGAGTTGAGGGGGGCATTGTGTATTATGTATCCTGATACGCCTGATATTAATTCAATTTGAGCTTCAGGCATACATTGTGCATTTTTGCAAGAGAAGAAAGGAAAAGAGAGGCAGAATATAGAGCAGGCACAAAAAATAAGCTAAGCTCATTCAAAAGAAATTGACAAAGATTTGTTTAGAAGGGGCAGTAACTACAAATTCTATAGTGGGAAAGCTCGGGCAATCGGGACAACAGGCACACAGTGAACCGGGTATGACATAGTGTTGGGTATGTTCCTGGTCCAAGGCCAATGAGAGGATTTCTGAGGGGCAGGGAAGGTTTTCCACCAGGAAGTGGGTCATTTGGCAGGTTCCGAGGAATGTGTCCTCGGTTTAATGGGCCAATGGGAAACAGCTATGGAGGATTCTATAGGATTCAGTGTTGGTCATGTGGAAAGTTGAGACATGTGACACGTGTCATGTGATTGCCGTGAATGGCCACAATACCTTAACATGGGAACTCAACCGATGCAGGCTCCTGCCATATGCCCCAGCCTCTGTGCAAGCGCAGCAGGCACAAGTTGTCTAGAACCCAGCGACTGGGGCTCCACAGACCTACGGGATCCTACAAACCATGCCAGCACAAGCATCGGTGCAGACATGGGACAAGAATTCTTTAACCCCAGGAATAGTTGCACACTACACTGGAGTCAGTTTTTTCAGGGGAAATCCTTTTTCTCTCCCAATTACATGTTAGCACATGCCAGGATCAAAACAGCCCACAGGAATCTCTGATGTGTCTGGTCCTGTCCATTACCACCAATCCGTAATAGGAACCCTGGTTAGGTGTGCAGGTAGGTGACCAAATGTTTTCATTCATGGTTGACATGGGCTACCAAGTCTTCTATCAAGGAAGTGTGTTCCCCTTGTCAGGTAAAATGATGGACACACAGGGATTCTCTTGGGCTATCCTGTCTGCTCCTTATACTGAAGATTGTTGTCTCAAGGTGGGTAATCAAAATGTATCAGTCCCTTTGTTGTATTGTACGGACACCCCAGTGAATCTTTTGGGAAGGGACATCCTGAGCAAGTTGCTGACGTTGATTACGTTCAAAGAGGAGGGTATAGTATGCTCAACCGCAGGGTTGTATCCGGTAAGGGAAGCAGCACATATACAGACATATTGTAGTGACATCGCAATTAGGGGGGTTCCTGTGCATGAAGTATTGTTTATTCATGAGGTGATGGTGTTGTTGAGTAGGGTCACAGGGACCAGAAATCAGGCCTCGCGAGTACCATTTGAGTTTTTATTTCTGCCTAATGTGCCACAGGAAGTAATGTCAAGAGCCATTGTTACAATCCTCTTAGAAGCCATAGTGATCAAGAAGAACAGGGTGGTTCTCTCAGGCACAGATGAGGATGGCAGTGAGGTGCAGAGAGAGGTGCACAGTTCTGTGCATCAAACGAACCTTATCGCAAATGGAGGTGCCTGACAAGCAATTGTTCGAAGACACAAAAGACACAGGATAGATGGTCTTTGAAATTGGGGTTCTTTGCCAGATAGTGTTAGAGCAAACGACAGAATAACAGACCATGTTCATCATTAAAAATACATCGCCATTTTGGAAGGAGGATGTGTGAAAATGGCCGGACCATTTGTGGACCAGCAATGCTCATGATGTGGGGCTGCTACAGAGTGTTGGAGCGGTGAGGATAAAATTGAAACCTGTTGTGATATTACCACAGGTTAAGCAGTACCCATGTCTAAGGAAGCAGGTAAAGTGATTTATGAGACCATTACAGCATTGTTAAAGCAAGGCATAATGCAACCTTCTGTGTCCCCATGCAATACGGCTATCTACCTGGTGAAGAAGATGAAGGGTTCTTGTTCGAGGATGGTCCAGGATTTGCACCCCCTCAATAATATTGTTGAGGTGGACTAACTGGTGGTACTGCATCCGGCTACCATTCTCTGTAACATCCATGCTGGACTGACCCACTTCACAGTCATTGATTTAAAAAATGTATTTTTCTCTGTTCCCCAACACTCCAATTCTCAGTACCGCACAGCGTTTACATAACATGGTCAGATATTTGCGCCCACAAGGTGAATTTACATGTGTCCAGTAGTGTCATTCAGTACATGGATGATCTTAGTCTGCAGCACTTCAGAGGAGCAGTGTCGAGGAGACTCAATAACGCACCTCACCCTGCTCGAAGAGAAAGGGTACAAAGTGGACAAAGAAAAATTGGAGTACTGTCTGACAGAGGTAGTATATTTGGGGCAAGTAATATCACCAGCAGGAAGAAAGGTAATGCCGGAGAGAGCCACCGCAGTTCAGAATGCACCTCAGCCAGACACAGTGAAACAGATGCAGCAATATGTGGGGCTCTATAACTATTGTAGGTAATGGATCTTCGATTACTCTAGTCATTGAGGTCCCTATGAAAGGAAGCACAGAAGGTGAAAGGTCTGATAGAGGGGTCTGAGGAAATGGGACTTGTATTTGGGGACTCAAGGCTGCAATCAACAATACTCCAGTCCCGGCGACCCCAAATTACAAGAAGCCATTCTTTCTGTTTTCCCATTCAAATGGGCAAGTGATGACTGCGGTCCTGTTCCAGCAAATACTGAAAGGCCATACATCTTTAGCGGATTTACAGCAGACTCCTAGACCCAGTAATGCAGGAACAGCTCCCTTGTGAGCAAGCTCTAGCGGCAGTGTCTTTTGCGATTCAAAAGTCTTCGACCATTACTATGGGTTGCCCAGTGACATTGCACGTGAAGCATGCAGTCTTCCTGATTCTAGAATAGTCTAAATCCATGTTGAAGACTCAGAGAGTGTCAGGGTATAAGGTCATTTTGTCAAATGAGGCAATTCATCCCATGCAATGTCACTGAGTAAATCCCACAACATTTGTAGCAGAGCCAGTGCAACCTGAGGATATTGTTAATGATTGTGCCACATATGAGGGAGAAGAGAAATAGAGGGTGAATGTGAAAGAGGATGCCCTTGACTGGGTTGAAGTGATTTTGTTGATGGGTCTTCGACCATCAACCACGAGATGGGTGAGAGGAATAAAGCGGTAGCTGTCATGGGTCTTGTGGATTGGAGCACTGGGTCAGACTGAAGTGACTGTTGATGTCTAATTACTCTGCACATGCAGCAGAACTAGTGGCACTTATAAAGGTGCTAGAAATGTGTAAGGGGATGACAGTCACTTTTTATTCTGACTCCGCGTGTTTCACATCCAGAGTCCATTCTGGGTTATGAAGATGGCAGAGAATAGGGTTTAGGTGGTCTGACTGGTCCCCTGTCCTGCATGATGCACTGCTATCCCTGCTAATGGAAGTTTTACCCTTGCCAGCAGAGATAGGTGTAGAAAAGAATGCTGCCATACTAATCACACTAATTCAATAGCTCTCGGAAATTATGCTGCAGACAAGACGCCAAAGGAAGCAGCGTATTTTCCTTTCACAGATTACCAGCAAATAGAAACGGTGCCCCAACAGGTACAGTTACCAGCCCTGTACACCACAGTCCCAGGGCTTCAGATAATAGAAATGCAAGGGAAAGCCCACAGAGAAGAACAGGAGCTCTGGTAAAAGAGAGGATGTGCTCAGACACTCCCAAATTTATTTTGGATACAGGAGGTATTGGGTAAGGTAGTAATGCCTGTAGAGATGCTTCTTTTGGCTCATTACCCATTGCAGACTTCTGACAACAAATCACAGCAGAGCTCCAGGAAGACTGGTTCATCCCTAACTTACAAGACCAGGTAAGTAGATCTGTAGTGAATTGTGTAGTGTACAAGGAGTTCAATCCGGGAATAGCATGAGGTTGGTGAGGGGGGTCTTGCCCAGGCCGTCTGGTCCATTAAAGGAGCTCCACAGCAATTTTATGGACATGATAACGAGGTGCAATAACTTCAGATATCTAATTGCTGTGGTTTGTCCATTCTCCTGGTGGCTTGAGGTTGGTCACTGAGTACATCCTGATGCTAAATCAGCAGCAAGATTTCTGCTGAGAGAAGTATTTCCAATCCATTTGCAAGGTCCTAAAATCCAACAGCAGAACCCCCTTCTTCAATGCCTATTTCACAGAAATTGCTTTGCTGCTAGGAAAAAAGCATTGGTTGTACTTGGTGTACCACCCGCAGGCCAATGGAAATGTGGAGAGGCTCAATGGGGTCATTAATCCCCGTTAAGTAAAAATATGTGCAGATAAAAATAAAAATCATGGTTCACATGCCTCCCACTAGTCTAGTTTAAAGAAAATATATAAAACCAGCCAGGAAGGGTGGGAGTAGGCTACATCCACCTCTCTCACCTACACGTATGACAGCAGATGCACACAAGCAGTCCTAGGAGAAGAGTTTAGGGAATAGCTTACAGAATTAATGAAAAGTTTATATCGTCACAGTTTGTGTCTTCTCACCAACGGACAACAGGAGAAAGTGGCGAGGCTACCGATAATCAGCACAAGACTCATCTTCTCCTTGGGGGACCACATTTACATCTGCACCTTTGTTCGTCGCTGGAATGATCAGCATTTCCATGGGCCACACAGCGTGATCTACACAACTCTGATTGCTATGAAGTTTGGATCCAACTATGGGATACTCATAGAGCTATTAGCAGCCCTCAACCGGCACAGGGACAGGCATAGAAGGAAAGTACGCCCTAAGGATCCAGAATGTGCTTCATTGTAAAGGGGGTTACGAATAGAGATCTGGAATTTAAATAATGTTTTGTATGGGGAAAATAATGTCTAAGATTGTACATTTTTTTCCAAGGGTATTTATCCATAGTGAGGTAGAGGTAGCAGATGCTCTATACCTAGTGCAACTACCCCTGTGCAGGGTTCGCGGGAAGTTTAAAGGGCAGTCAATTACAGCATCAATCATACCAAGTGATGATGAGTGTTCAATTGCCAAACGTACAGAACACAGAAATATTAGGTGTGTTCAAAGAGTTCAACTGACCTTGAAAGGAGCTATTTTTTCAAAAAATTGATACGTTCAAGAGGTGAAGAATTGCAGAGCTGAAGGAATGAGGGGATTCTCAGAATAAGGGGAGTCAAAAATACATCAAGCATGCGGGACAGTATGGAGAAATCATTTGCAGAATCTGACGTGCCTCAAGGAACCAGAAAAACATGTTAAGATACAGAGACTTACCCATTTTTCTCTGTGTTTTAAGGGTAATGGCATAGTGCCCGCTGCCACGAATGGAAACTGCAGTCGCACACTTTGCATCACAGATTTGGGTGGAGGAATGCCTGCTCTTTTGGATAATTTCTGGACCTGTGGATTGGATGCTTACTGACAGGTGCCTCCTGCCTGGCGCAGTGTGTGCAGTCTCTCTACCCTTCATGTGACTGTCCTCGTGATCGCTGAAGAGCACTTGATTTTGCCCTGTCCAATGCCTGAAATTACACATGTGCCGTCTTTGTCCCCTGTGCCCCATGCATCTCTTTCACCACCTTATATGCACAGGTCATGGACTATGATGGTGAAAATCATAAACAATTGCAATGTAGAAGAAGGTCAAGCTATCTTTCAGTAACATCATCACATGCTTTAGCAGACATTACTGATCGATATTTAGCCACTCCGAGAGCTTTTTCGCATCCCTTCTGGAACCTGGCGCACAAGCAGCAGCCAATGCCAAATGACTTCAGGTGACCAGGTATGTACTCCTACTCGTTATGAATGTGTTCAAGTAAGCATTTAGTGTCATTAAGGAAGAATTAAGGGCACTCAGGGTTATGCATCTTCAAAACTGGTGTATACTCAACCTCCTAACAGCAATGGAACGTGGGGTATGCCAGAAGATGGGAGTACCTAATGCACATTTTTGCCTCCTAATGATGCTGAGAATGGGACGCTTACGAGAACTATTGCTGCCCTGAATAAAATGAAAGTGATCATGGAAACAGAGGCTGGGATCCCCAATGACTCATCGATCGACTCTCTGTTCTCATGTACGCCCTCTTGGTTGAGACTTGCTGAAAACATCATGTTCCCTATTTTTGTCTTTTTTTCTCAATCTTTTTTGTTCTCGTCAATTGATCCTACGTTGTTGCTCTGCCCAAGTACCAAAAGTTGCTGCCATGATGACCGTAACCCTGTTCAAGACTAGGGCGAGCAGCACTTCATCCAATGTGGGTACTCAACCCAAAGGTGTCTTGTGTCCTCCACCAAAATGGCATGCTTATTTGAAGCAGCGGGTAGATTGCGGAAATGGTGGGGGGATGAGTTGGGTTTGTTCAGTGGAGTAATTTACCCATATTGAGACTGGTATGAGAGATGGTTGCAGGGTTGTTCCCCAAAAAGATGATTATGATTTGTTAGTTAAAATTTTTACTCAAGGGGGGATTGTTGGGCTGGTCAGGAAAGGTCCCCATGATTACGAGGGGTTCATGTTGCATGCACCGTATGACTAACGGGGTTGGCGGCAAGCGGGGTGCCATGTTGCAATTTCACAGGTATCAAAGTGTAGTTAAGTATGGATGGAATATGTTACCTTAGTGTTCCTGGTGGTCCAGAAATGTGTACAAATCAGCTTGCATTTGTGCAGAAAGATAAAATGTTAAAGCCACCAAATGTAAAAACATACATATACAATAATATAAAAACATGCAGGAACACAGTAGTTGGGGCCTCTTTTGCAAAATCCACTTTGACTATTAAAACTCACATTGCCAGGTTTTCAGAAAGCAGGCGAATGAGTAACTTCAACATGCACGGTCAGTACAGCCATAGAAAATAGCTCTGAGTTTTTATGGTCTGATAAGTTTTATAAATAAAAGATGTAGTGTCCTGCTGCCAGAGAGCGTGAAAGAAGGAGTTTCTTTATTTATTTTGGTCAGTAGTAAAATGCATGGTAAGCCAGTGCCTAAAGCTATTCAGGAGTTTCAATTGTCTGATGAAGTGGGAGTTTTTGTAGACTGGACATTTTAAAGGAACAGTGACCTGGGGAATGAGATAGAATCACTAACAAAGAGAAATCATTCACCCAGCCTTCCTAATAGACCAGGGAATATTCATGCGAACCATGTGCAAAAGAAGAGTTTGGGTTTAAACAGCTTAGGCCAGTTATTGCTAGCAATGCATTATGTTTAAATACCAATGTTTAACCATGTGTTGATGTCATGACCTACTACAGACAAAGCATAAGAAGAGGTGTTTTATTAATATAATCTGAAGATAATTAAGATAACACTGGCCAATGAAAACATATGAATTTGGAAAGAAATTGGATTTCTTTGAAGAGGGTTTTGTCCAATCATGTTTGGGGGGTGGATTGCATGAAAGAATTTGGCAGTGTTTTAACAGTTGAAAAACTGTGTAAAAGATGTGAACGTATGTGGTTTGTTAGACTTGGGTTGGTTTGGTCCTGCAGCACCATCTAACTGCTCCCCGGCAAATTGCACAATAAACCTGATTCATGTACAACCGTGTACTCACTTCTTAGGTTTTGGGCCTACTTGGGATAAGGTGATTAAAGGCCCATCCGCACATAAAACAAGTAAAGATGCAATGCAGAACAAATTTCAGCCACAAAAGAGCGAAACGGCACATGTTCTGTCAGGGGTCAGCAATGTGAGATGGACAGCTGTTGATGATTGTTCAAATGGCATTTTATTAAGGTACAAATAATATTAAATGCTCCACTATCATTACCCGGCTGAGGATTTCCTTGCCTATCAAAACTAAGGGGAAACGCTCAAACACAATAACTCGCTAAAAACAAAACCATATCCATGCCACATGAAGCATTACTAACAGAGAGGGATAAACGAGCGAACAAGGATATGACCATAAGATTTGTGACACAATACAATTCAGACAGTCACAAAGTACAGAAAATTCTGACAATATATTGGGAAATTCTTATGATGGATGAACACATCAGGCCAAGCCTAGCACCATACCCAAGCTTATCATTCAGCAGAGTGCCAATACTGCGTAACATATTAAGCCCATCCTTTCCAGCTAAAAAAAACATAGCCCCCACAGATTGGCTCACTCCCAGCACCCCCATTGGGTTTACCAAATGCGCTCATGCACAATGTGCACACATGCCATCTGTCACTTTGAAAGGATGTCCAACATTTAAACTTACCGAACACATAAACTGCAGAACTAAATATGTGATTTACGCACTTATATGCATATGTGAAAAAATGTACATCGGTAGCCCGATTCGTGAAGCATGCATCAGAATCGGGGAACTCCTGAACACCATCCATTCTTAAGATCCCAAATTTCCAATGGCCAAGCACTGGCAGCAACACCATCAGCTTGAAGATAAGAGACAGATCTGATTCATTGGAAACAGTGAAGAATGGACCAAGGGGATGCAACAGAGAGCACAAATTATGTCAGGAAGAATCAAGACCGATCTGCCATTTCAGATGTGTCAAGAATAGCTTAAACTCTGATCTTGATTTTAATGTGTTTCTATGAAGTAACGTGCACTATGCTGTAACTACTCCCCAAAATCCCAATGACAGCCATTAACTCTGCAGCCTGGAACACCAAAACAGCAAGCACTGACACTCAGCTCTCCCACCCAAATATCTTTTTCCCCCCCTAAAACCATCCCTTTCACCCAGCAGGGCTCCACGCCCCCCAAATATAACCTGGATACCCAGTCGCATAAATCCAAACACTTTCGCACAACAAGTGTCACCTATCACAGCACCTACTTGTCGAAATGACATGCCCCTAACAAACAAGGTCTGACTCGACCTCACTGATGAAAGGGTCTGACCCCACCCCTGTCTTACATGACAGCCCACACACGAATGACAACCTTAAACTGCAGTCAGGAACCATGCCCAGACTCACAGTCACCAGACACCAACCCGTGACACCACACTCTCCATTGGTTGAGAAGTCATGCACTTCTACCACACTACGCATGCGCATGAACACATGCCACATATATATCCTGGTGCTCAGCACTCCCCCTCGGGTGATCAATTTTGCAGAGTCCCATAACACGGTTGTACTTGTAAACATCCCTAAACTATATCTCAGTGTTTCGCAAAACCACATATCCGCCCGCAGACAACACATCTAATGAAGCAAATACAGGATGATGCACTGCATCCATGTTACTAGTACAGCAACTCTAATTGCAATTGCGACCCTAGTACGCATGCGTGAAAAAGCAGTGTCCCTCTGCCACGTGCATTCACACAGCAACACACAACACAACGCCAGCATAACAATAATTGGTGTGCAGTCGTCAGTGACCAGCAACACCGAAGAAGAAACCGCTACGGACTCCGTATTTTAGGTAGGAAAGCCCAGCATCTGCTGGCCATGCCACAAATATGAGCAGACAGCCCCAGATACACTCAGGCCCCACCATGAGCACGGGTCCGCACGCTCCCAAGAATCAACCCTCACCCTTGTACACCACAGCTTAACGGCCTCACTCATGTAACCGCGCCGACCCCAGGGTCATGCCTCAAGCCGCTCACAACCCAGACAGGACTCTATCCCTGCACCTCTCTCCCTATCATACGTTTGCCAGGCATGGGGCACAAAGACATGCCTGGGTATTCCCCCAAGACCAATGGCCATCCGATCGGATCCCCACCCAGAACCCAGCATAGGGTCACCACACGCCCCCACCTTTGCTCACAAAGCACCCTTTGGAATAGGCACAACCACCATGGTCACCTGGACCATTCAGAAGGCACAGGTGACAATAGGTTACCTATATATGCCCAACATGTAGACAGCAGGCATGCCACTGCTACACGTCCAGGTCAATACACTGGCACTTCACCTAGCCCTCACCACAGCAAACTACCTTGCCCAAACCTCAACAGTAACTCTGGCAATTTCAATACTGGGACCTGCACTGTCAACATACAGGTGCCGCCTGAAACATCACCAAGACCCAACACGGGGCAAATTCCAATCATGCAGATAGGTAAGAGCTAACATACATACATTACACACATGAGACAAATACCACAACATTCAATCCTAACACGGACCTGTTCTGCTTCCTCCCCCTCTCTCTCTCTCCATCTTCTTTTCATTCCTCGTGGGATTCCTCGCGGGTCCAACCTGGGTCCTTTCTCTCCACCACCTCCCTCTCCACATGTGGTGTTTCCCAGGGCTCTAGCCTCTCGCACTTGCTCTTCAATGTCTTCTTGGCCCCTTTGGCCCACCTGATCTCCACCTTTTCCTCTAACTTTCAGTGTTATGCGGATGACACTCAGCTCTCTTACAGGCTCTCCTCAGCCTCCTTTCCTCTCTCGCTCATTCCTGACTGTCCATCCGTGATTCAGGATTGGTGCACCTCCAACAAACTCTGACTTAATGTCAGTAAGATGGAGATCCTTCTCGTTGGGACCCCTGCTCCCACTTTCCCTTTATCACTCTGGCCGCTCTCCTTGGGCCTTCTTCCTTTGCCTTCCTGTGAGGCAAAAACCTTGCTGTTATCTCTGACTCCACGCTCTCCTTCTCTCCTCACATCACAGACCTTGCCAAGAAGGCCCACTACAGCTGCACCTCCTCAGAAGTATTCTTCCTTTTCCCACTTTCCCTGAGAAGCTCACTGTCTCCAGATCCCTGGTTCTCTGTAGGATGGACTACTGCAACAGTCTCTTTCTCAATCTGCCTTCCTCCACTCTCTGCCCTATGCAACTAATACAGAACAGGATTGCAAGACTTTTCCTTGGCCTGAAGCCCAGGGACCGTATCTCTCCAGCCCTGAAATCTTTCCACTGGCTCCTGGTGGCTGCAAGGATCATGTTCAAGACCCTCTGCATCGTCCACATAGCGTTCTGGGGCCAGAGCTCGCACTACATCCAACTCTCTCTCAGCTCCAGACCTTCCTTTTCTCCTCTGCTTTCTCTCTCTCCCTCCCCTGCTGACCTTCCAGTCTGCTGCGCAGACTGGTTGTTTTGTACCCTCAAAGTCTGCCTGGGTACCAGAGTCCTCCATGATCATTCTCCCTTGCTCTGACTCCTTCCTATGGCACACTTAGGTGCTGTTACTGTACATTTCCCTGCCTCCTTGCACTTACCCAGTGGCACGCTGCCCTGCCTACACCTACTCAGTACAATGCTGCCCTGTTTGCATTTCCCACTTCCTCTCCCTGGCACTTATCCCTCTCTCTTGCACCTGCACTTTGCACTGTCGCACTTGCACAATCTGAATGACACTAGGCCAGGTGAAAAGCGTTTGTCTTGTCCTCCTTCTGTCTTCCCTCTCTTGTCTGGTCATGCCTAAAAACACTTGTATACAGGTGCTTTATAAATGACACATATGTCATTTCATATCATATGCTTTTTGCATGTCTGCGTATGTAAGCATGTCCTTTTGTGTTTGTAAATCTCATTTATTATGTAGCACAGTGGGAAATGGACATGCAAAAGTGAGGCATAATGCTTTTCCTGTTCTGACCCATTTTGCTTCAGTGACAAGGCAGAGGAGAGGCACTGAGTGGAAATAATACCTCTGACTTGCTGCCTTCTTCATCTTGTCAGTGCATTTCATTGTACTACTGCGTGAGATTTTCATGCAGATGTAAATTGAATGTATTGTATTGTATTCGTTATTTATATAGCACAGTTTCACCATTTGTATGGCATCAATGCGTTTTGTAGTTGGAACGCCCTCAGTGACCACAGCCATGTTCAGGAGGTTCTAAGAGTTTAAATTAAAAGATTTATGTGTGCATTTTTGCCAGTTTCGGACTTAGGTGGGCTAACTAGGCTCCAGTAAGCAGCCCAGAGGTCAGGCAAGTGGGTGGGCTCTGTTGGTGGTTTAGGATAGAGTACTATTGCTGAAGATTCAATGTGTGCCCAGCTAGACCAAGTTTTACTTCATTGATTGTCGCTGTATAATAATGGCAACATTGTTGAGGTACGTCAGGGGTTTCATTGTGGACCGCTATGTGTGCTGCTAGACTGGAATAGCATAGCCATAGCTGCATTCTATGGTGCATGGGTGGGTGCATGTGGCCGGTGTCCACAGATGTGGTGCAAGGCATACGTTCTGTATGCTTGAACAGAGTTTGACTGCAGTGTTCTTTTTCTTGGTCCAATGCGATTGGCTGGTCTCGCTATTCATGGTCTCCCTGGAATGAAAGTCTGAGCAGTGGGAGAGGGGTCAAAGGGAGGAGGGGTGGGGGAAGAGGGGAGGATGATAGGGGATGATGATAATTTGTTACGGTGTGCCTCTGCGAAAGATGCCAGCAACTGTGAGGCATTGGTGGGTAGGAGTGTTGTTGTGTTTTTTGAGAGGACGACCGTTTATTATGGTGTTCCTCTGTGAATGCTGCCAGCATCCATGGGGTATTGATGGGTAGGAGTGTTGTTGTGTATGGGGAATACGATAGTTTGCCACGGTGATCGGCATTGGACGGAGAAAGAGGATCCGCCCAGTCAGGAGGAGTTGTAATGTGGGACCACTAGGAGAGATGCTGTGCAAGATCTGAGAGTCTTTGAGGGGTGGTAGCAAGTGATTATGCCTTGAAGGAATTCCAGGCCAGTGTTGTGGCTGGCCCTGCAGGGGATGCACATGGCTTTAAAGGTAGTGTGTTGACTAATAGGGAGCCAATGGAGAACTCTTAGTGTAGGGCTGATGTGTTCTCTGGGAGGTAGGTTAATGAGCAGGCGTGCTGCAGCGTTTTGGATTCTCTGTAGTTTTCCCTGCTGAAATGCTGGGTAAAGGCAGTTTGCGCAGTCTAAGCTGGAGAGGGTGATGGAGATGATGGCAGCGAAACAGTCTAGATAGGTGAGGTAAGGGAAGATACGCCTGAGGATGCGTAGATGGAAGTAACAGGTTCTGAATATGGAGCTGATGTGTTGAGAGAGGGATAAATCTGTGTTCAGT
Source organism: Ambystoma mexicanum (assembly GCF_040938575.1). NCBI lineage: Eukaryota > Metazoa > Chordata > Amphibia > Caudata > Ambystomatidae > Ambystoma > Ambystoma mexicanum. The sequence continues at coordinate 268,511,860 of NC_090941.1, forward strand.
GTGCATCCAAGATTTTTCACTAAGGTGGAGGTGGCTGTGGGGGGCCTAGGGATTGAGGCCAGGGAATAGGCTTGTGGAGGAGTGCTGTTTTCCTGAAAATTAGGATTTAATTTTCCCCAGGATTGAGGATGTGGTGGTTGGTCATCACCAGTAGTCAATCTCCAAGAGGCATGTGGACAGATCTGGACGGTTGGATCCTGGCGATTTTGGGATTTTAAGGATGATCTGGGTGTTGGCTGCATAGTTGTAACTCGTAAAATTGCGAGAGCGTATGAGTGCGGACAGAGAATTTAGATAGATGTTGGAGAGCAGGAGAGACAGGGATGCTCCTTGAGGGACCCCTTTTGTTACTGGTCATGAGATGGAGTTGAACAGGTGGAGGAGCATGATTTGTGAGCGATTGGAGATAAAAGAGGAGATCAAAGAAAGGGGTGTGTCTTTGATTCCTAATGAGTGGAGCCTGTCTAGTAGGATGGTGTGATCGATGGTCAAAGGTGGCTGAGAGCTCAAGAAGGATGAGTACAGCGCACCCTTCTGGATCATCTGTTCTTTTTAGATCATCCCAGACGGACACTAGCAAGGATTCTGTTCCTCTGTGTAGTCTGAAGCCAGATTGTGCAGGGTCGAGGAGGTTGTTGGCTTCAGTGAAAAGGCCAAGTTGCTTGTATGCTGTCTGCGGTCAATGTGTTTGGCCATGAAGCGGATTATGGAGATTGGCCGGTAGTTCTGGGGGAGGAGTGGGACGAATGCAGGTTTTTTGATGAGGGGTTTGATGTAGGAGTTTTTTAGGGCTCATGGAAAGGTTCCCGATGTTAGGGAGTGGTTGAGGATTGAGTGTGCGATACTACCTGCACAGGTTGAGGCTAGGATGTGTTTGAGGAGGGTGGGTAGGCAGCGGTTCTCAGGGGAGCCTGGTGGACATCTTTGTGATAGGAGCGAGAGGAACTCCTGGTGTGAGATGGGAAAGAAAGTTGAAGGTTTGTATCAAAGGGGCTTTTTGATGTGAGTCGTGCTGTGGGTGGGTAGGGGGAAGGGGCATGTGTTCCAATATAGAGATGATGGCGGAGTGTCTATCGATAGTGACATTGTGTAAGTATTCTGATAATGTGTCACACAGGGATTTCGGGGTTAGAGCAGGACGAGGAGTTGAATTCAGAACTGATTCTATTCAGGTCATTGCTGGGGTTGCAAGCTTTTAAGATTCTCTTCCCATAGAATGCTTTCTTGTTTATTTGATTTCCAGTCTGTATGCTCTGGTTAGTCCTGCTAGGGCGGTTTTGTTCTGGGCCCTAGGGATGGTTCTCCAGGTCCATTCCAGATGGTGCTTAAGGGTTTTTAGTGATTTGAGGTTGTTGGTGAACCACCTGGGTGTGGGTCTTGATCTTTGAGAGGTCTGTTTTGTTGGGGTGAGGGATATAAGGGTGTTCGAGAGCCAGAGGGTGAAGATTTTGATAGGGGGTTGACCTTCCTGGAGGGAGAGTGTGAGGAGAGAGATGAGGAGGGAGTTGGATAGATCTGGGGTGATAATGACTTCATTCCGTAGCAGAGTAAGAGGGTTGGGGGTTGGTGGTGGTCGTGCCTGTCCTTGGGCGCGGGCCGAGGTGGTCAGTGGTACAGAGAAGAACATTCCGGAGTGATCAGTCCATGATAGAGGGTGTGGGGGCAGTGTGGATATGTTTGTGGTGCTGAAGATCGCATTGCATGGAGGGTGTGACATCCAGTGGAGGTGGCTGTGCAGATGCGTTATGTCAGGTTGAATGCTCCTAGGTTATCTGTGAGTGATCGGGTCATAGGGTTTGAGAGTGAGTCAAACCAGATCTTGAAATCCCCTAGGATGGTAAGTGTTTGATGGAGGTTGAGGTTGGTTGTCAGAGCTTTGCAGAGCTTGTCTGCAAAGTTTCGTTGTAGTTAGGGTCTCTGTAGATGAGTAGGAAGCTTTGCGGGGTGAGGGTGAGAGTAGGAGTTTTACCAGAAGGGATTTGTAGTCTGTGATGCTTGTTGTGGTGTCCTTAATTATTCGCTGGAATTGGTGTTTGTGTAGTATCGCAAGTTCTCCATCCCTTCGTGATCAGTTCTGAACAGTAAGGTTGTACCCGAGTGGGAAGGCCTTTGTGCGCAATGGGCTCATAATCATCAGAGAACTAGGTCTCTGCGATGAAAGAACGTTTGGAATTTCTTCTGTGATGAGATCAAAGATGGTGGTGCTATGTTGTTCGGGAGAGGTGCCAGCAGAGGGTGCAGGTGAGTAGTTAGCGGCTGGGGTGGTTTGGGAAGGTTGTTTTACAAAGGTTGACGGGCGGTTTGGTATGGCCAGGGTCAATGATTTCTGCTCCCTCTCTCCATCTTGCCACTCTTGATTGAGTAGCGTGAGATCTACATGGAGGGCATAGCAGGTCAGGGAGAGTTGGGGGTTGGACTGGCAAGGATGGGGGATGTATATCTTGAGATTCCGGATGGTGGGCGTAGCGCAGCAAGACGAGGTGATGGGTTGGGATGATGGGCTGTGCATTGGGGATGGCTTGATTAGGGTGTGGTAGATATCAACTTGCCTACTGGTGCAACAGTGTGCGGCTCTGATTTGTCCAGTGTGTGACATGGGGCCTCATTACGAGGTTGGAGGTAACCATGGTGCTATTAGCGCCACAGCTGCCTCCAAAAACTTACCGACTCCGCCCTGGTGAATGGAGCTATTACCGCCCCATTCCAAGGTTGGCGGGGCTAGTAATTCCCCATTCACCAGGGCCCTTCCCCATTCTCATTTGAGCCACCATAGGGCTCAATGGGAATGGGGAAGGCGCTAATACCAGTACCGCAAATTGCGGTACCATTATTAGCTCTATAGTCCCTTTGCGGGTCCTGTCCTTAACGCCTGGTAAAACCAGGCATTTAGGGAGGACCCGCAAAGGGAACTCGTAGGAGGGCAGTAAGGGGTTACCGGCACCGGTGCCCTTACTGGTGCCGGTAATCCCTTACCGCCCACCTCATAATGAGGCCCATGGTGTCTAACCTGTGGGAAGGGTAAAGCAGATTATGTGTCTGATAAGAGTGGGCATGTCCAACTGGGGTACAACTCTAGGGGCCCGATTCATGGAATTTATGCACAGTTCAAAATTACTTTGCACTGCTGAAAAGTGACTTTGCACTGCCAATGCAAACCCTTCAAGTAGTCTTTCATGCAGTACAATTGACTTTGCACTCACTTTGCACTGCAAAAATACACTTTGCACACTTCCATGAATCAGGGTTTGTGTCGACCGTGCAAAGTCACTTTTCAGCAGTGCAAAATCACTTTGAAATGTGCAAAATGTCCATGAATCAGGCCCTAGATGTGTACTTGGCTGGCCTTGGGGCACTTGGTCAGGGTTGTAGGGGCATGTTTTGCAACACCTGGATAGAGGGGGGGCCTGTTAAGGGGTACCATAGAAGAGTCAAATGTAGTAGCACCTATATTCGGGACATTGGGAGAGATGCCTAGATGGAGAAACAAAAGTAGACAGTAAAATACAGTAGCATCTAGGCTTGGGACACCTAAACAGCAAGGGAAAAGCCCAAATGGGGGCACAACAGTAGACTTAGCTTATGGCACGTTGAAACGTGCATATGTAATGGATGGGATTACACCAGAATAATTCTGAGTCCAAATAACCGGACAAACCCAAGAAGATGGCAAGTTACTGTTTTATTAAAAAACTTAATAAAACAGGGAGGTTACAACGAACATCAACAGATGTACGCTCAGTCTCTCAATGATTTCCACAAGAATATACTTGATATACTCAATTATGCGTCAGAGTGATGTCATCCTATGTGGCAATAGTGAAAAACCTATCAAGGGTCGGGATTGGTTAAGGGAAACATCTAGATATACAATCATATAGTAGCAACAATTGTTATTGGCTGTCCTTTATCAGGTGGACAACTTATGCCTACCTCTTCAAACATGTCAATTCAGAAACAATTGTTACATCATGTTTCATTGGTCTTCCAAGCTATACAGTCCTTAGATATACAGACTAATAACATTTGTTGGCCCGCTTGTGCCATGGCTAGAACATGTGGTTCATTTAGCAGCACGTAAGCCAAAAGCAAGGTGCAGGGAAATAGGACATGAAGCTACCTCACCACCCAATTAGCCCAACATCTCCCATCACCCATGCCCTCTGCCATGAAATTGTCTTTGTACTTGGCCTTGCAGAGTATTCTTGTCTTGGAATGCACAGGAGTGAGGGCACTCGCTATCGTGTCTGGAACTCCAAGTTCAAGCTCTATTTCCATCTTTGGCTCACTTAACAAGAGATCACGATTTGATCCATTTTGCAGCTTTTAAAATTCTTTAAATGAATTAAAACTTGGCAACCTTTGTGTTCTTTCTTGCTCCTTAAAGTGAGAAGATTCATCCTTGGCACACTCAATGTCTTCAGAGTAGATAGCTCACCTCGATTTCTAGAATCTTGACTTCAGGCCAGACAGCCTCACCATGCAGCTACACTAGCCTGCTTATTCTGCTGCAACTCAGCTTTTCATTCTCCTTTAATGTTTTTTTGCTTACTATTTCATGATACCAATGTCGTCTATCTGTACAATGGTGGCTTCGCCTGTATTCTTTTCACTACTCATGGCTAGCCTATACAATGACTTGATCTAACTTGCGTTTCAGCATCTGTACACTCATTCACTTTATTAGCATGTAATCTTCTTCTTTTCCACTTTGACAGTCCACTCAACTCTTAACTTCGTCTTTTGTCCTCTAGGATCCATACATTAGCTTTATTCAGTATCGTGGGACATCGTGCACACTTTCTTATAACTTCATCAGTTATTTTTTTTTAGGTCTTTCCCATATTCCTTCAGGGAGTTATTCCTGCAGGTTGTCATCACTTTGGGGGTACATTCGATAGGGTTTTCCCAATGGCTATCTCCTTACAAATACTTGCTGCGCTATTGGTATGATAGCTGGTGTCAGGCAAAGCACAGCTTCATGTCTCCAATACAAAGGAGGTAGTGGGCGTGATCTCCTGCAGAAGTATACATTTGATCATTTACAAGACAGTTAAGTACAGTAGCACCTAGATGTGGGACACCTGGATAGTGGGAGAAACACCTAAATGGGAACATAACAGTAGACAGTGAAATACAGTCGCACCTAGATTTGGCACACCTGGATAGTGGGGGAAGTGCCTAACTGGGGGCACAGCAGTAGACAGTAAAATACAGTAGCACCCTGATTTGGGACACCTGGATAGTGGGAGAAAAGCCTAATTGGGGATACAACAGTAGTCAGTAAAATACAGTAGGGCCTTGATTTGGGACACCTGGCTAGTGGGAGAAATGCCTAACCGTGGATACAACAGTAGACAGTAAAATTCAGTATCACCTAGATGTTGGACACCTGAATGGTGGGAGAAGCACCTAATTGGGGACACAACAGTAGACAGTAAAATACAGTGGCGCCTAGATTTGTGACACCTGGAAAGATGGTGAAATGCCAAGATGGGGTATAGCAATGCAGGCAGTAGCTACAAGGCTTGGGATACCAGGGCGGAGGGGAAAACGCCTTTGCTGTGACTACAGCAGTGGACACTTTGCCTAGATGTGAGAAGTTTCTACCTGACCCAATCTGTCTGATTGCAAGATATGGCTGGCTAACACAATCTGCCCAGATGTGAGATATGTCTAGCTAACGCAATCTACCTAGATGCGAGATTTGGCTGGCTAACACAATCTAACTAGAAGCAAGATTGACTTGGGCATTAGATATGGCAAATACATGAATGTGCAACAAACAACAGGCTTTTAGACAATATGATAATATGATGATAGGCTAATAAAATGGGTCGGACAGTCTAATGGGAAGCAATAATTGTTGGTCCCTCCCGTCCAGATCTCGCATAACTTGTCAGTCGCTGCTGGTGGACGGCTGCAGGCACTACAGGCCAACGCGGGCCAACAGGGTCTTGGGCTGCATCTGCAGGAGCTGCCCTTTGCCTTCAGACCCCACTGGGTTCTCGGACTGAAATAGGGCTACAAGGCCCAATCAGAGATCTTGGTGGCCGGGAGAGAGGCGGCAACAAGGGAGAGAGTGTAAGGAAGGGGGCAGCAGGACAGAGTGCAGAGAAAAGCAGCAAAAAGGGACAAACTTTATTTAAAACAAGAAACAAAACAAAGGGAATCACAGATCTTACCTTTGCCTCAAACCTGCAGCTAAAGATGGCTCGGGGCAAGCAGGGGGTGAGAGACCCACACAGGGAATACAAAGGGCTGCAATCCACATTAGTTGTGCACCTTCTGTAAAGTAAGACGCGACCCAAAACCATACGATAAAAATAATCTAAGAGGCCAAATAACCACTGCACCACTTTGCAAGGGAAAACAAGATTTGTTACATGCGAAAAGGCCTCAGTTGGTCCCTTATAGCCAAACTGACATGGTGCTCGTCACACCCCAAAAAAGGTACAGGTTATATAGCAGAATACCACATATTAGCATACATAGGTTACAATTCAACCCGCCACCATCATTTGTAACCACCTATAGAACATGCTAATACCCACTTATATTCCAAGGACTAATTGGTCACACCTTATATAAACCCATTCCCCTATCCACGTGGCCCACTACATTGTCATTATTGAATTCCATGTACATGATTGGCCAACAGGTACTGATACACTGATAAATTGTGACCATCACGTGAGACACGTTCAAAGTAAGACTGCTGAGGCCAACTCTGCTTTGATAAGACAATGGGCTTTCTCATTAAACCAGACGCTGCGTTGCACACAAGCTGCACCCCTGACCTTGTACTAAATATACTGCCATAATCTCTGCTCCCCCTGTCCGAAATCATGGAACGTTCCAGAGACGGCTTATCTCCTTCAAGCCTAAGGTGCTCAGTAATGACGTGACCAGGGCACCGCTCCTGAGTCTGAATTTCAGGGATTTATTTCCTTTGCTTATGCATCTACTTGTAGTTCAAATGAATGGGGTGACCGCTCCTTGGGTGAGGGCAGTAGTGCTCTAAATCTTCACCTGACCTATTGGAATCACAAAACCTTGTGCCATATTCTCATCAATTTGTCCTTCACAGGGGTCATCCCTACATGCCCTGCCCACGGCTAACATTCCTTTCCCACCACTTCCAGGCTTCTGCAGATGCATACAATTAGCATTTATCTGTGTACCTGACTTTGGCTTCTCTTCTGTGGGACGGGAAAGTGATTTGTCTTGGGACTGAGATAAACAGAGTCACAGCTCCACATCAGGGCTTTCATTCTATTCATAGTGTACTAGGCCTTAAAATCCAACATGGTGGCACTCCTGCCATGTCGACACACTGACCTTTCTCTTACTCCAGTATCTTTCTGAATCCATCTTCCACCTACTTCAGCTGTCCCCTGACACATCACTTAACAACATAACTTTGTGTACTACTTCTAAACATAGGACCTATAATAGTGCCTTATCTATAATTTCTGCAACTGCAACCTTAATATATGTGTTGCTCATTCTGTATTGTGCTATGATGTCTCTGTTATGTGTCAACACGAACTACAAGTGATATGTGCACCTTCTACCTCACAAAACTCAACCTCCTTACACTGTAGCACATAATAATTGTTTTTTTCTCAGCATGAACCTTTTGCCTGGAAGGGATGCTGTTAGTGCATCCCAACACTTCTTAAAGATCTGGGGGAGTCAATTGAAATCCATTAGTAAACTTTTTCTGCAAAAAAGAATAGAGAGTAAATTGAATGAGTAAAAGTGAGTTTTTCTCCTTTTCCCCGGTCCCTTTCCCCTCTGTCTTGTGAATGATGAACATTTGCATGCAGGGGACCCAGCAGTATATAAGTACAAAGGTTAGTGGTCTCTTTCATGCAATTAACATGCGATAACCCCCATGTGTATCGCTGGATGATATGTGGACTTGTAGATGTATACATCAGAATATCTGTCCATTAGCAGTGGGGGTGGCGAGCGTAGCTTTTCATGACAGATGGGAGTGTGATCCAAAGGGGCACCAGCATTCTAAACAATTCAGGCTTAGTGGTGGTTGGTGAATATGTTAAGAGGAGGGGCATTACCAACTGCCGTAAATTGATGTGACCAACAAAGAATAAGTGAGGGCATCCTAAGTAGTGTAGGGAGATTTGAGAGGAGAGATTTGAGGGAGATTTGAGAATGGTCACATTGACACTGTAAAATCACTTTCATAATAAAGCACCCACACAATATGCCAGCATTCATAATGCTCTTAACTAGTCTGATGTTGTGCCCACAGTAGATGCCAGTATTGGTACCTTAAGTCACTTTCAAGAAACTGCCCAAAATATATTTCAGTAATGCCAGTGTAAATCACTTCAAGGATGTAGGGCTACAATGTTTTCTCTGCATTTCTCAGCAATTCACCAGAGCCCTGCATTCATGGTCACTGTGGAAATGGTGGCACCTACAGAACACTCTTCACTCAGGTGAGCCCCTGACACGGTTCTACTTCGTTCACTGGTTCCTCCTTCTTCAGTTTGTATACCATCTCGTTCCTTGCTGCCATAAGATTGTAGTTGTTGTATCTTTTCTCATCTGCTACTTGAAAACCATCTACAAGTGTTCTATTACCCACAAGGGTAGGAGTACTGCTGTCTAGTTTACCTTTCAGCAGCAGTGCTTTCTGGAGGAGTAGTTCTTCTGTATTTCCTACGGCCCATTGAAGTCTTTCTTAGTGCGTGCCAGACCTGCGTCAAGTCAAGGTTAGTGCTTGCTCCTTACCGCGTTGCCCCTCATGGTATATTACTTTCATGATGTTACACATTGAATGCCATCATATATCACTTCCATGAAAGAGAAAATGCTGGGATATATTGTGCACACAAAAGATTCCATCCTTCTCATCCACTGTAAATCATTTTGATGTTGTGTCTCACACTAAATTTCAAATTATTTTTTCAATGTTTCATCAACAAATATGATACAAGATTTTAAATGTACAAGAATATTTCCTTTTCCTCCAATACATATCTCTTAACTGTGACTCTGTTACTTTTATCATTTGGTACGCTCTTGCTTTGGAGAAGTGTGAGGGATGAGAAGGCGATTTAGCCTTTACTCATCGTTGTACACCTGCAGGGAAGAAGTCAATTATTCAGAATGTGTGTCATGGAGTTTGTTTGATTGTACGCATGTTTGAGTGACTGCGTCTGTGCGAAAATATATGTGTAATTTTGTATGGGTTTGACTGACTGTGTGTGCGTGTGTGCACGTGTGTGCATGTGTGTGTGTGCGTGTGTATGTGTGTGTGTAAGTACAATGCATGCACGTATCTGGGAGAGTAGGGGAACAAACTCAACAATGTACATTTTAGTGGCAAAATATTTTGCGTGAGGGTCAATATCAAAATCATTTAGTTGGGAACAATAGCATATTTTTTATCACAATATATCCCAGCTGGATGATGCTGTGTACAGACTCGTTGAACTTTGAACCCGACCCACTGAACGTTGTCCACCATCATGAGCAAAGACCCCATTTCACCATTCAACCTCTTCTTTCACGATCCCATATTTCCAAAAACATGGATAACCATTACCAAAATGCACCTGCTAGATATCTGGAAAACATGTTCTTCTAATCCTAAAACGTTCTTCGACTCAGAATTGCAAACAGACAGATTCCATCATTAATGGAAGAAAAGCAGTACATTTCAATGGACTGAAACACACAATAAACCTCAGTAATTACTATTGTTTTGGTTCAATAGGGACACCTCTGCAGTTTGTCAGGCCTGGCTCCTCTCCCAAAGTCCATGCCAATGATTTTTACTAACCACTCTGCGACTGCTTGTATGCAGCTTCATCATACAGCTCCACCCTGGTTCTCCTCCCTCCTAGCACCATCTATAACTACCATGCCCTGAAGCTCCCTGTTTTTGCATTGAGTTCTGAACCTCGTGCAGCTGTGTCCCATTTGCAATCACTCTCCTCCTTGCTGACCATTATCCCTAGTGGTCTGCATGTGACTTACCTTGGTTCCTTTGTTGCGTTGCTACAATTTCCACTCACCTGCTTTGCTTGTGCAGTTTTTTCACCTCTGCCTTCTTCAAGTGTATTTTTTCTTTTGCTTTGTGCTGTGTCCCTGCAGCTTCCTGCTCCTGTTTCATGTGCTGATTTCCTGCTGCTCCCAGCATATTATGCTTGTTTCCATGCGGTTTCCGTCCTCTATTACTTGTGCTGTTTCCCTTCAGTCACCTTCATTGACCCACCCTTCGTATGCTCTCTCAGGACAATGTAGTCCCAAGCGTTGCCCTGTTTAGTCAGTCTGTTTCTCTCACTTCTGTTGGTACTTTCCCGCTTTGTCTAGCCCAGAGTCCAATGTCCCTGCTTTCTATACTTCATGTGTTTCCATTGCAGTTTTACAGCCTGCTTTGTTTACCTTGTTCCAGTCTTTTGCTAGAATTACATTGTTTCAGACCCTTGTAAGAAATGATCTCCATTTAGTCTCATGCTACGGTTTCCTTGGTCTAGCACCTTGCTATAGTTTTCTTCATTCTAAGTTCCTGAGTTCCTGTTCTGTATTCTTCTTTCTCTTTTGGGCTCTTAGCATCTAGTACGTGTTTTATAGTGTCTTCAATTGAACTTATGTGTAGTACTTTATACATGTGTTGGCTCCTATACTCAGAAGGCAATGTCTGCCCCTTTCTTTGTCTTGTTTTCCCCTAGACTATAGTATATTTAATTCAACAGTGGGTGAGTGCTGTTTCAACAGAGGGCATCCACTATATCTTCTACCTAGACCCACATAGGCTTGTCTTGTGTAGGTGCACTCATTATTTGTGGCCTAGGGTCCAGACACAGAAGTCACACTTGCTACCCCTCTCCCCTGGGCCTGCAGGGTGAGTATTTGAAAGAGTAACTTGCACAGAAGCTTTTCAGTTCCCTTATTTCTGTGAGTAGTCCTAAGCCTGATCTGTGTTTACCCATAGTGGTATTGCACATTGTTTGTTCAGACCATAGTTTCCATCCCTTCTTGTTCACCATTGTGGTCTCCCTTTTCTTCTTGTTCCATTGTTCTTATTTACCTTGTCTGTTATTCCTTCTTGTTTGCCCTCTTGTTGTATGCACTTGCCTGTCCATTTGCATTAGCAGTCCCTAGAGTTACACTATGTATCATGTGCACCCCTTGACACCAACTGTGCCTATACACACAGTCTTGTCCTTGGTTGAGCCAGTTTTCCAGGGCTGTCCATGGCATAACCGTAGATATATCCACAAGTTCTTGTACCAAGAAAACTGATGGAGATTCCTCTCTTTTTTATCAAAAGCACATTTTCTCATTCCATTTTGGGGGCGTCTGTACACTTGAGATACCTATGGCTAAGGATAAAGCTGGTCTCACATATTGACCTTGAAGGGGCCTACCTTTTGTAATCCTTTTCTAAGACTATGAATGAGCTGGGAAAGCTTCCCTTGACTTCTCTATTCTCTGATGGGACATTCCACCAGAAGTCTGGGTCTCAAGAGGATGATAGGAGTGCTAGAATGAGGACCTTTGTCACACTTGAGGGATTTGGATCCAGTATCCACCCTAAATAAACCCTGTGATGGAATGGGGACTCTGAAGATTCGCTCATGTACCATCTATGGGCCATAAGACATATTTAAGTATTTATTTATGTTTTGCAATGTGGCTTAAACAAGAATAAACCTTTTTTAACATTTCATAAAAAATCAGAGCAAAAGCATAGATAATTTCGAAATTAGAGATGACACTCAGCCGCCATTTACCCCAGTCCCACTAACAAGCCTCTAACTTTAGAGTTTGTCACACTAAGCAGGCGACATAGAAGCTCACCAGCCAAATCAGGGCAATATTCAACAGACTCTTAAAAGTGGAAAGTGTATTTATCTCCTTTGCATTTTCTATTAATGAACTATGCCAGTTATCTGAAGGTTAAAAGTGGTCAAAAACGGAGCACATACTAGTTAATCACAACTTCATCAGGTCAGTAAATATTGTGCATTGTCTTGGTAACCGCACTGTGCCACTGTAGTTCACATACAGTCTCAAGTCAGTGGTGCTGGTTTTCAAAACCAGAGCAATATTACTTGACCATCAGAGAGTTCAGTCACCATTAGGTCCAACAATTTTGTATCCCACTCCTTGATATCATAATTGTTCATATATGACATCTTGTAACTGTTTCTTTTCACAGACATGTTGTTTCAAGTGTCAATATTGTGAGTGTGTCATGGTAGAAGAGTTGTAGGCAGGCAGACCAAGGACTCCTTATGTTGGATAATGTCAAGGGACCACACCAGCTGAGGTTATAGATAAGGGGAATGTGTCCAGCATTATTCACGGATTTAGCACTTACCCACAATATGCACAAATATAAATATACTCTACGTTCTGGTTGTGCATGATAGTAGGTTATAACTTTGATATCAAAATGGGTTTTGGGCATCTCCAGAAGCCAACACTTCTCCGGGATCAGAAGAGACAACAACTGGCTTTCTATCACTGAGAGAATACATCTAAAAACTGTTTGCCTAACCTACAAATACCTTAACAATTCAGCCCCCCACCCCCCCTTATCGAAAATTACTCCAAAAACAACTCCACCAGACAAACGGGATCTACAAACTCAGGCTGCCTAAAAGTGCCCAGGTACAAATTAAAAAAGCAGGGGACAGCAGCTTCCCAGTAATGGCTGCTCAACTGTGGAACTCCCTTCCTACATCCTTAAGAGCTGACTAGTCTTTCTACAAATTCAGGAAAGAAACCAAACTTTGGCTCATCTCCAAAGACTCACCTGAGTAGGCACCTCCCCTAAGTTCCCTCACTGCAACCCACATTTGTATGCCCACCCGGCACCTGGGTAACTACCGACTAACTAAGTTGACTCTCAGTAACTCTGTATTGTATTTTATTGTATACTATTGTCATTTCCCCTTCAGTAAATCTTTCAGTATTGGAATTGTCACCTGCTAGATTATTAGCTACTCCATACCACCTATCTTTATACATTATTGTATATGCCCCTTATGCAACTTGATATGTCTGTGTAAATTCAATGGGCCTCATTACGACCCAAGCTGTAAGGGGTTAACAGCGCCGTAAAAGGTGGTGGCGCTGTTAACCCCTTACCGCCTAATTACGAGGTCCCTTTGCGGGCCCCCACCCTAACGACTGATTTTACCAGCCGTTAAGGAAGGAACCCGCAAAGGAACTTTCGAGGTAATTATGGTACCGCAATTTGCGTTACCGTAATTACTGCCTTCCCCATTCCCATTGAGCCCTATGGGGCAAAAATGGGAACGGGGAAGGGCCAATGGTGAATGGGGAATTACCGCCCCGCCAACCTTGGAATGGGGCGGTAATTCTGCCGTCCACCATGGCGCAATCGGTAAAATACCGGCGTCAACCAGGGCGCTAATAGCGCCATGGTTAACGCCTGGGTCGTAATGACCCCCAATGTTTTATTTTTGTAATTCTCACTACTGTACATTCACCTGTGTAACCAAGAAACTGCATATCCTTGTAATCTGTGCCCAGTTACCCCCCGGCTGGGAGCGCATTATAAATAAACAAACAAACAAACACTAAGAACCCCTTTAGCATTATATGGAAGCTCAGCAGGTTCCTCACCCACAATTATTTTGACACTTTCTGTCTACATTAAGACTTCTTATAGGAATAGCAATGACAAGGCGTGCTAGGAGACACCTTTTAAAGCATTAAAACATAGCCTAAAGACATCACTCAAGAGGACCCGAAACAGCACCTGGTAGTCCAGTGATGCCAAGTGCAATGACAAATAAACAGGGTCCACAAAAGGTTGCACAGCAGAGTATAATTAAATGCACAAAACCTCTAGACTGAAGTAAGGAGTAGTGCTCAAAGAGCCTAGAGAAAACATGTGCATTTATACGCACCCAGTAAAACAAATGATGCAGCACACCACCCCCAAGATTCCCTAGAAATTCATGAGAAAACAAAGCTGGAGTAACTCGAAACTGTGGCAAGACGGGAGTAGGGTAAAGCAAGGGCAAACACCAATATCTTCCCCTCCTCACCTTTACAAAGAAAGAAAAGACCACTAGAACTAGACATTCTCTGCAGAGCATTCTGAGGAAACAGTAGTACAATGCAAAACCGTGAAAGATCAAAGAACTATAAAACAAAGCATTTAGAGTCGAACAAGTACTGGCCTGCACTAAAAAAAAGTGCCAGCCCAGGAACAAAAGGATGCCAATCTATTCTTAGAGAGGCACAGATCCACCCTACTGATGAGGTCCAACCAGACCGAAACACGTGTCTGGGGTTTCTGTTGGTACTCTTGTTCAGAGGAGAATTGCCTAGCATTTCGGTGCTGGACTGCCCCGGGGCAGGACAAAGACTGATATGTTTGGGATATTTCTTCTCTGTGAAAGATAGTGAGCTAAAGACTCTGGTTAAGTCTCTCGTAACCAGGACTAATGTCTGGCAGAGGGACTCCCAGGACCCCCCTTGTTAATTTGCATATTTAAGTAACTTTGGGTCTCACCCTAAGTTACTAGGGGAATCCAGACGTGGACCCCTTGCTCACTATTCTTAGAGAGGCACAGATCCACCCTACTGATGAGGTCCAACCAGACCGAAACACGTGTCTGGGGTTTCTGTTGGTACTCTTGTTCAGAGGAGAATTGCCTAGCATTTCGGTGCTGGACTGCCCCGGGGCAGGACAAAGACTGATATGTTTGGGATATTTCTTCTCTGTGAAAGATAGTGAGCTAAAGACTCTGGTTAAGTCTCTCGTAACCAGGACTAATGTCTGGCAGAGGGACCCCCAGGACCCCCCTTGTTAATCACATCAGCATAACATTTGAGAAAACAAAGCAGAGCGTAGCACATTTCAGATGCAAACATTAAGGTACAGAGAACAAAGACAAACAATGGGCCTCATAGGACTCCATGATGGGAATGGGAAACCTGAAGCACCGGCACTGTTAGAAATTGTGCTGGTACTTCAGTGAAAAGCCTTTCGGTAGGGGCCTGCCCTCCTGGCGGATTAGGCCTGCCGGGAGTTCCGTGCCCCTACAGGCAGACTTGCAGTGAACTGGTCCGGAAAAGATGCCGGTAACGTTTTACTCGTATCTTTCATTCTGGACTGGCTCACTTGTAATGAGGGCAAATGAATAAGCCAGGTGTTCAAGAATTCATCAAACTGGTTCAATGAAGACTTGTAAAATTGAACAATAGCCTTGTTAAAACCTTTAATTCATCATGTTCCATATTTTCTGGCATGGCTATTCCTGATTTATTTAGGCTACCTGAGGCTGTACACATCACCACTACTTGTATTTGTATTTTTAACCGCAAATTTTAAAATTATGTGAAGAAAACGCTGTGCGGAATCCCATCAGTTTGCTGATAATAGTAGGGTGTGTTTTCCTTACAAGAGTAACACTTTCTATCTTCAAATGTCGATAGTTGAGAAATAAATAATATGCTGCTCACTTTGTGCATCTTTTCACTGTATTTAAGAGTGCATGGATTTTGACTTAATTTGGCAAGCTCCTGGAAGTGTTTGATGTTGTGTGATGCATTTTGTATGTGTTTTGAGACCGAATATGAAGACGAGACCACTACAAAATAGTATAGTTGTTGGTGCAGGAGGGGAGAAGAAGCTGGTATTGATGTTACAGCAAATGCTCATGAGGTTCAGGAAGCAGATTCTGTTGGGTCAGAAACCAGGCCTACTTATGCAAGTCACATGGACTACTTTTGATTGCCTGAGGCAAAGATATTTTGATGCGTACAAAATAATGGCATTTCTTTTCCTGGCATACAACTAGGCACTAGGAGGTTGGTATTGTCCATTGCCAACAATCTTTGCAGCTGTGGTACAGCCCTGCCTGAAGGATGTCTTCATGTCCCTTTTTCCTCTGTGCTCCATCTATCCTTACACATTGTGAGCAAGTCTTTCACTGAGTAAGTACGAATCAGTGCCCTCAAAAGTGATAAGATGTGTGGGTCAAGGAATGGCTCCTACAGGTATTCAATGTTCCTTTTTATTAGGACCATGTAATATTGACAGCTGTTTTTTATCTCTTTCCACCACCTATGATGCACATGCTTTGACAGAGAAGGCATGTTCGCAAACGGCGATTGGTGTGTTGATTTCTTTACAACACCTTACTGAGTGACATTACATTCCAGGTAACATGATTGGTATCATGCTTAAATGGGTATAACACAAAAGTGTTGTGAAGTGCTTGTCTTTGCATGTTGGAAGCCTGTGATGTCATGTGGAATATTGTGCTGTGAATGAGAGAATGTTTGAATTGAGGGTATCAAGCCCAGGCAGTTAGAGAGTCCCTGCCTGGGTGATGGATGCCAGTGTTCATGTTCTATGTAACTTGAGATGTAACTGTAACTGAAGAAGCTGTTAATAAACTTGACGTAACCTAGAAGAAGCCTGGAGGTCACTTCATTACAAAAAGCAACATGAGTCAGCAGCAGCTACTGACTTGGTGACAACAACTTGTATGCAGTTCTTAGCTTTGACTCGTGTTGGAGTCACATAATTCATTGTATTGTTCATTGATTCCCCCAGCCTGCTCGCCCACTTCTAATTTGACTGGAGTATTGACCACATAGAGGCACTAAAGGTTCCAGATCTTTAGGACCCAATGCACATGCTGTGGCATGCTCCCTTCCAGCAGCCCCCAGGCTCGCACAAACACCAGTGTTTGGCTCATTACCTGGCAAAGAGTTAAGCCATACACCACACCTCATGGGCTTGGTGCCTGGTATTGAATGTGCTGATAACTACAGCTTCCTCCCAGGACCGTTCACCCGTATACACCTGTGGGCTGTTCAATCACTCATACTGGTGTTTTGATTGTCTTGTATCAGGGGTCCTCCATGAGCATGCTGCCCATGGTGGCTGGGGTGTGGGGGTGGTGGGAGACATGAGTGGGGGCCTGGTGGAGGCTGCCCATGGTGGCTGGGGGGTGGGGGTGGTGGGAGACATGAGTGGGGGCCTGGTGGAGGCTGCCCCTGCACTGCTGGGGGGTAGGGGTGGTGGGAGACATGCATTGTTTATCAGTAGTGCAAGGTGACATGTGGGTTGGCTGTGGGGCATGCCCATGGTGAATGGGCAGCCTGCGGGACATGGGCAGGGGTGCAGGGTAGTCCCCCGTGGTGTGGGCTGCCTGCAGGGGCCGTGGAGGTTGTGGAGCGTACACCTGGGAGGACCCACACGGCCAATTCACGTGTAGTACTCCCCAGAACCCCTGAAATACACATTCCCTGCTCGCACTGGGACTATCGCATGTGGAACTTCCCGCGCACCCCTGAAATACACGTACCCTGCTCGCACTGGGACTATCGCGTGTGGAACTTCCCGCGCACCCCTGAAATACACGTACCCTGCTCGCACTGGGACTATCGCGTGTGCAACTTCACGCTAACCCCTGAAATACACGTAGGCCGCTCCCCCAGGCCCGATCGCGTGAGAAAGTTCACGCGAACCCCTGAAATACATGTAGCCCGCTCCCCCAGGCCCGATCGCGTGAGAAAGTTCACGCGAACCCCTGTAATACACATAGCCCGCTCCCCCAGGCCCAATCGCGTGAGAAAATTCACGCGAACCCCTGAAATACACGTAGCCCGCTCCCCCAGGCCCGATCGCGTGAGAAAGTTCACGCGAAGCCCTGTAATACACGTAGCCCGCACCCCAGGCCCGATCGCGTGAAAAAATTAACGCGAAGCCCTGAAATACACGTAGCCCGCTCCCCCAGGCCCGATCGCGTGAGAAAGTTCACACGAACCCCTGTAATACACATAGCCCGCTCCCCTAGGCCCGATCGCGTGAAAAAATTCACGCCAACCCCTGAAATACATGTAGCCCGCTCCCCCAGGCCCGATCGCGTGAGAAAGTTCACGCGAACCTCTGTAATACACGTAGCCCGCTCCCCCAGGCCCGATCGCGTGAGTAAGTTCATGCGAACCCCTGTAATACACGTAGCCCGCTCCCCCATACCCGATCGCGTGAGAAACTTCCCGCGAACCCCTGAAATACACGTACCCTGCTGAAATCGCGTGTGGAACTTCCCGCGCACCCCTGAAATTCACATACCTTGCTCGCACTGGGCCAATCGCGTGTGGAAATTCCCGCGCACCCCTGAAATACACGTTCCCCGCTTGCCGTTTGCTGTTTGCCAGCCCGGTGAACTGGTCCAGGGTTAGCGCAGCCCTTTGCGATGATTTAGCGATTTTGATGGCTTTTCCTTGCGCGAGGGCGTTCTTCGGGGCGTTACTGGCGCTGCTGCAGGGTCGCTGCGATTCTCTGCGCCGCGGCTGGTTTGGGAGCCTAAAATCCATTAATACGCTGTGCGCGGAAATCGGTTTTATCGCACGTGCCTGGCGCAGACAATCACACGCGGACACTCTGCGCCAGCCGCTTGCGACACTTTTCTGCGAATTTCTATGAATTACCCTGCAAGTCTTGTCCTTGGTTGAGCCAGTTTTCCAGGGCTGTCCATGGCATAACCGTAGATATATCCACAAGTTCTTGTACCAAGAAAACTGATGGAGATTCCTCTTTTTTTTATCAAAAGCACATTTTCTCATTCCATTTTGGGGGCGCCTGTACACTTGAGATACCTATGGCTAAGGATAAAGCTGGTCTCACATATTGACCTTGAAGGGGCCTAGCTTTTGTAATCCTTTTCTAAGACTATGAATGAGCTGGGAAAGCTTCCCTTGACTTCTCTATTCTCTGATGGGACATTCCACCAGAAGTCTGGGTCTCAAGAGGATGATAGGAGTGCTAGAATGAGGGCCTTTGTCACACTTGAGGGATTTGGATCCAGTATCCACCCTAAATAAACCCTGTGATGGAATGGGGACTCTGAAGATTCGCTCATGTACCATCTATGGGCCATAAGACATATTTAAGTATTTATTTATGTTTTCCAATGTGGCTTAAACAAAAATAAACCTTTTTCAACATTTCATAAAAAATCAGAGCAAAAGCATAGATAATTTCGAAATTAGAAATGACACTCAGCCGCCATTTACCCCAGTCCCACTAACAAGCCTCTAACTTTAGAGTTTGTCACACTAAGCAGGCGACATAGAAGCTCACCAGCCAAATGAGGGCAATATTCAACAGACTCTTAAAAGTGGAAAGTGTATTTATCTACTTTGCATTTTCTATTAATGAACTATGCCAGTTATCTGGAGGTTAAAAGTGGTCAAAAACGGAGCCCATACCAGTTAATCACAACTTCATCAGGTCAGTAAATATTGTGCATTGTCTTGGTAACCGCACTGTGCCACTGTAGTTCACATACAGTCTCAAGTCAGTGGTGCTGGTTTTCAAAACCAGAGCAATATTACTTGACCATCAGAGAGTTCAGTCACCATTAGGTCCAACAATTTGGTATCCCACTCCTTGATATCATAATTGTTCATATATGACATCTTGTAACTGTTTCTTTTCACAGACATGTTGTTTCAAGTGTCAATATTGTGAGTGTGTCATGGTAGAAGAGTTGTAGGCAGGCAGACCAAGGACTCCTTATGTTGGATAATGTCAAGGGACCACATCAGCTGAGGTTATAGATAAGGGGAATGTGTCCAGCATTATTCACGGATTTAGCACTTACCCACAATATGCACAAATATAAATATACTCTACGTTCTGGTTGTGCATGATAGTAGGTTATAACTTTGATATCAAAATGGGTTTTGGGCATCTCCAGAAGCCAACACTTCTCCGGGATCAGAAGAGACAACAACTGGCTTTCTATCACTGAGAGAATACATCAAAAAACTGTTTGCCTAACCTACAAATACCTTAACAATTCAGCCCCCACCCCCTACCTTATCGAACATTTCTCCAAAAACAACTCCACCAGACAACCGGGATCTACAAACTCAGGCTGCCTAAAAGTGCCCAGGTACAAATTAAAAAAGCAGGGGACAGCAGCTTCCCAGTAATGGCTGCTCAACTGTGGAACTCCCTTCCTACATCCTTAAGAGCTGACCAGTCTTTCTACAAATTCAGGAAAGAAACCAAACTTTGGCTCATCTCCAAAGACTCACCTGAGTAGGCACCTCCCCTAAGTTCCCTCACTGCAACCCACATTTGTATGCCCACCCGGCACCTGGGTAACTACCGACTAACTAAGTTGACTCTCTGTAACTCTGTATTGTATTTTATTGTATACTATTGTCATTTCCCCTTCAGTAAATCTTTCAGTATTGGAATTGTCACCTGCTAGATTATTAGCTACTCCATACCACCTATCTTTATACATTATTGTATATGCCCCTTATGCAACTTGATATGTCTGTGTAAATTCAATGGGCCTCATTACGACCCAAGCTGTAAGGGGTTAACGGCGCCGTAAAAGGTGGTGGCGCTGTTAACCCCTTACCGCCTAATTACGAGGTCCCTTTGCGGGCCCCCACCCTAACGACTGGTTTTACCAGCCGTTAAGGAAGGAACCCGCAAAGGGACTTTCGAGGTAATTATGGTACTGCAATTTGCGGTACCGTAATTACCGCCTTCCCCATTCCCATTGAGCCCTATGGGGGCAAAAATGGGAACAGGGAAGGGCCAATGGTGAATGGGGAATTACCGCCCCACCAACCTTGGAATGGGGCGGTAATTCTGCCATCCACCATGGCGCAATCGGTAAAATACCGGCGTCAACCAGGGCGCTAATAGCGCCATGGTTAACGCCTGGGTCGTAATGACCCCCAATGTTTTATTTTTGTAATTCTCACTACTGTACATTCACCTGTGTAACCAAGAAACTGCATATCCTTGTAATCTGTGCCCAGTTACCTCCCGGCTGGGAGCGCATTATAAATAAACAAACAAACAAACACTAAGAACCCCTTTAGCATTATATGGAAGCTCAGCAGGTTCCTCACCCACAATTATTTTGACACTTTCTGTCTACATTAAGACTTCTTATAGGAATAGCAATGACAAGGCGTGTTAGGAGACACCTTTTAAAGCATTAAAACATAGCCTAAAGACATCACTCAAGAGGACCCGAAACAGCACCTGGTAGTCCAGTGATGCCAAGTGCAATGACAAATAAACAGGGTCCACAAAAGGTTGCACAGCAGAGTATAATTAAATGCACAAAACCTCTAGACTGAAGTAAGGAGTAGTGCTCAAAGAGCCTAGAGAAAACATGTGCATTTATACGCACCCAGTAAAACAAATGATGCAGCACACCACCCCCAAGATTCCCTAGAAATTCATGAGAAAACAAAGCTGGAGTAACTCGAAACTGTGGCAAGACGGGAGTAGGGTAAAGCAAGGGCAAACACCAATATCTTCCCCTCCTCACCTTTACAAAGAAAGAAAAGACAACTAGAACTAGACATTCTCTGCAGAGCATTCTGAGGAAACAGAAGTACAATGCAAAACCGTGAAAGATCAAAGAACTATAAAACAAAGCATTTAGAGTCGAACAAGTACTGGCCTGCACTAAAAAAAGTGCCAGCCCAGGAACAAAAGGATGCCAATCACATCAGCATAACATTTGAGAAAACAAAGCAAAGCGTAGCACATTTCAGATGCAAACATTAAGGTACAGAGAACAAAGACAGACAATGGGCCTCATAGGACTCCATGATGGGAATGGGAAACCTGAAGCACCGGAACCGTTAGAAATTGTGCCGGTACTTCAGTGAAAAGCCTTTCGGTAGGGGCCTGCCCTCCTGGCGGATTAGGCCTGCAGGGAGTTCCGTGCCCCTACAGGCAGACTTGCAGTGAACTGGTCCGGAAAAGATGCCGGTAACGTTTTACTCGTATCTTTCATTCCGGACTGGCTCACTTGTAATGAGGGCAAATGAATAAGCCAGGTGTTCAAGAATTCCTCAAACTGGTTCAATGAAGACTTGTAAAATCGAACAATAGCCTTGTTAAAACCTTTAATTCATCATGTTCCATATTTTCTGGCATGGCCATTCCTGATTTATTTAGGCTACCTGAGGCTGTACACATCACCACTACTTGTATTTGTATTTTTAACCGCAAATTTTAAAATTATGTGAAGAAAACGCTGTGCGGAATCCCATCAGTTTGCTGATAATAGTAGGGTGTGTTTTCCTTACAAGAGTAACACTTTCTATCTTCAAATGTCGATAGTTGAGAAATAAATAATATGCTGCTCACTTTGTGCATCTTTTCACTGTATTTAAGAGTGCATGGATTTTGACTTAATTTGGCAAGCTCCTGGAAGTGTTTGATGTTGTGTGATGCATTTTGTATGTGTTTTGAGACCGAATATGAAGACGAGACCACTACAAAATAGTATAGTTGTTGGTGCAGGAGGGGAGAAGAAGCTGGTATTGATGTTACAGCAAATGCTCATGAGGTTCAGGAAGCAGATTCTGTTGGGTCAGAAACCAGGCCTACTTATGCAAGTCAAATGGACTACTTTTGTTTGCCTGAGGCAAAGATATTCTGATGCGTACAAAATAATGGCATTTCTTTTCCTGGCATACAACTAGGCACTAGGAGGTTGGTATTGTCCATTGCCAACAGTCTTTGCAGCTGTGGTACAGCCCTGCCTGAAGGATGTCTTCATGTCCCTTTTTCCTCTGTGCTCCATCTATCCTTACACATTATGAGCAAGTCTTTCACTGAGTAAGTACGAATCAGTGCCCTCAAAAGTGATAAGATGTGTGGGTCAAGGAATTGCTCCAACAGGTATTCGATGTTCCTTTTTATTAGGACCATGTAATATTGACAGCTGTTTCTTATCTCTTTCCACCACCTATGATGCACATGCTTTGACAGAGAAGGCATGTTCGCAAACAGCGATTGGTGTGTTGATTTCTTTACAACAGCTTACTGAGTGACATAACATTCCAGGTAACATGATTGGTATCATGCTTAAATGGATATAACACAAAAGTGTTGTGAAGTGCTTGTCTTTGCATGTTGGAAGCCTGTGATGTCATTTGGAATATTGTGCTGTGAATGAGAGAATGTTTGAATTGAGGGTATCAAGCCCAGGCAGTTAGAGAGTCCCTGCCTGGGTGATGGGTGCCAGTGTTCATGTTCTATGTAACTTGAGATGTAACTGTAACTGAAGAAGCTGTTAATAAACCTGAAATAACCTAGAAGAAGCCTGGAGGTCACTTCATTACAAAAAGCAACATGAGTCAGCAGCAGCTACTGACTTGGTGACAACAACTTGTATGCAGTTCTTAGCTTTGACTCGTGTTGGAGTCACATAATTCATTGTATTTCTCATTGATTCCCCCAGCCTGCTCGCCCACTTCTAATTTGACTGGAGTATTGACCATATGGAGGCACTAAAGGTTCCAGATCTTTAGGACTCCCTTCCAGCAGCCCCCAGGCTCGCACAAACACCAGTGTTTGGCTCATTACCTGGCAAAGAGTTAAGCCATACACCACACCTCATGGGCTTGGTGCCTGGTATTGAATGTGCTGATAACTACAGCTTCCTCCCAGGACCTGTTCACCAGTATACACCTGCGGGCTGTTCAATCACTCATACTGGTGTTTTGATTGTCTTGCATCAGGGGTCCTCCATGAGCATGTAATCACTGGGATACCAGAAATAATCCATAAAGGACCATACACCAAGCAAGAAGTAACGCTGTTTATTACAGCTGTGCAAGCACAAATCAAACAGCACAAAGATAATTGTGTAAGACACTTTGTGAACTGGTTGATGTCTCTCATCTATCCAAGTAAAAGCACGTATGTGTTCATTTCACACCGCCAGACAACTCTCATTTATTTTTCGCACCACATCCTCCTCAAATCCCACTATCCTCTCTGTGCGACACTGTACCATGCCTCTTCCCATTTTCCATCGTGAAACACTGAACCTTGCATTCTCATCAGGGGTCTGGTGTGGCACCATGGGATATCATGCCCTGTAGAACCTTTGAAGGACACTTTGATGTGGGTCGTGCACAACTGCACTCACCTTCTTGCCCCCTTCATTACGTATTCTAGTTTTAAGTGTATAGTGGGTTCATGGGTTCATTTTTGGACATGGTCTGCAGCTGTGTATAATTATCAGTGTACACTTCCTCCCCTTCATCTATCCAATGAATGGCTGAAAATGTCCATGAGTCTTACATAAAGACAGGTGCATTATGCATCCCTCCTCCCTGCTATTACCTCTCAGGACAAGAATTGTTTGTGTGTCCCTGTAACGTGTGGGATTAGACAGCACATACCGAAGGTGCCACTAGCCCTCACTCGCCCCACACATTTCATTTTCTCATACCACACATTCCGGGATGCCGTGTCCTGCACCCCCCCAATTATATCATGAAATGTGTATATGTCAAATACACTTCTATTGGCTTGCATAATTTTTTTCATTTTCTTTTGACATGCCGCCTGACTCTTTATGCAATAGCAACCAGAAAAGAAAGAGAAGCAGCAGAAAAGTGCAAAACAGTCCTACGCCTATCCAAGGCACATCTTTTTTTATTTTTCTTCCATACCCCCACTGTAGCCATGCCCATTGTCCTCCTCTTCTACTGGCCTCCTATAAAGTCAAATGGCAGAAAAAAGTGTTAGCGATAACTGGTGTACATTTCCCATCAAGTTGGTCCCATCTCTCCCTCTCCGGAGGGGGCGACACTGTTGTCTCTGCAAATGTCCAACATGTGGATCCATTCTCTTCTTTCTTTCATTTTTACCTCTGTGGGTGTTAAATAGATTACTTCATGGGGTCCAGTAAACCTAGGTTCTCACCATTGCTACATGAAACTGTTGATGTACACCTTGTCTCCTGGAAAGAGGGACATCACTTGTGAAATGTGTCCTTTTTGTATGTACCTGTGGCTGTTGTTTTGGAGGTCAGCCGGCTAGTTTGTCACTGAACCTGCCGAGACACATATTTCAGACTTTTAGTGAGTTCAGTCAAACATGCATTGGATTCTTCTCCCTGAAGCTCTGCTGTTGTGTTAGCATCTGAAATTGTGCATTCAGGAGAGGAGGGTGCATGCATTCTCCTGCCCATAACAATTTCATCCAGAGTCAAATGATGATCCACGCCAGGTGAGATATGTAATGTAAAAAGTGCTAAAGGGAAGCACTAAAGCCAATTTTTGCCCATCGTTGTTGTTGGCTTTGCTAAGTGTTCCTTAAGCATGCAGTTTAGTTGCTCTACCACGCTTTTTGCTTGTGAGTGGTACACTGTGCAGAGGTGGTGCTTTATTCCCAGGAGGTTTGTAACCCCCTTGAATAGGTCATTTGCAAAGTGTTGCCCATTACCTGAGCTTAGTTCAGCACATATTCCCCATCTGGAAAACACCTCCTACACTAAGAGTTTTGCCACCGACTTTGTGTCATTATGAGCACAGGGTCCCACTTCAAGCCACCGTGGGAAAGGACAGACACCAATGTACCTATAGGAGGCACATCTATCTTGCTTATCAACATAGTCAATATCCAAGCGCCGGAAGGGCCCTTCCAGTCGCAGTAGTTTTCCTCTTATTGTTTTTATTGTATGGCCTGCCAAAAACCGTTGACATGCTAGGCAGTTCCATGTGAACTCTGCAACCAGTTCATGGAGCTTTGGTGCCAACCACTTCTCATTTATTTCTGTTCTTTGGACACATGGGTGGGAAAAAGGAGCTGCTCCAATGCTATAGACAACAATTTCTGTTTTCCTGTGCTGTTCTGTCTCCACACTAAGTTGGTAGGAGAGAAAGAACACCCCCTCTGTATCCATAAATCCTTTTCTTCCTGTGGAGCTTCCAACTGTAGGTCATTTATCTGTACAATGCCAAGTGAGTTGAAATGCTCTGTATTATTTGACCCGTCATTGCTCTTTTGCCCAGCAAAAATCATTGGTACCCTCCTTCCCTCTGCACCTCGGTACAGACTAGTGGTCCCTTCAGGCAGGTAGGCAACCTCTTTATCAGCTTTGTCTGCAATGTTGTTTCCTTGGGGGATGAAGCCTTGTTTGGGTGATACACTTTATTATGGCTACCTCCACTGAGAGTTGTAATGCTTCAATCAGTTCAATTAACAATTCATCATGTTGGACTGTGGATCCATCACTACTCCTGTACCCTCACCTCTCCCACCGGTCCAACCCTGAGTTTATGGTGGATGTAACCTAAGCAGAGTCTGAAAAAAATGTTGCCCATGTGTCTATCTGTCATGTGGAGCACACTTATAATTGCCACTAATTCTGATTCCTGTGCTGAGTAGTGTGATGGCAATCTCATTTGGGAAGGTAATACAAAGTTCCCTGTGCATATGGCACACCACTGCAGCACCAGTGTGTTTTCGTCCCGTGCTTGAATCTATACTTGAAGGCCCATCATTGAGAACCATATGCGTTCCCTCTATTTCCTCTTCCTTGACCTGAACTTTCTCTCGCATCCTGTCCACATATCTTGTGCAGTCATACATATACTCTCTTGGCTCTGCTATGAAGGTTTCTGGGTTCACCACACAACAACGGACACCGTCAATAGCTGTGTTTGTCAGTATAATCTCATAACCTGAAACCCTGTGTATGGTGAGAGTGATTTTCAGATTTTGCAATATGGCAAAAAGGGAGTGTTCCAAATATAAAACTACTGAGCAGCCTGTGGTGATGGTTGCTGCCTTATCTATGGCAAACACTGCAGCCACAAGGGCCTGCACACAGGGAACATGTTCCTGCATCACTGTGTCTAAGAGATCACTATAATAGGCCAAAGGTTTGTGTACCTGGGAATTCTTCTGCATGAGGATTGCCGTCATCACTGAGCTGTCTGAATGGGAGAACAAGTAAAATCTTTCCTTGTAATTTGAGTTTGGCAAAACATCTTATTAATTTCTGAAGTTCATTTTAAGGGTCTTATCTCTTTCTGTGCTTCTTTGAGTGTCTGAAGGAGGGGCTTTGTGAATGTGGAGTAGTTGAACACCCATGCCCTGCAATAAATGCACAATCCCAGGAACGGCTGCATCTTTTTCAATGTGCGGGGAAGTGATGTCCTGTGTATTGCCTCTACTCTTTCTGATGTTATTTTCCACCCCTCTGTATATATCTGTCCCAAGTATACTACCTCTTCCTGGCAATATTATAATGTGTCCTTGTCCACTTTGTACCCCTTGTCAGCCAGCAATGTTAAGGAATGAACTGAATCTACCATGCACTGTTCTTCAGTCTCACTGCATAACAATCGGTTGTCCAGTTAGTGGATCACAGTACTTGGCATTTGCAAGTTGCTCAAGTCCATTTTGATCTCCCTATTAAAAATAGTGGGGGAATCCCTTGAATCAAACGCAAACGCAGTCAGGTTTCTGGAATCTGGTTGTAGTGGGATGTAGAAGAAGGCATTCTTAAGGTCAATTACTAAGTATTTTGCTTTTGGTGGGATGTCGCATAGTATTGTGGCTGTATTCGCTACAGGCGGGAATTCAGCCTCTACAACATTTTTTAGGGGGCGGAGGTCCTGTATGAATCTCCAGGATCCCCCATATTGCTAGAGGACGTGGACATCTGTATTATGCCCTGTTGCCATAATGCAAGAAGTGTGGTGTATATGCCTTTGTCTGCTTCACGGGACAGTGGATACTGCTTTGCTCTTGGTAACAATGCTCCCACTTTCAATGTTATTCTTACAGCCCCGGTTCCTTTTAGCACCCCTACATCATGGGGTCTAGTTCTCCACAATTTCCCAGGGACCTTTTTTAAATCCTTCTGTGTGTACTTGACCTCTTTTTTTCACCATATGTGTTCTTTGTGGTACTAGCCTCTCTAATACTCTAATGAGGCAGGGGATGTGTAGCTGGAACACTATTTCCCCCTCTTCCTCCCCATCTGCAAAAATCTGTGCATCGGTCACATCTGCCATTGTCAGTGTGGGATCAATACAGAGTACTGTAGACCATTCAATGTCATCCTCATATCTTCCACATATAATCACCATGTCTTTTCTAGTGATCACTTTTTCGAGCTGCAGCAATATTAGTGTGCCTGGGGCAATTTCCTTGAGGCACAGAGACCTGAACAAAAAATCTGAAGCTAATCAAAATGTTTACCATTTTATCCCTGGCACCTACCCTACTAGTATCTGGATCCCATATAGAAGTAACTTGGGTTATGTGGGTTGTCCTTGCAATGTGCTATGGGCATATACAGCCTAGAGGACAGCTGTAACTGCGGCAGAATACACGCCATGTGTTGAGCATACCATGCCCTTTTCTGTAAATTAGATAGTTGCATTTAATTTGCTCAGTAGGCCCCTTTCCAGTATGTTTATGGGAGTGTCTTTTGAATACAATAGAGGTGCGACAAGGTGTTGTGTGCCTATCGTTAAAGGTACATCTTTTGTTACTGGCACTGTGACAATAGCCCCAGTGAAAACCTGCTTGTCCATTACTTTGTTTGACAGTGGGAGCCAACCCTCCTATATAGACGACTTGGTGGCCCCTGTATCTATCCGGAAAGAACACTCTTTCTGTCCTATTTTCACTGCTATCTCAGATTCCTCTTCAGGGTCTTTAGTTACTGCTAGGACAAGACACACATGTACTTCCTGTGGGCTCTCCTATTGGGACATTATTTTTTGCAGGAACAGGATCGGGCTTCCTCCCAGAACAGTTACGACTGTTTAGTGGGGTACCGCATTCTGTCCCAGCAATGTTGTGTCCCCTGGTGCCTATGTGGATGCTTTTAGTATGACCGGAGTGTGGCTGTCCTTGCTGTGTTTGTAGTTGGTGGGGCTGTGTCTGCGGTTGCTGGAACTGCTGTGGCTGTGTCTACTGTATGAATGGGCCCTGCTGTTGTTCTACTTGATATTCTTGCACTTGCTGTCCAAAGGAGCCTGTATGTGTGAAATGTACTTGGTTCCCTTATACAAAACATGGCCCAAGGAACCAAAATCATGCATCTCCATATCTTCCCCCTTTCCCCCGTTGTGAGTACTCTCTCCCTTGCGGATAATATCCTATGGGCAGGTACACCCCCCTTTGTGGATAACCCCCCTGCAGTTGTACCCTCCATTGTGGGGCGTACTGTGGTTGCACATATCCCCCATGCTGGGGCATATTCCCTACTGGGAACCCTCCCTGTTGGACAGGGCCTACTGCAGCAGCATCAGGTATGAGCATTGCCCCTTCCATTGCGAAATTAGCAAGCTGTTTCTGT
Source organism: Ambystoma mexicanum (assembly GCF_040938575.1). NCBI lineage: Eukaryota > Metazoa > Chordata > Amphibia > Caudata > Ambystomatidae > Ambystoma > Ambystoma mexicanum. The sequence continues at coordinate 268,541,016 of NC_090941.1, forward strand.
ACCAGCTTGTTCTTGGCCTTTGCAGCATTCTCGGACATCTGTGTCTCACTCTCGGCTTCCTTTTACAATAGTGTAATGTGGTAGCCTAAATTTCTGGCCACCCCTTTGCCTCTAATCCTACCATTTTGTCTAGGGAGGCCTGAACATCCAATGGGAGTCCCTTAACCAATATGTTGTAAAACAAAGGATGGATTCATCCCACAGTTTGCATTTCTCTAATGTCCAGAGTGCCCAGACCAGTTGTACATGTTCAGTGAGGTCCTTGTCTGTCTTCATCTTATGGGTCATGACAGCCCCTAGATCCAAGCTATCTATATAAATGCTCCATAATACTCATAATGTGCATTGGTGCTTAATTTCACCCCATTGTATCCTGCCTTTTCCCATTTTTATCCACTAGTTCTCCTATTATTGCTGCAAATACACTTTTCATGTCCCCTATTGCTAGAGTCACCCCTGCTGTCTCCTTTTCAAGTGGGTGTATCCACTTGTTAGCTCCCACCATGAGGGAAGGCAAGCTACAAATGTCTGCCATGGTACATAGTGTGTGTCTCACTTTCTCTTCTGTAGTAGCAGCATTTGTGTTGCCCATGGATCTGTTTCCAGCCCCCCTCTCTTTGTCTCTGACAGTCTTATTGTTGCCTCCCCCCTCCAATTGTGGAGGATGGTAGACCAGTTCCTACTTTTCTAACCCTGGTCTCCTTTCCTCCTCGGTTTTCACCCCTTTACCCATTCCTTTTCTGTTGTTCATTGTTTGTACTCCTCCTCGATAGCCTCCTCTTCCTCCTCTTGTTCGTCGGACACAACAATGTCCTCATCCCATATTTCTGTCTCCTCCTCCCCTTTGATGCTCTTCATTATCTAATTTAAATGGTACCCTCCCCTATGTCCACCCTTGCCCTTCGTCCTTGTCCTCCCTTTCTTTTTCCGTTCTCCTCCTCGCCTTTGCTATCACCCTCTCTCCTTTATTGAATAAAGCATCCACTTGTCATCATGTGCTTTTTTCTATGTCCACCAGATCAGATACTTCTTGTCCTTCCTGTCAGGTCTCTCCCCCTGTTAATTACTTCAATCAAGCACTCCAACTAAGTCAATGCCTGATCTGGGATGCGCAAGGGAAGCCCTTATTTATATATTTTTATGACAAGTTATAATCTGGATGATAAACCCTTCTATAACGCCCCTCTCTTTGAATCTCCATGACCTCACTGAGCCAAGAAGTAGGTTTGTTTTGCAAATTAAAGATTTATTGGAAAAATGTAAAAATATATATATCACACTTTTATAAATAAATTAATATTTGATAGCACACTTAGGCATATGACAGTGATCAACAATGGATGATGTTACACTAGCACACTGATTTAATTACTTAGGAGTTAGTATAGGGAGGATAAGGTAGCTGGGAATACTTTTATGATTTCAAGGAAATGCAATGATGAATAAAAATGCAGTACAGAAATAAACTGATCGGGTTTCACAAGAAATAATATGTTCACTTTTCCCCTTGTGGCAATTCACTCCCCCCCTATGCACTATAAGGAGATGGAAGTAAAGCACACAGTTTTCAGGAATACAATCACAACAATAAAAATTTCAGTTCCCCCTAGCAAGCTTAGAGAAACAGGGATGGTTTTAAACATAGGCAAAAGTACTTTTAAATGGGGTATGCAAAGAAGGGAAAAATATGCTAAAAATTATTTTAATTCCCCGTAGGAGGTTCAGGGTAGGTGATAGCTATTTAAGATTAGTTCAATTCACACTGGCAATGATTCAGGAATGATTATCAGAGGGAAAACGGATTTCAGCAGTTGCGAGCAAAAGACGGCTATTTTTGACAGGAGCTAATTTTTCAATTCGCGGCAATTTAGTCGCGTGCGTCGAGCACGATTACGGAATAACTACAAATGTTTTAGGCTTGTTGGAAAGCTTATAATCTTAGCTTTCAAATGAAAGTTAAATCTTGTTCCTAGCACACGCGGTTCCAAAGATATAGACGATTTTGTGAAGGTAGTTTTTCAGAAATGAAATAATGATTAAAAATGGAAAAATGACACTTTTACAGGTTTGAAATGACAGAATGAGCACACGATTCCTATGATGCAGTTCTGGACAGGTTAAAATGGTTTGAATCCGATTATTTTAGACTAAGAGATTGGTTCTGGCACAGTTCTGAGTACACATACTATAAATTTGAAATAGGCCGTCAGGGTCTGGTCAGGACTGCTCTCTCTGGTACTGGTTCTGCTCACAGCGATCTGGTCTGGGTCTGCTAGCGGCACTTCACAGCGGTCTGGTCTCTGTTCTGGCAAAAGTTCTTGGCACTGCAGAGCGGTCTGGTCTCTGGTTCTGGATACAGCTCTGCTGTCTGGGTGTTTGTGGCACAGGGTTCTAGGCAAGAATCAAACAGCATGCCCGGCTGTTGAATAGTTTGGTTAAGTTTGGTTAAGTTTGCTGGATGCTGAGGCCTCTGAAAAGGATCCAGCTTTTGGACTAGGCCTCTCTGCTGCATGTTCTGAAATCTGGAGTCTGGTTTTCTAAGTTCTGGAGATGCTCCTTCTGGATATTGTCTGGTCCGGCAAAATGCTTCGCAAGAAAATGGAAAGTGAGTCTTGCCTGTCCAAAGCAGTCTCTTTTGATGTGTTTTGAAAATGGGTGTGTGCGTGGGCATAACTAAGCCTGCTCTCCACAACTTATCATTGGCCAAGCCCTCCTCTCTCCCTTGATTGGGGGAAGGAATGGAGTGTCATCGTGATGAGGTATGTTTTATGAGTCAGAGGATCCTCCCCTTTGCATTTACTTAGAAAAATCAATTTTACCCAAAACACATATTTCCCAGATACAGTTTGTTGAAATTATATACATTCTTGCCCAAATCTGATCTTTCTAGGAGCTTGGTTTAAGAAATGACAACTTTTTTTTCATTTTTGGTAGCTTTAGCAACATTGGTTTTTCATCAAATCTTTCCACAGACCTGTACCCTCTCCCTGAGCATATTAATATAAGTTATCATGTCTCTAGCATAATACAGTGTCTGCAGCATTAATAAATTGTGGGGTTCGGTCCCAGAACACCGTACAAAGTGGAGTTTAGACTCAAATTGTAGGTACATTTTGCATATTAAGAATCTCCAAATTGTACATTCTTGTCAGCTTGAGAGAATTTTTTATGAGCGATTTAATCAAACATACATTTGGTGCAATATGAAATCCACAATTCAGTCTGGGTCCGCCCCCAGGAACTTGGTGAGTCAGAGATCACATGCCTCTCCCTCCCCCAGAGCAGTGTTAACAGTAAACACCCAAAATCAGCATATTCTATTCAGCAGAAAGAGTCTATTGTGTTGACTGAGGTCAGCAGACCAGGGGGCCACTCTGCTTCTGGTTAACATGACCATGTGATCGCCTGGGCTGTTGCTGGGAAGGCTAAGTGTGAAGACTTCCCATGAACAGAGGCCTCTTGAACTGTTAATTGAATCAGACTATCTTCTGGGAACAGCAGGTGTTGAGAATTTTCATTAACCAGCAAGGCTTTGAAGTCCAGGATGGCACAGGCTCCTTTGTCAGCTACTGAAATACAGTTCTCCTGTCAGAGTTTAGATCGCTAGTGCCGGTTAGTGTCCAATGCCGGTACTGCACCTATTTTTGGGGGCTGTCTTGAATTAATACATTTCAAAAAGAAAGGATTTTACTTGATAGTATATGATCCTTGCTTGACATGGCATTGATGTGGATCTGCAGTAGAGTCATTTTGTGCCCATAATTTTAGCCATTTTTGACATCAATTAAAACGGATTTTGAACAGATGGTCTCCTGTATTAACTATCTTGCAATGTTTGAAATAGGCATTTTGAGCTTGAATTCAGAGAAACAAAGGTGATTTCAAAGCGCTTTTTGAGCTAACAGGCACTGCTGTTTTTCCTTTGGCACCACATTACACTCATGGCGCTTCCGGTCCATCACGCTCGCACTGGTTGGGTGGCAGGTTTGGCGACCATTTTGGTGTGCGCAAAAACTGCACGGTTTTCCTGGATTCTGGCGCAATGTGGGCTTTTCGGCCATCTAGGATTTTCTAAGCCCACAGCACCAAATGTTGTAGCCTAATAATTCAAACATGGGTCAAGGCACCCAACACCCCGTCACGTCTCCCGGTTTTTCTTTTTTCCCTGTTTGCCCTTCCCCTCTGTCTGGGGACACATGCCATGGGTTGGTATACCCTGCTGCAGATTTTACTGCTGGGCATGCTTCATATGGGGGAGACGGGGCACTGGGTGGTTTTTGTCACATCATCTATCTTACTGCCCTGTTTTTTGGGCTTGTCCTTTTTTTCTTCAGAGAGATTCCACAGCCATAAAATATTTGTTCTGCTCTTAAGTTTAGAACCTTTGTACTTTGTTAATAGATAAGAGAACATGTGCACTGTCATCTCTCTGTTGAACGTTCTCTCCCCTGACCATGCAGGGAAACACTGCCCTGCAGTGTCCTGAACCCATTGAAAATTGTATTTTATTATTTTATCATGATATTGGGGCAATTTTAAACACAGAAAACAGAGGGGACTGTCCCGAAAAGCCATTAGCCTCCATAATTTAAAGGCCCCTCCTGTATTTATTAAAAACCTCTTCTCCCCCTCTGCATCCCTATGGTCTCTCCCCCCCTTTTTCAAACACCCATGTCCCTGTTACTCTCTTTTTCCCTGCTTAGATCTTCACTTTCATTCACGTCTGAGACAGGCACACTTAACTTCCTTCCTCCTTATGCCTTATTCACAAACTCTGACCCTCTCCACAGGTCTGCTCACGCACACCCATCATTTGCACCGGCTCTCTCCTCAGGCCTGTTCACTCGTTCCCTGTTAGTATATCACCAGCCCTCTCCACAGGCGCACCTTAACCTATGTTAGTGTGTGTGGACGGCACCCCTTCCACCAGACTGGTGACAACTGCTACTACGCCAAAGGGCATTATTATACATCAAGTACCTTAGGTGTCGACCCTTCCACTTCGGCTGAAGACACACAAGTGAACAAACACTAATCACCAATAATTTCTCACAATTAACTTTGCAAATTATAATATTCTATAGTGCGCTTCCTCCACGACTTTCAACAAATCAAGGAAAAAAAAAACACCCCTCTGGCCTAATGACACAACTATACAATTGCCTGCACTATATGCTCTACCACAGACGTGCCCACCACACATCCACTCCCTATGGGGTGGATAGAACTAAAATTACGACTACTATGGCCGATCATCCACCCTCCTTGAGAATGCATCCTAGACACCATAAAAGAGAATCCCCCACTACGTGGGCATGCAACCACCACACAGTCCATTCATGCACGGGAACACTCACGTATCCTAGAGATCCTCAAGCCCACTCGGCACAGAGCCTTCCTTGCTGGCTCACTCCTCCTCCTGAGTGCGGGTGGCACTCAAGACCAGGCAGACCTTTGTGAACTCGCCGTCTGCAGAACCTCCTTGTGGTGCACGTTGGATTGGTCTGCAGTCACTGGACCCGCGCCCCCTTGGAGGCCAGCCGGAAAACCCTCAGCTGGGCAAGAGATCTGAGGATCTTGCTAGGGCCTCCAGAATGCATCAGGGGTCCTCCATGAGCACATATTCAATGGGATATCAGAAGTAATCCAAAAAGGATCATACACCAACCAAGAATTAGTGCTGTTTATTACAGATGGGCAAGCAAAAATAAAACTGCTCAATGGAACAGAACTGATTGATAGGAGCTGACAAATCAGCCCACTGCAGTCAGAACTTTTATTCAGTTAAACGTTATTTGCATAGTCAGGAACAGTTGTGATTCATTTTACTAAATATTAAACATCCTACAAAGCTTATTGGTGGCACTATGTCAGTCCCCTATAGCTAGTCATAGGTTAATCAGAGATGATGGGAGCAAACAATCTTGACCCATCTTTTCATCACCAGCCCTGTGGCACCACATTCCTTCCCGCTCCTCCCTAAGAATTAAATTTATTTGCAGTACGTAATTGTGCTTGGATCACCACACATAAGAAACACAGGACATTTTCAGCCTGTGGAAGGGAGACATTCACATGGCATCCAAACAATGAGGTGCCTTGCAGATATCAGCGAGAACACAGTATACTTGTTGACTTATAGTGACACCAAAACTCATCTGCTAATTGGATCCTTCCCGGGTCGTCCCCTCATCCCACATCCTTCTTCCCAGACCCACCTGCCAAGAGGCAATTTGAAACCTCTGACTCAACTGTGCCTGTACCTCCCAGAGCATGTTATGTGTTTAATTTTCCCCGGATCCCAGCGATCGCCCAAAAGCCTGGCTCACCGACCTTGTATATATCTACTCGTTCCTTTTCCCAGTGATTGCTGTCACCTGGGAACAGCCAGCTTGCAACATTTCTCCAGAACCCCTTGGCTTCAGAGTGCTCATGACATTTGTGATTGCCCGCTGTGCAGGGCCTGTCAGTGTAAAAACTAAATTACTTACGTACCTGTGGTTTTCGCCCCATAATGGTGTCTAAGTGTTTCCCCTCGTATTATGTTGCCATTTTTACCTCATGCTCCTATACTCCAGACCCCCGAAGCCCCCCATGTTCCCCCTTGAGCATCCCCACCCTAATCTTGTTCCTAGACCTCTCGATGTGCATGTGTCCCAAAACACCTTTATTACAGCTGTCAATTATATCCTGTCCTATCTAGGGGTACCCCGTCCCTGCACGCATCATTCCTGCAGCTGATCGGTACCCCCCTAGGTGGCGCTGAATCAGCACCTTCACTGCAGTCTCATAGGACTACCACACTATGATATATAATTTGGCCTGAACCAACCCCACCCACCTCCACTAGCAGTGCCTGGCCACATCTCCTGTCTCTACTATTTAAGAAGGGAGAATGGTACGCAGCAAGAGTAGCATATCAATTGAGAGCAGCTAAGGGCTTGTTTTTTGTAACCCTGGTGTCAGAAAATCTATATTTGATCTATTCTATTTAGGATACCACGTATGATAATCCTTTGAAAAATACTACAAAACTCAAAAGGTGCTCCTAAGTGTATTTTTACTTTTGATATGCAATTTGTTCAATATTATTCTCGCTTTGCATCAGAGACTGATTGTTTAGAATGAACATTTGTAACACAGGTTTCGGGATGAAAGATATATAGGTCCACCCTTGAGGGATCATTACGAGTATGGTGCTGTGTAAAATAAAAGTGGGCGGGGTTAAAGAATGAATGCTACTTTTACCTCACTGACGTATTCTGAGTTTTGAGGGAAAGTGGAGGGAATGCCTTCAGCGCTTAGAAATATCTCCAGCCCTTCGCTGGCGGATTCTCCACCTCTTTAATTCCAAACAATTGCGGTATCACCACTGGTGGAATTATCACCAAAGGTAATTCCTCAAAATCCCACTTCATCCATTACCGTTCCATAATACAGCTTTCGTCTCAGGCCATAAATTGGGGAAAGGTCATTGTCCCAAGAGATAATGACAACTCCAGGCTTCTATAAGGCTATTAGCACAAAGCATAGTGGTACTAGCAAATCATGTTGTGCAGATTTGTTGGTAAAGAAAAAACATTAGTCAAAAATGAGAAAGTAAATCAACAAACACAATTATTTAAATGTAGGTTCATTTTGTAGTATTTAAATAAAAAGGCTGTCTGCATAAGTTAAGCATTTCAGCTGAAAACTTGGTTAAACTGGAGAGGGCTTAACATGAGCATCCTTTAGGGGTAGTGCAAAAGTAAAGTGTTTCTCTATAAGCAATTACAGCATTTTCCCGTGATTAAGCATTCTCTTTGGTATGCTAAATATATATATTGTTTCCTTGTCTGCTTTTGAAGTCAGAATGTTCAGAATGCAATGAATGTCCGTAGTTATTGACTGCACTCTGACCATTCGGAAGCAAGAATTATCGATATGTGCTATTAGTACCCAGCGAGGGCAAATCAGAATGAAAGGACCATTCTGATTGGCCATCGCTGGGGCATTACCCGACTGGGAATCCCTGGATTCCATGCCTTTGTCCCTGGCAGGGAGCGTGGCAGCCCTTCAGCCAATGAGGAGGCTCAAAGCAGGGCCATCCCCGCTCCGAGCCTCCCATGGCTGGAGGGCGTCTTCGTCCCCCGCAGGGGATTCAGGTACCACTTACCTTCTTCTCTGTCATCTTTCGGGAACGGACACACTGGGAACACTTCTGTTCCCAGCAAGTCCGCTCCCGATGACCGCCATGGAAAGGGAAAACGGACTCTCTTTTCCCTTTGCCGGTGGCCATTTTCTTGGTCTTTTTTTTTCCTGTAGCTGCAGCGTTTTGGGACAAAAAAAAATGTTTTTAGTGCCCCGGTCATGCAGATCTTGCGGGTCAGGGTACTAATTAAGCAATATGCTCCGAGCTGTGGGGTCATTACTGACTCAGGTAATGACCCGGAGCCCATAGTTAGAGGCCCGAGCCAAGCGAGGGAATGACATCACCTTGGAAGCTGGAGAATGTACCTTTAGTCCAGAGGGAATACTGTGGCAGTAATGGTAATCCAATTTAGCCGAATTACCACTGATAACTCTGCTATAATCAGAATGAGGCCCTTATTTCTTGCAAAATAAACTGCTGACGTTTGGTTTCCATTTGAGATCTGCATGGCGCATACACATTTGCAAGTTCTTCAACAAGTTCAACATCAAAATAGTCACCAGGTTCTATGACCATATTTTTTTCATATTTGACCACACCAAGCAATTTGAAGGCCAATGTCTTGTTAAGGCCACACCCTGCATGCTTTGGCAACTACTCACTGCTTAATGTGTGAATAATGAAGAGCTAAGTCCCAAAATGTTTAGTGGGGTGTAATCTGACATCTAACAAAGCCAACCCCAAACCTGGTCCTGAGTTCTTGCGTGAGGCACTCTACATTCATGTTTGGTTTGGAAGCATGTGCTTAGCCTACAGTATGTAGCTAACTCCTTTCCTCAATCATGTTAATATCATCCTCAATTCCATGTTTGTGGCTTTCTCATCTTTCTTCTCCCTACCAGTCCTCATCTACAATTAGCCCTCTAACTCTCCTTCATTTTATTCCCTCTTTAGCATCTAACCCTGTCTTTCTTTCTGATCTCATTCATTCTCTTTGGCCTCCCATAAGCCTATATTTACTCATCACATATGTTGATTTCTAGACTTTTAAGTACTTGACACCGAAGTGCAGGATTTTGTTAGTGGAATCAAAGATATACATATTGGAGGCACGGAAATTTAAATGTGTGACAAAGAAAAACATTATGCGATATGTTGGTTACTATAGTCAGAAAACTATTGAGTAGAAAAACATTTGAACAGATGTAATGTATAGGCACAACCCAGCTGAGCCTGGGGTATTGAAACCATGCGGCTTTGCTTGCATGGATAGCTCATAATTTAATAGATGCCTGCAGATTTGGAGCCAGCTTTCACTTCACAAGTTTGAATCCCATTACAGGACTGACACTTCATCCTTCGTGTGGCAGGAAATTGGGTTATTATAGTGCTTAGAAGTTGTCAGACTACAGCATTAAGTACCATATTAAAACAAATTATTATTATTATTATTGTTATTATTATTATTTATATCAGCACCAATACGGTTCCATAGATCACGAGCTGAAACCTGTTATATCAGCCTGCATTCCACAGAATCTGCAGGATGCCACACCCGGCGCGTGCCTCCATCCCCCCCACGCCACCACCCCCAACTGGCATCCCTTTTCTTTTTTTCTAAAACAAAACCCAACCCACTTACCTGATTGTGCCGAAGCAGATTTCCTTTTCCATACAAAGCCGTGCCTTATAGAACCATGGCAGCCATTGCTGTTAAGTATTTTCATTCATTCAACGGGGCACATGCTTTGTTAACCTGGGGTGCTAATAGCGTTAACCCCCGTTCCAAGGGCTCGGGCCTATAACTTGGGCTGCCATTTATGGTATGCATTCAATAATATAGCCTTACACTCAGATAGGGCTCTGTTGAACGTGATTCCAGAAAATACTTGCGAGACAGATATTTGTGAAAAATGTAAGAGTGCCACGTGGAAGAGGCTGTGGGCAAGGGAAAGCTCCACTTAGAGATTTCTTATGAAGACATCTTATTTCTTTGAAGCGATTCCATGCCCCTGGCCCAGATGGTGGTTGTGACTTGGTCGACATCCTAAAAACTCTCTTTGACAGTGTAATAGCAACAGATCAACTTCCAGCGTCTTGGAGCTTATCATACCTGGCCCAGTACATAAACAGTGGAGGAGAGATTATCCAGGTAATGACTGTCTCCTTTCCCTGTAGACAGTTCTGGAAAGATTTTTGCAGTCTGCATTTTGAGAGATATCGAGAAATGGATCAATACAGATAAGGTACATTTCAGGTGGGATTCCAAAAAGGGCTCTCATGTTTGCATAACGTTTTTATTGTCAACTCCTTAATCCACTAAACATTAAATGAAATAGGCCCCACCTCTACATATATTATAAATCCATTTAGCTAGTGCCTTTCATACTATGAATCATGAAAAATGATGGGCAAAGTTGAAAAAGATGGGTATCCCGAATCATCTCCTCTATGCATGCCAGCTGTTACATTGGGGCACAAGGGCGCTGGTGAGGTTGGGTTGCGCTGGAGACATGACCTCCCCTGTTGATACAAAGAGGGGGGTTAAACAGGCTTGTGTCCTGTCCCTGGTTCTATTTAACCTATACCTGGCAGACCTGGACGATTGGTTAGTTGGAAGGGATAGCTATGTGCCCAAGTTTGGCGGTGAGAGGATTCACGATTTGGCATACGCTGACGATTTGGCCATCTTTGAAGTCACATTTGTGGGATTGAAGAAACGTTTGCTGAAAATGACCACACATGCCAAAGACAATGTGCCTCATTACGAGTTTGGCGGCAGCCATGGAGCTACTAGCTCCATGGCTGCCGCCAAACCGGGCTCCTTTACCGGGTTCCCAGAATGGGGAATTACCGGGCCATTCTGAGTTCGGAGGACCCGGTAATTCCTCCCTCTGGGAAACCGGGCCCGGACCTTCCCTATTCCCATCTGATCCCCCATAGGGCTCAATGGGAATGTGAGAGGGAGCTAAAAACGGGCCGATTACGACCGGCCCGTTGTTAGCTCCCTCATCCAATCCTGGTTTTACCAGGTGTCCTTACTGGGTCGTGTGAGGGGACCTCGTAATTTCGCAGAGCGGGTTTAACGGGTCCACCTCCATTAGCGGAGTCTGTTAACCCATTACACGAACCTCGTAATGAGGCCCAATGACTTGATGATTCATTTTGCTAAGTCAAAAATAATGAGGTTTTGGAAAAAGGCATGGTCAAAATGGGTTTGACAGTGGGCGAGGAGAAGATTGAAAACGTGGAGTTTTATAAGTACCTGGGATAGGAAAGAAGCGCCAATCACAAAAAATGAGTCCTTTTCAAGCATTTCCAAGCAAAGGCACTATCATTGATGTTTATGTTGAAAAACTTTGGGCCTCATTACACGGAAGGCGGTGAGCCATGGCGCTATTAGCGCCATGGCTCATGCCGGTAAAATACCGACACCGCCTTGGCGGAAAGGGGATTTACCGCCCCATTCCAAGGTTGGTGGGGCGGTAAATCCCCCTTCCACCATTGCCCTTCCCCATTCCCATTTCTGCCCCATAGGGCTCTATGGGAATGGGGAAGGCGCTAATTACGGCACCGCAATTTTGCGGTGCCATAATTAGCTCCGAGGTCCCTTAGCGGGTTGGTTTTTAACACCTGCAAAAAGCAGGCATTGAAGCACCAACCCGCTAAGGGACCTCGTAGTAAGGCGGTAGGGATTTACCGGTACCGGTATTTTTCCGGTACCGGTAAATCCCTACCGCCATCCGTGTAATGAGGCCCTTTGTCTTAAGTAATCTTGGTTTTAACCTGATTGGGATGGTGACTAGTCATCGACAAAAATTGTCAGCAGCAGTTATGTTTGCCTTGAAATGTTAATTCTTAAACTTTGATAAGTGGGCCCATGGTTTGTAAGGACTTGTTTGGCGTAAAATACTGGGCCTATCGGATGCAACACCATGTGAGGCGATCTGTATCGAGCTTGGCCTGACCTCTTTAGGTACACCCATAAAGGTCAAAAGGGGAATGCTCTATTTAAAAATAGGTATAAGAATGGGCTGGCATAGAAACGCGGGTGGATGCACACTGGCTCTTTGAAGTAAATTATAAACATACGTCTCCTTGTCCACAGCGTCACTAATGCCTGGAGGCAACTTTTCTTTGCACCGGGATCTACCCGCATGACAGCAGGTCACACCTATTGAGGTCCATATAAGTGAACCACACTTCTTCAGAGTTATAATGAGAAGATATACTGCCGGCCATTAGACAACAACGTGCACGTAATTACCTTTGAACAATTGTAAATGCTGTAAAGGAAACTTGAGTTCATCAACCCTAGCCTTGAGAACGACCTACGTTCGAAACACGCATCGGCTGCAAGCTTTTACATATTACTTGATCCTGAATAAATCACTATGTTGAGAAAATTGAGCACTTTATGGATGAATTTAATTAGTTAACGAAGGTACTTAATAAAACCACTTTGGCGCATAATGATCATGTTGGCCCCGCACGATTGCTAATTCAACACTAATTAAACTCTATTTAAATATAATCTTCACAGAAGATCCTCTTACTACTGAAGAGGGGAATGTTAGAGGGACTGTGTACATCCTTAATAGAATTTATAAAGGAAAACAAAGAGTATTTTGAAGAAATTGCCTGGTCCCCAAACTGGGTTGATGGTTTGGGTATACTAGGAGCATCCTTTAGGAAATGTGCAGTTGCATGGGATTGGGTCTGGGGTCACGACCACATTGTTCAACTGAAATCCTTGCATGATTTTTCCAAGCTATCCTTCACTTACATGTGCCCACGAAAGTATATGTATCAATCCCCGGACCCATACTTTCTGTGGGTGTTTATGTTGATCCGACTGAACAAGTTGCCTGTACTAGCTAATGCCGGTCTTTGGATGAAAATCAGCAGGGAAAAGACTATGCTTTAAGGCATGTGTTAACGGGCTGCCAGGCAATGCGACCCCATAACTTTAGATTATATAGACATTTGGCTGCGGGTTTTGACGAGGTGGAAAGGGAATTGAATCGGGGGATGTAGTCTGTCCTGGGGCCCTCGCACTGAAATAAGGTTTGGTTTGCCTTTGAGAATGTGATTCTATTAAAGCAAGCAAATGCTGTACTTTTTTCTGTGCTTTGGTGTGAAATAATGTTTTTTTTTTAGGTATGAAATTTTAGACGGAAATATCTGTAACTTTTAAATGTAAAAAAAATTAAATTTATGAATTGAATGATATGTTATGTAATGAATTGTGTGTAATATAATATGACGACAGATTAATTTTGATAACATTTTGATAAAATTGTGAAAAGTTCAATAAACGATGACAATAAAAACATGTTTTTAAATGGTAGTAGTAGCAGCAGTAGTGGAAGTAGTAAAAGTATGTAGGAAGTCTAGTTACCTAACTTTGTCTGCAACTATGGGCGATCATCATAGACATATAGCTGGGCAGTGGACTTTAAATAATAAAGTGACATTTTTAAATGAGTACACTATTTTTTAACACACAAAGAAACTAGGGGGGCTCCCTCCTATGTTTGGCTGCACCTTAGTAGTAAATGTTACATTACATTTATATAATAGTCCTGATATCACAACGAATGACACAGCTTGCCTTCTGGAGTGAAATGGTCTTGTTTCTTTTATTCTCAATGCTTCAGAATGAGTAATTCAGAGGCAAAATGTGTGGCCAATGCATTTCGGACTGCTTGTCCATCATCAGGGCCGAGTCTATGAATAATACCAAACTCGGCGTCAATGGGTAAAGTAAATAATTATGTGACACTATCTGTTCAGTCATTGTAACAACAGTACATAGCTGCATACATTTGAAGCAATCAATTGACCAATGAGGCCTGTTAGAGAAAATGGTACATATTCTAGTCACACAGTATGCAATATTGAAAACACTTATTCAAAATCACTTAATTACCACTTACAAAAAGCAAAAAGATAATTGCTATATCTAGCTAACTTGTCCTCTACAATCAAATGTTATCACAGGCAAGACCGCTCAGTAGGAGACGGTTGCTGTAAAAAAGTTCAGAATGAATTTGTCTCATTTAGTATTTTTAAGCAATGTACATGTGTGTATGATTTTCAGTTTATTTCAAAAGAAGACACTTTCAAAAGGTCACTGCGCACCTCAAACCTCTAGTAGACAATTCACCCTTAGAAGACTGCAGCAGAAGATTTCAAATTCAGAATATACCAACATAGGAGAGGGGCATGCAAGGGCAGCGTGACCCACGCAGGAACGAGAGAACTCGGGGACCTGCAGCCTTGGGCAATGATGAATATGACGAAAACAACAGTGGTTTGAAACAAGGAAGGCTCAAAGCTCGAGCACTCTGTCGCATGCATAAAGTCACGAGCAGAGAAGGAGATCACATGTGGGTGTTGACAAAACATCAAGACTGGCAGGTGCTTTCTGGCCAACCAGAATCACCAGGACAAATCAGGATATGACCAACAAAATGGTGGACAGGACTCTTCAAGCTACCGTCTGTAGATTTGTGCATGCATGGCATAACCTGGCCCCAGGAGAAAAACAATTGAAATATGATGAACTAATCCACACACACACACACTTGCAGGAACATGCAATTATGTGGGTCTCTGTTAGTGGCCACCAAAGGCGAGTTTGCATTGGCATAAACATTGTTACTGTGCAATCCCAATAGAGGGAGTTTGCAGGAGGGAGGCATTGGAGGCTGTGGTTGGTGAGGTGAGGAAAACAGAGAGAGTGGCAGAGAGCAAGCAAGAGGGGAGGAAAAGTACAGGAACAAGAAAACAGATAGGAGTAGAAGTAGACAAGTCACTATGATGAGGAGACGAGGGATACACGAGGATAGGAAGCACAAGTCAAACATGAAAAGACATAGGGAAAGAGAGAGACATTGAGACAGGAGCAGGAGGAGGAATCAAAAGGAGATACAAAAGTCTAACATTGTGTAAGCTATACCAGAACAACAACAAATTAGGAGGTGGGTAAAAACGCATCAGGAAACAAAGGGGATTGGGGGGAAGAGAAAAAGCTCTGGCGCAGGGAGAATAGCTAAGCACATCTGAAGAGGATTAGGTTGGGAGAAAGTGCCAGTGGTTGAAGTATGAAGGAAGGCAAGACAGAGATCAGGAGGCTGAGAAAAACGAAACATCTGAAGAAGAATAAGATCCAGGGCAGGCTGAGTCCTGACAGGTGGAACAGAGCATCTCTGCAACCCTGTCCTACCATTTTGAAGACAGAGTCGCTACTCAGCCAAGACAGGAAAAGTTTGCAGGCGACGAACTTTCTTTGACCACCAGAAACCTCTCAAGGGTAGAGAATGATGGACTGACAGTCATTGATCATGCTGGACTTCCCCATCTTGGTTTTCTCTGATTGCCCCCATTTTTACAGTGAGTGCAAATCGACTCTTGCTTTGTTATTTTTGTAAATTCAATCCTGTTCTACCATATAACCAGAGATTCAGACAAACCCATACTAACCAAACCCAGAAAAACAGAGAAAAGCAGAGAGAAATGGATGCCAATTTGGGAAACGGTTGGCTAATGGTACGCCTCGAGGGAGTCTGTAAGTCATGTTCAAGTTCATGAAACCCTAAGGTGGAAAATTGTCATTTGAGAGTTGTAGCCAATGAATGAATGGAAAGTAGCTCATCGAGATGCAAGCCATTGGATTAAATCTGAAATACAGGTTTGTACCATTTCACATTGCACACATTTACTTGTGCAGGGGAGTATTACACACTAGGTGTTCACATTTAGAAATATAAAACAAAAATATTCAAATGTAAGGTACTGTTAAAAGAAAATCTGCTATAAAATATACATCTCGTAATCCGAAATCCTATATATGTAGTACACACACCACCATTTTTTTTTCTTTTAGCACTTATATAGTTGGGGGTTTTGTATTTCAAAACAAAATTGGAGACAAAAGGCTGCAGCACCCCTGTGGTTACATTGCGATCTATGTATGTCCACTTATGTATTCTCCTCAGTGACTGTTCCATGTGCTCCCCTCCACAACCTGTTCAGAATGTCCCTCAAACTCACCCCATTCTAAGCTTCCTGTCAAATATGATTTGGATCAATTGTACAATCTTTTGTGATCAAAAGAGCATTGTTCCTTCTGTATATAAATACATAAATAAATGCATATAAATACATACATTTGGTTTCTTAATGTCCAAATATTGATTCACCAGGAGAGAAGTGTGTGTGTGTGTGTGTGTGTGTGTGTGTGTGTGTATTCATGTGTATTCATTAGGGGTGTTCCGTCTGGTGGAGGTTTTTAGGTGTGTCCTGAAGGGTCATTGTGTGTTGACCTGTGGGGTATATGTAAAACACTTGCCCTATTAAAGCTGGGGAAAGCAAGTGGTGATGCAAAACTGAGATGACATGTTGGCGGTGCATCCATAGGAATGTATTTATCTTGTTCCTAATGTGCTGGTTGTGATAGCCCATGCATTTTGCATGGATAAATGACAGTATTTTGATCCACAGATCCAGAAGAAGGGATGATCTGTGCCAGTCACATCAAAGTTAACTGTTCCACTAATCTTTAAATGCTTTAAAGGTGGAACTGTGTCTGAACAGAATGTTAGTCATCTCTCTGAATGTGTGTAGTTACTAACATTGACCTGTTCATATTCTGGGGTAATGGGTCGCAATGGGTATCCCTGGCAATGGGGCAACAGTGCAAGGTTTCCTTAGAACCACGAGGTTGGAGATCTATGCCTAACGGGTGTGAAATACGGATATAAGATACCCAGGGGATGGGGGATACTTGGGTGCCAAGGTCCAGTACAAAAGGTTGCAGGACTGGGTGCGAGAAACAGACATGGGCAATGCTATTAATGGGATACGTGTCATGACAATTCTCAAGAGGTGTGTGTATGATGAGAGCACCCTGAGGTTAGGTGACCAGTGTACTGGGGAGAAGAGGGGACAGTAGGGCGATAGTTAAAGGTGTGGAATGGTTGGCAATCCCATGAGTGCTGGCAATGCCATTTTAGGGTAAACTAGTAGAATTCATGTAAAGCTGGGCTACATGTCATGGTAAAAAGCTCTTCAGGTTAGGGTTTTATCAGGTCAATATATTAGAAATCCATTGTAGACAAGGCTTCTTGTTGCAGCTAGCATTGTGAGCCCTGGCCTTCCTGTGCACTGTTCTCTGGAGCAGTTATACATTGTTCTTTATGTGGCCCCAATGTCACCTCTGACTGTACAGTTCAGAGAAAATCATCAGTCTCCTGGAGCTCAGGGAGTGAGGGCAGTCCTGCAAGAGCCAGGCATTCTTGCCGACACCTGAAAGTACTAGTTCTCCACATAAATACATCTCCAAAACAGCATCATTCTCATTAACAAAAGCGTAGTCAGGTTCTCTTCTCAACTCCTTCCCGAGCATGATGCTATGACCTGCGGCATTCTTGTGTACTCCTTGCCCCTCTATGTTGTAAGCCGGTCCCCCTAGCTGCTGACGTGTCTTCCTCTCTATAGCGTTGTCCAATGGGAATGCATCCATGAAGATGATGGCCCTGCTATGGTAGGATCAAGACAGTTTTTGGTGCAACAGAAATTAACATTGAGCATGATAGAATCGTGGACTTTCACAAAAGGGAAGAACATATTATATCCCCATACAGTGAAAAAAAACAAACGAGACACTCATAATGGAAAGGGCTTTAATGGGATGTAATGGGAAGCCCACAACATCAGCACTGTACCCAAAAATACTCTTCCAATGCCAATAGAAAGTGAATGAGCCACTACTAATGGGAAGGGATACAATGCGAAACACTAAGTAGACATATTTTATCTTTATATAATAACTAACTCCTCCAATTCTAATGAAAATGGATAATGTAATAGCTTAATATCCCGGGAAGAGACTGTAAAGAGACACACAGTACATTGGAATGCAGCAAGACATTGTGGCTCATTCCAAGTGTGCTGGCCCGGAATATGAGTGCCGGTAATGCCGTATGTAGGCCCATTTCCAAACTACAATTTTGCCAGTGGGTTGGCTTGAATTACTTTTCACCCTAAAGCTGGTGGCAAGTCAGGCACCCCACCGGCAATCCTCCTTTGGAGTACTTGGAAGGGGGATTTACATAGCATTGCAGGCACCTGTAATCTGTAATGGTTTTACCGTTTGGTGTCCCGTCGGAGTTACCGGTGGGATGCCACCAAACTCAGAATCAGTCCCATTGTTCTTTGCTGGAGACCCTCGGGCTTTGTTTCGATTTTTGGTCCATATTCTCTTTTGCCTTCTGAGGTGTCCTCCATTTCAGGGTAGGTTCCAGTTGTTCCATCATTGGTATATCTATGAAGGCAAGATTTTTTTTTTTTGTGTGGCATGGGCTGCTTCTTGTCTTAGCACTGTTTGAGATCAGTGCCATCAGATCAGATTGAGTCATGGGAAAGACTGTGTTGCACATTGGACTTGCTCTTATGGTGCAGTTTAAAATTTCTGCGTCAGACTTTACTCCTATTCAAACAATTGACAAGCATAAGTTTGGTAACGAAATCTTTTACTTCTTTCTGTGCCATCATGCCATGCAGAGGTTCAGCGTGCTGTTTTCGATTCACTGGGAATTCATTGCATGGACAAGGTGCAATTTACCCTTGATGGCCCTCATGGGCTGGAAGCTGTAGGCCGCAGCACTCAATCAGGTATGAAGACATGGGGAAGAGAAGGGGGTAGCTTTAGCTGAACATTAAAGAAGCTGGTGCTGTTTGGGAGGGGTATTCATTAAGACGGGCAATTTTCTTCAACTGCCTTTGCAACTAAATGGTAGTAAGAGTACCAAACTAAAATGACGATCAAAAAGGCTCACACAAATATCTTTGCCCTTGGGATTGAATTACAATGTGTATTATGCCCTCTAACATGTTACATTAGTGAGTCCCCACCTGCAGAGGCTGCAGTGGTGTCTGTTAAGCAGAAACCTACACAATGTGTGTGTGTTGCGTGCAATCTATGCCAATAAGCGCTGACAGGCAGATCTCTAGTAGGAAAAGGAAAACCCACAGAATGTCATGAGACTCTATGCATCTCCCAAATGAGATGAGGTACTATTGGGAAAAGATTGGAGCTGTAGTCTAAAACATCTAACCCACCAAGCCTGAAGGTCCATGAAGTAATGTGAGTTGCCATGGAAGCCTACTGCTGCTGTGAGTTCCTTACAGACCACGGGGAAGGACTTTGAGGTCCTCTTCAAAAGTCTGAAAAAAGGAGGGGCAGCACTGACCCAAGACACGTGATGCTGATAGGTTAATTGTACTACTAGGCTCTTTTGCCTCCCGCACCATTCACCTCTCCATGGTGGCTCAACTTTAAACCTTATAGACAAAATTCCACTTGCAGCACCACTTTTGAACAATGAATACCATTGTAGTTTAGTAATGGCTTTACACTATACTGCATCTCATAAAAACAGAAAATGATAAATAGTGTATAAAAACAAAACCAATGATGTTTCTTGGTGCTCACCATATACAGTGAAACATAACTTTGGGGGAGCAGATCAAAACCTACTGCTGAGTTGAGTAGGGGTTAATTCACTTGATCGGCGATTCATCACACAAGGATCGAACCCTCATTCCGAATCTATTGTGGGTGACCGAGGCCGGAGCATTATCTCACAACCACCAATGTTAATGAGAATGATGGATGCCTGAATGCCTGTGTGCTTGAAAAGGTGCCTATGTCAAACCATTTTCTTCCTCATGATGTGTCCGTTTTTGTAGTAGCTGGGACATGCAGGCGGTTCAATCTCCCTCAACCCCAGTGAACGGCCATGAGCAGTCTAGTGGCAGAATGATAAACAAGGTGTCAGAAGGCTGTGCCCAGCATGTATCAGAGATACACTGGGGCCAAAAGTAGCAACATATTCAAATGGGGCTAATATTTCAGCTGATAAGAAAAACAGCAATATGTACAAATATTGCTGTCAGCTACAGTAGTGTGTATGACAATATACTTCCGTGGCACGTTTGGACTCTATAGGCAGCTTTGGTGAAACCTCAGGAGCAGTGGACAAATGTCTGCAGGCCCCACACATTGAAGAGTTGGGTTTCAGTGAATGGCTTGTTTTGTGGGAAGAACAGTATTGAAATTCCATGAGACAGATCATTTGAAGGGCTACTGGTTGAGTGTGATGATAGGCTGTGTTGGATGTGTGTATGGGAGTACCAGTGAAAAGCAATCCATACTGCCTTCAACATTGCTTGCCTCCAACACATACATCTAGTGCCTTGGATTGACGGACATCCTAGTGTATGACACACAGTGCATGGTGTCAGCAAGTTTTGTGGTGTACATGATGGGCCCCACCAGTTGAGAAACCGGATGCATGAGCCACACAGTGAGCTTATGTTTGAGGTGCCCTACATTGAGCCAGCCCAGGTCATGTAAAGACTCATGCCATCAATGATGCCCTCTTACAGTAGTCATTTCATTGTGCCTCCGACTACACTAGCCATACATCACTAGCAAGACACAGCCAGCTCCTCATAGAGTGAGCTTCCCTCACCTCCCATGGACTGGGGCCAGGTCCATTGTCACCATGAACATTGATGGGCATTAGGGGGAAGGAACATATCTCCTTTGTTGCACTGCAGATTGCAATGGAGGTGACAAATAGAGGCAAGGAGGAGGAAAGGGGCATGGGGTTGTGGATTAGGCTAGGGTGAAGAAGGAGAGAAAGGGCATGCAAGTGGAGGAAAGACCCATGCATAAGAAAGAGATAAATAACAGGCAGGAGTAGGAAAGACCTGGGCAGGAGGAGAGAAAGGTTGGTGGGAGCAGGAAAGAACTAGGCAAAAAGTGCAAAGAGCCAGTCAGGGAGGGGCATCACACCAGTCTGGAAGAAGGATTGGCCAAGATGGTAGTTTCTAAGGACAGGCAGGAGTGGGAGACATTGGGATTAAAGGACCATGCAGGAGGAGAAAAATGCCAGGCAGAGGAGGAAGAGTCATAGAGGAGGATGACTTAGCAGATAGTAAGGTAAAGTAAGGTAAAGCAGACTTTTATATCTTCATTCTGACATGTTGTTGGTCTCACTGCATGCAGATATACAAGAAAAGGGAGTTGGTATGGGAGTAGCAGGAGAAGCAGATGCAAAACCTGTCCTGTTGATTGATTTTCTGCTAGGGTTCTATGGGTTCGGCATTGACAATATGGGATTATGATATTCACATGGGAGAACCCAAAATTAAAGGCTAAAAGTGTTTTGGGAATACCTACTAATTCAGGGGAGTGAGATAAGACTAAAGAGGAAAGATTAATTAGATGTGTGTATGTAGCAATCTTTAATGCTTGGTTCCTAAAATGAGGCAACAGGAACCTCTATGCTGCATACAGTTGAAGATGTTTGCAATTAGTATTGAGTCATTGCTGGATCACATAGTTCTTGAAGATATGTAATCTGAGAATGTCCTTGTAATAGTTTAAGTAGCTGTGCCATGCGAGGTGTTGTGAGCATTGCATAGAGATTTGAGCCAGATCCTTTTCTTGATAGGGAGCCAGTCCAGTGCGTGGGTTTCAGGGAACATGTGTTATTTGCAGCCTTTGGGATAATTCGATTACCACATTTTTGATACTTTGGAGATTGTTCAAAAGATGTTCTGCTAGTTTAAGGTCAAGACTGTATGCATAGTCAAGCCCTCAAAGTACAAGTGAGATTGCTGCAATAGTCCTGTGCATGAAAGTCAAATAGGGCAGAGCTGCAGTGTTGTAAGAAGCAGTCCTTTCGATGGGTTTCACCTTTCATTCAAATGCGAGATTGTGGTCCATGATTATTGTTAAGATAGATTTCTGAACTGTGAGGTTGTGGGCAGAGGTTTATAAGCCCAGCCTAGTTTCTTCGAACAGGGTAACCTTCTGGACAAGCCGGACCAATCAAGGTAGCTATGACGGCGGTCAAGATTAGGGGGGTCATTATGGGTTGGGCGGTAAGGAATTACCGGCACCGGTAGGGAGACCGGTACCGGTAATCCCTTACCACCCAATTCCGAGGTTCCTTAGCGGGAACCGTAAGGAACGTGTGGTCTGACCACGCGTCCCTTACGGGCCCCGCTAAGGTACCAGGGTGCTATTAATGGGCTTGCTAGTTTCGAGCCCGTTATTAGTGCCCTCCCCATTCCCATTGAGCCCTATGGGGGCTCAAATGGCAATGGGGAATGGTTTGTTCAATGGGGACTTACCGGTCCCTCCAGGGTTGGAATGCACCAGTAAGTCCCCATTGAACAAGACCGGTGCCGGACCCGGTATTGGAGGCAGCCATGGCGCAAATAGCGCCATGGCTACCTCCAATCTCGGAAAGATGCCCTAGGTCTCAGGAGGGGTGAGGGTGACTGAAATACCTCAATTTGCACACAGAATAAAGGACACTTACAAATCACTCCCAGTCAGGCGTATATATATCAAAAATACAAATACATGTATTCCAAAGCCTTTGCAATTCAACACAGAGTAAGAAAATCACAGCAATACTATTACATCAACACAATACTATCTATACACATATATACAAGACCAAAGGGGTCCAAAGGATGACTGCACCAAATGGGTCCAGAACCTAAACAGGGAAGGCAGCAGGCAGTGCAAATGGTCTATAGGCCCTCCTGCATCAAACACAATACTAACTTAAAGGAAGTTCAATCCCTAAAATGCGGGGAGCCTATTGCTTGAATGTACTTGCGAAGCTGGCGCACGCAGTAGTTCAAATGGGCAAAGCAGGGTCTTTTGTAGGGGTTGTAGCAGCTCAGGAAGGTAGGGGAGGTGATGCAAATTAGGTTCCCAATATTCGAGGAGGGCCTCCACCTGAGGGCAGGGTCGATTCTAAGTGTTGGGAATAGTTCGCTAGTTCGCACTAGCAGTGGAAAGGAGAGGGGCCCTCAGGGGCCACTTGTGCGTAAAAATGGATGGATGCACAAGGGGCCACCGGTTAGGGTTGCAATTACTCACCAACCCCCGGCGCACTCTGGACCAAACATCAGCAGTCGAATACACTTAGGTTGCAGGTTCAAATGCAGCAATCTCGTGGCTCTGCCACTTTCAGCGACAAAGCTACAGTGTTGATTCCCCTATGGGACAATGGCGATTTCTCCGCTCCCGTGGATGGATCAGGCCAGTTCCACTGCAGCAGGCTTCAGGGCACTGAGGACCACAGCTGCAATGCACTTGCAAAATTTGTCACCATGGCTGGGCGACACGGCATCCACGTAAACTCTGGTTCGGGTGCACTCACTTTACTCCAGACCTGGGAATGCCAAGTGTACGAAATTCAGTGTGAGAGTGCCGGGAACAAAGAGCTTGCAATGTGCCAAGTTACAAGGGCCTCTGTGAAACGGCGGCAGTATTAGGGCAAAACCTCTGTGCAAGCTTGTCAGTCCACTGGTTGGCCCATGGACACTTCCAAAAAGATTTACTCGTAGGTTAAGATGAAGGTGGCGAGAATAGTTGGTCCCACTATTCTGATGGGTCGAAGCATCTTCGCAGACTTTCTAGGACGACCAGATGCAGAGGGGTCCAGCGGGACAAAAGCGGGCTCAGGGTGCCAAACCTTCCAGCGGGTCACCAGCATTTCCTTGACTTGACTTCTTAGTTTCAGGATACTTCGATCCTATCCTTCATTCACTGAGAACTCCAGAAATCGACATGGCATGGGTGCCTGGGGCTTTCTCTTATCCTGAATCTCCTTCACGCCAAAACGAAGAGGGCCCAATGGGAGATCTGCTCACATACAGGCATACTATATGTGGACCAATCATGGACCATGGTGGTCCCAGGCATTCACAGCACTCCAAACTCTCAGACACCCAGGATGTGTAGGGGAACCAGACGTTCCAGCCTACATCCTTGGGGCACACACAAAAAGCATGCAGAAGCCCGCAAAATCTTGGTGCTTCATGGGAAAATGCATGCCCAATTAAGGACTGACCCAGGTTGGCTCGACCTGGGGAAGGTGAAGGGGCAAGATGGCCAAAGGACAGACAAAGAATCTCGTGGAGTGGCCATTTTGGAGCCAGGCCACCTAACCGTGCCAAATGCGGTAACTGCGGTTTACCTGGCAAGAAAGGGTTAAAAATATGCAAAATGATAAGCTGCCACTAGACCTGTCCAAGGCACGTCTGCGCTTCTCCTAAAAAATCCTTCGAGAGTATCTAGGGCCTTTGGAAATGACTAGAGCCAAGTGCACTGTACTATAAGGTACATTGTGCACTTTTTACATGTTGCAGAAAAGTTGCAACATGGACAAGGACGAAAGGAAACCAAGTCTCCCAGTACTGACTGTCTTAAGGGCATGTCAGTTTCCCCATAAAAAGTGAGCACAAATCTCTGAGTAATGCAACAGAAGCCTGGCTCCTCGGGTAAAGTCAGACTATGGCGTTTATCCAAAGCAATACAGTTGGGGGGGTACACAACTGGAGGAGAAATTACACATGAAGTGGAAATTATTCAAAGGTTCCTCATGGAAAAGAGAACAGTGTGCAAGTGCCCTTTGCATTCATTCATGGGATCACTGTGCAGCTAGGATGTGTTGCACCGGACATTAAGTGTTCTGTTTTTATTGGGTTCAGATTATGTCTGTTGGAGGTCATGCAAGAGTTCACATTTGCAAAGCATGTATTGTGGATCATCATGTCCATCATCAGATCATTTGTGATTTTGTAAGATATTTGAATGTCATCTGCATAGTGAATGAAAGCATGTGAGGCCTGTGTTGCTGATTAGATGCAGGAGGGAGGCCATGTAAATGAGCAGAGGCAAGAGGACGGGGCCTTGTGATTTACATATGTCATGTGGTCAGGATCTGATTGCAAATGGCCAAAGTATAGTTTCTCTTCTCTTGGTGAGGAAGTGGGTGATCAATAATAAGACCATTCCTTTTAATTCCCTTTAGCCAAGTGGCCTTTAAGCACTTTAATAAAATGTCATGACTGATGATGCTGAATGCAGATGAGAGATCTTGAAGGATGAATGTTGATATGATCACGTCCCATATCGAGAAGAAGTGTAGATTCTGTTCCTCTCATTGACTTGAAAACATGTTGTGACTTTTGAGGGAGGATATTGGTATCAACGTTTCACAAAGCTGATGATAGATACATTTTTTGAGGATTTTTTCAACAAAAGGTGTGTGAGAGATTGGGCCGCAATTAGCTGTGTTGTTCAGTTCAGCCAGGGTTTTTTTAAAAGCGGTTTATTGAAGACTGTTTTAAGGTTGAACAGTCCCCTGGTCAGTGGAGGCATGGACAAAGGATAGAAAGTCAGCTGAGAGGAGCTAATCAGGAGGACAAGAGGGCCTGGGAGAAAGAGGAAAGGGTTAGGCAGGAAGAGGAGAAAAGTATTAGGCTGGAAATGTAAGGGTCAAGTGGAAAGAGGACAGTACAGAACTGAAGGAAGAGATGGTAGAGGCCAAGCAGTAAGATGAAAGGTCTGGACAATAGGAGGATGGGTCTAGGCAGAAGGTAGAAAGAAGGGCAAGGCAAGAATGGGAGGAAATGGGCGATTCAGGAGGAAAGGGCAAAGCAGGAGGTGAACAGGGTCTGGCAGAAAGCGAAAAGGTTGAGGAAGGAGGAGGAGGGAAAAGCCAGAAAGGTTGAGGAAAGGGCCAAGTGGGAGAAGGGACAGTGTAAGGCTGGAGGAAGAGAAGGTAAGAACCAAGCAGGAGGAGGAACCACCCAGACAGGAGTAGGATAGGTCCAATACGGAGGCATAAAGAAGGATCTGGAAGGTGGAAGAAAGAAATGGACTGGCAGGTGGAGGAAAAGGTCATACAGGAGGAAGAAATGACCAGCCAGGACATAGAAAAGGCCATAAAGGAAAACACAGGGACCAAGCAGAAAGCGGAAATGGCAAAGTAAGAGTGGAAGGTTCAAATAGGAGGAGAAAAGGGCACATGAGGTGAAAGAATGAGAAGGCAGGAGGAGAGTAAGTAGAGATGGAGAATTCAGAAGGAAAATGAGGAGAGAATGAGACTTGACAAGCATGTTTGGGAGAAGAGGAATCAGCTGCAGAGGCAGTTGAGGGAGAAGAGGCAGGGAAAGCAGCAGTAAAGGTTGCAGTGGCAAAGATAGTAGAGGGAAACGCAACAATGGGAGAGGTTGCATAAGGGGAGGCTGATGAGGGAGGGACAGGTGAATGACAAGAGATTAATGATACGAGTGAGTGGGATAGGGTTGAGAGGCAGGAGAGTGAGTGGTACCAGAGTGTGGGATAGATGGGGAAAATGAGCAGTGGAAGATGCAGGAAAGTGTTTGTTTATATTTCTTTGCTGCATTTATGTATGAACTTCTTGCAACAAGGAATTTACATCGGACATATTATTTCATGTACATACCTTTGTCCTAATTGTGAATTGTCCAAGCCCATGTCATCCCAAGTGCTACACCTACATGAGCCCTGTCCCTACGTCTTTCAAAGGTACTCTTTTTCTTGCAAATAGACATGTATTCCTGTTAACAATGTGTCTAGCTATTGTTTGGTTAAACATGATATATGTTGTCTTATGTGACCCACGCAAACACACTTTCACAACATGGTGTAATGATACCATGTACTGAGATATGTGATTTCTGTCAATGGTTTGTAGTTTATTGGGTGGAGTTTTCAGGCTGCTATGTTTTTCTTTATTCACAGAGATGTGTGCCATGGGATGTTTTTTGGCCTGCATATACACATGGATGTAGGCCTGCTAAACACCCATGCATGCAATCTGGCCATTGGGTATATGTAGAACGTGGCCTTTTTGTTTGGAAGTATGGGAGTGGTGGCAGGGCTGTATCATGGCACATAGAAAAGGCTTGGTGATTTGTTGACCACTATGTCAGCCCTTCAGTCGGAGTGGTTTGAGCCGCACATGACACATCAGTATTATTATGTTTGCTAGTATGCACGTGTCTGTTAACATATGTGTTGTTTTGTTAACCATGCTACTGCACCCTGTGCATATGGCATAGGGGGATTCATTGTCAGTTGAGGGTTATTTAGAAGACACTGGCCCTCACTCCGAGTAAGTCGGTAAGGGATACCGGGCACCGGTAAAGAGACGGTTCCGGTAATCCCTTACTGCCCTACTACATGGTTCCTTAGTGGGTCCCTTCCTTAATGCCTGGTCTGACCTGGCGTTATGGATGGGACCCGTTAAGGGACCTGGGCGCAAATAACGGGCTTGGCATACGCCAGCCCGTTATTTGCACCCTCCCCATTCCCATTGAGCCCTATGGGGGCTCAAATGGGAATGGGGAAGGGTTTGGTGAATGGGGACTTACCGGTCCCGCCAAGGTCTGACTAGACTGGTAAATCCCCATTGCACCAAACCAGACACGGTACCGTAAATAGCGCCATGACTACCACCAAACTCAGAATGAGGGCCACTGTCTGCCACATATGTATGTTGCTGCAAGCATTTGGCTTATTTGTTGTGAAGTTTATGTGTGTAACTGGTCCCCATGGTGTGCCATGTATACTGTTATATTTTTGGCTACTACTTCATTTTTGTGTTTCGCACATGGCGCGCTTTTGTTATTCCATTCGGTGATTCATTTGATTCTGTGTTGATTGACATGTACCCCAGGGTTCAGCGCGCGGTATAAATAAACAAACAAACATGGCTGTAGCTGTTTTGTTCTCTTCTTTTGAGATATATAACTGGGGATGTTTTACATTGGCTCCAAATGTTGTCATGGTTGAAATTCATGGGTATTTGTTGTTACAGATGGTGGGAATCTGCTGTTTGGACATATTTGTGATGTGTGTGTTGTGCGTGTGTTGCATACCTCTTCAGTATACTCTGAACATTTTCTCTATCTTTGGTGCATTTGCATGAGTCACACACATGTTGCTTCAAATTGGGCATCTCATTTGCATTGCTGCAAATTGGCTTGTGGGGGGCAGCATGCGGCTGCTGAATTCGCATGCTCAGCCTGATTCACTATGCTACTGTTTCTAAGATTATGTATTAATTTTGGCCAAAGGTCCACTGAAAGTGAAAGTGAATTTATTTACTCAAATGTAAGCTTAAGGTAACATGGTTTATTTCCTCACATGGCAGGCAGAGAACAAGCAGAGTGCATGTCCTGATATGATATGATGGGTTATTTGTAATGCGCTTAATACCCAGAGGTTTCTAAGCGCAGACCTGGGGCTCGAACCTGTGTTGCTCTTTGTCGTCTTCCTTCCCAGGCAACATTGCACCATAGCTATCCTCATGTGCCACTTAATTCAATCCGGTTTAAGGCCATGCCTTTGAACAGAGTCTGCTTTCAATAAGGTTTAGGATAACTTCTGTTCATTTTGAACTCTGGGATGGCTTCCCTCCCGGTGGTCCTGGCCTGCTTTGTGGCCTTCAATACTATTAACTTCTCAATTCTACTGTCCCGGCTGTATACATACTTTTTTGGATGGTGGTCCTTATTGTGTGCTAACAGAGCAATTTGACTGTAAGGTCTATGCACACCCTGTTATCCTCTGTCCCCTTCAACATTTATATGTCTCCTATGCTGTATTGGTCTCATCTTTTGGTCTGACATACCACTCATAAGCCAACTTATCCAGCAGTGCATAGCAGCCCAGAGAAGTTATGATCTGTTTTTTTTCCCTTTCTGTGGTGGAGACCTGGATGCTGGGAAGACAGAGGTTATCTTCTGTGGGGCTCCTTGTACCATACTTTATATTCTTTCTTTAATTATTTATAAAAAAAAGATGTAATATAGTTAACAAAGTCAACTTTTAATATGTGCCCATAACACGTAAAATACAGAACAGATAATTCCACAGTTTTTACAAAGACGATAAACGAGGAATATCGTTTAAAACAAAAAGATACATTAGGCACAGACTCACTTAAAATGTGCTTTGTTCTGTACCAAAACCTAGTTAAAAAGTTTATAGAAGCCTCATTATTTCCAGCCATATAAACATTCCAAATAGGTCATGATCAACTGTGACCACTTGCATCAGACCTGCAACAGAAAAATAACTGCATATAAGATGTTTCGATTTTTGGAAGCCAGGTCAGCCAGAGACTGCTCCCAAATATACTGTTTGAGGATAAGACAGACTCTACTTCTAAAAATATGATAAAGACACAGTAAAAGGGTCTGCCGGCAGTAGATTAACACATTGATCAAAACCTTTCTGCAAACTGAGAAAATAGTTATTCTGAATAAGTGATTTGCGAGAATCAATTACTTTCCATAAAAGGCCAGGCATCGAATCAGGTGGATCATTAATTCTTTTCCAAACAGACAATTTTGTGCATATACTGGTAAGATCAAATTCAATAAATATAAATTCAGTTGGGGTGCATTTTGGAAGATGAAACCACCTCCTCAAAGCATTTCATTCAAGTCGTTCAATTAATAAAATATTTGTATGTCCCCATATCTCAGATCCATGCACGACGACAGGATGAATCTTTACCAGATATA
This sequence comes from Ambystoma mexicanum, assembly GCF_040938575.1. Classification (NCBI taxonomy): domain Eukaryota; kingdom Metazoa; phylum Chordata; class Amphibia; order Caudata; family Ambystomatidae; genus Ambystoma; species Ambystoma mexicanum. The sequence goes on from NC_090941.1 coordinate 268,570,594, forward strand.
ATTGGAGAATAATTCCCATGGAGTATGCTCCACAACAATAAGAGTGCTGTCTAATAACAACAGTCAACTGGGCAACTTTTCTCTCAACATCATCCGAGTGAAGTTTCCAATTAAGGGAGGAATCGATAGATAGCCTGAGCTATCGAGAAAAAGTGACCACCTCCACAGGGACATTATTAAGTTTCCAGGAATTAGAGTATTTCCGGATATTCCGCCCTGCCATGAACTCCATGATTTCTGTCTTCCCAATATCAATATCGAGTGAATTAAGGTCAGCATATTTTGTTAGATCATACAAAGCTGATTGCATTCTTCTGACAGAGCAATCAAACATGTCTACATTGTCAGCGTATGTAATCCATCGGAAAGGCACTTTACCCAATTTGGGTAGCAGGTTGATAAATGAATACCAATTTTGATAAGGTAATAATAGTAATGATTCGAGCTGATACTTCTCTGCCTTCCCTTGTGTTACAAAGGAGATGGTTTACTTTTTATTAAATCCAAGAGTGTTCCTGTGTGTCCATTGTTAAACATATTAGTAAACAGCATAGATAGGTGTGATAAGTATACACACTCGGTTTACTCATTCTTTACTGATATATCTTGGATGGCTGATTGGGGATCTGAATATCACATATTACATAAATAATTTGTTCTAAAGCTGGAAAGTTGGGACTGGGCCCAAAATTATAAACATATGGAAAAATTGAGCAGTTGTAAAGAATTGAAATCGGTAATGCATCTATATAAAACTCGCCAAGGTTTTCTAATGTTAAGCTCATCACCTGCTCTATGGAGGTTTATTTTACTGTTGAGATTGAGCAAATTGCCTGCACTCTGAAATGTAGGCACCCTTCGAACAATGACCACAGGTGCTACATTTGTATAATTAAGAGTAAAGTTGAGACTTCACGCCACATCCTAACTGAATTTTGACCAAATGGCTCTTTCTACCTGACCCTATTGGGCTCCTTCGTGAGTAATTATGAAAGTATAAAGGATGATGTATTCCGGAGCCACTGTGTGAACACCTTTAACAAGTCTTTGCATATAGCTCTCCACCGTGTATGGCTAGTGGCAGAGCCATTATTAAATTAAAGGATATCTGAGATATCATCAGTTACTTCATCATTGATAATTTATTGTATTTATGATGCCTATACAACACGCTATGTAAATTGTTCTATTTTTATTGAATTTTGTATGAATTGTATGACATGTGATTATTTTTCTTTTTGGTATTTGTTTGTCTTTATCTATATATTTCATATAATGTGAAAGGTTCTATGAACTAAAACACATTAAAATAAAAAGAAATAAAAAAATTATAGTAATGTATGCAAATATTTCCTATGTAAAGAGATTTAGATGAAAGCGCTACATATAAACAAAAATATTCTCATCCTTCATATTCCATTCTCACATTGCCTTCCTGATTATTTTCTCTGAAACTTTAGGGTTCAAGATAAGGTCGGGTAAGCCCAGGAATCTGGGTTTCCTGCTGGACCCAGGGATGACAATGTTAGAACAACTCCGGCTTCTTCAAAGGTAGTTTTCTTTCAACTAGATTGCATTAGGAGAATGATGCACTACATTACCATGTTTGACAAAGCCCTACTAGTTAATCATGTTGCAAATTCTTAATTCTTAACAGGACGATTGCAAAGTTGAGTAGCTACACTGGATGAAAGCTGTACAAAACCAGTGGACGGATTGAAAGGTGGTCTGTACAAGTTCCAACATGCACCAACACAGATATGATTACCTTACTGGTTCCGGTAGAGCCTCAGTTAATTTTCTGTTCAAGTTCAGTTTAGGATGCCTGGTATGTGTATCACAACATGCCTCTGTACTTGAGGCAAGACCCACATATACTTTCTTTCCAAAAGATCAAATGAGCCTTCTTATTGCCTAATCTTATTTGAGCTTGTGGTCCTACATATTCGCAAAAATAGTTCTGACCACATATGAATACATTTTTTCTTTTTACAAAGAAAATGATGAAACATTGAATGTACAGTGTTTCTTTTTTTAATAAGGTCAGGGGACAGGAGGGGAAACAATTGGAGAAAGCAAACAAGCATACATGGGGGTAGGGCCATTTACCTATTGTCTGGCAAGCCCCCTCTACAGCCACCTCTTCAACTCCAAACCTCATCCAATCCCTGCTCATACTAAGGCACCACTAGGAAAGGGGAAACAGTGTTTTTCAGTTAAAACCTAGGAGGCACATTTTCTTCCTGGGGCGTTTTTCCTGTGTTTATCGGATTTCACTGAAAACAGGAAAGCCTATGTATAGCATGGTGTACTGAGGGAGCTAGTTCAATATGTGTGTGCCTTGCCAATATTTTAAAACATGTAAACAGCTGTGAAAACAGAGTGTATGTCTTTACATGTCAGCTAAAGTAAGAGAAGAGTTTAAGTCCTAACATGTTAGCTAATATAAGCATGGTGTGTATATCATCACATGTCATGATAGGTTAGTGGAGACTGAAAGCTCTCAGATCACCTAATGTAGGCATGAAGTATACATCTCACTTGTTAGCTAATATAAGAGCAACATGTAGGCCTTCAGAAGTCAGACACCGAGCAGAGTTCAAGCCCTCACATGTCACCTAATGTAAGAGTGCAGTCTATGTCCTCAATCCTTAGCTAATGTAATGGCAACGCGTATGTTAAAACTGGATATCAAATATAAGAGCAGAATATCCTCACAAGTAAGGCAAAGTAAAAGCAGAGTGTGTGTTCCAGTGTGTCAGCTAATTTAAGAGATCCGCGCATGTCCTCACGTGTTGCTTATTTAAGAGCAAAGTATATTTCATCAGTTGTTAGCTAATGTAAGAGGAGATTGTATTTCCTCACCTGTCATCTAAGGTATGGTTTAAGTCCTCCCATGTCAGGAAATGTAAAAGTAGAGGATAGATCCTCACGTCTGAAACGCCAACTTCCCATCCTCCCACACCCCATATGCAGTGTTACCCTCATCACAAATTCAGTTTTTGAAGTGAGAGTATTGTAATCACGATTTTTTTATGTGTTCAGTCAACTGAATTTTCTGGATAAAAAAAATGAATTTCCATTCTCATCAGGGGTATTTTTGGTGGGTACAAATACATTTTGTATGGATATCCTTTTGTAGTCAATACTTATGTGTTCCTTACTGAGAAACCACTCTGCTGATACCTCTGATCCAAGCATATCCGCTGAGCTGTGTGTGTGGAAACAGGGAGCAGACGACTATGGGTAGATTATTTACTATTTTTTGTTGGGAGAATCTTACTTCCTATTTTTGCTTGCTGGGAATATTTGCATGTGTTGTGGGAGTAAAATTGGCTGATACTGCTGGCTACCTATATGGTTGCTTAAATACATGTATACATAATGTAAACATGCAGCATACGTCCTCAATTGTTAGCTAATGTAATTGCACAGTACACGACCTCACAAATTACCTGACAGAAGAGCAGTCTGTATGTGCTCATGTCAATAAGTTTCAGGACTGTGTATATCTCTTCAGATCTGCCCTAATGGAAATGTTAAGTGTATATCCTCACATATGCCTGAAAATAATAGTGATGTGTATGTTATTATGTTTCAGATATAATTAGCATGTATGTAGCCATGCGTCATTTGATTGTGCCAATGCAGCGCACGCCTATATAGGGCAGCGAATGCAAAAGTTGAGGTAATGTCCTCAAATGTCAGATAATATAATCAGTTGTACTCCTTCATGTTTTTAAGTCCAACTTATTTTTTTTCACCAGTTCCTAATGAGACCCAAGCTCTTTCATGTCCATTTCGGTAAATTGATATCATTGATTCAGTCACCTTGTCTAGAAAATATTTCAATATTGACATAGGTGACCATATCCTCAAACCCTGTGTAAACATCTTCCAAACATGCTGATGATCCAGAGCTCTGACTGTTCACCAACTATGTCAACAAATGACTAAAAGCATGCATATGATAACAAGAAATATTAATATTATTCATCTGGCTGAACCCTAACCATAGCAAAACAGAATCAATGGCTGAGCTCCCCAAACCCCATCTGAAGAACTAAATGTGAACTTCACCAAAAAATATTATCACAAAATCTATCTCATAAACTTTCAAATATTGGTCAAATCCATGTTTCTTCCATAGCTAAATTATGATGTGGACAAAATGCCCCAAGAAAAGTGCAATTTAGTACGTGTAAACCTACAACCTAAATCAGATGGTTCACTGAAATGAGTACACAAGTGCCATACACAAAGACATCTGAAGATACATTCCAAATGTGTTCATGCACATAGGACAAAGAGTACGATACTATCAACCACTCACCGCTGCCCTGCATCCAGGGTCACTATGCCACCGCAGCCAGATCCAAGATGGCACCTTCCCAACGTCACCATGATCACTGCCATGTTCATCTGCAGCGGGAGCTCCGGAGGTATCTACATCCATAAGTACAGTGGTTGGACCCTCAACTGGAAGGTGTGTTGCTTTGCTCTGGTGAGCCCCGGATGCTATTCTACATCTTGTAACACTTCCTGTTCTCCCCTGCTCCTTCGTGGCGCTCCTGTTACCCTGACACTTCCTTCTCCAGTTGTTGTTACCTTCCTCCCCTCCTCCTCTGCTACCTTATTTCTTCTGACTCAATATTATTTTCCAATCTGTTGCTACTACCATCTACAAGGGTATTCTTCCCCACGAGGGTTTCCCTTAGACTGCTCCTTTGGGAGTACTGCTTCCTGTTTCTACTCCTCAGGCGGCAGTGCGTTCAGGTGGTGTTGTTCCTCCACATTGCAACAGACCCTTTGAAGTCCACCTCAGGGTGTCCGAGACCTGCGTCAAGCCCAGATTAGTGCTTGCTCATAAAAGTTACAAGCAGGGACATACACCCAACACACATCCAAAGTATTTCTTCCATGACAAGTGAGGACACTGATAGATTCGGTACACAAAAACCAATAGTGCATTGCAAACAAGGACCCAAAATATGTTTTAACATTCAATGCAAACACATTCATAACAAATTATGAAAAATATACCCATGGACAGTGACTGTATTTTGTCAAACTAGTAGACCTCTATGCTTTTGCATTAAGTATAACGTGGAAAATGTAATTACCAAAGGATGCAGTTACAAAATGAGGACCTTCAAAAACGTTCTCAGACAGTTGGTATTCTTTGGAAGTCATGTCCTCATTTGTAAAGGAGCAGAAAAACCATACAATATTCAGTGTATCCTCTTAAATATTGTCACAAAAATGGCACATTGCAAATTCCCATAAAATGGATTGACAGGCGATGGCCCCCCAAATTGCACAGTTGTCGGTTTGTGAGGCCACCACAAAATTGGTAATTGGAGGCTGGAGCAGACTCTAAATTGAGCATGGTCTCAGGCTGGGGTCTACTCTGAAAAGAGTGTGGACATGAAAGAAGGATAGGGGGGCAGGGCACTCAGGCGGCCATCTTCAAAAATCTTTTGATATCAATGGATGGAATTTGTCTGCTCTCAGAACCGGTAAGGTAGCTCAGCGAGTTTAGCACTCAATGCTGTCATCTGTGCGAAATTAGTAGGTCGCAGGTTCAAATCCAAGCAAGGCTAACTCAGCTTTTAATCCTTCCCGGGTCAGTAAATGAGCACCTACATCGGTTGGGTGATAATTGCATGCAAATGTTATTTGTAAAGCGCTTTGGTGAAACCATTATATAAATAACAAATCATCACTACTCACTAATCAACTTGGAATAATTAACTTAGTTCTTGTCCATAATCCACTACAAACCTGAAATATAATATACAATGGGCCTCATTACAGTTTTGCTGGTGCAGTAAAAGTGCCAGTAACATTGCTGGTAATTCTGGCACCGACACTTTTAGCACAATAACAAAACAAAAGTCCTATGGGACTGCATGCAATGGCGATTTACCAGCGTTTCCACCACTTAAAATATCCCAGTAATTCTGGCATTCCAAGTGGTGGAATTGGTATTACCATTTTGGTGACAACCGCATCAGATTTACTGGTAGGATAACCCCAAAACTGTAATGACTCTCAATGATAATGATGTCTTATTTATATAGCGCCTTAATACAAAGCACTTTACAGAGCACATATTTGCACACAATATCACCCAACCGAAATTGGTACTCATTTGTCCACCTCTGAAGGATGAAAAGCTGAGTTTGCCTTGCTGGGATTCGAACCTGCGACCTGCAGATTGTGCTCAGATAACAGCAGCAAGCGCTCAACCCACTGAGCTATCTAACCAGCCATGTCAATGTCATCTTACGTGTGTTTCATAAACAACGCTCTGATTGTCAATCTTGTGCATTGTTTACATGTATTCTTTCATCAACCAGCTCCTGCAAATATGTCTAGTTTTACAACGTTGCAGTTAGATTTTACATTTCCGACTTTTTAGTTTCACAGCCTATTTTTTGTAATTTAAATTATTCCTGTAAAGAAATTGAATACAGTTGAAGATGAAAAAAGATGGAAAATTGACCACTGTCACAGGCCATAATACATGTTCCTGGAAGACGTTGCTTGATTGTCATCACAAACTTGTCATTCAATCCCCATTGCTGTCATATTAACTGAATCAAAACTCAGTATGGGGGGTGCTGTCCTCTATACTCACCCGCAAGTTCAGTACAGCGGCATGCACATTTTACCAGTAAGTTCAGTTACAGCTTGGGTGATGTTTTCTTTCTTTTTTGTTCAATATTTTCTGTTACTTGATGCTCTAGTGGTGGCCCTGATATGGACCAAACAGTAAAATATGCTGTGCACAGTATAAAATTGAGCAATGCCGGAAAAAAGGGGTTGTTATTCCTTTACTGCCACTTTTTTTGTCGGTAGCAGAATTGTCTCATTTGTCCTGCACTGCCAAATTATAAATTTGGAGGTAAAGTGGGTGATTCACCTCCAACAAGCTGGAGGTAAATCTGTCAATTTATCTCCCAAAATCAGCAGATTTATAATTCCGCATGTGGTAAAATCCACCAGTAATCCCCATGTTTCCCCACAGGCTCCAGAAATGGGAAACTAGACCGCCCTAGCACTATTTGCAATCCTGTAGTAAACCCACGGCACCAAGTGGCTGTAACAGTAATCAAGTCTGAATGTAACTTGGCAGATTTTGTGGCAGATTAACACCAATAATGTTGTCCACTGTGTATAACTAATGGCAGATGAGTAGTACTGTACAAATTATGGATCTTTACTCAAAATACACTCGAACCACAAAGGACGACATGATTTGTACATCATTTGCTGCCACTGCTAACAAAACCCAGACCGAAAATGAAATAATGTATTTGGGAGGATGAAAAAAGTAGCCAGTCTGCAGTGATTAAATAACTAATGCCCTTTATATCATATTCTTTATGGATACGAAATAGTCTATTTTGTGGTCCAGTGAGCTGTGACTGAGAGCAATTTCCAGTATGACCTCAGAATAAGCCTCTTAATTCAGGTTGTGCAGCTAATGATGTTTTGAAAGATGATAAAGGCATTTTAAAATGCATGCAGTGGTGCATATTGCTTCAAAATAGCCAGACGCTTAACAAGAACATTTTGAGATATATGACAAAACTATTCAGTTGTCTGTAATCACAATGTGCGAAATCAAACCAATGCATACATTTCATCACAGGATTACGCATGAGTAATATTTTTGTAAGCATAACCCATAGCATTCACATACAGTAACATATCTTTGATGACGTTCTCTATAATAGGAATGCGATTTAAATTGGTTCCATTGATCAGCGTGTATAAGGTGCTTCACTCCGCTCGGTGCTTCGCAGACGCTTGTACAGTGGCGTCCGCAGACATTTTTCATAGCGGTGGCCTGATAAGATCCTTGGAAATCTTGGGGTGGCACATCAAAACAAACACCTAAGGGGCAGGCGGACCGATGGCAGGGTGGGGCTGCATGGAGCAGCACCTTTATGAGGGTGGCCTATGGGCATGTTTTACGCCCCAAGTTCAGTTCTGTATTGCATATATGCGAATATGTGTTTTATCACACATTTTTAATAGTCAACTTAGTACCTGTTCAAAGCAGGTGCAAGGTGTATGAGTAAAAGTGGAGTTTCACACAGGTGATGGAATCATCCACACACACAATGCATGCCCCAGTAACAAGACACACATGGAACAACATTGCAGTTACGGGGATGGGGACAGCACATAAACCACAGATGCAAACAGTCTTACTTTTACAGTGATATAGCCCCAGCCCAGCAGCAGTCCCTTCCCCAGGCAATCAATCAGCCTGCACATTTAGCCCCAGCCCAGCAACACGCTAACTATCAGTAGCAGCCTGGCAGGTGTTGAGCGCTGCATTGCTATTGGCAGGCCGACAGCATCAGCAATTAACCCCCACATTGAATATCCTCACAGTGCGCCATGCCTGTGCCACTTGCACATTCCAAACACTATCACACCAGCTCATGGCAGCACCCACACCTGCTTTTCCCAGATCGTCTACCAGTTGTATTCTGCCATGATGCAATGTCTGTGTCGCCATATCCCCTTCCCACCAAACCCTGTAGGCCTAGTCCAGCCCAAGGCCCTGTTTTAAACTATACTGCCCTTCCCTAAGGTGGTTGGACCGTTATCTCTACATTTGGGTCCCTTGTTCTACACAGGGATAGAGAACAGGTCTACAGCAACGAACAAGTTCAGCCTTCCATCAACGTGTAAAAGGGCTGTGATGTTGTAAGTGATTTCAATCCGGCACACACCCAAGTCAACGTGTGATGCACAACTGAAATCCTTATTTATTTTTGTCTAAAAGTTCTTTATTCTGAACGATATACTAATCATATCACGCCCCTCCCCTGGACCCTCCCCACCCGGTCACACTGAACCAGGAATCAGGCTGGTTTGCAAAGTAAAATATTTATGTATGTATTTACAATGTAATCACACTATGCTTTAATGGGTACACAATAATCACCAATGGGGTGATGTAACACTGAATAATCTCTTTAATACACAAGGAATAATAGTGAGCAAAACAATTCAGCACATAAATGATACTTTTGTGTGTGTTCAGATCAGATAGCACTGTGGTTAGAGGTTCCGCTTGCACACCCCTCAAACCCCAATAGGCAATATAAAGAGATAGGAGGAGAGAGCAGGTTTTCAGGAATGGCAGAATTCACACAGAATATCAATCCCACTTTCCCCCAGCAAGCAAGAGGAAAAAAACGGATTTGACTGTCAAACTGTCAGAATGGCTTTTAAGGTTATCTTAGAATGGACTGGGTAAAAACACTAAATATGGTCAGTATTGCTGAAATTGCTATAAATTCTTATGGGAGCCGCTTTGGATAGTTGCACACAAACAAGAGCAATGATTTAATACCAAGATACAATTTGAAATCATAAAACTCAAGTCAGAAGCAATCAAAAGCTGTTTTACACGTTTTCAGAATTTCCCAAAAACGAAATTCGCGGCAAACTTATCACTGCACGATAATCGTGATAATGGGAGAACCGTATGGATTTGGGTTGCAGGTTTAGATGCGATTGAAAGCTGTTGATGTTAGCTACAAGCAGAAGTTGTTTCTAGCACAAAAACTGAGGAAGTTATGGACGTTTTAGTGGAGGTCATTTTTTCGAGAGAATGGAAAACAGCGCAAGAATGGAAAACGGGAATGCACTTTTAAAATGACGAATGGGTTGCTTACACTAGAGGATGACTATGAACAAAACATATACCCCACAGGAATACAGCCACTTGACCAGAGTGACTGCCTGCAGAGGAACCTCGCCTTATTCAGATGAGAAAGATATGCATAGAGATAGTCTTAGCAATAAAAATACAGGAGGAAGATAGGAGGGATTGGATAGCGAGTTCAGACAATTCAAAAGTACTCCTACAGTTCAGGTTCTGAATACAAGATAGGTTGGGTTTAAGATAGGGATTCACTAACCAAGGTACATATGCTAGTGGCACAGTTCTATCTATAGATACTCACTAGATAGGTTTGTAAACAGAACCGTCAGGATTCTGGTCCATCAAGATTCTGGTCAGGGAATTGGATCTGGTCTTTATTACAGACGGCTGGGCACATCGGATTGGATCTGCAATGAGCAAGGCACTCTGGTCACAGCACAGCACAGGACTGGACTGGATCTGCAATGCACTCTGGTCACAGCACGGTACAGGACTGGATTGGATCTGCCTTTCTTGGTTCTTATGACAATTATTTCAGCAGGCAAGCAATACAGCGCAGCCCTGCTGTATCTTGATGCTTCCCCTTAGGTTTGTGGGGTTCTGGTTCTGGAATTTGAGGCCGTGCTGAAAATGGTTCAGATATGCAATGGGTTTCTGCTTTGCCAAGTTTCTGGAGTCTGGAGCAAGGAAGATGTAGTGTTCAGCAGCAGGGTTCTCAGCCAGTATCAGGTAAGTGAGTGACTCTGTCCGTCTCTTTGAGTGGTGAGCTGTCTCTATTTATGCAATGATAAAGGGGTGTGAGGACTGGTTTATCCTAAGCTCGCCCCTTTTACAGGTGATTGGGTCAGAGTCTCCCCTCTGTCTTAATAGGAGGAGAGAAACAGTGTTTTCTCCTTTATGGTGTGATTTTATGAGGCAGAGAATCCATCCCTAGCCCCTTGAACACAAAATCGACTTTTGGCACCCAACATATTTACACATGTGCAACCTCTATAAAAATCACATATACAGATTACATATTTTATATAGCAGCTATCCCTCTAAACCCTGTAGCTGTGGGATCTTGCCTCGGCTTTTCACAGAATTTTGCCCTTTTCATCAGGAACACAATGTCCAATTTATAAGCAAATTTCTACAGGTGTGCACATTTAACATGGGCATAAGTGTATACAGTTTCATACTTCTAGCAGAAATACATTTTGTGTAAAATCACATTTCCTGCCATTTCTTTCCAGAACATGTCACACAATTTTGCCGCCTCTTGAAACGTGCAGCCAAAATTTAGATTGACAAATCTGTTATTTTCATATTTTTCACAATTTTAAGCAGTAAGTTATCTGTTTTTTATATTTTAAAATGTGTTCTTTGTCCTTGTGAAGCAACAAATGGTTGTTTTAGCTCCACCCCTTGGTTTCTCCTGGGAAGCCCAGGAGCCATCCCCCATGTTTGCTCCTTGCAGATGCCATTTACGACTGTCCTCACACCTCGCATTTCCTTAGCAGCAGCTGTTCATTGTTCCTCATTCCTCTGTAGACCAAGTTCTTTCCAAACCCTCTAATTACCGCCTTGGTGTGATTTTCTGCTGGAGGGAAAGGTCTTTCTTCTGTGAGGAAACCTGATATTCCAGTTTGGTAGCTTTAGCCAGACTTGATTTAATTGTTAATTCTGTTGCATTTTTCCTTAGCTTAAAACAAACATTTGATTTCAAAATAGCAGCTAGAATTCTCATTCAAGACTTTAAACCATGGGATCAAAACAATTACCATTTGGGTTACTATCAGCAACAGGCCTCTTAGATTGCAAACATTTGATTTCAGTTTATACACATTTTTAAAGTTTAATCAGGCAGGCTCCTGACAGCTGTCATCACAGCAGCCCTCTGCTGCACAGAGATTTTTGACATCCACAGACAGGCCAACTTTGCTGTGGAAATCCCTTTATGCTTTCAGCTTTTCAGGACCTTGCAAGTTCACAATGATTTCTTAGACTAAGTGAATTGTAGCACTCAGCAAGAATTTTGGATGTTTGAGGGGGTTTTGTACCAGCGTTCTGCAGTTTCAGGAACAAAGAAAAAAAGGATTTAAAGCAAGATTTTGGGGTTTCAATTAGCCAAACATTGTTTTTTCCTTCTGTACTCCATTTTCACTTGTTGTGGAGCCCAGTGACATATTCCATGGGTGAGATCTCTGTTCTGCCACTGACAACATGCATGGCAGATTGGGCAACCATCTTTTTGTGTGTTGCAAAGCGCGATTTTCAGAGGTTTTGGTGCGCACAAGGGTTTTGCAGCCATTTTGCTATTTCTGTCACCATCATAACACAGTGATGCCGCCTAGCAGAGCAAAAGTGGGTTAAAACATCCCGCAATGTGGACCTTTTCTCCAGGCACACCTGTACCACATTTTAAGCTCCACCCATGATATGTTGATTGCCAACACAGAAAAGCCTGCACGCCATGATGGAGGCTTTACCACAATGCCAGGCTTGGCTACTGATTATATGCATTCAACAGCCCCACTTCACAAAAAAACACACCAGACACCTACCCTGCATGTTACTGTACTTCATCTCACCGTGCATACATGTGTGTAACAGCATGTAGCAGTGATGGGTCACCTATGTCTTTCATGACTTTGGTGCAAAGGAGACCATTTCAAGTGGGTAGGGCTTCACTTTGTTTCAGGTCTAGTTTTGTAATTAAATGTTTCCTATGAATTCACAAATCTGGCAAAGCAATCTACCATTCCCGTCTACCAAGGAATCTACAGGCTTAGCATACATGTCTGCATACAGCATTCACCGCCCCCAGCAGAGCTATCATTGATGACACACAGCAAGCACTGTAGCTCATTCCGCTTCTGGGGAAGTAGTGTTGAATGGAAATGCTGTACTTTGACCATACATGCACCATCTTATTTTTGGTTGTCTGTAGTAAGCCTTTATATTTGAAAGCAATACTGCACATGTAAAATGTCACTACATACATCAACATGACACCTGATTTATAGGGAAACAACTGCCATAAGAAGGCATTATCTGCAATTTATTTGACACACCTTTCACACTACGATAGCACCTGGGAAACCGTGGCCACGTGTAGGATTATAGTAACTTCACAGAGAGCCCACAACATGCCTTTTTAGAAATTTGGACTGTGAAGGCAGTGCCCAACCCTGTCTTAGATCTTGAGGGTGTACCTTTGCAATATGTTATGTTCCATGACATTTGGGTAGCACTTAATGCCAGTCATATGGCTTTGTAGCACTGTAGTTAAATGGCCCTTCGGCAGACCGTATTCTAGGCAGACACGAGAAATGGAGCATCACATTGTGTGCAGACAGTAGATAACATGTAGGCAATTGGTCAATTATTATGTGGTTGGCGGTATGCTCAGGCACATTGTAAATTGCAATGTAAGGAACTATGCGCGGGATCACATGTTTCATTGCACTCTGCAGTAATCTATGGGATGCAGGGCTAGTGGTGTGACGTCAGCTGTAACAAATCAGATTATCAATCCCAAAGACAGCTGTCTAAAGTTGAAATTAATGTGCACAATTTGTCAAATAAGTCCCATTAAAGTAAAGCATTATCACTTGATGGTTATACTTGGAAATTATCATAGTTGTACATGATTCAAGGATCACTGCGTCCAAGGTGGTGCAAGCCGAGCACAGTAGAAAATCCCCAGGCCCTGGTCAGCCATCGACAGATGAGCAACCCTTGTAACTCACAAGCAAGTCAAATGTACAGCAAAGGAATGTACAGGCAGTTACAGCCTGCATGCTTCATTGCAAACTGTTTACTTTTATTTCCTTTTAGCACACGTAGGCATGCGGGTGGGTGACTGGACACCTAGTGTGTGTTTTATCTATTTGCTGCTGCTACGATTAGCACTGCAGCTCCTATTTCTTTTCCTTGTATCAGCCGCTCCTATCACGTCAGGAAGGTGGCTGGCTTCCGCCACAGACACGCTTGGCGGTCTGTCTTCTATGTTCTTTACCTGAGTGGGAGGAACTGAGCTGGTGCGATATGTGCTTGTATTTAAAGGATCTGCTTCGGAAGCGCAGTGGACGAGCGCAGAGGGCAAGAGCTTGGCACGCCCGTGTGCAAGGGCTGTATTCTAGAGGCATTATTCCTCATTATAAATCCGTTGGCCATTTGGATCACTGTGATTTGCTACTCTTGGCCTCCTACTGAAACCATATGGCCTGCTGAATTCTCTAGAACCCCAGAGTGTCCTCCTAAGGTTGCTGCTCTCTTCTGCTGCTTATTAAATTCCCATTCGTTTATTGGCTCATGTCCTAGATTGGCATGATGTGTTAAATACTTCCGAGCCTGATCTTCTGTTCTTGATTGAGATCTGGCTTTGTGATACCTCAGGCCTGTCTATAATTCAAGCTCTGCCATTGAACTATGGGCTTGTCCATTTTGACTGACCCTCTTTTCGTCCTGGGGGTGATGGGAGTCGCCTTAATACAAAAAGCAATTTTCAAAACCTTGTGTATTGTGGTTGACCATTCTTTGAAGATGGAGTGCCTACTAGTCTGTGTCTCTGTTTCCCCCACCTTTACCTTGCCTATTCTTGTGGTCTCCACTTTTCTGGCTCTTATGTCTGATCTTGGTCTCACCGAGCAGGTTGCTGGCCCTATGTTAGGGAGAATTTTCAGTTTAGTGCTAAATTCCTCCCACCTTAGAGACCCCCAGCTATTTTGCTGAACTTTGTACTTTTAATTCAATGTGTTTTCTGTGTTTCTTTGTTAAGTATGGAGTCTGACAAACTCCAAAGGCATCACCTTTACATCATGTCACACAGCACCCTCAGTGCAGTGGCACACCCTCAGTGCAGTGGCACAGGGATGTCTTCCAGATTTCCCAAAGGTTTAAATACCTCCTCTTGGATAAACTACTGTTTCTAAGAGAAGTGAAGTGAAATTGACTTTACTTACATTTGTAACTTTTTAGACCCAGCACACACTATCTTACAAGAGGGTGCTGGTAGGGGTTACTTAGTGTCCCCTTTTTCTAGTTTCTCATGTAACATTTTTATGTTAACCTTTCCTCAATGAATGGCTGGGGGCAGTGGTTTACTTTTAACTTTAACTACCGTGGTGTACTTTTTCGATGGGCTGCCTTCACAGCTGCAGTAAAACACCAAAGGGTGCCATTTTGTCAAAAAGACCCCGGTCTTCTTTTTTCGCCATTTCTTTATGGAAAGGTCCTTCTTGAGATTTACGCTGCGCACTAAACCAGGTTTGGTCCCTTTGTTCATTTTGTCTTTGGCAGGATTCACGATTGAAGCCTGCTTCTGGCTGCAGGGTGTCTGGCGGGGGCAGGAAGCAAAGGAGGTGCCCCAAACTCATTGTGCGTAGTCTCCAAGGAGACAGAAATGCACTCTTAGGTGATTGGCCAGCTGGCTGGAATGAATGGGAGAAACCTGCATACAAGGCAAGACTTTTTTCGCTTGGAAGGCAGAGTCGACCATTGGACGAAGAAATCCAAAGAAGAACTTGGAAGAGATGCCTTCAGCAACTCCTGATCCGTTGGTTTGCCCAGTGAAGCCCAGCTGCTGTGCTGAAGCTCTGAATTCGCCTCGACTTGAGAAGCCCTGCAAGGACGAC
Organism: Ambystoma mexicanum; assembly: GCF_040938575.1. Classification (NCBI taxonomy): domain Eukaryota; kingdom Metazoa; phylum Chordata; class Amphibia; order Caudata; family Ambystomatidae; genus Ambystoma; species Ambystoma mexicanum. Next base: position 268,585,912 of record NC_090941.1, read on the forward strand.
TTCTCCCCTTGAGTGATGGGACCAATCAACTCCAAAGTAAGCCACCTGGACATCCTCTCGAATCTGGTTTTATTTCCACTGCAGTTGCTGCTGGAAACCGAAGAGCCAGAGAGAGGACCACCAGATTGTGTGTGTTGTTTTTAAGTTGGCCAAGAGCTCCAGGAAGATCCTCCGGACTCCCAGGAAGCAGGACCAACCAAGCCTGAGCCACCTCAACAGAATGATGGACGCCAGATGCAAGGAAAGCCCATCTCAACAGCAAGAGTCTGCACTGGTGCTATTTGCTGAGATGCGAAGAGCTGAAACCACATAGTGCCACTAAATAGAAGTTGATGCTTTTCTGTTATAAAATCATCCTTTTGCAGCACAGTAGTCCTCCAGATGTCCTCCCTCTTGTCCCCACGACTAAGTGCCAGGAAAACAGGATCTGCAGAGCTGCATAGGAACAAAAGCCAGCTGGAACTGTTTTTCTTCTAACCAAAGGTACTGTAAAGTCTAAGAGAACGTACCTCTTGTTGGGTAGCCTCACTTGTTCTCAGTGGAAACTTGTCATGGTTGCTTCTGCAGAGTTGCTAACAGCTTGTTTACCTCACAAGCCTAATCAGCTTGTGGCCCTAATTTGATTTCTTCTTTTCCACAAAGACTTCTAAAACATTGTGCAAGGTTTTGCCTACCTGCAAGAATTGCTTCAGCTCACCTAGACATTTGTCCAATTGCCTTTGGGCTGGCCTGGCTCCCTGAATAACTCTTCTTACCTCTGACCGTGTGTTTTGTCTTCCTTCCAGGAAGGGGTTAACTTACTTTGCATTGGGTTTATCAAAGGTACTTACCTGCTTCTGAATATTTGCGAGATCTCTTGTTTTAGTCTAATCATCTTTTTCTTTGACATACTCCTAAGTATAGCTCTAAATGCAACAGTGATATATTGATGTCTACAGTGCCCTAGTTATTTAAGTCACCTGTGGGTGTAGGAATGGTCTGTGTGCCATCCCAAATGGGTATTTGCTGATTTAGAGAAACTAAGAGTGTGTATTTTGGAGTGCATTTGTGTGTTACTATTATATTGCCCCTTCTGAATAAGGCTTACTCAAACTGACTGTTAAATAAATGTATAATTGTTTAATCAAGAAACCTTGTGTATGAGAGTTTATTTGAATATGTGCCACTGTGAATCTCTGTGTAACTCCTCTACAGCTCACATTGACCCCTCTTGAGATAAACCGGGCTGCTCAATCACGCTACCAACCTGTGTAGTACAGACTTATACCAAAGGTTGGGTCCCTGTTGCCAGGAGGTCAGGGTTGTTGTAGTGCACCCAAAGGGTACTGCATACAATCTTGCCTAACACCCTACTCATCAGTTGGGGAATGTTCTTGATTTTGTTTTCATCCCACCCGAGGGATTTATTAGTTTTTTTTTTCTTTTATTGATTTAAAATGCTCACACATTTTTTTACAGTTTCCTTTTTTTTGCTGTTCCTATTTCAGGATTAAGATTTTTCCAGATCAATATGTTGTAAAAATTGCGTAACTGCAATTATTTCACTTCTCCTTTCACCCTCCATTAATCGCTCCCACCAATCCTGTTCTTCGTAGGAGTATAGGCCCTTGAACAGGTGAATCATATGAGTGTTTCTTTCCTTTGTAAGGCCCTTGCAGTTCAGAAGGAGATGTCTTAGTGTTTCCTTAGAGTCCGGTCTCTCGCAGAATCTACATCCATTTGTGGCTGTGATTCCTCTGATTGCCCTTACTTCTTTAGTTGTCAAGATGTTAAGCCGTGCTCCCATGAAAGTTTGTCGATGTTGTCTATTAGGGAAACGCTTCAAGTATAGTCTTGTGTTATTCAGATTTCTACTTATCAATGTTATATATGCTGCAAGTTTGTACAACCCCGCTTTATCTTGTGTCTTTTTCTAATCTGAAATTTCCAGTCTTGTGATCGCTTTTGTTGGATTGGTCATTAACTCAATTTCAGAGGATCCTATTTCCTCCAGTAATTATGTAATTTTCTGACACCAGACTTTTAGGACTTTACAATCCGTATCAAAAATGTCTTTATGGATAATACCAAAGATATTAGAACACTCAAGGATAATCACTTTCCTGAATAGCATCAGTTTATTCCTCTCAACAATGGCTTGTAAGGACCAAATACATAATTCTCTTCTTATTAGAGCTATCAATGTTGAGGATGGCAAGTTCAGTAGCTGTCTCCAAAAGTAACTTTCCAGTTTCCTCCACAGCTCCTCTGGTAAGTTCAAAAAAGCCTCAACCCATATGTTAATGATGGAATCACTTTTGTTCGGTAATATTGGAGAATTGGTTTAAGTGAAAATTGACAGAATTTCCTATCGAAAGCCTTTGCTTGGGTTGTTAGCTTCTTTATTTTTTCCCATAGATGTTGCTGCATTTTTAGTTCTGTTAAGTCGTTACTCATGATAACTCCCAAGTATTTGAATTCTGAGACAGTTTGAATTTGTACACCTTCCAAATACCATGTAAATGTGATGTTAGGTCTGGTGTTTTTTTGAAGCATCATTATCTTGGTTTCGTTTTTGTTAATTTCAAAGTTGTTCTTACCAATGTATCAGCTCAAGTTACCTAGTTGTCTTTGCAGCCCTATCAGTGTTTGATCTAGTAAAATTAGATTGTCTGCAGGCGCAATATCACCTCCCCTCCCATTTTTTGCTGGGTATGATCTCACTGCAGTCTCTGATTCTTTAAAGTCCCATAAATAGGCATTAAATAATGTTGGTGCCAATGGACACCCCTGCTTAACGCCTCTCGATGTTTGTATAGGGGTTGATAGCGTGCCCTGTTGATTCAGGCGAATTGATAGGGACGTCTCTGTATAAAGAGCTTATATTTGTTCCAATATGTTTCTGGGACATTCTTTAGCTTCCAGTTTCTCCCATAAACACTCCCTATTGACCTGGTCCAATGCTTGGACCAGGTCAATGAAAGCCACGTATAGGCCGGTTCTTCCTTCCTTGGTCCTGCTTTTTAAGATGTTAATTAGAAATATATTGGCCAAGGTTCATGCGTTCTTTACAAAGCTTGACTGGAACTGGTCCATTAGATCGTTGTCTTTAGCCCACTTCTGAAACAATTCCAGTAGACTTGAACCATATACTTTGCCAATAACGTCTTGTAACGCTATTGGCCTGTAGTTCTTCGGGTTTTGTCTGAGTCCGTTTTTGTTCACCAGGACTATAATAAGCTTTTTTCCACGATCTAGGAATGGATTTCGTTTCAATGACGGTGTTGAATACTTTACTGATAAATAGTACCCAGTTCTCTGGTGCTTCTTTTAGATGGGAGTTTATCAGACCATCAGGCCCCGGGGCCCTGGAGGTGTTCAATCTTTTGATTTTCGTTGAAAAAACAGATGTTATATTTGTAGGAAGGTCCCATTTTATTTTCATACTGTTATCGGATCTCGTCATCCCTGTATTTGGGTTTTTGAAGAGCTTTGTGAAATGATCTATCCACTTGTCTTCTCCTACATTGTTATGGATTTCGTTCAGAGAGGTGCCTGATGTTATCTTGATCATTGACCAAAAATCCCTCGAGTTTCGCCCGTTTATCAATCTTGACATATGTTCCGCATCAGCCTGATACATAGATGCTTTACGGGATCTCAACCAGTTCTTACATGATATTTTTGCGTCAAGTGCTGCTTCCATATCCTTTTTGTCAAGAGACTTAATTGCTAATCTCAAAGCCTTTCTTACTTTTTTCCTCTCTTCTACCAGGGTTTTATCGTAGATGTGGTTATGATTGTGAGCACTTTTCACTGGAATATTCACTTTATGTTTACAGATGTTTAGACATTGATCGTAATCCACCAACTTTTCATTTTGGTAGTTAGTTCTTTTAGAATATATTTTAGTTAGTATTCTCACATCTTCTGGTTTCAATTTTAATCTTATTCTACCACTTGCTTCTTCAATCTCCGATTCCATTATTTTTCTTATTTCATGTTGGGATTTCCACTCAAATTCAAGCAGATTATGGTCACTTTTCCTGAGTGACCTGGAATTTGGTGATGTACATAAGAAATTCATGAAGTGACAAAGATGTGATCAAGAGTAGCTGAGAGTGAGTCCTTTTCCCAAGTTGGTATCAAGTTTCCGTCTTCGTCTCTCTATGGCTGGGGGATTCCAATAGGTGTCAATAATTATCGTATCTTCCACCTTCGGTTTTGCTGTTTTTTGGTTTCTCCCTTCCCACTTTAGTTGTATCACTTGGAAGTATAATGATGATTCTATCACTTTTGTTACTCGTAGCTCTTTATTTGACCGCAACATAGCCAAGAGACCCAATGAGGGTCTACCTGAGAACCCTTTCGCTGCCGGAGAAAGGTATGTTTCATAGCCATTCATTGTTGGTCGATCTCTTAACCATTTCTCTCTGAGACATAAGACATCAAAGTCTCCTAGACATACGTTGCTTGGAGCTAGTAGATGTGCAAAGCCTCTCATGTTCCAAGAGGCAAATCTCAGAGAGGAATGCTTCTCCCTGGTTTCCTTTAATGAAGCGTCTTTGGATCTCTCTCTCTGGGTTTGCTAACTGCGGTTACTCTGGTTCAACGCTTTTGATATCCACCTCCATTTCTGGCCTTCTTTCGCTTGGTTCAGTTCTTTTTCCATCTTTGAGGGTGATAGTTCTTCTTTTTCACATTCTTCTGGGTTGAATGTTATCTTTATTTTCGATAATGGGCCTTTGGGAATGCGACCAACCCCCAAAGGGTGTTTGAAAATTCCTCTTACTTCATTCTGTGGCAATGCCGACCCCAGTTTGTATCGATTTCTTTCACGATCACAAGCCTGGAATTCCTCCACCCCCCAGACTTCTTGTTGGGGTTTAGTTCCAACGATTTTTTTGATTTCTGGTCTTCCATCCTTCTGTTTTCTTTACTAATTACTTCTGCAGCCCTTGTGCTAAAATTTGCTTGATCTGCCTCATAAGTTTGCCCGGGTTTCGGGCCTGTGTTCCTTCTAGTGGAGTGTTCTCCTGCTTTCGTTTGACATCACTGTGGTTTGTTAGTTCGTAACCCAGTATCAGAAATCTTTCAACGACTTGTGATATCATTGCTCTCACAACAGGTGAAGGGATATGTAAATAAATACTATCCAGTTTTCCTCTTGTTCCAAATTCCACAATCTTAATATCATCTGAGTTATTTTGAGTTAATTGTTCTTAAGGACGGTATGCACTGAAGCAGTGTCATCACATTTTTCCTATTCAAAATGGTCCCGTCGGAGTTTCCTATAATTTCGAGACAAAGATTTCTAGCGCTCTTTATTTTATCCTTGTAAATGACTCTTTCCTCCTTATTAGAGTTTTGAGTCACTTCTCTCTTTCTGGAACCCTGTGAGTGTCTCGTGGTACCGCTAGAGTTATATGTCCTTTGTTCCCTTGCTGGTCTCTCAACTTTTCTCTCTCTCAAGCGCATTCTTCTTTTTTTTATCATTTTGTGTAGTTCCAACTCTGTTCGATGTTTGGTTCTTTCTTGATTTTCTCGGGGAGCGTATTTCCTGTGGTTTCATGTATTCAGAAAGGTCCCTTTGATTGCTATCAATTTTTTTCCTTTTATCAGCCAGTGACATGAACAGTGGTGATTGTCCGTTAATGCTGCCTTTACTGTTCTTAGTGGGCGTCTTCTGTGATTGCTGATTTTGTTCTTCTCTACAATTTGTCTCCAAGTCTAACTCCTCTATGGAATATTGAGATAGCTCCGACTGGTTGATTGTTTCCTTTAAATCGATGATCATACTTCTCTTGCTCAATGCGAGAGTACAACGTCCCACAGATTCCAGTCCAAATACATTGTTTTGATGAATGTTGTTAGAGGGCATCCGTTGTGCTAGCACTGAAAGTGCTGCTTCTTCCTCCGTCTCCTCTTCTATTCCTGTATATGCCTCTGCCTGAGGTTCAGCTCCCTCAAATGTTACCTGCCTTCTCTCAATAATTTTCCTACCCACTGACTGAGAGAACACTGGGTATGTGTCTCCCTTAAAGTTTTGAGATGATTGGCCGTGCAGTTCCAGTGATTTTTCGAGAGATCTCATCTCAATTGCCGTCTTCAGTTCTAGGACAACACATCCATTTGAAGTTTTCTGGTTTGTTGTATGTCGGTTAGGATTATCTCTCTTCTCCAACCTTTTGGGTTGGTCTTGATCCTGGTGTGCAGCTTGAGCAGGTTGTTGTAAAAACTGACTAGGAGTGGACTATACCAAGTCTTTATGATCTTTCTTTTTTAGGATGCTTTGCTCCAACTGTGATCCACTAAATGTATTTAGTTTGTCTTTTTACTCTCCTTTCCACGGGACTGTGTGTGAGCTTTGGCTCTTTGTTTCCACATTACTTGTTTCAGTAGTTTGGTCCTTTAAATGTACTATGTTTTCTGGACTTTCGTCAGATTTTTGAAGGGGGCTGTTTCTATGAAGCTCCTTTGGGTTGGATGCAGCTGTGATATAGCCTTCCAGATAAGTCATCTTCGTGTGCATCATGGCTAGTCATAAGGTGTGGTCATTAAGTGTGTCATTGAGTGACTCATAGAGTTTTGAGAAGGGTGCCAATGCAATTGTTATAGTGGACATTATCGCCATTAAATCAGGTTTTTTTGTGGGTGTTTCTTTTTGTGAGTATTCCATGAATCTTATTGAGGATCGCCTTCTGGGGGGTGATTTGAAGGCAGTCTGTTTAGATTCTTTATCACTTGTGCCTTTAAAGCTGGAGTCAATCGATTCAAAATCAGCAGATACATTCTTATTGGTAGCAGCCGATGCCAATGGTTTCTCACCCTTTGGGCTTGCAGTTTTCAGATTGTTCTTTTTTCCGGGGGCTACGTATTCTTTTAGGAGAATTTTATCCAGGATTATACATTCCTCTCTTTCATCCCGGTTCTCGTGTTGTTGGGTTCCAACCCGCTGCCCTGTTGTCCTTTTGTAGGGCTGCTTACCCCTCTCCCCCTTACCCTCTCCCCAGATTGAGTTAACCGTTTGGGCTCGCTACCCTTTTCATGTTCTAGATTCACATCTAGTTTTTGTGGAGTATGCACACACCCCCCCCATAGGGTCTCACTGTCTGGGGGGTGGAACCTTCTTTTTACTTCGGCGTGTTGTATTCGCTGTTTACTTCCTCCATGGAAGGCGGAGGCAATCCCGTTCCTTTGGGGTCCTTCCGATCTATCTGGTTGGTGGGGCCATGTTCAGATCTATGATTTTTTAGGTCTGTAGATCAAGAGTTCACCCAGATTTGGGTCTGTTTTATGTTGTTTTTTAGAGAAAAAATGTGAGACAATGCATTGGCTTATTATACCTGTTTTATCCATTGGGTTGATCTTTATATATGTCTGTTTTTCTTTAGCATCCATGTCGCTTGGTTTCTGTCAAACCCCTTTTTTCTTTGTAAAGATCTAAGGATATGTTAAGACCTTTTTTTTGTACTGATTTTTGCAGTTTTCGAATCCTTAAGTTTCTGATTTTTCTGAATCTTCTTACTCAGAGCTTTATTTTTTGGTTTCCTTAAGGTGCCTTTTAGCTCCTCATTGTTCACTGAATTTAGCGGGTTGTCTCTCGCTTGTGAATGATCCCGCTCATCCTCCGAGCCCACAACACTGTCTGTCATTATCATTGAGTCCAGTAGTGTTTGGGATTTGCCCAAAGGTAGCGCCTCCTGACAATTGTTCATGTTATTGCCGTCGGGCGGGCTTTGGAAGTTTTCAGTGTCGGGCCATGGATGGATTACAATTTCAATCATCCAGTTACCTCAGGGTGCTACCACTTCGGGTTCTCATGGTGGTTCAGCTGCGTGTTTCACCTCTGTAGGATCCCTTTCATGTTGTGCCAACTTCTCAATTCGAAGAGAGGTCGGCCGTTTGCTTCTTCCGCCCCCCTCCAGGCTCATAACCTCACCCGGCTGAGGAACGGGCGCAGCCAAGCCACTCAGCTCCTCCACTTCATCCCCCGAGTAGAGGTCTGGTACATGGGCGTAGGACATGGGTGGACAGGGGGGACAAATCCCCCCACAATCCTAAGTGGGGGGGTGTAATATAATTTATCCCCCCCAGAATATGTGTTTAGTGTGTCATGCAGGGATCTGTTTTTGAAGTGGGGGGAGGGGCTGCTTACTATGTAAGCTGCCCTCTTCCCCCTGGCCCCTAAAGCATGGGGACAATACCCTGGGGGCAGATGGGTGATCATCTGCCCCCAGGGAGGGGGCAAACAAAAAAAAATGATTTTTTTTAAAAAACATAGTTTTGGGTGGGGTCGGTGCGGATGGGACCACTAGCCACCAGGGATTTTTACAAGGGGAGTGGCCCTTTCCCCCCACCCTAGGTGGATGAGGGCACCTTATGTAGCCCTCCCTGGGGTCAGATTTCTGCCCCTAGGAAGGGGTACATGAGATGCCCCCATCCATTTGGGGTGGGGGGGAGAGGCCAAGCAAATATTGGCAGAGCCACCCCTCCCAAGCCTGGGGCAGTATGTTTTGACCCCCCCTGCGGGCAGAAGGCCACACACATGTGCCCATTTGCCCCTAGGGAAGGGCACAACAAAAATATATATATTATAACTTGTTTTGGGTGGGGGTGGGTGGGGGCCCACTAGACCACCAGGGTTTGTTGTGTTTGAAAGGGGGGTGGACCTCCCCCCACCCTAAGTGGATGGGGGCACCTTATGTAGCCCTCCCTGGCGGCGGATGTCTGCCCCTAGGAAGGGGTACATGAGATGCCCCCATCCATTTGGGGTGAGGGGAGAGGCCACTGCAAATATTTGCAGAGCCACCCTGCCCCCCAAGCCTGGGGCAGTACGTTTTGCAACCCCTCTGAGGGCAGATGGTCACACACATGTGCCCATCTGCCCCTAGGGAAGGGCAAAACAAAAATATATATATTATAACTTGTTTTGGGTGGGGGTGGGGGCCCACTTGACCACCAGGAAGTTTTGTGTTTGAAAGGGGGGGTGGCCCTCTCCCCCCACCCTAAGTGGAGGGGGAACCTTATATAGCCTTCACTGGGTGCAGATATCTGCCCCTAGGAAGGGGTACATGAGATGGCCCCATCCATTTGGGTTGGGGGAGGCCACTGCAAATATTGGCAGAGCCACCCCCAAGCGTGGGGCAGTATGTTTTGCCCCCCCGGGGGCAGATGGCCACACATATGTTCCCATCTGCCCCTAGGAAAGGGGCAAAACAAAAATAAAACAAATTATAACTTGTTTTGGGTGGGTGTGGGGGGCCACTGAACCACCATGGATGTTTTTAGTGGAAAGGGGGTGGCCCTCTGCCCCCCACCCCAAATGGATGGGGGGCATCTCATGTAGCCCTCCCTGGGGGCAGATTACTAGCACAATCTTCCTTTAAGAAAAAGGCAAAACAAAAACAAAAATTAAAAAAATGATAACTTGTTTCGGGTGGGTGTGTGGGTTACTAAACCACCAGGGATGTTTTTAGTGGAAAGGGGGGTGCCCACGGTGTCTTCTTTTTGGAAATTCATGGGGTTCTCTGTTTTCCCTGGTGGCTTTGACACCCTTGGCCCAAATCTGTAGGTTGTCCACCTGAGCAAAATCTGCTTTGCCGAAAGGCTTGGGGTTATCAGTGGGTAGGCCTTTTCCCTTTTCTCTGATGTGGGTGCATCCACACATGTGAGGTAATGTTTTTTTTCTGGACACCTACCTGGGCGCAAAGGGAAAAGGCTAACCCACTGGTAACCCCAAGCGTTTCGGCAGAGCAGATTTTGCTCTTGTGGACAACATACAGATTTGGGCCTAGGGTGTCGAAGCCACCAAGGAAAACAGTGAACCCCATGCATTTCCAAAAAGAGGACATCTGTGGGGATCCACAGAGGTCCGAATTGCGCGAATCGCCCCAGAATGTATTACCCACAATCCCCAGCAAAGTCTGAAATTTGGTGAAAAAACTACAATTTTCAGACATTTCCCTCTTGCCACCCACTGAAACAGGCCACCAACACCTCATGTCCTACCTTCCCGCATTCCCACAGGTGTCCCGACATAAACGGTACCTCACATGTGTGGGTGCACCTACCTGGGCACAAAGGGAAAAGGCTAAACCACTGGTAACCCCCAAAGGGTTTGGGGAGACAACCTACAGATTTGGGCCTAGGGTGTCGAAGCCACGAAGGAAAACAGGGTACTCCATGCATTTCCGAAAAGAAGACACCCGTGGGAATCCACAGAGGTCTTACTTGCGCGAATCGCCCCAGAATTTATTACCCACAATTCCAGACAAAGTGAAAATGGTGTTTTTTCCACCAAATTTCAGACTGTTAGGGATTGTGGTCATAAATTATGGGGCCATTTCACCTGCCTTTCACGCTAAAATCTTCCATTTTGTGGCAGAAAAGTAAAAACGTGAGCCAATGGAAGTGGTCCACTGCATGCAGTTTACTTTGCGTCTTGATGCTTGGGGGTTTTGCGTGATGCTACACATGTAATAAATAAACAAATACATTTAACATGATCCCAGATAAATGGCAATTCATGATCAGAATGAGTGAGCATGGCATGTTGCGGTAAGAGGGTGTCCTGTGCTTCTTGAGTGCGTTGGCAAATGCCCTTAATTGCCATCTTGCGTTGAGCCGGTGCTTAAACCCATCAGTGTCGATTGTGCAATAATAAGTCGACAGAGGTATTTCAAATGGCCAATTTCACTCTTTGGGTGACATTGTCAAAGTGGGAGAATGTTGCCCAGCATGTGCCACTTTCTCTGCAGAGTGAAGTGTGCCCACCCCGAGGAAGAAGTGTGAAAAACCCACAAGGGCACTGTGCCCTGCTCTTTCTGTGTGTGTCTTCCCCACAGGGTAAAAGAATCCAAAGCTGTGTATTGCTACACAGCAAGCCCAGATGCACTCAAATAGGGAAAAAGATATCCCTCTATTTCTATTAAAATTCATTAAACATTTGGTGCCAAAAGAGGCGTAAATTTTACGATGTGTTAACAACGTGTGAACTTCTCTTATATGCATAAGAAAGGGTCATTTAGAGCATTTGGCAGTATTATTCAGGATAAAATATACAGTCATAGAGGTCAAACCGATAGAACAATCAGAACGAAAACACTAGAGCTGATTTATGGATTGTAATCCTTAGTTCAACTAGTCGTACATTAGTAAGCAAACAGTAGTACAATCAGTGTTCCCTATTTGCACATGGAAAGGACACTTGTAGGTATTCAACATAACAAAGGTGAGAGCAACAAGCGTTTACAAAAAAACGCTTGTAAGGAGTAACACAATTGTAAAGCTGTATAATAGTTACAGTGCAAACAAACTCTAGATGTATGGATTTGATCATTCAACAGTTCATAAATGAAGTCTCATATTCAGGTGTGACCCGAATAAGACCGACGCGTTTCGGTTCATGGAACCATCTTCAGGGGATAGACTTCATTTTTATTTTCATAAACATTAGATTCTAACACAGTCTCTGTGGGGTAGGAAAGAAAAAAGATATTTCAATAAAAACTCTCTGATTTACATGAAGTCAATTAACATAGTGAGACGAGTCAGAGTCACTAACCTTTCTGATATAAGTGCCAGGAAACAGACAGGTAATCCAGACAAGAAACAACGGATAGCCAAAAACTACAGTATGTTGGGGTATCTATGGAGGTAAGGACAAAAGTTAAGCTATTAAGCCCACCAATAACGGGCAATCAGTCCATAGTGAAGAGAAAGAGAGATTTAGAATATAAGTACAGACAGTAAACAATGACAGACTACGACAAATCGTTAGGCATTAGCCCGTGCGAACAAATGCAAGTAAACTGCATGAACAAGGGGAATTGGAGGCTTTAGAGCACTGCACAAGTGCAGCAACACATACCGGTAAGGTTTAGCTGTACAGTGAAGTCCAAGGTATATAATAAAAGCGAGTACAATAATATAATACTAAAGTCTCAACCAAGCGAGGTACGTGGACCAGGTTATTGCAACGTGTAACTGGTTTCAGGGAAATAAAAAATGCATACCTTCCAATGCGAACACGCAATGAACATCTCGCCGCTGCAGTGTGAGCGAAGTAACTGAGCTTCCCAAAACTACAGCGTCGTCTTGGTAACCCCGTGCATGCGCGGGAGAGCACCAAAAGCGATGTCCATCTTGGTGTGGGCACCAACGAGAGCAGCGTTGCCAAGGTAATGTAACAGTAAACAAGAGTGACACACTGAAAGAGACGGGGTGGTCTCGAGCAGTCCGGAGAAAGGGCTGCACATAACAGCTGTTAAATGACAAATGGTCATTAAGAGAAGGGCAGTACGTGTCCAACATAAGACCTAGTCAAGGGGTTAAAATAATGCGCGCGTGGGGGCAACAACCGTAGTTCAAAGGAACTATGGGGTGCCCCCATGGCGCGGCAAGTGATTATTCATGGCGATCGGTCAGCAGAAGCTAACCAGCATCCACAAAGGTAAGAGAAAAGGTCTAAAAAACCCAAAAGGAATGGAGACAGTAATCGACAACAATGGAGGAGTCTAATCTCCATGGGCAATTCAAGGAGGCCACGAGATGTATGGAAACGTAGAGGAGAACTCAAAGCCCTGGGCGCGGGCAAGCAGCCAACAACAAGGCAGAAGGGAGAGTCAGATTCATGTCAGAACTTGAAGAATAGCTGACAAGGAGACATCACAAGTCGGAGGAGAACTGAGAACATCGGGGAGGTAAAAGGTCAACAGTCTACCTCGATGAGAGGTGAGGAGGAGCTCAACAAAGCAATGGGGTAACAAATGAAAATACATCATCCGGTAAGTACCGTACTGGATGGTACATGTTGTCAAATTTAAAACACACAAACAATAATGATCGCAGAGTGTGTGAATGGTGCTAATTGGAGTGACATATTAATACAAGCAGAGCATACTAGTTTTCAAAGAGACAACAGGTTTATACAAAGCACATAAGGTCGAATTCCGTATTCATGCCAGGTGGGCTTAGAGAGTCCAACAGTTCAATCCATAAAATCTCACGTTGCAATAGTTTACGCTGCACATCTCCACCCCTGCTTCCTGCTGTGATTTGTTCCAAGATAACACATTTCAATTGAGCAATGGTGTGACGTGCTTCAGAAAAGTGTAGTGATACTGGTGACTTGGGACTCTTAGTGCGGATATTAGATTTGTGCTCAGACCATCTAACTTTGACTTTTCTGGTCGTCATGCCTACGTAGTATAACCGACAAGGACATTTTAATGCATAAATAACATTTTGGGCATCACATGTGCAAGAATGCTTGAGAAAAATAGGTTTGCCAGAGTGGGGGTGTGATATGCTGTTGCCTTTAATGATGTTGCCGCAGTGCTGGCAATTGTGACATGGAATAGTCCCCTTAAATGTTTTCTGTAGACTGGGAGATGGAATTTCAGCTTTGACAAGGCTCTTACGCAAGGACCTACTGTTCCTGTAAGCAAAAGTAGGAGGTTCATGAAACAGTTGTTGTAACTGTGGATCCATTCTAAACATGCTCCAGTTCTTTTTAATGACCCTTTTGATCTTCATACTCTGCGTAGAATAGGTAGTGACGTAGACAAGTGCTTCTCCCGGCTTGGGGGGTTTAGGAGTCAATAGTGTCTCTCTTGCAGTGCTCCTCACTTTGTCTGCGACTTCTGTGATTTTTAACTGGTTATACCCTCTAGATGAGAATTTGGTTTCCAATTATCGTGATTGACGTTCATACTCATTGGTTTCAGAGATAATCCTTCTGTAACGCAGAAATTGACTAAACGGGACACTATCGACAGTTCTTTTTGGATGAAAGCTTGTAGCAAGCAGCAGGCTGTTTCTATCGGTCTTCTTAGTGTAGATTCTTGTCTCGAGAGAGTTATTACTGGCATATACCTCCACATCCAAAAAGTGCATGGTAGTGTTGCTTGTTGCTGTAGTGAACTTAATTCGAGGATGAATTGAGTTCATCATTTCGTAAAAGTTTTGCAGTTCTTCTTCCGGACCAGACCAGATTCCAAAGATATCGTCAATGTATCTTAAATATAGTGGTAAATGCCTCATCCATCTAGGTGAACTGAGAATGTTTTCGTGCTCCAGGTAATACATGTAGGTGTTAGCGTAGCAAGGTGCCAATGCTGCCCCCATGCTAGTTCCAGAAATCTGAAGGAAGAAACGATCTTGGAATTTGAAAAAAATATTCGTGAGTACTAATTTAAGTAAAGTTAGTACAAACAGTCTGTCACCTTGACATTGCTCTGATTGGAGTAGGAGCCATTCTGTTGCTTCAAGACCAGCTTCGTGTGTGATGTTAGTATAGAGAGATGTAACGTCCATGGTGAACATCACATCCCTTCCACTGACGAATTGCACATTTTTAAGTTTGTGCAAAAAATGCATAGTGTCCTTAACATAAGTCTTCGATTCCTGTATGAGAGGTTGCAGGATTTTGTCCAAGTATTGAGCCAACGGTTCAAGGAGACTCGCAGTGGCTGCTATAATAGGACGTCCAGGTGGATTAATCAATCTTTTTTGTATCTTGGGAAGTATGTAAATAACTGGCATGATGGGATGTTTGTTTTCCAAAAACAGGCGTGTCTTTTCTGAGATGACGTCATTGGCTTCTGCCTCATCCAAAATCTTCTTGATGAGGGATCTTACTGCTTCAGTAGGGTTAATGGGTACTTCCATATATGTGTCATGGTCATCAAGCTGGCGCTCCATTTCATCGATGTAATCCTGTTTATTCATAAGCACTAATGCTCCACCCTTATCTGCTGGTTTAAAAATGATGGTTTGATTATCCAGGAGATTTTTGAGTGTCTGCCGTTCTCTCAAAGAGAAATTGCCTTGTGTATTATTTTTAAACTGAATCTTCTTCAAATCCTGTAATACAGTTTTCTCAAAAGTAGAGAGGATATGATTCTGGACTGGGGGGTTGAAGTGACTCTTAGGTTTCAATTCAAGATATTTATGTGATTCCGTAGTCATTGGGCCTCATTACGACCCAGGCGGTAAGGGGTTAACGGCAGCGTTAACAGCGCCGACCCTTACCGCCTGAGTACGAGGTCCCTTAGCGCCATGGCGCTTTTAACACCTGCTTTTAGCAGGTGTTAAAATCCATGGCGCTAAGGGACCATGGAGTTAATTACGCCACCGTAATTTACGGTGGCGTAATTAACGCCTTCCCCACTCCCATTATACCCTATGGGGCAAAAATGGGAATGGGGAAGGGTAAATGGGGATTGGGGACTTACCGCCCCGCCAAGGTCGGAATGGGGCGGTAAGTCCGCAAACCACCATGGCGTAAACGTAGTTTACGCCATGGTGGTAAAGTCACGGCCCAGGCGGTAACTTACCGCCTGGGTCGTAATGAGGCCCATTGTATCCTCATCTTGTGAGTCAAAGAAGACTTTGGGCCTCATTACAACTCAGGCGTTAAGGGTTAACGCCGTCGTTAACCCTTAACGCCTGATTCCAATTTTAACGGCTGCTTTTAGTAGTCGTTAAAACCCATGGCGCTAACCCGCCTTGGTGCTAATTACGGCACCGTAATTTACGGTGCCGTAAATAGCGCCTTCCCCACTCCCATTATGCCCTATGGGGCAAAAATGGGAATGGGGAAGGGTAAATGGGAAATGGGGATTTACCGCCCCACTCACCTTGGAATGGGGCGGTAAATCTGCCATCCACCATGGTGTAAATGTAGTTTACACCATGGTGGTAAAGTTGGCGTACTTACCGCCTGGGTCGTAATGACCCCCTTTAAGTCTTAACTTTCTCATTAGTTTGAAAAAGTCTATTTTCTCACGAAGCAAAGTACTATTGTTATTGGGAACAAAGGATCAACCTTTCTTGAGGACTTTCAGTTCCATCTTGGATAGCTGGAATGCTGAGATATTGACAATCAATGTCTCTTCGTCGTTTTTTTCCATTGTTGGTTTTTTCTTCTGTCCTCTTCTGATTGGCCTTTTTCTAAAAAAGGAGTAGCGTTAGCTGCTGGTTCTTCTGTAGTAGGACCAGGGATAGTCTCGCTGCTCTGCCCTCGAAGAATTTCAAGTTCGGCGCTTGAGGCGTCAGATGAGGTATTTTCTGCCGATTGTTGATCTGGTTTACGTGAGTTGTTAAAATTGGGTTTATTGGAGAGGTGCTCGTAGTATGACTGCCAACTATACACAATATTAAGCTTATAGTCCTGGGTGTCGCGTCTATACTTCCTAATTTTCTTTATTTCTAGTTCTTGTTTGAAATTTGCCAATTTCTGATTAATTTCTTCCAGGATTTGTTTCAGTTGATCCGCCGTGTATCCCTTGCTGAGGGATGTTTTCAAACCTTCTATATCCTCATTAAGGTTAGTGAGGGTGACAGATGGCGACTCAGACTCAGACATGGGTAAGTCTCAGGTGGCAAGCCTGTACCCTAGTTGATGTGGCAAAGGATTCCAGAATTCTGAGGCTGATAACATTAGTAGCATTGAGTTACATGGTATGTGTGATAAAGTTGCAAAGCAGAGCTGTTAGTTGGCTAAAGCAGGAGGCAATGTTTGCCCACCCTCAAAGGGTACGTACAACCAAAAGTAATAGGCCCCTCCTCCCATCATGGCGGTAGGGGCCGGGGTCCAAACCAGGGTAAGAATGCCCTCCAATCATCCATGCCCACGGGTAGGGTACCCCTTGTGCTCCAGGAACCCTGTTGAGCAACCTCTGTGCTTTCCAGGTGATACTAACATTATTTAAAGCCAGAAGTCTAAAAGGTAATCGCTTAAGTGCAGCTGGAAATTAGCTCCTGGCGTGATCAAAATGTCTTAACCAAGTGTGGCATCATCCCCTTCATTTATAAGCAATATGTGTGTTCTCGCATTTCTTCATCCACTGAAATACTGTTAGAAACAAATGCAACAGTTGTGACTCTTGTGTAGGCATTAGGAAGGCAGTTGCCAGCCTCCGACATAATATGCCCATGTTCTTCCAATATTGGCTAGCTGTTGCCCTCTTATGGCCAGGTAGAACCATCATGGCAGTGACTGGCAAATGCCTTTCCCCTGCAGACAGAAAAGCGGAAATAAGAGGCCAATTCAAGACACGGAACAAATAGAAGTTAAGACAAACTGCAGCTGCCATTGCTGTGTTAGGGAGAATATGTTGAGTGTTCAAGCAAGGAGGTATGTATTAAGCAAGCAAGCAGTGGGACAAGGGAGAGGCACTCTTGAATAATGTAACAGGGCAGAGGACCCATGCTCTGCCGTCCTAGTAACATATGAGAGAATCAAATAGATCAGGCTTTGCAGCAAATGTTAAACAAGAAAGGAACAGAGTCCAGCTCTGCATTCAGAATAACAAAGGCAAAGAAAGGCTACGCTCTGAAACCAGCATGAGATGAAATAAGAGGGACCAGACTCATTGTGCGAGGCTGGCCCGGCCCTCGCAGAGGCGCTAGAGGGGCAGCCCACATAGCAGGCTGCCCCTTTGGCCACCCCCCTGGGTGCACATACACCCCACCTACTAGGCATCCCCCGGGTCTGACACATCTGGCCACGGACCTGGGGAGTGCTTGTAAAGGGGTGGGCTTGTGATCGCTCATCCTCCTTGTTTGCTGTACCCCCCTCCCCCCAGAGGACAGTCAAAGCAGCAACATCACACACCTGGTCCCTCTAGTCCCATAACAGGGCTTACTCAGAGGTAGAAACAAGATTTCCTCTTTCTGTGAAACCCCCATCCTTCCATTCCAAGAGACGCACACGTCTCCTTGCCCCACACAAAAAAAGTAGCAACTTGCAGTTGGTAGAAAAGGCTGCAACTCCTTTATTTGGCAAGAGTTCACTTACAGGTGATCTGCCTCTTAACGAGCTGGCATCTTAGCTGTGGCCCACTGGAAGTAATTGTTATTTCCTCTCTCTTACCATGAGCTCATAGATGAATAATCCAGAAATGCAACATACAAAGACATGGACCCTCATTACACGGTAGGCAGTAACCATGGCGCTATTAGCGCCATGGTTGCTGCCGGTACCGTACCGAGTCCGCCATGGTGAATGGCGGAATTACCGCCACATTCCAAGGTGTGTGGGGGCGGTAATTCCCCATTCACCATGGCACTTCCCCATTCCCATTTGAGCCCCCATAGGGCTCAATGGAAATAAGGAAGGTGGCAATTACGGTACCGCAAATTGCGGTACCGTAATTGCCTCCAAGGTCCCTTTGCGGCCCCGTTCCTTAACGGTTGAGTTCGGGTACCACAAAGGGACCTCGTAGTAAGGCGGTAAGGGTTTACTGGCACCGGTACCCTTACCGGTAACGGTAAACCCTTACTGCATTCCGTGTAATGAGGTCCATGTTCTTTGCTGCTGCATCCTTTAATTTTCTTCTGTTTTCTTTTCTTCTTTTCTCTTGTTTTATACAGTGATATTTGTAATTTAATATGTACTGCTATTTTAATTCTAATTCTGTGAAAAGTCGAGTTCTTTGACTAAAACCAGTGGTCGAAGTGTGTGAAAAGAAGTAGTGGAGCTATGTTCTCTGCTGGCAAGCCCCTCTCCCCACAAACCCCATCCATGGTCCCCCTCCCACACACAATCCAAACCCGAAACAAACACACCTGCTATTTATGGGAATGTGCAGTGCAGTGCACTGAAGTGCAAGATTCAACTTCTTCCTACACTTTTATTTTAAAACTAAACCATTCCAGAACGGTTTCTTTTAAAAATAAAAGTATAGGAACGATGAAACTTAATAAAAAGTATGGGAGCACTGCTCCCGACCGCTCCCGCCCACTTCGACCGCTAACTAAAACACAATGGCCCTCATTACGACCCAGGCGGTAAGGGGTTTACGCTGGCGTAAACTTCGCCGACCCTTACCGCCTGAGTACGAGTTCCCGTAGCGCCATGGTGATTTTAACGCCTGCTTTTTGCAGGCGTTAAAATCCATGGCGCTAAGGGACCTTGATGTTAATTACGCCACCGTAATTTACGGTGGCGTAATTAACGCCTTCCCCACTCCCATTATGCCCTATGGGGCAAAAATGGGAATGGGGAAGGGTAAATGGGGATTGGGGACTTACCGCCCCGCCAAGGTCGGAATGGGGCGGTAAGTCCGCCAACCACCATGGCGGAGTTGGCAACTTAGCGCCATGGACCATGGCGCTCATAGCACCATGGTTCTCCACCAAGGTCGTAATGAGGGCCAATAAATAAATAAAGCAGAGTCCCCAAGATATCCCCCACCAGATTTTATGTGTCTCCTACGCCCCTGGTCTGGTACCACAGATATCTCTCCCGTACCCGGACCGCCGGTCTGACAAATCTCCTCAGCTCCACCTCCCCCCTCCCTCTCCTCACATCCCAACTCGTTTTCGGTCATCAGCGGTCTCGGATCCGCCTGCAGCGGATACGCTCAACCGACAGAGTCCAAGTCAGTGATCCAAAGGTGAGTGTTTGTTTTGGGGGCGCGATCTGCTCTTGGCCGTGTTGGTCAGGTCGCACAGGGTTGTCCGCTGCCAGGGTCTTACCTCTTTTTGACGAGGGCCCTGGTCTCAATGGGCTGCAATGTTCAAGTCCACTTTCCTCCAACCCGGGGATGATGACTACAAAGATGTTTTCCGTATTCCTCTTCACAGTTTCATCCCATCCCCATCTCCCACCACGAACTACCGCAGACTGCCAAACTCTCCTGCCAAACTCTGTGGCCGCTTCGTGGCCGGTCGCAGGTTTTAAAGGCTGGCTCTTCCTCGAAATAGTAGCAGCAGATATTGAAAACAGACCTCAACAGCAAACGAGGTGTTTTCCTCAAGGGAGACTGCCGCAGACTGCCAAACTCTCCTGCCAAACTCTTCAGCCACTCCACGGCCGGTCGCAGGTTTTAAAGGCTGGCTCCTCCTCGAAATAGTAGCTGCAGAAAGTGAAAACCGACCTCCACATATAATGAGGTGTTTTCCAGAAGGGAGACTGCCATAGACTGCCAAACTCTCGTGCCGAACTCCGCAGCCGGTCGCAGGTTTTAAAGTCTGGCTCCTCCTCGAAATAGCAGCAGCAAACAGTGAAAACAAACCTCAACAGCAAACAAGGTGTTTTCCTCAAGGGAGACTGCTGCAGACTGCCAAACTCTCCTGCCAAACTCTGCACATTACTACCACCCCCTCTTTTCCAGTGCTACGGTCTGATCATTTTGTTTTGCCATTTTCCATTCCGCTTCTGGCTGTGGTCAGACAAGACATTTTTAAACGCAGCTGGCATCTTGTTTCCAATTCTTACCTTGTTGACTCTCGTACTTTCCAATATGCTCCTATTGTTCCATGCTCCCTGTTGCTACTTTTTCCACTTTAGCTGATTCTCTGGCTCCTCTTAGGCTGTGTAAATTGAAAAATCGTCCCTCACAGCCCTGTTTCTCAGATGAACTTTAGGCCCATAAACTTCTTTGTAGGCAGATGGAAAGGAGGTGGAGAGCCAGCTACTCACTGGCTGATTAGACTCTCTTCTGCCTAAACACAGCTATCTATCAGAAGGCTACTATCTCAGCCAAACAATCCTTTTTTAGTATGAAAGTTGAGGCAGCTATTTATCAACCTAAAGCCTTGTTTGATCTGGTTCACTTGCTCTCTTCACCTGTCAAGGCCATTTCACAGACTACTCCTTCTCAGGATTTCTGTGATTCTCTTTCTGATTTTTTTGTCAATAAGATTGATACTATTCATCAGAATATCAATACTGCTGTACAGTCTGCAACTACCTCCTCTTCTTTTTCTTCGCCTACTTTTAATGCTAATTGGTGTACTTTTCCAATTTCTTCTGACTACAACGTCCTGGCCGCTATTCATAAGCTTAACTCTGCTTCACCTCTTGACCCTATTCCTCTTGCTCTTCTTAAGGAGATCTTGTGGGAGATTGTTACACTGATTACATCCTCACTTAATATTTCTCTCCCCTCTGAGTATATTGCCAGCACCCTGAAACATGCACTGGTTATTTCTCTGCTTAAGAAAGCCTCTCTTGATGCTTCTGTTCTTTCTAATTTCTGTCCTATTTTGCTTCTTCCTTTTCTTATCAAGCTATTTGAATTTTTTGTGTACCCTTTACTCTCATCTTTCCTTGAATCCTCTAGCTTCTTTGATTCCTTTCAGTCTGGTTTTCGTCCTGGGAGGGGCACTGAGTCAGTTCTTACATCTGTGATTGACGATCTTGTCTGTCTCGTTGATCAGGGTGATGTTGGGGCACTGATATTATTAGACCTATCTGCTGCTTTCGATACTGTTGATGAGCCCACCCTGATCTCCCGGCTATCATCTGTGTGTCTGTCCTGCCAGATCCTGGCCTGGTTCTCTGCTTTCTAGGCTCACCATTCCCTGTCTGTTTTTCCTTCACCTTTTTGTTCTAAGCCTGTTCCTCTATCCTGCGGAGTTCCACAGGGCTCTGCTCTCTCCCCTACTCTATTTAACATTCAAATTTGGCCACTTCTCTGCCTTATCCATTCCCACAGCTTCCGGTGTTACTCCTATGCCGATGACACACAGATCAGGGTTTGCCTAGATCTCGCTTAGCCTGATACTGCTGCACGGCTTAGGTGTTACCTCGAAGACTTGGATTCATGGATGGCCGAGAACTGGCTGAAGCTGAATGGTAAAAAGACGGAGGTTCTGGTTGTTGGCACCTCCAGCCCTCTGTCTTTCTAGACCCCTGACTTTTGACCTGTTACTCTTGGCCCATTTCCTTCTCCTTCCTCCTCTGTCAAGAAACTGGGGGTCAAAATCTCTTCTACTGTCTCTATGTCTGACCAGGTCAGTTCGGTTTGTAAATCTAGCCATTTTAAACTTACAATTATATGGAAAGTTCTCCTGTTTATTCCTGTGCAATTTCAGGCACCCCTGGTGGCTGCTCTTGTACTTAGCAATATTGATTATTGCAATGCACTATATTTAGCTCAACCTTTTTATCTTATCCGCCATCTGCAGCTTCTTCAGAATGCTGCAGCCAGGTCTGTTATCCGCCCCCCTTTTGGTGCCCATATGTCTCCTCTTCGTCAACATCTTCATTGGCTTCCGATCGAAAATCGTGTCCTTTTTAAGTCACTCTGTATGGTACAAAGAGCCATCTATAAATGTGGCGCAGAATACTTGCAGACCAAAATTTCCCCTTATGTTCCCCCGAGATTACTTCGAACACAATCTGCCTTCCAGATCCATATTCCTCGGGTCAGACTCTCCCTTATGGGTGGCTGCGCTTTTTTGGTTGCTGTGGCTAGGGCTTGGAATTCTCTTCCGCTCCCCCTGTGTTTCACCTCTGACCATCTTCCTTTCCGTAGGGCTTTAAAACCCCTTTTGTTCTGAACTGCCGTATTCTGTTTTGCTGCTCGTCTTGCTCGGTGAGCGCCATGATGCCTTTCGGTGAACGTGCATTATATAGGTTCGGTTAACATAACATACAGAGATAATAGATAAATCAAGAGGCCGATGGTAAATCTAGGACATGATTCTGCTGGGCACAGTCGATTCAAAAAGCAAACTTACAAAAGTGTGCCATCATTAAACGAGAATAAATTGCCATAGAGCTAAATTGTTGGCTTCGGGAGTCTGAGTCGCACTTTTTGCAGCAGCCCTGAGCAGGACCATTTGAAACAGATGCAGAGAAGTAGACTAACACTGAAAATGTGAGCCAGGGACCTCCAAAGTTAGCCATCTAGCTGACCCATTTATCTGGAAGTGTCTTAATTCAGAAGAACCCAGTGGTCCTTTAGCATTCTGTGGCTCAGGATCTACTTGCACCCTCCTATTTAGGGGTTACTGATTCCAAATTCTGAATGTTGCAGTGCATATTTTCCAAGATTGCGGGTGCTTAAAAAAAAGCAGTTAGGATTGGAAAGCCCCCGTCTTGAGTTGATGATCCAGAAAGGACAAATGAAATCAGGGAGGACGGAGATTGTTCAAGATTTTGAAGTGATTTGAGTGTCATTTACATAGGTGTAGCAGGATATCTTGTGGATCGCATGAGAGCATGAAAGAGGCTGTGGTAAATTTTAAAGAGAAGAGGTGAGAGTAAAGCACCTTGAGGCATCCTGTGACAGATGGAGAAGAAAGAGGAATGTGTACAATTTGTGAGCAGTTGAGAAGAAAGAAGAGATCCACTTCAGAGCTATCTGCCAAATGCCCAAATTGGTTAGTCTCTTTACGAGGATGAATTTATCTATGGTATCAAACGCTGCTGAGATGAGAGCAGGATGAGAGCAGCAGATCTCTGTATCTTAGTGTGTTTTAAGATCATCCCAAATGGAAACTAAACATCCTTTTCCTTGTAAGGGTCTGAAGCCTGATTGAGCAGAGTCTAGGAAATTGTTGGATTCAGAGAAAAGGCACAGTTATGAGTATGCAGCTCAGTCAGCTACATATGCTATGGAATTGTCAATCAAGAAGGGTCTGTAGTTGGTCAATTCAAGAGGGTCAAGGGATGTATTTTTGTGGAAAAGCTTGATGTAGGAATGTTTACATCCCACTGGGAAAACACCAGAAATTAATGAAGAGTTAATGATGGAAAGGGAAAGTTTACCCGCACACATGGAGGAAAGGATTTTTTTTTAAGCAGGGCAGGTGTCACCTGGTGAGCCTGCTGTCCGGTTGTTAGACAGGAGCTTTAGAAAGTTCGAAGCAGACTGTGGAGAGAATGAAGAAAAAAGGTGCAGAGCTGCAGGAAAGTCGGTAAGGGAGTGGTAAGGGGTAGTACTGATTTTTGATGGGATACAATTGTGTCTTTCAAAGCCTTTGCTGTGGAAGTGATAAGAGAGAGATTCACAGAGGGATTGTGAATGAAGAGGTGTGTTGTTAGTGAAAGAAGTGGGGATATT
Source organism: Ambystoma mexicanum (assembly GCF_040938575.1). Lineage (NCBI taxonomy): Eukaryota > Metazoa > Chordata > Amphibia > Caudata > Ambystomatidae > Ambystoma > Ambystoma mexicanum. The sequence continues at coordinate 268,609,698 of NC_090941.1, forward strand.
CTGTCCAGATAATATGACTTACGATAATATGACATTTTTGCTATGCGGATTTCAGCCCTGTAATGTTTTTGCGAATTGCACAGGAAAGTCTATTAGGTGTTGATCAGTCTGAACACCATCTATCTTCAAGAATATGAATATAGAGGTTTTCCCTTTTTTAGAAGAGGGGAGCACCATCTGGCTGAGTGCAACTTTCTGTTGGAGAAGACTGTATAGGGTGATAGGGTTTTGAAAGCTTCTGAGAGCCAATTATCGAAATTGTACATAGAAATCTTGGTTATGTGTAAGCGAAAATGTGTGCATGTTATATAGTAGCAGATCAGAGATGTCAGAACCAGTTTGATCTCTTTTCATTTGTGGGAATTGGTGTTAGTATAACCAGTCCTTCAACTCTCACATATGGGAGTGAAGGCAGCAGGACTAATAGCCTGAATTATTTTAATAAACTCTGAGAGCACTACCAAACCTCTGGACAGACACAGTGTCGAAAATCCAACCAATACAAATAATCACCTCTCCACATTTAGGGTATTATTCAGCATTCACACTGTTGAACATGGATGACTCAGAATGAATTGCGCATAAACAGGTTCAACACGGTTTTCAGAGTTTATATCAAATCTTTTATATAGAATGAACATATGTCGAGCATTTTATAATGAAAAATGTTATAGTGAATGATTTAGGGTGGGTTAAAGGGTTAAACATTTTTGGGAAACCGTCAGGATGGGTTTTTAGGGGTGGGAAACAGGGCTTTGGTGGCGGTCCCAGTCAAAAAATGTAAAATGTGCATTCACTATCAAATCTTTTGTTACAAAATATTCGATATATGTTCATTCTTTATAAAAGATTTTGGTATAAACACATGTAACCGTTGGCCAGTGGTTCTTTAATATAATATTCTGTCCCCTCCTTACAGGGATAATATTCTGAGAAACACAAATAGGGATTGTGGAAACATCAAATTGATTAAAATATATTCACATCTGAACTATCAGTAATGGAACAAAACTGGACCTATATAATAACATGGATAAAAAAAGTCCAATTAGACAAAAACAAGTAATAATGCCCCAGTTCATGTGATATAGGCAGTTCTGAGTAAGAAATAATATGCTTTAAAGTTAGTCGCTGAAAGTGAAGTATGAAATTGCTCACTTCCCACTCTCCTGGGTTAAGCGCAGATTGAAGTTCATGGAGCAGTTTCAGTGATCTCCGATGGGATTTTTGCAACGTGTGCTCCAGGACTCTAGATTTGAAGAAACATTCAGCATTTAAATACCAGTCTCTCTAAATTCAGGAATCAGCAGAGCAATGTGTTACTTTGCAGAGTATTACTCCCTATAAAAAGGTCCCTTCCTCAGGCTGTTTTAAAAAAAGCAAATGCAGTTTCAGCGTGCATAGTTCAGAAATCAGTCACCATATCACATAGTCCCTGGTGCCAGAAGGGAGTCGGGAAATCCATAGTGCAGGCAGCCCCATGTAAATGTGTTTATACAGCTGACAGTAAGGGGTGGTGTGTGGGTCAAAAGACAAAAACAATTCAAACCCAATTTACAACACAATGGGCCTCATTCCGAGGTTCGCGGTAAGGGGTTACTGGCGCCAGTCATGGTGCCAGTGCCGTTAACCCTTTGCAGCCGCATTATGAGGTCCTTTAGCGGGTCCCGCTAAGGGAGGCTGGTTTTTCCAGGTGCCCTTAGTGGGAGCATCTAAAGGACCAGCATGCTAATAACGGGCCTGTTATGGGACCCGGTACTTCCCCGTTCCCATTTCAGCCCCCGTAGGGCTCAATGGGAATGGGGACCATGCTATTAACGTGCCCGTTATTAGCATGGTCCCCATTCCCATTGAGCCCTACGGGGGCTCAAATGGGAATGGGGAAGTACCGGGTCCGGGTTCCTTGAATGAGGAATTACCGGGCCCTCCAAGGTTGAAATAGCCCGGCGATTCCCCATTCAGGGAATCCGGACCCGGTATGCGGTAAGGGGGTAGCCATGGTGCTAGTAGCACCATGGCTACCTCCAACCTCGAAATGAGGCCCAATGATGGGGATAGAGGTATAGTTGCCTTGCAAACAAAAATATTCCTTAACTTCCACAAGCATAATCAAAAGTCTGTGCAGTCTTTTATTTATAGGAATCCAAAAGAAATGTTTATATCTTGTATAAAAAGGGTTTGTACTGAAGTCTGTATTCCTTTCATAAATAACTTTGCGGCAGCTTCTGTGTTTACATTTATTATCTTCCCTAAGCCAGAGAGAGGAAGAAAGAGAGAGAGCGTGTCCTCTGAGACCAGCCTTTCGCTCTCTAATCACATGACTTTAAGGCAAATCAAATGTTGCTTTCCTCGCCAGGAAGTCCAGTCAGACTGTCAGAGATTTGAACACTCTGCACATTTAAAAATCTAAAAAATAACCCTTACCCCTTCACAACTGAAGTCAGATTGAAATGAAGACATGAGGCAGGGGAGCCACACACTTTACCCCCATGTAAAATTCTTTTCAGGAACCGGTGAGTGCTGATATAATGAGCAGGGCTAAGCTGATGGCAGAAAACTGGTTTAAAGCAACCTATATAAAAAGTCATGGTAGTTGTTTTCTCTCAGAGAGTATATATAAATTAAGTTATTTATATAGCCTGTGGAGAGCTTAACTACAGGAGAAGCTGTCACAGATGCTCTCGCTCCAACCCCTCTGTAACCGCCTTCAACTGCCACTTTCACAATGTTCTAGGAGCCCTGATAGGTTCTCATAAAGGTCAAATAGAGGACATTTTGTAGCTAAGGTCATTGTGGTGGCCAATACCTCACCAGGAGAGCTAAAATGGATGCTGTTAGGCAGAATTATATGCAGTACCCTTTAGGAACACCACACACAATTAAGACTACAAGTGACAGTACAAATTCACCTTTGGTACAAGCCTGTACTACACTGTTAAAGTGGTAGCAGTAGCGGAGCAGCCAGACTTATCTCAAGAGTAAGTGAGCAGTATCAAATATTTACACAAAGGACAGCAATTACTATGATTCAGGCAAACACTGACTCAAGGTTTTCAAGTAAAAGATAATACATTTATTTCACTCTTCAGTTGTATAACATTACACTATTATAAGCAGTTTAAAAATCATACTCTCAATACACCACACCACTTCCCTTACATCCCAGACAAGTTAAGCTCACAAAATGAAGTGGGAGCAAAATGGCACTCCAGCAATTTAAAAGGGAGGGAAAGACAAGTAGAAATTGAACCACACCAACAGGTAAATACTCAGGGCAATAGAGCAAGAGGAGCTACAGTGATAGAATCAGGTAAAAAAGGCTTAGGGCCAAAGTCAATAGGACAAAAGTCTTTTGTTCAAGATCACATGGTTCAGGGTAGTTTGCAGTAAAGTTTGGGCCCCGGATTTCGGACGAGGTTAGTTGGTAGAAAAGTTAGTTTAAAAAGTAGAGAAGGACAAGCCATCAGATTGGAGAAAGATTTCACACACTTTCCCCACGGCTGAACGAAACGAGCAACCAGGTTTGCACAGTACCTTAAAACGGAGAGGAAGCTGTAGCTAAGGCGGATGTTCCTGGTAGTTCTTTCAGGCTCACGGTTCCTGAAGCAACTGTCGGACTGACACAAAGTAGGAAGACTGAAGAGGCGTGCACTACCCAGGGAAGAAACCAGCAGCAGAGCAAAGCAACAAATAAAAGGTGCGCTACTTAAAACCCAAGCAGGGTCTGACCTTCCTGGCTAACCGGCCCACTGTAGCTCTGTACAGCAAATTCGACCAGAGGAGGGGTCCTGGCTTGCAGTTTGGGCGAACTGGTTGGTCCCACCAGCTCAAAGGAAGAAGTTTCCTGGAGGATCTTCTCTGTCGGTGGATTCTGACGATTCGGACCTGCAGCAGGGCTTCACCAGGTGGTTCAGTCGTAGAAGGTGTCCTCTTCAGTCAGCTCCTCATTGGTTCTTGTGTTCCAGTCGCGACTCTGCCTTTCCAGTCCCAGAGACCTGCTTTTTATGCAGTTTTCCCCCATTCATACAGCCTGGCTGTCAATCACACAGTAGGGTGGCTGGCCTGGCAAGGCCAGTTCCCTTAGCCAATCAGACAAGTGTGCGACTTGGGTTACCAAGGGAATCCATGGCAGGGGTCTGAAGACCCCTCCCTCGCATGATGCCTACCCAGACTTTCAGGCTCCTTAAGGAGGGCTTCTGTGCAGAAGCCTGCAAAAAGACAGCAAACAAAGGAATTATTCCTGTTTTTGCACGCAGAAAAGAACACGAGAAAGACTTTAACAAAAAGAAATGGCAACTAAATCCAGCTTGAGCCAAAATAAAATATATTCGGCCAAGCGGGTTTATGTTCTAGGCTAATATAATAGCCTAAAACAATACATGGTTATATAATATAACCACGGTAGAAAAGTTAGGGTAGTTACCACTGCCACCAGCCAAGTCTTAATGTAAAGGGAGCGAAACAGTGCTCCAAGAGACACAGACAAAACGGGATAAGAATTAACCCTTTCCAATACACCATGTAAGATGGGGTGTACTGAGTCTGTAGTTTAAAGAGACTACATGAAGTTAATGGCAACTTTACATGTTTCTGGGAGACAGTAGTCAGTCCCAGAAAAATGGAGTCAGAGGGAAGTCTAAAGGACAACCCTGTGTTACTGCACAGAGAGTGCTGTGTAACACACACAACAATGGTGCTCATGGAGTAGATGAGGCTCCAGAGCCCAAGATCACACAAAAGGCTAAAAACACACACAGCAAAACACATGTAAGAGTGGGAAAAGGGCTCACACTCTTACCAGGTCATAAAAATAAATCCTAAAAAGCCAGCAAAGCTGATGAGGGACTCAATAGGTAAGGTAAATTAGCCAGTTACGAGAATTCTCCCTAACACTCGCCTCCCACAGACTAAGGGACAGGAGGATTTAATCCACTCCTGGATGAATATCTATCTCTAGTCGGTTAAAAACATCCTAGAGAGACAATCAGCATTTTGGTGGTGACATCCTGCTCTGTGCTCAATGGTGAAATCAAACCATTGCAGGCAGATTGACCATCTTAGAAGTTTTGGGCTCTCCCCTTTCATTTACATTAACCATCTCAAGGGTTGGTGGTCTGTCTGAATCACAAAGGTAGATCCATACAAGTATGGTATAAACCCCTTCAGAGACCACAATGGCAAAACACTCACGCTCTATGGTTGCCAAACTTGTTTCTGGTTCCTTCAGTTTCCTACTGATGAAGCAAATGGGGTGCTCCCTACCTTTCTCATCCAGTTGACTAAGGACTGCACCTATACCTATATTGGAGGCATCTGTCTGCACAATGAAGGGTTGGTGATAATCAGGAGCTCTTACGACTGGAGCTTGACAAAGGGCTTTCTTCAGGTTTTCAAAGGCTTGATTGCACTCTTCATTCCATTTAACGTTTGTTGAGACTTTTGGAGAGGAGATCACATTCAAGAGAGAAGCTATGGACCTATAGTTCTCTATGAAATCCCTGTAGTACCCAGTGAGACCTAGGAAAGCTCTCACTTGGTTTGAGTATAGGGGTGGGCCAGTTTTGCACAGCTTGTACTTTGCTGGGCAATGGCCTTATTTCACCTCCTCCCACCTCATGACGAAGGTAGACCACTTTACTCTGACCAATTTGACATTTGCTTGCCTTTATGGTCAGATGGGCCTGCTCAAGAGCCTGCAAAACATATCCCAGGTGATCAATATGTTCGTTGATGTAGGGCTGAACACTGCAATGTCATCCAAGTATGCCATGCAGAAGTCCTCCATCCCATTCAGAACTTGATTAACCATCCTTTGAAATATAGCAGGTGCATTCTTTAGTCCAAAAGGCATAACCTTAAACTGGTAGAGGCCTGCTGGGGTAGAAAATGCAGTTTTCTCCTTGGCATGGTCTGTCAGTGCTATTTGCCAATAGCCTGAGGAAAGATCAAATGTACTGAGGTACTTGGCTGAGCCAAGTCTATCCACCAGTTCATCTGTCCTTGTCAAACGATGGGCATCAGTCTTAGTGACTGCATTTAGAGCTCTATAGTCCACACAGAATAACAACTCCTTAGATCCTGCCTTTGGTACTAGAACAACTGAACTAGACCATGGACTTGTAGAGCATCTTGTTGACCTCTCCTTTGATGTGGGATCTCACATGCTCTGACATTCTGTAACCTCTGCTTTTCACAGGTAAACAGTCACCAGTGAGAATATCATGCTGGCCCCAATGGGTCAAGCCTGGGGTTAGTGAAAACAGGGAGGCAAACTGATTCAACAGAACTTTGCACTCCTGTTGTTCAGAAGTCAGTTGAGAAGAGAGATTAACTCCTAATATTTGTTCATCTAAAGTTTGGCCTCTGAGGAGGTCAGGTAGAAGTTCACTCTCTTCTTCCTCTTGAGCTGAAGATAGAAGCAAAGCTCCCACTTCTGTTCTTGAGACATAAGCCTTTAAGCGGTTGGTGTGAAAGACTCTGGGAGCCTCCTTAGGTTTGCCTAAGTCCACCAAATAGTTCACCTCTCCAAGTTTGCCCACAACCTTGAAGGGTCCTATCCATTTGTCATGCAAGGCCCTCTGCCTTGTTGGTACCATAACTAATACAAGCTGGTCTTGAGTAAACTCAACCATGCTGGCCTTCTGGTCATGCCAATGTTTGACAAGTGCATGACCTGCTTTCAAGTTATCACCTGCTTCTGCCAGCATGTATTACATTCTCCTCGGGAGACCTATCACATAGTCAGTTACTCTGACTGGCTTGGGGGAATGAGCACTCTCCAACCCCTCCTTGATAAGGGCCAATGGACCTCTGACTGGATGGCCATAGAGAAGTTCAAAGGGACTGTATACAACTCCCTCCTGAGGGACTTCCCTATATGCAAAGAGAAGGCATGGCAGTAGAAGGTCCCACTTTTTCTTAAGGGGTTCTTCCAAAGCACCTATCATGCTCTTCATAGTACGATTAAACCTCTCTACCAGTCCATTCATCTGTGGATGCTAGGCTGTAGAGAACTTGTTAGTGACACCACAGTTTTTCCACATGGCTTACATGTAGTGGGACATAAAGTTGGATCCCCTGTCGGATATCACTTCCTTAGGAAACCCTACTCTGGTAAATATACCAAGTAGAGCCTTAGCCACAGCCTGAGCCGTAACAGTTCTCATAGGTATGGCTTCTGGGTATCTTGTAGCATGGTCTACTACAACCAGGATAAACCTGTTCCCTGAAGATGTAAGAGGGTCAAGGTGACCGACAATGTCAATGCCCACCCTCCCAAAAGGAACTCCCACCACTGGGAGAGGCACCAGGGGTGCCACATTCTTGGCTCCACTCTTGCCAGAGGTTTGGTTTGGCAAGTTTGACAGCTCCTACAGAATTTGTCAACTTCTGCACCCATTTTAGGCCAGTAGAAGTAGAGAGCGAGCCTTTCCTTGGTCTTCTTGAAACTCGAGTGACCAGCCAAAGGTATCTCATGGGCTAACTGTAGGAACTGGAGTCTGTTGGAAAGGGGCACTACAATTCTTTTGCAGCCCCCAGGGATAGACTCAGTCAGTTTACTGTAGAAGAGGCCATCTTCCTACCTTAACCTGCACTTTCCAACTTCTTGCCCATCAGATTGGTTAGCAGCCTGTTGTCGAAGACCTTCAAGAGTGGGACACTCTCTCTGTCTTTTGATAAGGTCTGCTCTGGTGGGTCCACCTTCTGCCAGTAAAGACTGCAGCTCAGGATATTCAACAGGGTCAAGATCACCAACTAAGACAGTGTTTTCTTCCAGTTCTGATTCTTCAGATACTGGCTCAACCACAGAAGGTTGTACCTCACAAACTGCCTCAGCAGGTGGAGTAGTCACAGGTGTGACTTTGGACAGTCTTGTGGATGTCCTTGTTGGTAGAACAGGGATGCTGTTTGACTTTTTCCTGGAGGTCTTAGGTTTCCTCTTTGCCTCTGTTTTCTTAGAAATGGCAGTGAGCAACTCCTGTGGAGTGGGAGTGATAGTTTCCACTATCAGCTCCTCCAGAGAGCCTCTTAAGGTTCTCTCCCTTGCAGACCTAGTGAGCTTCTGTTTCCTTTTACTCGGAGGCCTGGGGGTGCTTGACACAACTCCAAGAGTTTTCAGGCCATGACCCAACAGGACTCTCCCAGGCACTTCACTCTGCACACTAACAGGTATTTTGACAGTCATATCATTACACTGGATGAGAGCTGGTAACTGGGGAAGCATTTGCACAGGGCCTCCAGCTAACTTGGTGAGGCATTTGGGTGCATTAGCAACATCCTCCATTTTGAAAAATGATTCATCCACCACAGTTATGCTGGCTCCAGTGTATCCGATGCCAGTGGTTTCCTGACAATTCACAAGAACACTATCTTTATAATACTCTTAAGTATTATCTGGGATGGCATTATAGACATCTAAGTTCTGTTGTTCCCACAAGCCCAGGGACACTAAAGAAACACTAGCTGAGACTCCCATGTTTTCATCAGCCAGTAGGTGAAAGTTTCCACTGGCCATGGGTACTTCTTCCTCTGGGGAGAAGGCTAAGGAGACAGTGTGGACCCCTGAAGGTTTACCCTTATATCTGGGATCCCCTTTCACATGGTTATTTGACCCACAAACATAACATTTCCCAAATGTCCTGATGAATGGGGGTTTGTTCTGACCTCCATCTGGTTTGGGTCCAGATGGGGCACTAGCCTGATTTAGTTTCCCCTGTGGTTTACTCTTATGTTGTTGTTTGTGGCCCTCTTTTGGATTAGAGTTATTAGAATTCTCTTTGTGGTCTGTCTTTGGCTGTTTCCCCTCATCCTTTTTCTGAGTAGCCCCAGAAACCTTATGAGTATTCCTGTTGGCAACCCACAAGTCAGCAGCCTTAGCTAGCTTCTTTGAATCTATCTAGCTCAGGAGAGCAGACATCAAAAATAGACTCCAACATAACAAGATTTCTCATTCCTTCATTAGTGTTCACTCTGTAACCCTTAATCTAATCATCTACGTTTTTCAAACACTCACATACCCAGGTAGCCCAAGTGGTACCATCATGCTTTTTGAGGTCCTAAACCACTTAAAGTACTGGGAAGGCGTCTTCCCAATTCTAGCAATTAAAGCTAGCTTCACACACTCATAATCCATCCTATCCACCTCCCCCAACTCCATTACAACATCAGATGCAACAGGGGGTAGCCTAGAGAAGAGCCAGGGAAGCAATTGATTCCCTGATAGACCTTCAATCCCATGGTTATATTCAAACATTGCCAAGCAATCCAAAATGTCAAGCTTAACCTCATACATAACCACAATTTATCTAGGCATACAGGGTCTCTTAGGACTGGAAGACCTAGAAGACTCTGGGAGAGAAGCATTTTCAAGAGACAATCTTTTCATTTCTTGTTCATGATTCAACTCCATTTCTCTGATGGTGCTTTTGTTCAGTTTGAGCATTTAAACGTTTGAATTCCAGTTCCAGCCTCATTTTCTCTAGAGCAATGAATGCAGGACTGAGTGTTGGACCTGTGGGGGTCCCAGTGGACAAGGGTTGAGGTTGCTGAGCAGGCAAGGGGGCAGATAGGGTTACATTCATAGACACATCTACCTCTTCCAACTCATCATTGACAGACATATTATCATCCTCAATACTTTCCATATTTGCTAGGGGGTCAGGCATTTCAGACCCACTCACTACCCTGGATTCTTTAACAACTTTTCAATCAATTCATTCTTTTTGCCTTTGGCAGAGAGTTTCCTTTCTTTACACATGTTTCTTAAATAATCTGCAGTGTAACTCAGGAGAGTCTCCTGACTGTGGCTTTCCATATTAGACATGATTAATATTGCTTTTGGTGATGTTAGCCTTGTGGTTAGTTGATCCAAGTTAATAGCAGCACTCTAAGTGTAATTACTATACGTTGAACCGCACCGCTGTACACCAGTGTTAGGCAGAATTTTAAGCAGTACCCTTTGGGAACACCACACACAATTAAGACTACAAGTGACAGTACAAATTCACCTTTGATACAAGCCTGTACTACACTGTTAAAGTGGTAGCAGTAGCGGAGCAGCCAGACTTATCTCAAGAGTAAGTGAGCAGTATCAAATAGTTACACAAAGGACAGCAATTACTATGATTCAGGCAAACACTGACTCAAGGTTTTTAAGTAAAAGAATATACATTTATTTCACTCTTCAGTTGTATAACATTACACCCTGATAAGCAGTGTGAAAACCCAAATCACACTCTCAATACACCACACCACTTCCCTTAAATCCCAGACAAGTTAAGCTCACAAAATGAAGTGGGAGCAAAATGGCACTCCAGCAATTTAAAAGGGAGGGAAAGACAAAATTAAGTAGAAATTGAACCACACCAACAGGTAAGTTCTCAGGGCAATAGAACAAGAGGGAGTACAGTGATTGAATCAGGTAGAAAAGGCTTAGGGCCAAAGTCAGTAGGACAAAAGTCTTTTGCTCAAGATCACACGGTTCAGGGTAGTTTGCGGTAAAGTTTGGGCCCCGGATTTCAGACGAGGTTGATTGGTAGAAAAGTTAGTTTAAAAAGAAGAGAAGGACAAGCCCTCAGATTGGAGAAAGATTTCACACACTTTCCCCGCGGCTGAACGAAACGAGCAACCGGGTTTGCACAGTACCTTAAAATGGAGAGGAAGCTGTACCTGAGCTGGACGTTCCTGGTGGTTCCTGCAATCTCACGGTTTCTGAGGCGACTGTCGGACTGACATGAAGTAAGAAGACTGGAGGGTCATGCACTACCCAGGGAAGAAACCAGCAGCAGAGCAAAGCAACGTATAAAAGGTGCGCTCCTTAAAACCCAAGCAGGATCTGACCTTCCTGGCTATCTGGCCCACTGTAGCTTTGTACAGCAAATTCGAACAGAGGAGGGGTCCTGGCTTGCAGTTTGGGCAAACTGGTTGGTCCCACCAGCTCAAGGGAAGAGGTTTCCTGGAGGATCTTCTCTGTCAGTGGATTCTGATGATTCGGACATGCAGCAGGGCTTCACGGGATGATTCAGTCATACAAGAGGTCCTCTTCAGACAGCTCCTCATTGGTTCTTGCGTTCCAGTGGCGACTCTGCCTTTCCAGTCCCAGAGACCTGCTTTTTATGCAGTTTTCCCCCATTCATACAGCTTGGCTGTCAATCACACAGCGGGGTGGCTGGCCAGGCAAGGCCAGTCCCCTTAGCCAATCAGACAAGTGTGCAACTTGGGTTACCAAGGGAACCCATGGCAGGGGTCCGAAGACCCCTCCCTCGCATCCTGCCTACCCAGACTTTCAGGTGCTTTAAGGAGGGCTTCTGTGCAGAAGCCTGCAAAAAGACAGCGAACAAAGGAATCATCCCCGGTTTGGCGCGCAGAGAAGAGCACGAGAAAAACTTTAACAAAAAGAAATGGCGACTAAACCCAGCCGGAGCCAAAATAAAATGTACTTGGTCAAGCGTGTTTATGTTCGAGGCTAATATAACAACCTAAAACAATACCATGGTTATATAATATAACCGCGGTAGAAAAGTTAGGGTAGTTACCACTGCCACCAGCCAAGTCTTAATGTAAAGGGAGCGAAAAAGTGCTCCAAGAGACACAGACAAAAAGGGATAAGAATTAACCCTTTCCAATACTCCATGTAAAATGGGGTGTACTGGGTCTGTAGTTTAAAGAGACTACATAAAGTTAATGGTGACTTTACATGTTTCTGGGAGACAGTAGTCAGTCCCAGAAAAAGGGAGTCGGAGGGAAGTCTAAAGGACAACCCTGTGTTACGGCCTAAATAATGCGGAGGATTACTATCCTTTAGTGAAAGGAAATGCTGTAAAATTACTCACAAGGACTGCTGAAACTGCCGAGGGGCTGCACTCTTACCCCCGATACCTGCCTCACCTCCGTTCCAGAGTGATCCTGATGCCAGACCCGGATCGGAGTCATCCCTGAACTTGGCTGCTCCATGACGACACTCGGCTCTGGGACCGCCTATGCTGCCTGGCGCATGAGACACCTGCTGCCCTACGTTACACCCGGACGCTGACATAGTCTACCAGCCATTCTACCTTGCCTCAGACAGCGACTACCGCCCAGCTGGGGCGATTCTGCTAGGTGCCTGGTTCGACTTGCGTTCCGGTGGGAGTGCTCCTGGCAGTCTCCATTCAGCCCTCTGCCTGGCCCCCTCTTAGCCCGGACGCTGCTGGGGTGAAGACTGACAACACAGATCACTGATAACCTGCGGGAGCACCACCACAAGGACAGCAGGTTCTACCGCATTGAAACACTGAGGTGCAGCGATTAGTGCTGGGCTTGATTGATACAAAGTAAAGGTGGGTTTTACTCACGGTCACACGCAGCTGCAGGGCCTACCCACGCACCACGATTATACTTTATCTCCCGCCCTGAAGACCTGGTGGAGCGTGGAGGGTGCATACCGCGCTCTTGCATATGGAGCCTGCCTGGCTCATCGTGATACTGCCTCCTCCCCCTCTGGGCAATCATCTGATCATCCGCATACCGCATCCACCGCAGGATACTTATCACTGTCCTGACTGTGTTTCCCCTTTCCGGAAACACTGCTCTACACAGAGACAAGCTGGGCTGCTGATGGTAGTGGCAAGCCCACGGAGCCCTGGGTGTGAGCCGACCTGACAGATGGCCAATGCTCCTCAATACAACCTTGCTAACTTGCTGCAATATTTGCCCCCTATGCACCTACGGAACAGACGCACGTGATCCAAGTTAACTGATGAGGAACTGAGACCACTGGTGTGAATTAACCAAACCGTACTGTTGATTTTATCTTTGCTGGTCTGTCTGTTGTACGGTTTGTTCTTCTGGCTTACAGTTGAGCCACATCAATATGATGCAGATATTAGATCCCCACCGGGATACACAGTGCCTATGTAGCTGCTGATGTTAAACTAGACACTCTAACTCTGCTACTGTGATTGATCAGCGGTCTGCAAGGAGGGGCTGTTGGTTGTTGATGGGCCGGGGCACACTCCCTGAGGTCCCACTGATTTGACCTCATTGGGGGACTGGAGGCCACTACAGGCTAGCCAGATCTGGATTGCAAGGTATCCATTTGTTGATGCTAAGTGTAATTCTGTAACCTTAACCGTGATACCCATACCCATCCTGTTGCTCTGCACCACCAAGGGTGTCCCCACTCTGACACTGCTGTTGGCGCTGAAGCTAATGTCCTGATCGGCTGGTTCCTACCTAATTGCGGACTGCTTCCTTGAGAGAGCTGGCCTATCCTGCGCCTTTCCTTTTGACAATCCTCGTCCCACTCACAAATTGACCCGTACCCAGAGTGACAATGCTACTTTACAACACTGCTCTGTAGGGCTAGGTTTAACCGGATTTTGGTTGCTGACTGCTCCTCTACCTGGTCCCACAGTGCCTCCTGAAGCACCGACACGGCCCGCCGCCAGCTACAGCCTCACCGCTCCGAACAGCATAGGTCGTCAGCACCGTCTTTCTTGATACTACGTTGAGGAAGTGTGTAAGTGATTTCAATCCAGCACTCCAACTAAGTCAATGCCTAGTATGGGATACCCAATGGAAACCCTTATTTATATATTTTTATGTCAAAAGGTCTTTTAATTCTGGATGATGTACCCTTATATAACGCCCCTCTCTTTGAATCCCCCCGGCCTCACTGAGCCAAGAAGTAGGTTTGTTTTGCAAATTAAAAGATTTATTTGAAGAATTGAACAATATATAGATTACACTTTTATGAATATGAATAATATCTGAATATCACACTTATGAATATGAACAATGATCAGCAATGGGTAATATTACAATATCAACAATCTCTTTAATCAATTAGGAGTAGGAATAGGAAGAATGATGTAGCAGAGAATACTTTGCATGGTTACAAGAAAATGCAATGATAGGAAAGAATGCAACACAGAAATAAACTTGATATGAATTCAACCAAAGACAATGTAATCACTCTTTCCCCCTGTTATCACTCACTCCCCCCCAATATGCAATATCAAAAGATGGAATGAGGGCACACAGGAATAACAATCAACAATTGCAGTTTCAATTCTGATTCCCCCAGCAAGCTTAGAGAGAACAGTAATGATTTTAAAACAGGTAAATTGCTTTTAAATGTGGGTTGAATTAAATGGGAAAAATGCTAAAATTGACTTTAATTCACTAATTTAGAATTCAGAAATAGGGAGAGTTGTTTTGGATTGGGTCAAGTCAATACTAGCAATGATTATTGAATGGTTAGCAGATGGAAAACGAAATTCAGAAGTTGGAAGCAAGAAATAGCTGTTTTTACATGTAGTGAAATTGAGCCAAATACAAAATCGCGGCAACTTTACCGAGTGAGAGAAAGGCGATGACATTTACATTTCGTTTCTAGGACGTACGGATCAAAAGTTACAGAGGTTTTTGCGAAGGTAGATTTTTCAGAAACGGAGTCAAGATTTCAAAATGAAAGATGCTCTGTTGAAGATTTAGAACTAAGATTTCTTAACACTGGGGAGTCTATGGAGCCGCAAACTACACGGACAGCACAGCCACCTATCCAGAGGGGCTTCCGGATGGTTTCTATCTGCCTGAGACGATTGCCTTTCTCCAGAAAATATATATTAGAGCCAAGATGATTATCACTATGGTTATCACAGGATTATGTGGATGAGAGAAGAATTCAAGGTAGACAAAAGACATTCTATAAACCAGTTATGGATAGGTTGAGATGGATTGAATAGGATTACTTTAAACTAAGAGATGACTATGGACAGTTCTATACTAAATACTCACTACTATGGCTTTGGAATGGAATGGGCCCGTCAAAGATCTGGTCAAAGGGTTGGCTTGGACTTCACTCGCCACCGGACAGGATTCAGGGCACCTGGACTCAGCTCTCAGCAAGGCACTCTGGTCTGCACGGCCTCTTGGACTGGATCTGACGGGTCGGTTCTGGGTACAGCTCTGCTTTATGGGTCTGGATCTTGGTTCTAGCACGGGGTTCTTAGCTAAAAGCAGCAAAACAGCTCAGCCAGGCTGTTGGATTTTGTGGTGCCCCTTGGAAGTTTTAGGGGTTAAAATCAGGTTGCTAGATTTTAAAGGCCTGCTGAAAAGGGTTCAGCTTTTTGGGTTAGGCCTCTGCTTCAGGGTTCTGGAGTCTGGTTCTAGAGTCTGTTTCTGGAGTCTGGATCTAGAGATGGGTTCTTTCTGCAGAGCGCTTCGCCGGTATATCAGTGATGAGTGAAAGTGTGTGTTTTGCCTGTACTCAGCAGACCCTATTTATCCATTTTCCAAAGTGGGTGGGGAGGCTGATTGTCTTTGCCCAACCCTCTAAGGATCTGATAGGTCAGAGAATTCCCTGTCCCCTGATTTGAGAAAGGAACAGTGTGTCATGATGTGTCATAGTGATGCTGCCATTTACAATCTAGGGAAGAACCTCCCCTTTGTTCCTAACCAGAAAATATATGTTTCCCAAAAAACATATTTCCAATATGCACAACTTGTTAATAATACATAATTACATGGCAGATTGACTAAGGTATGTTTCTGTCAAAATCTTATCATCCTACGAGTTTTGGTTCATAAATGACCATTTTTTGCACTTTTGGTTGGTTACACATTTTCGGATCTGTACGATTTTTTATACATACATGCACATACCCTCTGGGCATATTCCTGTAATTTTTCATGTTCCTAGCATAATTACAATAGCTACAATATTAAACATTTTGTGGTTCAGTCTCTGAATGTCGCACAGATTCCAGATTAGTTTTAAACTGTGAATGAATTTTTCATTTTAATAATCTCTAAGTTTCATATTTTTGTCAGTTTGGCACAATATTTTATAAGTCTTTTCCCAAAACATACAATTACTTTAGTTTCCAATCCACATTTCCAGTCTGGCCCGCCTCCGAGCTTGGCTAAGTCAGAGAGTCACATGGTCTTCTTCCTGCCAGGGCAGTTGATGTCAGTCACACCCGAATTAGCATTTTCATTCAGCTCAAGGGAGTCCTTTGTCTACACTCAGAGCAATCTGCCAGAGTGCCCCTTCCAGTTCCTTTCACACCAGCCTACCAGTTTCTTAGCAGAGAGCAGGGGGAAGATTCCTTTGTTTGGGAGAAGGTGTGGAATGTCTTTGAAGCTCAGTGTGGTTAACTTTAACTTTTAAACACAATGGGCCTCATCACGACTTGGGCGGTAACGGTAACGCTATTAGCGCGGGCGGTATTAGCCCTACCGCTGAACTCCCCCGTGCTAATAGCGCTGGATCACGAGTTTGGCGGTAATGTAAGTCCCCATTCCCCACTGAGCCCATTCGGGAATGCCCCATTCCCCATTAGGCTCAATGGGGAATCTTCGCGCTAATACCGCCGGCGGATTTCCCGCAGGCAGTATTAGCACGAATTTTCTGCGGATTTCCCCCCAGCTCAGAGCTGGGGCGAAATCCGCCAAAGCCCTGATTCGGCTGACCCTTAGATCCGGCGGTAATAGCGCTACCACCCAATTTAAGGGTTACCGTCAAAGTCGTGATGAAGCCCAATGTCTGAAATTGTCTTGTCTTAAAATATAACTTACATTTTTAACAAATACATCAACCAATTACTTAATTCAAGCCTTTTTAAAATATAGTTTTGAATTGTCTGCACCTCTTAGGCTTCTGATAGCAAGTCTTACTTTGGCATACTTTGAGTTCAATGTGCAACTTTACACATGACAGGTTTTAGAAATCGCCAGCTTCTGACAGAGGTGAGTAACGGTATTGCACCCATTTTTGACATATTTCTCCAAGCAAGCAATCTTCAATGTGGATTTTCTTCTGATAAGTGTACTTCTGTGGACATTGTATTTATGTGGATTCTTGAAGTAGAATGATATTTAACACCCAAGAAGGAGGTTGGGTCTTTTGGGTGGTTTGTTAGCCATGATTTTTGCAAATTTGACAACCAAGAAAAACGGATTTTCACACAGCTGTGTTTCTTTTGCACTCAGCCTTGCTTTGTAGGCAGCCAAATGATGGGTTTTGGCAGTGGTCTCCTGTGTTAACACTGAGATAGGCAAAAGTGGATGGCGGCCTATTTTTCAGATTTTTACTGTGCACTTTTGGGTGTTTTTTAGCGAGCTGCATGCTTTCCGGCGCCCATTCTGATGTTCCTGATTCAAGCAATGCACAGGATTGTTGCAGGGCCTGGACTAGTGGGTTGAAACATCCTACAAGCGACACCATGATTGATACAACGCCCGACTGATCTCTATCTCCTTCCCGTGCTGGTATCATGCCATCTCGACAATCTCTACTCATCACCCCCTTGCCCCGGCTAACATCACCATGACTAAATGTACCAGCAAAAAACAAAGTTCGATAAATATGTTTGCCAAGTCCACTCCTAAAGAGACTGGAGAGCCTTCTGAACCTGGAGTGGCCCCATCCTCTCCTGGCAGTGACAAACCCACTGAGATTCAAAAGCCGATGGACTTTGTGAGAAATGGGTTTACTACCCTTAATACCAAATTAGATGACATGAGCGGCACTATTAGCGCTATTAAGTCCTGCATGGAAAAAATGTACACCCGAATTACTGAAGTTGAGACCAGGGTCGGAGCAACCGAGGATGATGTGACAGCACTCAGGTCAGACCTCACTGCCCTCACCAAGCAGGTACAAGAGATTGGGAGGAAGAATGAAGACCTGGAGTCCAGATCTATGCGTAATAATATACACATCATAGGGGTTCCAGAAGACAACATCTCTGGCCCCATGGAAGACTTTGTGGAACGCACTCTAGTATTGTTATTGGACAGTCCTAAACTATCTCCCCTGTTTGCGATAGACCGGTGGCATTAATCCCCGATGATTTAACCTAAGCCTGGAGCACCCCCCCGCCCGATTATCACCAGGGTGTTAAACTATCGAGACAGGGATGTCTTACTGCGAGCCGCCAGACCTGAAGGAGAGCTGCTGCTTGGATCCAACAAGATTCAATTATAACCTAACTTCTCTGTGGCTGTCCAGCAGGAACGTAAATCCTTTTTGGCGGTGAAGAAAATACTGCAGGACCTTGGGGTCAACTATGCCATGTTTCCCGCTAAACTCTGAATAGAACATGCCAGGAAAATCTTTTTCTTGACCAACAATATCCTGGTTGATGCTTCTCTATCCCTCTGCCATATTGGGATGCGAAGCGCCCATGGCGCGCTTACCAGGTGCGGCTGGGGGTGCCGCTCCTTCTTGTTCTGATGCAGCTCACTGTCCTTCCTGCGCTCCATTTAAATATGTGCCATACAATGTTGCTTAGTACACTTACGCAATTTGGGAAGGCTACATAGTGAAAGCAGCCCCTGCATGCTGATTTGCAATGGTCTATGTTATAGTTGTTATGGGGTTATCATCCCCCTCTTTGTGTGGGGGATGGGGGTAGTGGGAGGATGAAGGGGCATTGGGATACAGAAAATGTTCGGAAATATTGGTAGGATTGTCAGACATCGTCAATATTTAGTGATGCATTACATGAGTACCCACGATTTAGATTGATACCTGCCCAGGGTCTGCTACTCACTGAGACTCAATAATGGTTGAGCCGCTGAGGTGCTTGAGTTGGAATTTTAGAGGCCTCAGTAATTTTGCAAAAATGCACAAACTGCAGTTATATATGGAACATCACAAGGCCTGCATCCTCTTTTTGCAGGAGACACACGCACAGGCTGCAAGTTGTGATAAGTTCGCAAAGAGTTGGGGCACACAGCGCTTCTATACATTTACTCAACCCAGTGCCGAGGGGTAATGACCCTGATCCATAAATCACTCCAGTACACTCCCATAGATACACATATTGACCCTCTATGGCGGTATGTACTGTTGCATGGTACACTGACCGGGATAGAACTGGTACTGCTTAACATGTATGGCCCCAACACGGATGAACCTGAATTTTATTCAGAGCTGAAGAACATGTTTGCCAGATATCCATTAGTCCTGGTCTTGGTGGGGGGGGTGACTTTAATGCCATTTTAGATCTGGATAGGTGTGGGACAAGGCCCGGGTATTATCTAGAGCTGCCCGTACTGTGTTGGAGAAGCAAGCAAGCCTAGGGATGGTAGATGCCTGGAGAATATTGCACCCAAGCTCCTAAGAGTACACCTTTTGTTCATAAGTGTATGATTCACACTCTAGGATCCAACTATGGTTGCTATCAGGGAAATTAAACAGCTAAATGTCAGACACAGAGATACTCCCGAGGACATACTCCGATCATTCCCCGATCACACTGACCCTGGCCTGGGGAAGCTACATTCTCCCGGCGGATCCTGGACCCGGTTTACAATGCCGACCTTGAAAAATGTGTGATTGATTACTTCAAAATGAATACCGGCTCTGTTGACTCCCTAGCAACATTATGGGATGCTTTCAAAGCTGACATCCGTGGTATGGCCATTTCCAAAGGGTCCCGTATCCTGAAGGCAATGTGCAGGAGTATTTTGCAAAGCGAGAACTCCCTGAAGCAACTGAAGATGGCATTTGCTCTGGATCCGAATTCTACAACATTAGGCGCCATTTAAGAGGCCCAAGATGGTTTCAGAGAGGCCACAGAGAGGGAGCGTAAGTTCCTGGATAGCCGGTTAGCTGCAAGACAATATGGCGAAGGTGATCGACCAAGTGGCCTATTGGCCCATCTGGTCAGACAGAAGGTAGGTGGACACCACATTCCCCTAATTGAGGATGCAAGCGGAACACTGGTCCACAACAATAGTGAAGTGAACAAAGTGTTTAGTTCCTTCTATGCTTCATTTTATACTAGCTGCGATGATGCCCCTGATTCTGCCATAAAGACATTTTTAGATGGACTACCATTATCCATATTATCAAATGAAACCAGAGACACCCTGGACAGACCCATTGATGTAGAAGAAATCACCCGCGCTATCAATGCCCTGGCCCCCAATAAAGCCCCCGGACCGGACGGTCTCACCATGGACTTTTATAAAAGCTTAAAATCCGTCCTTACCCCCCATCTGGCAGCTCTTTGGGACGGATCATGTACTAAGAAATAATTGTGCCCCAGACTATGACAGGCAGTGATTACAGTCCTGCTCAAATCAGGTAAACCTGCTACACAATGTGGATCGTACCGCCCCCTGTCATTGACCAATTGCAATGTGAAGATATTTGCTAAAGTTCTTGCCCTATGGTTAGGCCCATATATGTCATGCCTGATACATGCAGACCAGTCTGGCTTTGTCCCTATCGGTTCTACTGCCCTAAATTTGCAGAGTTTATTTAATGTCCTATCTCAAATTGACCCCAAAGTGAGCACCGTAGCTGCCATGCTGGATGTACAGAAAGATTTTGACTCAGTTTCTTGGTGTTTCCACTGGGCTGTGCTTGATAGTTGGAATTTTGGCCCTAGATTTGTGTCCTGGATTCAACTGCTATATTTTAAACCTGTTGCCAGTGTGCGCAATAATGTTCGGGTCTCACGCCCATTTGATATTGGCAGAGGAACCAGACAAGGATTTCCTCTATCCCAACTTATTTTCGCATTAGACATGGAACCCTTTGCCGATCTATCACGATCTACACATGATCAAAGCAGGACTTTACTTCTGAAATTTCAATTCGGTGCTCTGGCAGTCGCCCTGACAACTACAGAACTATATAAGAGCCTGCTAATTGTAAATGTCTATTGGCATAGTAGAGTTACTGAATTATGTGGTTTTCTAGAGGTTATTTTGGGGCTCATCTATGCATGGTCAAACTCGGAGGGAAGAATTATTATTGCAGGGGATTTTAATTCTAATTGTATCACAGCTGTAAGATTAGAGGGTAACGAGGATTTGACCGAAGATATGATATCTAAGGACCCCAAAGACTGTAATGGCTTGCTATGGTGGTTATCTATGGAAGCAATGGGCCTGTTCCCGATTAACAGAAACCTGGCAGCTGGGCCAGAGCTCTTCTACTCTTGACTACATTTCTGTAGATTTCTGTCTTTTAAACCGATTTGTCAAGTTTCATTTTGGATTCAACAACTGGAGTGATCATGCGATGCTGAGCACTGAATTTAATTATCTAATGGACTTTAAACCACAGGATTCTATGCAGCATGTGACTACTAACTGTGCAGGGAATACCATATGATGGTCTAATCGAAACATTGAGATCAACACTGAGTTAGACCATTTTATTAGAGGGACTGCTTAGACTGGAAAATAAATGTTTTTAACTCCTCAAATTTGTATAGATTTATGGTAGAATTAAATGGGAGAGTGAAAGCTAACCCCAAATCTTTTACTCAAGTAGCGGGCAAGACTACACATGAGTATGATGTAGGAATGGTGGGAGGTAGGAGAAAATTACATAGTGAAATTAGGGACTTGAAACATTCTGGCAATTTCAATATTTTACAGGAACTGAAAAAGCTAAAACAAAAATACAGGAATTTCTGTAAATCTAAAAAGGCGGCCCTCCTCCAGTGGATGCGGAACGCATGCTCCAAACTATTATCAAACACAACGTTTGGGCCTTTTGGGCTTTGATAAATAACCTGGTGCCGATGTTTCAAATCAGCAAATTGAATCAGATTATGGAAATGCAATGGATTTACTTTTTCATAGATATCTATGGCGGTTCCTTAACTGGGACATATGACGTGCAAGGCGGGAAACCAATCTTGTATCCGACCATGGAATCAGAGTTAAAGCTGGAAGACATTGGGATTCTGATAAAATACTGCAAAAATTCCACAGCGCCAGGGCCCAATGGACTTACTAATAACACTCTGAAATCAGACCCTAGGTGCTGGTTCAAGTTCTATTGCTGCTATTTGGGAGTATTTTTGATTCAGGGACATTTCCCCTTTCGTGGAGTACTGCTAACATTTTAAAGAAAGGATCTAGATTAGACCCAAAAACTATCGCCCCATCTCCTTAATAGACGCAGATTGTAAAATCTTTGCTTTCTCTTTACTGTGCCATCTGGAGGAATGGGCCAGGTCAATGCAGAGACTTAGTAATTTTCAGACGGGTTTCTGTAAGGGACTCTCTACTAAGCTAAACAGTTTATTAGTTAGGGCCATACAAGAATCGGCCTGGGGTAACCCGAATGGGTGCACTTATTTAGCCTCTATAGACCTCTCGATGGCCTCTGATCAAGTCCCAAGAAAGAGACTTTCAGGAAAATTCGCAAATTGGGGGCTGCCTGAGGGCTCTTGAAGCTTTTGATGGGGCTTTATGAGAATTCAGGTATTTGTGTTAGGCTAAATAAGGAGAGAGTCTATCAAGACGCATTAGGACTTTTGTTGGCCTAAGGCAAGGATGTATCCTGGTGCCGTGCATTTTTAACCTATTTGTGTCAGATGCAGCAAAGTAGCTGACCGGGGTGGGTCTGATTGCTGCGAAAATTGGGACAATTAAAGGGAAATGGTTGGCGTACCCCGATGATTTCCTTTTGTCTGATAATTCCTGAGTCGCTTTTCAACGTTTGCTTACAAAATATACCCAATTTGTCAAAGATGCCCTCATTACAACTTTGCCGATCTGGAAACAGATGTTTCAGGACCGGCAAAGTACAAGTCTGCATGCGGGTTGTCTTTCCGCCAACGGTGCCGGTGCTTCCATGGTCCCCATTCCCATTGAGTCCTAAATGGCAATGGGGACTAACAAGGCCGCAGGCGCTGTAATGCCCTGGTTTGTCCAGGAAGTCAGGTGGTGGTAAATGTCACAAGTCTGGCAGCAGCCTTCCGGTTTTACCGGCACGGCTACCGCCAGACTCGTAATGAGGCCAATGTCTTGTAATTAACCCAGAAAAGACAAGGATCTCACGGGGGAAAAATTATAAATCCAAATTCTGGTAGTTAGGAAATGAGCCTATTGGCACGATTGATTCCCTTATTTATCTGGGTTTTCTGATTAGCGCACAGCCAGGGTTGAAGGATATTAGAGAGTCTCTTATGAAAAAAGAGAAATTGTTAATCAATATAGCCTTAAAAGTGGATAGGAAATATGGCCTATTCTTGACCAGACTGATGCTAAATTTCTTTGAAGGTAAGATAGTTCCTAAACTGATACACAGTTTGGAGTTGGTGGATGAATCTATTTTTAAGGTATTAGATCTTAATGAGGCAAACTATGGCATAAAATTCTGAAGGTGCCAAATGCCATCCCGTTGGCAGCGATCAGATTCGAACTGGGGAATATTTTAATGGGAGTTTGAGTGCAATGGCGGTTTCTGACATTATTCTCTAAACTGATCACCCGAGCCCAAACTCCCTATTCAAGGACTTGAGTGCTCAATTACAAGTTAAGGATGAGCAGTGGCAAGGTCTTTCTTTCCTCACTGGAAGTGAGGTGCTCTTGCATTTTAAGGGGGTGAAAATGGACAGGGATCCTCTACTGGTGAAACCAGAAAAAGTAATGAAAGCTCTATATGATCAAGATTGGGTGAGTACCACTGATCTATTACACTCCTACCCCTCTCTGAATGACTTGGCAATCGAACACAAAAGGCGTGGAATGCCATTGTTTATTCTGTCTCAATTCCCAAATCAATACTATAGAATTATCTTATCGAGATTATGTTGGAACCTGTTATTAACAAATTAAATGTTACTTAGGAGACACATTGGGGGTCATTACGAGGTTGGAGGTAAGGGATTACCGGCACCGGTAAGGGTGCCGATGCCGGTAATCCCTTACCTCCGTATTCCGAGTTCCCTTTGTGGGTCCTTCCTTTTAGCAGGAGTTAAGTACCGGACCCGCAAAGGTACCTCAGAGGTAATTACGGTACCGTAATTTACAGTGCCGTAATTACCTCCTTCCCCATTCCCATTGAGCCCTATGGGGCAGAAATGGGAATGGGGAAGGGCAAAAGGTGAATGGGGAATTACCGGTCCCTCCAACCCTGAAATGGACCGGTAATTACTCCATTCACCATGCCGGATTTGGGGCGGTTTCGGAGGCAACCATGGAGCTAATTACTCCATGGTTAGCTCCAAACCCGGAATGAGGCCTATTATCACTCAGCAGAAGGCCAATTGTAGATTCTGTAACAAGGAACCAATGGAAGCTCTGCGACATTTACTACTTGAATGTGACACATTAATTACGTCTAGAAAGAAATATATTTAAAATGTTTGTGATTGGAATGATTCAATGAAGTTATATAACTGTGATTGATATTACTGAATGAGATGTATAAACATAAATTCTGTATCAGAGGGCCTAGCGGTGACCGGTTTTATCAAGAGTATGAATGTGATTAATTTATGCATTGATATATTGGAATTTGTATTTTGCTTTTATTCTCTTTTCATGATGTTTTTATCTCTGATCATTTATTCAGTACTTCTCCTTTTGTAAAGGTTTTATTTTTAAACCAGATACAAATAGAATAAATAAAAAATAGAATTGAGGTTCATGCTATCTCTGCACAATAGAGTGATAGCTTCTTCAAGACCTGACAGATGCACATGCCCACTTATATTCCAGCACCCACCTAGTGATGTGGTAAAGGCCCTGCAGGACTTAAGCGACACCCATCCCCCTGCATCTGTCACCGCTCATGCCGTCAGTTCAGGTTCATGCGGCCACTGTTACAATCGTTTCTCTGGCCACACTGAAGAGGTATCAGCAGGAACCCCATGGGTTTCAGACTTTCATAACTCAATGAAAGCTACATTTCTCTACTAAACCGGCAGAATTTCACACAACAAAGATGAGAACTGCCTTTGGCATATCTAATTTGGGCAGGACAAGACAGCCTGCGGAATGACATTGGTCCGCCCTGAAGGAGGATGCAGTACGGCATGAAACAATAACTTCCTGGAGGTGCTCATGAAGATGTCCAACTCCAAAGCAGCATCATTAATCAAGGACTTGGTGTTAATTGCATTGTGACAGGTAAACAAGGACCTGGTAGTTTACATAATCCATGTCTATCAGTTTGATTTGAAGAAGATTGGCTTGTTCGGAAGCCACTTTCATTGTGCTACCAATGTCTCTGGGATGATTTAAAGGACTTGATTATCCAGGTCAAGCTTCACCAAGAGGATTGCTCTACTTGCATAGATTTAGCATAATGATCAGAGGCGTAGACAGGGTAGGGCCTGAATTGGCAAGCCCCAACCAGAATCTGTAAATGGCCACTCAGAAACGCTGTGTGGCCATTTCCAGATGTGACCGTCACTGCAGTGGTCCCAACTACCTTTGCTTCAGGCCTCACTTGTTAGATAATCCTGGCTACGCCACTGATTATGATTAGACCGCTACTTGTATTAACTAAAGAATGATACAATGATGTTGGAGACTGAGCCATTCATAGTAAGACTAGACCAACAGTACCCCCACCTCTGGGGAATACCGAGAAATCAAATAACGACGAGCCAAAAGAAAGAAGAGAAGGAGAAAAGAACTAAAGAAAACCTGTGTCTGTATTGTGCCAACGCTGGACACTTTTTACAGAATTGCACCAACAAACCATAAAGGAACAGTCTGGGAAATGCTTCAGATCAGCAGCAGTGGGGGTTAGGCCATCGAGTAGTAAGGTTCAGAAAACCTGGTACAAAGTGTGGCCAAAATATTGCCAAGTATTTAATCACAGGTAATGACTTCAGGGAAATTAATGGAAGGGAGCAAGCAGTACCTGTGTGCCTGGTGGGGCCCACTGGAAATTTCATGGGCATCACTTATGCAACCAATTTTAGAGCTCCCATCAGCACATAGGGCAATAAAGAGTGGGTCCATTTTGCTGACATCGAGAGGAATCAAGGAAGAAAAAAACTGAGATGATGCTCCCTGTACCCCTGACCATTATGAGGGAATACACTTTGGCTTAATTGCATCACCACAATTTGGCCTGTTCTTGAGGTAGCCTATGATGAGCAAAAATAACCCAACTATAGATCACACTCAAGGAACGGTGCAGTTTTCCTCAAAGGACTTCAAGTCATTCTGCACGAAGAATCAAGCGATAAAGCAATTGAAAGCCCAAAGTCTTCACTACCGTGACTATTTTCTGTCGGAGGCCCACTTTGAAGTTTAAAAAAAGTTTATTTTTAAAAAGAAATCCTTTTGGTAATGATGAAATATTATGTTTACAAAACAAGATTGTTTTGCTCACTTTTCAGGGAATTTAGGGATTTATGACAAACAACCCTTCCCAAATGTTGTTGGGGCCTGCAGGAGAAAGTAAAGGGGCTTTTCATATGAGTTTTCTTGAGCATGGCTTCAACATGACTCACTATGACAGAGTAGAAAGTTCACAAGTCTAACTGCTGCTGAGCTAAAGACAGGCTTTGTGCCCTTAAACGCTTTGCACAGATGAACAAGCATAGCTCCTGGTCAAGTATGCAATCCTTGTGGTCACCATGGCTCAAAATGCAGGCAGCGTTCATAATTGGGATGCTGGTGGGGGTAATGTCGTTGTCGAGGTAATCTTGTCTAGAAGGGTGATTATTTCCTTTCTCCCACTGGTGAGGTTGACTAAATGAATTGGATAGAACAAAGAGTACAAATATGCTGCCTTAAAGGAGTAGTTAATAGATGTTTTCATTTGGACACAGAATGAGCATTAATCAGGAGGCAACATGCCATAAGTTTGTTTTCAATCTGATCTGGAGGATGGTGCTCTTGGGTATCTAGTGTGCCTTGGAGTTTATCCTGTAAAGGTTCTTAATAGGACTGTTATTGTCTTGCTAACTTGAATAACTGGTTGCTAGAGCTATTTTGTTATGAATGCCATTTCAGTAAGTTACTTTGAATTATAGCTAGCTCATAGTTTACAGAGTCTAATGTTACTGTTCAAAAAAGGTAGCAGGTGCCCTTCTCCAGAAACAACAAGACATGATAAGCTGTTCTGTGTTTTTTCCCACATTGAGAGTCTGCAACCAATGCTTTTTGCTCAATATACCTTTCACAGATTGGAAATATCCATTTGTATATCAGTCTTTGTCCCGCCCACATGGGCAGTCCAGCACGAAATGCTATGGCAATTCCCTTCTGAACCAGAGTACCAACAGCAACCCCATACACGTGTGTCAGCCTTGTTGGGCCTAATCAGTGAGGTGGAGCTGTATGTCTCTGAGCACAGTGAGCAGGGGGTCCACGTTTTGGGTTTCCCCAGGTAACTCAGGGTGATCAACCTCAAGTTCCTTGCAAAAAATGTTCAAAAAAGGTAGCAGGCGCCCCTTTCCAGAAAGAACATGGCATGATAAACTGTTCTGTGGTTTTTTCCCACATTGAGAGTCCACAGCCATTGCTTTTTGCTCACTGTAACTTTCAGGGAGGGGAAATATCCATTTGCATATAAGTCTTCTTTCCCGCCCACATGGGCAGTCCAGCACCGAAATGCTATGTAAATTCCCTTCTGAACAAGAGTACCAACAGCAACCCGTGTTTCAGCCTTGCTGGGCCTCATCAGTGAGGTGGAGCTGTGCCTCTCAGAGCATAGTGAGCAGGGGCCCACGTCTGGGCTCCCCCAGGTAAGTCAGGGTAACCAATCCCAAGTTCCTTGCAAACATTTTTCAAAAAAGGTAGCAGGTGCCCCTCTCCAGAAAGAACATGACATGATAACCTGTTCTGTGGTTTTTTCCCAAATTGTGAGTCTGCAGCCATCGCTTTTTGCTCACTGTACCTTTCACAGATGGGAAATAAACATTTGCATTTCAGTCTTTGTCCCGCCCACATGGGCAGTCCAGCACCGAAATGCTATGGCAATTCCCTTCTGAACAAGACTACCAACAGCAACCCCATACACGTGTGTCAGCCTTGTTGGGCCTCATCAGTGAGATGGAGATGTGTCCCTCTGAGCACAATGAACAGGGGGTCCACATCTGGATTGCCCCATTTAACTCAGGGTGACCAACCCCAAGTTCCCTGCAAAATAAATTCAAAAAATGTAGCAGGCGCCCTTCTCCATAAAGAACATGGCATGATAACCTGTTCTGTGGTTTTTTCCCACATTGAGAGTCCGCAGACATCGCTTTTTGCTCACTGTAACTTTCACAGATGGGAAATACCAATTTGCATATCAGTCTTTGTCCTGCCCACATGGCAAAAAACACAGACCAGGTTATCATGCCATGTTCTTTCTGGAGAGGGGCGCCTGTTACCTTTTTTGCCTAACGTGACTGGACACAAGTCCATCATGTCTCTTCTTCCCTTTCCCTACCACTAACCCCATGTTCTCCCCAAGCATACTTCTACACACATCCAACTCTTGCCACAAACATTCTTGTCAACTGGCTCGGCAAACCCAGTGCTCTCCCTTGATATGCGATTCTTTCTTCCAAACTAACCTGGTGACAGCCGCCACACTACTAGTGCCCGCTTGAGCACCTCTCAAGTCCATCAAACACCACTCACCATTTAACCACATCTAGTGCCACAATTGGTCAGTTGTAGCTGTTGCCATCACAATAAAACTCTGCTCTAATCCGAGCTGTACTCTCCTGAGTTCTACACTCATGCTTACCAATACCTTATTGCATTTTCGAATTTGTCTCTATTTAAATAATCTTGGCTTTTGTACTTGTCTTTCTTCGAATAACTCATATATGTTCTGCATTCATATGCTGACACTGTTTTCAGAGCACCCCAGGGTCCCCAGCACCTTTAGGTGGACTCACCGGGCCTTCTTTGCACCGCTGATGCAGTTTGCATCTTGTTGGGATGAGTCTTTCATCCGTTCTTTTGCTTCGAGTGTGTGAATGTTCCTCCAGTTGTTCATGTGGCTCCGTGGTCACAGGGCGGCTTGCCTCTTTGGTCTGATTCTATTGGATTTCTGAAATGATGTTCAAAGATTTTTGACAGAGAAATATAAGAAACCAGAGATGTTATATGTGTGTTGTATATGTTTGAGGTTTAAATGGGATTTTGACTAGAGTGACAAAAAGGAAGAGGTTTCTGACTTTTTCAATCTGGGGATTTGTGGAATGACAAGACACCAAGAACTTGGGTATTATAAGTTCTTCTTCAGGAGGAAATGGAGAATACTGTGTCTCATCTGATGGAGGCACCACTCCCCGGACAGATGTCTCCTCCAATGTGATCCTCCCTCACATGTCCATCCCCACAGTCAGGATCAGATAGTGACTGCTCTCCCCTGGTCACATGGGAGGAGGTCACTTCTGGGGAATCAGTGATGACTCCATTTGATTCATCACACAGCTCCATCCTATTTCTGGAAGGACATCCATACAATTAGCTAAATATGGCATACCTTCTTTTTCCAAGGTTCTTTCTTCAGCTCTTGCACAAAGCTTTCTAGGCAGCTCTTGACAGATCAATATCTAGTAAGGGGCCAAACATACTGTACATTTAATTTGAGAATACAGGTTTATTAAAGTGCCTACACTATACCTATACCACAATCCCCTTATTGCACTGTTGGTCCGTTTTCCTTCACCTTTCTGCAACTGCAACAACCCTTTACAACAAGGGATACTGTACCTAGATTTGTGGATCACTATTAGGAATACACATTCTACTTATCCCATTTCCTGCACAAAATCTCACTGTGAAGGACTCCATACAGGATGTTATCATCATTCTGATGATCATTTACACAGCTCACACCACTTGAAGGGATGGTGTGGATTTTAATGTTGGTCTGTGGCTGTATGAGCTGTGTGAGAGGAGTGTAAGGATTCTGAAATATACCGGGGTAGGCCTCTGAGATACATTACTAGGGATTCGGGACACTGTCCTGATTGTCTGATGAACTGATGAATACCAGAGAATAATGTTGTACATATCTTATTCTGTTCCCAGAGGAAAACTGACCTGCCTTGTTCATTCATAGTTAGATCCCCTGTGTCTTCAATATAGGTGATTGCTTCTGAAAGACCTCTTGTTGGAGTAGTTGGTACTTGTGCAGTTTGGTAATACTAACATTTATTGTAAGCAGTCACAAGCTGAAGATCATGAATGCTATTACAACTGCATGTAAGAACTTGCTGAGGTCCCAGTAAATATCTCATTGTGTCTATGTGAAGCATTGCAGGCACCTCTGTGCTTCCAATTCTGACGAGTGACATTTTGGGTTTCCGCTGGTTTTACGATAGGATATATCATCAAAGTTACGGAATAATCAATTGTCCGCTTTGGTAAGCTTCCCTTTTTGTCAAGCAAATAAAGTTTAATGGAGACCTGTTGTTCGTATTCAACAAAAATAAGGTTCCATAATACAGACCGCTCATACATGCGCATGAACACATGACCTTGGTTAACATGGGTAAAATTATTAACTTTGCCATTAAATATGTTTATCTTTAATTTAAAAACACTGCACGCAACATATATTTTACAGTATTAAAGAAAACAAAATAAAACAAAGGACATGTTTACTTTTCTTCAAAAGCTTACTATTTTTAATTTTGACTGTACTTGACTGTCCACAGGAAACATCGCTGTGTAGTAGGTAATTGACCGGGAACGAGTTGTCAGTCAGTGAGCCAATCTGGGATCCAAGCTTGGGAGACCACACTTTATCATATCCCTGAACCCTGAGCCATGGTCGACTTTTTGTGCTTTGTGTTTAGGAATAGATAGAGAATAGAACGAGTCTGCCAACCATCGGGCAGAGCTAGGTCCAGATATCCAAAAAGGAGGTGGATGAAAGAGATGCCCAATAGGATGTGGCACAGAGGATCCAAGCCAGCCAAGCAGGTCCCACATATTAGTACATCCAGGAGTGTAAGAATTTGGAGGGCTTTGGGGAATTAGAAAATGTTGGCCATAAAGGGGAGCAAAATACATAGTAATGTGAGGTCTAGCCCCTGCCAATGCACTATGAGTTGTGATGCCTAGTAAATTGCTATTACCCTCAGCTCCCCTCCTTCACAAAAACAAGTTTCTGTCACCTGAAAGAAAAATGTTTTAACAGTGCTCTCGCTTTATACTCTCCTGTCCCTCCCATGCACTACCCCTCCTCTTTCTGGGCCTATAACAGGTGATGGGCATTTACCCTCTTGGTTTTCTCTTTTCTATGATAGAGGCAGGAGTTATGATGGCAACATGTCACACTGGCATGCTTAAGAGTCAGTGACCTGCATATATTTCAGGGGGAATGTGATCAAGAGTAACCAATGCCTCCTGCAACTCTTGGCAGGGTCAGGGAGAGTGGCAGAAGGGGGCAGAATCTTGGAGTTTCATTCTGAACAGGCTATGCCTGAACAGATCATGACATACAGATGGGAAGATGCGTGCTGACGTACCGACTTTGAGGTGTAGAGGGGCAGCAGGATGCTGATCTCTCTGGAACAAATAATACACTAAGAATATTAAAGCGGGCACAGGATTTCAGCATAAATACAGTGTTTCTCAGTTGAATAATTGCAGCATGCACAGGGTTTGTGCAGTATGGGCAAATGTGTCTGCAAATCTCGCAGTTGGGTTGAGACATTGACATTCCCTTTCCCCTAAGCAGAGGCGTTCTGAGAAGTCATGCAACCCGCATAGCTCCCGGCATATGAGCAGAGGTTCCCACCCATAGACTAGGAGCAGGGGTCGTATGAGAAGAGCAGATGGGAGAAGCAGAAGATATTCTATCTCCAGGGATTCCTATGAAATAAGCCGAGTTTAAGGATATGGTGGACTTGGCCATTTCAGAGACTTTGATAAAAGAGGGGGTGTAAAAGCTCTTTGAAAGCATTCAGATGCAAAGGGTTGTTACCTTTCGAAAGACGTTGAGAGATAAACCAGGAAAAGGGGGCATTTGTCAGTCAACAAAATATTATGGGTATATCTCAGG
The DNA here is from genome assembly GCF_040938575.1 of Ambystoma mexicanum. Classification (NCBI taxonomy): domain Eukaryota; kingdom Metazoa; phylum Chordata; class Amphibia; order Caudata; family Ambystomatidae; genus Ambystoma; species Ambystoma mexicanum. Next base: position 268,641,424 of record NC_090941.1, read on the forward strand.
TGCTTGTTATTAAGACAACATGAGCAGAAATAACAAGGGAGTAGTAACATCATCCTCCCCAAGTGTATGTCCAAGTGCTACCTAGTTCAGAATTGTGAACCAGTTCTTTCAGAACATGTGGCGGTTGACTCCTCAGTGCCTAATCTCACTAGTGCTACAGTCGTGGCGGTTGAGCATATGATGCCCTAGGATGCATCTGACCGGAAAGCTGGATTCATCATTAAAGAAATCTCGTGGATCCAATCTTGCTCTGTTGGATGGTATCTCTCTGGTTCTATGGCCCAGTCAGCGGTGAAGAACCTGAAGAAAATGTGCAGCATGGTGTCAATGGAGGAGGATTGCAGCAAGGTTCTCTTGCACATCAAATAGGAGTTACAACTTTTGTTGGACATGGCGATGTGTGTAATTTCATCAGGAGCTTTGGCAGGTTGTGCCACCAAGTCATCTCGCCATAATTTATATTAAGGGTTGGCAGATGCACCAGACTCAAAATAATATATATTTGCAATTGCTGTTCTGGAAAAAGTATTGTTTGTGTCAAAATGTGATGAGTTGGTGAAAAAGATCCATGATAAATTTACCTTCTCTTGGAGTCTTCAGTGGGACACAGAGGAGACAAAAGACAAGTAAGACATTAGGCAAGGTCCTTCCGGAAGTCCATAGGATTTCCAAGAGTCAAGAATCACCCTGGCTCTAGGAAGAAACCATCCACTTCAGGTTTGCAACTAGACAGCAGCATTCCTGACTATCCTGACTATAGGGCCTCATTACGACCCTGGCGGAAATCGAAAAACGATGGCGGAAATGCAATACCGCCATCGAATAGCGCTCGGTGCGACTATGACCCGTCACCGCAAAGTACGAAGCCATTAGCGACACCGTAGTGAACGCCAACGCTAACTGCCCCAAGTACGCGCGCGCGCGCCATGCCAAACCGTAAATACCACCATGGCGCAAGGGTACGCGAATTCCGACCCTAGCGGACATGTACCTAACGCCACCAAGCACGGCGGAAAGTACCATTCCGCCATGGTGAGAAGTACGGCATCGCGAATCAACCGTAAACGGCCCCACTGAGTGCCTGTACACCGCTCCCTGCCCACAAAGTACAACTCCCCGTAGGTGCAATGAAGTCACAATGCAACCAGTGAAATGTACAAGTCACCCATGCATGCCAACGAACAAAAGATTCACAAGAGGGGCCAATGGGAGCTGCAGGGCACAGATGGCACGAATACAGAAGCCATTCCAATGGACATGACCACAGTCCCCCCCCAAGAAACGCACGCAAACACAGGCACCTGTGACCAGCAATATTCCGAAAATCACATCATTCCACCAGTCCACCTGGCTGACCGGCATCTGTTACACAAAACCCAATCCCCCGCCCCTGAGCATGACAACATTCAAACAGTCATATTGGCAGCCCCCATCCCTGACCTCACTGGGCTTCGTAGGCAAACGCGCCCAGCACAGTACCACGCAACTAAACTCCGAAGCTGGAACCCAATGCAGATCTCCTCACAATACATCGCTCCCCAAATAGGAATATGCCACATCACTCGCAAAGAAGAACGCTACACGGCCCATATCAGAATAGAAATTTAATGCACAACAAAATCACCAAGCCCATACAGCCATTAGGCCATGAACTCCAAAACACATATCACCATTGTGGGCTGCATCCGCAAGAAATGACCAGCTACTACTTGTGTGACGCCCTGTTCCATCATGGTACACAGAGCCACATTCACGTACGAAAAGGCAACATGGAAGCGCACAGAACCGCAGGGCCGTCCCAATGGGGAGGCACTAGTCCAGCTGAAAGGCCGAAATGTTGCTCCGAGCCACTAGTACTGCGTAAGGGCATGTGGCCCATTGGCGATCGTCCCATAAGATCGTAATGCTGCTCCACTGATTAACACGAAGCAGCAGGTGTCGGGAGTAAAAGCCATCTGCAGGAGTGGCATACAGATGGCAGTGGCAAAAGGGGAGGAGATACCTGTCAACCAAAAGAAAAGAAAAAGAACAGAATGGCCATCAGAACTACATTCGAACAACTCACTTCAATGATCACACTAAATCCACAGCCATAAGCATGCTAGCCCACTCCAAAGGATCATCACCACCCCAAAACCACTTGCGACTCATAACCATCTATATCGCGGTGTAAACACCATCACAAACGAGTGTACCTGTGCATGCGTCTGTCAAAACAGAATCCATCAGATGGGAATGTTAACGTGCATGGACACAAGTGTCTGAAGGCGCGTCGAGACAGGGAGGGCCCAACAAGGCCAGATAGACGATGGTCCCACTATGGCAGCCCTGCATCACATAGCGCAGGGGAGGCGGATAGATTCCAAGAAGCCCTGTACATGGCAAACTCTGTATCAAATCATCTGCCCATGCATCCATTCATCATTCCCTCATCCCGGTATAAAAACGCCTGAATATTTACTCACATAACATTAGAAATATCCATTGAGTCTGTGCGTTATGCAGCCTGCAAAATCCACAGTGCCCCAGCCCGTAATTCCAGTGTTGTGAAGTAACATGTATTTGGGAACGTCCGGCCTCATCGCCCACGTCGCTATTGCGCATCCCAAACTATTCATATCAATCATTGCATCCTCGCCATGGCCCCTGTCTCAAGGACATTGAACAATAGAACGTTATATTTGCAGTCAGACCTGTGGGCATCTCCTCGCCGCTAGCTGAAAACCGAAAGCGCCGCCCTTCGAATTCCTCATTTGCAACATCACGTCGAAAAGGCATCTGTGGCCGTTTGAAATCACAAATTAATCCATCTAGTGCGGCTGTGTGTGAAAATGGCAACTGCCTTCACCCACAAATGGGACGCCCCGCCCGTCGGTGCAACTCGGTACAGTGATGCATGAGGGCCCACCGTTACTCGAGTACTACGTTCCACTGACCCTTCACAAGTCTGTTCGCGACTGCAAAGATTGTATGTGAAACAATGGGACCATAGCCGAATGTACATATCAACAAATGTTACACGGCCATCGGGTACAAATACATGATTGCAATAGCAAGATGCCATTACTCGAATTGCAGCGTTGTGTGCGGGACGTGCTCGGCCAAAGGGGAGAGCAGCTTGCACAGGTGGAATGAATCACCACAGGTGGAGGCCATACAGCCTGAAAACACATAAATTGCACACCCAGTCTCCTCCCACAACCACACCCACTCCGAAATGCTACCGGCAGGACTCGCGATGTTGGCCCTGGGGGACCTGATAGCACTGCAAGTACTCCAACTCCAAGAAGAAGACGAACACCAACTACAACCGGCCGCACGGAGGGGACGCAGGAGGAGGAGGAGGCCAAGGCAGGGCCAGCAAGGGCCGCCAGCACAGCCACTACCACCACGCAGGCAGCCCGCAATCCCACGCCTCCGAGCACATCCGTTCAACCTCACTGATGAGCAGATCCACACCCTCTACCGTTTGGACCGGGACACCATAGCCGCCATTGTGGACATGACACAGGCTGACCTTGTCAGCATGATAGATAGCCCAACCGCCATCCCACCCCTACTGAAGGTGGTGTCTGTACTCCACTTCCTGGCCACAGGCACCTACCAGCACACAGTCGGACAGTTGCACGGCATTTCTCAGCCACTGTTCTCACGGACACTATTGCAAGTGCTCGATGCCCTCCTGCAGCACGCAGACGACTACATCTCTCTACCACGCTCGGAGCAGGAAATTACCAACACAAAAGTGGGATTCCATGCACTTGCCGGCATACCGGGTTGCATTGGTGCCATCGACTGCACCCATGTGGAATTGGTCGTCCCACATGCCATGGAGGCCCAGTACCGCAACCGAAAACAATTTCATTCCCTGAATGTACAAATGGTGTGTGACTCCAACAGGATCATTACACATTGTTGTGCCCGATTCCCTGGATCAACCCATGATTCTATGGTCTTGAGGAACTCTACAATACCACGCTACATGGAGCGACACGCAGGGAACAGATCCTGGCTACTCGGTGAGTCTCATTACATGCATGATAATGTGGGGTATGTGATTCGGCAATGACCTGGCAGGAAGGGGGGGGTGTGCGTACGTAGCAATGGCATTCCACATCATACGTTTATCGTCCACATACAGGTGATGCTGGATATCCACTGAAGAGATGGCTCCTCACACCAGTCCGGAACCCACGGGACCAGCATGAGGAGGACTACAACCATGCCCACTCACGTACCCGTGTAGTCATTGAACAGGCATTCGGCCTACTGAAGACTCGTTTCCGCTGCCTCAGCAGGTCTGGCGGGGCACTCCTGTACCGCCATGAGAAGGTTGCAAAGATGGTCATGGCATGTGTCATGCTCCACAACATGTGCGTACGTAGAAATGTGCCCATGCCCCCTGACGCAGAACTGCAAGCACCTGAAGATGGTCATGATGAGGGTGGGGATGTGGCAGCACCTCAAGGAGTCTGCGAGGCACCGGAGGGCCGTGACATTCGTCAGCATCTCATTGATGCATGCTTCTAGCACTCACGTCTGGTGGCTGATACATGGACACGGTACTCGTGGCACTGTGTGTGTCTGGTACATGCACAATATGGACTGTACGCCTATGATGGCCTAGTACACAAAGATCATTGTCCACACATCTCATTGGTTGATCGTGCACTGTTTATGGCATATGTGATATCATGTTGAACACCCTATCGACCCGCCACCCAAGTGAGCCCAAAACACCCCCTCCACCCTCCTACCTCCCCCCCGAACACCAGTGTCCAAAGATGCTCATTGTCAGTGGGCAGTCGCTATTGCAAGCCCCCTCTGCGGGTATCAGGGGCACCCCTGCCTGTGGAGCGCAGGTTCCTCCCAGATCTACGTTGGGGGCTGCCCTGGACGGAACTTGCAACGGATGATGTCTCTGCCTGCTCACGTCCATGCATGTCCCTAAGGGCTTGTGAGAGCTCAGTGAGCACACGGCGCACTGCGGCAAGTTCGGCACATACGTCTTTGGACGTCGCATGCAGTTCCCCCCTCAGGCTCTCGGTGCTTCTCTCCATTTGGACTCTCAGGCTCTCGGTGCTACTCTCCATTTGGACTCTCAGGCTCTCGGTGCTACTCTCCATTTGTACTCTCAGGCTCTCGGTGCTACTCTCCATTTGTGCCCTTAGTGTCTCTGTACTTCTCTCCATTTCTGCCCTAAGTGTCTCAGTTGATGTTTCTATGTCTGCCTTAGTGCCCCCACATTCATCGGCATGGTCCTTGAGGAGCGTGGCCAGTTGCTGCTGTTGCACGATTAACTGGTCGAGGGACTGTTGCCTCTGCTGGGCCATGGCCATTTGCGGGGGTGTCACAGAGGGGCTGGTGACCTCATGTTGCCTTGCCACAGGGCTTGTGGGGGATGGCCAGTCGTCGTCTTGTGGGTGCCCCTGCGTGGTATCCTCATGTTGTACGGGATGGGACAGACAGGGGGATTGGGACAGGTCATGGATGGATCTGACTTCGACATCCCCGTCTTCTGTGTCGGAGCATGCTGCCATCAATGGGGTGTCACCTATGGTGCTGCTGCCACCAGAGGCAGTGCCTTCTGTGGCATCCGTTGGGGGGACCTGTGGTGGTGGTGTTGTGGGCATGCTGGCTGCTGGGGTGCCTGTTGATGTTCCCTCCTCTGTGCTGCCACCTGATTTGTGCTGCTGCCGTGTCTTGATGCGTGCAGCTGAGGTGGAGGGTCTTTGGCCGTTGGTCTTGGCCCTCTTTGCAGGTGTGCTGGTAGGGGTGTCCTGATGCTCGTCGTTTGGATCGGACCCTGTGGTGGAGTAAAGGAGGGCGAGGGTTATTAATGGGTCTGTGGGAATTGGAATGGCATTGTATCACATGCATTGGGGTGGTACCTGAGGGTGATTTGGGTCGGGGCCTTGGAGGTGCTTTCATTTGTGTGTGGAGTGAGGGTGCAGTTGTTTGGCAGCCTGCAGTTAGGGTGTGCCTGCTGCACGTGTAGTGGGTGTTTTAGGGGTTTTTAATTATTTATGTATTTATTGTGTGTTTTAAAGTGCGCTATCAGGCCGATGTGTGTGGACGTTCTCCTGGACATGTGTTTCTGTTGCACTATGTGGACACATGGTACTTCACATGATTGGACATTGTGGATTTAGCATTGTTTTATTTGGCCCACCTACCTGAATCTTCGGATGTCTGCACTCCTTTCTCCATCCCTCCGACTCCCTCTATGCTCTCCATTCCAATGGTGGAGGCACAGATTTCTTCCCAGGGGGTCAACTTGATGGGTGATTCAGGACCTCCCCCGGTGGCTGTGGCAATGTTGCGGTTGGCAGAAAGTATGCTACGGACGCGTATCCGCAGGTCGTCCCATCGCTTTCTGCATTGCTGTGGGTTGCGGGGTGCGGTCCCCACCGCACTTACCCGCTGTGCCACCAGAGCCCATATGGCCTTCTTGTTCGCAAGTGCCGTCCTGGTCATTTGCGTGGAGAAGACGACGGCAGCATTCTCCTGGAGGGTCTCTGTTAGCACGGTGAGTTCCTCACGGGAGAAGTGGACCTGCCGCTTGCGGTCGCACGCTTTCTTCGCTACTTTTCCCATTTTTCTTGGTTTCGCTAGGGTGGATGACGGGTTGGGGTGTGTTTCAGGGTAGTGTTTTTAGTGGTTGTGTGGATTTTGTGGTTTTATAGGTGTACGGCGGGATGTTTCCCGTTCCGGGCCCATGTTTTTACTTCCGTTTCCGTATATTTGCGGTCGCCGTACTTTCCGGTTGGCGCTCACTGCGGTGTCCGCTGTGATGGGTGGCGGTATTGCACCTAGGGCGCCGTACGGCGGCGGTGTGGGCCGTTTTGGGGTCATTTCCGCCATCGCGGACTTTGCACTTCCGCCATGGCGTGGTGCTCATGCCCGATGGGTCGGAATGGGCCGCACTTTGCTCCTTCGTGCAATGGCGGAAACGCTATTTACGCTGTGGCGGTCCGGTCAGTCACTTTCCGCCAGGGTCGTAATGAGGGCCTATGTGTGTTATAAAGGGCAGAAATAAGTGACAGTCGGAGGCCAGTTGAAGGCAAGAAGCCTGGGTAACATGAATGAATTCCAGATTCATGGTTAATATACATTGTATCAAGGGATATGTTGTAGAATGTTGTATACCTGCTCTCAGATGGATACAATCGAGTCTGAGATTCAGAGGCACTTGGCCAAACAGGCAGCCCTCCAGTTGATGATTGTGGATCTTTTAAAGAAACAATCAAAAGTTGTGGTGCCAGCAGAAGACTTAGGACTCTATTCTCTAGAACTTCTTGTTTCAAAGAATTCAGGAAGGATTGTCATGTACATGAATTTGAAGGTGTTTAATCATTCCAGATTTCCCCTTCATGTTGGAGATGTTGCAAAAGATTGTCTCTCTGCTACAGTGAGGTCTGCTTCTCTCAATGCTCAATCTTCTTGATCCCTACCATCATGTTCCATTAATATATCATCACCCGAAGTATCACTGGTTCATGATCTGGAGTATGATATGATATGATATGATATGGCATTTGTAACGCGCCTATACACAAGTGTTTCAAGGCGCGACGAGGCAGGGGGGGGGAACAAGGGGAGACAGACAACCATCTTACTAGGCCAGGTGTCATTCAGATCGCGCAAGTGCAAGGGTAGAGGGGAAGGGAAAAGTGCATGGGGGAAAGGGAGAGGGGAAAGTGCAGTACAGGGTTATAAGCATACAGCATACAGGATAAATAACAAGGGCCAGCTGGTGGCAAGTGCGAGGTAAGTGCAAACAAGCGCTGGGAAGGGGGGCTGTATGGATACAGACACAGCCCCGTAGTGCAGGGGTTGCCGTGGAGGCAGTGCAGGGGAGAGTGGCTGGGCCGAGAACGGTGAATGGCCCAGTTGCAGATTCAGTGCAGTTTCAGTAGTATTAGCAGGGGAGAGGGGGAGAGAAAGCGGAGGCAAAGAGGAAGGTTTTGAGGTGCATTTCTAGTATGCATTTCTAGTATGCAGACCTCCCGTTTGGCCTGAAGATGGCTTACAGGGTTTTTACAAAATTGGTGGCCCACTCATGGCTCATTAGCATCAGCAGCAGATAAGGATTCTCCCTTACCTCACCAACTGACAGAGCATCAGGTCTTTGCTCAATGAGATCAGGGCACATATTAGCAGGGCATACTAGCTGGTATCCAAGCTGTTTTGAGACTGGATGTAACTGGAGCCACCTTTGGATCAAATGTGTCGATGATGTTCCTTCCGGGGTAGAGCACATAGGCATTGATGCATACGTTATCCCAGCCTTTGGCTTGTCACTAGGACTCAGCCTGAAATTGGCTCAGGATCCAAGTGCTTTTGGCAGCATGCATTTTTCTAGTTCTCCTGGCTTGATTCCATCTCAAGGTGATAGTCAACCATATTCTGTGATTCTGGAATCCTGCATCAATGGATTACACACAGTTGAACCCAGTGTCAGAGGAAATAAGAATACACCTGAACTGGTGGTTGTCTCAAAATAAACCAACTGAAGAGTGCTCAATGCATAAAGGGAGGCATTCATTTTGATATCAGTAATCAATCACATCGAATGGGGAGCAACATTCCCAGCTTTCAGCACAGTGCAAACAATCCCAATTGAGAGTTTGTCCTCAATGAATTGGAAATCATTATTGGTGATCTCGTGAGCGCTGAGAGTATTTTCATCATTCATGGAAAATAATGTGGTGTTGGATCAGACAAAAAAACAAGGTGCTAAAGGTCTGTATAAAACACCAGCTCTAAATTGCTCTAAAGTGGCAGAATAGTTATTCACCTGAATGTATCATCCTCTGCTCAGGCGCTCATTTGTTCAAATTCAGGGGGGTCTGTATATGGATGCAGATCAACTGAGAAGTGTTTTCCCAGCTTTGACAGAGATGAACTTGCTGGCAGAAAGATTCAATGAGATTCTTCAGAGGTTTGCCAGGCCCAGGTTAGACTTGTTTGTTTCTCTATTGCTGATATTCTGAATCAGAAATCTATAACTTGTGGGCCTGGGGGCACAATGCTCTGAACCTGGCATGGCCATTGATTATGTTGCATGCCTTCCTTCAGGGATTTTGAGACCAATGGTGCTCAGGCTGATAGCAATGGAGAAAGCACAGATGATGTTGCTGGTTTCTCTTCGGCTGCAAAGGACAAGATGTCCCCTCATACTGCATCTTGCAGTGACTCGGGAGATGATTATTTTCTGTCACCCCTCAGGTTCCCTATCCCAGCTCAAAATGTAGGCCTGGAAGTTAAGACACAGGGGTTCAGATGAAGGAGCCCTGGACATTCAGAAGGCTACGAGGTAGGCCACAAACCAGGCTTATTGTCATCAATTGTGTTAATTTCAGTGCTGGTGTGCATTGACAGTGTTTCACTCTCTTCTCTGGCCTTCTCCTAGAATTCTGGATTTTTTGCTAGGCAGGTTTCAGAAGGGGCTAACTATAGCATTGCTCAAGGTAAATGAAGGCTTTAAGGGGGTGTTTGGGGTATGGACATTCTGGAAGATCTAAAGATGTATTTAGTTCAACGCCCGTAGGTGGAAGCAAGTGCCACCTTGAGATCTGCTGTTGGTCTTGGATGTGTTAACCAGGCACCCTCTTGAACGTACAGTCTTTTAGATTGGATTGGCTATCATTTAAATCTCTGTTAATTTGAGCAGTAGCCTCTATTAGAAGATTGGAAGAGAAGGGGATGTTTGAGCTTTGTGGCACCTGCCCCCTCACTTGACTCTTCTTCCAGAAGCCTCTATTTTAAGGCCAGATCTGGTGTTTCTTTCCAGGATATGTGTATCCTATCATTTGGATGAGGGTACAATCCTTACTGCCATCAGGTGTTTGGTTGGATCAGAAGAGGAGAACAAATTGACCCTCTTAGATGTCAGGTGGGATCACCATATTTATCTGGACCATACTAACTCTTTGCATCTTTTGGGAGTAACAATAACGGGTGGACACAAACAGTCTCTCCTCTTAGACGCTGGGTAAGGTTGGTTATCTCAAAAGCATTTGAGGCAGAAGCGGTTGCTCTTCCTCCTATGGTTCGGGCGAGATCAACCAGGGATGTGGCGGCCCAAGTGGTGGTGGTTCACATATTACCAGGGCTGCAATCTGGGCTTGCTCCTTGACATTTTTTACAGCACTGTATGGTGCAGATGCCTGTCTCAGAGGATCTGGGAGTGGGTCAATCTATTTGAAATCGGTAAGTTCCATTTTTTATCACATGTCTTTTAATAAAGTCATTACATTTGGACATGAATGGGATACTTTTGTTTGTCATTCTCTGCCTGGTGTGACATCGATCCTTGTTTCATGTGGAAGGTGATATGTGGGTTTGAGGATAATGCTTGGATTACTTTTTACTTTTGGTAACCAAATGTACATCAGTTTACATTCCTCATTATCTTAGTCACATCGTGCCTGCCGGAACTGGTGGAGTTGGCGTTGTAAGGACACAATGGGCCTCATTACAAGAGTGGCGGAATGGGTTAACGGGTGCTGCAAAAGGATGCAGACCCGTTAACAACATTCCACCACATTACGAGGTCCCCTCGTGCAGACGTGCAGAGCGGGTCCCGCGAGGGGAAGAGGGAGCTAACAACGGGCCTGTCGTAATCAGCCCATTGTTAGCTCCCTCCCCCATTCCCATTCAGCCCTATGGGGGCTGAAATGGGAATGAGGAAGGTCCTGTCGCGGGTTCCTGGCGGGAGGAATTACCGGGCCCTCCGAACTCGGAATGGCCTGGTAATTCCCCATTCTGGGAACCCAGACCCAAAACCTGATTTTGATCACACATGTTTCCCTTTTTCCATAATCATTGCTCCATCCACTCTGTTATTAGCCCACACTGTTCATCCCTTTTCCAGGCTCATTCTTTCATCTACCTTTTTTCCTGTTTTTTTTCTGTCCTTTTATTTTTCTCTCACATGTTTGTCCAAACCTCTCCCTAGACTGCAACTATCACGTGTTCGTACTATACACGTTGTCATTCCTTCTATGTGTACACCAAAAGGGCACATTTACACTGCATCCCTTTCATTGCTCAACGTTCACCCCTTTACCCCTGATAGCCTAAGGTCACTCTCCCCACTTTAACCATGTGGCCTACCATTTCATTGATCCCTTTCCCCATGTTTCATTTTTGTAGAAATCATCCTTCCAAATGTCACTCTTTCTATCCCACCCTATGAAGGCTGCATTCCTGAGCTCCTTTAATGCTCCCACAGAAACAGGAGACAGGGGCCGAGGCACACATCTAATCTCCACCCCCACCCTCAATCTCACAGAAGGGGGCATCTGTACCATTCCACATGCAGTTTAGATTTTGCCCGCTTTTTCATTGCAGCCCCACACTGAGGTAAGACATGTTCTGCACACTGTCCACTTAAAAAGGCCCAGTCTCAGTAAGAAAGCAGTAGAAACAGATATCCAACATCATCACATCCTCTCACATGCCTCTCTTTTCAATGGCCACACTGGGAACATTTAGTTGGTCACACACTCAGTACTGAAACCTCCTTGCATCATACTTGAATGCTAAGGGCTCCATCACTTATGCAAACAGTAGTGGCAACAATGACACCCCTGCCGCATACCCCATCCCATTTGCCACTTGTCAGATATATGTAAATTGGTTTGAACTCTCGCCATTGGACCTGCATAAATCAGTTGCACCCAGTGTAGAATTTCACCCCCAACGCCATAGCATTTGAGAGTTTCCCACATGAAGTACCAGTCCACACTATAAAATGCCTTCTGTGCATCTAGGCTAACAATTTCCCACTTGTATGGATCCAACCCCATCCGCTCCGTAAGTAAGAATAGTTGTCTAATATTCGAGATTCTGTTCATCGGTGGTATAAAACCCAATTGATTATCGTGCACTAGTATAGATATAACCTGGGTTAGCCTCCCAGATAATAATTTGGTGAGTACCTTGATATCTACAGTAATCATAGATAGTGGATGATAAGAGCTACAATCTATCTTTTCTTTGTTTGGCTTAAGTAACAGTATGATGGCGCCTCCCTCATGGCCTCCAATAGTAGGCCTGTCTGCAATGCCTCCATATACAGTTCTAGTAGTTTAGGAACTAGTATACCAAATAATTCTTGGTAAAAGTCTACCAGTAGGCCCTTCATACCTGGTGTTTTGCCCCTGTTAAGATCCCTTATAGCTTATAGTTGGATTGACAGAATTCTTGTGATAGCGGCCAAACAGATCTTGAGAGAATGGAAAACCAGGAAGAAGTCGCAAGTTGAGAGTTGGATTAATGTCATGGTGATATTATCTGATTTTGAATGGGTCATGTTTCAAAGGAAGTGGAAGGTCAGAAATGATCAGACCCAATAGAAGCCTTTTAATGATTTATATGGTTAAATGTTAAATGTTAAATGTTAAAGATATTTGCACCGTCACCAACAGAGTTGGTCCCTAGTCGCTCTGGCTGATCTGTAAACGAGAAGGCGGGATGCGTTAGTAGGGTGAAGAGGGAGTAGGATAGTGAGAGGAGTGGTGTTCTGTTGGCAGCTTTATCTCGGTATACACCGTGCACTGAGCCTTGGTGGGAGTATTGGATGTCAGTCCACGTGTGCTGTTGGTGCGGTTTATTTGTTGTTGCAGTGTGGTGAAGTGCATGTGGCTTGCAGTGCAAGAGGTGGTTGTGTTCGTTTTTGAGCGAGTTAAGTATTCAGAGAGTCTGAGCCTTTTGGTAAGTAAAGCACATGTTTCGCAGCTAATCTTCACAGTATGGCTGAATGCCTAGATTTCGGGAATCCTGCATGTTGCAAAAACAGCTAGATTTCAGAGTCCCGTATGGTGGCAGAGAGGCAACAGAACAACCGAGCACCACAGTACCACATATATCCGGGTCCGAGAAGCAACTGAACAGTTTAGAAAAATCTTAAAAACACAGCCAGGTTTGAGAGTCCCATATTGGGGAGAGAGGTCTATGCCTAAAAGAGCCATTGGTGGTTTTTGCACGGCACACTCCCTGTTGTATTCTGATTAGCTATGTATAGTGTTGTATTCTAGTGAGCTATGTATAGCAAGATTGGAGTGTCTCTATACTGCTCCTTGGGTGTCGGAGCAGGAGATGTGGTGTTCCCTTTCCCTACTATATATGTGAATTTGTCTGCTGGAACTTTGGGTATGGTTCAGGGCCGGGATGCTATGGATGAGTTGTCTTAAGTGCTTCCGTCTTCGTCTGTCTATGTGTTCAGTCTTCAGAGTCTTCCTCTTGTGCCTATCTCTCATTAAGTCTTATGGTATGTTGTGTTCTTTAGGTTCTGTTCGTATTTGGTTGCTTGGTGGGAGCCAGGATCACTGTCTTCCTTCATTGTTGTTTTAACGGTGTGGGTCTTCGTTGGGCGGTCTTCTAGTTATGGAGTGAAGAGCCAGATTTTGAACAGTTTCCTGAATACTAGGTGGTTTCCTGTGCTGCCTATGTTCTTTGGTAGATCATTCCAAGTTTTCTCTGCCTGGTGTGAGAAAGAGGATCCTCTGAGTTTTCTTCTGTTGTAGGGTTTTGGTTCCAGATCGGATTTCGTTGCTTGATCTGAGCATTCTTGTCATCTGGTTTAGGTGTAGTTTATCTCTCAGGAATTCTGCACCTTGGTTGTGTATTGCTCTGTGCGTGATGCACACTGATTTGAATTGTATTTGTTGTTTTATTGGTAGCCAATGTAGTATTTTTAGATCGGGTGTGATGTGCTTCAGATCTTCAGCTTCAGAGGCATCAGATTGAGGTACTCAATGGTTTAAGCAGTCAGATAATGGAAAAAGAGAGATATTATTTTTGTTGTTATTAATGTGTGTGCAAATGTTTATTTTGTGTTTCTTTGTCTAGGGGTGGGAGAAATTGAGAATATTTTTGTAGTGGATTTGGTGTTATTAGGAATGGTGATTATCACCCTGATGAATATGTAATCAATTAATTTATGAATCATTTCTGGGACATGTTCAATGCTTAGTAGTTGTATGTGTTAGGATACACAATATTTCACTTGTATTATTTAAATGTACACTGTAATATCTACGCATATGCTTGTTTGAAAATAACAAATAAAGATGGTAAATAAATAAAAAAGATCCATTATAGCCCATTCAACCTCTGGAAGCTGAATGGGTGAATTCAGACCTTCCCCCTCCTCATAGCTAATCGTAGGTAACTCTGCTTCATACAGATGCTCCTGTGTCTGTACATGACCCTGACCAAGCATTTTATAGTATGGGTAGGTGTAATACTCTTTGAATATTTCATTAAATGCACATTTATTTTTTGTTAAAATACTGTGCCTATCCTTAATAGCTACTATAGGTAACTGAGTCCTCTCATTTTTAACTAACTAGCCCAATGTTCTCCCTACCTTATCAGCTTCATCATGAATCCTAGCAACATACAAGGAATAATCCACCTTACGCAATCTACTATACAGCCCAAAGACCTCTTTATGTCGATTGATTTGCACAAAATGCATCACCGTATTTGGAGCATGTTGTTCCAGATCCTGAATCATGCCCTCCAATTGAGTTATTTGTTCTGTAAATGTTTGCCGAACACTATATTATGTGGCAGTACATTGTACCCTGGTCACTACCTTAAAAGCATCCCATACTAGAGCTACTCCAGGGACTGATCCTGTGTTCAATGCAAAGAAATCTTATATCGCCTGTCTCATTGCTTCCCTGTGCGCCTGGTTCTCTAAAGCTTCCACCTGTAACCTCCAAGTTGGAAACAGTGATTTGTCAGTTATCCAAGCAAAGGCAATCCACATTGGAGCATGATCTGATAAGGTTCTTACCCAAATATTCTGCTGTTTTCACCAAACACCCCATTCAACCTTTATTTAAAGCAGAATTCTGTCCTACTATACGAGTTGTGTTCCGGGAAATAGAATGAATAACCATGCTCTCAGGGTGCTTATATCTCCACAGCTTAGTTAACCCATTGTCTTCCATTCCTTTGTGTAGCATACGAGATGCCAGGCCTAATACTCGTAACATGTCCCTGTTCATATGTAATGCACAATTACAGTCCCCCACCAAAATCACTCAATACGCCAAATATTTGCCTAATACTCTCGCTATCTGCATGACAACATTTGAGTAATCTATTGTTTGGGAAATAGGAACACAGTATAAACATCAACTGTCCCTCTAGGTGCCCAACCAATCCCACATATACCTCCACACTGGATGCTCTACCTTAGATATTGTTTGCCATGATATTCCCTTCCTAATCTACACCAACACTCCACTTGCAGACGAAGTAAAGGACAAGCTCACTTGCACATTTCCGATCTCAAGCCCAATTTAACATGTAACTCCCGGGGCAAAGGTGTTTCTTGGAGAAGAACTATATCAACCTGCTTCGTCCACAGATACAACTATTTACTTGCCCTCTTAACGACACCATTTATTCCTTTAACATTCCAGGATGAAAGTCTGTAGCTGGTCATTTATTCCACATTGATGAAGTACATCAGCTTGTCTATGTCTTCACAACCACAACCCCTGTGAAACCCCCTTCGCACCACCAGGCCATGTCTTTGTCTCATTTATAGGAAGATAAACAACAACATAAAAAGCCAAATCCCTCACTTGCAATTCAACAATCCCAACTTGTTTGCAACATTATGTACAGTTAGGTCAGTAACCTACTGCCTCACTGCCCCAAGAACCCTAGAACCCATAAGGTAATCCCTGCGAACTCTGCTGTGTACTGCAGCTGAACCAAACAGGAACCACTAGTGAGTAACAGAGTTTACCAATGACGATATGTATGGCTTTGTGTAGGAATTGCACAACAATGACATGTGCACAACACTCATTCACCCAGCTCCCACCAAGAAACAATCAAAGCAATAGCTGTGTATCTGGATGCCACACCCTTCAGAAATGTAAATGTCCCTGGACAACCAGCATATCAGCCACCAATATCAGCTCTTCTCATAGTGGGTGCACCACTTTTCTTCCGTTCTCATTTAGCAATGCGCACCCATCAATTAAGGCTTATTTCCTCCGAGCAATTCATCGATGGCATCCAATATCCTTGTACTCAAATGCACCTGTTTGCACCTCCAATCAGTGCCTTCTTCCTGGGTTCACTGTGATGCATCCCGTATCCAAGACCAGAAGATCACCATGCCGTCAATCCATCTTCGTTACTCCATCTCCGAGCTCCCAGACATGGGGCACTCTAGCAAAACTCGCGTAGTACCCCAGCTCCAGCTTGGCACACTCCTCCACGCCCAGTAGCACCTCAACAGCCCAATACAATGAATTGGGCAGGTCCGATCAAAGGCAGCCTCCAAGTATAGCAGCTCAGCCACCTACTTTGCACCAGCAATCGACACCTTCAATCCTCCGTATCTGCTCCTGATGGCCCCCCAGAACAGCTGATCGGCATAGCGGGCATCTTTGTTTGCTCTGTGAGGTGTGCACTTCAGATTTGAAATCCACCTACACATTGCAGTCTTCAAGGATTTAATGACTCATTGAAATAAATCCTTTCAGTGGGAAAATATTGTCATTTACCTAAATTATGTTTATATGACTGTGATGCTGGAAATGCATCGGAGGGACAGGAACTCTATATCCTCGTCCTTTACTGCTTTTTATTGTGTGTTCTGTCGTGCTTTCCGTGCAGGAGTTCCTGTGGGTGGCCCGCAGAGCAGGGTATGGGCTGGTGGCAGCTCCATGCTGAAGTTGACAGGTGCGCGGAGTATCCTCCATTTTGGGATACCCCGGCCCTGCCATTGGGATCAGTTGATTCCTGATGGAAAACAAGATGGCCCCTGTGGCCTCTTGCTTTCTATGACCCATTACCTTGTTTTCCCAAACTCCTGGGAAGCCCTGACTCTGTCCCTTCCCCCTGACTGGCTGTTGGGTAGAAATGCCATATATGGTGTTGTTGTGAAGGCCCGGCCAGACTAGCTGGAGGCTTCCCGGTGTTGTATGTTGTGGGTACCTCCTGTGGGTGGGACCTGGGTGAATAGAGTGTGTGACGAATATGCATTCTGTGTTGTGGGTGTCTAGTATCTGGTGGTTGATACAATGACTGAGACACACCTGCCCGAAACCGGTATGAATGCACCTTGGAGTGTTCAATGACTCGGTACTTGTCCCAATACACATAACTTGTTGTGAGTGTCTGGAGAGAAGTGAATGGCTTGAATACCTCGTGTGCCTGATTGGCTGCCTGTCTGCATGAATGCCCGTAGTCGTGATTGGATGCTTGAGTGTGACCCAGCGGAATGAATGGGAGATCAACAGTATATCTGGGGACCTCTCACTGCTAGGAATCGTGTTCAGAAGCTGAAGTCCACTACGACGAGTAACTGGAGTAACTGACGCTTGACCTTGAAACCCTGCTGGACGAGACGGAGTGCAGTGGCTCTCCTTCGCAATCTGAAAGCTGCTGTGTTTCCAAGGACTGACCCAGAGAGGACCTGGTAAGGTGCCCTCTTCCCGAGCTACGAGGGATCATCGTGCACAGCTGATCTTTGCCAACGCTCCCTGGTAGACAGACCTTCGACAGGCTGCGACCCGATATGGGGACTGCTGCAGAACTCCAAGGAGAAGCACTCGGACTGTTGTCCACCACTGTCGACGACCGCCGTCGCCGACCGGAGCCGCCCTGCTCCCAATTGCCTAGGAACTTCAATTGATCATCGGACGCTCTCGTCTGCATCATCACCCGCTTGTCTCCCGCTGGAGAAGGCCCGACCGTCGAGGCGCCGAGGAGCTTCCACCGGTGGTTTTCCCGCCACCTAAGGATCACAGAGACGCCGACGACTCGACGCCCTTGCTAGGCCACAGTTCTTCATCATCTCTTTGCGGTCCAGAACTATCGTCACCGAGGTGCCCTGCATGCCTCTTCCTTGCAGGACGCCAACGCTCTGTCATCGACGAGCACCGCTAGGAACAAAGTTGTCACTTCCCTGCCGTAGTTCGACCTGTTCCCCGTCGGACGTTCGACGACCCGTGACTCCCGCCTTAAAGGGAGGGCACTCAAGAAGGGCCGTCGATTCCCCGACACCGAACGCCAAGTTCCCCGACACCTCTCGACGATCCGTGGCTCCCGCCTGAAAGGAAGGCACTCAAGAAGGATCGGTTGACGCATCGTCGGAGAACTCTACTCCACCAGGTACATTGGGGGGTAAAACCTTAGTAGAAAGAAGTGAGACTATTGAACATATGGACTGGGCTTGTGTGATGTATTCTTATTTTACAGGTTGCCCAGGTGGGGGGATCTCCACACAGAACTGTGTCTAGGTAACGGGGCCAGCATTCTGCCTATTGTTTCAATCATCTTACGTTCCTGCCTATCTGTACTGCTGGTTTCCTCGTTATTAATCTGTGTGACATTTTAACCATACAGTTGATGCACTTTAATGAGATTCGATAACATTAGTGGTACCACTTTAGAATTGTATATATTTATCATTATTGACTTCTGAGTACAAAGTGCGTTATTGTGATCGTGTACATACCTTTGAATATTAATTATATAAAGACTGTGTTTTCAGTAATACAGAGTGTGGACATTCCTTTGTGGCGGTTCGGGGACTACACTCTACTTAAGAACCAGCCCGCCTCACCTCCTGAGAAGCTAGGCCTTGATTGCTCGTCCTTTGCTACCTTATAGAGAATCTTGGCTGGGGTCTTCTGTGCCTCACCTCTACCATATAGAGAGCAGAAGTACAGACACCCCCTACCAGTCTTTACACTGGTAGCAGTGGTGGGATGCTTATGGTTTTAAGAATCAGTGTATAACCGTGCCACTTACAAAATATCTGCACTTTATTAGATTAAGGTTTGGGTGTGTACAAAATAACTGCATTACAAGTAATGGAGTCTATTGCGAATGGAAAGTTGACTCGGATGAGCTTAGAGGCTCTCCAGAGTGCTTGTGAAGCCAGGTAGTTAGACTTTGTGGATAAGTCTAGGGCTGAGCTGATAGCTGCCATGGTGGACTACCAGACCGATGGTGAAACTCTTGATGAAGGGGGGAATGCACCAATGAGGACTCTGCTCCTGGGGTTTCTACTGAATCTGTTTCTGGGAATGCTGCCATTCCTGCTGCCTCTGTTCCAAACCCCAGCAATTCCTTGGAACTTGAGCTATTAAGGATGACATTGGCCTTTGAATATTGCAAGTTGGAAATAGATGCTGAATTTAAGAAAGAGGAGTTGGCTCAACAAGTTGAACTCAAGAATAGGGATCTTGAACTCAAAGACAAGGACACTGAATGTCAGAGAATCCAGCTAGAGAAAGGAGACTTCAGCGAAACCTAGTGAGAGTGTCAGGTCCCCAGCAACTAAGTTTATGAAGGATTTGGTTGGTGTGTTTTCGGAGGGTTCTGATATCCTCCAATGGATTGAAGCGTTTGAAATGGCTTGTGCAATTCATGATGTTGACAAAAGAGATTGGGCTAAGTGTTTGCTAAGCAGAGTGCCACAAACTGGATATGACTGTATTCTGAAGCTGAGTGTGGAAGAAAGTGGTCAGTGTGAGTGTATGAAATCTGCTTTGATTGGCAAGTTTGGCAAGACGCCTACCCAATACCTTAAAAGGTTCAGGGATTTTAAGAAAAGAGAGAATGTGTCTTGGGTTGACTGGGTGAGTGCTGCGCACATGAATATGATGGGGTGTATTGATGGTTACAAGGTGAAAACTTTTGTTGAATTGTCCCACCTGTTGTTTTTTGAGCATTTTTCTGAAGCCTGTTCACCAGAGCTGCGTCAGTATGTTGCTGACTAGAACTTGTTGGATCCCTTTAAGCTAGCTAGGTTGGCTGACAAGTGGGTCTCCCACCGGGTGTCCCCTAAGGACTTCAGAGAGAAGGACAATGACAAAGAAAAGGGGGCCTCTCAGAAAGCTGAGGAGTCCTAAAAGTAGTCACAGTTGAATAAACCTAAACCCTCCTCTCCTAAGACCCAAAAATCTAGTGGGGATAAGTCATCTGTGGGTGGGAATAAGAGTAGTGGTTGACTGCTGCAAAGCAGGCTCCCGGTGGTTCCAGTACCGTACCCCGCACTTCCGGCACTTGTTGGGACTGTGGGGCTCTGGATCACAAAAGGGGTGACTCCAAGTGTAAAGGTAAGGCACTCGGAGTACAGGCTGTCAGCCTGACCTGCCCTTACCCCATGTCTGAAGTGGAGGCCACTGTCCTCCCCTCCTCTACAGGAATCACTTTTGGTGCTCCCGTAGAGATTTCCTTAGTGTCCCTTGGGCCTGGCACCAGTATGCGGAATTACTGGCGAATCTCCCACAGAACACCCGTAGATTTTTGATAAGTGTCCACCTGAATGGCCAGCCTTCTACTGGTTTGAGAGACACTGGGGCAAGCATGACAGTGGTGGACAGGACCCTGCTCAAGCCAGAGGACTATGTAGATGCTCCTCTGAGAACCACCAGGTTAGCTGGTGGGCCTCCCAAATTATCGCCTGTAGCCCGAGTCACACTCGTAATTGGAGACAAAACAGCAAAGCTTCCTATCCTGGTTCAGGACAACGTCCCTGCTAACATTCTGTTAGGTAACGAGCTAGTCGAGTTGGGATTGATTGCGGATGGTCTTCCCATGACTGCTGCTGCGGTCACTAGGTCACAGGTGACACCGGGTCTGGCTGTGAGTCAGGTACCCAAGCTAAATGCGCGGCTTAAGGCACGACGAAGGAAGAGCAAGAAGGCCACCTCTGTGGAGCGAGCTCCTTCTCTTCCTGCTGTTCTTACAGCACCCATTGGGATCCATGCTCCGGACGGGCTGGGTCCAGTGGTAAACCCTGTCTCAACTCCTGTGGGAGAAGAGCTAGAAGACTCTCCTGTGGGAGAGGTTCTCAACCCAGAGGATCATCCCGATCTTCAATGCTTGTTAGCTGAAGGGGGACCCTCCCGGGCAGACTTCTGTAAAGGACAGAGAGAGTGTCACTCTCTCGAGGGTCTGAAGAAACAGGCCCTGTCCCAGGCACAAGGAGAAGTACCTAGGACATTCCGGATTTATTGGGAGGGTGAGCTCCTTGTTAGTGAGCCCACTAAGCCTGAACCTGGTGCCCTCAAGAGGTTGGTGGTACCCCAGGTTTACAGGCACTTCCTACTGCAGTTGGTGCATGAGGTGCCCTTGGCTGGTCATCTTGGTACCAGGACGACTAAGCAGAGGCTCTCTGCCCATTTCTACTGGCCTCGGATGGGAGTAGAAGTGGAGTCCGACTGCAGGACCTGCCCAACTTGTCAGTTGTCTGGCAAAACTGGAGGCAGTGTCATCGCCCCACTGCAGCCATTGCCAGTGGTTGGCACACCGTTTGAGAGGGTGGGCATCGACATCGACGGTCCCCTTGACCCTCCCACGTCAGGTGGACATCGGTTCATCCTGTTTTTGGTAGATCATGCCACCAGGTACCCCGAGGCTATACCCCTTTGGACTGTTACTGCCAAAGTGGTTGCCCGGGCCCTCCTGGGCATTTTCACCCGTGTTGGATTCCCCAAGGAGGTTGTCTCTGACTGAGGATCCAACTTCATGTCTAGTTACATGAAAACCATGTGGAAAGAGTGTAGGGTAACCTACAAGTTCTCCACTTCTTACCACCCCCAGACCAATGGTCTGGTTGAGAGATTTAATACAACTCTCAAGGGCATGCTAGGTGCTTTGGAAGAGCCCCTAAGGAGGAAATGGGATCTCCTCCTGCCATGCCTGCTGTTTGCTTACAGAGAGGTTCTGTCACGCTCACCTGATTCCCACAGAGGCGCAGGTCTGGCTTCGAGTGCTGATGCTTCTTCAGTGGTGAAGCGCAGGACTCTGAAGATGGACTGGAAGGGCCCCTCTACTCTGGTCTTTTCTGGCTCGCAGGAATATTCCCCTGTGCGTGAAAAGGGAGTATTACCTACTGATGGAATAATGCTCAAGCCTCCCACTCCCTTCCAGCCCTCCACGATACCCTTCCACGATTCCCCGTGAAGTCTCACCTTAGGGTCTGGAAGGATGAGTTCTCCATCCTGCTTCTGATGCAGGGGCGCGTTGAAACCCAGTTACTTCACTGGATTGAGGTTTGATGGGAGTTCAAAATAAGCTTGACTATTCAGGTGAGGCGCTGTAAGAGTTCTGTTGCAAGTTCAAAAGTTCAAGCTTAATAATAATGTTCATTGTCTTATTGCAGCAAGCGCTAATGCTTATGTCTTTTTTCCCCTTAGGGGCCGGGGTTCGGAATGCCGGAGATATGGCGCCGACCCGAAGTGAAACGTGCAGTTCCAGTAAATGACAGGTAAGTTCTGGATGAGCGTTCAGGTAATGTCTTTGCATTCGCTCATTCAATGTCCTTGTCTTTTTTCCCCATAGGGGCCGGGGTCCGGAATGCCAGGAAGCGGCAGGACCCGAAATGAAATGGGAATAACCCAACAGGTAAGTCTTAGAAGGAAACTGAGCCTTTCCTATTCCCTTCCTTCTCTCACCTTGTTTTCTTGTCTTTTTCTCTCTAGGCTCTGAGAAGTGGGTGCGGATCCAGATGATCGCTGCTGAAGATGGAGGCGCCAAGGAAAGGTGAGTGAAATGCAGCGCTGCAGCGATCGAAGCGAAATGCTTTTAAAATGATGTCTTCCCTTTCAGGATCGTCGGTGTGATGTCTCCGTGATGCAGCTTTAGCTGGTAAGGTCTTCTTTCTCCCCAATTCTCTCTTATCTCCCTTTGCAGGCGACCCAGGATGCTGACAGGCGTGGCTGAAGTCCAGATGCAGGAGCTGACACAGTGAGCGTCCAGCTGCGAGGAGCAGAACAACGCGAAGCGTGAGTTGCTGATCGGGCGTGGTTTAAATAGCTTTGGAAGAAGTTCCAGGTATGTATCCTTCCACCGATCAGGTATGTATCCTTCCCCGACCACACCCAGGTGGAAAGTAGTCCCACAGGTAAAGTAGTTCCATTCAGGCCTCAAGAGGGCCTGGATGTAGCAGCATGGTCTGCATCAGGTAAGTGCACATTAAAACACTTGAACACATGTCTAGCTTTATGAGCCTGGCGCCTAAGGCGCCAGGACAGGGGTCTAACATGAGCCTGGCGCCTAAGGCGCCAGGACTGTGTCCAAAGGGCCCCAGCTTGGGCCCGCTGGCACTTCCGTGGGGGGGAATGATGCCTGCCTCTGGGTTTGCTGGGTCGGACCTGGCTCCTTGGAGGTAGGCATCATGACAGGTACCTCAAGAGGGTGTTGGTTTCAGCCCCTTTGAGTTACTCTTTGGACAACCCATGAGGGGGCCCCTCGCCTTGATCAGAGAAGGTTTGGAAGCCACCCCTCCCGGTCCCGCCAAGCAAGTGGGGGACTATGTGGTAGGCCTCCGACGGAGGATGACACAGATGATGGGTCAAGCAACGGCGAATCTCAAGGTCAGCCAGGAATTGAACAAATACTGGCATGACGTTAAAGCATCGCTAGTGGATTGGACTCCGGGACAGGAGGTCCTCGTGATGGAGCCTACCAGGCCTCTGGCATTGGCAGATAAATGGACTGGACCCTTCCGGATAATCTCCAAGATGGGTGAGGTCAATTATCTGGTTGACATGGGAATCCCAGGGGTAGCCCCTCAGGTATTCCATGTTAATAGGCTCAAGCCTTTCCACAGGCGAGCAGAAGTCTCATGTCTCTTGCTGGCTTCAGAGCAAGAAGAGGATGAGAGTGAGCCCCTTCCTGATTTGCTGCATAGCAACCCTCAGGATGGCTCAGTGGAGGGAGTGCAGCTCTCTCCAGATTTGACAACCAAGCAGCAGAGGGCCTGCAGGACTTTGCTCCAGCAGTATGCCTCTCTGTTTTCGCTGACGCCAGGCCTTACACCGTGGTGTAAGCCCGAGATTGACACTGGTGACAGAGTGCCTGTCAAGAGCAGGAGCTACCGAATGTCAGATACGGTTAAGAACCACATCCAGGCTGAGGTCGCTAAGATGTTGGATCTGGGTGTTATTGAACCCTCAACCAGTCCCTGGTCCAGTCCCGTGGTCCTTGTCCCCAAGGCAAGTTCCCAGGCAGGTACCAAGGATTGGAGGTTCTGTGTGGACTACTGAGGAATCGATGCCGGCACCAAAACTGACTCGCACCCATTGCCCAGGGCTGATGAGCTCGTAGACACCATAGGTGCTGTGAAATTTGTGAGCACCTTTGACCTCACCTCAGGCTATTGGCAAATAGCTCTGACGGACCATGCCAAGGAAAAGACGGCGTTCTCAACACCAGAGGGACTCTACCAGTTTAGGGTCATGCCTTTTGGATTGAAGAATGCCCCTGCCACCTTCCAGAGATTGGTCAATCATGCTCTCAGTGGGCTGGAAGCCTTTTGCGCGGCTTGTTAGACGACATTGCTGTCTAGAGTTCCACTTGGGAAGAACACTTGACACATCTGGGTAGAGTGTTGCAGGCCTTAAAAAGGGCTAACCTCACTATCAAGGCCACCAAGTGCCAGATAGCTCAGGGGAAAGTCACGTATCTTGGTCATGAGGTAGGAGGGGGTCAAATCCAACCTCTCCCCAGTAAGGTACAGGATGTACAGGACTGGGAGACTCCCACCACTCAAACCCAGGTGAGAGCCGTGTAAAGACTGGTAGGGGGGGGTCTGTACTTCTGCTCTCTATATGGTAGAGGAGAGGCACAGAAGACCACAGCCAAGATTCTCTATAAGGTAGCAATGGATGAGGAATCAAGGTCTAGCTTCTCAGGAGGTGATACGGGCTGGTTCTTAAGTACAGTGTAGTCCCCGAACCCCCACAAAGGAATGTCCACACACTGTATTACTGAAAACACAGTCTTTATATAATTAATATTCAAAGGTATGTACACGATCACAATAATTCACTTAGTACTCGGAAGTCAATAATGATAAATATATACAATTCTAAAGTGGTACCACTAATGTTATCGAATCTCATTAAAGTGCATCAACTGTATGGTTAAAATGTCACACAGATTATTAACAAGGAAACCAGCAATAGAGATAGGCAGGAACGTAAGATGGTTGAAACAATAGGCAGAATGCTGGCCCCGTTACCTAGACACAGTTCTGTGTGGAGATCCCCCCACCTGGGCAACCTGTAAAATAAGGATATATCGCACAAGCCCAGTCCATATGTTCAATAGTCTCACTTCTTCCTACTAAGGTTTTACCCCCCCAATGTACCTGGTGGAGTAGAGGTCTCCGACGATGCGTCGACTGATCCTTCTTGAGTGCCTTCCTTTCAGGTGGGAGCCACGGATCGACGAGAGGTGTCGGGGAACTTGGCGTTCGGTGTCGGGGAATCGACGGCCCTTCTTGAGTGCCCTCCCTTTAAGGTGGGAGTCACGGGTCGTTGAACGTCCGACGGGGAACAGGTCGAACTACGGCAGGGAAGTGACAGCTTCGTTCCTAGCGGTGCTCGTCGACGACAGAGCATTGGTGTCCTGCAAGGAAGAGGCCTGCGGGGCACCTCGGTGACGATAGTTCTGGACCGCAAAGAGATGATGAAGAACTGTGGCCCAGCAAGGGAGTCGAGTCGTCGGTGTCTCTGTGGTCCTTAGGTGGCGGGAAACCCACCGGCGGATGCTCCTCGGCACGTCGACGGTCGGGCCTTCCCCAGCGGGAGACAAGCGGGTGAAGATGCAGACAAGAGCGTCCGATGATCAATTGAAGTACTTAGGCAAACGGGAGCACGGCAGCTCCGGTCAGCGACGGCGGTCGTCGACAGTGGCAGACAACAGTCCGAGTGCTTCTCCTTGGAGTTCCGCAGCAGTCCCTGTATCGGGTCGGCAGCCTGTCGAAGGTCTGTCTGCCAGGGAGCGTTGGCAAAGATCAGCTGTGCACGATGGTCCCTCGTAGTTCGGGAAGAGGGCGCCTTACCAGGTCCTCTCTGGGTCAGTCCTTGGAAACACAGCAGCTTTCAGATTGCGAGGGAGAGCCACAGCACTCCTTCTCGTCCAACGGGGTTTCAAGGTCAAGCATCAGTTACTCCAGTTACTCGTCGTAGTGGACTTCAGCTTCTGAACACGATTCCTAGCAGTGAGAGGTCCCCAGATATACTGTTGATCTCCCATTCATTCCGCTGGGTCACACTCAAGCATCCAATCACGACTACAGGCATTCATGCAGGCAGGCAGCCAATCAGGCACAAGAGGTATTCAGGCCATTCACTTCTCTCCAGACACTCATAACAAGTTATGTGTACTGCGACAAGTACCGGGCCATTCAACACTCCAAGCTGCATTCATACCGGTTTCGGGCAGGGTTGTCTCAGTCATTGTGTCAACCACCAGATACTAGACACCCACAACACAGAATGCATATTCGTCACACACTCTATTCACCCAGGTCCCACCCACAGGAGGTACCCACATCATACATAACCGGGAAGGCTCCAGCTAGTCTGGTCGGGCCTTCACAACAACACCATGTATGGCATTTCCACCCAACAGCCAGTCAGTGGGAAGGGACAGAGTCAGGGCTTCCCAGGACTTTGGGAAAACAAGGTAATGGGTAATAAAAAGCAAGAGGCCACAGGGGCCATCTTGTTTTCCATCAGGAATCAACTGATCCCAATGGCAGGGCCGGGTTATCCCAAAATGGAGGATACTCCGCGCACCTGTCAACTTCAGCATGGAGCTGCCACCAGCCCATACCCTGCTTTGCGGGCCACCCACAGGTGCACAAAAACATACACTAGGGGCACAGGGTTGTACCCCCACCCATGGGTGCCATAAGGGTATCCCACGGGTCTGTTTACCAAACCAAAAGAAAGAAAGCTGCACCGCCAGGAGTCCCACATGAACTCCTGCGCGGAAAACATGACAGAACACACGATAAAAAGCAGTGAAGGACGAGGATACAGAGGCCCTGTCCCTCCGATGCATTTCCAGCATCACAATGACTCGGATTGAAATGTTTATTTTGATAGCTTTATATTACGTGCTCATCCCTTGGGTATATTTTTTTTTTGCAATTGGTGGGTGTTAGGAGAGATTTCATATTGGTATGTAATTTTTCCTCCTTGTGTGCACCCCCAAACTTTTTTCTGTTGTTTAGACACCATTGACTGACTTTGCCATAGAAGCACAGCCGCCAGCTGCACTCCTCTGGGCTTTTGCTCACTTTTAATGGGGAAACTGACATGCCCTTAAGACAGTCAGTACTGGGAGCCTTTGTTTCCCTTAGTGCTTTTACACTGTTGCAACTTTTCTGCAACATGTAACCAGTGTGCAATGTATTTTACCATACAGCACTCTTGGGTCTCTTAGTCAATTCCAAAGGCACTAGAAACACCTGTTGGACTTTCTATAAACTGTGCAGATGTGTCATGGACAGGACTGGTGGCAGATATCATTTTGCATTATTTTTAATCCTTTCCTGCCATGTTAACAGTGTTTGGCATGAATAGGTGGCCTGGCTCCAAAATGGCCATGCCACGAGGTTCTTTGTCCTTTCCTTTGACCATCTTGCCCCTTCTCCTTACCCGTGTTAGTCCTTATTTGGTCATGCATTTTCCCACAAAACGCAAGGCTTCCGTGGGCTTCTGCATGCCTTGTGTGTGTGCCTCCAGGATGTGGGCTGGAACATCTGAGTCCAATACACATTCTGGTTACCAGAAATCCTGGAGTGCCATGGCTGACTGGGACCACCGCGGTCCGTGATTGGTCCACAATGGAGTGTGTGTTTGTGAGCATTTCTCCCATTGGGTCCTCTTCGTTTTGGCGCAAAGGGAACTTTGGAAAAGAGGAGGCCAAAAACACCCATACCATGTCAATCTACTGAGATCTCACTGAATGAAGGAAGGGATCCAAGTATCTTGAAACTACGAAGCTACGAAGCTGAGTCGAGGAACCACTGGTGACCCGCTGGAAGGTTTGGCACCCTGAGCCCGCTGTCGTCAGGTGGGACCACTCTGCATCTGTACGTCCTAGAAGGTCTGCAAAAAAGCTTCAACCCATTAGACTAGTGGGACCAACTATTCCCTGCACCTTCATTAAAACCTGCAAGTAAGCTTTCTCAGAAGTGTCCCTGGGCCAACCAGTGTGCTGACCAGCTTACCCAGTTGCTTTGCTCTGTCACCGCTGCCGTTAGAAGAGGCCCTCGAAACTTGGAATACTGCTAGCGCTGTGTCCACAGCACCCTCACACCGAATTTTGTACACTTGGCATTCCCGGGTCTGAAGTGAGATGAGTGCGCCAGAACGGGAGTAAACGCGGTTACCGTGTTGTCCTGCCACGGCAAAGTCTTTCACAAGTATGCTGCACTTGTGACCCTCTTGTCCCTGGCCTTCTGCAGTGAAACTGGGTTGATTCAACCACCCGTAGCGGAAAAATCTCCACTGTCCCTTTTGGGAATCATCGCTGTATCTCAGGAACTGAAAGCCGCAGAGACATCCTTTTTTGTTGCATTCGAACCTGCATTCGAACCTGCAACTCGAGTGGACTGAACGGGCGGAGTTTGGGTATGAGTGCACCTGGGACCGTTGAGTACAACACAAACTGGTGGCCCTTGGTG
Organism: Ambystoma mexicanum; assembly: GCF_040938575.1. Taxonomy (NCBI): domain Eukaryota; kingdom Metazoa; phylum Chordata; class Amphibia; order Caudata; family Ambystomatidae; genus Ambystoma; species Ambystoma mexicanum. The sequence continues at coordinate 268,669,916 of NC_090941.1, forward strand.
CCAAGTACCCCATTTACGCATGAGTGGCCCCTGTGGGCCCCTCTCATTTCCACTACTAGTGTGAACTAGCGACTCCATCCCGCACTCTAGAACGGCCTCTGCCTTCAAGTGGAGGTCCTTCTTGAATAGTGGGAACTTATTCTTCATCACCTCATCCACCTTCCTGAGCTGCAGAGACCCCTGAAGAGACCCCCTTTTGCCCATTGGAACAACTGTGTGTGCTTGCATTGCATGTCCTATTGAGCACAAGGCTCCGCTCTTCTTAGGGCTTGTATTGCCTCTTAATTGGGTGTATTGTTGATGTGGAAGGGGCCTAAAGACGACCTGCACTGCCTGTTTCCTTCCCCTCTTGGTTGTCGACATATTTCGTGCATTTAACCCTTTAGACTCCAATGGTCTTGTATATACTTTGTATTGATAGTGTCGTGTTGGTTTACTGAGTGTTACTGGAATTCTTTTGCTATGGTCTATGTTACAAAGGCCTTGTAATAAATATGTCTATATTTTTGATATAACACCAGTCTGGAGTAATTTGTAAGTGTCCTTGCTTTGTGTGTTCATTGAGGTCCTTCAGTCACCCTCACCCTTCATGACACCTAGTCTTGACCGCCTGCCATAGCTACCTTGATTGGCGTGGCTTGTCCAGAGGTTACCCTGTACCAAGAAACTAGGCTGGCCTTCTGTACCTATGCCCACCAGGTCAGAGTTCAGAAATCCATCTTAACAAATTGGTGTACAGCGGTGGGATAGGACTGAAGGTATCCAGTGTTGCACACTAGTGAAGGCATTTCAAGTTATTCCTACCACGACACATAGTGAATTATTGTAGTGTAATTCCAAAAGGCCATAGTCCTATCTAACAATATGGAAACAAGTGCCTTGATAACCTTAAATGCTTCTATATCTGAAACATTGAGAAAGATGTGTGCTGAGAGGGGTGTCTCTGCTCATGGCACAAAGATGGAAATGATCCAAAGAATCATGGAATGGCAAGAAACTCAGCTTAGTGCCATAGCTTCTGATGACAGTGCAGAAGGGGTGGGGCTGCTCCCACTGTAAGAACTGTCAGTTCTGTCACTGCACTTTTTCATGATACTCATGAGGATATAGATTATGTGATGTCCAAAGTGTCCTCTGCCAGTTCTGATGGGGAGGCCATGCTTGAATTCAAGAAGCAAGAACTGCTGTTTAGGCAGAAGGAGCTTGAATTTAACATGGCCAAGCTAGAGATAGAGCAGGCAAGAAAACAGAAAGACAGGGATCACCAGTTGGAACTGGCCAAGCATCATGTTTCCAATGGATCCAAGGGTACTGGACATGGGTCTGGACCCTCCTCCCATCCAAGGTTTCCTAAGGATCTGCCCAGTGTGTATGAGGGAAGGAATGACATTATGGTCTGGCTGAATACTTTTGAGTATGCATGTGAAGTTCAACAGGTTGACAATGCTGATACAATTGCCTGGTTACTTAGCAGACTCCCCCATTCTGGCTGTAGTGCCATTATGGAAATGTCAAAAGCTGAGAGAGCAGATTTTGCAATGTTCAAGCAAACTCTCATCTTAAAGTTTGGAATGACTCCTGCCCAATGCTTAAAGAGATTCAGAGAGTACAAAAAGAAAGAAGGTGGTACTTGGGTATCTTATGTAACTGAATCCTTAAAAAACTTGACTGGCTGGGTTGAAGGTTATAAGGTCTCCACTTTTGAAGGTATGCTATGTCTTGTCATGCTTGAACATAGTTTTGCATCTTCTTCCCCTGAGCTTAAGCATCATCTGGCAGATTCAAATGAGGTACATCCTAAGAAGCTTGCCATTGCAGCATATTTGTGGGTGTCACATAGAGTGTCCCATAAGGACCAGACTCATCCTGGTGAGCAGGAAGAGGGGAAAAGTCCAAAGATAAGGAGGGTGTGGAAACTGATAAAACTTCCTCCCAGAAGGGCCACAAAAAGAAAAATAAGGGTAAGTCACAAGAGAACTCACAGGGTAGTGGAGGTCAGCCTCCAAACAGAACTCTGGTTAGAGTAAGCCTCCCTATGTAAACAGGCCTAGTGGATCTTGTTTTGCTTGTGGAGCAACTGATCATGTGAAGGGGGACCCCAGATGTAAGGTCAACCCCTTGGGGGTCCACTCTGCTAATCTGGCCTTCTCCTCCGACGAGGAAGAAGAGATTACAGGGGCATCCTTCACCTCAGACTCCTTCCCCAGTTGTATAGATTCTGAGGTAGTTTTAGGTTTCCTGGGATCCTGGGAGCCTAAAGTCTCAGAGTCTTATGCTAGGATTCCAGATAATACCAAGCACTACTTTAAAGACAGTCTGCTGATCAATGGAGTAGATACTCCAGCTCTTAGGGATAATGGGTGTAGTCGAACTGTAGTGGATTCTACCTTGGTAGACCCAGAGGAAGTTGCCAGAGCTCCTCTGTTACCCACTAAGTTGGCTGATGGCCCACCTCTCATGTTCCCATTAATACCTGTAAATCTTACTATAAATGGCACAGCAGTCAGGATTCCAGTGAGCATACAGAGGAGTGTCCCAGGAAAGGTCTTGCTGGGAAATGATCTCAGAGTGTTAGGGCTTGTGGGAGATACAGCTGAAATACCCTGCACAAGGTCTCAAACAAGGGCAGCACTGGCCAAGACCACTGCAGTGCCCCAGCCAAAGGGGAAACCCAAGGCTAAAAGAGTCATAAAAAGCAAAAGAGGGAAAAGAATATTCCCCCTAACTCACCTACACTGAGGTGGAGGTAGTTGGTCAAACATCGGAACCTGACGAGGTAGAGGTGTTGCCTGAAGTATTTGATCCAAATGACTATCCTGAACTAAAGGATTTATTAGTAGAAGGTGGTCCTGACAGAGAAGAATTCAGTAAAGGCCAACATTAGTGCCCATCTCTGGAAGGCCTAAGGAGGCAGGTTTCTATAGTGACACAAAATCATGTGGGTATGGCTACGTACCCCCTAGAGCATGATAATACATTTCAGAACTGGGCGGGCAGAACTCATGCAATACATATTCACTCAATTATCTACATGAAAGTGATTCAGAAACACGCATGTCCCCAATTTGTCACCACTGAGAGCAGTGCACTGTGAACACACCGAAGACCTTAGCACCTTGGTACATTCAAGAACCCACAGATATCCTACTTTTGACAAAAGACGATATGAAGAGGACAGCCCAAGGTTAAGAACATGTCCTAATGATAAATAGCCTCTGATGAACCACAGGACCCTGACCAGAACAGCAAAATCCAACCATTATGTGCCACCCACAGCAAAAGCATCAAACAAGAGCAGGGCACATTCATAGTTCCCTTTGTACCAGAACGCATAATTCAGGAATCCATAGGCAAATGTTTTGATATTCACAGGTTCTTGACTTGAACAATAGATAATATTAAATGCCACAATGACTGATCAAAGCTAATCGAGGATCAGCCCCATCCTTCTGTATCGCACCTCAGAATTGCACAACTTTAGCATAAACTAGGCATAGGTAAAATACATTATTGCAATATGCTAGTCAATATCATGCAGTGATGGCATTATCCCTGGCTCCATGGGGAAATTCATATCAGGGAAAGTACTCACCCCACTCCTCTGCACCAGCAACACCTCCCTCACTCAAGATATCTTCCTTAAAAGTCTGAAGACTGGAATCAATGCTGAAAGACCTAAGTGACCTTGACAAATACTGTTCCAGTGCACATTTGCCTTTTATGAAGAAGATCCCCATGAACACCATTTTGTGCAAGTACACTTAACCATCACCCAAACACAATCCTCCAGGAGTTGGGCATCTGGTCACTATGCAGCACAGAGACACCCACCATACTGGTCTTTAATAATGTGCATTTAGCCATGGCCAAAATATACTGTATTGAATTGTATTGTATTTATTTATATAGCGCGCCAAGCCCTTAGGCATCTGGGCACATTTCTTACAGGTAGCATGAATATATACAGCCATAGTATTAACAGTTACAGGAGTGATAAAGTTGCATATACGAAATTTACAGATATTATAATGTGCGGTTACAATGACCATGTTTACAAGTATGAGTCAACTGGATACAGCGGGAAAAATATACAGACGTGGACCAGAGTAGTAGCAAGCAGGGTGAAATATACAATGGATCACTCACTACAGATTTAGGAGTGAGTGGTCTGTTAGGCTTCATTAGTGAAAAGCCAGTGTTTGAGGCTCATTCAGAATTTGTTGTAGGTGGGTTCTAGACTCATACTAGTGGGTAGAGTGTTCCAATTTTTGGCTGCCAGATCTGGGAAGTTTCTTCCGCTAGCCTTTTGGAGTTTGAATCGAGGTACAATTAGGGAATTGGAGTGGGAGGATCTGGTCAGTCTGTCCGAAGTGTGGAGTTTGCATTTGTTGCACAGGTATAACGGTGCTTTTTGTTTAGACATTTGTGGGTGAGTGAGAGGCTCTTATATTTGATTCTTTGGTTTATTGAGAAGCAGCGGATACTTTGACTGAGCTCAGAGATGTGAAGAGATCTTGGGAAGTTGGTTGCTGCTCTAAGCGCATTTTTTTGGAATGCTACTATTCTTTTTAGGTTGTGCTGGTTGGTGACCAGGTAAAGAGAATTGCAATAGTCTAGTTTAGTTAGTACTAGCGCCCAGGCTAGTGTGAGACAGTTGTCAGTATTCAGAAAAGGTCTGCAAGTGTTGATGAGCTTGCAGGTGTAGGCTGTGGTGGAGGCTGTTGCATTGATTTGTCTGTTCAGAGAGTCGATATACATGCCTAAGGTCTTGACATTTTTCAAGACCTTGATATAGTTGCCATCTATCTGTCTTATCGTCATTTAGGCATAGTCCATGTGTTGTCATCCATGCTTGGATGACAAGATATATGTCATTAAGTCGTTTGGTGTCAGTAATATAGTTGCCTGAAATGGGGATAAGAATTTGGGTATCGTCACTGTAGTTGGTATATGAGATACCCATTTGGTCTAGGATGTCGAATAGTGGCTTAGTGAATATGTTATAGTGTGTCGGGGAAACACATGAGCCTTGAGGGACCCCACATGTGGTGGTAGTGGGTGGGGCAGATGCAGCCAGGGCAAATACTCTGGTAGTTATATTGCTGGGGAAGGTTTGGATCCAAGTGATTGTGTCGTTTAAAAGTGTGCTGCGGAGTACAGATGGCTGCAAAGGGTTTTGTGATCTACTAGATCAAAGGCAGCTGATAGATCTAGCAGAAGAAGGAAGGCAAGATTGCCTTTGTCTTTTATAGCTTCTATTTATAGCCATTCCAGCTAGAACTGCTACATTTATCAGCTGCCTTTGAAACAGATGACACCAAGACCTTATTCAACATTTGCATCCGGGAAAGGGCGCTCAATCAATTAGGTCACTGGAACAGCAGTTGAGAATACACAGTATTCAGCTGTTTCCAGCCACTCAAGGCCCTTTCCCGAGTGCACCATCTTCTTTTTTTTGGGAATGTGGGGAGGCAGCAGGGAGCCTTTCCCTATTGCCTACCCACCCTCCCCTACACCCACCAAAGAAAGACATATCCTTTCCCCACCCCCTCCTTACCTCTCCACTTACCTGCTGGATCAGAACTCTGTGCTCCATTCCGGCCGCTGCCATTGAAATGGAAAAGGGAATTCCGAAATGAAAAAAAAAACATTCACACCCAGATAGGGCCCAAGGTGCAAACAGCTATCACCCTCTTGTCAGGGGATGGAAATGACTTAGTAATGGCCCACAGCCCTCGCCGATGGCCTCTCTTCACTCGGGCCTGCCTAAGCTGTGGCTGGCGGGCTGTTACAAGCCATGTAACAGCCCGGCCTGTCAGCTGCAGATTCTCGTAGCTCCTGTGGCCACTGGAGCTTCTGCAGGGTTCACAGCTTCCACGGCTGCCGCGTCTACCTCGGCTTCCAGCGATGGATAGTGGTGGCTGATGCTGGATTCCCCCTGCACCTTTGGCCCACAGCTGTCTCTTAATTTTTTGGGGCGGTGAGTACCTGAGAGGCGTGACACTCTGGCATGACGTCCTCCGACGTGGTAAACGCCTATTTCCCTCTGCGGATACTGCAGTGATTGCCCGGTAGAGAGGTGCTGCTTACCTGTTTTACATATTTTACACGCCCAGTCGCCGCTTTTGTGCCGCGGACCTTGCTCTTAGTCTTTATCTCTTTACTTAAGGTGTCTGATCCCGGTCGATACCATGGCTGTCGATAAAAAGGGAAGTGACTATGGTTTACGATCGAGGGATCAGGTTTATACATTTGATACCACTGCACCGCTTGACAAGGCCTTTGCAAGACTGGCAGAAGTGAGACAAGTCGATTTGGTGACCTCTTCCCCTTTGCCTGCCAGACACCATATGTTGGAGGTCCTGACATGCAGTTCTCATAAGAGACAGAGATTGCACAGTGATTTCCCAGAGTTGGAAATGCACAAAGTTGAGCATGTTGCCTCCTCTCTTAAATGTCCAACACAAGAACCTGATAATTCCCTCTTGATGCCTAATCTCACAGTACCCATATAGTTGGGGTGCTCTCCAAGAGTTGATAATTGTAACATCATGGAGCCAAACCCCACTCCTGCTGTCTACTTACCCCTGGAAGTGTCTGAGAAACATACAAGGACTAATTTGGATTATTCCAGGCAGTTTATTGGGTTCCATGTGATAATATCGATATTTTTGGTGGCGATAAAATTACCTGATACCGTTTAATGCTGACCCACAAGAGAGGGTTAGGTCTAACCATTTTCAATCAGAACAACTAACTCTCCTCAAAGGCCAGGTCTCATGGCCAGTATTGCTAAAGAGTTACTCTTGTGTACCAGCCCTTTTGATCTTGGACTTTGATGGATTCATTAAATAATTCGTTGGCAAAACTACGTTCACCGAAAGCTAACACTGCTTCACAAACTAATGAGCCCCTTAGGGTGGCGGACTTAGGTTTACCGAGAGTTAATTCTGCTTCACAAACTAATGAGCCCCTTGGGTCTATCGCTGGGATTCAGTCATCTAAATGTGACAAGGCCAGTCAAGCTAATATACTAAGTGAGCTGCTAGAGCAGGCCTCATAAACCAATCCATCTAGTAGGGAGCCTTCGGTGCCCATCAGCCCTATTATGGCAGCCACCAAAAGGATTGAAACTTCCAACATTGACTCCACCGGCCCTGTACAGGAATCATCTCCTTCTCTCCCAGTATTTGCCTAGATCTTGGATCAAAAAGTGATCAAACAACCTACATCTGCGAATGCCAGTCTTAAGGTGGGATCTTCGCAATATCTGAGACTAAGAAAGTGTCAAATGCATGAAGTAGATGACTCGAGTATACATGACTTTGTATGGACCAGAGAAACGCTGTTATTACTAACATCTGCAAGGTTGATGGCCTGGAGTCTAGAGAAGCCTTGCGCTACAAGGTCGTAGCCTGGCTAAAACAAAGAACCTGGCCGGGTGTGGTCAGATTATATGACTTGAAGATTCTCCATAGACTGTACCTAAAAGACTGGTGCTCACACTCTAATAATGACTGTATTCTAGTGGGATGTGGGTCTAGTACTTTACCTGCGCTCCTAAAAATATGTAAATATCTCCCTAGAAGGTCTTCTAGCTGTAATTTAATTCTCTGATTTATATCAGTATTACAGAGTCTCTTATATATGTAGGGCTTTGTATGTATAATTGAGTCTTAGTTGTTTATTATTCTTTAGGGTGTGTCATGTTATTTCTCCCATGGATGTTTGACACCTTGTTGTTTGTTTTTTGCTGTTTGTACAATCTGATCTGTCTTGATTGTATTTGTTATGTTCTGCGCCCTTAAGCCTTTGGGTACCTCGGTGCGCATTATACCTGATTAAACATAAACATAAACATGTCTGCCCTCCCGACATGGGGGTCTTTTCCATATCCTTGACGCAAACATGGGTGTCAATGACATGGTCCTGGTCTGGTTTGCTTCTGACTACAAAAATAAATCAGATCCAAACACATCCCACTCCAAAGTCCTATAAATCATGTTCAATCCCTACAATGAGTAAATGGGGAACGTCCTCACTGATCTTGCTCTCAGAATCCAACAATACAGGCATGGCACATAGCTGTACCCGAAAGTCATCTGTGTTAACCGAATAAGTCATTCAAAATAATGACTCTCAACCATTTCAGGATGTCAAGCCCCCACCTGAGGCTTAAAAAACAAGCATACCAAGTTAATCCTACTCAGAAAGTAAGTAGCTGCTAGACATTTAAATCATGAGAAACCTCTTGTAGGATGGCTTTTATCAGGTGGCAACACTACTTGCACGTACATTCCAGACAACATTTCTGGAGAACCATGTGCTTTAACATGACTAGGTGTAATGCTGTTTCCTTTTCAGCAAGCCAGCACTACATAGAATCAAAAGTGTATAGGGCTAAACCCAGACTGTGATTCAAATGTACACCTGTTTTCAGAAACCAAAGTCTTAGCTCTTGCATAGTCATTGGTGGAAGTTTGGGGATTAGCTGCTGGAGGCTATACGTCTTTGATTAAGTTAGCATGCTTAGTAGTGAAAGGGTTAACACATACCTCTCAAGCTTTAGAAGAATTGTTTCCAGATAGGCAAGCTATGAAATAAAACAGCTTTGCAAGCTCCAGATCAGAAATGACTGATATAAATGCAAGTGAACAGATTCATACCACAGTTGACACAATGTACACATTATGTCAGATTAACCATTAAGGCAGCTCTTTATTGAAGGCTCAAATGACTTTGAAAGTGTAGACCGTATGCTACGAGATATTCATATCTCACATAATCATTTCATTTCTTCTAATCCTTGACTTTAGGTCCATTGTCCAAACCATATACATCTATCAAATGGTCCAATAAAACACCCTGCTAGGGGTTGTAGGTCATCTGGTCGAAAACAAAAGGATCGAATGCCTTTTGATCGACAGTGAAATGGTCGAAAAAAAGGGTCGTTTTTTTTGTTTTTTAAAAAAAATATTTATGGGGGGCCTCCCCAACCCCCCGTTTTCGTTATTAAAAACATTTTTTACCAACCCAAACAAAAAAATATATATAAATAAATAAATAAAATAATTCGACCTTTTTTTTCGACCATTTGACTGTCGAGCAAATGGTCATTCGATCAAATGTTTTCGACCATTTGACTGGACAGCCCTGCTAGGTATACTAGCCGCCACAAGAAACTATAATGGCTACAACCCCAAGCCTGCATCATCTTTGAAACATATTTATATCAACTTGAATCACCCTTACACCCTCAGTGTGTCAGGAGGCAAAAGTAATACAAGAAGTCATGACGTTGGCGGGCCAGTACCCAAGAAATGCAAGAAATAGCTAACAATGAAATAGTGCTCCCTTGCTATGCACCATAACTCTGCATCTTAGCTCATGTTGTAAGCATTAAAGCGCATATGCTTTGATGAGGTTGCTGTTACAATACTTTATAACTGCTGAAACAGTAAATACACTCTCTATTTTTCTCATCACTTGGGCCGAATTTAGGCACCAGTTTTTCTCATGTCCCTGTCTCCGCAAGATAACATGTTACTACTATTCTGCTCATACCTGAAGCTCGATTAAAGATACATTACGGTCCTGTGGAACGAAGCACTAAAGTCATCTATTTGTATCCAGAGACCAGATATGTGTGTACAATATATTCTTCATACCATTAAAGAAGCAATATTCATTGGAAACCTGTCAATATAAAAAAGAAAAAATCACAATGTACATGTTAACCCAACCTTTTATCCTATATCTATTGATTAGACATCCAAAGATATGCAGGCTTTTTAATTTCACATTCAATGTACCCATAATAAACATGTAAAGAAAACACTGCAGAAAAGCCTCCACGAGTCAAAATCACTCTAAGCAACTTCCAAATAGTACTTACTGCACTTTCCTATGTAATGAATGAAGAGACATACATGCCGATTCCTTAATGGTCTCAGTGATATTTATTGGGTAAAAACACGTGTAGTGCTGTGCCCGTGTGTTGGGGTCATTCTCAACTAGTTGTTTTTGAGTACTACTTGCATTTTTGCTCATGCATTGGTGATGCAATCCATTTCGCTCAAACTCTTCTTTTTCACTCAGGAATTACTGCCACTTTTAGCACTCTGCCATATTCCGACTTTGGCCTTGGAGCAGAGGATTTACCTCCAGTTTAATCTCGGAGTTAACTACTCCAGTTTTTGATGAAAAATCTGCAAAATTGGTGGAATTACCACTGGTGGTAATTCTGCCAAAATCCCCATGGTGTCCTATGGATTCCAAAAAATGGTGAATAACACTGCCTAACACCACTTGCAATCCAGTAGTAAAACCACCAGAAAGTGATGATAACTGGAATACTGTTTGGTGGTACTCCAGCAGATTTACCACCGGAATGCTGCCAAACTCGCAATAAGAGCCCATGTGTGCTACTGTAGAGTGGGGATGTACTATAATACTGCATGTGCCAACAATAACCTCAAGAACCTGTATAAATTCAATTGACTGCAATAACAACGGTTTTATGAACCTAGCCATCTTGAACTCCCATTGCTCCAGATACTTACACTGTGCATGGGATTCCACAAACAGAGTGATGTAAATGCAAATAAGATAAAAAGAAGTGATTGTAAGCTCCAAAAAATCTCCTCACCTAAAGATCTCAAAGTTCCCCATCTCTCTGTAATGCCAAATGGCTGACAAAATTAGGATTGAACCAAGTTTATGCATGTGATTGTTGGAATGTTGTAAAATTGATTGTGAAAGACTCTTTTTATGAGAGCAAGAGAGATAAAGGGACTGGCAATAACAAAGTGAGAAAGTGAAATGGGAGCTGTCTGCAGAGGCCAGTGGCATAAGTATGGGGATAACCAAGTTATTTTGCCTTGAAAGTGTGTTGCTATGGCTTCTAATACAAACATGTCTCTTCTCCCTACACTAAAATACTCAAATTCTACAGTCTTAACATACAATACACAGGTCACCTTAGCCACTGACACATGGCAGTGGAACACCCCTCCCAACAGACATCAAACATTAGAACACTACAGCTCTAAAACCAGTGGACATATCATAACCTTGGCAAATACATCCTTGTACCAAGGGTTCACAACTCTCCCCTTGTGATGCAAATGCCTCTACAAACTGACCAACAGGCAGAGCCCATGGTACTTCATGTCTGCTTACTTTAAAATAACAGCAGGGCTATCTTGCATTTTGCCTCCCACCCCACCCACCTAACTCACTTCCCCCTTTTTCATATCCACAAGAGAACCAGGATACCATGTCATGGCAGTCGAGCGTGGTTTAAATTCCAGCAACAGAACATATGATAACATAGGATAACAAAATATAAGCACCACCAAGGCTGGTATCTTGGGTAGTCTGAATTCTGTTTTCTTAGCACTATAAACATAGTTGGGATCACAGACCGTCTGGGTGTTGTTTACTAAGTAGTCCAGAGGTGACATCGAGAGAAGTATGAGTGAAGTATGAGGCTGTTCATCTGGCACCCCAGGTCTGATATATGGAACAATCCAAATGCTATTTACCTAGCACCAAAACCAGGGCTGGTATCCGGGACAGACTGAATACTATTTATCTAGCACGACCAGCTGGGTTAGTATCTGGGGCAGGCCAAATGCTCCTGACCTAGCAATTGGGGGCTGGTACCAGGGACAGTATAGGTTCTGTGCATCTGGCAGGCACCCAAATCAATGGTATCCAGGACCATCAGATTGATAGTTACCTTGCACCACCGTTATGGCTGGTATGCATGACAGTCCAAATATTTACCCAAAACCCGATGGCTGGTATCAAGGACAGTCCGATATTTCAGTAGCTGGAATATCTGCAACAGTTTGATTGATGTTTAACTCAATCCCCATCGAATGATTTCAGGTACAGCCCAAGGGATGCTTACCTATCACACCCAAGCCTGTTATCAGGGAAAGTAGGAAGACTGTGTACCTGAGGCAGGCAAGGGCACATCTGGAGGACCATGAAAGGCTGACATGTCATAAGAAGCTAACAAAAGTGTAAACAAAAGAGGGAAACAGTACTGAAGAGGCGGGATCATACCTGGAGACCACTTAGGGCCTGTGTTTTAAGAGAAGGCAGGACATATCCAGACAGATGGAAAGCAATAGGCAGGCAAAGGCACAGCTGGAAACCATAAAGGGCCTGCATGTTATGATAAGGGAACACATGCACAGAAATGGGAGACAGGGCACTGATGAGTCAACTGTAAATCTGGAGACCAATTAGGGCCTGTGGGTCTTAGTCCTAGAACTCTCAGGAAGCATGAGGCCAGTGAAGTTGTCAGTGGACGTGCTGCAGGAGGGGTTGATGCCTCGAGGGCTAATGGCTGAGAAGGTATCTTACATGGTGGACGATGGAAAGTGCTGTGTTGAAAGTCTCGAACACTGGCAAGGTGACATGCTGGGGCAGAGGCAGGACGCAGGTGCTCAAATGGGGACATGTAGAATGGGAGTCAATGACTAGAAAGTGCCATACATTTTATAAGGCAGAAATGTGCTTTTTCAAAAGCATAGAACACCTTCTCACAACAGGAGAACAGGGAAAAGATATAACCTTGACAGTGTTTCATTCCAGGCTGGTAAGAGAGCTCAATGGGTTGAGTGCTCGTTGCAGTGATCAATGTGTGGCCTACATGTCACAGGTTCTAATCCCAGCAGGGCAACTCAGCCTGTTATCTTTCTGAGTTTGATAAATGACTACGAGCTTCGGTTGGGTGATATTGTATGAATATATGTTGGCTGTTAAGCAGTATATAAATAACACTTCATTATCATTTAGCCACAGCATTTGACACTATACACCAGAAAGTCCTTGAGCGAAGGCCAATTCTTTTATGAGAGGTATATCTCTTGCATGGTTCAAGTCATTGCTGCTTTCTCTTACACACTCAGTTGAAGTTTTCTGAATCTCTATCAGTCATCATCTGCATTAATGTAGAGTTTCAATGAGTTCACCTCTCTTGCCTATACTGTTTAATGTTTCTATGGCTCCTTTTGTGAGGATTCTATAAAAAAGCATGAACCTTGGTACTGCATGTGCACCGCCCAGTACCAAATCTATATCAGAACACAGAAGAAGTATGTAGCTCACAATCAAGAGGCGGACGATTTGCCCTCATCGTGTAGTGTATGGAAGCCACCAATCTTTCATAGCGGCTTTGAAAGCTAAAGTTAACACTATCTATGCCTCAATCAATATGGCTTCTCAATGCAGTGGTAATGTCAGTCCTTGAGAGCTGTGCCTGCCGAGAAAATAATATAACTGGAATACGCAGAGTGGTGGAGAGTGGCAGTCCTGCAGTCTACTTTCTGTTGGTCTGTTTTCCCTGGCCACCCTTACCTGAAGGAGGAGTCAAACCTACCCTGCTCACCATAAAGACTCAGACCTACCGCAGAGAGGACGCGGAGTGGCGGAGAGTGGCAGTCCTGCAGTCATGGCTGGCATGACTCATCTGACTGCCCCCCTAAACACTCCTCTAGAAGAAGATAACGGGCGCTTAAAAACTCTGCGACCCCGTCCACCCTTCGAAAAACTCCCTCTAGAAGACCTGCAAAACTCACCAAATACTTCAGCACCAACCACCAAACTTTCCAAAATTGCAGGAAACAAAGTGGGAAAAAAAGTATTCAAATTACCCACAAGGACTCTAACCAAAAGCCTGTGGCTGACGCCGAATGATCCCCAACTTTCAACTGAGCCTCTCTTGAAACCACCAGAGGAGCTCGAGGAGCGTGAGACATCTATTATCCAATGTCAACATTCAAATTCTGACATCGCTTCAAGTTCACTAAACACGATCCCTCCCACCATGCCTCCCCTCGCTCGCTTACCGGCTTGCCCCGGAGGGGGTGCTGTGTCTGCAGTCGAGAGGAGGACCTCTGGTGGGTCCGGATCCGTGTGCTGGTCCGCGCGGGCAGCGGTGGAGAGTCTAGAGACTCACCCGACCTCCTGGGGCCCCCCGCCTTCCAGGACGCGGAGGCACCGTTGGATCCAACAAGGAAAGCGATTGGGAGCTCTGATGTTTCCCTGGCCGCCGCTGACTCTGCGGCCGACGATGCTCCCGCGGCCCCGCATTCGATTCTTGCACTTGTCCATGCTGAAGGCGGGAGCCGCGAGAACACCGTGATGAAGACACGGAGGCAGCTGGACCTGGCCCCGCTGCAGCTGAAAGCCGCCGACTGCACGCCCTGACAGCCACGTCTTCAGAGCAGGAGCTCTGTGAGACCTATGACGATCTTGAGCCACACCCCCCAGAGACTCAGCCTACTGAAAAAAACAAAACAAGCCCAACCAACCCAAAAAAACGTCCGCGCCAAGCGCGAACGACGACGAAAAGAAAAGGAAACCGGCAATACAAAGCCATATCTACTCGTGAAAACAATACAACAACACAAAAAAAATCATCAAAACGAAAGCGGAGAAAGTAAAAACTAAAATCCTAAACACAAGATCAAAACTTTCGCCATTGTCAACAATGACAAAGTTCTTTAAAAAAAAAAAAAAAAAATGGGAGAAATCACACAGACACGCGTTATGAGCTCACAGATGCTGAATTACTGGAGGCAGTGCACGACCTACAACCTCGCAGCAAACACAGAAAAATTGAAGGAAGCGAAAAGGATACACCAATTACTCCAAAAGCAAAGTCCCTCCACACAGGACAAAAAGATATTCAACCTATCAATCCAGAAGTCGATTCTACGCCAGACAAAACAATCACCATAGTGATTCCTGACGATTTCACCTTTGGTCAAACCCCGCTCATACCACAAACTTCAGCCTCTTCATCTTCTCCAGTGATCATTCCTTCAAGCCCAATACCAAATGAACTTCAAGCGGATACAGACTCTGAGATCGTCCCAGCTACCGCCGTAAACAAGAAGCAAACAACTATCCCTCCATCTCCTCCAATGTCAACACTACCCTTCCCAGTCTTACAGGATATAACGTCCCCCCTATCCTCGCTACCAATTGAACAAAAAGACTCAAGTCATCAAGAACCAGAAGACCAAAACAAACTCAAAATAATCGACCACACAAACCGACCACCTCAGGAACCCAGAGACAAAAGGAAATCACATCGCGAGTATGACCCTCGCCCGGACAGGACAAGCTTCTATACGCCATCCACTCCCACACATGGACCAGGTAGAAAATTGTCTGCTTTGACAAATGAAACACCCTCAAAGAAACCGGACCTACTATCATATATGTCGGCATTATCAATTGCCCTTATTCCCTTCACCAAACTCTATGATTCGCTAAATGAAACACTAAAAGATCATACAGCACTTCAAGCCATGATCCACACGAAACTCATCTTCCTCGAAGGTCACGTCACAGCTCAAAAAGACATAAAGAATACTCCCTGGTCAAACCTGGCAGAAATCAACCCACGCCTACAGACAATAGAATCGACTCTGAATCCCCTAGAAAAACGATCAACACCAGATACAACAGCAATTCAACTTAAAACACCTGCCTTACCTATTGATCTCACAGCTGAAAACGTACACAAAAATATTGCAGCTAAACAAACAAATCCGATCTCCAAAAAAACGCTACAACATCCCCCCACTTCCACAAACGGATCTATCACCAACATCGTCCTAGTAATCGACGACGAAGAAAACAGAAGCAAAGCGGCCAAAGACCAAATGGAGCAACCCTATTCAATCTTTGACGCAACCAGATCCAAAAACTCAAATAACCCTACAGCCTCAGACGCTACTAACAAAACTCCTCTTCCAACAAAAAAAATCACAAATCAAAGATCCAACACCGGCACAACACCCAGGAGGCAGCAGTCTTCCCAAAAAAGCGCATCCCAACAATCGAACAACTCACTGATCTCTCAACCTTCTCTTACTACTCAACTTACTAGGGGCTCACTGACAACAACGGACGACTTCCTACAAAACTCAGACCTAATGAATCTTTCAGAACACCTAGATCCAACACTCGATACGAGCAATACACCTCAACAACAAGAAGACAATATCAACCCTTCTAAACCGAATAAGGAAAATAATATTCCCAGGATCAGCAACAATCATGAAGAACAAGAAAGCCCACTGACCTTCCTAACTCTAGAAGAACGTCGACAAAAGATAGAACGGTCGGCAGAAATCAAACAAAGAACAGATTCAAACAAAACGAATACGCATCTAAGATTCGTCAGCACGAAGGTCGATCAAAAAAAAGAAAAAACACATGCTGAAAAAGATAACACCCAGCCAAAAAATCTAAACGAACCCGACCGATCGTCTGCTCTAAAACATATTCCCAAATCATCGCGAAGAAATCGAGAACGAAGCAATAGTCAAAAACAAAATACTGTCTATTCGACTCAACAACAAAACTCCAAAACAAACACACAATATAATTCCAACCACTCCGAACGTCAGACGGAGAAGTCGATTCTAAAAGTTGAACAAACGAAAGACAACAGAGACGAAGTCACACTAAACAGAAGAGGAGTCCTGACGCTGATACATATTGTTCCAAAATTGTCCCAAATAACGTCAGACGATCTAAGAATTGTTGAACCAAGTCACTATCACGGAAGAGCTACATGCTACCTTCACATCATCTCGTGAAGAATCAAAAACAAACTGCTAGACCGAGAAAGGGACTTCCGCAGTTTGGGATATCATCTCTCTCAACAACAAAGCAACTACGAGAACCCAAACTCCAAACACACAATACCCTCAGCAAAGAAATCACGTAACAGCGAAAACGCCCATGATCCAAGACTCAAACATAACATAAATGGTAGCGCACATGAACAGAGAACTTCATACCGAAACACAACTACGACCGCTCAACAAAATTCAGATAAGCTACCATCAACTCAGTCTCAACCTCCACCTCAAACTGCCCGAACTCCATCCAGACGCTGCTACTAAAGACAACCAAAAAGCGAAAATAGCCTTCCGAAAGGAACGACACGACCAACACAAGAATCTTACCAAAACCATCCACTTACCAACTTGGCCTCTGCACCAAAAACCAAAAATTCAACTTCATCTAGCTTCTGGGCTTGGCTCCCAAAAGCACTGGCAACGCATCGATCGAAATAGCAACTCATGGACAGAACCAGCCTACAAGAATCAACAACTACTCAAGAAAGACTCCACCGTGAGTTGAAACTACAATCATGGAACACCAGAGGATTCAAACACCTCACCTCACCTAGCGACGTCAACCTAGGATCAGCAGATCTGTGGTGCCTCCAGGAAACCTGGTTGACCAAAACTCCATCACTCGACGGCTTTGACCTTCGTTTGGCACCAGCGTCAAAACGATCACTTGGCCGACCATCCTAAGGCCTCATAACTGCATGCCGAATCAACAGTGGCCGGCAATAACAGACATTATCATCTCAAACTATTCACTGCAGGCATTACTGCTAACATGGGAACTCCCTCCTAACGCGGAAGCACTCCACCAGATGATCCCGGTGGCAATACTAAATGTCTACTGGAATCCCGCGGCAATTGATGAAAAAAACTTTTTGGCCTTAATTGAATCCACTGTGGACCTAAACGCCCAATGCAAACAAACTTCCACTAAAGCCAACACACAGAGTGAACGATGAGGCAAAGCTTGGACCAAACTGATGAACTCTAGACACCTCCACAATTTGGATACAGTGTATAAAAGCAACACCCATCATCCAACATGGACAACAACAACTCGCCATCCACCATTGACTATACTTTTGTATCTGAACCCATGCTATCCTTAACAACTTCTTTCGATGTCCAGCTAACGTCATCCAGTGACCACAACATCCTGATAACCACATGGAAACCACCACTCATCACCCGAGGTAAAATGGAGAATGGACTTGAACAAAACAATCAAAAAAATAGACTGCGTCTCACAGCTCAAAGCATAAGAGACTTGACAAATCGTTACTCAAAAACTAACGATACACCTGAACACGAAACCATGGATTATACTCCCCTGCTTATCTCATACATGACACAGCGAACCAACCCAAGCAAAACCACTCAAACACCCATCCATACATACGACAAACTCTTGGTTCTCAGACGCCATGCCTACAGGAAAGCAAAAAGATCAGCAGCAACACTTCTCCCATCCAAAGAGAACTAACCATCAAAGAACTAACGAGAGAATATAAATCTTGGGTGAGAAGACACAGATGGACATTACATCAACAAGATGCCGAAACCATGCTAAAAGTCATCTGCACCAATAACGCGAAAGAATTCTGTACTCTACTCAATAAAACATTTTCGTTTACCGAACCAGAAATTACCAATTCAATCGAAGAAGCAACTTGGGCCACCCACTTTAGATCACTCTTCGAGCTGCCAAACACTCTATCCAAATACGAGCGTCCGAAACCATTGTCGACTGACCTGAATCGACTAAACCAAACTAACACCTGGAAAAAGCTGGACGATTTAGATGACATTTGTAACATCATTAAAGAATTGAATAAATCCAGAGCTCCGGGACCCGACGGCATCACCAACTTTGACCTGAAATCACATCCAATCGAATGGGCCAAATTCATAAGATCCGTGTTCACACAATGCGTGGCTGCACAATCGATACCTCCTACATGGCTGTCCGCAATAGTGGTCCCGATTTATAAGAAAGGCGACAAGCAAGACCCTACAAACTACCGCCCTATCGCTCTACTAGACCCTATAGGGAAAGTTTTCGGGTCCCTTCTCCTAAAAAAAATTCCAATCTTGGGCCACAGAAGCTCCGTGCAATGACAACTTCCCAGCCGGATTCAAAAAAACACTGGGAACCACGATCAACATCTTCCTCCTAACCATCTTGAAAAGCAAAATAAAAGACGGCCACCCAAAAGTGTACTTAGCCTTCATAGACTTCTCCAAAGCCTTTGATAGAGTCGATCGCAACAGACTCTGGCAGAAACTATCTTTCTGGGGCTGCCCAAGCGACATTCTAAATCCGATTAAGGCAGTCCACACGGATACCAACATTAAAGTACGACTAAATCAGCAAGGCAACTTATCCACTCAGATCAACACGCATAGGGGAGTCAAACAGGGCTGCCCTTTGGCCCCGGCCCTCTTTATCGCTTACATGGGAGATTATCAACATTCCGAAACCTCAATCAGATCCTTCCCACCAAAAATAGCACAAACACCCATCAGTAGACTGCTCTACGCGGATTAATTTATTTTGCTGGATTTAACGCCCATAGGCCTCCAGCGCCAACTCACCAATCTACAACTATTTTGTAACGAGAACAATTTGGAAATCAACACCGACAAAACCAAAATCATGGTGATGGAGCGCAAAACCAGAGCGCGGGACAAATACAACTGGTTCCTGGAAAAAATGAAAATTGAAAGAGTAAACAGCTTCAAATATCTTGGCGTAACTCTGGACAATTCAGCAACAGAAACGTCTATGCAAGAATCCCTGTTCGATAAGATCCGAAGCCTGGCAACAAAAGGCAAAGCAATAGACAGAAAATTTGGTAAATTCTCCACCATCCCGCTACTGAACTTCTACAAGCAAAAAGTGGTCCCCATGGTTACATATGGATCAGAAGCGTTGCCGTGCTTACCCAAGACTCTTTGGCCCAAATTGGAAGCCTACTTTTGGAGGACGACCCTTGCCCTTCCGGACTCAATGCCAATCACACTGATCCGGCGAGAACTCAGTCTGCTTTCTCTTCAAGGCACTGTAGACTGCAACACTCTGATGCTATATAGGAAATGCATTCTACCAAACGGTTCCTTTCTCCACGGCCTGGTGTCCAAAGAAATTCTAGAGGGAAACTGCATCATGCTAAGTCAATGGAAAAACGAAAACCAATCTCTACTGAAAATCATCGAATGTACAGAAGAAGATCTGATTAACAATCCTACAAGAATAATAAAAAAAACTAAAGACATGGACTGGATTCGCACTTTAGATGCAGCCTCAGAATACAAGCTTGTTTCTCACTTACCACCGCTATGGAAAAAACGTGACGACCTACAGAACTACATCAAAAGATTCCCCAGCCGAGCGGCACGCAATCTTATAATCAGAGCAAGACTGAATCTTGTGGACACCAACGAAATCCGCCAGATAAGGAAGCAATCGCTGACTAGCACCTGCAGATTCTGTGGCAACGAGAAAGAGACCATTCGCCACCTTATACTGTCCTGCCCAAGCCTGATAAACATCCGCCGCCCCTATATGAAATATATCTGCCAACACTCCGCAGTAACTGATGAAGATACATGGTGGAAAAGGATGATAAGTGGTGACCGCACATCGTGGCAACTAGCGACATACAAAATCCTTGACGCTTTAACAGAAAAACTCACTGCGAAACGAAATGGAAACTAAGACTCTCCTTGTAAAGCGACCAGAAATTCTAACCTACAGAATCAAATGATTAAGATGTCCAAATTTGGACAAAAGAAAGAGAAAAGAAACGATGTTGTAAAAATCAAATATTTGATTAAATACTCAAAAAACCATGAGGTGTGTTTGAACTTTATTGAAAAGAATGTACTTTATCCCTCCAGCACTGAAAAGCCTACACTGGCTTCCAATGAAAGTGCCATTCGTTTTCTTTTTCTGTTGTTTAAATATTTATTATTAGATAAATTGGCATGCAGGGCTACTTTGAACATACAAAAATCAATTCAATGTAAATATCTCATATTAAAAACAATTTTTTTAAGATATAAATTGATAATGTAATAAAGTCCTGGCATGCAGAATTAAACCAGATATGTTGTAATGCATAAATGAAACATTTATGAAATATGTTCAAGATAAACTAGTAGGTATATATTGTATATATAAATGAAAGTTAAAAACATGAAGGACAAAACAGGATAAACAGGACGGACAGAAACGAGGGGGGGTGGGACCTTATCGACTTGCTACTACAGTTTAAGGGCTAGGTACTGTAGGTTGTAAATATTCCATGAACGACATACATTTCAATTTGTGTTCGCTTAATAGAAGTGGGGATGCAGCATTGCATTTCTCCATTCTATGAATATTACAAATAGAGTTGAAAGTGCCATTCGTTTTCTGCACAGTACGGTGAATGGGCTTTACCCCAAGATATAAGAACGATGACCAACAAGCAAATATCTGGAGTTTTTCTCCTGCACTTTAGTTCGAAAAAGAGTGCTCTTCCTTAAAAATTACTTCTCATATTTCGACATTAATGAATTGTCCATTTTAACATTATGAATTCATCAAAATACGCAAAATATACCCACAAACCTGTTTGAAACCTGCCAGACACCTAAGGTCTACTAGCCAGAATACGCTGTTTGGTCGCTCAGCCGGGAACATATTTGAAGGGCATGGGGTCATTTCCTTTAAAGCCTTCGTCCTCTGGCAATCCCTGGACGTATCCCTTCACTTTGGAAAAGACTGAGCAAAGTGTGAAGCGCCACCTATTCATCTACCCTAAGCAATAATCATCATTAAATAAGCTTGTGTTGACTGGCTTGGACCACCATAGTCTGAGGCGTCCTTCCTTCTCTCCCACTTACCACCTTCCCCCGTCGACTCATTGAAGGTATGATCAGTACAGATCAGTGAAACAGAACTTCTCAAAACGATTGTCTAATAAAAGCACAAACTGCACTTTACCTGGCTGTCCCTGCTCACACACTCCACACCTCATGGTCCTTTCAAACTGCTCTCGGCGGCATGAGTGCTTAAACAACTACTAATCAAATTAAATTACAGATTTGGGGTCCATAAAGTCTGAGGTGGATTTCACTTAATTCAAAAAACATAGCAGTACGAGTCTTTCTTCCATGGCTAAAAAGCAAGAAACTAATATAAATCCACCCTGAAGAAGATCTCCTCTTTGTGTCTACACATGCAAAACACAGGCAGGCCAGCAAAGGCAATGGCCCTGAGCACAGATATTGCAGTTGGTGATTTTGATGGTAAGGCAACTTTCTCGGACTTAGACTGCTTGCCTCCCAAAAATATTACTATAGCATAGACCAGTGCTTATTAGCAGTTCCTTTCTGGGATCTGTATCTGCAGGGATTTTGAAATATGTATTTCTTCCACGATTCCAGTGCACATAATGCAGGACTTTCATTTCGTGGTCAAGAAACTCTTAGATGGATTTAAGTGAATGAATCCTTCAGTTTAGTGGAACAAGGTTCTCATGTTCCTCATCAGATTTCTAGGTGAATGGTGCATTTCAGAATGTCCTTAGTGCGACATGTAACATATTAGTGTATGGGAAAGCACCTATCACTTCAAAAGGCTGCAGTTATGATACACAGATCAAGGGCAGTTAGTCCCAGAGGCACATCAGGACTCTGTAACCATCAGGCATGTTTGCTCATTCTTGAGGTGCCTCCTCTTTACAAATTCACATTTGTCACCTTCACATTTTGGGAAGTGCCTAGAGACAACTAAGCCCAGAAAGATGCTGCAGAAGTACAATGACAACACACATTCACTCTCCCATTCATTCATTAACTCCCTAGGTCACTCGGTGTCAATAATTCCATTATTGACTGACTCATTTCTTTGTATCTGCAGAGGGATTCTGCACTGCCATTATAGACCAGCGGGAGGGAACCTGGCCCCAATCTTTACTTTGCTGGAGCCTCAGTCTCTTCCCCCAAAGAACAGGAACCAAGAAAACAATAATCTCCAGAATTGATGAAAGATGTGCATATGGGTGTTGCATTCATGAAAAATGCACACAACACATTCTCTGTGTATGTCATGTTATTTTAATCTTATTTGATACTGCACCAAATCAACTCCGTAGTAGTTTCAGAAGACCAGGGCTTGCTGATGGAGTGACATAACAGTCGCCCCCAATTCTGCCTTGAAACACAGTCCAGTTATGACAACATTTTATCTGCCGCATTTCGTTTGCTGAAATATTGTCTACCTAGCAAGAGCAACATGAGCAGGGGAAAGATTGTTTTATCATACCATAGCCTCATGTTGCTCTTGCTAGGTAGACAATATTTCACAAACGAAATGCGGCAGATAAAATGTTGTGATAACTGGGCTGTGTTTCAAGGCAGAATTGGGGAATTTTGAATTAGTAAACAATGTAATCCTGGATGCATGAGGGGCTTGAGAGTGTGCCAGGGCAATCCTGGATGTCGTGTGGCTTACTTGCCCAAACATCTCCATATGTTGTACCACAAATTATATTCCAGAAAGTTAATTCTGTGCCACAACCCCACATTTGAATGCGGTTGGTAACAGTAGGCAAGAAAATAGAGTGGTAAGATGGAAAATGCCTGGCACCTTGATATCACTTGATGCAATTTTCAGTATGATTTAGACACGAGAAATGTGCATGAGATGTATAGCTGGACAGGCCTATTTTATAGAGTGTTTTGGTAAAGAATGCTGGGAGGCAACCCTACTGCTTTGAAATCATTCTCTGAAGAATAAATGGATTGTATTGTTGAACAGCGCGTGCTGCTGCAGTCGATCTGATCCACCTCGGATCTCAGCATTCAGTAAAACATGTTTCATTTGATTTTTTTTATTTATCCCATAATACGTTTTTTCAGTATTGGGAGAACCAAAAACGTGTATTTTCCTTCTCCAGTGGCGCTAGCTTACAACATGCATTGGGTTTTGCTCTGATTGCCATATTAACATCTGTGCCTTCTGGGCCCAAGAGAATGCCGCATCTGTTGAAGTGGAAATAAGTGCATATGTTCCACGTTGCCTAGCAACAATGCTCCTCGGTATCCTGGGGCATCCTTGACTGGTGTGAGGTGGCCTTAGGGGTTCGGAACGCGACCGGTGTTCTGTTTTCTTTTGACTCGCGGAGACCCTCGGAATCCACACATCTACCTGCTACATAGAGTGGTCTAAAAGAATACTGTTAAAAGGGGGAGCCCAGCTAGTTCGATTTTGAGTTTCCCATAGGCCTGTATTGATTGGAAATTCAGATGCATAGTCTGCCTCCTGAAACATGCACGCTGTCGTATTCGCGTGAATACATGCACACTGTCGTATTCGCATGAATACATGAACACTGTCGTTTCTGAGCACCTTATTAAAGCTGCAATATTTGTTTATGTGAATCGCACTAAACATATAGTTCAAGATGCTTCAAGTGCTAGATGTACATCGTTTCTCCGCAAATCCTCAATTAAAGAGGAGCTGGATTTACAATCTGTCAACATAAAATGGTAACACGGATTTAATTTTTTTGTTTTTATATATTTGTATTTAGTTTTGGCCATACCCCAACTTGCATCAATGCACTGTTCTCGGCATCACATAACATGCATGACATCTGTGGACCATTGCCAAGCTGTTGGGCGGCGGGGGAGGGGACCTATAATAACGTTGCCAGAGCAACAGTCAGACCTATGTATCTGCCTTTGGCAGAGCAGTACAACCGAATGGTCCATTATCACACCCATAGCATGTTTGCAGAATACAATGCAAAAGCCACAGTATGGATACATAAAAGCAGCAGCCACATCCATTGTGTTGTAAAGGTGGAGTGCACATCATCGAACAGCTGATTTCTGACATTTACATGGTGCTAAAATACCATTGGCTTTCCAGGTGATGATCACTGGATTCCGTAGGAGAAACGCAGGGTCTAATGAAAGCAGGATTTTGACTGACCATAGACCCAGGGGCAGCAGTATATGCCTTTGCTGCTTGTACGGAAAGTCTGTGGCCATCACAATCATCACATTTTAGACCTGACATGCTACAAGTACTTGAAAAGAGCTCTTCCGGCCATGCACTGGGGTGCAAGGTGAGACTTATTTTTTAGCAAGAAAGAAAGAATCTAGCCCATTTAGTCATTTGCAGACTTGACAAGTGTGTGTACCATAACGCGAGTCCCCAAAATAGATTATTCAGCAGACACAGGCACACAAGAGACGTGGTGTGTATTATGAGGAGCAGCTTCAGTGCTGGATGTTGTGCTTATTACTATAGTTAGTGTGCCATTGTGTGCTGAGTATGTTGTTTTGGGGTTTTGTCATATAATCCCTGTGTGTCAGTGTGACGGATTCCCATTTGGCAAGCATGTAGAAGCCTTTTTTTTTTAATTAAACTACATTTTAATTAAATTAATAAAACAATGCTGTAATTCCATCTGTGAAATATGTTGACTAGAGTCCCCTTTCATCATCTCCATACAAAAGCATACTGTGTTCCTGTTCACTGCTGCATCAGTACCCTGATATGCAGTGCCTGCTTTGTCAGTAACACAGGGCAGGTTCAGAGGCCACAGGTGCTCATTTGACAGCTTCATTGACAGCCAGGTCTCTGCATCACAGGGGCTGCATCTAAGACATGCACCCTTGTGCCAACCCCCTCTAATTACGAGTTTCCTGTGATGGTGGCAGTTACATCTATATATATATCTACGCCATACCTCAGTTATGGTATGATGGCTGGTATTTCTCATAATTATGACGGCTGCCGCAATTTGATATCACATATCTCTCAGTCCTGCAATCCCAGCTCATGTGTAAAAGGATAATGTGTATTCTCCACGGACAGGCTGGACGCTGCTGGCAAGACTGGAACCTTGGAGGGTGTCTCTTTATGTTACTTTGTGAGAGCAGGTAACACCCTGCCCAGAAAGACAATCACTCTACAGGAAGCAATACTGGGAACAGGAATCAAAGGGCACACCCACTCACAAAAGGGTTGGCCTCACACCAGGGTGCTGCACACCAAAACAATCTGTGATCCTATTTAGAAGGGGGCAATGTTAGTGTAGACAGGGCAAGCTCTTTCCAGCAGGCGGAAGTTTTTACCATTTTGTTTCTCTCTGTCTCTATTTTTCCTTCATATCTACTCCAGTTCCTTCAGCACAAAGCACTTTGGGTGTTATGCCAAAGCAAAGTCCAATTGTTCTAAGAACTGGGATCTGACCTAATAACCTGTAGGCTTTTGCCTTTGAAAGAAGAGGTTTCTCACTCCTTCTTTGCTTCATTTTTGATAAACACTTAAGGATGAAGTCATTGGATCTCTTCTGGGAGAGTTTATTTATTTATTTATTGGTTATTTATTAGGCACTTGTACAACAAGACAGTTTTTTCAGAGCGTCACAAGGCAAATCGGGAGGGAACAAGGGAGTGAATAAACAATGGAAAAGACAATGAATAAATATTAAAGCAAACAATGATCCTATTAGCACTTGTGACATTCAAAATGTGCAAGTGCAGTAAGAGAAAAAGGGGGGGCTTTCCAAACTCCTCCGCCGGTGAGGTGAACACTGATAATTCAAGGTAGAGGCAAGCTCTATCCCCTAACCATCCACAGGGACCATTGGGGATGAACTGCTGTTGGGACAAGACCTGCCTCTATGTCAGCCACAAAGGTAACCAGGACCTCACCGTGTTGAGGGACATCTACAGTTGTGAGCCAGACTCCATGTGAGGGAGACCAAGAACAAGGACTAAACTTATCCTTGAGCACCGGGATTGGGACTGAACGCAACCAGAGGATCAAGACAGCGAGAAAGCCAGTGTTTCTCGAGTCTATCTACTTTAAACCATGATTCAAGCCTGTTTGATGATTGCAAATCTACAGGAACCACCAGAGCTGCATTTGTCATTCTACCATCTCAAACTGCTTTGCCGGGTGTTCAACAAACCTGTTCACTGCAGCACCACATTAGCTGAGTGCGTTATTGCCTGGCTCAAACTTGAAGCTCTTCACTGCACCTGCAGCCTTTGCACCATCTTTTTGAACTGACAGCATCATCTGCAGATCTTCATAGACAGTTATCCAGAACCTGGGGGATACTTGAAACTGTGACCTTTGACCACTGCACCAAAGCTGCTCGACTTAAACTGAATATCCAGTCTTCAGCCTCTTCGCCATCTAACCGACAGTCAACCAAACCTGGTGGCCCTCATGATCCATACTTCTCTGAGTCTTGTCTTTGAACCGCACAAGCTCTTGTTTGAACTCTGCCCTACATCTGCTCTGGGCCTAGATCAGCATGACTACTGTACTGAAACCGATGAACAGCATGTTTGAACCTGTTGAATGCCACACTGCACTAGCTAAGCAAGCTGTTTTCTTGGCTCAAACTACAAGCTCGTTCATGTATATGTCACCTTTCAACCGTCATTCGACCCACCAGCATCTTTGCTGTCGATCTTCATTGCCAGTCAAATCGACACTGGTGGATCATCGAGCCATGAACCCCAAACGCCACATGAAGCTGTTTGAACCATACTGCCCATACATTCTCAGTCATCTTCAGAGTTGAGGTAGACATCAAACTGACCCTGAAGGCCCTTCAGATCAGCAACCCCTTGTATGCTTCATTAAACAGATCCAGTAAGAACCTCAACTCCAGTCACCAGCATCTTGGCAATTGAACCAATGGTTAAACAAATCCTGGTTGCCCTCACAGCCCATTCTTCTTCAAGCATCACATTCAAAATGCAGCAAACCTGTTCAAACCCTTCCCAAAACCATTTCCCATTTAGCAAAAAGGGATCACTGCACTCGTACCTCATTGAACTGAGTTAGCAGCACAAAGAAGCCAGGTTGGACATGTCAACGAATCATAAATCGCTGAAGGTATTATTGACAGCTAACTGGCCCCTTAGTCCACCTCTGGGCCCTACAGACTTCTTAGGTCACCTTTAATCCCTTTTAGCACTCAAGCATATCCTTTTACAAACAATGTGGTGTTTACATGCATTGAACCCCCGATTCATGCCCCAGAGTGCTAAATCTTTCTATCTGTACATATTATGTGTTCCTTCTTTAGGGCTCGGAATAACATTCCCGCAACTCACATCACCATAAAAGGCAAAGGAGGCAAGACTATTCCTCTACTCTTGGCTCTGTCCAAAACATGACTTCTATCTCTCTCTCAATTTGTCTCAATCCTCACAACCTAGAAGCATCCAGACATCTTTTAACTGAATTCTCTCACATCCTAACCCAACCTCTATCTCCTCTACTCTTTCAATGAATGATCTTGCTTTCTACTTTGCATCTAAAATTTCTACTATTCACAATACCCTCACTTATTACCTTCTATCCTCTCCTCCTGCTCACTTTTCTCCATGATTCCTACCCACCTCTCCTACTGCTATGTCTTACTTTGCCCTGACGATATTATTTTCATACTCCTCACGGCTACCCCTTCCTGTGCCCCCACTGACCCACTGTCCCCATGCATTATGAAGCACATAGCTCCCAGTGTTGCTTCACTTACTTCTTCCCTCTTCATCTCCTCTCTTGACAAAGCCACTCATCCCTCATTCTATAAAACAGCTACTGCCATACCTCTCCTTAAGAAACCTGGTTTAGAGAAACCTGGTCTAGATCCTAACTGTCCTGACTCCTTTCACTGTCTCTCTTCTACCAAACCATTCCAAAATTCTAGAGCGAGTATTCTTCAGTCGACTCAACCTTTGGGACCCTCTTTAATCTCCACAATGTCAGCAACTTCATCTCTTCCTTTCGGCATGCAAACCTTTGATCTATTCCTATTTTTCTCGACCTATCTGCTGCCTTTCGTACTGTTCACCTTTCTGACATTCTCTCTACATTATCTCTTCTTGGCTGCAGAAATAAGGCCCTCACTTGGTTTGCTTCATGCTTTGGTCCCAGACACTTTTAGGTATCCCGGACCAGCCTTACCACCCCATTCACCCACCTTACTGTTGGAGTTCCCCGAGGGTCTGTCCTTGATTCACTTCTCTTCACTCTCTATACTTCAACTCTTGGCACCCTTATCTCCTCCTAAAGCTTCTCCAATCAACTCTTCACTAACAACACTCAGTTCTTCTTTTTCATTCACTCTTTATCCGATAGGTGGTTTTCAAAAATGTCAAAGTGCCTCTCCGCCATCAAATATTAGATGACATCTCACTCGCTCATGCCCAGCTCCACTAAAACTGAAGCTGTCTACTTTCCAGCTAAATAGGCTATCTCCCACCCTCCTCCTCCTTCTTCTCTTCTCTCCTGACTACCTTCCTTACTCTGCTTATGCTCATAACCTTGGTGTCATCTTCGACAATCACACAACTTCTTGCTCTTCATCTCCAAATCTGCCACTGCAGCCAGACTCAACCTCCTGGATATCAGAAAAATGTGTAATCTTCTTCCTTTAAACACTGCTAATCAGCTAATCTCCTCCTTATTCCTTTCTAGATCTGACTACTGTGCCAGTCTCCTCTATGGCCTTCTCAAATATGCTTTTTCACGTCTGGGCAAAGTCCACAACTTTGCGGTCAGCACACGTTTCAATCTTTCTTGCTTTACCTCTACCCCCTCTGCCCGTCACCAGATTGGCTGTATATCTATGAAACAAAGGGCTAATTATAAACTTCTTCTCATTATCTTCAAAACTATCCATGTACTCCCCTATCCTACCCATCTTCTCATCTCATTCCTTACTCTCCTCCTCGCTCAGTAAAATCATCCTCAGCTCACCTCATGACACCACTTGAGCCCCCTGTGCTCCCTCTATTTTCTGCTCTTTCTCTCCTTGCTCCCCTACTCTGGAATGATCTTCCTCTCCCTCTCGGTGCTACTCCAACTCTACCATTATTTAAATCCAACTTCAAACCTCTCCTCCTTTTTGAAGAACCTGTTTCCTAGCACTCTATGCTACTGCACCACTCTGTTTTCCTCTCTCCCAACCCTTCATGGACAACTCTACAACACTTTTCTGTCTCCCCACCATCCTTAATTCAGCACTTTCTCCACCATCCCATTCCTATGTCTTTCTGTCCTGTCCTTGTCCCTGGTTTATAATGCACCTTCCTCTGCAGCATCTGGTCTTCAAGTCACATTCTCTCACCCTATTGTAAAGGATCCATGGCCACCGCTGTGGTATGAATGGCAAAATCTATACACTCTTTTGTGCCAAAATCCTTTGCTTTCCCTGTGATTTCTATTTATAAATATTAATAATTGAATACAAAATCAAGTGTATATCTCTTAATGGTGTCTGTTTTACCTTTCTGAATGGGATCACTCTTTGTGTGTATCAGTTTAAGGGAAGAGCGAGGATGAGAAGGCAGGCTCTGACCCAGGCCCATACCTCCTGGAAGCCCTGAGCATCTGCAGAGATGCCTGTCCCTCATGTAGGGGGAAGCTCCGGCAGGCAGAGCCCAGCAGAAGAGGCACATTGTAGCACAGTTCCTTTCATCAGGCCCTGCTCGGCCCAAGATATGCATAAATGTGGGCCTGGCCACAAGCCAGCAGGCCTAGTCGGAATGCAAGCAGGCCTGGTGCAGTGTGCCCACTGGCCTGTCGGCCCCAGATGGGTCCATGACTCCCCTGGAATGGCAGGTCTCCCCGCTTAACAAGACCATCTCAGGTGGGGTGCCCCCCAGCAGGACATGGCAACGCCGTGAAGGCAAGGCCCGACCGTGCCTGATCAGTGCTCGGATGGGCCCGGCGGTGGCAGCTGGTAGCCAGCTGCCCCCCTGCCTGCCCCGAGGAGCTGGCTGTGCCTTCTTAAGGTTGGAGGGCCTGGGCACGAAAACAGAGCTAAGGCAGGGTGGCTTCAAGAACAACAGGGGCACCTGATATCATGGGGCACACATGTCCTATGCACTTCACCCCTCCAGAGAATGCAGGCCCACTTGACTGCAGCAAAATTCTGCTACAAGACCAGGGGCTCTGTGTGCAACCAACCTACTCACACACGTGACTTGTGCTTTCTTTCACCAATACATCAGGGCTGTGGACCCCTGAGCTGCTCAGGGCTGGCCCTCTTGACTGCGGAAAAAGAAACTCTGCTACAAGACCAGGGGCAATAAATCAGGGGAAAGTTGCAAGCAAGAGGGCAGGAGTTGGGCCCGTTCTGCAAGCCCCGCTAGGTGAGGTTGAGAAGGCAGGCATTGACCTAGCCCCAGCCCTCCCAGAAGCCACGACCAAGTTGGATTATTTATTTATGCAATGTTTGTCGGGTACAGGTATCCGACAAACATTGCATAAATAAATACATCTGCCGGGTCCACGTATCCGAGAAACCTTTCATAAAAACATAAATTAACCGGGTTGTGGCGGAGAACTGTAACTGCCTCTGGTGACGACCCTGTCCTCAGCCACGACCCTGTTTATTTATTTATGCAATGTTTATCAGATACAGGTACCCGTCAAACATTACATAAATAAATGAATCTGCCTCACGGGCCACATAAAATGGCTTGGAGGGCCGCATTGCGAACCGCGGGCCGTACGTTGGACAACCCTGCACTAGATTCTTGGTTTGTTCCATTTTTTGTGATGAATTTAAATTGCTGCAAAGAATGTATAGCCAAAGTAACATCAGAATTGTCATCAATAATGATATCCATCTAGCCGCATTTTTGGCTTTGGAGAAATGTTGCGGCGCTTGCGCCACCAAATTGCTAAGACCATTGTTAAAGGAGATAAAGAGAGAGAATGGGGAATCTGAACTGAGAATATCTGGTGGGCATAGCAACGGACAATGCCATGACATGAAACTGCCAAATCGCTAAAGTCTCTTTTTCCAAACCCCTCCTCCATACTACCAACTGAAAACTCATCTGCCATACTACCCACTGAGAAGTTCCCTTGATTTCCATGTCCTAGCTGCGCAGTGATTTCACATTATGCTATTTAGGGCACATTTTCACTGGCAGTTTGCTTTTTTCGGATACTTTTGAGGGCAGATCTGTTTTTTTGTACTCCAAATTGTATGGAAATATATGGCGGTATGAGACAAAAACAGAGGTGTTAATTGTAGTTGTTGATAGGCTCTTGGGCTTGGCATTTTGCTCTATTAGCTTTTTGGTCTTTCAGCATGTGGTTCTTCTGGTGTTGGGCCTTCTGATTGTTTGGTTGTACCTGGTTCTCGGGTCTTTTGGTCCATTGTATGAATACAAGCAGAAGAGGCAGCCCTCATGTTCCCAGCTGACTTCATGAAGCTGGAAATAAGCGAGGGGACAGATCACTGAATCAGGACCAATTACAGGTACATAACAAACATGTTTCGACTCAAGGTTAAATGGTAACTCGCTCACAGCTACTATGCTATCTATGCACTCTCTTTGATTGGCGAAATGTCATATTTTTGATAGAACGACTTGGCCATTCATTATGCATTTGGTACAGCTGCATGATGAGTTTGACCATGTTTGTTAAATTTAATTTAAATGAAAG
This sequence comes from Ambystoma mexicanum, assembly GCF_040938575.1. NCBI lineage: Eukaryota > Metazoa > Chordata > Amphibia > Caudata > Ambystomatidae > Ambystoma > Ambystoma mexicanum. Next base: position 268,702,088 of record NC_090941.1, read on the forward strand.
TTTTCTTTCCAAAAAGGGCAGCCAGCAATGTGCCTTTCTCTTTGATACACGACTCCGATTCACAATGTGTATAATACTGAAGACTGGGGAAACGAATAACCTCATTTTTTCCCTTTTCTTCACAGAAGCAATGCTGAATAGTTGCACATTATTAGCCAGCCCATTTTTCTCATTTGTAAATATTGCACAATAATTGTCACACAACGGTCTGATATCTCTTCCGATTTATAAACTTAACATGTATAGTGCTTTCTTCTGGTGCTGAGGCAAATAATTGAATGCCACTGTTGAATTGTGTGTGTTTTTTTTTCATTTTTATTCTGCATCTTGCTCTGTTGAAAGGTTGATGTATGATAATCAGTAACTGCAAACGTAACATGATTATTTAATTGACTGTGTATCTGAGTTTTCACCAATGCTTCATTTGATTATATGTAAAGATAGTGTAATGGGCAACGTGAGTGAATGGAATGTGATTTGCCTGTATCACTTTGGCTATGTTTTATTGCTTGAAAGGGAACACAAGGTGCAACCTGGGCTAAGAGGCTAGGTTATGAGGCCTGAATGTATTAAGCTGAGGAATCCTTTTGAAGAAAACAAGGGAGTGCTAAACACTCCCTATGATTGTCTGCAAAGAGTAAGATTAGACATGACTGTCAGACCTGCCTGTTTAGCTGTGGAAACTTGTCATTAAAGAAATGAAGGCATTCTCACCAATCAGGTCACAGGTGCAGGATTTTTTTGGGAATGGCAGGGTACACAGGAATAGCTCAAACGGGAACAACAGACAACAAACACTGCAGCTCACACTCACCAATCGCCCACATTGGAACTCATACCCTCATCCCTATGTTACACAGGCCCTGCTCCCAGGGATATTACAGAAGCAATTAGAGGTTCCATCTGTGCAGTTGTATGTGTTGTTGTGCTGCACGCATTTGGTGAGTGGGGAGGAGGTGTGGGAGTCTAAGTCTGGTGTATGAGTGCCCGTGTGACTGAAATGATGATGTCATTCATGTATGCCTCATGGAATGTTGAGTGCGAGATGCATGCATGCTGGAGAGGGTGTTCCAAGAGTGACAGTTAACATATGCACTGCTGGTGAGTGTGGACCTTCACTTACCGACTCGACATAACATCTCAATATAAACGTGTCTGCAGCTTACGTGATTTCTCCTGCGTTGTCTCTGGAGTCCTGCATCTCTTCAACAGCAACATCAGTCTCTTATTGCTCCCGCCTACCAATGCTGCTTCTATACTGCATTAAAAACGGTTTATAGTGACTTTTTCAAACATCACATTTTCGAAATGCCATTTTTCGATACCAAAATGCAGAAAAAAAAATTCAAATGTTTCTTTTTTATTTTATTTTTTAAATGGGTGTTCCCCCCAACCCCCTGTTTTTTTTTTATTTTTGACACTTTTATTTATGAACGAAACAAAAATAAAACATAAAATAAAAAAATCTGAAAAAAATGTCCCCATTTAGCATTTTCAAAATGTGTTTTCGAAAATGTTACTGGATACCATTAAAAACATAATTTTAAGCTGTTATATGAATATGGCACCATGCCATGTATTATAATCATATAAGGACACCTTTGCTATAATTCCCAGTTTGCGGAATTGCATCAGATTGACTTTTTCCAAGGATCAAGACCATATTTCTTTCTTTCTTTTTTTAGATGCTTCCTTTGCAAATGTAGGGTTCGTTTATCCTTTTTATGCTGCAAGCCGAGTTGATGACATAGATATTCCTCATGCATCAGTTTATCACATAGGGCATGATACCTCCTGTAATGTAAGGCAGTAGTAAAGGCATAATTAAGTGGTATTTGAAAAAAAAACATTTGTTTTAAAAATACCACATAATTATTAGTCAGAATTCCATGGCATATTTACTGGATGGGGACAAAAGAAGTACTCATGGTGCAAAAACGCATTTACCCCAAACAGTGCTATCCCTCGTGCTCCATGATGCAAACATCCAATACCATATTTCCAACCCATAATGAGATGGTAGTTTAAAAGAAGGAGCTTGTAACCACAGTGTTTACCATGATCACAATGGAGGCCTATGCGTACTGGCAGGCTCACACATGGAGGAATTTACACAACTGAGGAAGCAGCCTCACCTGAACAAAATGTAACATGGGGCAGGATGTAGCTCTGGCATAGGTTGATGGTTTAGTAGCTAGTTGGTCCTGAAGGGACAGTGAGCACCTTAGCCGAATGTCTGCATGCAACACAGTGATGGTCCTGGATTGGTATGTGTTTACTCGCTCTAGCTGATTCAGTGCTAGCCTCCAGAACGGTATTTGAAGCCTTGCCTCAGCTTCCATTTTTCGTTTGTAACTCGACTTTCAACTTTCTGGATGCCAGGATAGGGGTAGTCTGCCCCATGACCCCCCGGAAGAGGGCAAACAGACGAACATTTAAGTTAAACATCTAAATCCACTTGATTTAATTCTGTTTTGCTATGTGTGGCAGTCCGCCACAAGTCACCAGGGCGGGCTACACCAAATACAGGGATCATCCGGATTTACAACTGCGCTGCAGTCACGCAGCAGATGATCCGCAGGGGGCACCCTGTGGCATCCGGATCACCAGAACCATACACCGTAGCTGGGGGCACCCAGCAAACAGCAGCCTCGGCGATGGGGGCACCCAGGCCGAGGCTGCACCGATTGGCCATGATGACATGGCAGTACAATTCTCTTGGGACAGTGTTGCCTAGCAGGGGCACCGTCTTGCGGACATGGCCTCGGCATGCTGCACGTCATCAGAATGGTACCTACAAACAACAGCAGAAGTCAGTTCTTGATCGACTGGCGAGCCGGAACTGGCTCGTCCTTTTTATGGGGTAGGTACCATGGTTACCACCATGTGACCATGAGACAAGTCTTGGGAGATACCGTGTTCCCAGGAGGGGTGACATGCAATACTATGTGAGCCCTCATTCAACTACCAAACTGCAGAATTCCTGCGTGTTTTAAGAATGATCAAAAGACATTGGGGGTCATTACGAGTTTGGAGGTAGCCATGGCGCTATTAGCGCCATGGCTGCCTCCAAACCCGTGTCCGGGTCCGGGTAGTTGGAATGGGGACTTACCGGGTCATTCCAACCTTGGAGGACCCGGTAAATCCCCATTCTGAAAACCATTCCCTATTCCCATTCGAGCCCCCATAGGGCTCAATGGGAATGGGGAAGGAGCTAATAACGGGCCCATTATTTGCTCCCTGGAACCTTAGCAGCTCCCGCTAAGGGCGGCTGGTAAAACCAGCCAGCCTTAGTGGCACCCGCTAAGGGACCTCGGAATGCGGCGGTAGGGGGTTAGCGGCACCGGTTAACCCCTTACCGCCAGCCTCGTAATGAAGCCCATTATCACATTCCCCACTGAATTCTATGGATACTAATTCATAAACGCTTACACCAGAGCAAATGAGATGCCCATATTACGCATCTCCTACATTACGCCTGATTCCTAAAAAGAAGGAGAGGCCTGGCGCCTCTTTGGGATGCTCACGTGCACATTACATTGAGAGAGAGAAGCTGGAGGGCATCACAGAGATGCTCCAGTTGAGAAATTGCGAATGGCGCATTAGGTGGCAGGTGCAAGTCTGAGGTGTTACGGGTGTCTCCACATTTGCACCAGTGCAAACCTTTCTGGGTGAGGCCTATTCAATGCACCTCTTTATCATGCACATTCGCTGTGGACATCCTCAAAGTCAACTGGACTTTTGGCAACCCACCTCTATCTTTTCCCTCTGTAACTGTCTCACCACCCTCTGGCCAACCATCTGTAGCTCTCTAACGCCCCCCCCCCTCCGCCCCCTCCAATCCTTTTACAATTTCACTAACCATAAACAGGAACGTTTAATTTTCATATCTTGTATGTTTATTATTCTTGGCATACATGGTACTAACGACCGTTATAAGATATTCTATATACGGCTTCTAATATCCATGTGTAACCAAGGAAACATATATTCATATTAATGAAATGAGGGTCATGGCGAATAAATCCCTTCAGTTGCTGTAACGTCAATGGAAAAACGAGCCCCTCCCCAGCGTAATGACTCAGCGTATTGCCTCCGTAAGCGCATTCATACGTGACATGAAGGTTTTTTTTTTTTTTCTTTTCCTTGCTTTGAAGAAATCATTCATTATACGTCCTAAGCGGCTGATTTGTAAATGCCTTTTTTGCTGTTTTTCTGGGCAGTGGTAAATTACCGAGTCCTCAAGTGGATTTGCAGTGCAATCAGGAAGCGGCTGACCAACTGCTTCTTGTAATGAAAGCAGACCCTGGAGTCCTATGCATTTGAACAAGAACACCGTGTCAATGGTACTCTCTGTACCAAAGACTTCAAGGGCCAATTTTAGGTTTAAATTACTGCCCACAGACATGCGTATAGCCGCTTTGCAAATGTCTGTAGCAGCCGATTGACTTGTTCAAGCGGAAAGACTGCGTAACTGCTGTAAAGACAAGAGCCGCCGACCGCTACAGGACTGCCAGAGCGGCTTCATTTACGAAGCGAGCGGATTATGTTGTTGCAATGTTTCCTGAGTTAATTAGACATACATTTGCATACTTCTGCTTCTTCCCAGACAGTTCATGTTCTGTGCAAGGTACCATTGTCTCTGAATGTTTGCAATGAGAAATATGAAGCTGTGGACTGTCGGTGCTGCTTTAAAAGGTATTTGTTGTGGATTTTCATTTACTGTCTATGTGAGGATGTTGCTCAGCTCTAATTTCATAGACAATGGGACTCATTACGAGTTTGGCAGTGTGGTAAAAAAAAAATGACTGTAATTCTGTTACTTTTACCGCTCCACTGAGTTTGGAGGTAAAGTGGAGGATTGACCTCCAGAAAAACGCTGGTGGTAAATCCTCTGATTTGCTCCCAATAATTGGTGGATGTACCGCACCAAATTACCGTTCATGGTACATCCACCAAAAATCTCAATGAGTCCCGTGGACACCAACAATGCAGATCTACACTACTATAGCACCATTTGTAATCCCATGGTGATGCCACAGGAGGAGTTGTGTTAACAGTAAAAGAGTTTGGTGGAAAATCAGTGGATTAACTGAGGATTTCCACCAAACTCAGAGGTGAGAGACATTTGTTTATTTCCATGTGCAACATGCACTGGCAACCTGTGGAGGAAGCCTCCATGGCCAAATTAGTTCCTATGCAAAAGCCAAAACTATTATCTGGGTCAACAGAAAGAAAAGCAAGCAAAAGAGGAGGAAGGTACAGAAAGGAAGCAATAGGGAGTGAAGGAGAGAGGGAGCGAAATGGAGAGGTAAGGGAGAGAATAGTTAGCCTTAAGAGAGGCAGACCCGGTGAGATGATGAGTAAAGAGGGCAAAGGGGAGAAAAACACTGCTAAGGAGAGAGATAAATTAGAGCACACGAGGAAGAGAGGGCAAAAGAAAAAGAGAGCCGGTGAGAAAGAGTACTGAGGGAGAAAGACAAAATACAGGAAGGAAAGTGGGAAAGGTGAAGAGAGTCTGACAGCTGCTAAATAGAGAGGGAGCAGGAGAACAATAAAGAGTGAGCAAAAGAGGATGGATAAACGAGACATAAACTGAGACATAAGAGTTGGAGTGTTCTGTTATGTTGATTCACACCACACACAGCTACCAACCAGGGCATTCTCCAGGTGCTCCTGTGGCTTTTGAAGAAAAGGGGGTTGAGGAGTTTAGTGAGGATGGGATAGGTTCAGAACCAGGAGGAACTGGCATCTGTGAGTGTTGTTTTGCATGTGGGAGTTTGTGAGGAAAGCCCGGTGCATTGTAACTGTATGGGTAAGACTCAGTGCCACTGGTGTGTGGTAGTGTTTGTGTTGGAGTTAGTGAATTGTGTGGTGTTGGGTGGGTTCTGGTTGTGCGCATTGGTTAAATAATGTCCATAAAGGTTACAGAGTTGTGTGTGGCCGTGGCTGTAAGAATATATGGTGTATTGGTGTGCAGGGCTGTCAGAAGATGTGGTGAGGCCCGGGGCAAAACATTTGGTGAGGCCCCCTTACAGTTTTTTGCACTCGGCCAGCGGCGGCATATCCGCACACAGGAGACTTGAGAAATCTACCCTTGAGTTTGTGTGCAGGATCCCAAATATGGTTTATTACTACTTTCTCTACTGAAGAAAGGTTCATGCCAGACTAACTTTTTTATCATATGAATAAATATATATAAGATGGCATGAGCTCTCCACTGCGCCACCTCCAATTCTCTGAGGGTCAATCACTTTTCCAAGCAAAGAGTTGAGGGCAGATCTCTTTCTTCGGCTGGGGCCTCCCTCTGGAAACAGCCTCCCTGCCTCGCTAAAAACGAGGAGCACCATCTCCGGTTCCGGAAGCACCTCAAGACCTGTTTATTTGCTTCTGCCTTCTTTCTTCCTCTCCCTTGCTGATCACCTGCCTGATCCATGCACTGGTCACCTGGTCAAGCTCTGAATTCGGGCCCAGGTCCCTGCCTGTACGTCCTATTGCAATCCCGCACTGCCTCTTGGCTCCCCTGCACTTGTGGTCTGTATCTGTATCCCTACAGTCCCCGCTCTTGCTCGTATTGTCCACCCGTTGGCTACACTTATGAGTACTCACACTTGCCACCAGTTGGCTGCACTCTTGTTTCTACTTTGTTCCTGCACTTCTGCATCCTACCCCACCCTCGGCACTTCTCCCCTCCCCATTCCCTGCTCTTGTACGATCTGAATGACACAAGGCCTAGTAAGATCTGTGTTTTGTCCTACTCTTTTGTTTCTCCCTCCTTGCCTTGTCGCGCCTAGAAACACTTGCGTACAGGCACGTTATAAATGCCATATCATATAATTAAGGAGCACCCTGCCCCTGTTTGCGCATTAAAACACACATCATACACAGTGACAAATGATGTAAGTGGAGGCTGGTACATTTCTGAACTTAAGAGGCTTAAATGTTTGTTCCAATTAGTCAGGATCAACAGAGCACAGTGAGGGAGCCCAAACCAAAGGGTGGATTGGGGGGGGGGTTTCTCACTCCCAAGAAAATGTTTGAAACATTGGGTTAAAAGTATGCATTTTATAGCACTTTCTTTGCAAAATTGGGTAGAAATCCACACAGTTTGCAATTGGTTTTGTATGGAAGCACATGGAAATTCCCAATAGTTGCAAATCACAAATTGTGCATAGGAACATTTTCCAATACATTTCATGCCGCCTTTCCACACGGGATATGCTAGTATAAACATATATTCATGCTGGTTGTTCTAATTATGTTGAAGCAGGCTGCATCAATATTTGCCATTATTACCATGTACGGATTCCCAACCAGTAAAAATGCCATGCCACAGAAAGTATATCCAGGCTGACTGTGTACCATAAGTGTTATTACTGGCTAGATTGGCCTACATTCAAAGTGGGCCAATTTAGCCAAGTAGTATGTTTGCTTTAACCTTGATGCATAGTCCTGTGCATCAAGGGTAAAGCAAAAAGAGCACTGGCAATGCTAACAGTTTGGGCATTTGTGTAGGCATGGCAAAGGCACTTCTGTATTGGTATTAGCTGGCCATTGATAGTGCCAGTGCAAAATGGTTTGAGTACCTGAGCAGTTAATAGCAGTGCCTCGTAAATGCCTAATACTTATACATAAGCCAAAACTGTTGGCTTTGCCAATGCTTATTTTTAAAAGAATTTCAGCGAAAGACATGCAGGGTGTTTTTAAATTGAGTAGCCAAAGGCAGACCTGATTAAGACATTTTTATTACACCAGTTACGTGTTTACAACTCCAATGAAGTAATGAACTCTTAGAAGACTCCTTTGAGGAAACACTTGCAGGCACATTGAGGGCAAAGTTTGATGGCTAGCCATGTTTAAAGCTAGCCCAAAGAGTTCCAGTGAGGAGTTGTTTTGGGTGGGGAGGACAGGGACTGGGTGAGAATGCCATAGGGATAAGCATGGCCATGAGAAGTCATTTCACTGTTAGCACCTGCATTCATATCCATACACTTTTAGGTAATTGAAATCGTGATGTGGGGTTAGCACTTGCATGCTAGGGGAGTGATTAGAAGGGAAGTGGTGACATGAGACATCTCATTCTCACAGCAGTCCTTAAGTGTGATGTTTCAGAAATGAAGGCAAGAGGTAGCTGCTTGTAACATTGAAGCTTCACCAGAATAGTCTCATTCGAAAAGTGGAAAGATTTTAGGTGCACCCACACAAGGAAGTTTGCCCCTTCCTCACAGCTACTGACGTTAGCACCTCTCCCAACATTTGAAGTATTAGTCCCCTTTCCCCCTGACATTTTAGCCTAGGTGCACCTCTGATGCCATGAGCCCACCCCTTAATGAAGTGGCCCCCAGGGTGGCTACATTTAGGGGTGGTGCTGAACACACACTCACAAAAAACACTTTCACCCATGCATTCAACCACCAGTTACACAACTCCATACATGCATGTATACATAAAACCAAACACAGCATTGACACAAACATCAACATGCACGCATGCATTCATACATACATACACATATACATACTAATTTAATTTAAATACACATACACACTTTTAATTTAAAATAAAAAACACTTACCTGTCCTCCATGCACCCTTAAAAAGCATCCACGCAGCCGACACGTAGACACGCTGCCTGACAAGAGAGAACTCCTCTCCCATCAGTCAGCGGGGTCACGCTGAGCAATGTGAACACACTGACTGACAAGAGAGAACTCCTCTCCCATCAGTCAGCGGGGTCACGCTGAGCAATGTGAACACACTGACTGACAATAGAGAACTCCTCTCCCATCAGGCAGCGTGGTCACGCTGAGCAATGTGAACACACTGACTGACAATAGAGAACTCCTCTCCCATCAGGCAGCGTGGTCACGCTGAGCAACGTGAACACACTGACTGACAAGAGAGAACTCCTCTCCCATCAGTCAGCGTGGTCACGCTGAGCAACGTGAACACACTGACTGACAAGAGAGAACTCCTCTCCCATCAGTCAGTGTGGTCACACTGACAACATAACACACTGACTGACAAGAGAGAACTCCTCTCCTGTCAGTCAGCATGGTCATGCTGAGCAACGTGAACACTGACTGACGAGAGAGAACTCCTCTCCCATCAGTCAGCGTGGTCACACTGACAACATGAACACACTGACTGACAAGAGAAAACTCCTCTCCTGTCAGTCAGCGTGGGCATGCTGAGCAACTTGAACACACTGACTGACAAGAGAGAAATCCTCTCCTGTCAGTCAGCATGATCACGCTGACATGAACATACTGACTGACAGGAGAGGAGTCCCCTCCCATCAGTCAGTGTGGTCACACTGACAACATGAACACACTGACTGACAAGAGAGAACTCCTCTCCCATCAGTCAGCGTGGTCACACTGACAACATGAACACACTGACTGACAAGAGAGAATTCCTCTCCTGTCAGTCAGTGTGGTCACGCTGAGCAACCTGAACACACTGACTGACGAGAGAGAACTCCTCTCCCATCAGTCAGCGTGGTCACACTGACAACATGAACACACTGACTGACAAGAGAGAACTCCTCTCCTGTCAGTCAGTGTGGTCACGCTGAGCAACGTGAACACACTGACTGACAGGAGAGGAGTCCTCTCTTGTCAGTCAGCATGTCCACGTTTTCAGCTGAATGACGGGAGGCAGCAGAGCTCACTTCTGAGCCCTGCTGTCTCCCATTATTTTGCTGTTTGTTGCGGAGCCAAACGGCTTTGCAACAAAAGCAAAATCATTGCAAGGGCAGCACAGTCCCCCGTGTGAATAAAGGACACGGGAGACTGTGCTGCCTTCCACTTAGGAGAGGGGGCCGCGAGGCCCCCAGCAAGAGCGAGGCCCGGGGCAGTTTGCCCCCCCTGCACCCCCCTCGTGACGGCCCTGTTGGTGTGTACTTGCAATCGTTGACGATTGTATGGACTATGTGGGGTCGTTCATCTAGGTGTGCTTCCAGCATCTCAGAGATAGTCCGTGTGCAAATAGAATTGATTCTTGGTTTGTTTGTGTGTAGTGTGGTTAGCCCAAGGTCTGGAGTAGTGGCGTTGGTTATGCCAGAGGAGCAGGAAGGGGAAATGGGTTAGTAATTCTGTCGGTTTGTTGGAGCTTCTAGTGTGGCTCTTTGCTTGCTGCCTGCTGGTGTCTACTCAGGTTCTTGGTTGTGGTTCATTGGCCCATCTCGCCTCCTCTGTGTTTGTCTATCTGTGATGTTATCGCTGCTGGTGTCCCTTTGCAGCTCTCATTGTCTGTTGAATAACCAGGTTTTGAGTCATTTCCTGAAGGTAATTTGGTCTTCTGTGATTCTAATTTCTTTGGCCAGGGTGTTCCAGAGGTTAGCAATTAGATGTGAGAACGCTGTTCCGCAGAATTTCCTTTTTTCATAATTTTTTGCCTCTATTTGTAGGTTGCTGCTGGATCTTAAGTCCCTTCATGGGCAGTACAAGCTAATCTTGTCTTGGAGGAATTCTGCTCCTTGCCTGTGTAAGGCTTTGTGGGCGATGCAGAATGCTTTGAACTTGATGCATGATCTTACTGGTAACCAGTGTAGGCTTTTCAGTGCTGACGTGATGTGGTCTCTTCAGTTTAGTCTTAATAGGATCCTATCTGCTGTATTTTGCACACTTTCTAGTTTCTTGTAGATTCTTTCCGACATTCATAGGTAGAGGTTGTTTGCTTAGTCAATTCTTGTGAGTATCAGAGGGTATTAGCATTTTTTTTTTTATGGAATGATACATTTGACCAAATTTGATCAGTACCATTTGATCGAGAAAAAAACTGAATCAAACAATTCACCTAATACATACCGAAGATGTGGAGTGGGGATTTCGGGGGTGTCCCCTGGCCCCCATTTTCGGCATGTATTAGCCTTGGGGGGTTGCAGGGCTGTCCCCCGCTTCCTCAATATTGGTGGCTGGGGACAGAAAAAAAAAGAAGAAAAAGGGACCATGCGGGTCGGATCCGACCCACGTTAGAGGGACAAATCTGACGCCGCAGGGCTGAAGTGGACCAGGTGACAGAAATCAGGTAATTGTGGAAGGGGGATGTGGGGTGGGGGATTGGTGTGAGTGCGTTTCATCCTCTGAGAACTGATCACATGCAGGCTGGTTTTTTTCCCAACAATTTGCCGTGATCAGTTCTCAGATGGTCAAACACACCCAAACAGAGATATGATTGGTTCTGTGAGGGAAGCAGAGGTAGGGGGGGTAATCCGCTGAGTAGTCTTAGGAGGAAGAATCATTTTTTGGTGATTGTATTGACTTGCGGTTCCAGGTATAGGGCATCATTATGAAGTTGCTGGTAACCCGCCGGTGCTACCGGTGGGTTGCCGACAACCTCGAAACACTGAATATGACGCCTGACTTCCCAGTGCCAACGGGACATCGCAAGTCCTGGTGGAGTGGGAAGTCAGGCATGGGATTTGGTAAGTCCCCATTCCCGTGGAATCCCATAGGACTCCATGGGAATGGGGACTCAGAAGCACCAGCACCGTTGTCAATGGTGCCGCTGCTTCCATGACAACTCTGCCTACTGTGGCCATTTCACCCAGCAGGGTCAGACCTGCTGGTTGCGGCGGCCCCAGCAGGCAGCCTTGTAGTGTAGTGGTCCAATGAGGTTTCCGGACCACCACACCTGTAATGATGCCCATAGTCGGTTGGCCATTAGTATTTCTAGGTTATTTACTACATCAGTAGTCTCTGGTTGTGTTCCCATGCCGGCCAGCCCAGCTGTAGGTTACCTCAGTTGAAAACCTGCAGGTGAGAGCATTATTTCTGTTTTTGCTGGGCTCAGTTTAAGGTTGTTCGTTGTCATCCAATTGTAGGTGTTTGTGCGGCAGTCTTTTAGGCAGTTATTGTGTTCCTAGGTTCTGTTTGTCTTCATAATCCGTTGGGTATCGTCTGTGTAGTTGTAGGCGGTTAGTCCATGGGTTCGGATGATTTTAAGCAGTGGGCATATGTAGATATTGAATAGCACAGAAGACAGGCTGGATCCCTGACTCAGCAGGATATGTTTTTGGTGCGTGAGGTGAACAATGGAGGTAGGTTCTTTCGGTTCGGTTTGTTAGGAATGAGGAAAGCCACTTCAGTACAGATTTCTGTATGCCACATTCCATCAATATTTTAATAGTGATGCATGACTAATTGTGTCAAATGCAGCTGGTCTGTCCAGTAGTATGAGGGCCGATTGGGTGTTGTTGTCAGTGTTTATTTTCAGGTCATCCCATATTGGTAGGAGCGCTGAATCTGTTCCTATCATTGGTCTGAAGCCAACTTGTGACCGGTCGATTCTCCCATTTGTTTCTTCTTATTTCACTAGGATCTTATATACATGGCTCTCCAGGATCTTTGCCGGGGAGGGCAGGTTGGATATCAGTCTATAGTTGCATGGGTCTTCTATGCTTTCTGATTCCCTTTTTATCAGTGGTTTCATATGTGTTGATTTGAAGGCAGACAATACTATTCCTCTTTTGAGTAATTGATTCATTATGTTCTGGAAGTGAGGGCCCGGGGTTCTGTGCTTGAAGATTCCTTTGAAGATGTCAGAGGCGCATACGTCCCTTGGGGATTCGGAAAGGTTGGTGTCCTTGATCAGTGTGGCAAAGGTTTCTTCTGTGATTGGTTCTAGGCTGGTGAGTTTTGCTGTAGTATGCGTCTCAATTGATATCTGTGTGATGTGTATTTACACAGAAGGGTTGATTGACCAATAGACCTAAAACCCAAAAATTTAAACAGCTAAATTGTCACATCTAACCAAAGAGGGTTAGAGACTAAAAGATGGAGAGTATGAATGGATTGGAGAATGAGTATGAATGAGGGGTAGTAGAATGTGTTAGCTGAATCTAGGTTTTTCTTTTAGAATTAATTGTGTTTTTCTTTTAGAATGAACTGTGCTTTGTTGTAATTTGTTTAAACATAGTTCATGTGGAACATTTTTTGAGATTGTGTTTATTTTATTAAATGTGTATGACACAATAAAATTGATTTTACTAATTGAATGAATTGAATGTGTAGTCGATATTTGTAAAACGACTGTACATTAGGAAAATAGGTTACCCTTCTCTACGACTGGTTTAATATAGATTGTTTCAGTGTTACATCTCCAGTCTTCTTTCTCATTAATTTTCATACTTCTTCCGGGACTTTTTCCAGAGGGCCATTTCTTCTTCGTGAATGCATTTAGGATTTTCACAGTGGATACCTTGTCTCAAGGATTCTTTGCGGTATAGGCATCCTCACTGGTACTGCAAATGTCGCAATTTCCAGCTCCCAACATATGGGAAGCATGTGGGCGGAGCATCTGATAGTGGTATTTGGCTCCTCTTCTACATTCCCCCCACTGGTCGATTCATCGATCACTATCTCATCAATCTTCACATCGAGACATCCTCGCCTAAAGAAATGCTTCTTTGGAGTCCATATCTTTATGACTCCTTCCAGGCATCCTGCTGATTTCACATGTTCATCAACACTCCAGGTCAAAAGGCTATATTGTCCATTGGGACTGCAGTAGATCCATCTTTCTACATACTTCTTGTGGTTCTTTGGATACAGGAACTTTGTTCCCCAGGTCCATATATACTGGCCTTAATGTAGTCTCTGATTTCTTCATCTGTCAGCTCTTTAGGTTTGAATCCTGATTCGACATCAATCACAATCTTCATCACTACCTCTTGCTTTGCAGTCTTCTTGCATTGTGTGATTATTATACTAGTCACACAGAATCCAAACATGATCATCACCAGCAGGACTCCAAGGAACTTGAAAATGTTCTCCATCCATTGTGCAACCCAAGAGAAGATCGATGCAAACTAGCTGTCATCAGCAATATCTTCCACTTCGTCTTCCATCTTGACATTTAAGTTTGACAGCATCATTATGGCCTCTGTCAAGGTGCTATTCTCGTCGCCGAGGGAAGGTTTGAATGTGCAACATGATTCTCCGATGTTGGCACAAACATCTCCATCCATAGCTGTAATCAAATCCAAGACACATCTGTTCTAAAGAGTCATCAGGCGTATGCCTCTTAGCTCCTCCTTGATAGCATTGAATCCCATTATGGTGGTGTTGATCATCCGCAGAAGCTTCCATCTGGTGATCTGCAACCACTTGGCATTTGCCATCATCTGGATCCCAAGGCCTAAAGATAACAGTAAAAACTGAAACAGTCTTGCTGAACAATCTGTGTTCATATGGAATAGCATGAAAAGACTCTATTGATTTGAGAAGTAATTTTATCTCTTCATTGTCTTCATTCAATTAAGGAGTTCAGCAGATCTCTTCTTCGTCAGGTGAGCATCTGCTTTTGGAATCTCGCCAATGTTCAGGTCACTCTTCAGGATCATCAATGCTGAATCATGAACAATCACTACAGAACACAGTCCTCCCCAATCTCTGGGCAGCTTCATGTAAGCTCTGGATCCACAGGCCCAGTAGTGATCCATTATCACAACTGCCTCATCTTTCATTCCTGGCACATCAAAGATTTGACTGCACTGCTGATTCTCTCCAACTTTTCTTGTGCCATTGTTTGGGAAACATAGCTCTGCACTAGCCAAAGGCACTATCTGCAACGGGCCTCCTTTGTCCTCAACCCACGTCAGAAGCTTTGCAAGTTTCGGCCAGAGCGGTTTGCATCCTTTTTCCACTCATTCGATAACTGGCTTGTGAGGACCAGTTACAGTTACAGCTCTACATACAACAATGCCTTCTCCCAGCCATCTGAAGAAAGTACTGTTCCACAGATTTGCATCTGGCCTCTTTCCTTGCAGCTTCAAACTTCTTCATCAGTCTTTCCTTGGCAGTTAAGTTTCCAGTTTATCTCCGATCTAATAACAGCTCCCTTCATGCCAAGCTGTTCATATCTTATAACATGATCTCTGGTGTGTGCTTGCACTCTTGTCTTCAAATCTTGGACATACTCATCTTCTTCTGGAGCTCACCATTTTGTCACCCATACCAAGGATGCCATTTGACCCTGGAATCGACCTCTTTGTATGACAGAGTACAAGGTGAGTCAGGCAATGAGCTGTTTGGAATGTATCTAAATAGCTATGAATATCTTAGACATTCCCAAAGCATAAGGCAGGAGAGCACATACATAGCAATCCTCCTTAGAAGTTATTTTTCTGACTTCTTTCATGTGCTGATACCACATGTTATTCCCCAAATGTGCTGAGCTGTCTAAATAGTCATTTAATTCATAATCATCCTCCCTTCTACTTCCCTTGGGTCTCTTTCTTGCCAAATGGACTCATATAAGCAACTCATGGAATACATCAGTATACATTCTTCGTACTGGGGGAATCAGAGGGACAGCCAAATCGGTGCCTTCACATGTATCACAGGTGTAGGAACAGTCGCATACAACCTTGGCCTTCTTACAGTGTCTAGATCTGCAAAGGTAACTGGAGTGGGAAGGATTAATGGAACTCCTTCGCTTTTGGGGCCAACGAAGTAAACAGTATGGACCAATAGAAACAGAAACACAATAGTAGATGCTGAACAGGTATATATTATGCATCAATATATTAGGCCCCACCATCGGTGTCTCTGCACACACCGTTGACTCTGCTCACTGTCTGAAACTGCAATATGTTCAATAGACCACATTTTGCCTGTAATTACTTTTAAGGAAGGAACAATTCTTTTTAATCAGGCAAATGTGTCAGGCGTTCAGGAAGCTGCCTGATTTGCTCTATAATTTCCACAAGTAACTGACAGATTGCAGGACGACTTTTAGGATCTCATAGAAAAACATACGTGTTGGTGTTATGCCGAACAAGATAAGGATGAACTTCAAGTAAATAGTAAAAGATCATGACAAGCAATCTGTGGGCATCGTCATTAGAAAGGATCATTTACGCGTCCAAAGAGAAAGAGAAACTCAGTGAGAAACGAATCAGGGAACTACTTCCTTTTCCAGTCGTTGAAAAGGAAGTTTAGATTGGGCATTTTTCATTTGCTTCAATTCTATTAGTGTCCAAAGTAAACAAACTCCTGTGGCTCAAGAGCAGTAACTTTCTCACTTCCTGCTTCAATATCTATAAGGAGTGTTTCAGGGGAGCCACAGTCCAAATGTACACTTTAATCTATCTATTGGATAGTCTTTGCGCCCTTCATCCTCATCATCAATGGAGTCTGCAAATGCTGAACTTCTTCTTGACTTGCTTCTGAATGGGTTGGGGGTATGTCGGCCGCACCAGCATAGTCTTTCACATCTCCTAAGTGAATCCAAGCTCGCCGCCCTTGGACTTTAACTGCTGAAGGAGTAATGGTTTCTACTACAAAAGGCCCACTAAATCTGGGTTTGTGCCACTTTCTAGTGAAGTTCCTAATTAGAACAATGTCTCCAGCAAAACGTTTAGGAACACGTAGCTTTTGAAGTCTGGTTGCTGTATTGTCTTCATCTGCGTCCTGAGACCAACACCCCTTCCGCTTGAGTTGATCTGAAATGACAGAGATACTAGCAGTCATGCATGTTAAGTAGGCATGTGGCTAATTTCCTAACAGTTCTACAGTTGTCTGGGCATCACTCCTAGTCCTCAATGGAGGAGTCAGAAGCGTTCTCATCTGCCTCCTTGTAACTAGTTTGTGGGGTGTGAGGTGGTGGTTTGAACCGGGCTGATTTCTCAATGCATATAGTGCAAGGGACAGGCAATGCAGCCACCCCTTCTTCAGTGTCAATTTCAGCTTTGCTACCCTTTCCTTGAGAAGACCCTTGCGTGTCTCACATATCCCATTCTCTTGCAGTTGATAAGCAGAAGAACACTTGTGCTTAATACTAAGAAATAAGCTAATCTGTTCAAATATCTTGTTAACAAAATGAGGTCCATTGTCAGATTTCAGCACCTCACATACTCCCCATCTAGGAAATACTTCTCATACTAAAAACTTTGCAGTGCAAGTGGTATCAGGATGTGTGCAATGACCAGCCTCAATCCATCTCGAGAAGGGGCACACTGCCACTATCATATACCTGTATCCATTACATACTCGCAGGGTGTCAATATAGTCAATATGTAAATGCTGAAAAGGACCATTTGATCGAGGAATCAATCCTCTGACTGTTCGCAGCATGTGCCCAGCAGTAAACCTTTGACATACGATGCAATTTACTACACAAAAAGCAACGTGTTCTAACAGGTTCAGTACGAACCAGTCTTCTGCAATGGTTGCTGCAAGGCTCTCCCTAGTGACATGCACAGGGTAGAGGGCTGTTCTAATGCCACCCTTAATAATGCTACAGGCATCACTGGTTTACCAGTGCTGTCTTGTCCCTACAGTGCTCCGGAAGGAGATAAAGAACACCCCCTCCGTGTCCACAGTTATTTTTCTTCCTGTGGAGCTCCACCTTGGATTTCCATCTACTGTGTTCTTGACAAATGATTAAACCCTCCACTCACAATTATTACAACCATTTTGTATGTACATCAGGAGTATCAAAACTAGAAATATCAGATGAATATGCAACCCTTTTTGCCTCTTCATCTGTGGCTTGGTTTCTGCATGAAATAAAGTCAGTTCTCTTAGTATGTGCTGTACACTTAACTATTGCAATGGCTACTGCGAGTAGTAGTGCTTTAATGAGTCTGCCCAATAATGCTCCGTGTTGCCCGGGATTGCCGTTCGCTCGCAGGTAGCCCCAACTTTTCCAACGTGCTAACCATGAGTGTACGGTTGACGTCACATAGGCAGAGTCACTGTACACCATCAATTCCTGCCCTGCGTGATTCTCGAACGTGACAATAAGCACCATCAATTCTGCAGCCTGTGCTGAAAAATGAGACGGTACTCTCGCACTTGCTACCACTTCAAATTCCCTGTTAGCTCTGTGCCTCACCACAGCTGAACCTGAATGCCTTTCTCCATCAGTTTGATTGATCTTCAAAGACCCATCAATAAAGGGAACCTCCCCTGCCACTAGAGCATTCTCCTTTACTCTCGGGATCTCATCATATAACTCCTCGTAGTTAGAGAAATCATGCACTCGCTCATCCGCTGTCAATGGTTTGCTACAAACGTGGTACAGTTCACTATTCTACACCTGACTATTTTAATTGCTGGATTCAATATAACCACCTCTTAAGCATAAGCCCTCTAAGATGTCAGTGTACCTTTAGGTTTCTCCAGAACAGCAAACAAAGCATACTCAACAAATAAAGTCATGGAGCACCCCATTACTAAGCTTGCAGATTTCTCAATAGCTAACGTGGCTGCTGCCAGCGATTGTTCGCAAGGGATCTCTCATAACTGGGTCTAAAATCCCACGATAATATGGTAAAGGTTTGTACCCCAATGCTGCTCTCTGTGTGAGTACTGCTGTCATAACTGTTCCATTTGTCTGCAAAAACAAAAATAGCTTCTCAGAATAATTCGGAATTCCTAAAACTGGAGCTATGCAAATTGCTTTGTTCAATTCATGGGAAATCCTTCCACCATCTCCTCAGTCCATTCAATTATTTCCTTATTCACCCATGCTTTCTTCAGAGCCTGCAAAAGGGGTCCGTTTATGAACTATAATCAAATACCCATGTTCTGACATAATTACACAATCCCAAAAATTGCTGCATTTGCTTTATTGTGTGCGATTTTGACGTTTTCATGATTGCTTCCGCTCTTTAATGTGTAACTTTATTTCCTTCATGCAAAATTACTGACACATGTATAACACCTCTTCCTGACAATATTGCAACTTCGGCTTGTCCACCTTATATCCATTCTCTGCTAGAATATTCATTAGCTGAATTGAGTCTCGTTTGCACTCTTCCTCTGTTGTGCTACAAATTAAAATATCATCTACGCACAGCAGCACAATGCTTAGCAAATCAATATTGTTTAGGTCCATCTGCAGGACCCTATCAAAGATCGATGGAGACTCACAGTACCCCTAGGGCAAACATGTGCTTTTCAGCTTAGTCTGACAGAACGTAAATGACGTAAGATCTTTGGAATCCTTTTGCAACAGGATTGAGAAAAACACATTTTTCAAGTCAATCACAGTTAAATGTCATGCTTCTGGGGGAATACTGCAAAAAATCATTGCAGAATTTGGAACCAGAGGAAACTCTGCCTCTACAATCTGGTTAATCAGTCTCATGTCCTGAATTAAATGCCACAACCATCCCTTTGATTTATTAATTGGATACACTGCAGTATTACATGGTGATTCTGACGTTACCAAGATGACTTGCTCCATCATGGCTGATATATTCTTAAAAATACCCTCATCTGCCTCTCGGGACATAGGATACTGCCTTGCTTGAGGTAAAATTGCTCCTGGTTTTAACTTAATGTTAACTTCTCCCACCCTCTTCAACAGGCCTACGTCATAGGGCCCCCTAGTCCATAAAGAGGTTGGCACCTTTTCCATGTCTTCATCAAGAAATGCAGGGCACTGCCGCACTATCATCATTCAGTGTGGGATCTCTCTTCTCTCTATCCTGATCCAATAAGTAATGCTCATCTCGAACACGACTTCCTCATCTGATGGATCGTCTTTAAACATATCCTCATCAGTAATATCAGTCAATCTGTATCCTTCCCCAATGGCAATCACTGTTCTCCATGGCCTGCCCTCATCATCAAATCCTTTGAGCATGGCCAATCCCCCTCGCACTATGGCTGCCTGTAATTCTAAGGGACAAATCTGTCCTACCTCCTCGTCCATAGGTATCTGTGGCCTGAACAGAAATTTGTCAGGTATTCTCATAATTTTGCCCACTAAACTGGGTAGCCACGCTAATAAAATGCATATCCCATAGTGAAAAACCTTTGGCTCTAACGGTGTTCATCGCAGAGCTATTTTCCCTGTAAACGCCATGATAAATTTGCCCACATTTAAATAATGTATCCCTGGCATGGAACACACAATGCCTTTGTCAGTGAAGGAAATTGTCATATTTAGCTTCGTCATTAAATCTAGGCCCAGAATATTAACTGGCGTCTGTCTTGAATACAATAATGGGACAGAAATATCACACTCTCCTATAGAGACTGGTCATTTCTCAATGAAAGGAACTCTACTTGTAGCTCCAGAGAACCTTTGAGCATTCATGGCATTTCCTGATAACTAAATTGTTCCCTCTCGTATACATAAGCGAGTTGCCCCAGTGTCTACTAAAAAAGAAAAGGATTTGCCTCCTATGGTAACATCAACCCCTGGTTCCTCTTGAGGATTTGGCATCACTGATAGTACTGAACACATCAAGTCACCCTGTGAGCTCTCCTATTGTGGGTACATGCTTATTCCTGTGCCTGTAAAAGGATTCCTGTGATAGTGACACCCCCTATTCTATGAGTCAATAACTGTCTATGTTTGCACTCTGCTGTATCTGCATTGGTTCGTGCTGTGACTGCCATTGCCGCAGATTCAATGGTGCTTGCTGTTGTTGTAAAGTCTGTTGTGTTTGCTGTACTTGTGCTTGATACACTGTCTGATCTTGGGCGAACCCATCCCTACTTTGTGGGCTATATGCTGGAGGATAAGCTGCCCCCCCCTCTTGAGAATGACCCATTCTGTACATGCCCTTGACTCCCACATGTTCACGCAATGTGTCCTATCATTCCACATGTCCAACACACAGGAGGGAGTCTTCTAATCTGTCCTCCCCGCATGCCTTGATTATTGTTCTCCACATTCTGAAAACCACCTTGATTATTCTGAAAGTCTCCCATTCCTCTAAAACCTGTTCCCCTGCCTCTCGGCATATGCCCGTTCCCTCCTTGATCCGACTGCCGTTGATTATTTGCCTGTGGCACACCTGCTCCTTGCTTTGTTCCCAGCACATCTCCGCTTGTCAGCATTGCTCCTTCTAAAGTGTATTTCAACATCTTCCTCTGAACTAACCTGGCTTCCTCAAGTTTTGTAGCATCTTCCCTTTTCTGATTGTTCTCTTGCAAGAATCAGCAATGGTGCGCAATGGTCAGCTGTATGTCTACCCATGGCTTTGCCTCCAATCCCAACAGCTTCATGAACTGTCTCTGTACCTGCTCTAGCAGTCCCTGACACAGAATATAATAGAATACAGGTATTGATTTTCCCCAAGGCTCTCAAGTTTCCAAAGACCACTGTTTCTGAAAATTCGGAATATAAGCAAGCAGATCTTCACCTTCTTGTATCTTACGTGCCATAACTGCACCCATATCTGACGTATCAGGATATTGTACTCTAAGCATTTTCCAGACTGCCGCTCTGCAATTATTAAACAGCGCTCCCTCATGCGCTGTGTTCTGTGCTGTGAAACTTGAGTATCCTGCTCTTGAACAAACGTTGTAAGCTCTTTCCCCCAGGATAGCTGCTAGAAGACCCTTAATATCTCCTACGGCTAAAGTATTTTCTCCTGTCATTTTTTCCAATTCATAAATCCATTTCCCACCCTTGCCGTTAAGCTGGGCAATTTGCATCTTTAATTGTCTTTATCCATTTGGGACCAAGGATACTGTGGTCTGGCCTCTCCTTTCTCTAACAAAGGGAATTGCGAAATCCCAAAATCGAAATTGGCTCTCATCGTCTGCCCATCCATAGTAGGGACAATGGTTCCTGATCACCTTCTTCCTGGTAATGACCTCAGTCTGCTCACATATGGTGGCGATTCTCCCCTCTCACTACGAGATCATCTTTTCGGTCACTCTGGGTACACCATAGGCTCTGGCGTCCTTTCTTTAGGTTGGTCTAAATCTGCCCACCTTACTTCCTTATCTGTCTAGAAGCATCCCTCAGGACCGCATGCACTAACACCTCATGGAATGTTTCCCTGCCTTCCTCTGACATATCTTGTCCCCAACTAGTATGGCTATCATCTTTCTCATCTCTGTCTAGAGTCAGCCTGTCCAAAGACAAGAATCTATGCTTGAGACTAAACAGGCTTCCTTCCTTGATTTGTGACTGGGCATTTTCAGATCGATCTTCTATCCCTCTGTTCCTCACTTCACTTTTTGTCCTCATCTCCTGATAAGCTTCCTCGATTCTTTCTCTGATACTTCCTATCTCAACATTCTTCTCTAGGTTTACCCTGCCTGGCATCGCTTCTTGCAACAGGAGAAACTCCTCTATGGGCCTCATTATTAGTGTGCCGGTCTGGAAACAACAGTGCTGGTAAGGATACCGGCACCGTTGTTTCCGGACCGGAACACTACGACTTCGCGGGCGGGTTCCGTCCTGCCCACCAGAGTCAGACCTGGTGGGAGGGACGGCCCTCGCCCTTGGAGTATCACAGAAGCACCAGCCCCGTTATTAACAGAGCTGGTGCTTCTGTGTTCCCCATTGCCTTTGAGTCCTACGGGACTTAATGGGAATGGGAAATTACAAAATTACGGTGCCTGACTTCCCGGCTGCCTGGCTCGGAATAGCCTTGTGGCACCGGGCCACCGGTATCCCCAGCAGGCTTACCGACAGACCCGTAATAAGGCCCTATGTCTTCCCATAATACTACTGGACTTGGTTCCATTAGCTCTTTCTCATTTGCAATCAATATCACGTGCCCTCTGTCTTCTCTTTCGTTCCATTTCCTCATTAAATGTCCTTTGTTTCTTTGCTTCCTCTCTAACCCTTTCTTCTTCCTGTTTGTTCACTTCACTTCTTTTATTTGCACTGTACACCTCTTCGTCTTTGCATTCTTTTATCTCTTAATTTCTGTTCTTCCTTCTCTTCTCTCTTCTTTGCTATCTCGTTCTTAGATTGTTCTTTGTCGATTGTCATGTCTTCTTTGCTCTTCTGCTCTTTCTTCCTTTCTTAACTGTTCTTCCAGATACATCTGTTCTTGTCTTTGTCTACTCTTTCTTTTATACTTGTCTTCTTTCAATCTTTTTTCTTGTTCCCTATCTTTTTTACTTTGCTCATCATGATCTTCCCCTTGCCTTACTTCCTCAATGCTCTTCCCATCAAGTTTGAGCAATATCTGACCGCCCATCCATTCGTTCTGTATGAGCGCTATATCGACAGCTTTGTCTTTTTCTCCCTTCCATCTCTTAATTTCCCATTCTATGTCTAAGGTCACACTCAGCCATTCACTTTTCTCTTTGTCCTGTAAGACTTTAGAGATCACATCCTTTTCTGAAGTTCTTTCTGTACTCTCATCACTGCTATATGCAGGCGGTTCATGTATTGGATTACTACATCCTGTTGCTGCTTTTAATACCCCTAATGGATACAATCCTTCCTCGTTTGCATTATCGCCATTTACTTCAGGTGCGGTAGGGGGAGCAGAAGGCTCAACACCTCCTCTTTACACTGGTTAAGCATCCAGTCTTCAGGAGGCAGGTCTTCCCATTCCTCCTGGTACATCTTCCAAAGCTCTAAACTGGCTAAACATTTTCTCCATTTCTTTCCCGTGTACACAGCGTGCAAGTATGTGGTCATATGTTGCAAACCCTCTTTTGACAATGATCCCCCTTGTGGCCGTGGCATGAACATTTTATCTGCCGTGCCCATAACCCATTCTGCACTATGTTGCTTAAGCTTGGGTGTGTGTTTTGGCAGTTGCTTAAATAGGTGCATAAGTAGAGTAACATCCCCCGTTGTGACAAGTCTCAGTCGACTGTCAATACTGACCATTGTTTTACACAAAAAACAATAAATCATTAAGCTAATAATAATAAATCTATCATTTGTTTCTCTTTAACATCTCACTTTTTCTGTATACATAAAATACATAACATATACAAACAGACAGACTGGCCGGCCCCAACATATATCTCTTCTCAGCGCTCCTCACTGCTATTCTTGCCCCTAATTTTAATCTGATGGCAGTGTAAATGATTTCCTTTTGCAAACCTTGTTTGCTTGCTGCCTATTTATCCACTTGTATTATGAAATAATTTCTTCTAGACATTCCTTGAATTTAGGACTCTGGGCTTATTTATGATACTCCTCTTCATATACCTCTATGTGACACTCTTCGTCATTAACTAAATAGCTCATCAACCCTCTGTTACTTTCTTCACATGATCACTTTCCCCAATCAATACTCACCTTTCTCAATCTACTCACCATTCGCTCTTCAGCTCCTGACCCTCGGGATCATCTCCTCCTCAACCGTCCACCACTGCCTTCAGTCTGCTCAGCTCCTTGTGGAAACCAGGTGGGGATTTTGTGAAAGAGGCACCCGTCCCACCTATCTCTAGTATCTTGCTACCATGTGAACCCTGGGACCTGGGGGTCCTTCTGCAAGACTTGGTAGCAATACTTAGAGATGGATGGGGATTCAAACTTACTCATAAATCAATAATCAAACTGACTCAGGAAGTTGGCAAAACTTAGCACTGTTTTATTAACAATCATCTAAAACAGGGAGTTACAACAGACATCAAAGGACGTACGCTCGATTTCTCACACTCAAAGCATTTAATGACAAAACAACATTCCTATGGCAAAAATATGTCACTACTGACGTCAATCTACGTGGCAAATAAGAAAAACCTACTACAGGATGTGATAGGCTTAAAGGGAATATCTAGGTACATGTTCCATGCTGACGGGATTTGTGATTGGGTCTCTAAGATCAGGTGGACAACTAAGCCCATCCCACATGCAAGTTATCTTCCCTGTCATACTAATATACAACACCCTATTGGTTACACAAACTATAGGGCTCTTGGATACTTGGCCCTCTATAATCGGTCGGCACACTTGTACCCTTCATGAATATTCCACTTGCTAGCAGGATGCCAGCTGGTACCATAGGTGCTAGTAGGTTCGGCCTGGTCATGCCTCTCCACCCAATTAGCCTAACACATATCTATCTGCGGTCTTTCATTCAATTATGCTTTGAACTTGGCCTTGCAGAGGCTCACTGTGCCTGAGAATTAAAGGGAGTGTGGCATAGTCTTATCTTCTGGTTTCGGTGTAGCTCGACCCAAAGTCTTTTTTCATCTGACCGTGTGACTGGAGACCATGGTTTCGAGCTTTTCGTTGCATAAACTACTATTAAATGATGAACTTTTGGGACCTTCAGTGTTTTTCCACTTCACCTCAAACAGAAGTTTATTTTACTCCCGTTCAGGTAGCTTCTTGACAGACAACCAGGCTCACAGTGGCCACGACTCTTGGTGCTTTGCCAGCCAGCCTTTTTCTCCTTCGCCATCATCTCCTTTCAACTGTGCCACACTTCAAGCCTTTACCATTCATGGGGTTCAAGTTTGCTAAAGTGCATTGTGGAACATCCAGATTCGATACATTCCTAAGTATATACATTTGCGCATCGGCGCAATCTATTAACTATGTTGCCAGCCTCAAGATTACTTTGTCTACTTGCGTTACAGCATCTGTACAATTGTAAAATGGCTTTGCATTTTCTTCAGTGTTTCTTTGCACGAGCATCTTCATTTCGATCCGAAATGTTGATTTACTTCGACACCTAATCCTCAGATCCTGTAGAATGTATATATTCTTTCTTCATTTGTGTCTTTTCTGGGGGCGTCAATTCTATTTTGTGTGACGTCACAAGTCTTCTTTCTCCTTCATTTTCAAACTTCTTCCGGGACTTTTTCCAGAAGACCATTACTTCTTTGTGAATGCATATAGGGTTTTCCCAGTGGATACCTTGTCTCAAGGATTCTTTGCAGTATAGGCATCCTCACTGGTACTGTGCATGTCACCTTTCCCGGCTCCCAACATATGGGCAGCATGGGGTGGAGCTTCTGGTAAGGGTATTTGGCTCCTGCTCTACAGGAGAATGGCCTAAACTGGGGGCACAATAGTAAATTAAGTAACACTTAGATTTGGGACACCTTGATAGAGAAGAATGACCTAAGATGTGGACACAACAGTAAATGATACTACCCAGATTTGGCACACCTGGATAGCGGGTGAATGTCCTAAAATGGGGACACAACAGTAAATGCAGTAACACTGAGCTTTGGGACACCTGGTTTGAGGGAGAATATCCTAAAATGGGGACACAACAGTAACTGTAGTAACACCTAGATTTTGGATGCCTGGATAGAGGGAGAATGGCCTAAAATGGGGCACAACAGTAAATGCAGTAACACCCAGATTTGGGACATCAGGGTAGAGGGAGAATAGCCTAGGATGGGGATACAACCATAAATGCAGTAACACCTAGATTTGGGACACCTGGATCAAGTATGAATGGCCTAAAAAAGTGGACACTACAGTAAATGTAGTAACATCTAGTTCTGGTACGCCTGTATAGAGGGAGAATGACCTAAAATGGAGACACAACAGTTGATATAGTAACACCTTGATTCAGGACACCTGGATAGAGGCTGAATGGTCTAAGATGGGAACACAACAGTAAATGCAGTAACACCTAGATTTGGGACACCTAGATAGAGGTAGAATTGCCTAAAATGGGGAAACAACAGTAAATGCAGTAACACCTAGATTTGGAACACCTGTATAGAGGAAGAATGGCCTACAATGGGGACACAACAGTAAATGTAGTAACACCTAAAATTGGGATGCCTGGGTACAGGGAGAATGACCTAAAATGTGGGCACAATAGTAAATGTAGTAACACCTAGATTTGAGACACCTGGATAAAGGTTGAATGGCCTAAGATGGGGACGCAACAGTAAATGCAGTAACACCTAGATTTGGGGCACCTGGATGGAGGGAGAGGGCCTAACATGGGGACACAACAGTAAATACAGTAAAACCTAGATTTGGGGCACCTGGATAGTGCGAGAATGGCCTAAAATGGGAACACAACAGTAAATGCAGTAACACTTAGATTTGGGATGCCTGGATAGAGGGAGAATGGCCTAAAATAGGGGTACAACAGTAAATGCAGTAACACGTAAGGTTTGGGACACCTGGATAGAGGCTGGATGGCCTAAAATGGGGACACACCAGTAAATGTAGTAACACCGAGATTTGGGACACCAGGATCAAGCGAGAATGGACTAAAATTGGGACACAACAGTACCTTCAGTACCACCTAGAGCTTATGATTTACCAAAACAATCTGGCTAAATGCAAGATATGGCTGACTAACAAAATCGGGGTAAATGCAAAGTATGGTTTTTTTTTTTTTTTTTTTTAATCTGTTTTATTATTTTCATTGTGTCATCAACGTGAACATACACAAAAAACAAAGTGCAATCACACCCATCCCACCCTCCCCCCTCCCTATCCCAACTTGTCCGGGCCCAAACGTGTTACACCACCAGTTCATCCACGTGATTGTTGTGGGTCATCTGTGTCATCGCCAGAGGAGCTTCCCATGTTGGGGCTGAACAGCGTAACCGTTAGCTCCACCCATTGTAGTAGGTCGTCTGAGGTGTCCTGCCTTTGTTGGCACTGCGCCATCTCCCAGACCGCTGTCTCTGCGTTCGTCCATTTGCGGAGGTCTTGCCACCAAGTCAACAAGCAGGGGGCCCGCGGGCGCTTCCAATTCATTGCAATGCGTCTCTTCGCCAGTATATACATTAGGTCTTTTAGTTTATTGAGTGGTCTGTTCTTCTTGCTTCTGGGGTATATGCCGAGGATGCATGCTTTTGGCGTATGAACTTCTAGGGTGATGTTCGCCTCGGCCACCTTGGCTTTGACCTGGGCCCAGAAAGACTGAATGGCGGGGCATCCCCAAAACATATGTATCATCGCCGCGTGGGCTTCGTTGCATTTGGGGCACCCAGTGGTCACAGCTCCACTAAATCTGGAGATGACGTCTGGTGTGAGATACGCTCTATTCGTAATGTAGAATTGGATGAGTTGGAACCTGGCGTTCCTGGATACTTTCCTGTGGTATCCCATTATGGCCCCCCATTCATTGTCTTCGAATTGTGATCCTAGTTCCTGTTCCCACGCCGCCTTACACTGGAGGTTTCGTTGGGTGACGCTGTCTAGCAGTGTGTCATATATTCTTGAGGTCTCATGGCCACCCTCGGCCGCCCCGAGCAGGTCCTCAATGTGTTCGTGACCAGTATTTAACGGATCCGTTGGTGGCCAGCGGGTCACCAGTTTCCTAGTCACTGCATTGTGGAGTAAGAACTGTCCCGTGTGGATACCAGAGACTTTTTGTAACTCCGCGAAGGTTAAGATTCCCTGATCATCCGCCAGGTCGCCCAGGGTAGCTACGCCGCAAGGTTCCCAAGTGTCTCTTATTATCCTATGGCTTCCCGGTCTGTTGGCCATGATGGCGGCTATAGGGATCTGAGGAGAGTAGGGGTCAGGGATCAGTGCAGCCTTGCAGGCCCTCCGCCAGATTTGGACGCCCAAGAGAATCAGGTATGAGTGAGGTTGTTTAGACTTGGGTTCAGACCATAGCAGGTCCCTGAGGAGCAATTGCGGGACTTGCGGCTGTAGCAAGCGAGTGTCCGTAGTGGCCTCGTCGGCCATCCATTGTATCACGTGCTTCAATTGTCCGGCCAGGTAATACAGTTCGAAGTTGGGCACTCTGAGGCCCCCCTTGTCATACGGTCTCTGCATCGTTTCGAGGGCGACCCTACGCCTGCCATCCTGCCACAAGAATGTTCTGCACAGTCTGTGTAGTTCGTTGAAAAATTGTCGTGGTATGTTGTGTGGTACGTTGGTGAAGAAATACAGCAGTCTGGGAAGCGCCACCATTTTCAGCAGGCCCACCCTGCCCGCTACCGATAGCGGCAGCCTGCTCCAGAACTCCATTGACCTTGCCAGGCCTTCCTTTGCCCTCACTGTGTTCAGTACGTGCTCAGTCTTGGGGTCTCTGTGCACTCTGATGCCCAGGTATTTGAAGGAGGAGGGTTCCCAGTTTAGGGCAAGATCGGGGAGCTGACCGGCCATTTTCCCGCTCAAGGCGGCGAGGGGGAATAGGCATGATTTGTCCCGGTTGATCTGGATCCCCGTGTATCTGTGAAATCTATCTAAGGTTTCCAGTATGTAGGGCAGTATGTGTGTGGGGTTTGTTAGATAGAGGAGCATATCGTCGGCGTACATGGAAATCACATGGTTCACCCCATCTACTAGTATGCCTCCATCCCCGTATTCCTGTCTCACATATGCTGCCACGGGTTCTATAGCTATAATATACAGCATGGGTGATAGGGGGCATCCCTGCCTAGTTCCTCGAGAAAGCTCCCATTTGTGTGAGAAGGTGCTGTTGGTGCGTACTCTGGCCTCTGGATTGGTGTAAAGGAGTGTGACCCATTTTATGTAGCTGAGCCCTATTCCCATCTTAGACATGGTGGCCAGGAGCCATCTCCAGCGCACTGAGTCAAATGCTTTAGAGGCGTCAAGGGATGCTACTGCACATTGTGTCCGTCTGCCTTCAGTGCTGTGGATAACATGGTGCAGTCTGCGTAGGTTTTCCGTAATGGTTCTACCGGGCACATATGCTGTCTGGTCTTGGTGGATCAGGGACGGGATGACTCTGCGTAACCTCATGGCCAGGATTGCTGCGAGAATCTTGCTATCTGTGTTCAGTAGGGATAGCGGCCTGTACGAGCCGCACTCTGCGCCATCTTTATCAGGTTTCAAGAGGGGTATGATGGTTGCCTCTCTCATGGTGCTGGGTAGTCGGCCTGTGTCGTATGCCTCGTTGAAGACTTGGGCAAGTAGTGGGGCTAGTTCGGCTTCATAGGCCTTATAGAACTCGCCCGGGAGCCCATCCGGACCTGGGGTTTTCCCTGCGGGGAGCGTTCTAATGATCACTGCGACCTCGTCGGGGGTTATTGGCCCTTCCAGGGATTCAGCCGCGTGTTCCTCGAGGTGTGGTAAATCAATGATGTCCAATACATCCCCTATTTCAGTGTCTGTTGGCTGTGAGGGGTCGGTGTAGAGGGCCTGATAGTACTTCGTGAATATATGGTTTATGGTTGCTTGTGAGTACGTGTCTACGCCTTCATCATCGCGCATGTGGCAGATAGGTATTCTAGGGGTTTCCCGCTTGCAGAGCCACGCTAGTAGCTTGCCCGGTTTGTCACCGAGGGCGTGGTTTCTTTCGATGTATTTCGTGTAGCTGAGTTTCCCGAGGGCCTCCCAATGTTGTAGACAGGCCTTCTTTAGTTCGATTATGCTATGTACGTGGGCTGGGTCTGAGGAGGCCAAAGATTCTAGTTGCTGCAGCTCGTTTTCAGCAATAGCCAACTTAGCTGTGATAGACTTTTGGGCCCCCCCTATAGTGGCTATCGCCTCCCCCCTAATCACTACTTTGTAAGCTTCCCATGCCGTGCTGACATGTTGGACACTGTCCTTATTTGTCAGCCAATAGTTCGCCGTGCATTGCCTAATCTGTTCTTGGAAAGCCTTGTCTAACAGTGCTTCGCCTCTGAGTCTCCATGTGGGTATGGGGGGTCGCGGTGCCGTTAATGTCCAGGAGGTTACTATGGGGGAGTGATCAGACAGCACTCTAGCGAGGTATTGCGTGTCTACAAATGTGTCTAAGTGTTCCTCGCTCACCAGTAGGCTGTCGATTCTAGTGTAGACCGCGTGAGGGGGTGAGTAAAAGGAGTAGCCTCTTTCTTCCGGGTGCTGAGTCCTCCAGAGGTCTAGCAGGGCGTATTGATGTAAGAGGGCTTTCAGTATTTTAGCGGGAGGGGAGGGGCGGGTATGTTTGTTATCCGATCTGTCCATACGCGGGTCAAGGGTGCAGTTATGATCGCCACCCCATATGAGCGTGCCGTCTCTGTCCGGGCTAAGCCGGGTGTATAAGGAGCGGAAGAAGACCGTCGCATCATGGTTGGGGGCATAGGTGTTTACTAGGCAGAATTCTCTGCCGTCTATGGTGCCTCTGAGCAAGGCCATCCTACCTTCGTTATCGATGTGGGTGCATGCGAGGTTGACGGGAATGGTGGGGGCAATCCATATCAGGACTCCCCGTGCATAGTTAGAGTACGTGGTGCCTATCAGGGTTCCTCTCCATCTCTTAGCCAGTGCCGCAAGTTTCTGTGCATTCAGGTGGGTTTCCTGCAATAGGGCGATTCCTATCTTGTGGCGTTTGAGGAAGGTGTGGACCCTGTGTTGTTTGATGTAGCTGTTCAGGCCCCTAACGTTCCATGACATGACTTTAACAACGTTAGTCATGGGTGTAGCGTGAGTGTGAGGACGTGGGTGGGCTGCCCTGTGGTGTCGCCCCCCGGCCTATCAGTGTATGGTTCAGTGGCCTGCTCTGGCGGTGGCACTTAACAATACTAGTTTGAAGTGGTGATGTGTGGTGGTCAAGGTGGTTCCGGACTTTCCCATTAACTAACTGGGACGGGATGCTAACGGGCAATTTCCCGACCCTGCAAACAGTGAACTTGGCGTTAGCCAATAACAGAACTAGTCTAACGGGGTTCCCCCCATCCTGACATCCCCGTTTCTGCTCCATTAGACCTACGGTCCTCTGGTGCCCTACGGGCGGGTTAGATACCCAAAGAGATTCGGGGGTGCGGGCCAATCCCCTTGGTAGTGTCCGATACCAAGCGGTGCCATTCGGTCAGCTCCAAGACACTCGATGGTGCCACAATCTGCAAGGTGAGATTACTTCGCATACGTCCCGATAAAGTGGTTTCATTAGGCTTCCTTGGGGGTGCCGTTTTCTCTTGTTTTCCGTTGCCTTCCTTCTATGTCAGGGATCTGCTCCCTGTCCATCCATTCATTTATATCTGTCGGTGATTCGAAGAGGTGCGTTCGATTGTTATGGATGATCTTAAGTCTGGCCGGGTATAGTAGCATGTATCGCAAGCCCGCATTTTTCAATCTGGCCTTGATGTGGGCGAATTGGGCTCTGCTCCTTTGGACTTGGAGGGTATAGTCCGGGTAGATTGCGATTTTGGCGGAGCCAGACTCAATGTGGCCCCCATTCCGTGAGTGGGCCAGGATAGTCTCTCTGTCTTTGTAATTGAGGACTTTAGCTATTATCGGCCTTGGCGGGTTCCCCGGTGGTGGGCGCTTAGTGAGGGATCTGTGCGCCCTCTCGATGGTGAACCCCTGAGACAATTTGCCGGCACCGACCTCTTGCAGCAGCAGATTTTCGACAAAGTTCGTGGGGTCGTTCCCTTCCGTCCCCTCCGGCAATCCGATAATTCTTATGTTATTGCGGCGTGCCCGTCCTTCCGCCTCGTCCGCCCTGTCTTCGAGGTTCTTGACTTTCTGGGCTAGGGCATCTACCTCTCTTAAGAGGCGAGTTTTGGCGTCAGTATTTTCTTTAACCTGGGACTCCAATGCCTCCGTTCTGCCCGCAATGGAGCGCACATCTTGTCTGAGTAGGTTTAAGTCGATGGCCATGGCATCTATCTTGCCCTCCATGGTTTTTTGGAGCGCCGTAATGGCTTCCAGTAGTTGCGAGTTCGTGGGTTCAGAGGGTCCTACCTCCGAGGTCGTCGAGGCGGCATCTGGTTTGAGGGCGCCAGTGGCTGCGAACGCCTCCATGGTTGTCTGCTTGTGCTTGTTCCTGGGGCCTTTTGCGGACATCTCTTGTGCGGGCGGGCTTGGAATGGGGGGCGCCGGCGGGTTGGGGTGCTGGGGGGCGAGGATTATGATCTCGGCAAACCCTTGCTTCCGGAGCGCCCCGGCCTCCAATAGGGCCGGTGGTAGAGTGCAACCTCTCTCAGGGATGATGCAGCAGGTTCGGTCGACGAGCCGAATGTCCCCCCAGCCCTGTTCCCACTCCGTACCTCGTAGCGCTGTTACCGGGTCTGAGCCCTTCGTTGTGCGCCTCTACCGCAGGGGAGGCGCACGGGGCAGATGCAGTCTCCGGCCGTCGGTCGACTGGGCCAATTCCCCCTGGTAGCCGGAGTCCGAGGCGAGCCTCCTTTTCCGCTCTGTGTTGGGCGCGATCCGGCGCTCGTCTCTTCCGCGGTCAGCAAGCGGTCGCCATTTTGAGTCGTGCGCTTTCCTCCTACACCACGGCGTTTCTCCTCGGTGAGGCCACGCACCGGCCCCAAAACACCGTCGGAAGGTCAGCCGACTGTACCGAAGCGATCTTCGGGTCGCAGGTGTAGTTTCATTTAAGGTGGATGCAGGTTGTGGGCAAAATGATGAGCGCATCAACGGAGCTGCTACGAAGCGCGGCTTTCTCACATGGCGGTCGGCCACGCCCCCCATGCAAAGTATGGTTGACTGACAAAACCTAGCTAAATGCAAGATATGGCTGACTAACACATTCAGGCTAAATGCAAGGTATGGCTGACTAGCACATTCTGGTTAAGTGCAAGGTGTGGTTGACTAACACAATCTGGCTAAATGTGAGGTATGATTGACTAACACCATCTGGCTAAATGTGAGATATGGCTGACTATGAAAATCTGGCTAAAGGCAAGGTATGGCTGACTAACACATTCTGGCTAAATGCTAAGATTACTATACAAACTATGGGCTGTGTGCCTTAGACTACAAGCTAATAGTGAATAGGATACAATGCGACTGGGTTGGTCAGTTTAGTGGGGAGCAGTGATGGTTTCACCCTCTGCCCAAACTTCACTTACCTTGTCAGTGGATGCTAGTTGACAGCTACAGGCCTCACAGGGTAACATGGGCCAACACGGTCTGAAGATGCTTCTGCAGGGTGTACCCTTTGCCGCATGGGGATGCACAGGCAGTGGGGCTGCCCTGGGTGGAGGTCCTAAAGGGGCCTCAGGTCCAATCACAAGGTGGGATGGGAGGTACCAGGCTGGGGTGGAAAAGCAGGAAATAAACCTGACTGGGATTGGGCTGGAGAACAAGAAGGCACTGAGATGTGCAAGTGAATAAACAACAATTTACAAGCCCCCAGTTTTAAAGTTTAGTTGCAAATATCACTCACCATGGAATCTGGCAGCAAAATGGCTACTGCAGGGTGTTACCAAGGGGTAGGCCCTCTTGAACACAAAGCGGGCTACAGGCCCAATCACAAGGCGGGATGGGAGGAACTATGGTTGGGCGGAGAAGCAGGAAATAAACCTGACTGGGATCGGGCTGGAGAACAAGAAGGCACTGAGATGTGCAAGTGAATAAAAAACTATTTACAAGCCCCTAGTTTTAAAGTTTAGATGCAAATATCACTCACCATGGAATCTGGCAGCAAAGTGACTACGGCAGGGTGTTACCAAGGGGTAGGCCCTCTTGAACACAAAGCGGGCTACAGGCCCAATCACAAGCCGGGATGGGAGGAACTATGGTTGGGCGGAGAAGCAGGAAATAAACAGACTGTGCTGGAGAACAAGAAGGTGCCAAGATGCGTAAGTGAATAAAAACTAATTTAAAAATCCCCAATTGTAAAGTATAGATGCAGGTAGTACTCACCATGGATCCGGCAGTGGCTGCTGCAGCGAGTTACCGATGGCTAGGCCCTCTGGTAGACAAAGTGGCCCTCGGCCCAATCACAAAGCCGGATGGGAGGTAACAGGGTGGATCTGAGCAGCAGGAAATAAACAGGCCCAGGTGCGGGCTGGAGAACAAGAATTCACGGAGATAGGCAAGTGAATAAAAACAAATTTACAAGTCCCCAATTGTAAAGTTAAGTTGCAATTAGCACTCACCATGGAAACCACCAGCAAAGTGACTGCTGCAGTGAGTTAACGAGGGCTAGGCCCTCTGGAACACAAAGCGAGCCTCAAGCCCAATCACAAGGTGGGTTGGGAGGTACCAGTGGGGAAGAGAGAGGGAAAAGGAGAGTACCCCAAAGAGGAAGCTGTATAAAAACCTGCTTGGTACACAGGGATCCAGCAGAGTATGTGTCACGCTGAAATAGTTCCTACTGTCAAAGCCAGCAGTGAACATTCAGCCCCTGAATGCAACAGCACAAAAGAGTATGGTTACGATAGATGCACATAGATGGGAGTGTAAGGGTAAAGATAAACATGCAAGCACCAGCGTCTGACCCCAGTACTCAGCCTTACTCCATTCCAGAAATATAAAAAGTGAAAAGAACACATGTGCTAAAGCAGAATGTATGACTTACACTTAACTAGGTAGCCCATTTAAACTGCCATAAAGAAATAGCTTAAATGAAATGGGTAGGAACTAAAACTAGATTAAAAGAGAACGTAGTGTCGACACCAGGATATGGGGGACCCAGGTTCCAGCATACAAAAGATAGGGACTCACTACACTGCTAGTAGCAGATTAAAATGCATGCAAGGGTAGATGCAGCATCTATTTCCAGGAAAATCATGTATGACATAAAATGCATTATATCCCATTAAAATACAGCAGTGAAATGCCAGCATGGAGAGTACACGTGATACAACCATTGCCACCTTTAAAATGTTGCAAATGCACAGCAATATAGGCTTTACAAATCGAGCTAGGCCTCAAATGGGCCATGGTACAGATCAACCTTAGCAGCTTGCAAGAGCTGCATTGCGGCTCACTAGAAAGGAATGTCAAGGTTACAGGGAGGTTTTCACAGAAACAGCAAAGACAGAAAACAGATTGCAGAAAAGCAAGTAAAATAACATCCTGCTGATGCAATGATGGATGCCACAAGAAGTCAGCCAAGAGAGTCATGCACATGCAGGGTGGAGCTATTAGATATGGGCTCTCCAATCATGACTGGTATACCTATATGAAATATATGTAGCCTAAGAAGTATGCAACCAATGAATGTTAGGGATAACTCGTTTGTCATCATCAACAGTGACAAATCAGTACTGCATAAACTGTTGTAATCTATTGATAACTTGAAGAATTTGAGTGAGAGCTTGACTGGTAATCCCGTTCCCCCAGGCTTTTTGTGTATTGGGAATACAGGCTGGGTTTACCTTTCATTCAGCATACTCCATCCTCTGTTGCCTCTTTTGTTGGCAAAGAGTGAATTCCTGTCTTGGGCCACTGCTGGACTCAGAGGAGAAGCAGATAGATTATTAGGGGGCCCGATGCCATGAACCCTCAAAGATCTGCAGATGTGAGTATATCATATGCTTGGTAACATTGGGGGTGTTGAGTAATTTTGTTATGTATAAATATAGAAGTGAAAAGAAGAATAAGAGAAAACTTCCAGCAAGGCCTGGGAAAGGCTGTGCAGCATGGGCCGTAAGTGCCAGACCTCCTTCGGGAGGCGGGGAGGGTAGAGAACAGAGAGATAAGAATACCCCAGGAATAGGGAAGATAGCTATATATTTTAAACTCTTTAAATTGTTTATTGCCGACATTGTGTTGTGTTCTGAGACAGATCCTGTACAGGTGATTTTATTTGTGTATTGTTTGAGTAGCAGGTAACATTATTTGGTAGAGGTTGATGGGGTAAGTATGACTATTTTGATTATAAGTGGATATTGTTGTGACATAGAGGAGGGATTGGAGCATTGAGGTGTGGCCTTGGACAATGAGCCCAATTGGTTGAACTGTAATAGGGATTTTGAAAGGGGTAAGAGAGTAAGGGGAGAGTGTGAGAGAATTGTGAAGAACATTTTTGTTCTGTTTATTGGTAAGCTGAATATTGCTTGCATTGTTTATTTGTGCAGTGCTAAGCCGTGCATTGCCAATAGTGTCACTATGTATGATAGACCTATCATACACCTATGCAAAGCATTCCCTATATATAGTGTAAAAATCACCAAATATCTTGCCGAGTGGGTGAACGCCACTGCTGGTAAAATGTTTATGCCATGGCCACAAGAGGGATCTCACTAGAAGGATGTAGTCCAGCATATGTGCACATACTCACATGCCATACAAAGGGGCAAGAAGCTTCAAAACCGGTTAGGCATACTTGAACTGTGGAAAGCTTTTGAGGAAGAGATCGAGATTCCTAAGAAAGAATTGATGCTTAATGTCCATGAGGAAGGGCACACACAGCCCACACCACCACTATTTCTTCTCTCTGAGGAGTGCACTCCGGTGCAGCCCACAGCCCTGCCTCGGCACCTGAGGCAGCATTTGCATACAGCCGACAGTACCGCCTCCCCAGAGGAGAGCGTTTCAACCCCGATTATTCAAGCAATATACCCATTACAAGAGGCAGCAGCAGTCTACAGCAACCCCAGATATGAATCCCCTGATGATGACAGTCAAGCTAGTAGGAGGATGGTGAAAGCAGTGAAAAAGCAGGGGAAAAAGAAGGTGCCATTATTGCCAATGGAGAGTAGAGTACAATAAAGCTTAGAGTCACAGCCTATGAAAACAACTAAAAGAAGCTAAGGCGGAGCTCCAGAGAGTAAGTTGTATGAAGGGTATGAAGACAGGTGGGGAGAAATCAAGAATGAGAAGCATACAGACAGGTAGTGGAGGTAATGTAGAGAAAAGAATTGAACAAGAAAAGTTGGTGGGAGGAAATACCATACTTAAACTGGATTGGGAGGACACCGAACAAATTATATGAAAGTAGTGGAATGCAAAGAAAGGAAGGAAGAAGCAAGACAGGAGTTTAGAAGAGAGTAATATGAGGCCATAGAGCAAAATGCAAGAGAGAGAATGGAGAGAAGAAACAGAGAACACACAGAGAGAGGAACAGTAAAGGCAAAGAAGGCAAAGGGAGGCAAGAGAAAGGGGTGAGTATTAAGGAGATTAAATAAGAAAAATAGGAGATTAACAAGAGCAAAGGAAGACATTGAACAGAGGTGGAAGGGGGTGAGCCTATGTTTGAGCCGAAATATAATGCCAGAAATATTGAGAGAAGGAAGTGGGAAAATAACTCCAGAGAACAGGGCCAGGGATGTGTTAGAGGTAATGAGTGGAACATATGTAGGGGAGCCTCATATGTGAGTGAGTTTGATCCCATAGTTGAGGATGATGGGAGTGGAGAAAGTGACAGAGAGATTGTGTAGACTATGATGATGAAGACATGTAAGAAGATGTGGTACAAGCCTCACCAATGGATGCTACATGACATGCAGCAGGGGAGATAGCAGATTTGCTAGAGCCAAATGTAAGCATTTATCCACCCCTCATATCAGTACTTCCCTATAAACGAAGACCATAGATCGCCATGCTTATTATGAGATTTGCCAGAATGCCGGGGAAGCAGTGTAGCTTAGACATTGAGAAGGAGGACTTGCACATTATAAGCCATGGCACCAGACAGATAAAAATAATGTAATGGATGAATTACCATTACTTACAGCAGGGGCAGGGAAATGGATCTACCAACTAGAGTGGGAAACTAATGGCATTGCATTAGCTATAGGTGACATGAAAAGTCTATTTGCATCCATATTAGTTGAACAGGCAGAGGACATGTGGAAGCGAGCAGGCTATTCTGCAGTGACAGAACAAAGCACTACTAAATATAATGGATCATCATTAATTGTATTTATTTATTTTATTTATTTATGTATTTATTTATTGGTTGTTTGTAATGCGCCTATACAGTCAAATGGTGTTTCAATAATTGCATAGCGAATGTATGGAAAGCATTGACTATGCTATTTCCAGACCAGTCACACATGAGCACTTTAATAACTAGAAAATGGGACCTAGCAAGGTCCCTGCTGCATATATTTATATTTAGGACATTAAGGAACGGCGGCGTTGAGAAACCAAGGACCAATGGGACAACAATATACCTGTCTGCTATAATATTTTATATCAGGCTCTCCCTGAAGAAATACGGAGACACCTAAAAAAGATTGTGGTGATTTAAATGACACCATGGCCAGAAATATAATTGACTATTTGAAAATGATGCAACTTTCCATTTTGAATCACACCTCATTTAACATTAGTTCATTATTCATAGCAAATTCCCAGACATTAACCTTCTTTTGCAAACCTAAAAATATTTCTAATATTTACGTGTTATGGATCTCCAAATCATAAACCTTAATTTTGGTGTGTCCCATTTGGACTGAAAAGCCTAATGTTCTGTTTTGGGGCACATCACATGTAAACAATACATATGAAACATGTCTTTCTATTCCAGCTCCTTAGATGTTCAACAAGGCTTATGCATATTTCTATTGCTCACACAAAAGTAATAATATATTTAAAAATGCTGAAGGTCCCCTATGTGTGGCACGCACGTACAGAAAAAGAAAACAATTGCCAATATACAAATGTGGACGCTCCTTTTTATTTTAAATGCTACATTTTTGTAACTGTGCAGTCATCTTTATCACATAGGTTACCTGCACATTTCTGGAGTGTGTGTGTAAGCCGAAATGATGAGCAGATCAGAACCATTTCAGGCATAAGTGTCAGGAGTGCCCACCTAACACTGACATGTGTTTGTCTCTCAGCAATAATGTAAGTTCTAGGAGTACACTGCACACATTATAAAATGTCAAAAAAGAAAAGAAAATATCAGTGATTGATGGATAGAAATGCAAGCAGGACCGCTGCGGTTTATACCTCTGCTCTACCCTTAATGACAAATGCATGAACATTTCTCATGCATTGCGCATCACTCTGCACATGTACCAAACAGGAACAGATGCATGATTTTGTTTACTGCACAATTTAACAGTGCCTCTCATTTATGAGTGTTTTAAAATGCTCATAAAATGTATGTTTAACCCCAGCTTTACAGGAACCCCATATATGGTGCGGGACATCTGTAATGCACACATCTCAATGTCATGTGTGAATTGGGGAAATATTCTTTCAGAATAAATGCACCTATACTTGCATCAAAAATGCATTGTTATCCCTAGGGTTTTATTTGACTATGCTGTATGTGGCTTGAGAGCAGCAGAACAATATATACACCATGTTTTTCAGCTAAACAAAAATCTTTACATGTGTGCACCCTGTCTATGCGCCCCTTGGAGAGTAAGGAGGTTTTCTGACTATGACTTTCTTATCTGGTTATGTTGCACAAAAACTGTGTGAATATGGAATGATACATCAATAATAATGTTTCAGTTTCATATACATGATTCATTAAAAAAAACAATGTTCTAATTCAGTTGTACATGAGGCAAGTTCATCTGTGGTCTTATACCATATTTTGGTAATTCAATCCTCAGCATGGAGGCACTTGCCCTGACACGGTTCAGTCTTTTGGAGGGAAATCTATACAAATGTAAGGATGCAAATGAACATCCACATTTATAAATATATGAATTGCATCCTGCTTAAAGCATTCAAAAGATGCACATAACTGTTGTGATGTCAGCAGACCAGCTACAATACAAGTATAAATGTTCACAGAAAATGACAACATCCCAAAACATGTATCTGTTCAAATACATGGAAGAATACAGCAATCTGTATTAAATTGAGAACAGTAAATCTGGGATGAAAAGCACAGCATTTTATAGAACAGTCAAAAACAAATTGATGCCTACATCATTTATGCTTTCTTCACAGAAGCATGATTGCAAAACTATTACAATGCTCCTGATTATAGAAGAGCATAGAAAAAGGAAAGGTGAAAAAGACCATGATATTAAACCCTACATTTGTGAATAAAAAAGCAACTTTGGGCTGGAAAGCAACATTACATTTTCTCTGAACCCAGCACAGAGCTGGGGAAATGGTTTCCCAAGGAAATGAAACCCAACTTTGAGGCTGAGTTTACAAACGTTATGACACTGGTTGCATTTACCAAATGGGCAAAAATGCACAGTCCATGGGAGGAAAGCAAATGCTACCCATGTCACTTAGTCTATCCAACAATTTCCTAAAAATACAAGGAAATATATCCTGACACAGGGGTTCTCAGTAGCTTCCAAAAGTAATCAGAAATAATCATCAAACAGGTTTCCATTAAGGATGCCATTCATGCTTATTCAGACACGAGTTCTGACATTTGTGACAACAAGTTGCTGTCATCAATCAAGGGACACAGGACTGTGGCAACAAATACCTCTGAGCAACTGGACTTCAATGAACAT
The DNA here is from genome assembly GCF_040938575.1 of Ambystoma mexicanum. Taxonomy (NCBI): domain Eukaryota; kingdom Metazoa; phylum Chordata; class Amphibia; order Caudata; family Ambystomatidae; genus Ambystoma; species Ambystoma mexicanum. Next base: position 268,742,703 of record NC_090941.1, read on the forward strand.
TTGTCATGAGACATGCCTCTCAGGCACCATAAATGTCCCAGCTCTCAGCCTCAAAAGAACCAACAACATATGGTCTATTTTCAGGCTAGGAACACAAAAAATTGATATTTTGTCTACCCATCAAATGGAAAGGAAGATAAAATCAGCTGAATGTTAAGAAATATTATCAATATTTGTCAATCATACAAATTATACAAATGTTAATATTTTTGCACGGAAACATTGCATGTCAGTTATTCATATATCCTAGCCTCCTTGCCAGCTAGGCCAGTATTCTCAAACCAGAATAGAATCTTTGTGTGAAAGTATCAAAGAATAATAAGCAAAAATCTGTCACACGCACATCACATGTCGTGCAGAAATGAGACTTGCATCATTTGATTCACCTGAGTGAGAACAGTCAGGAAAACAAATGAGTAACTTAATCAAATGTATGGAACATATTGTTTTGAAAAATCACAATTATTTAATGTAAACATCTCTAAAATGACATCACATAAAATAGGAGTGACACTGAGTTTAGATGTTACTCCCAGTAGACTGCCTTCCTCATTTCTATGCTCAATAAGTGCAACAGGGATGGTTTTGTGTGTCACATTAGGACAACTATCCAATTACATAGAATGCCCAATCACAATAGAGAAATGAGACACGCCTCTAAATGGAGTGATTTCTATTCTATAAAAGCCCATACCCACACATTGAACTTATTGCTGGCAGACAATTGTGAGAGGCTTAAATCTAATTTAATCAAGGCTTCCTCAGTGGGAAAGCAAGAGGATAGACTCAATACAGAAGGAGAGAAACCAGGGCATCGAGGTAAATTGCCCTGTTTTGCTGGCTACTTCCCATACTAGAAGGGGAGCATTAAACCAGTCCTTGAGAAGGTGTCCATAATCCATGGGGAGGTATACTCTAAAGGGGAATAGATGAAATCCCAAACACTCTTAATTCAAAAGTATTGAGGGGGCTACATCAATTGTCTGTATATCTTTAGACATTATTCAATAATTCAGAAGTGTAAGTGCTTCTGTAAACTTTGGATTTAATAAAATAGACCCAAATGGTGTTTACATATGGAGTTCCTTGACTCATGGGCAGGCATGCACTGGTAGCCCAATAATATTTCACTCTGAACATGGCTACAAAAATAAGGTATTTAAAGTTATCCTTTTATATCATGAGCAGCATCCTCTTATTGTCACTCAATTATTCAAGGGAAACAGTGAAAGGGTTTTGAATTGACACCCATTGTTCACACTTTAAATTTCCCATTGAAAAACATGAATGTAAACTTTTTGCACAGTAGTGCACAGTAGTGCAATAGAAACACCATTGAAAGGAATCTAGTAAAAATCCACGTTAAATATGGATTTTTCTTTTTGCAAGCGATTTACATGCAGGAATGTCAAGTAACCTGTCTTAAAATTGAATTTTTGAAACTGCTGTTTGAAACACTGACATACCTATTGAGTAAGGGGAGATGTTTATTTTTCAATAAATGAGAAGTAGAGAGATTTAGATAGGCAGGCATGTTCAGATTTGATTCGTTTTCAATAAAGTGAAAGATTTGTACAGAATCCTCATTCAATTTGCAACACAGGGTGAATGTGTGCTCAGGGTAAACTAAATGTACATATGTTATATGGCATTTCTACATTGCCTAATGCCATTGGTATGGCTTCAAAGCACTATGGGTGAATGCCCTTGGAAGACCGGAGTCAGAGGAATGAGAATTGATAAGAGGATTTTAGAAAGCATGTGTGAACTTCAGCCAGTACAAAGGTAGGTAAAGACATCTAAGTCACTGTTAGCGAGCCATGGAGATCTGTCTGGTGGATGGATGCTGTGATGGGCTGTCGGGAGAGTATGCATGCATTTGTTTGAGTGCTTTGAGTGCAGTTGGCAGCAGGAAGGACACTCTCCATTGAATGTGTTTCAACAAGATACTGGAGTCTTGTGGACTACTATAAACTCCGATTTGAACTGGTACAGGGGTGTTTTCAGAACTGTTTACTTTTTGCTGCTCCTAAACTGTGCCCACACAGTCACTCATCCATTTAAGCACTTGATTGAGTGCTCTGAGTGTAATTGGCAGCAAGAAGGACACTGTTCAGTAAATGTTATTTGCTTGGGTGACAATACCTTATTCAACTTGCTCCAAGTTGGATACGTGAACAACTAACCAACGCTAATATATGTGTCATGTAGTGTTTCAACAAGATACTGGACTGTTACAGTGGCATTCTTTGAACTGTTTACTTTTAGCTGCTCCTAAGCTCCGCCCTCACAATCAATCATCCATTTAAGCAGAGGGCGCACATTTGTTCGAGTACTTTGAGTGCAGTTGGCAGTTGAGTTGGAGAGCTGGTGAGCTTTCCTTTCACCTTTTATTCAAACTGAAGGTCTATTTGTTGTATATTATTATCATTGTAAGTCAGTTGTATCTTTACAGTGTTCATATTGCTGACGAAACTGTAAGAGTAGCTTACCCTAGTAATTTGGTTTTCCTGAGGGCATGAATCATCTGAGTATGCCTCATGTATATACTCTAAAATCGCAATCTAACTCCAGGATCTCAGATATACGATATTTCTGTAGAGTTAAAACAAACCTGGCAAGTTCCTTGGCTAAAGAGAAGCAACATAGTATGGAATTAGTTGAGAGGCCTTCGGCTGGTGATATCTCTGATAATATATTAATTGAACTCACCGACTCTATAACTACAGATGCAGCACTGACGTTTAAGTCAAATGACTGCAATATGCTCCTTATCCCAGCACAACTATCTTTTATTAAACCCGTTAAATCTGTTTCAAAAGACATTCTACCTAACATTGAATCTGCTTCAGAATCTCAGATGTCCTGTCCAGACTGTAGACCTAGTCATGCAACCACTCCTCCGATTTCCAGCGCCTCAAACTCATCAAATGAAATAACTTGCGCTGGCAAACAATCAAGGCGGGCTGCCTGTTGTTGTGGCACAGTTTCATATTATTAACACAACTATAGTACTTGCTTGTTTTACTCAATTGTCCTTCCATAAAAGGATAAATCAGAACAAGTGCACATTATCCTCTATGAAGCAGGTTCAATTAACATCGAATCAAGGGGTTGTAATTCAAGCTGAAGAGGCGGTGAGTGCTAATGTCATTGAACTTGAGGCTTCGATTGCTGCATACACGCCTGATAACAGGGATGTGGTTTGTTTCTCTAAATGACCTCATCTCCCTGCCAACAGTTGTGCTGATACCCCTTGCCCTCTCCTTTATTGCAGTCAGCTACTATGTTTTCTAACACGTCTTCATCTTCTTCAACACTGTCAATCTCCTTTGCCCACCCCACAACCTGTCGATCAACCTTTCCCAAACAATCACCACCTCCACTCTTGGAGGTCACATTGGGAGTGATGAATGCAGCATTGTTTTCACTTGCTTATGACACTTTTGAATCCACAATTAGTCAACAGCCTTGGACACACAATGGGCCGCATTACGACCCAGGCGGAGGACCATGGTGCTAATAGCAGTACCATGGTGCTAATGGCGGTAATTCCCCATGCCACCATGGCCCTTCCCCATTCCCATTTTTGCCCCGTAGGGCTCAATGGGAATGGTGAAGGCGCTAATAACGGTACCGCAAATTGCGGTACCGTTATTAGCACCAAAGTCTCTTTGCAGGTCCCTACTTTAACGGCTGGAAAAACCAGCCATTAAGGTTGGGTCCCGCAAAGGGACCTCGTAATCAGGCATTAAGGGTTTACTGCGCCAACACCTTTTACGGCGCCGTTAAACCCTTAACGCCAGGGTCGTAATGAGGCCCAATGCCTAAAGAGACAAAGAAAAATAAACAATATAGACAAGACAGTGGGTTGATAATAGAGCTATCGGGACCATCCCTATGTGCCAACACCTCTGTGTCCCTAGCTCTGACTGAGCAAGACCCAAAAGAATTAAATGAAAACAAGCAATGCACACAAGAGAGTGTTTTGTCAATAGAGTCTCAGGAAATGTTGCCATGTCTTTTGCCTGCCCTACCTCCCATGTGATTGATTATAACAAACACTTTATCTGATGGTGTTCGAACTTCAGTAGAATCTAAAAAGAATGAACAGGTGATATGTTCCTCTCGAGTCACCACACAGGAAACGTGTCCATTGCAAGACACTGTGCAAGCTCTTGAGCCTAAAATGCTTAATTCCACTTGCCCGCCGTTTAACATTTTTACAAACACTAAGGCTATCAGACAACCATTGGTACTCACTAAAACATCTAAAAATCAAAAGGCTTTGCCTAAATCCTCCCAAGTGAGATCACATAACTTTATAACATCTTTGTCTATGCCAAAGAAGTAGAGTAAAAAAACTATTGAAGTAATTTCGAAAACATATGCAAAAATGCCAAAAGTGCTGAAATTGCTGGAAGAGAACAAGTCGATCGACTTCACCAAATCTACTGCAGTGGGCATGATGAATTATGAACCACTCAACGATCTAACAAACTGAAGTTGAGCAAATGAATAGTCACACCAGTCCAAAGGAAGAAATGCTTACATTGTGACCTGTTTTAGTGGCACTGACAAAATTAGAAAGATGTGCGAATAGTCAAATGATTTGTCCCTCCATTAAACGTGACTATAATTGTGTTACTCTTAAACAAAAGAGGAAAGAGCGTGTGCGTACTGCAACAGATCACCTAGCTCTCATGTGTCGGATTCCAATTACTATGCACATGCGCCTGACAGACGGAGCCCCGTAAGTTCTCTTTTTTGTAACCTCTCGTAATAACAGCAAGGTCAAGTCACTAACTACAAATTCGATTTTTCAAACACGTTATCATTTGTATAGACTACAAACCCTCAGGTATCTGAGGGCTGCTTATTATTACCCACCGTGTGTGGTGCTCATTTATCGACCTCTGAAGGATGAAAGGCTGCGTTTGGCCCTGCCGGGATTTAAACCTGGGTCAGCATGCTCTGCACAGATGTCAATGCGTGCACTTGCACTCTCGCTGTGCTATCGGACCGGCTATGTGTAAGATGTGGGGATTTTCCCATATATACTCTAAATCGATCTAGTTTACTGGCCATCTTCAGTGATATTCAAACACTAGAAGACCTTTGTTCTTCAGACATATCCCAAGTTGAGATCTCACAAAAGTCAGATCCCACGCAGGTCAGATTATTGATTCCACTGGGAATTGTACTAAACACCATTTGGAAAGCAAAAACAGATCTATACCATATGCGCTTTCTCTTAAACCAAGATCATTCATGCAAAGAGGAAGTCGTTATAAACCAGGATAATCATAATCTCTGCATTTACAAAGATTTGGATGCTATACAATGTTAAAAGTTACATGTATGAGAGATGCCCTTGAAATGAGGCGTGAAGTTGTTATGGAGTATTCATGCACGGAACACGACCTAGGGAAATCAAAATATTCGAAGACCCAAGTGTGTCAAGAATAGCAACCTACGTCACCTCAACTCACTCATTGAACCTTGGCATCATGGAATACGAGAGGATTTAAACACCTCCTTCATTGTGATTACAATCCTCTCCTTGACTTTGATATAGTCTTATTGCAGGAAACATGGCTTATTGACTCTCCCGTGTGGCATGGCTATACATTAACCCTACTACCCGCTGAGACCCACGATTGTGGTAGACCCACTGCGGGACGAATGGTTGCTGTTAACATAAAATTGGGTTTAGTACTGGAACTATGGGCCTGTCCAAGCTCTTTTATGCAATTGGTAAAAGTTAAATCTCCAACATTAAATCTGGCTATTGTCAATCTGTATTGGAAACATGATGGCATTTGGAATCACTTTTTATCCAACTTTTAGACCATATGTTGTAATTAATTTTGCAGAACAACAATTGCGACCTAAACATACATTGTTTTGATGGTGCTATTCCTATTACACATGAGCATAATCAAAGGTGGCTTGAAATCATGGAAGAGAGACAATGTATTATGGTCAATGGGCCACTCAGAAGTGATATTCCACCAAAACCTACTTGGAAACGTGGACCCCAAACTGCCATCATTGATTATATTTTTGTGCAATCAAGCATGTTAAATATCATTACAGATTTTCAAGTAATTGCCCAGACAAACAGCAACCATGATCTCTTGGCTATGAAATGGAACATCATCCGACCCCTACATGCTCCAGATTATTATACATGAAACCTGGAGATCTCGAGTGGGCAAAATAGATTTCGATGTTGGGTTATTCTGCAATAGATCTAGAGTATTGTGACCCCCCCCCCCATGTCACTTATATCAAGGACTCATAAAGAAGAAGGGCTTTTATGTAGCGGACATCAGTATATTTAAAGTACAACCATCTCTGAATCAAAGGTCGAATTTTCTGCATAAATATCTCTTTCATCAAGAAATAAATAACAAAAAAACAGAAATGCATAGAAAGCTGGGATGTCTGGTTTGCTTGCCTATGCTTGCAAGGTGCAATGCCTCCAGGACTGTAAAAACGAACTTCAAGAACTGGTTAAAATCTCATTGAGCAGTCATCTTTCAGTGACAATCTGAGCAAATGCTATTGACTGTAGCAACCAAAAACAGTGCCCAAATTTGGAAACTATCAAATGCCTCTTATCAAGTCGGACATATCACATATCAGATTAAGTCTGTCCCAGAGGTTACATGGTTAAGACACTATTAAGAGTTATATGCAGATTATAACCAGGAGTTACTGGGAATGTATGTGATTGGACTACTAATGACAATCTACTCTTTCATAAGGATGACATACTGCAGAAGATAAAAAAAACAAAGTACTTCTCGTACCCCTGGTCCTGATGATCTTACTAACCAAATGCTTAAAGCCCATCCAGATGAATGGGCTTTAGCATTACACGCCATCTTCACTAGGGTAATTATAGAAAGACGAATTCCCCGAAACCTGGAAGAGATCAGTAATTGTCCCCATATTTAAGAAAGGTGATTGCGAGTATCCTACCAATTATCGACCTATCACCCTATTAGACATTCTGGGCAAGATCTTTGCAAGATTGTTGCTGAGAGATTTTACAGCGTGGGTCCAAGAAAGCAAGATATTTGATGCATACCAAACAGGATTCATACCAGGATGGGGACTTCGGTTAACTTGTTGATACTATTTGATTCTCAAAAGTCATGGCCAACACATGAAGCAATCATTGTACATGGCTTTTGTTGATTTCTGCATTGCCTTTGATTCTGTCTCAAGAAGCAAGTTGATCGACAAACTTTAGAAAGCTAAATGCCCTCCTTACATTCGAGCCCGGGTCTCTCAATTTCATACGAATACCACGGTTCAAATTTGTTTGTCTCTGGATGGTATTTTATCTGAGTCCAGACCAACTTATCAAGGGTTAAAATAGGGATGCATCGCAGCATCATCCTTGTTTAACTTTTATATAGCAGATATTGGTCAACATCTACAGGCAGTAATCTCAGATCCACCAAAACTAGGACAACAAGCATTACCGTAGCTACTGTATGCGGATGATTTAGTTTTGTTCTAAAAACACCTAAGGATTTGTAAAATGTTCTTTCGGCTCTTGAAAATGATACCTTTAAGAACACTCTCCGCATCAATTTGGAGAAAACAAAAATATTAATCTGTGCATCTAAACAGCAGATCAAAAAAGAGAAATACAATTGCACCTTTATGGGAGCAAAGTGGAAATAATTCATGAATATTGCTATTAGGGTCAGAGCACAAATAACCATCCAACTGACTTGCCTTATATTGAACAATGCAAAAAGAACATACACACGGCAGCACCACAAACTACAATAATCCACAAAAACTATGGAAGATTCACTTATCAACCAATGATTCAATTTTACAAACAAAATGTAATACCGGTACTTACTTATGGAGCAGAAACCAGAACTCATTGTGAGATAGCCTATTGGACTAGACTAGAAGAATACTTCTGGAAGAGAGTTTTGGCATTACCCCGTGGTGTGCGTATGTTTACACTGCACCCTGAATTGCGATTATTGTTTCTTAGTGCCATGTGTACATGGAAAATGTATAACATCTATAAAAAATGCGTTACGAATAAGGTAAAAGAGTCATTATTAGAGTATTTGGATACTCATCTAAAAATGCCACTGTGAAGAATTGAATTGTGTGAAAACAGCATATTCAAACCTTTATATTAGCAGCAGGTATTTCGATAGAACTTCTAATAAATGACCTTAATTGTGCTAAAAGAAACTGTAGCTTTATGACTGGATATTCACTACACAGCAATGTATGCATTACAACCATTTCAAGGAAAAAATAAATTGAAAATTGGAGTATCAACAATCCGGAACCATACTTACTAAAATGTCCTTGTCCAAAGAACAGAACAATGTTCTTGTGTTTTAGACTAAATCCTTGGTCAACTTGCGAGATCATAGGAAGAAGGACTAAATTACTATACACCTTGAGAACATGTAGATATTGCAAAAAGGCCAATGAATCTAAGACACTTAGACACATAGTGGTCATCTGTACCGCCTTGTTACAACTTCGTAAAAAATATCTGGAATGATTATATCAGGATTTTCAATACACTTCATCCAGTATGCTATGGGAACGTATATTTAATTGGAAACTTAATTGTGTCACATTTGCTGCAATGAACTTTTTAATTTCACTTGAAATTGGAAAGGAACAGTACCATGACCCAATGTGAGTAATATAAAGTTTGAACATTTCTGTGAATAACTGTGCAAAGATGGCAACTCTATTTTATCTTACCAATTATGCATTTGTTTAAGGTACATTTTAATACGCTATAATGCTTCTTCTCTGATTCTTTAAAATAATGTGTAAGTATGCATTTATCAAATTATTTGTCCTGATATGATATGGCATTTATAACGTGCATATACACAAGTGTTTTAAGGCGCAAAATGTTTAATGTAGTTTACATTTCCTTTTTTTCTGTTACCTAATTTGATTTTTTTAACTCCAATTTTTAACTAAAAAACCATATTAATAAAAATATTTTTAAAAAGAGTATGCCAGTGAAGGAATCCGACTAGGTGCCCAGCTAGACTACATTGTTTCATGGTACCCAGCTGCATTCTAATGTCAGAGGTGATGCAATGTAGGAGCTCTAGCAGTGGATTTTTGCAGATTTATGCGGCTGGGTGGCCGTGCCCCGGGAGGGATACAACTATTTTTCAATGTGTACCAGGTAATCATGGTTAATATGTAGTTGCTTTGAGTGAATGCAGATCATATCACGTGGATCAACTAGAATCCTTTTTGTGTGTTCTCGGTACTGTCTTGTTATCTCCTCACGTGACTCATCGAAACACAAACATGCCTGTATGGGGGTGATGGTTCACCCATGAGGTAGATTAGGTCTGTCAAGATGCAGAAGGGAAGAGCCTTGTCTTGAGTGCCTTCCGAAAGGCGAGGTGATCCTCAATGCAACAAATGCTAAAAGTCATAGAGTTACATTCGGTGGGTGCTAGGACAGAGAAGGAAGATCCTCCTATTCTGGTCGATTTGGTGAATGGGATGACAAGGATGAGAGCTTTGTCTGAGCTCAGTTTTCTGTTGGGCCTTTTGGGTGATGAACATATCCTTGAAGGAGGACCGACACACAATCGGTAGCCAGTGAAGTACACGTAGGGTGGGTTTGATGGCTATGTGTTCTCTGGGGCCTAGAGCAAGAGCCCTGCAGCAGTGTTTTGGGCCAGTTGGCATTTTCCAAGTTGAGCTGCAGGGGTGCACAGGTATTAGGGTATTAGCATAGTATAGGTGAGAGAGGATAATGGCTGTGATTGTAACTACTCTCTGTGGGAAGGTCAGATAGTGTAAGAAGTGTCAGAGAATGCATAGATGTAGATATCAGAATTCCCACACTGAGTGGATTGTTGTTTGTGATAGCATCATATCTGTGTCCAAGGTGCATCCAAGGTTCTTTACTGTATTGGAGGTGGAAAGGGGGGGTGTAGGAAAGGCATCCAAGGGGTGGAATGGGGGAAGAGAGCAGTCTTCCTACAGATCATGATTTCAATTTTCTGTGGTTGAGAAGGAAGTAGTTAGCTGTCATCTAGTGGTTGATTTCTAAGGCAAGAAGAAAGGTTGGCGGCAGGGTGGGGGAGGTTGGAGGGGTCCTTTGGGACCCTGAAAATGATTTGGGTGGCATCTGTGTAGTGGTAGCAAAACAGGCCGTGTGGACAGATGATAGCGGGGAGTCGGCTTAGGTAGAGGTTAAAGAACAGGGTGAGAGAGAGTCACCCTCTGGCACTCAGTTGGTGACAGGGCACAGAATTTAGGCGAAGGTAGGCATGTGTATTATTTTGGATCTGTTGAAGAGGAAGGAGGAGATCCACTTCAATGCTGCATTCCTGATGCCAAAAGAGTGGAGTCTGTCCATGAGGGTACAATGGTCAATGGTGTTGAAGGCAGCTGAAAGGTCGAAAACGGTTAGTGTGGCACAACCTTGTGAGTCTGAGGTTCTATTGAGATAATCCTAGTGGAAACTAGGCATGTTTCAGTTCCTCATAGAGATCCAAAGCCAGACGGGGTAAGCTCCAGGAGGAGCTTAGTTTTTGTGAAAAGGCAAATTGCTGTTGAGTCAATTAGTTTGGCTATGAAACGGTTGCTTGAGATAGGTCTGTAGTTGGCCAGTAGAAGGGTGTCGAGAGTGTTTTCTTTAGCATTGGTTTGATGTGGGATTTCTTGAAATCTGCTGGGAAAGTGCCGGAAGTGAGGGATGCATTAATGATAAATCTTGCGATGCTGCCGGTCCTTGTTGAGGAGAGGATTTCTTTTAGAAGAGAATGAGGGCAGGGGATGCTGAGTGACAGCTGCTAGCTATCAGCTTTAGAAATTCAGGGTGGCAGACAGGAGAGAAGGAAGAGAGAAGAGCAGTCAGGTGGCTGACGGGTCTGAGAGCCCAGACGTAGATGCAAGGGAGTAGGTTGGGAGCAATACTATTTTCAAATGAATGGTGTGGTTTCTTTCCAGGGCTATGTTGTGGAATTTATCAGAGAGAGAGTCACAGAGTGTGTGGGTGTGGGATGAGGAGGAGGAGGTGCAAAGATGGGCCTTAAATTCTGAGATTATATTATGGAGTTCCGTGCAGGGGTTAGGGGGCATTGGTGATTCTATTTCAGGAAAAGGATGTATTGGCCTTGTACATTTCTGCAGGCTTTACTCTGCTGGGCACAGGATATTATATTCTGTGGCAAAGGGTTTGCCCCTATGGTGATGTGTGTGCTTTAAGTCTACATTCAAGTTAAATGCAGCTTTTATAATTTAATTGACCAGCATGTGATCTGACAGTTCCTCATTGTAGTAATCACTGACATCAAGATCTCCTAGAGAATAGAACACATGTACAATATGTTTATACTAATATTTGGTTTGCTTATTTCCATTTTGTAATAAATAGGCCTTTTGTGCAACCCTGTGTATTTGTTATCCCGAAAAGAAGGGAGGATATAGGGAATGAATATTGTCACATTGGCATGTCCCAGATTCATAAAAAAAGAACTTTGTTTAATAAATAGAAAATATCCATGCCCGATTTGAGGTGCGTAGAATGTTTCCCTTAACTAGATGTCGACAGAATAAAGCATCCTACACTATATGGTAATGTTGACAAAAAATGTAATTTACCACAATTCTTTCATTTGGAATCAAATCAGTTTGCCAAAGTTTTCCACTATCCTACCGAAAAACATTAAAAAAAATGAAGTTAATTTGAAGCATCAATGCAGAAATTGTAGTTTTTTAAACAATAGACAATGCTGATGGAGCAAGAAGGGTGGCCTTTATTAGTAGTCATGGCAACTATGGTAGCAGACAGAGAAAGCCATCTTTATGTTCAATGTGCCCATTTTACCACCCGCTGCTAAAGAGTATCATGAGTCTTTAGTTCATACATGGATATACTGGATCAAGCATAAAAGAGGGTCTTCTTTGATTCAAGAAGATATTCTAATGTGCAGTAGACATCATGCTATCAACCTTACTAATAAAGACTATATTTGTCTAGAAAGATTATCTAACAGAGGCTTTATTGTCAATCAAGCAGAGAACATTTCCACCAGGTGGCGCCACTATCAAATTAAGGCCAACACCATTTAAAGCCTTAGCTAGAGGAGATGAGGATAGTGACGTGGCAGTTTTCAATCCTCTGATGAATCCCATTGACTCAATTGTAATACATTGAAGTGAGCTCCAGAGAAAACTTAGAACAGTGTACCCACCGAAGCTGATGATGGAAACATTGGCATGGAAGAATTTGTTTGACATCCGGGGTGGCCAGGACCAGTGCAGAAGCCCCTACAATGGAACCATGCATAAACATTGCTGCATCCAACAGCCAACGCTGTTTGGCATCTCAATCATGCCAAAAAGAAAAAATTTGTGGGGTCATATTGATCTCTGAATTGACCTTATCTAATCAAATTAATGAATCTGTCAAACAAGTCCTTTTCAGCATCTGTCTGCTCAGGAGGGTTCTCCCTTGTCTTCCAATTGCTGACCGTGCCTCTGTACTTGGCACACTGGTACACTCTAAGCTAGACTACATGAATGCTCTCTGTGTCGGCCTACCCAAATATCTGATTGAACGACTACAAATTGCCCAAAACGCTGCATTTTGACTCATGCTGAAATTACCAAAGTATTCCTCAGTCACCTTTTCCCAGATGCATTCTTCACCTGCTGCCTCTACATTCCCAAATCCTATTCAAGAAACTATGGGCCTCATTACACGGTAGGCGGAGGACCAAGGTGACATTAGCACCTTGGTCCATGCCGGTAAAATAACGGCACCGCCTTGGTGGAAAGGGAAATTACCGCCCTATTCCAAGGTTGGCGGGGCGGTAATTCCCCCTTCCCCATGGGAATGGGGAAGGCGCTAATTACGGTGCCGCAAATTGCGGTACCGTAATTAGAACCCTGGTCCCTTTGCGGGTTGGTTTTTAACGCCTGCTAAACAGCAGGTGTTAAAGTACCTACCCGCAAAGGGACCTCGTAGTAAGGTGGTAACGGTTAACGGTCACCGGTACCATTACCGGTGACCGTTAACCCTTACCGCCTTCTGTGTAATGAGGCCCTATATCTTGTATTCAAGTGCATTCACGGACTGGCCGCACCCTACCTTGCAGAGAATTCAACTCTACCTTCCCTCCCAAACACTCCGATCATCAATCACCCATGTGCTCGGGGTTCACAAAAGCCATTGTTCAACAAGAGGTGACAGCCGCTTCTCAGTATTTGGCCCAGTGTCACAGAACTACCCCCTCTCTCCCTCTGCTCTTTGGAATGTGTCACGGATTTTCGTAAGCACCTGAAAACCTTTCTTTTCTCTGCATTTGAATAATCACTACACATATCCGAGCAAATATCTTGAGAACTGTGCCAATTTGAATATCACCTACGCCAAAATGCAGTTTATTCCACTCGGTACTTTGTAGTTATGCACGCTTATAAATTCAACTGAAATTAAATGAAAATTGAAATTTGAGCTCTCCATTTCTTTTGGAATATCTCTGGCGTGGCCAAAAATATTTTAGACGATAGTTGATGACAATTCATCAGAAGTATCATATTATCTACTTTTAGGGAACCAGGGACACCTCTGAGTTTACGGTACAGGGATATGCCTTTACATTGTAACCGTGAAGATGTGAAGACATACTGGTGTTATGCTATCATGGGTAGGTCCAGCACTATAATACCACTATAGTTTCACACACTACAGGTTCCCTAGACCCTCTAGAGTTACAACTTCAACTAGAAAAGGGTATCAGACGGATTCTTTTCAATGCACATAATAAAGTATGAAAAGTGCAACAGGACTGAAATATTACAAATAATTAATTACCAAATAGCAGCCTGGGAACGTAAATATGCGAAGCCTGTACATATTTTAGTTATGGACGATTAGAATTTGCAGTTTGAGCCACTTCCATAAACTATGGGTATTGCAGACGTGGAGGGTGAGGTGTGGGATATCCCTGACTTAAGCATCCTGCCCTAAAAGGCAAAACAAAAGTGTCTTTGCAATAGGATGAATTTTGAACTATTGAAACTCTTTGGAGAAATGGTCATAACAATAAACCTTTGCTGATGAAGCCAAAACTAAGGGTAAAGAATCACACCATAAAGAGTGCTACAAGGTTCGAGCTGGCTAACCGACATCTCTTAAACCAGGTTAAAGACTTTTGGAGTCGCTCTAACAATGAAATACATGCAGCCAGACAATGTTACAAAAATGCATTGGCTGCTTAAAAGAAGAGGTGTGTGCAGGGAAAATGGGAACTACTCTTAGACGCCATGAAGGGCAAGGACCGTGCAAGCTTCTGGAAGCTAGTTACAATGGAGTAAAGGAGAATAGTGCAAAGCCGCAGGGTAACATGCCGGTGAACAAGTGGTGTGAGTGTTTTAAAGGGTTATTCCTGGAGAGTAGAACGCCTTTCATACAACACTTTACTGTTCTAGCAGCAAGCAGGATCACATGTATGCTTTAACCTTCACCATATGGGAAATAAAAATGGAAATTGTGGCCGAAAAAAGCAATAAGGCGCCTGGCCCAGATAGTCTACCAGTTGAACTATTTAAATTTGAATTGGGTGTGTGGGTGCCTTTTTTCGGATCTATGTGATCACTGTGCCGCCGATAACTGCGACAGAAAAAACGCCAACGCCAATTACGGCGTGGCGCAGTGATCCTATCGATCACTGTGCCCACTTCCCCAGCCTGCTTTTCCCTTCACACCCCCACCCCCAACTTACATTTTACGGCGGCACACTTCTGTGTGTGCCGCCTGCACGCTGCTATCCCTGCAGCGTCAGCTCCTCCCACTAACGTGGGTTAGAGCTGACGCCGCAGGGTGCTTTTCTTTTTTTTTCTTTCGTGTCCCCCGCTTACCAAAATGGTAAGCAGGGGTCACCCCCGCAACCCCAACCCCTTTACAGCACCCAAGCAGAACGTGGGACACCCCTGCAACTCCTGCTGGGCTTGGGTGCAGTAAATGTCACCCTAATTTTGTGCACTCCCAAAGTCGCAGTAACTGCGGGGGCAAACAAATGAGGGCGATATTTTTGTACGATTCGGTTTTTTTTCAATGTCTATTTAACGCAATACTCATGTAGGCACTCTGCCTACATAATGGATATTGGCAGAAACTGTTTCCATCTACAAAAATGGTGCCAGAGAGGAGTCGTGTAATTTCCGCACAATGTCCCTCCAGGATGCTCTGGGAAAGATTTATGAAAGGGTCTCCCTTAACAGGGTCGAGGCTTGAGTGGAAGAAGAAAATGTTATTAGTCATCTACAGGCAGGCTTTCAATGGAAAACGAGTACCATTGACCAATGCTTTAGGTTTTTCTTTCTGATCGAAAAATATGTGACCCTGTGGAAGATAAATCTGTTTGTTTAGCATAGTGATCTACACACGAGATGTGAGGTGGTCCCCTGAGTCAAACAATGGGAAACTTTGGTGGCCCTTGATTTGCCCTAGCCTCTGTTGAAAGCAACCAGGGCCCTTTACCCCTTTATACCAACAGTGAGGCAATGCTACTGTAGAAATGACCAAGCCCAGAAAGGGGTATATCAGTGTTGCGTGGTGGCCCACTTGCTCTTTTATATATACTGCAATTGTGTTATTGATAAGGTATTTGCAAACCCGACTGATGCTCCTCCTCTTAGAATAGACAAGTGTCTCCTGCTATTATTTGGCAGCAATGCTGTACTCTTGTCCCTCACCCCGGCAGGCGATATGGGCTTCACAATTAATGGGTCAAAAACAAAGGTAATTACTTGTTACCCTGTTGGGGAAAAAAAGCCAAAACTCTTGCTGTCAATTGAAGATGTGCCCATGGAAACACGTAAGGGTGTACAATTATTTGGGACTTAGGTTCATGGCCATTGGTAACTGGAATGGCCAACTGGAGAAAAGAAATCTGGATTTGTCCAGATATGCAACAGCAACTAATATGTTCTCCAGAGAGCACGGTCAAGAGGCACTTGAACCAACACTAAAAATATATGAATTACAGGCCAAACAAGCTGTATTATATGGAGATGACATTTGCAGTGTTGTCTCTGTCCTACACTATCTATAACTGAGAATGTCTTTCTAAAAAATAACCTTCAAACTTACCTAAGAGTACACCGTTGTTATTGCTCCGTTGGGAAACTAATGTATGGTGCAATGCACCGTACTGTTGCTCTACGCCCACTTCTCTACTGGGTATGCATTTGGGCCACTCCTTTACTATTGAAATATAGAATCGCTCTACATGATATACTTGCCCAAGATGGTTGAGTGTCTATCCCTTGGCGTAAAAGTGGGACCAAAATAGACCCTTATATTGTTGTGCAGAGCTGTGCTCCAACCCGAGCTCTACTGATAAAGCCACGAAAGAATTGGTGAAATCGGAACTTTTGCAGTAAGTGGAAGAGTGTATCTTTAAAGAGTCAATTCTGTGTGACTCACTTGCTACTCGGAAAGGAAACTCAAGTTTTGCTATGAATCATACTTGACTATGTACCCCAACTTTTGCATGATCTTTGTATATTAAATGTAGATTTGGGACCGCCCTTTCGCTAGCTGCATGGGAAGCATTTAAGCAAGATTGATACCATTATTTCCGAAAATGTCAAGAAATCAGCATCGCATTTCCTGTTAATCTGTCCGTTATATGATAGGGTTAGGAACATGTATTAAAAGTCTATGTTTATCGGGTACAATAAATGTTGTATCTTAGAGGCACTGAATATATTTAGAGGAACGCAGGATGTAGCACTGTTCTGTGTAGTTGCTACATTTATACACAGTGCATGGTTAGCTAGGAAGATATTTTTAGAAACTAGTATCCAAATGTGTTTTACACAAATTGTATTGAGCCATATTAAGTCTAATCATGCTATTTTGCGCAACAAGGTTTGTTTTACAATATTATTGGGTATACAGTAAATATACCAACAAATGAATAACGAATGACGATTATAACAAAATATATGTGGGGTTGGGGTAAAGGATTAAATCTTGTGGGGAGGGGTTGGGGGTTTTTTTGGTTATTTTTTATTTGTTACAATTTCATTCATTATTTATTGATCTGTTTTTTTTTTATGACATGGAACCGATCATTGTTATTAATTGTGATCCTTATCTTGTTCTTGTAATTTGAGCTATTTTTAAACTAAGGCAACTGCATTATTCATATCAGAAATCTCTTCTTGAACAGATTGCATTAATACATTGTGTATTCTGCATAATGATTATATCAATATATATATAAAAGTCAAAAATTGTGTTTGGGTTTGTGGGTTTTTAGCTTGGCGTGACATGTTGTTCCTTGTACACGTCCACACTGTTTCACCAATGTGCACCAAATTGTGCATGCTTACCTGTTAGGACCTTGCAGACATTACTGGCTACATGACAATTCAACACCCCACCCCTTTCCCTGGATTTCAACAAAAGTCCAAATTGTGGCCTGCCTACAAAGCTATAAACCATGTTCACTGGGAAGGGAAACAAAAAATGTATGAGGCAAATGGACCAGAGAGGCGAAGTTGAAGGCAGGTTGCATTCCAGAAATGTACCCATTGATGCCGCATCAGGTGAAATTACTTTTCTAGAAGATTTTTGCAAGATGGCGCCTGGAAATGAAGCCGTAAACCATGCTCACTGGGAAGGGAAACAAAAAATGTTGTTTCTAAACAAGCCTTACAATGCCATAAACCAGGTTCACTTGGAAGGGAAACAAAAAATGTTGTTTCTCAACCGGTCCTGATAGGTGGAAAAAAAACTCGAGGTCCATATTGGACCTCGAAAACCATATTTCAAGGTCCTGGAATGCACAGTTTACAAGATATTTGCACTGCAATGCACCACAATAAACTGCACCATGCTAGGGTGTGGCGGAACAGCGACCTACACGATCATTCATTTTCAACCATTGATGAGAGTGGTATCATGTCTGTCTACCGAACATGTTTGCTAGTATGGAATAAAGTAAATTTTGACTTGCTGACTTTTCAAACAATGCAGGAAACAATTGGTTCATGAGTGACATGAACCTCAATGAGTTCATTTGACCTAGAATTGCTGAGTTGAGGATATCACTTGCAAAACATCCATTTAACTTGGGCATTAGCAATGATAAGCATTTGAAATCTGTTTTCAGTTTTGAATGTTCGCAAGAAAGGGTAAAAAGAAAATATTATTCAATCATCTCAAATTGATACACTCCAAAGTTGGTGCTTTCTCACGGGAAAAGGCGTTTTAGACTAGCATATATTTGTGTTTGCATTGGGTATTATGTATTAGGCACAACTAGCAACATACAACTATCGAGCAGGCAGATATAGTACCATAATATGATCATATGAATGCAATTAGAAGTGTGGATTGATAATGGTAACGTTGGGCGCACATGAAGAGTGGGGACAGAGAGATAGGTCTGCATTAGTGATTCCCATCCTGTTCCTCTTCTGGAGTTTGTTATATTAGGGAAGGACTTAAAGTTAGAGATTTTAACCCCAACACTTCTCACTTAAGGGAAGGACATTAAGTCCATGTTCCTCTTTGCACCATTTGATTTGGATATTCTGACAACTCACTTTTTGGAACACTTGATTCAGGAAACCTTTATTTTAAGTTCATGGGTTATCTGTGACAGATGAGTTTGCTTCAGGGATTTTAGTAGTGTGGGCACCTTCTTACTTCATAGGTGAAGTGCATCTTAGGTTTGTGGTATTTATTCAGGATGAACTTTTAAGTCACTTACGTTTGAACACTCTGATTATTCTTTAAACCTGTTTTTGTTTACACCTGCTAGACAAAGGATTTTCTTTAAAAAGACCCCTAGTCTGAGACCCTTCTGTTCACCATGTTGTCACACCTGGGACTTACCCTCCATAAGGGCGGGGTGCAAGGGTCTGAGCTTGGACTGGATGAGCCCTCCTATACTAATGATTTCCTCTGGGGAGATGTGTGATAGGTCATCTGCTAGATTCTGTAAAAATACATGGGCAGTAGAACATTTGGGAGGGTGTTTAACTCTTTTGCAGATGAAAAAGAGTTTTGCAGATTTGCTCTGAACTTTGGAGATGAGTTCGTGGAGGAAGGCTGTCATTTTTTATTGATGGCTGCCTGATATCCTCTCAGGTGTTTCATGCAGTTTCCTTTGTCTTTGCTGTATCAGCTTTTCCATAGATTCCATTAACTATAGAGGAGTAGATTGTTGATGATTCACAGGTCTTAGAAAGTGTTAGCAGAAGCCAACAAGGAAATATCATATAAAGCAGCAGTTTTCCCACCACCATTATTCTAGTCATCTGTTGGTATATTTTAGGGGTGCAACCCACCCATCAAGCCATGTGTTTCAGTACTTGTTTTGGGTTTTTGACTTTCTTTCTGATGGACTGGGCCAGGACACCCTTGGTTCTTACATGTTTTAGGGTGATGCCAAGAATCATGAGGTGTGGGGGAGTTATGTTGTAGAGTAGAGGAATTATTCTGTTTCAATTGCAGCAGAGCTGAGCAGACATGGTTGAGTGTCTGACAGATGGGGTACAAAGGCACCATCAGCCCGTTGAGAGATCAAGTCATTTTGGCAGCCTGGATAAATGCTATAACCTTGTAAGTAACAATCTTAGTGTGATATAACTGGACAGATCTGGTAGCTGGTCGAGTCCAGTGACATAAAGCCAGGAAGCGTGTGCTATGTGAGGGATTTTGAAGTTTGCCTCCCATTCGATTGAATTGTAGGTTAATGGAATAACGTCCTGACTCAAGGAACAGTGTCTGACAAATGAGAATTAACGGATTGGGGAACCGCGACATGGATGAATAAGAGAAAAGTCAGCAATTCACTGTGCATTACAATAAGTAAGGGCTGGGAGTCTAGGTAATGAAATGGACCCCTATTATGAGATGTGAAGTAATTTTTTTGCAGAGAGAGAGCGTTGGGCTCACTTTGTGCCTTTGTCGCTTCCTGCTTTTCAGGCTTCTTTGTACTTGAACCTTGGAACACTGAGGATTAGTTCTAACGTTCACACTGACCCCATACATTTATATTGGAGGTGAGTATTAACAAATATAATCACGAGAGATTTATATACACAACTAAACTGTGGTGTTTAAAATGTTATGATGTTGGTTAGTTATGTGTTGTCTATTGTTTGTTTTTAGATCAATTGTTGGAAGACATCTTCCACTGAACTATATCATTAGGGTCAGGCGACATTGACGCTCTGCCCATATCCTGAAGAAGGTCAAAAAATGCAAGGCTGAGTTTGGAAAGCCCTTGTTTGTGGCAACCGAAACACGTCTACATGATATCAATAAGCTTTGGTTCCTATTCAACAAGAAATACACATTGGCAGTCTCTATGGATGTGAAGAATTGATACATTGATGTATTCTCTAGGAACAGTCCCATATTAACGGTTAACCCATGTTTTGTTAAGTTGACATTGTATGTATGTTAGTAAATATGAGTATGGATGGTGGAATGAATCTGACAATGCCAATTGTATGTATAATTAATGTGTTCTATGAACAAACAGTGTTGATGAATTTGTGAATTGTGATAATAAATCTATATTTTATGAAAATATTTAGTTAGTAGTATCTATCCAACCTCACTACCAAGGTCCATTTTGTATATTACTGTATTACTTACCTGGAAGACCTGTGGTTTAACAGGTACCCTTATATTGTATATTTGAAGTTAAGACAGTACAGATACTTTAGGGGGCATATAGTATATTGGTTTGCAGCACAGTTCAACCATATTTTGAAAAATCTCATGGTGATTTCTATATTAGTGGTAATTTTATACCCTTCTTGAATAAGTTCCTCAGGGTCTCGTGCTGTTCGTTAGATGGCAGCTAAGAAGATGGTGATGTTGGGTCCAAGAAAAGTATACATAATAGGCTTTTGAAGGGAGTGGTGGATTTTGTGGTGAAAAAGGCAGGGTCAATGTAGGGAGGATAAATGAGGGTACTACCTCCTCCATATCTATTCCACCTGCTGTTCATAAGAATTTTGAATCCAAGAGGTTGTGTATGATGGTGCAGTAGGTTAGGCATCTATCATTTTTAATATCTCTATTCTGTTCTATAGGAGGAGCTCATGAAAGATTTTGTTGGCAGACATGGATTTAAAGGTAACCATGATGAGGTTTGTCTAGGGATTACATGTTTTGTTGAGGGCCTCATCACTAGGAGAGGGGAGTCCAGTGGGCATGTGCAATAGTGTAGTCTGGGGTAGAAAGAGTGCTTCTCGGCTGGTCATTACAGTAGTGGTCTTCAAACTGTGGGGCTGACACCCCAAGGGGTGGCCAGGAGGGTGCCAAGAAGGGGTTTGAGTCTTTAAAAATGAAGGATGCTTTTGTGTAGTGACAAAACAGTGCATAGGCCCACAGCCTGCCTGAGTCATGATGAGGGTAATTGGTTTTCGGTGCACACACCAAAAATCCTTACAGATTTCAGCTTTGGCTTTTTGCAATTGATGATCCATGTAAACAGGTATGCGTTTTTCTGATAAGACCGCATTCCAAACGCGCTTCCCAGAAGCTGCCCAGTGGCTGCGAGGGAGGGAGAAAGAGTGAGCTGACGCCCGATGCAGACTAGCACTTTTCCTTCGCAAACAAGCTAAGGGGAGGTTTCCAGATGGGCTTACGTAGCATGTGATGAACAGACTTACTTAATAAAGGCTTTGTGCAAACAGGAACTGGGGGGATTCACCAGCGAACATAGCAATGCATGCAGGGCATCCTTGAAACCGAAGGCCTGTTACTGTCTGCTGTGTTGTAGTGGGTGATGGCTTGTGTGAGGAGAACTGTCCAGTCCTGTGTCTAGCGCAGCATAAATAACAAAGCAACCTAAGAAATGTGCTCATGTGATTTGTGCATTTACCTGTTTGCATAATTTCCTGTGCAGTTTGTAGGGATTATTTGCCTTGTTATCTACTTATTGCAAAAACAAATGCAAAGCAGGAAACGCTTTCCTTTCTTCTGAGTGATATGAGCTTGCAGAGTTGTGTGCTTGTTCTAGGCATTCAATGGCTGCCTAAAATCCCTTCACTGCTCTTTGCATCAACTTTGTGGACTTATGTGTGCATGTGTAGGCCCAGCTCTTCCTGACCTGGTAACATCATGGCCAACTAGAATTGCAGTGCATGTTGGGGCAGGCTAGGAGGATACTCATGCAGGCATCCAACAGCCGCTGAACAGCCATTTGCGGCCCTTACCAATTGTGAATTTGTTTTAACATGAGACAAGGGAGACTGGATACAAGCCCATTCAGGTTCTTATTTTTTTTATAATGGAATACATTCTGGCACGGGCTAATTGAGCACAGTCTACTTCGTTCATGACACCCATTTTTAAAGAGTTCCAGCATGTGCATGTTGGGTAGCAGTTAAACAAGTAAGTGGAGTACACTCTCCGGGAGGCGCTTTTGAACATTTCATTAGGTGACTTCCATTAACTTGATGATGAGCGGATGTTTATTAGTTTGAGTCCTCCCAGGGCATTGATAATGTTGGTATTAGACACAATTTATTTGTGGGAAGGATAGGAGGTTTGTCAGTCACGGGAGGATAGCTCAGGGGCAACGTGCTCGCCTTGGAAGCAAGACGCCACGGAGCAAGACAGGTTCGATCCCCAGGTCCACGCTAAGAAACCTCTGGCTATTAAGCACATTATAAATAACCTATCATATTATATCCAGAGGCTTTATGTTTTTATTGTGGTATCCCTATTATAGGTCGGGAATGGAGCACGAAGGCTTATGAAAGTATTTTCTTACACATTATGCCCTTTTGATTTTGAGCATGTGTCCTCCTTTGATTACTGATGGGCTGAAAGATTAGTGCATAAAAGTCATTCAAAGGGAACATAATTTGGTTGATATTATGCCCTCTTTCATTTAATACCATTTTATGTTGAATGTAGACTAATTTTCTGGGGGCCGGTAGAATTATTGTCATCCTGCAAACTTGTATTTATTGCCTATTTGCACATCTTTAATGCATTCTTCATGTATTTTAAATGTCTGTGGCCCTCATTACGACCCTGGCGGAGATCGTGGTGCAATATGCACCATGGAGCACGGCGGAAAGCTACCGATACCGCCATGGGGGTTGGCGGATTTACCGCCCCATTCCGACCTTGGCGGGGCGGTAAATCCCCATTCCCCATTTTACCCTTCCCCATTCCCATTTTTGCCCCATAGGGTATAATGGGAGTGGGGAAGGCGTTAATTACGCCACCGTAAAATACGGTGGCGTAATTAACAACAAGGTCCCGTAGCGCCATGGATTTCTCCGCCCGGAAAAACCAGGCGGAAACCGCTCCATGGCGCTACGGGAACTCGTAGTAGGGCGGAAGGGTCCGCCGCGAATACCGCTGGCGTAAACCCACTCCGCCAGGGTCGTAATGAGGCCCTGTGTTTTAATGTTGTTTTTACTATTTAGGCATTAATCCAAAGGGTTTCTAGCTGTTGCCTCTTGACTATTCAGGACATGATGTTCTAGTATTGATATTGTTAATTTCGACTGTAACAGATTAATGTAACATGTTATGTAGGATTTGCTGTTCAGGTTCCGCTGTTGGTTCCTACTTAGTGCTGTCTTAGTGGCCGATTCATGGAAAAGTACACATTTTTCACGCAAGTGCCGGACACCAAGATCGACACTGCATGAGCCTGTGCGCAGAATAAAACATGCACACCCCACGTTTTCATGTTAATTGTGTAAAATAACTGCATTTGCAAGTCGTGGCTGGAACACCCGCAACACGCCCTCGGGCAAAGATAAAACAGCCAGACCAGCTACCTAGGCATGCACCCGAGCTGCGAAAACATGCACCCTTCTAACAGTGTGTTGTGCCCCCCGCATGCAGGCCTGCATCTCGAGGACCCTGCGTGGGGTCCCCCATAGCTGTAACCGGCACTGCGAGGACATGCGTACAGTTTCATGCAAAGCATTAATATTCCCGTTCAAGCTGCATGCAAACCCCTGTAAACAATACATGCACCCTGCTATGCTGCGTACACGCACCCCTAAGTGCCATCGGAACCCCATCTGCATGCATGCATCCCTAAATCTGACATGCAAACTCACCTATAGAGTTGCGATTCCTCTGCGCATGTCCATACGCCTGCCTCCGGGTGGCAGAGATTTCGAGGGAAGTGCATCGGCATTTCACAGGAGAGAAGTTGCACGGTCACATCCATGAATATGCTTTGTCATGCACATTTGTGGGCGTGCTATGAACTGCCTGTGGTCTTTCCCTCTTAATGCCCACTTTCTGGCTTGTTCTTCCCCATTTTGCGTGTTACGCCCCCTACGCAGGTCATGCTCCCCCCTTGTGTGGAGTCTAGCGGAAGGTGCTCGGCCACTCCTGCCAAGCTGTGCCAAGCCTGTGCAAACTCCACGCAAGTCCCGGAAAAGTCCTGCGCTGTCTGTTCCATGAATCGACAAGCAGTGTTTTGCACGCAGTTTGACACGCAAATACCAGATTTTACGTGCAATAAATCCATGAATCGGGCCCTTTATGTGTACTGCTCAGTTGTTTATTTGTGTATTGACTGTTTTATGTTTAATGGTCTTTGTTTGAGAATATGTGGTTAAAGGAGACTAAAACAGTCAAACCTGTTGGTGATCTCATTTATTAAAAAGGGTATTGCATTTTTTATTTTTACACTCATGCTTCTGTTTCCCTTGCTTTTCATGTGACTGTTTCTAAATAGTTGTTTGCAAGCAGACATTAAACCATCAACTGCCACAAGCCACTTTCAGGAGATCCAAAATTGCTGAATGCTCCCAATGCCTCCTCCACCTGACCTCTGAAATTGCAGCCTCCACCGCCACTTGGGGGCCTCCCCTGCTCCCTCTTGGTCTTGCCTCACTTGCCTGGCCTGGCGGTGCGCAATCTTCTGGCTCTGCAGTCGCCTGGGTCAAGTGAGGGATCACATCCCTTACATGGTACTTATTCATACGAGACCTGGGCATTCTGGTCCATGGACTTCCTCCTCTAAGGGCAATCCATCTAAGGGCTTTCTTCAGTCCCTGTTAGGCCATGTTTGCTCCTGACAGAATTTGGGTCATACTGTCACTATACCCTAACTCTAAATAGTTTGACCTGTCTTTACTTGCTTATTTGTCCTTTCTGTGCTTCGTCTATCTCCTTCCACTGTCAAATCCCGTCACCATACCTTCCTATATACCTGTCCATTTCCCTTTTAGGACCTCCCTCCTTCTCTGCACAGTTGGGATGCATCTAATCTCCTCTCTCTTCCTCTCTCTACTAACAACCCAATATTCCCTATCCATAGGACTATGAAATGTCTGATCCACTTGTAATAAATCTCACCACATCCTTGATCTTTTTCTTTGCCCCACCCATCACTTCCACTGTCCCACAGAAACGTGTATCTCGCTGAAAACACTCCTAGCCCTTCTTCTTTACTTTCTTGTCTCACCATCTTTGCTCGTTCCCCTCACCTTCATGGCAAAGGCGGGCATACTGGTGTTCTCTTCCATTCCTCCTGGTCTCTTGCTCCTTCTTGACCTCCTCTCCCTGCCTTTCTCTCTTTTGAATGCCATATCTCTAATTTCTCCTGTCCATTCCTTATCTCTGTTCTCATTCTGCTTTATTACATTTCTTGCTGACTTCTCTTCCCTCTCTCTTCTCAATGTATTATTATTGGGGACTTTAATTGTCAACCTTTGACTATTAATGCCTCTCTTCCACTTCTTCCTCTTCTCAATTCCTTTCAATTGGCTCAGCACTCCCTTGAACTCATTCCTCAGGCTCTTCTCTTGATTTAATTCTTACTTCCTTTTCCTGTGACTCTCTTTTAGTGGAACACCATACTTGCTCCTCTGATCACTTTCTTCTATTTCTTCCCCACTCTTCCTTCTGCTTTCCTCTCTCATTCTGCCCTGTCTCTGTTCTATGCTGTGACCTTTGCTCTATCTACCTTTCCTCTTGTCCCTATTGACAATCTATTTTCTTTCTCCGGTGATGCTGTCTCTTCTCATCTTGATTCTGCTCTATGCTCCAAGCTTAACCTTTTGCATTCTTCACACCTTTTTTTCCCTCTTAGAAACCTTTGCAACTTTTGCTTGCACCGTCCCTCCTATCTCTCCATTCCTCTTTTTTTAAGGTAGAGTGCCATTGGAAAAATTCTAATGCTCTGCGGACCTTCTTACTTTGGTTTCTCTCCACTCTTCGTATGATTCCTTCTTACTTTTAACTAAAAAGCAGTCATTTTCTTCTCTTATATTTTCTCTCTTGCACCACCCTTGTCGCCTATTTCATCTGCTCAACACTATTCCCTTCCCCATTCCCCCAATCCCTTCCTTTCCTCTAATCTCCCAACTACAGACGTTGCCGACTTTTTCACTTCTAAGATCTCTAACTTGCAGTCTTCCTGTTCCTCCCCCTCCCTTCCTTCTTCCTATTCCCTTGCACTTATTCCCCCTCTCTAAAATCCTCCTCTTCTTGTCGCCCCTTTTTCTCCTCCTCCCCCTTCTTCTTTGTCTTCCTTTTCTCTCCTATCAGATTCTAATGTATCTACATACCTGGCTCAGGCTGACCCAACTGCCTTCTCTCTTGATCCTGTTCATTCTGCTCTGATTCCTTCAGTCTGTCCTCTTCATATTCTTCTTTCCTCTATCTTTTCTCTAGGTTGTTCTGGGTCTGTTCTAAAGTGGTTTGAATCCTATCTTTCTAATTGTTTCTACTGTGTTTCCTGGGCTTGTCAAAGTTCTCCCTCTTCTTCATAGAGTACCTTTTGCGAAAGCACTCTACAAATCGAATAAAATACAAATACAAATTGCTGTTTTCCATATGATTTCACATGCTTTAATGCTTTAATTACCTTGGTGCTTGGTTGGTATTTGTTTGTTGTATGATTTTGTTTGAATGATGTTTCACAATGTGACTTTGACAAGACATTGTATGAGTTCTCTGACTTGATGTCTCTGGATCCTGATTTTTTGTTGCCACCTGCTACACCCAAGGACTTAGACTCCTTCAGGGCTCAAGTCGAGGGAACGCGCGGGGGGACAGAGTCCCCCCACTTTATTCAGAGGGGGGACTCAGTCCCCCCAGCTAAAAGAGAAACATGGATGTCCCCTTTGAATTTATAAAGATCTCAGGGATCAAACCGCAGTCATCAGGTTTGTAGGGCGGACACTTCACCACTGCACTATATAACCTGATCAAAAATAACAAACAACTAAAGGTGACATATCCCATTTCGGTAATGGAAGTCCCAGGGAAAACATGTGTATTGGTTCTTGCACACATTTTAATGTTTTCAAAATCACTATTAGAAGAAAATATCCTGTCTTGGTTTTGTGTGTGTGTTGATTTTATGTAAGGCAAATGCCATTCGTCCTGTGCAATTGGGTGGTTATGCAAAGCCAATTTAAGGAAATGTGCATATTACACCTTGATATGCAAATTTCTGACGACGTCACATCCAATTGCGTTTGTTGATGAGTCCCCCCACTTTAATTTTTAGGACGTGACCCCGGGACTCCTTAACGAAAGCATATAAACTGACTGGTGACCTGTTTTCATTGTCCTCTCTATACCTATGCTGCTGTGGTGTGGTGGTAGTTGTTTCTGCCCCTACTCATCAGAATGGTTGCAGCATCTATAGGTTGGCACAGGTGTTACTGCCCTCATTGTCTCCATACCTCATTTGCTCCCTTCCAATGTAGGACAGATGGCAGGAAAACGAGTGCAGGTAGGGCTGCATAACCTCTATTGGTTCAACACATATCACTTGACTTCCCCCTAATCCCTCTTACACCGCATGCCCACCCATTCACTCACATGAATTATCTCTGTTAAAAGCATAAGAGGGGAAAGGGAGAGATCTGTTCGGCCTGTTATGCATCGAAAATCACCAAGGACCAGCCACCTGCCCTTCATGCTGCACCTTTCACCACACCTATCATGCCTCTACGCACACATATACATACACAAAATCTCTCATTCCAATCCCTTATGATACTATTAAGAGGTTCTCTCATACTTCCTATTTCCAATTCAACTTCCTCACTCCTCCCAGCTTCTGCTCCCTCATATTATTTAATCCTCATCATACACATTATGCACAAGAGATGCCAGACTCATCTCCTACATTGCACCAACCTCATCTATCACCCACACCTTCCCCATCTATCCCACCCAATTCCTTCTTCTTCTATGCTCCCCCTTGGGCTCTGGATACTCAATCGATATGCAGCAAAACCTATTTTCTCTCTGGATCCTTTCATTCCTACAATCCCAACAATGCAGTCATGGGAATAACTGAAATATGTATTGCCCCACATGGAACTGCCATTCTTGTTACCTTTCACACCAAAACTGCCTCCTTCATCCATTCACCCTGGCACAATACAATATGTGATAACTGATAAACAATAGAGCTATCTGTACTGATTATGTGTTTCAGAACGCGGTGTCGCGCGAGCCATGCTCTTTGTTGACTTTCATGAGAGCATGGTTCAAGTGACACAGCCTCCGTTAGTGGTTTGGCTGTGGGAGGACTTGCCTGCGGGCCTGCACCAATAAACTTAAAGTTTAACTTAAACTCACTGCGTCGGCTCATCTTTACATTGGCGAGATTGCTTGTGGTAGGCCTGCACGGCTGGAGGCTGCGCGGCGGAGCACCTCGCCGTCGCATACAGAAGTATTGGAAAATCCTCTGTGACTCCGGGCTTGAAGGCGGAGAAGCGCATCGCAGAGGAACACTCCCAACAGACTGTTGATTGCTCCGGGCAGGCCCAGCGAGGGGAGCGGCACTCCCCTCGCTGGGGAGTGCCGCTCCCCAGCGAGGGGACAGGAACAGGCTCATCTTTACACTATCCCTTCTGCCACTTCCACCATCTGACTTTCTCCCACTCACCTTTGAAAATACTAGTACAGTGCCACTACCACCACCTACTCTTTCTATTGTTTCATTCTATCAACCCCAGGTATGTTTTAACTTTTTACCTCTTACTTGACTCACCCACAACCAATGCTCATGTCATTGTCATGAATTACTGTAACTTCTCTAAACTCTTTAATGCCCAGCACCATGAACTTGAGTCGCTCTCCTTCCCGAAATGTCTCACTCACAACCAAGGCAACACTCTTGATCTTGTCTTTCTCCCATCCTGCCTTTCTTCAGACAACAACACTATAGCCCCCATCCACTCTTACACATTTTGATTTCTCAGGTCCTCCTCTCCTCTCATTTTTCCCTTCCTCATGTGACAGGGCCACTGCCATGGCCCTGTCACCAGAGGGAGGGGACCTAACCCTGAACACCACCCTACGTGCCGGAGTGTGTGCAGGCATGCCTCCTCCGTATCTCTCCTTACATGGCATTATAATATCCGAGATGCTCCAAGAAGACGCTGGCCCCGGGACCACAGTGAGCCCTGCTGCATCCCGGGATGCCAGGAGCACCACAACACCTTCCCACATGACACCAGAAGGAACAATGAGGAACACAGCAGTATGATGGGATGCCGGGAGTACCACAACACCGGTGCAGCATCCTGGAACTGAGCACGGCTCCAGCAGACAGTGTCTGCTGGAGCATGCAAAGAGGGATTATCCACTACACCCCCAGGGAATATATATTTTAAAGAAAGCCTCCATGAAGGCCATGGAGATTCCACTAGCCTACCAAAGATAAAAAAGCCCTAACCCAAAAGGCTTTTTGAGAACCCCAATTAGGCTCTATGTTAAGATATACAGCCAGAAGGGAGCAGGGCCTTATGAAGGCTCCCCAGCCCTTCCCAAATCACACCCACTGGAGCCAGGTACGTGATTGGATAAAGTAAGTGGACAATCCTGGGAGGGGGGTATGTAAGGAGGTATGTGTGAGTTTGAACTGTGGGTTAGAAGGGTGAGGACAGGCGGTAGTGAAGGAGGTGTCCAAGAGACCAAATTAGATGAGAGCAATTTGAATGCAGAGTCTATTGTTAAGAGGGTGTCTGTAAAGTGTTTGAGTGTGAGAGCAGAAAGTGTGAGGAGTAGAGTTCCAGTAGGAGCAGCCGAGTGTTAGTTTTGGTATTGAACGAGGTAGTAGTTGTGAGTTGAGATAGGAAGAGGCAGTAGTAGTTGGGAGTAGAGACAATAGGTAGTGGAAGTAGTGGAATAACAGAGTAAGAACAGCAGTAGAGTAATAAGAGCAACAGGGAGTGTTGGAATACAAGTTGCTATAGGTAAATGTAGAGGGAGAGAGAGAGAGAGAGAGAGAGAGAGAGAGAGAGAGAGAGAGAGAGAGAGAGAGAGAATTACAGAAGAATAGCAAGAGACAAAGAAGTAGAGTGAGAGGAAGGAGAGAAGAGAAGATTGTGGATACAAAGAAACATAGGGGTAGTTGGGGTAAAAGCGATAGTAAGAACAGGAGTAAGAAAAGAAGTACAATTAAAGGTTGGAGGTTGAAATGCTGATTGATAAATTGGAAGGATAGTAACATGATGGGAGGAGAAGATTTTAAGAAACCAGTGGCTGGAAAGGTCAGGTAAGAACGTGTGTGGAAGGAGAACAAGGGACACCTGGAGATAAAATGCATCATCCCTAATTACCTAGAGTACTAAGCGGTGTAGGTCAGGGAAAGTCTAGGAAAGCCCTGAGGGAGTCAGGTAGCCACCATCTTAGGGAAACATCAACAGAATAAGGCAGCTAGTGCCAAACTTTCCCGCAACAAGATAGGCCTGGTAAGACCTTGAATAAACCTGAAGCCATTCTGACTGCCTTTAATTTTAATGAACACCCT
Source organism: Ambystoma mexicanum (assembly GCF_040938575.1). NCBI lineage: Eukaryota > Metazoa > Chordata > Amphibia > Caudata > Ambystomatidae > Ambystoma > Ambystoma mexicanum. The sequence goes on from NC_090941.1 coordinate 268,773,512, forward strand.
TGGAACCTGTCTGGGAGTCATTGTGGGTCTTTGTGGCGGTCGTTCCTGTTACAATCATCCAACACCAAATACAAATTCAAACCAAAGTGCATGTGCATGGGTCTATAACTGCTAAAACTCCAGTCCTCTCTCCTTGCTCTCTCACAGTCTCAGGTGTCTTCCACTAGCCATGCTTTCAATTACTTCAATCTGTCTGTCACTACCCCTTAGAAACAATCCTCGCCTGCTCACAACTCTTCCCTTCCAATCTTGCCAACCATCTATTGAAGTCTGATATGCGCTTCCAATTACATTGATTGTGCAAATCCCAGTCTTTCACCTCAGCAACATTTAAACATGCTCTCCTAAATCTCATTGCTGCCCATTTCTATCTGTCCCAACCCTCTCTCCACCATATGCTCTCCTTTAGGCTCCAAATCACCTTGCATTCTGCCCTCGCCCGATTTCTTACTCCCTCTCAGCCATTAATTTAGCCCTTTACTTTCCTTGTAATATTTCACAAATCTTTTTCACCCTAACCATTCTCTAATGCCTCCCATCCTGCGCTCTACCTTTTCTCATATCTCCTCTAGACTGCTCTCGCTTCAATCACTCCCCCCCTGATTGGATTCCTATTCTCCACACTGTTAAAATATGAAGACATTTTTATATGCATTGCATCCGAATAAAATGACCAGAATGATGATTATTATTAGGTTTAAAGAAATAGCACACCTAGGCTGTTCCTACCACTTTTTCTACTTCAACGTCTCACTTTACTCACTAGTCCCTCTCTGCCTATGTGTCTTTTCTTCCATTACACCACTGTTCTGGAGTGTGTGGAAATAAATAATTAAACAGGTTCTCCCACTATCTAGAATCTAAAAATACTTTCTGTTTCAAATCCAATCATGGTTTTGGGGCCATCACCTGATGCCTACAGAGGCCATCACCCTGATGCTTACGGGTTCGGTGCACTATACAAATATACAAATAAAAAATAAATAAATAAAATCACTTAACTTGTTCAGACATTGCCCATTTTCCTCACCACTGCTTGCAACATTCTTTCCACACCTGAGAATACGTATACCCATCCCATGAGGCTGGCAATATTGGGGTACTTCTTGACAGTCATCTCAGGTTGCAACAATTCATGATGCTAACTGCACCACAGCCAGACTCAACCTCTAAAATATTGGAAAGTTCTGTCTTCCCCTAAGCTTTAAGTCAAAACATTCCGTATCTCCACTCTTGTACTCAATCAACTCGGTGACTTCTCCAGCTTCTATTGGGATATGCTCTCTACTCTTTTCTCCACTTTACAAAATCCTCAGCTTAGCTACCTGTGCTCTCTATAACCGTCCACATTCAATCTCATGTCTTCTCATCATATCCACCTGGGAACGGTCTCCATGTGCAACCATTCCCTCTTCAAATCTGTATACCTTTAAATGCATTCTTTGACCATTGTCCCCGCTCCCTCTTTGTGTCCCTGATCTCCTGCTACTCCTGCATACATATTTTCCACCCCATCAACACTCTCAGTCTTTCTCTTCCTTACCCCCTCTTTGCTTCCTCCCACTTCCAATTCCTTTATCTACCTCGCCCTCAACACTAGAACTCACTTCCCTGTTACTTAAAAAATCTCACAACCAATATCTATGCCCTTATGCCAGAATTTAAGCAGCATTTCCTCCTCCTTGAGATTGAACCAGCCCACTCCTGTGTAATATTTTCCTCTGTAACTTCACTCCCCAGTACTTACTATAGGGCAACGCACCTCTCCCTATATATGTATCCCATCTTTTCCTGTCAATGTTGTCCTTACCCACTCCCCTCATCAACCAGACACTGGGCCTCATTACATTGCTGCTGGTCTGGAAACAAGGGTGTCAGTAAGCTCACCAGCACCCTTGTTTCCGGATCAGCAAACTATGTGATTGCCTGCCGGAGCCGCTGTGCCCAACAGATATGACCCTGCTGGCCACAGCGGTCCTGGTAGGCTAACCCTTCACGGAAGCACTGGCACCGTTAGCAACGGTGCAGGTGCTTCTGTATCCCCACTCCCATAGAGTACTATGGGACTCTATGGGAATGGGGATTAACAAATATACTGGCACCTGACTTGCCGGCCGCCGGAGCCGGTGGCACAGGGAAGTCAGGCACAGGCAAATATGTACGGGTGCAGCGGCTACCCACCGATAGTACTGGCAGGGTTACCGCTGGACCTGTAATGAGGCCCACTGATTCGTATTTGTAATCCTTCATAAAGGCACCTGGTTCAGGAATGCTCTGATTATTGTTGGCTTCTATTGTGCTCGTTCCTGTTTCAAGCACATTGTTTTCCTGCTCTGCAAATACAACAAACCTTTAATGAAGTACAATCTCTACAAACGGAATAATAAAAGTGCATGCACAGGAAAATGACTCCTTTTTGGATACAGAGTTCTGTCAGAGGGCAATGGAGTTCACTTAGTATTGTTCTGCCCTTAATAGTGTGTGTGACTAAGTATCATTATCATGCTGCACATAATGAGGTGGTTACTCGTGTTTGGCCTTGTGGACATTTGCACTATTCAGCAGGTTTGGGGTTGGCTGGCAGTGGACTCCTCATGCCTGATTTAGTGGTTGCATTCATATTAATGTTAATAGGGGTCCCAGTACCACCTTCTACCTGTTGCATTATGTGTGTCCTAGCTTACCATGTGTAGGTTTCACAGGTGTCTGATATGAGCGCTGGTCAAGCACGTAGATTTTTGTTATCAACTTTTCACGTGACAATTGGACCATTCCCATTCCATCCACTAAATGATCGACCCTACCCACTGATGAATCGTACAGTCATCCCTCAGTACCAGGACCCACTGGTGAATACACTTCTTTGGGTAACTGGCAAGCTATGTTCTTCCACCATAGTCCACTTCTCATAATACCTTATTTTACAAACTACTGTGGGTAGGAATCTTCAATGGCACACACTAATGCAAATGCATGATTAATGAGGCTTTCAGCACATTCCAATAGGCTATGGTGGCCAGCACTAAGAAATAGAGCATGCTTGCTGTGATATCTTTTGCTAGAGCATGGGCTGAGCCCAGGTCTGCCTTGCTGCTATCATTAAGAGAGCCAAGTGCATGGGTGCTGCCTTTCATGGGTTTCTTGTGCTGCATTGACATCGATGAGGGTAAGGTGTTGAACATTGTCTTCTCATTAGCCATCATACATGTATGTGTGTATGTATGGCCGTGAACATGGAGGAGAATGTTGTGAGCACGATTCTTCAGCTAAAAGGAGTGTTCATGTTTGCTGGCTGTAATAAGCCAAGCCATAGCAAAGCATGTGCCTGGTGGAGCAGCAGCTTTTGGTGTTGCTGGAAATGCCACTACCACCCCTCAGCCAGTGAGTTGAGCCATTCATGATTGTCATTGGCAGTGATATAGTACTCGTTTTGGTTTGTTGTAACTCACCCTCTCCCCTACCTTTGAATATAATGGGGGTCATTATGACTCTGGTGGTAGCCATGCTGGTAAACACTGGAACGGCTGCTGCAGGAGTCATGACTTTACCGGCGCCCGGGAATGGGCAATTACCGGGACATTACAGCCCCAGCGGACCCAGTGATTGCTCATTCCCGGGCGCCGGAAAATAGTACTCCCCATTCCCATTTGAGTCCCATTGTACTCAATGATAATGGGGAGGACGGATGCACCAGCACCAGTCATGAATGGTGCCGGTGCATCCGTCAAGGTCTACGAGCGGGTGCCGTTCTGCCCGCCAGGTCAGACCTATGGGGCAGAAAGGCACCCGCTCGCAGACCTCGTTACCGGACCGGCAAACTTGAAATGAGGCCCAATGTGTTTCATGGCTGTTGATGGTCTCCATCTTGCAGAGTATAATTCAATCTCTTCGATTAATGTTATTGCAACTAACAGGATTGGCTTGCAAAATAATAACCAGAATAGCATCTCTGGGCAAGATCTAAGCATTCCAAGATTCTAGCGTGCTAAAGCATGGGGCTCTAGGTTCCCATTCCAGGCACCGACTCCCTGGAATAAGCTACCCCCACACCTACGATAAGAACCCTCATACAACATCTTCAGAAAGCATCTAAAAACTCTTCTGTTCAACTAACACTCCTTGCTCCAGCCGGTCCGGATATATATTTCTTTCTCAAGGTAACTAGCGCATAGATGCCTGTGGGCTATGCGCGCTGCTATATATTTACACATTAATAAATAAATGCATTCCAAATATAGGTTTTTAAATGAATTACATTGTTGGCAGCTCAGGGCAACAATCCCACCCCACATTCCACAGAGTCCTCAGGCTCTGAAAGAAACATGTATCCACGTGGATATGACTTTCCCCAGTTAAAGTGCAGAAGAAACTCCTTCAAAGAACAAGAATAACAACTTTCCATAAGAGACATGTTGCAATCCTTTGACACAAATAATGCTAATTTGTTGGAGCAGGGGGAAGTTTGTGTCAGGATGGTCTATTCATCGATTTCCCCCATCTAATAGCACAATAGATATTTTTGAGTATGTATATAACACTTGATGCTAGTGTTCTCGGGATCATATTTGCACTAAGGTGTGGAAAACAGTGTAGGTAGAGGGGTCTCCCGATGCAGAAGTCGAAGACTGGTCCGCTAGACCACATTTCCTCCCTCCAATGCGAGATCCTTTGGGACTGAGGCTGCTGCTACAGAGGGACATCATTTCACCAACATGCCAGAGGTAACGGAAGTGGCATCACCGGACCCTTGACCCCTGATGACATCACAGGAAGTGATGTCATGTGACCCCACACCCAAGTGACATCACAGGAAGCGAAGGAACATGAACTTTCACCCCTTGACAAAACAGGAAGTGGCATCACATAGCATTGTTCCTAAGTATACTACAAAATAACATGGTTACTATATCACTATAATGTGATGTACATTTCATACAAGAATGGATCACCATATGTACCATTAATATAAGTCTGTATAGGCTCATATTACCAAATTACTGTGAATGCATGCAGAAGTCAAAAGCCCAATGATAATGATGTTATTATATAGCACTTATGCTTAAGCACCTTATATAGAACAAATATACATACAATATAACCCAACCTGTGTTGGTACTCATTTATCGACATCAGAAGGATAAAAGGCTGAGTTGAGGTGTTTAAGAACAGACTATGGGGGTCATTACAACATTAGAGGTAGCCATGCCGCTATTTGCGGCATGGCTACCCCCATTCCGGGTACCGGGTCCGCGTTCCCTGAATGGGGAAATACCGGGCCATTCCGACCTTGGAGGGCCCAGTATTTCCCCATTCAGGGAACCCAGACCCTGTGCATCCCCATTACCATTCGAGCCCCCATAGGGCTCAATGGGAATGGGGAGGTTGCTAACAATGGGCCCATTAATGACGAGCCCGTTGTTAGCATGCTGGACCGCTCGCGGGACCCGCTAAGGACGCCTGGTTTAACCATTGTTTAACCAGGCGTCCTGAGCGGGTCCCGCGAGCGGACCTCGTAATGAGGCAGTAGGGGGTTAACGGGGCCGCCAGCTCTACCGGCTTCGTTAACCTCCTACCTCCAGGGTTGTAATGACCCCCTAAATCAGTGACTCTCCCTCTGAAGTGTGCCTGAAATTAACCTTTAATGAGTCTAGCAATCATTGTATAGATTTCCATAAAGATTTCCAGAAATTATTTGTTATTCCTATTCTTTCTTCTTTAGGGTCACTGCTCAAAGTGTTACACTTTTGGTACCCCCCTATTTTTCAAGTGTTCTGAACAAGAAAGCCAGCCACTCGAGAAACAAAGAGCCACATGGCACTGCCCACAGCCCATTAGATCAGTAGATTACTTCTTAAAAAAGAAATATATATTTTTTAGGGGTAGCAAGGGAGACCTCAGGGGTCGCAGCTGCGACCCCTGGCAACCCCCACATTACTTACCTGCTGCTACATCTCAGTATGTTCCACTCCTGCATTAGCTGACTGCAGGAACATTCTGTCCTGCATATGCTGAGTGGCAAAATTACTTTTTCCATCAAACCCAAAATAGAGATGACTCAGATACTGTCATCTAACTAGAGTGCACATTACATTTTTAGAAACACAAAACATAATGTTTAAGGGAGGGAAATTATGTTTTTGTATGCCTGTTATGAACCTATGAGTACTATTTTATTGCATGCCCGACGTGACTCTTCGAGCTGAACTGAACACGAAGTGAGTTACCCAAGTGAATGGAAATGTTGATAATTGTTAATTAAAGTAGGAAATGTTGTGATTTTGCGGGCTTAATTGGCATTTCTGCGTGTAAAGAATATGATAATGATATAGTTCTCGTTCTATGGTGATGAAAATGCCTACTGCGATACAAGATGACTCCAGGCTCTTAATGTGAGTGCGATGATTGCAGATCTTGAAGATGAAACGTCAAATAAAGTTGCATTTCTGAAAGCAAAGCATATTGAATGCAGTGTAAGCATATACAAGTACTTTTTTTTAGTTAGTGAAAGTCCTAAGTGTCTAAGGGCCTCATTACGACTCAGGCGGTAAGGGGTTTACGGCGGCGTAAACAGCGCCGACCCTTACTGCCTGATTCCGAGGTCCCTTAGCGCCATGGAGGTTTTAACACCTGCTTTAAGCAGGTGTTAAAATCCATGGCGCTAAGGGACCTTGTTGTTAATTACGCCACCGTAAATTATGGTGGCGTAATTAACGCCTTCCCCACTCCCATTATGCCCTATGGGGCAAAAATGGGAATGGGGAAGGGTAAATGGGGATTGGGGACTTACCGCCCCGCCAACCTCGGAATGGGGCGGTAAGTCCGCCAACCACCATGGCGTAAACGTAGTTTACGCCATGGTGGTAAAGGTACGACCCAGGCGGTAACTTACCGCCTGGGTCGTAATGAGGCCCTAATACATTTAAAACCCCAAAATGCTGTCACCTAATATTACACAACTACCCTTCTCATTTAAAACCCTGCAGGGAGGGGTAGATGTTTCAACGCAAACTGCAATTAGACACAACTATCTCTTAAATACCTCCAGGTAATCTGAGACTTTACCAATCAAAAGCACTTCTTGCTCGTCTTACTGACTGCTACTATTTATAGTCACACTATCTTAATTACCCTCCACGCTGTACTTTACAGCTTGTCTCTTTTCTTTCCACGAGACACTAGCTACTTCCAAAAGAAAATGCCCCTGATGCTATTGACAAGTGATGTGCCTCAAGGATCTATACTTTCACAAATCACAGTAAACTTACACATGGACACATTTGGGGTGCTTCTTACTGACAAAGTCCTCCGTATCTTCAGGCAAATGTGTTCATCCACTGAGGTACACGCGGGAAACATGTTAAGCTCGGTCCAACAAAGACAACATGCTTCGCTCCTCTGCATTGACTATCAAATGCATGAGGTAGCTGGTTGACTTACAACAGTGTGCTTGGATGGTTTCTTCTCAAATGTACAGGCCTGTGTGATCTGCCATATCGAGCAGCAGATGTCCGGCTCTCCGTGCTGTGGTGAATCCAAACATGGGTTACAAATAAATGAACTGCAATTAACAGTGATGTCACTCATCATGCCATAAGTGATGTCTTACCACTTTTCATCAGTGATGTAATTTGTGATGTCATCTGCGTGCTTACAAGCTGTATAATGGGGTCCTCAGTGTTAGGTTGTGTAGGTTCCAGCGCTTGCCAAATTTCAGGGATTTTGTCGCATTAAATCAGCAACGTAGCAACACATACTAACGTTTTTTCATTGAATTTCAAGCGTTTTGTTGCATCAGATTGTTTCACCTTAACGTTGCTTCAACTAACGTTTTTTCACTGAACTTTAAGGATTTTGTTGCACTGAACTTTTTGTTACCTTACCTAACCTCAAGGGTTTTGTTATGCTATACCTCCCTCCAGCTATTATTCTGTCTTTTGTTCTGTTAACATACCCAATGCCATATAATTTGCTTTCAATACTATTCTTTAGCCACAACATTGGGTTTATCAAGTATTTTTTCTTTTTTTGTGTCTACTAGATAAGAAGGGATTAGCTATTGTGACCTGTGATAAGGAAGAGTAAGGTGGGGTTACTTGGAGACAGTAATGAGGAAGACTAAAGTTGTGTAGTTGGGGACTGTGATGAAGAAGAGCGAGTGGGTGCACAACGCTCCCATGACCAGTGGGCACAGCATTCGGCCGTGCCCACTGTCCATTTTAAAACACATTTTTTTATGGTGTCCAATCGCTGGACACTCCCGTCCCCTATCCACCTTAATGCCGATAATACAAAATAAAAGTTCTCAAGGGCACTTATGCATATATTGGCAATCCTATTCTGTAACAAAATTCTACAAGGCAGTCCGATAGCACAGCGAGTAGAGCGCTCGCTTTGACATCTGTGCAGACCCTGCTGACGCAGGTTTAAGTCCAGGCAGAGCCAAACTCAGCCTTTCATCCTTCCAAGGTCGATAAATGAGCACCACACGCCGTGGGTAATAATAAGCAGCGCTCAGATGCCTGTGAGTTTGTGGCGCTATATAATTGCTACATTATTATTATTATTACAAATACAATTCTGTTGGCTTTGATGAAGCTTCTTTAATTTTCAAAGGTCAGATCAGTCGCTCAACACGTTTCAGGGACACTTTGCCCTTCTTCAGGAGTGCAACTGTAAGCATGATCAAATATGCTAACTGCAAAGATCGATCACCCTAGACCAAAATATTGGCTAAAATAGCCCCCCACTTCGTAATAATGGTCCCAACTTAAAGTGCACGAACAATATGGATGCACCTCCACCACCAACAATGATGCATTAATATTTCAAAAAAAACCTAACATATCCAGTTAGTGCAAAGCCTGACACAATGGGCCTCATTACAACCCTGACGCTAAGTAGTTAACGGTGCCGTAAAAGGCTGGGGCACCGTTAACCACTTAGCACCTTACTACGAGGTCCCTTTGCGGGACCCGACCTTAACGGCTGGTCTGGACCAGCCGTTAAAGTAGGGACCCGCAAAGGGACCTTGCAGGCAATTATGGTACCGCAATTTGCAGTACCGTAATTGCCGCCTTCCCCATTCCCATTATATAGTGTTTTTACTTTCTTTTGTGGGGAAATCATGCAATCTGAAACCTGAAACTACAGATATTCTGCTCTGAGCTTTGTGATTTTATTTTCCCATTCCTACAACCATCAGCCTGGTTTAGTTTTTTCATTGTTCAAGGCTAGACTGCTTTCCACCACCCAAGCCTGTATTCATTGATATATTTCATTTGCCTTGTTTGTATCCTGCTCACTCATGCCCAATAAAGGAATGATGCATTGTGTGTCATCTACATAGTTTGTGAACCAGATGCCTTTCTCTTCCAGCCTTTCAAAAAGAGGGGTACTGTAACAATATTGTACATAGAGGGAGAGAGACAAGCCCCCTGTGGTGCCCCAAACAGCAGCAGTGCTGATGCAGCCTCAGCCTCCTGGCTGCACACCCTAATCTGTCGATCCAGAATGACTGGATCCACAATGCAGCCTAATCCGAAAAGGCAGCCACTTTCTTCAACCTGGTGACCAGTAAAGAGTGGTCAACCAGCTTGAAAGCCATGGATAGGTCATGGAGCATTAATAATGCAGCTTGCCCGTTATCCATTACCTGCAACAATCTGGATTTTAAGTCCAACAAGGCCGTTCCTGTGGCTTGCCCTTGGCTGAAGCCAGACTGCCATTTATTTAAAATATTGTGTGAAATCAAATACTCTAAACTCTGAATATATGCAACACAATTTAAAATGTTCAGTAAGAATGGTGTGTTGCTAATAGGCCTGTAGTTTGCTGGCACCTGAGGGTTAAGACCAGAATTTTTTTTAGCAAAGAGTAATCCAGGTATTTTTATGGTAATCTGGTACATGGCTATCTCTAAAGAACACATTTACAAATTAGGCTTGGTGTGGTCTGTTAGAAGCAGCGCTACTCCTGCACCTGAGATGTTCTATAGGACAATACCTGTGCTGGTTGTGTGTGATCACTCTTGGTGTACATATTTCCCCAAATTGTTTAAGCAATGCTTATTTATCTGTGTTTTACAACTTCAAATTACGTTACTAAATTGAATGTAATTATTAGCCATTGCATGTTGTGCACTATTTGCTGTTAACCTACACAGCAAGATGTCCTTTGTTGTTTCCCCATCTCTATGCAGTGTCGTATTCCAACGTGCACAATCTGCTGTACTCAGTTTTGTTTGGTCCTTTTCTCTAATATTTCTGCAATGATGGCCAGCTCACGCCTCTTTCAAATTTGCCCTTTAACGTTTCTTTGTGGCCCTTCACAAATGGCGGCTGGCGCATGCACTAACCAACCATGAGTCCCAACTTGACTCTGCAGCCACTTTTGCTACCTGGTACTGGATGAGCTGTACACCCTCATGGACTGTCCGTTTGGCCCTCAGGGAATCATCAGTCACAACATCTGATCCACCAGAAGATAGAGGCTCTGAATGTGTGGGTTTCTCCTTCCTTTGCTGGTTTTCCAGTGGAGTATGAATTTGGCCAGATCTTAACATGTGTACTAAGGAAATTGTGGTCAGAGAATAGAATATGTCAGGTTTATTGACAGCTGAAGCACATTTGTGATACACATATGGAAAAGACACACAACCTTACTCCTTCTACAACAACTGCCTCACATTTTATTTAATGAATTCCACATAACCATCAACTTCAAACTCTCCTACTCTCCTCAAAAAGTACATTTGCTTGACACCACCATAACAATAAAAGATGGCCAGGTACAGATCACAGAATATCACAAACCAACCGATGTGCCAGCTAGTTGAAAAGTGACAACTCCATCCCAATGCCAACAAAACATGCTACAATATTCAGCCACACACTAAGATACTATCAAATATGCTCATACAAAAGGACCGGGATAAAAAGATACACGCTTTGAGATCAGAAAACACACTGTTTTTCCATAAACATGTGCTGTCACTAAACACATTACAGAGTCAAATCAGATTAGATATTTATCCTTAATGTTTTAATCTACAGTATTTGCTACAAAGTTTGCTGACATGTGTTTCGACCAATTTTGGTCTTTTTCAAGGCACAGTTGCAAATCTATATTGTACACAATGTTACCACAATGGGCTCCACGAGACACAGACCTAACTCATACATGGTTGTGCATCCCATCTTTCAGCCTTCGAGAGGCACAAGCCAGATATTTTGATGATTTTCGGTACCACTGATCTTGCAAAAAGACAGGCATGACATAACAAGTCTCAACTGTACTGCACCTACTATGACTGACATTAACCCATTCCATCCCGCCTTGATCAGAGCAGGGTGGGCTGTTTTTTCTGTTCCTGCTCTTCAGGTGCACTGACCCTCGCCTCACTTAACACACTGTACCATTTAGACCTTGAAGATTGCAATATGTAGGGGAGTGAGACATCTAATTCATGGCTATCTGAGAAAACCTACAAATGAGGTACACAGAAACGCACAGATAACAGGATATGTCCAGGACAGGCAATGAAAGTGTAGAGGAGCAGTTGAATCCCTCTGCAGGAAGCCCCGCCCCTATTCTGCTTATATGTTGGAAACCAGAAATGGTGACATGTGTAACACCAGTGGTGTTGGCAATTACACAAAAAGCCTTTGAGACAAGGTATTCACTGTGAAAACCCTATGTGATATATCACCGAAAAGATCCCAGTCTCCTGAGGGAGGTCCCTGAAGAAGTGTAAAGATGTCCAAAGGAGAGGCTGATGATGTCACAAGAAATGAGAGAAGGATGACCTTATAGACCTTATAGAATCTGATGGTGAAGTAAAGAATCAAGAAGATGTTCATGTGCGGAATGAAGATTGCACGTGTGAGAAGCACTAGAGAACATGCAAGCCGTTTTATATCTGTACAGATGCCGTAATGAAAGTAGGCTAAGTAATCGTGAAGGCTGGCTATACGTAGTAAATAGACTGCAGGCAATGCCGCCAATACATACATGTATATAGAATCTGGACATTCAATGTCACAATTTTAGTAAGCTCAACTTGTCGATAAAGGAGGATTGGGTCACAGCAAAGAAATAAGCTGAAGCTCGAAGATGGACCAAAGGAAAGTTGATTGGCCTGGTGTCAAAGGCTAAGGCAGCCAAAACTGGTTATCAGTCCTTGAAGAACAGGGAATGTGAGATGCCGAGGCATCCCTTGTTAAGTTGCAAAGAGAGAACACTATGAGTGCCAGGTTTCTTTATTCGAGACAATTAAATGTTATAAAATGGGCTGATTCACAATCTCCTGTCACGCGAGTCCAAGATGGAAATAGAAGTGGGCATGTAGACCTGAAACTTGATAAGAAAATGCTCACACTCACTAATATTCCCAGAGAAGAAAAGCGACTACAAAGCCAAGTTCAAAGACAATCTGAATGGCAGAAGGCATGAGCGATGAGAGATGTTGGGCTAATTGGGTGGGGAGTTACGGTCAAGTCCATCCACCAGCACTTGGGTACCAGCTTACATGTTGCTAGAGAATCGAATGTTCCAGAAGAGTACAAGCGTGCCAACCAATTGTTTAGGGCCATATATGTTTTGAGAGCCAATGATGTATCGTGTTTCTAATAACTGTTGAACTTGACTTGCACTAAGGCAGGGCATAAGTTGCCCACCTGACTATAGACACCCAATCACAATCCAATCCCTTTTAGAAAGTATATTTAGATACTCTCCTTAGTCCTATCACAATCTTGCATAGGTTTTCTTAGCTTGCCATGTAGTATGACTTCACGTATGATGTGTCTTTGCTATATAAGTGTTGTTTATTATGAAATGCTTTGCGACTATGCTGTGCAATGTCCGTTGATGTCCGTTGTACTCCCTGTTTTAGATAATAGAGAATAAAACAGAAACATTTTACCAACCTCCCGAGTCTGTTTTCTTATTGGTGAAAGATTTATTCTGCATCCTGTCCATCTTACGATGTCTTACCTTAATTAAAAGGGCCATAAGGGTTCAGAAGGTATAATGCTGTCATGTTTTTCAAAGGCACAATACATTGAAGACCTAGTTCTGACACACTTCCCTATACTGGGGTAATCAAGTATCTTTAGCACAACTCAGAAAGGAGGAAAAATAACATATTTACTCTCTATGCCCTTTCTCATACATCCACTAGTCGCGACCCAGCACTAATTTTTCCAAACATAAATATATACAAAAAATATGTTTTATTATTTAACACCTTCAACACAACACAATGTATAAGAATACATTTTAAAAGCAAGAAAAAAAAAACACACTCATATGCAGTTCTCCACAACATCACAGAAATTGAAACAGATGTTCAGAGGGTAGTAAAGAAGTGCCCAAATGCTCTGGCTGCTTAATATCAATTATGCCAGTAGTTAAAACTTTGTACAGGTGAAGAAGTTGTGCAGAGATGTACTTTAGAGGAAATACCTCTAACTTTGATGCTCTATAACCCAGTGTGCTTTCTTGTATCTCTTCTCACTCTGCCAGATCACACCCTAAAGTTTACAACTGTGATCTTCCATCTTCAACCAAATATAATTCTGTGTACAATGCAAAATAAATTAACATTTCGACGTTGTTGTGTTTTGGCTTCTTCAGGATGGTTTTTTCACAAAATTAATAGGAACCCCTAACTTTATCACCTGGACTTCCTATGATGAATCCTGCAGAGTTCTCAATGACAGAATCCCTGCCTAAAGTCTCCTCCCAGGTGACCAGGGGAAGGCAGCTGCTACCTGGTCCTAGCCCTGGGGTTGGTATTAGCAAGGTGGATTACCTGGGAGGAGAAGGCTCCAAGTGGAATAGGATGCAGTATTTTTCTTCTTCGCAGCGGGTGATTTCCATAATGCCAGAATATCTAATGACTTGTTGTCAGAGCGAGGCTTCCCTTCCAAAACTACCCACCATGTTAGTAGTAAGAACTGTTATGATCAACATGGGAATTATATATATAAGAATCAAAGCATTAGTACCTTGGCTTCTGATAATTATGATTTTCCTTTAGGTTTGAGCTATGAAGTCAAGAAGCAACCCTTTCATTCTCTAAATTCTTGCCCTAAAGGTGTGCTCAATAAACAAAGTGAATTAAATAAGGTTTGATTTCAAATTTGTGATATAAAAGTAAGTAAAAAAGTGGTGACTTCAAGTCCCACAATGCCCTAAGTACTGGTACGAGGACAAGAGGCTCAGAGGCACAGAACTGCAGTATGCAGTCTAGTGGTTCTAATGACCCACACCTGAGTGGGACTTTAGAATATTTAAAGCCCCTTCAGGTGCAGGCCATTAGAACAAGAAGGTGGAGCAGTAAAAGAAGTTGCCAGCCACAGTTGCAGCAGCAGAAGCAGAGAAATGAAGAAGCCAGAGCTGCTGCTGTGTTTGAAGCAGATGTCGGTCCTGGGAAGGTCTTTGAAACTGAAAACTGGAATTGCAGAGGTTGCGCAGCATGAAGCTGTGTTTTGTCAAGCTGTCCCATGGGAGAAAGAAGCTCTCCTTATTTCGTGGCAGGTCCCGGTGGCTGGCGAGCACTGGAGTGCACGAGGAGAAAAACAGGCTCCTTTCCTGAACGGCACGGGCCACGGGAATATGAACGAAGGTGCCAGACATTCAAGAATCAACAGAAGACGCAGAAGTGGCAGCAGCAGTAGATCGAGCAGGCGTGTAGAGATAGACCGGTGAGTTGGCTTTTATTAGGTAACCACGGGACGCTCTGTAGTCAACCGCTGACTGCTAACACAAATTTTGAATACTGAACGAATGCAAAAAAGTTATGTTGCCATTTGCCTCACTATGAAAGAATGCAAGAGAAGAAAGGTTACAACTATCATTGCCAAAGCAAAGAGGGGGCAATACTGACCCAAGATAGGAACTGGCACTGTCAAAGTAAAGAGGAAGAAATACTGAAGAAAACCTATAACCATCATTGCCAAAGTAAAGAGTGGGCAATACTTCAAAAAGAACATAACCAACTTTGGCAAAGTAAAGAGAAAACAATATTGCAGAAAGATTGTAACCATTATTCCCAGAGTGAAGAAGAGGCAATAGTTGAGCCAGGCAACAACAACAAGCATTACCTAAGCCAAGAGAGGGCAAAACATCTGAAAGAATATAACCAACATTGGCAAAGTAAAGCGAGAACAATATTGCAGCCATTATTCATAGAGTGAAGAAGAGGCAATAGTTGAGCCAGACACCAACAAGTATTGTCTAAGCCAAAGAAGGGCTTCTATAAAAAGAGACATTGTCAGCAGTGACAGCAGAAGAGCCCTTCTTGTGAAAGGTACCAAGGAGGAGAGGAACATAACCTGCATTGCATGTCACAAATAAATCAGTAGAACAAACAGCACCAATGTGTATTGTATCCTCACAGAAGATGTTGTAAATGTCCATGTTGTTGAAAGTCGAAGACTTTTCTAAATGTTTGAAGCAAGTGTCACCACTGAGTAGTTCTAGTAGTGTTAGGAGTGTTTATCCTGGCAGGAAAATATATCAGGAAAGGTATTATTAGTGGTAATACTGGCAGGTTAGTAAACCAGGAAGAAGACATTGAAGTACTGCATTATGGTTGAAGGTTTTGAAGGAAAGAAAGTGGCAAGACCACTAATGTGTTTGATGAATTATGGAAAAAAACACCCTGACAAAACATTGTTATTGATCAAGAAGAATTTTGGAAGTGTTTGTTTTTCAAGGAGATGTTATGTTGAAATATTGACTATAAGTGTGGAGACAAAGACTTTTTTGTTTCGTGGAAGCTTGGCTAAATGCCAAGTGAAAGACTTCTGGAGTGAGCAGATCTTTGGGTTATATTCAGAGCAAAGCTTGGCTCTTAAATAAAACTTTCTGATTTTGAACTTTGATTTGGAAAATGTTATTAATATTATTGTATTATTATTATTATTATTATTATTATTATTATTATTATTATTATTATTATTATTATTATTATTGTTATAAATGTTATTATCTTAAATCTGTATTGCCATATAATACCTTTATGAGATTGATGTATGTATAAGTGTGAGGGACAGATTCCTTTTATTAGAGTGTGTTCCTTTAGTCTTAGCTTGTTCGGCAGGGAAATCCTCTTTAGGTTAGGGATAACAAGGTGTTTATCACAGATTTATAATTTAATAAAATGGCTTCTTGTAAAAAACCTTTATCAAGTTGTCTGCCTCGCATTTATGACCCCTCACATTCATCAGGATGAAAAACAGACCCCTTCTCCTCGCTTTACAATATCAGTTTGGCTTCGATTCTCTCTCAAAATCGAACTGCACCTACAACAAACATGTGTGCTTGGGTGAGACTCTAATGGCTGACATCACTCATAAATCATCTTTCAAAATTAAATAGAGCAATTACTTGTATTGGCAGACGGGCACAATTACTTGGAACCTCTGAATAATGTTCCAATGTATTCAATCCTGCTGATAGTCTAAGAATGTCTTCTTTTTCTTACACCAGCGGCGGTCTGAGACAAATAAATGCGTGACTTAAAACCTTGTTTTGAATGGGCTTTAACTTAAATTAGATGTGCTCCACTCTGTACTTACTAGAGTAAAATGAAATCATTTCATTGTCGCACTTCATTAATGTTCTCAATATGCCGGACTAGATTATTTGTCAAGGCATCATTTCTTCAGCTAATACTACATAACTAATAAAAGGAAGCTGCAAGTTGCAAGCAGCTATCACTCCATTTAATCAACATTTGCACCTATTACTATACTACCGGTCTGAGCGGTATTAACTTAACCGTTCATACTACTAAATAGTGGGGATATCTATTTTACCAATGACTCTCTTCAATACATGCTATTAAAACTTTCAAACACTCTCTGCAAAATCTAGTTACATGGATGTGTCCACACGGTCTGCATGATCAAGGAGGAAACTCAAGGCCTTGATCTTTGATGAATTTGATCAATCGCCTGCCTTCTTTCTCTTTCTTCAAAATGCGCACACCCTCTGTGTGCTCCCTCCTAATTCCCGATTACACTGGGACCGCTTGGGCTAACTCAACCTTGGTCTTTTTTCCAGCTACTCAGTGTTCTGAGTGTGTCATGTAACTTGCATATAGCATGTGATATCTGTACAACATCAAAACAACCCTATGTGAATTTGCTCAATAAGTATCATGGCCATCTTTGAACGGCCACAATTCCTATTAACTGTGATGTTATTTAATACCTTTATGTAACAGTCTATAGCAGGCTGTTTGTATCATCCGGTTACACAACTCCAGATCATTAATTCTGACATTATTTTTGTTAAGGAAACTTTAGTATGACTTTAGTATGTCATTTTATTTACAAATGTATCATATGTTTGAGACTCCTCAACTTTGGAGGACATATTTGTAAAAATGGTTCCTTCTTCAGCCGAAACATATATCATTTTCTGATACTGTTGCTTTTCTCTATCTCTCTTAATCACTTGAGAAGAATGGACATGCATAAAAGGGTGGGGCGGGGGGTTCCATGTAATAAAGTTGCTGCGAAAATGGCAGTTGTAAAACAAATGACAGCAAAAAGGCAGTGGTGTGGCCCCAGCAATCCATGTAATGGATGCAGGGGACACCCCTACAACCCTCTGACCCATTATACCACACAAGGGGAGCCGCAACCCCTGTTTTCCTTGTTTGGTATAATGGAAACACTTTTACTGGGTCTCCCTGCAGCCTTTCGCCTCAATTATTTCTAAAAACTGACATTTTCCGGCGACCTTATTACTGGACACCAAGGGGGACACACATGATTAGGTGCAGCTCATTCACAGATGGCATATTGAACTCACTAGCAGTTATGCCTTAATCAACAGGGGGCCATATTCAGTGGACACATTCAGCCCTGTATTAATGGTATCAAAATTCCTAATATTTTTTTGATAAGTTCTTTCATAAAACCTGTCACCGTCTTTGTTCGGTACTCTTTTGATCTGCTTTAGCATGAACCACAGAGTATCTACTGGCCAGTGCTTTTTGAGAAGGAGATGTTCACCAAGGGCTTGTCCTGTACTTTGTTTTGGGTATCCTCTCAAAAGTAGATTCTTCTCCAGTTTTTTTTGTTTTGTTGCTTCTTTGCCAAAGTCAGATTTATATGTACCGTTTTTTTGAGTCTTTAAAACTGTCTGAATAGCAAGTTCTCTATCATAGCCTTAGGATGGAAATTAGTGAAGTGCAGTACACCACTTCTATCTATTGGTTTCCTATATAGCAATGTTATCAATGTACCCTGTGATTTCTTTTCACCCAAATAGCTCGAAAGGCCAACTGCATCTTGGTTTGAGCCATTGCAAATTTCTAATTCTCATCTCTAAGGTTCAACTAGAGACAACATTCTTCAAGGGAGTTTTCAGAGTCTCTCCAGACAGTAAAAATGTCATCAATACATTGTTTCTCTACAAGGAGACATGACTGATATGTTAAAAATGTACTTATCTTTAAACAGTGTGATGCACAGATTAGCTAGATCCATAGCAAAGGTTGCTCCCATGCTCATCCCTTTGATTTGCTTATAAAAGTGTTTTTTTTTTAACATGAAACGTTCTCTCTAAGTGCAATTCGTGTACATTTCACTATAAAGGCCTTAGGCATCTGCTCTTGGCTGCTCTCTCTATTGTTGAGTGCTTCTTCAATGACCTGTAAACGGTTCTCCTGTGGTAGGTTTGCATACAGGCACTCCACATCAAAGGAGTCCAAAATGTCTCCCTCTTCTATAACCATCCCTTCAAGAGCCTTTATCATTTCAATCGTGTCTTTAATGCATGCTGCGATTTTTACTATAAAAGGTTTTTATAAAAAAGTCGATAAAGCCTCGAGAAGTGACTTAAGTACAGAGACTATTGGTCATCCTGGAGGGGAGTTTTTGCTTTTATGCACATTTGGCAATATGTAGAAGATAGATGCCCTAGGATTAATCTTACATAAAAAGTATTTAAGATTGCTACAGATCCATCCCTGAATTTCCGCTTCCTCACTCATATTACTGATGTCTAATTTCAAACGTGGAGTAGGATATTCCCTGAGTTTCTCATAGTGTGTATTATTTTTCAGCAATCTCAAAGCCTCATTCTCATATACTGTAGTATCCCCGAGGACCACTCTACTCCCTATATCTGCTGATTTTATTACCACCTTGCTAATATGTACGGCGCATCGTTTGAAGGTAAGTACATTTTTAACAATACTCCATATGAGTCATGAGCTTCCTCGTGAGTATTGCAGGAAGGGGCGCTCTCTCACCAATATCCCTTTTTCTTTAGTTTGCTTGAATCTATGTGATCACTGTGCCGCCCGTAACTGCGCCGACAAACATGTCAATGCCAATTACGGCGTTGCCGTAGAGTGCTTTTCTTTTCTTTTTTAAAAAAAATGTTCTTGTCCCCTGCTTACCACAATGGTAAGCGGGGGACACACCCACAACCCTGACTCCCGTTACTGCACTCAAGGACAGTGGGGTAGACCACCGCAACCCCTGCTCTGTTTGGGCACAGTGATGGGAGTTGGTATTTTGTGCACCCCCAAAGTCGGAGTGACTGTGGGGGCACATAAATGAGGATGACATTTCAGTACGTTTCCTTTTCCTTTCTATGTTTTATCCCCTCTACAGGCTCTTCTCTGTTAACAGTTCAAGACTCGGGGGGGGGGGGAGGCTCCCTTCATCGGAGGAGTTATGCCAGATGCATCTCACCCCAAGCCCAATCATCAGGTGTAATTCT
The DNA here is from genome assembly GCF_040938575.1 of Ambystoma mexicanum. Taxonomy (NCBI): domain Eukaryota; kingdom Metazoa; phylum Chordata; class Amphibia; order Caudata; family Ambystomatidae; genus Ambystoma; species Ambystoma mexicanum. Next base: position 268,793,264 of record NC_090941.1, read on the forward strand.
GCCCGCTGACACTTTTCCCCATCTGCTTCCTTTGCAATGTGTTGCAGAGCCCTACCACCCGCTACCTGCTTCTTCTGGTGTTCATGTCCTGCTGTTATACCACATCTTTAGGAGGTCTGCCAGCTTCACTGCGGTGCCGGTTACCCACTGTTTTTCTCCCTCCATTTATTCCTCTTCGAGCGTAGTGTCCCCCATATTGACGATTCATCTTCTGCTCCTGCCGCATATTCTCCACGATTTCTGCCCGGTCTCCAGGACGCCCAAGTCCCTTCTGAACACCGTTGTCAACTATATGGTTTTACTTAGCTGGGGCACCCTGTTGAACAAATCGGTTCCACTGCAGACGGTCCAATTTATTTTGCACCCTGCTTCATCAGAGCTGAGCCAGTAGTCTCTAAGGCCCTGTTTCACAGTGAGTTTTCCAATGGGCTTTTGCCATTCTAAAACGGTTTTTGACTTAGGCCCTATGTCTATACCATTGCCCTGCGCACATTGCCCCCATATAAAGGTTTCAAGGAGCATGAGGTGCCCCATGGCTCTGTCAAATATTTTAAAAACTACTGGATGGATGAACCCAAAGCCAGTCAAGGGAATTAGGTCCGTTTTTTCTGCCCAAATTGTTCCTTATTTGACCCAAATCTGCCCAGTGGTTACAGCTGTTAAAAACTGCACTTTGTTTCCATGCACATTTTAATGGCCTTACTTTAAGTAAGACTGAGATTCTCCTCATCAGCACACCCGCTCCCTCCTTTCCTATAACTCTCTGGCCAGCCTCTCTTGGCCCTCTTCCTGCTTCCACCTGCGAGGCTAAAAAATTTGCGGTCATCTTCGACTCCACTCTCTCCTTCTCTCCTCAAATCTCTGATGTCTCTAAGAAGTCACACTACCAGCTGCACCTCCTCAGAGGTATTCTTACTTCCCTCTCCTTCCCCCAGAAGCTCACTGTTTCCAGAGATCTGGTTCTCGCTAGGCTGGACTATTGCAACAGCCTCTTTCTAAATCTGCCTACTTCTACTCTCCGCCCTCTGCAACTCATCCAGAACAGGACTGCGAGAATTGTCGTTGGCCTCAAGACCAGGGATCGTATCTCTCCAGGACTGAAATCTCTGCACTGGCTCGAGTGGTTGTGAGGATGAAGTTCAAAACCGTCTGCATTGTCCACAAGGCCTTCTGGGGGCAGGGGCCTCATTACCATCAACTCTCTCTTTCTAAATAACTTCCTTCTCAAGCTCGTCTCTCATCCGCCTCCAACTCCCTCAGGGTCAGTCGCTTCTCCAAGCAACGAGTTGGTGGTAAATCTCTTTCTTCGGCTGGGGACTCCCTCTGGATCAGCGTCCCTGCCTCCCTGAAACTTTAGGAGAACCATCTCTGGTTCCGGAAGCACCTCAAAACGTTTTGCTTTGCTTCTGCTTTCTCTCCCCCTATCCCCTGCTGAACTCCTTGTTGAAACTGCACTGGTTACCAGGCCACCCTCTGATCTCAGGCCCAGGTCCCTTCCCCTTCCAGTTTCAAACCAGCACTGCCTCCCTGGCAAACCCGCGCACTTGGGGACTGTTTTCTGTATCCCTGGCTGTACTGCTCCTATTGTTTTTTATGTATTCTATTTATCCCATGTACTGCACTGTCCCCACTCAGCACTTTCCCCTTCCCCCATTCTCCTGCACTTGCATGATCTGGCCTTTTAGGATCGTTGTGTGTCCTCCCTCTGTTCCCCATCCCTTGCTGCGTCGCGCCTTGAAACACTTGTGTTTAGGCGCATCATAAATGCCATATCATATCATATCTTATCATAGCCTGAAAACAAACTTCGCTTTTTTGTTTTCTTAATAACTTTTTCAGTTTTTAACACATTTTTCCCAAAATTCACATTTGGGGGGGGGGGTGATTAATAACATTGTTTTTAGTAAATGTCATCCAAATCCATCCAGCATGTCACAAGTTATTATCCTCTCTCAGCCTCTCTGCTCCAAAACACCAAGTCCGATATGAAGGTTTTACGGCGCAGGTGGCATCCCCTTCTTTGTCGAATATTTATAAAACTTCTGGATGGATTTACCCCAAACCAGTAAAGAAAAGTAAGTCAATGCTTTGTGCCCAGATTGTTTCGTATTTGGTCCAAATATACTCATCAGTTGTTGCACAATGGCTGTTAGAAAACTGCACTTTTTCTCTATGGGAAAATGAATGGGATTAGGCTGAAAACAAACTGGGCTTTTTGTTTTCTTAATAACTTTTACATGTTTTGACATATTGTTTCCAACATTTCCAATTCGGGCCGGGGAAAAGGTTGGGGATTTGACAAACATTGTTTGGGAAATTTCATCTAAATCTATGCATGAAGTCAAAAGTTATTAGCAATCGAATTTTGGGAAAAAATTGCAACATTTTCTTTCGGAAAAGCCTCTCTGCTGCAAAGCACAATGGGAGATATGACTTTTTTTTTGGGGGAGCAGGGGGCACCCTCTTCCCCATCGAATATTTATTGAACTTCTGGATGGATTTACCCCCAAACCAGTCAATGCTTCGTGCCCAAGTTGTTCCTTATTTGATCCAAATTCGTCCAGCGAGTGTATGTGTGTCGGCAGACCAACAATTTGACTTATTCTCTTTTAGAAAATTAATGGAAGTAGGCCCAAACAGTATTTTTTTGCTTTCTTAATAACTTTTTCAATTGTTAACACATATTTCACAAAATGTTAAGACTAGGAGGGTGCATGACTTATGTTTTGTTTGAAAAATGTCATCCCAATCTGTCCACCAAGTCAAAGGTTAGTAGCAATAGAAGTTTTGGATTTTCCTAAGACTCATAGGTTTAAGCTTAACTATAGGGTGCCGACTGGAGCCCTATAGCATACAATTGCTAAAATACCGAAGCCATTGATCAGCCAACAATGTCAAGCATCTTCGATAATATCGGCCAATCAATGACTAAGTCATTTTAGTGATGTTTATGCTGATAAATAAGCTTTTATTATAAACTCATATGCCATTCAAACTGTACTGACAAGGAATGTGAGAGTTCCTCTACTTAGAACGAACATGGGTCAAATACCTTGTTCTATGCAATTTCTTCCACTGAGGAGGGTCTCAACCACGTTTTATCTCACTGCGCCCCTCACAGAGAAGACATATCAATTTGCATATCAGTCTTTGTCCCACCCAGAAGGGCAGTCCAGCACCGAAATGCTAGACAATTCTCATCTGAACAAGGGTACCATCAGCAACCCTAGACACATGTTTCAGCATTGTTGTGTCCTCCTCAGTTAGGTGAAGCTGAGCCTCTCTAGCGCCCAGTGAGAAAGGGGGTCCACATCTGGATTACTCTTGATTACTTAGGGTGAAACCCAAAGTTTTACAACATTAAAAATGAATGTGGGATCCCCCCTACTGAGAATGAACATGGGCCAAATACTGTGTTCTATGGAATTTCCTCCAGTTAGGATGGTCTACAACCACCATTCAAACTGTATCCACGCATTGTGAACTCACAGAAACAGCCCTGTTGTCAGGCTCTCTGTGACAATCCATCCCTAAAACAATAGGGAAAGCACCCATGCAAGATATGATATATATTGGAGTGAACCTCAGATAAGTGCTCCCTTTCTATCTTCATATTTTAATGTTTTAAATAATGCATGTACTGTTGCATAGACTTGCTGTTCAGCCAACATAATTACCATATTAGCATTGTTAGCATGGCTGGAAGAGTGGGATACACATCACAATGTATTATCTGACTCCAAGACGGATTAAGGAAGATGAACGGGACTGCTGTTAGGCTTTTTGAGGTACTGCTATTATTTTTTTTTTCTACAACTATTAAAATGAGACCCTTAGATTTTAACACGGCTTTTGACACTGCAGACACATCAACATTTTGCAAGGTGTTAAAGTAACTTGTGGTTCAATGCCATTGCCAAATGCAATTGAGACACTTCATTTCGAGTGTAAAGTGAGTTAAATATGACAAAATGGAGAGTGCACTGACTTTCTCACTGGGGTTTGCCACCAATATGTACTCAATCCCTTTTTGTTTTTTACTGTGTATGAATACTATAGCAACTCAGTTTCACAATCTTGATTCCGATTGCTCCAAAAATTGAAGGGGAAACATCTAGGTATTCTTCTTTATGTGGACAATGTAGCTATCATTTCAAAGTCTCCTGCAGGTATTAATAAGCAACTCACAATTTTGGGAAGAATTCAGTAAAGAATATGATTTGATGGTGAATAATAAAAAAAGGAAACGTGGCACTGTTATTTCAGAATGATAGAGTTACATATATAAGGGTTGATTTTAAATGGACTGGGGACATTATTCATCTAGTTGACTCTTTTGATTGCCTATGTATACAGGTCTCTAATAACACACTGTGGACACAACAGTTGAGGCAAGGTGGATGTATTTTGAGGGAAAGGGCAGGGGAGACCATTTCTCTCATGCATAGACTTGTGAGGGCTGGTGTGAAAAGGATAATGCCGTGTTCTTATCAACATCTTAGTGAAAAAAAGAAAGTCTGTCATAGAACAGGAGCACTCACCCACCTCTAGGAAGCCTCTGCAGCAGGCTAGTCAGTGCTCTTGTTCCATGTCAGACTGCGTTTTAGTTACTCCCATAGGGTATACCACCCATGGATTCCAACTCATGCCTGGAATCCTTGAGAGGATGGACTAGTGGTTCATTCAACTCTAACTGTTGGGAGGTGGTGGGTCCACTGCATCAACCTTGGACTTTCCCACAGAGGTATAAGTGACCAGTAACCCTGCCGTGACTGTCCAACTGCTCCTCTGCCATTGCGCACACACCACCGAGTGATGCAAAAAGGGAATGTATCCACCTTCCCTTTTGTTTCATAGTAGACAGCGTCGATGCCTGCAGAAAGTCCTGTCAACATGCTCATCTCCCGAAAGAGTGAACCGCTGTGCTGAAATGGCTGCCTGCAGGGATAGAGCACTTTTTGCAGACTGCAGTGCCTCTGCCCCACTGGCCCTGCTCCAGTTAAAGCCCAGGTCATAGGGCCTCATTACACGGACGGCGGTAGGGGTTTACCGGTACCGGTTAGGGTACCAGTGCTGGTAAACCCTTACCGCCTTACTACGAGGTCCCTTTGTGGGACCCTACCCTACCAGCCGTTAAGGACGGGACCCGCAAAGGGACCTACGAGGTAATTATGGTACCGCAATTTGCGGTACCTTAATTACCGCCTTCCCCATTCCCATTGAGCCCTATGGGGGCAAAAATGGGATTGGGGAAGGCCCATGGTGAATGCGGAAATTACCACCCCCACACACCTTGGAATAGGGCGGTAATTCCGCCATTCACCATGGCAGACTCAGTAAAATACCGGCGGCAACCATGGCGCTAATAGCTCCATGGTTACCGCCGTCCGTGTAATGAAGCCCATAATGTTTGGAGACAATACTAGCAACCCCACTGCAGCTCATATCTGAAGAACCAATCCCCATTCAAGAGAAATTAGGGATGTGATAGACATTTTTGTTTCCTTGTCCTTAATGGGCCCAAACATTAATTACACTGCATTTTCACCATGCAGAATCTTAAGAGGGTCCAACCTCCTTTGTAGAGACGTAAGAGTAGGCAATAGGGGAATGAGCAGCAATTAATCCTTGCCAGGATTCCTGCAAACTGCTGTATGCAGACCAGTGCAAGAGCCATTTGAAGAGGCTGCAGAAAGAGCAAATTGTGGCTACAGGCTAGTTGAAGATGTAAGAAAATGTGCCCATTTTCCAGAAGCCAGAGAGATAGAAAATGTGTCCAGAGTAGATCAAACGTTTATTTTTACATGTCTCATTTCTCATTTATGGGACAGATCACGGATCACAGAGGAGGTGGATGGAGACCAGGCAGGAAATCAGTATTCTGCCACAGGCTACAGCGTCAAATTCATAAGACTTTGGCAGCATTTTACTTCCTGCTGTCGTTGCTACCAGTGTTGGCCCAGCCATTTGGGTCACACAGATTGTCTGAATAGGATAACACCTTCTTGCCTGATTTAACTCCTTGGCTGCACCATAGTTCATAGGCTTGGCATAGTAACAGGTGTATTCATTATCTCTGGTCATCCAGTGTGGGACTGGGAGTGTGTAGGTATTTGCTCTTGTTCTCACACACATTGGAATCTCAAGAAATACTTCCACAGAGTGGCCAATATTATTATCACACATATAGGAATGCTGCATCCACCAGCAAGGGATTTTGGGTCTGCCCTGATGAAGGCCTGGTGTGTTTAGACAGATTATGAAGGATGAACTATATGTGATGATTTCTGTGATAACAGTTTGCCCCTATGCGTCAAATTTAGTTATCACCAAGGCATGAAAGATTGGTAGACCACCTTTAGATAAGACAGGCACCAACTGGAATCGATGCATCAGTCCTTGGATTTCTTTAGTTCCATACAAATGGTTTAGTGAGTATGTTGTTTGCTTTTGGATTTATTAGGAGGAGGTGTGTTGAGGTATGTGTGATGAGTGGCTGAGGGTGTGAGTCTGGTGGTGACGTTTATATGTGCTAACTAGCAACAGATACTTGTTTTGTATTGATGTGGAAAAAAATAGTTATTTCATATTTGACTAACTCTTCTAATTGTGTTGGGTCAATTGTCCACCTGCACTATATATATTTGTTTATAGTGCATTGTACATTTTACATTTACGTTTAGTGTATTAATCATGTGTTTCTTTGGCTAATTTTATATACAAAAGGAGCAAATAAAGTCAAAACCTATTTTCACATTTTTGTTCAGTCTTTAAGAGAATGCAGTTTGATTGGTCTGACCTAAATGATTATTCTTTACATGACTTCTTCCAACGTAAATAATTATAAACTGTACCCTGGGCTCTCATATTGTTTTGTTTGTCATTTCTCATTAACAGATGCCTTAGAAATTAGCCTAACTCGTAACGCTATATATGCTGAAGTGGTAAATTTCATCCCGACATCAGAAATTATCCAAAAGAAAACCGTTGAAAATTCATAGTCAAAATATAGCAAGAGAGGGGACAGCTCGGGGGCATACAACATTTTAATGGGCATTTTTATCAAGGAGATGGCGATGTTGTACATGTCATCAGGAAGAGGTTTTTGATGGGAGAGTACAATACTTGGCCAGAAGGCGCTCACCCCATCATTATCTACACTTTTGAAAGTTGGAGTGTGCATGTTTACAAAACCAGACGAGTTAAGTTATGCAGCTGAAATAAACTTTGGGAATAAAAGAACAATTTAAAAATAAAGGCCAGCATTATCCATTCCATTAGGAATGCACTAGTCCAGTCCTGGTTTTAACTTTGCACTCTGGAACGTTTAGTGCTGGATTTCCCCATTATAAACCTAGGACTATACGTCACAGGATGAAAGTTAAAACTTTTTTAGGCAGAGGTCCCATCCAAGGAAAGGGGTGGGGCCCACAATATCCGGCTCCCAATTGGTATCAACCTCCACTGCGGCCCCGACAATGCAGGAAGACCCCTAATGGCACATCAATTAAAACTGCCAGTGTTTAACCTTTCAGGTAAAGCACTTTCGATGGCACAAAATAGTGTTCTGTCAAAAGGACTGTCTTTTGCCCCAACAACTAGTACAGACTGGTTTTCAGTCCAGACCGACATTCGTACATGTTTAAGGAAAATCAGATTGAGATCATTTTTCAGGGGCTCTGACCCGCTGGAAACAATTGCAGATACGGGTCTACGATGCCCTTCTACGTTCACACCTGATGACAACCAGGTGCCGAAGGAAATTATTACTTTTGAAAAATGTGTTCTCAAAGCAGTCAGGAATCTGGAAAAGAACAAACAACAGTTGAGATATAATCTCACAAATGTAGAAAGACAAGCGATCAGTACACTGTCTAATCACCCCGACCTAGTCATCAAGCCTGCAGATAAGGGAGGGGGCATAGTGGTTTTCAAACAGTCACAGTACCATGAGATGGTGATGAGTCTCCTCAAAGATGGTGACAGCTACAAGAAAAGCTACAAGAAATTGAGGAAGGATCCCTGGAATGATCTCAAAATTGAGATACAAACAATAACAGCTCTAGCACAAGAACAAGGGTGGCTTCTTAATGATGAGTTTGACTTTTTGTATACATCGGATGGACGTACACCTGCCTTCTGAGCCATACCGAAAATCCACAAGGACGCCCGTATTCTACCAGGGTGCCCTATTGTGGCAGGATGTGGCTCAGTTTTCACCCGAGGAGTGTCAAGGATAACCTTCCGTATGGCCAATTTCTCAGATTGAGGAGAAATTGTACCTCTATCACTGACTTTCTACATCACGCTTAGAGTCTAAAACAATGCCTTGTAGCAAGAGTGTATACAATCAAACTGGTGACCAAGGCCATTAAGAGAGCCAGGTACACACCTAGAGATACCTTATAAATTGCCAAAGAACGTTGCAAGGAAGACAAGCTGGTATGTGTATTACCATACACTACTCATACCTATGCGGTAAAGAAGGTAATCAAAAATTTCTAGCCCGTTAGTCAGACTGGCGTTAACAGATTAACCCTTGCCCTTGTTCGCAATGACAAGACAAAAGAACCTTAAGGATCTATTTGTACATTCCAGACAACAGGTTAACAGGAATAAGATGACAGGTTGGGATTTACTCCCATTTACAGGCCATTTCCCCTGTGGAGGTTGTTCCGTGTGCAGATACAGCAAAAAAGTCAAGGAATTTGAAGTAATTGGCAGGAAATGGACTCTACATGCCCACACCAATTGTAAAACTCCTAACACCATCTATTGCGTGGAGTGTCTATGTGGATTAGGGTATGTGGGACAAACATCTAGACCTGTGCATACAAGAATTTAGAGCACAGATCACGACTTAGATGCAAGAATATAAATGCACCTCCATTTCCCACTTTATGGAATATGGACACACAACTGATGATTTGACCTTGTGGGTAATAGAAACCATGCCTAGGAGCATATCTACACCACGACATCGGAATGCCTCTGAGGCAAGGTGGATGCACCGATTAGATACAATTGAGAATGGTCTAAATAAGGCTAACTAACAGCATTGGTGATGCGACATTAGGCAGTGACAACGTCAACACGGGATGTAATTGGTCAGTTTTTATATGAGGAGTTAGGATGATTCCACTGCACCTGGCTTCGATAACCCTTAGCTTTGTGTTAGTGGTGGGGCAGAGACCACTCTAGTTGAGGGCCCACTGACGGAGACTGCACATCATTCGATCCTATATATAGTGGTTTCCCGACTCCCAACATCTGTTGGTCTGCGGCCCCTCAATATACGGACTAGTGGTCATGAGAATTGTTTCCCTAATTGGGCTCGATCGTCTGTCTCCAAGGCTCTGTAAATAGTGTGATCCTTGCAAATGGCATCACACAAATCAATACCCATGGCGATTTGTGTTGTTTAGCTAGCTGCAGGGTATTTCCAATGGTGGGACTTTGTGCAAGCTACTCTTTCCATACCATCGATGGACAACGGGAGGAATGTTAGCTATAGTGCGGTTGAGCAGTAGAGTGGGGCATCTCAGTCCCATTGCTTTGTCTATAGACACTTTGGCCAGCGACGGGGTCACAAATTACTGGCACGGTCACATGTCATTCTGTTTCCTTCAAACCCCGTTTGTAGACGGATGTCGAGTTTCTCGCACCATTCAGAGATGAGTACTGGAGTGAGACGCTACGTGTTTCAAAATCAGGTAAGGATTAGACAGGTGGCTACATTAGTTAACGTAGTTGCAAGTGTCAACAACACACTTATCAATGCACTATGCAGAAAACATCCGTAGTACTCTCACGTTAACATGGATTCCCCGTTATGAGGACAGTTTATTCATGATGTAATTCAGCTTGCACAGCTCTATTTTTTGGTACGTTTACACTCTAGTGCATTGATGCATTTGCAGTTCCACTTTACAGGTTGATAAGAGAACTCAAAGGAAATGTGCACTCATGAGAGGGCTAGATGGGATGCAATGCTGGGCGATACTAAATTTACAACCATCATCCCGACATCGCACTTGGATGCATATATTATAGTTACTGGCGTGGGATATGCTAGCAGTTGGTTGAGCCTGTATATATGTCTATGTTTTTAGGCTCTATGCACGTCTATATACCACCATGGTAGGTATTCAGAAATTGGACCAACAAAGAAAACTAATGATAATCGGTATGCACCTGGGTGTTTCAGCAGCACAAGTGCCAGTGCATGCTCAGTGAAGTGCACATGACGGCAACGGCCGGGGAGAAGTTTGTTGCTCCCTGCATTCCGATTCTTTCGAAGTAACCCTGTTGGGCGTGAGTGCTCGATGGCTAATTATACTACTGAGGCTCGGAGCAATATTTGAATGTGGGATGCATAGGATATGACCAGTTTGGCATTAGCCCCATTAAATATCTAAGCCTATTTAGGCAGTACCCTGGACTTCGGTTGTGGGTTGAGTAGGATTCGCGTCCGCCTTTGGGAAATTGATTGTGACAGGTGGGGCGTTATACCGGCACCTCCCATTCATACTCATGTATTCCTTTGAATGTAGTTCAAGCACTTCACAAGAATCACAATTGTGGTGACAGCTCTCGATGTACACAATGACATCAAAAAAGTCAACATGGAATTGAATTCCCTCTGAAAGCTATTCATAGCTTGATTATTCAGTAAGTCCACTAACTGTGGTTGTGTGGTTCAATGGATACAGGCTCATTGGGTGATGCATGTGTGCATGGGGAACTTTTTCCCTCCTACACAAAACTAACCTTGTTTTTTTTATTTTTTATTATTCTTTTTTTCTCTGGGTTGGCCCACCTTGGATGAACACTATCTCTTCTCTTTATTGGAGGTTTTGACTATCGGTTGAGGGCACACTAGGTGGGTGATGGTATTTTTCTGTTGGTTGATTTACACCCCCCCACCTTTGTATTCACTTTTTCTATTTTAAACATAGTTTTTATTCTAGTTTTAAATGTAGTGCTGTAGTAATTTTTATTGCATCCCATTCACAGAGCTCCAACTTCCCTTGAGGTCCTGAAGAAGGTGGTGAAATCTAAAAACTGCCGAAATGTCCTGCCTACATAAACGTGGCCCTAATACAGATCTTTTTTCTGTGAATGTACTGGAGAGGTAGACCTGGGATGTGTGTTTAGATCTTGTTGTAATAGCCACAGTGTACTGGTATATATGGATTCTATTTTGCTTAGCTATATAGGGCCAGCAGTACAGGATTGGATTTGTATATTCATGAAGTTGATTAATTGACACCTGTAACCAGACCCGTGTGAGCAATACTCCAATTCTTATCTATGTATTCTGAACAGGAATTGGTCTTGTTTGTTTGATATTCAGTATTTAGTTAACACATACATATAAATGTACTGAGTGCTTTTTCAATGTATGTACAAATAATGCTTATTCTGAATTTCAGACTTGCAGTGGTGATTTAATGGTATTTATATGCATTACATGTAAAATAGTATTTGATCAATTTGTACAAATTTGAAACAGATCGAGAGTATATGCATTTGTTCTTAAGTGTTAGATGGTAGGACCTATTGGCGTACGTAATAAATAAAATTGGTTTTGTTTCATATTTATCTGTGTGCCTTTACATAAATTTGTACATTACCAAAAGTGATGGCCATGCCTAAATATAGTTTGGCCTTTTCAGAATCAAAAATTGAAGTGGTTCATTTAGGGGACGCCCCATTTTGTGTTGAAAGTTAAAACTAGGCATGGACATGTGTCTGGCGAATGGAATGAACAATGTTGACATGTATGATTACGAGACTCCAGGTGAAAGTTCCCATGGTAACAGCATTGCAGGAACAGAACGTGTGACATATTGGGATGGGCCAGATCTCTAGAAATATTATATTCCTAACAAGATCATTGAATTTTGGCTTTTGGATTTGTGGATAGTTATGGTTGAAGTATAATAAGTAAGTAATAATGAAATGCCAATTAGAGACAGGTGAGACTATTTGGTGAGTATGTTATATGTATGCAATACGGATACAGCATATTATTTTGTTCATGGGGATGCCCTATGTCTGTAGATTCCCAGACGTGGGTCCCAAACCTGATAGGCATAGAGACCCAATCAACCTAATGACACCCAATAAGGCTGAAACATGTATGGGGGTGCTTGTGGTCTCATACAGAAAGGATGTGACATGGCAGTTCAGGCTGGACAGCCCATTTTGGGTGGGGCCAATCCTGATTTGCACATGGTCTTTCCCCTTCTGTGATGGCTTGGCAGGCTGAAAAAATAAGCTCTGGAGGGATGCCCAGAGAAGTGCCAGTGGTTATGATTGATTCAAAATCTTCCAGCCATCCCATTTTGGTTTTGCTTAAGTCATCTCGAGTTTCACGGATAGGCCCAGAAGTGTGTCCCAAGCCTGCTGGACTTAGAGCCCGAGCTACTCCTCACTGATGAAGCTCAACGATGTCAAAACATGTTTGGGGATGCTGGTTGTCTTATACAGAAAGGGTGTGACCTAGCAGTTCAGGCTGGACTGCCCCCTGTGGGGTGGGAAACGACCCATTTGCATATGATCTTTCCCCTTCTGTAATGGCGTGGCAGGCTGAAAATCAAAGGTTGCCAGAGATGTGACCGTATGACTGATTTAAAACCTTCCAGCGTTCACTTTTAGTTTTGTATATTGAATGGGACATTGGTTTTGAGGACTGTGACTTTTTTGAACAATGAGATTTTTGAGTATACTTTTTAAAATGATATTTTTGAGTATACTTTTTAATAAGAATTGCATTTGAGGTTATACTGAATTGTCTTCATTAAAAAAAATGAAATACAACTGGTTGGGATGATAAATGTATGTAAAGCGCTTTGGCTTAAGGCACTGTATAAATAACACATCATTATCATTATCATTAAATATGTACAAACAAATTTGGTGTTCACAAATGTGGGTTTCATATACCTGTTTCAAAGGCTATAACTGTCTGGAGCATTAGAGTGCATAGCATCATGTAAAAATGAAATAGATACAACGTGTCTCAATTACCATTTTTTTTTGTTTTTTTATTTTTTACATTTGTATAGCGCACTACAGCCCACGGGCATTGAGGCGCTTTTTCAAGAAGCTGTAAGTAGGCAAGAATACGACTTTGGAACATGCGATTACTTAGTTACATCGTAAGGCGGTCAGTTGCAGGTACATTAAGCAGACATAGAATTTCAGTTGAGTACCGAGCAAATGCTAGGCACAAACATTTCAGACAAACAGACTGGTGTTTCAGAGACCAGTGTTTTGTGAGTGTTTCAGTTTTCAGCAATGCCTTAATATATGGGAAGAAAATGTTCTATTTACCCTTAGACATGCTCTGTTCGTGAAAGAACGTCCCAGTGAGAGATCAGTGCCTTCTGTCCTGGAGCTATGTAAGTCTATGTAATCCCCATTCACACATCATCAATACAGATGGCCGTAAACATACCAGCACACAGGGCATGCACCACTGGAGAGAAAAATAACATTTTGAATAGAACATTTATGTGCTTAACCATACAGCACTTATTCAACCTGTGGGAAAGAACTACTTTCATGTACATTTAGAAAAATGAGATGATTTCTTCTCAGATCACCTTGACATATTTTGGAAATGGTAAAGAGTATAAGGAAATCTGATGTTTGTGGTAAATACAGTAGTGTTCTGCTGTAAATCGCAAACAAACTCATAGGCATTTAAAAGTTATGATGACCTCAGCAGTTCTGTTAACATCAGGGGCCATATAACAGAAACGTTGCGCCGGTGCAAGTGCAAAGTTTGCACAGTATTAGCACTAGAGCAAAGTTTGCCTTTTTTTAAAAAAAACACTGGGACACATTAAATAACCATTGTACCTCGACAAGTGCAGTTTGGCATATTTAAAGCACCAGGGCTAAAATTGCCGTAGTGCTAAAAAGATACATTTGTGATGCATTTTTGCATCAGGTCAAAGTTTGCCCTAGTGCTAATACCATTCCGTATTACCACTAGCGCAAACTTTGCCCTGGTGCAAAAATGCAGTGAAAATGCATCTTTTTTTGCAATAGGGCAATTTTTGCACTGGTGCTTTTAATATGCCAAACAGCACGTGTCGAGGTGAAATGGTTTTATTGTGTGTCCCAGAGGCCTAGTGCTCATACCGTGCAAACTTTGCACTTGCACCAATGTAAAGTTTCTGTAATCTGGGTTTCTTAAAAACGGCACTCAGAGCTTTGGGAGGGAGGAGGGTGGGGGTTGTAGGAGATGAGGTCTGTCATGCAGACGTGTCGTTTCTGTAGTGAATGATTTAACATTCTTGCGACGTACAATCTTATGGACAGTGATTTAACTTCGTCATGACATTCACAATAATAACTCATCACAGCTGCAGGAAAAGTTCCCTGTCGATCTGGTGTGCCCTACAGGAAGTAAAGATTATCTGAAGCAGAGTACACAGTTCTACCTTTCGCAAGGTTCGATGGTATATATGTTCCTTCATTATTTGACATGCAGTGGAGAACTTCAGTAGCTGCGACAGTCTCAAACCAGTCAATCGAAGAACGCCATAACCTGCACCAAGTTTTTCTATTGAGTTTTGGAATGTAGCCCGACAGCAACTTGAAATATAGGCGCACGCGTTTGTCTTAATTTTACCGAAATTAAGGCACCATGTGAGGTCTGCCTTTGGCTTAGGCACGCATGCATATGTACCAAAGCAGAAGTCCTTAGGTTCAAATGTGTGTTTTCGACCTGCAAGCTATCAATAATTTTTGTCCCCCAAGTGCACCATTTGAAAATGGATAACACTTCTTGTTGTAGTGCTTTTTGTAATGTTGTCTTGCATGTCGGAACTTGGAACGTCCACTACCCCTCTGTCAGGATAGTTTTCTGACGTCATTTGAATAGAGCCTTCTTTATTCAATTTATGTTGGAACGTCCTTCTGCATATGAAGGAACGTCATTGTTATCCGATTTCAAAGAAATGTGTGGTGATTCGTTCATCGAGATAGGATTGATGAATGTTATGTCGCTTTAAAACCAAAATAACATTTTCAATAATTGTTTTCTGAGATTTTTTATATCATTTTGCAACCTCACACCCTTGTAAGATGCATTGTGAGTTGAGGCACGTATTTAAATATGGAAATGATGAAGTGGTACAGCCAGGGTTTCCCCCGGGGTGCATCTGTGACTGAAGGGACACCCTGTGCATGTGCCACGAAAGGGACCCTTCAAAACTAACCAAAGCCCCATGCACAGAATGGCGTGAATGGAGTGCCATTAGGTTACATATCCCGGCCCTCCCTCAGGCAGGACGACTCAGCTGGTGCTTCCCTCAACACCTCAATCAATACCTGGTTGATACTGCAGTATTTTTTCAACGTTGTTCCCAGGACCACGATGGGCACCGCTCACTATGTCACCGCCATGGCACAGCTTCACCAGGTGATGCCCCGGGAAGAGGGGAGAGGCACCACAGTTCACTGACACAGCCCAGTTCCCTCTTTGTTGCCCACCAAGAAGGGGAGCGCTGCATCCACAAGCCCCACTGCCTGGGCTGCCTCTATCTCTACGAGGTGCTTCTCAGTCAGTAAGGGGAGGACCCCATCATTGCTGTTGTGGGCCCTGCTCAGGTGGGTCCATTCTTCATCACAGAGCACCAGGACACCTCTGCTGCTGTTAAAAGTGCCAGCAGTTCATACCATGCGTGGCCCGGCTAGGAAGGATATTAAGGAGGCTCCAACTTTAGCATCTCCCTGCTTCTGCTGATCATCCCTGGCCACCCCTGACAAATATGGCTTAGCTAGCACAGATTTCAAGGAGGTCCTGAGCCTTCAGGACCACCCCCGAACTGCACCTGACCAGCACAGTATGGGTAAGGATTGTGTTACTGCCCTGGAGCAACTAAGCACACGTGGCCCAGGGATTTGGGCAATTACCATAAAGCAAATTAGCACTTCCAAGTAAGCACAGGAGCACCTCCAAGCACCTTTTCCTGCAAAATTGACATTCGGGTAGCATTTAACAATGTGCCTACCAAGTAAGAACACAAGTGTACCTATTTTTATATAAAATGCACTTTCTATGAACTATATATTATGGCTAAGTTGGTGTTTCCATAGGAAGAGCACTTTTTGGGCGGCTTATAACTTTGCTCCCCCTGGACGAATCCTCACCAAACTTTGCAAAAAACGTATATGGACCACTCTGAATTATTTTCCAAAGTTTGGTGAGGATTCGTCCAGGGGGGGAAAAGTTATAGGGGGGGTCCCAAAACTAAAATAGACTGAATGGGAAAAAACTTCGCGCACAGCTACAGCCCGAACCGCTGGACGGATTTACACCAAATTTGAGGCCTGGTCCCGAAAGCGTGCTTTTGCAAATTTGGTGTAAATCCGTCCAGTAGTTTTTTTTAAAAATGACCAAAATGTAAGGCAAAAAAATTAGTGATATCTGTGTTCGCTTTGCGGACGGACTTCCCTGTTTGCTCCGCGGACAGCTCCCCGATTGGCCCAGCGGCTTGCGTCATGTTTGCGCACATGCGACGTGTTCACTGATTGGGCAGCCCATGCGTGAATGCCCGTCAGATTTTCTATCGCGTCCGCCATCTTGCATTTGCGGACGTCCGCGGACAGCGCGGTGAAAGTTTGTTCAAAATGTCTATTTAGTAGAGTGTGTTGGTGTGTAGAAGTCTTTGGGGAGGATGGGGGAGTATGAGATAGGTTCAAAGTTGTATTTTATTTATGTGCTAGACGCTTTTGTTGTGTTCGATTTGTCTGCGGACAGCATGGCTGTTCTGGAATGTTCGTAAATAAACAGAATGGATTCTGTGTAAACTTGAAAGTGTTCTAAGAACACTCGTGGGGTCTTGGAATGTTTGCAGGGGGTGTCCTGGAGACGTTGTCTGTATTGTTTGTTGGCAAGGTGAAAATGTTTTAAGAACAATTGCGGTGTCCACAAATGTTCGTACATAAAGAAAATGGGGGTGTCCTGAGGACGCTGTTTGTATTGTCCTCTGGCAAGTTGAATGTGTCCTAGGACCTTCCCCCTGCCCGCGGACATAACAATGGTTGCAATGTTTGCATCTATGGGTGTGATATGCTGGGGTGGTTGTGGCCAGGGTATAGAATGTTGGGTGCATGGCCATGGCGTCGAAACCAGTACTCTTTAGTACCTCGCATATTTGCTAATAGATTTGTAAGATTTGTCTGTAAAACCTCATCTTTTTGTTGAACCTTTTGTAATAGTTGTGTGGCTGTCATATTTTGAAAGTGTGATCCTGATTTTAATATGTGTGCAACTCCGTAACATAAAGTTGCTAGTTCACTTTCAAAGAGTAGGTGGAATATGTATTCCACATTTTGTCGAAATCTGGGATCTTCAGAATACATTCGTAATGAGCGATATTCTGATGCTGATATTTGAACAGGTCTATCATCGTATCTTCCTCCTTTGCCAGTAGGAAAGAGTAGAGGAAAATCATGTGCTTCTATACTTTTTCCCCATATGCTGATTGGTGATCCTTTTGTTTGATGTCATTAGAGTGCAATGGGTGAATTGTATAATGGTCTAAAGTGTTTGCTATTGTAGCAGGATCTAGGAGCTCAAATTGACCAGTTTCGTGTGTCTCTTGAATTATTTCAGTTGTATCTTTCAAGTTTTCTTCGATATTAATTTCTTTGTAATAATCATTATTCTCTTTGAGATATTGCAGGGCTTCTCTAACTTTATGTAAATCTACCAGTTGTTGCCAATTTTTTTTTTCTTTTGTAGGTACTCCATTTACCAAGATAATTGAAGATTGTTGCATTGGACGTTGCACTCCTAGAGTGTGCACATTTTCTTTTAGATCTAATGGTAAATACACTACTTTTCCACGAATACCTTTCACTAATTCAGAGGGAGGTAATTTTGAAGTTTTTGGTTGAAGGTGTATTATTGCTTGAAATGGATGAACTGTTTGAATTATGATGCTCTCATATAAGTTATTTGAGATAGCACGTGAAGGAGTTTGGTTGTTGTCAAGTTTGGTAGTGCAGTAACTGCGAAGTATTATGGGGTCAGTTATTTCATATTTGTTTTCTGCTATAAGGCAGAGAGCTAATTCAAACCATTTAGAATCTTCATTGTCTTCTATTTTGCATGAAAAGTCTATAGTTTTTGTGTTACTTGTATAACACGTTCTGCGGCAACATACACACACGTGATTTGGTACTTCAGCTGAAGTGCTTTGAAATGTTAGTATTTCTTTTTTGTATGTGTGTAGTGAAAGGTTGCCATGTGCAGATTTGTTACGAAGTTGGTTGACAGCTATTTCATCTTGTAAGTGGGTTTCATTTCCAAAATATTTTTTCTGTAAATAGGACTTTTTGCATAATACAGTTTATAAACTAGATTTCTTATACTTGCACGATGTGTTGATATCCTTTTGATATCATGGAAGGTTGTTTTTGCAAGTAGCTCCTGATATGCAGGCCAACGAATGTCCTTGCAGTCCTGTGTGCTTGCGTACTGGACAAGCATCCATACTTTGCAGCATTTTAATTTTGATTTTGTATTTGCTTTTCACATATTGATTGAGGAATAGGCGTAAAGATTGGAACATTTTTTTGGGAATGTTACACATTGACGTGCATGGCCATGTGTAAATTAGATGTTCTGATTCAGTCGAATGGAGGGGTAAATCTAAGTTTTCAGGGCATATTTTTGTAAGGAGTACTTCTTGCTCCATTATGGTATTATTAACTTTTTCATAACCTCGACCACTGCTATGTATGGCAATTGTATTTGTTTGCTTTTGTTTGTATGCTTCTTCATTAAAGTATGGTTCTGTGCTTGTAGTGTGACTCCATTCACCTCCACAGATATTTAAGAAGTTATTTCTGTTCACATTTCGTTTATTTAGAAGTCTTTTTTGAAGTTTAATTATTAGTTTTGTTAGTGGTTTAATTCTGTATAACACAACAATAAATAAGTTTCTTTTGAGAAGAATTGCACTGTCTATGAACGCTTCTAAGTTTACTTTCCTACGATAGGTTTGAAGTGTTAAACCTGGTTTCTCTCCTGTTTTTATCAGATTTTGAAGGACTTTGTGACGGAAAATTTTGGCTGATATACTTTTCTTGGTATGCTTACTTTGTACTATATGAAGATTTATAGAAGACGTTTTATTTGTAGTGATAGTTGATTTTCTGTTAACAGTTTTTTGGGTCGTTTCACTTTGTGATAGAGGAGGCAAAGTTTTTACACTAGAAACTTCTTCTGTTTCACAACATGACTGTATTAGCTGTTGTGTTTCAACGTTTTTTACAAATTCTGCTATAGATGGGTGTTTATGTTGGAGACTTTTCTTTTCATTTGCTCTACTTCTGCGTCCCTTTCTACGGAGTTGCTTTTTGGTGGGCATTCTGTAGCGTCTGTTGAAAAAAATACAGAAGGTATGGGTTGGGGTTTTCTGCAATGCATGTGTGTTGTGTGCATGATTGTTTGAGTAAGATGATAAAGATGTATGTAATGGTGTGTGATTGTGAATTGGGAAGTTGAACTACCAGGGATGGGTATTCTTCAATTAATGTGTTACTAAACTGGGGTTCAGATGACAGAAAAAAAGTAAGCCAGTGGTGTGGAGAAGAGTAAATAATATAGGTAAAGCTATACAATTAAAACAGTTGTTTGTTCTACAACATCTACATTCTAGCGGCTGAGTTGGGTAATTTGTGTGCCGAAAAATAGGAATTTGAGGGCCATTCTGACAGGAGATCACTGTTTAAGACAGGGGAGATTTTTGGTCAGAATGGTGCAGAATCTCTATTTTTAGGCACAGAAATACTATGAATGCACAGTACAGTGCGTGTGAGTTATAAATCAAATATTATGGTAACAATCTACTTACTTTTTTTCAAAAATGAGTAGTTTGCTTCTTAGTTGTTCTTTGTAAATCAAAATCGGCTACTTCTATTCAGGAGAATGGGCTTCACTGCAATTGTAAAAGAAAGAAATTAGTAATTTGGTTGCTATATAGCACTGTTTTCATTTTAGACATAGATTTTTTTAAATTGAAATGCTCAGCGCCTTCCTGAAAACCATTAAAACTATATTATGACTAAGAGTAGTAGGAAAGAAAATATCTTTACTATGGTTTGTGGAATTCATAATCTACCAATGTATACCACTATTCTTGTAACTAAGCTTTTCCACGTAATAGTGAGTCATTGTCATAGCCTGCTTTTACACGTAACAGTGAGTGAATGTCATAGTCTGCTTGTCCTATATAAATGTTTGTAAGTACTTATATAAACAAAAAAAATTAAAACCAATTATGTGTTTGTACAAATATTATTGTTTGAGATTTGATCATAGAGTGTGTATGTTATTTTCTGTGATTATATGTCATGTATATATTTTATTTCGAAAATGTAAGTTTAATAGTATTTGCATGTGTGTGTGTGTATGAAGAAATTAAACGATATAAAGGTTTGTAAGTGACAGGTCATTTTAGGACAATGAAACAATGATCGTCCATTCATTTTTCAGATTATAGAAGGTAAAAGTCGGTTACAAAATGTGTCCATGTACTGTGTAGAAAATATGCATACCTGTACTTTCTGTTCATGTATATGGATATGGACCAAGCTGCAAGTAGAAATATGGGAGATTTGTATAGTATTTCTCGTAGATCGTGGTTGTCAATGGTATGAGACTTGTACTCCGAGAGATACACCGTACATTTGTAGTGCAGCTCTATGATGATGCAGTTACATGTAGAGTTATTGGATTTGATTCGTGGATTCTCATGTGATTGCTTAGCTACATCCAATGAGGGAATGGCACAGAGAGTGAAATTGAAATGGTAGAAGGGCTGAACATGTTACGATACGTTGGCGGACATGGCGGTAGTTCTAGGACACTGCGTATTACATCCGGGGAATTTGGGGAGGGGAGGTAGGGAAATGAGATTGGATGAAGCAACAGATTGGTCAGTAATGTTTTGTGAGTGTGTTGTGCTAGGAGAGTGTCGGGGGGAAATTCTCCCGGGGTCGGCTGGGCCGTCCGCGGACCTCCGGGCAGGGAGGCCCCAACTCTTCCCGTATATCCCAAAAGAGATAGAGTATGAGACACACGCAAGAAGCAAGGTGATTCTGCTGTTTATTAAACAAAACGACAGGGATGGGTCAAGGATCGTACGCGTCCGTCCTGACACTCTCTCAACATCGTGGGGCTCGCAGGCCCTTTTTTCCTTAGTATGACGCGCTACTTGCGTCACCTGAGAAAGTTAGCAAAAAACCTATCGCCACTCTGGATTGGTTCCCCGAGTGGTAGGGTTAGTATAGCATATGTATAGAGAACGTTGTTATTGGTTAAGGGTCAGTCAGGTGGTATACTTGGGTTGTCCCTTCAGTTTGATACATAAAAATTGTTACATGAAGACCCCTGAGGATTGGTGAATGTTAATGGCGTCAGTGATAAGGGCCCCATGTTCTGATTGGTCCACCCGTGAGCCCCCCAGTCTGGGACCATCGCTGTTCCCAGCTCGCGGTGCACCTGTCACTTGCAACAATGTTTCACTATGGGTATGTGCAGACAATGTGAGGATTTATTCATAAGCAGGAAGGCCGACTACTCCCACCGCTGCAGATGTCCATTGAGTCGCTTAATTGTATCTGCCTGTGTCTTGAGACGGGGGATCCAGACGCCTTCTTCCTCCTGGGCTTGGCATCCTATCAGGTTTGGCTTGGTCACGTGAGGTGGGACCGTGGTTGAGGCAGAATTCTGCACAATTAATATTGCATTTCTCACTGTGTGCCTGGCTTATCTTGCAGGTGCGACCTTGGCGTCGGCTTGCGGTATGAGAGTTTGCAACGTTGTGCCCTTGACTGTCTGCTTTCGCTGGGCTCATTCTGCAGGGTCAGCAACTGAACTCTTGCTCATTCAATGTTCATGGAAGCTTTTGCTTGCGGCCTACTTGGGCCTGGTGCATAGGTGGAACCGTGTGATACAGAGCGCTTTAGGTTATGGTATCATATCGCTCTATCCCCAGTATTGTGTCTTCATTATATTTCTCATTATGGTACATGGGTTTAGGAGAAGCGTGAGCAAGCCTTTTTAGATGAGTTCATTATGCGTCTTGCGTTTCTGCATGTGAAAAGCCTATGTGGAAAATAATAAAGATGCACGTCCGTGGGTGTGTCCGTCGCCTACGTCATAGCACTGAGTATGTTCTTCGTGTGGATTGGTGTGGGAGTGTCCGGTGTGTATGTTTGCACGGGTGTGCTGACCGTTGGCTAGGTCGTCATGGCATCTCTAACGATGTGTTGATTTGGTGCTGGATGGTTCCTCTCGTGGCGGGTGTCTGGGCCGTGATCCTCTAGGCCAGGGTTGAGAGGGGATTGGTGGGAGCCTTATGTTCACTTTTCCCACTTCAGTCCCCCCTCTGGTCGACTTGTCGACCACAAACATATCCTTTTCCTTATCTCCTCTCACTCTCCATATTTTAGTTACTCCTCCCAAATGCCCATAGTGGTTAACATGGTCTTCAAATGACCAGTACATATATACACAGGTCCCTCCAGGTGTGCAGTATACCCATTTCCCTATGTAGCTCCTTGGGTTTCTAGGGTTTTCGAGCTTCACAGATGGTGGGTCCATGTGGTTGGTGATGATCTGGTTGCGCAACCTCTCTCTCTCTTTTATTATTGTGCCTGTGTGTTGGCCGTCATCTGCTGGCATCAAGGGGTGCATACCGACCATTTCGATCATCTCGTCTGTGGTGCGTGCCTTCCGGGCCTTCCAAAATCTTATTATGATAAGTGCAGCTCCAGCAAAAATAATGCATCCAACTATAATCTTCAGTCCATCTGACAGCCAAGATGGCATCCATGACCATAGCGTTGAAAACCAGCTCTCATCCTTTTTCACACCTTTACTTTCATCCATCATTTTGGAGTGCATCTGGGCCAATTGTGATACCGCTTCTGTCAGTGTACCATTGTCAGCATCGTTAGCAGGAATGAATGTGCAGCATGATTGTCCTATCTTTGCGCAAACTCCTCCTTCCATTGCTGTGAGGAGGTCCAGTACATATCTGTTCTGTAGTGCTACCATCCTCACTGCTCGCAGTTCCTCTTTTATTGCGTTGAATCCATTTACTGTAGAGTTAATTGTCATCATTAATTCCCATCTAGTTATCTGGAGCCATTTTGCGTTTGCGTAAGCCTGTAGTCCCAGATGTATTATTGAGGAGAAGAACATTGCTGCTCTGCTGAATAGTCTGTGTTCTGGCGGAATTGAAGTGAGTGCTGTTTCCGACCTTCCCCACAGGTAATTTCCTGTCAGAGGTTCTCCTTGTCTTTTCTTTCTATTCAGGACAGTGTTGTTGCAGTTGTTTCGGTTCTCTGGCCCCTTCTGAAGCTGTGCAAATCTCTTCTTCCTCTTGTTTCCTTCATCCATTTTGGGGAATTTCGCCACATTCACATGTTTCTGGGGCACCACTAGTGATGGTACATTAACGTGTACTATTGTGCATACACCATTCCACAGAGGGGGCAGTGTGTGGTATGCCTTGTCTCCACAGGCCCAGTAATGGTCCATTACTACTGCTGTTCCTGCTCCCCCCTCAGGTAGCTCTGTCACGCTTGCACAGTTGGTGTTGTATCCTACGTCCACTTCTCCTTTGTGTTGGTAGCATACCTTAGGTGCAGTCATCGGCAGTATTGTTATTGGGTCTTCATCCTTCTCTATCCACGTTAGCATGGGTACGTACTTGACCCAAGTCATCCAACATCTGTTGTTGTGTTCAGCAATAGTTGTAGTATCTTCTCTCATTACCATGTTGCTGCCAACCACTCCTGTGTCCCATTTGTCACCCAGGTACACCTTCCCTGTTATTATTATCAGTGGTCTTTCCCAACATCCTTGTTTACCAGGAACTTCAGTGGCGTACCAATCACATGGTAGGTACTGTAGTGTAACTTTCTTTGTTTCTCCTTTTTCAGGGCCACTTGTTATGTATCTGAATGCTTCAGCATGTAAACTGGCCTTGTGGTAACTCAAATAACTCTTAAGGAAGTTATTTTCGTATGGGTATGTGTCTCGTGATTTCCATACCAGGTGCACCGTGTTCCCTTGAAATCTCCCTTTCGTTTGGAACAGTGCCAGGTATATTATACACCGTGCTGTTTTTTCATCTATTTCCGTGGCAACGAAAGTTCGGGAAGCACTCATGGCGTATGGGATCAATGAGCAGACGTAGCAGCTGTCTTCTGTTGTTTGTTTACCTATTTGAGTCATGTGTTGGTACCACATGTTGTTTGAGACGTGTGCTGAATTTTGTATGTAGTTGTCAATATCTTTATTGTCTGAGTATGTGCTGCGTTTAACTCTATTTCCCTTGTGTGGAATTTTGCTAGTACCACCTGACGTAACACCTGTTGCAGTTGGGGGTATATTAGGTTTGGGTACAGCAAAAATATTGATAGCATAACTGTTCCGCCATACAGAGGCAGCCACAAACCCGGTGATCATCAAAATCCCTATCATCTTTATTACAGAGGCTAGTCTCACCTGCATTTTGCTCTTACCTTGCTGCAGTCCGGCAGCTAATTCTTGCGACGTTAAAGTTGCCTGCCTGAAAATTCTCAATATGCTTGTTATTAGTGTTAGTTGTTGTTTTCAAGCTCTCCCTATCAAGTAGTCGTTCAGTGCCCAGGCGAAGAGCTGTTCCCACGCCAATCTAAGTGATCTATCTCTTAGGACAGGCAAGTATGGGTGGAGGTGGGGCATTGATTGTTCTATGGCCAAGAGAAGTGCTGTGTAGTAGACACGTACCCTCCTCCTTTTCAGGTACTTTGGCCTTTTTATGTAATAGACAAATTGGTGCGATAATTCTTCAGGGTAGTTATTGTCTGAGGGTATCATCTACTCCTGGGCAGTGAACTTTGTTAGTTATCTGTTTTCTTAGCAGTACAATAATACACCGTACCTGCATGTGCGAGAGAAAAAAGAGAGAACATTCAAGTGTTTACATGTGTATGTGCAAAACAATGTCCTTCAGTTGGGTTATTACTGCAGTGGGTAGGGGGTCGATGGGCAGAGGGTTTGGGGCTCAACTGGTAGGGGTTTCTTTACTCTTTGATCGTGTGACCATGGGGTGGGCGGTATGGTAATTACCCCTTTCTATTTCAGTAGTTGTCTCTGGAGAATCAGGGGGGTGGCAGGGTATGGGGACACTTTGGCCGTTAGTTGCGGTAGAAGTCCCTTCCTCCGTTGGCGACGCTGTTGCTGTTCTTCCAATGGCCCTGTCGGTGATGCTAGGGCGGGTCTGGAGTTTGCAGATCTTTACGTCGTGTAGGTGATTCCAGGCACGTTTGTCCTGTAGCTTTACTGCTCTCGTTGATACTCCCTCTACCAAGTGGGGGCCAGTGAAGCGTGGGCTGTTCCACTTTCTGTTGAAATTGCGGAGTAGTACGTGGTCACCTTTAGCAATTTTGCAGTTTTTACTTTTCCAATTCTTCATCCGCGTCTTCTCGTTGACCCGCCCCGCGTGCGCTCGAGCTGTTGAGACACAAACACTACACTAGTAATCAAAGAAGACACATATTGGTACATTTCATCACCAAGGACAGTTGCAGTACTCTCATGGTCGGTGAATGCTCTTGTTGTTGGCGTCAGAGGAAGGCGCATTTGACGTCCGGTCACCACCTCGTGAGGGGTGAGGTGGTGGTCGGAGCCTGGTCTATTCCTTAGCTCAAATAGGGCTAGCGGAAGGCAATACAGCCAACTCTTCTTTGTTGTTTGCTGTATTTTTGCAATTGCCTCTTTTAATAGGCCATTCAGGCGTTCGCATATACCGTTGGCCTGCGGGTGATATGCACATGCAAATTTATGCTTGATGTTCAGTAAGGATGTGATATGCTGGAACATTTCATTGGCGAAATGCGGCCCATTGTCTGACCGCAGTATTTTGCACACTCCCCACCTGGGGAAGACCTCCATCACTAGGAATTTAGCTGCTCGGAATGCATCTGGGTGTGAGCAGGACCCTGCCTCAATCCACCTCGAGAATGGGCACACAACTACAATCATATACCTATTTCCTTGACATACGTTGATCATATCAACATAGTCAATATGGATGTGTCGGAAGGGTCCCTCTGGCCGGGGTATAGTACCTTTTATCACCTTCAGAGTGTGACCGGCCGTGAACTGCTGACATGTGAGACAATTGCTGATAAAATTTGACACATGGGAATTAAACTCGGGGCAGAACCAATCTTCCCTAATTCGTGCTGCAATGACTTCCTTGCCTGTGTGGGCTGGGTGGTGTAGTTGGCTCAGGGCGGTGTTCAATAGTGCCAGTGGCATTACCATCTTTCCAGTGCTACCCTGGCGCCATAGTGCGTCAGTTGGCGACATTGTACATCCTCTTTTTACCCATATTTCTTTTTCTGCCATTGGTGCAGCCGCTTGTAGCTCCATTATCTGTGTGGCTGGGAGATGGGTGTATCCTTCTCTTATTAACATCTCCTTAGCTATTCGCCTCCATCTCCCTCTCTCTGACTCTGGGGGGTTCCATATCTCGCCAAAATATGCAGCATACTTCGCGTGTGCGTCTGCTGCTGCATTCCCTTTTGAAATATGGTCTTCTCCATTAGTGTGTGCGGTGCATTTGACCAAGGCTAATTCTTGGGGGTCATTTATTACTTCAATTAGTTCAGCCAATAAGAGGGCATGTTGCACTGGGGTGCCGTCAGCTCTCCTAAACCCTCTTCTCCTCCACTTGGACAACCCTGAGTGGACAGTAGACGTGACATATGCACTGTCGGAATATATGGTCACTCGTCTGTCAAAGCTTTCCTTCAACGCCAAGATCAGTGCAACTAATTCCGCTGCTTGGGCAGAGTAATGCTGTGGTAATTGAACGCATTTCATCGCCACACACACCGGTACCTCCGTCATTTTTACCACTGCTGCCCCAGTTCTCCTAATCCCGTCACTTTGGTCAATTGTTGATGACCCATCAATGAACAAGAGCTCACCTCCGTCTAGTGCGTTCTCTTCAACCCTTCTAGTACATGAATACATTTCAGTAGTCTTTGTACAATCGTGTGCATAGTCTCCTTCCTCAATTGCTTCTGCTATAAACCTTTCAGGGTTGACCGTGCTGCATCTAACAATTGATCCACAAATAGTGTAGTTGGGCACCCCATGGTGATTGCTGATGCTTTCTCTACCGCAAAGGCAGCTGCGGCGAGACCTTGTTCGCAAGGGAAATGACCTAGCATCACAGGATCCAAGTGGCCGCTGTAAAACGCTACTGGTTTGTAGCCCATGCTCGTTGTTTGAGCCAACACTGCTTTCATTACTGCTGAGTCGCAAAGTGAAAATATAAAAAAGTGTCGTTCATAATCTGGGGTGGCCAGTACCGGAGCGGTTGATATTGCATCTTTCAGTTCATCAAAAGCCTCTTTCATTTCCATTGTCCACCCCAACTTTTTCTCCCCTTTGTTAGCTTCTTTTAACCCCTCAAGTAGGGGTCCTATGTATGAGCTGTAATCAAATACCCATGCTCTGCAGTAGTTGCACAGGCCCAGGAACTGCTGTAATTCTCTCACTGTTTGTGGCAATGGCGTTTTTGAAATGGCCTGTGCTCTTTGTGGTGCAATCTGTCTTCCATATTGGGATATGAGCTGGCCAATGTAAAGTACTTGTTCCTGACAGTATTGTAACTTTTCCTTGTCTACCTTGTAACCTTTTTCAGCCAATATTGTCAGCATCTTTAATGAGTCCTCTCTGCATCTTTTTTCGTTTGTGCTGCAAATTATTATGTCGTCAACATACTGTAACACTGTGCTTTCTACTTCAATGTTACCCAAATCCATCTGTATTACTCTGTTGAATATTGAGGGTGACTCGCAGTACCCTTGTGGCAATCTGGTGTGTTTCCACTTTGTGTTTCTGTAAGTGAAGCTTGTCAGATCTTGTGAGTCTGGGTGCAGTGGTATTGAGAAAAAGGCATTTTTAAGGTCGATCACTGTAAACCGTGATGCCTCTGCTGGAATGCCGCACAATATTGTGGCCGGGTTTGCTGCTATGGGGTATTCTGCTTCCACTATGTTGTTCAAAGGCCTGAGGTCCTGTATGAAGCGCCAAGACCCACATTTAGCCTTGCGCACTGGGTATACAGCTGTGTTGCATGGAGATTCTGATGGGACCAATATGCCATTATTTATAAGGGCCGTTATTGTTTCATATATGCCCTCATCTGCCTCTTTTGAAAGTGGGTACTGTTTCACTCTGGGGAGTATTGCACCCTTTTTCAATTTTATTCTTACTCCCCCTATGCTTTTTATGCACCCCACGTCATAGGGGCTAGTAGTCCATAATGATGTGGGTACTTTTGCCATATCCTCCTCAAAAAAGGGAACTGAGGTGGACGTGGGTGCCTCAAGTGCCATTGCAATTTTCTGTGCCACTTGTTTGTACGTCACCCTTAGCCATATTTCCACACTCATCATAAATACCATTTCACCGTCTTCCTTTTCTCCTGAGAAGAGCTCCTCATCTGACACCTGGGTGAGTCTACATCCCTCTGCTAGTGCTATCACTGCCCTCCATGCTCTTCCTTCTCTGTCTTGGGCATGCACTGCAATGTAATCAGCGGTTGCTATAATGCTCTCTATGTCCACTGAAATCACCTTTCCTTCTGGTTCGTTGGCTGGTGTTTCTGGTCTAAACAAGTAGGCTGCTGGCCTCCTCCAGATCTTTCCTTCTATCCCTGGCATCCATGCAAATGCCATGTCCGTCCCGTACTGGAACAGTTCACCATCTACTGGCTCAGCCCTAATCACTGTCTGTCCACAGTATGCCTGCATAATCTGTCGTGCAGTGAGCATGTTAATTCCTGGAGTGGAGCAAATTATGCCGTCCTCCGTAAAGGAGATTGTCATATTCAACCTGCTCATTATGTCTCTCCCCATTATATTTACTGGTGAGGCCCTAGAATATAAAAGTGGGACTGACATGTCATAATCCCCTATTGATAAGGGAATGTTATCAGTAAAGGGAACCAACCCCCTATCCCCAGAGAATCCTTGGGTGTTCATGGCTTCACCTGACATCTTAAATTTACCTTCCCTTATGCAAGACCGGTTCGCCCCGGTGTCAACAAGGAATGATAATTTTTTGTCACCTATCGTTACCTCTATGCGTGGTTCCTCCGCACTATTAGGTGTTACCGACAGGATGGGACACACCAAGGTCGTCTGTGGGCTGTCCTATTGGGGGTATAATGATTGACCACTTCCCGTGTAAGGGTTGTGTCCCAGGACTGTCACCCTACCCAGTTGTGTTTGCTGTAGTTGGGTATTGGTTGAGGTTATGTTATGGTCTTGGACTTGTGCAGGTGGCTGTACTTGCTGTGCTTGGGGTTGTTGTGTAATCGCTACCTGTTGTTGAGGCGGTGGATATGTCCGTGGCTGTTGTTGTGTTACTAGTTGTTGCTGTCCATTTCCCTGTTGCAATGTCTGCTGTTGCTGGAGGCCCTGCTGTTCCTGTGTAAGCTCTTGTTGTCCCTGTTCACTCCACAACGGTGTGCCTGGTCTCACTCTACACGTACGTGACATGTGTCCTACCAATCCACAAATCCAACACACCAGTGGTTCCCTGTTCTGCCATGGAAAGCTTCCTGTGTTGTCCTGGTATACTGGGTGCCCGGTGGGGTAGGAATTTCTAAGTCCCCCCACCTGTTGTTGTGTGTTATATCCGTATCCTCTCCCTCGCATTATTCCTCCCCTTCCCCGGTTGTAATTATAATACCCAGCTCCTGGCGTTGAGTATCCTCCTCCCATGTTAGTCGTGTATGGTTAGAGTGGCGGCATCTGTTGTGTTACAGTCTGCGATGATTGTATTTGGGAGGGGTCTTGTGCAGCCACTACTTGTGTGGGGCTTTGAGTCATTGTTGTAGGTGTAGTTATTAGTGTGCCTTCCATCGTGTATTTAGTAAGTTTCTTCTGTACTAGTTTAGCCTCTTCCGTTTTCCTGTCCTCTTCCTTTTTTTTCATTTTTTCTTGCCATGTCCTGCAATGATGTACTATAGTCAGTTGTATTTCTGGCGATGCTTTTGCTTCCATCCCCACTACTTTCTTCAGTTGTTTCTGGACTGCTTCTGGGAGCCCCTGTACTAGTATATAATAGAATATTGCTGGTGTTTTGTCCCATTGTTCTCTAGTTTCCATACGCCACTTCTCTTGAATTTCCTGGATATAATCAACAGGATCTTCGTTCTCACGCATCTTGCGCGAGGTAATTGCTCCTATGTCTGATGTGTCTGGATACTGTACCCTCAGTGCCTGCCATAATGCATGTCTGCAGTTTGCGAATGGTGCCCCATCGTGAGATGTGTTTGTTATTGTGACCCCGGGGAAGCCCGCTCTCTTCCAGATGTCATCCGCAGCATCCCCTAATATTGATATTAGAAGGCCCTTTACATCTCCCACTGCCAATTTCTGTCCTGCGGTGTGTTTTTCCATTTCATATATCCATTTACCCGCACCTCCACTTAATGATGGGAGTCTGCACTTTATATTTTCCTTGTCTGCATGCTTCCAAGGGACGTATTGTGGTCTAACCCCTCCCCTCTCTAGAAGAGGCATTAAATTGTGTCCCGTTTTACCCCCTGGGTTCCACAAAATCGAGTCCGCACACCCCTCCTCTTCTTCCGTCTGTTCTACATCGTCAGTTTCGTCCATATTTCTCCTGGTCTTGACTCTTTCTCCTCCACCACTTCCCCTTCTTTCATCATTTCCTTTATTTATTGTGGGCGTGTGTATTCGTTCTCCCTGCCTGCGTCCAGGGAGGTCTCTAAGCCTTCCTGCATAGGATGTCAGTTCGTTTGTGAAGGGCGCGAGTTTAGATGGGCATGTTGCACGTAATGAGCGTGAGGTGGTGGAGCATGTAGGATGGGACGGTGATGGCGTGGCTTCACGTGTCTGCCTTTCCGCTATTCCTTGCTCTTCCATCTCACTTCTCTGCAGTTCTTCCTTTCTCCTGCAGATCCATGGTGAGTCTCTATTTGTCCGGGTGGTGTATAGTTTATCTAGGCTTTCCCTTTCACTATTTCTTCCTTCCTTCTCCATTCCTTCTTCTTCCTCACTACAAAAGTCATTCATAAATGGCAACCCCCAAACTGTCTTTTTCCCCCAATCGTTACTGTTCTTAAGTCTATTAGGTCCGTTCCTCCCTTTTCTTCTTTACTAATCGCTCCCCTTTGTGCCGATGTTGTTGCTACTTCTGTACCTCTATATACATGCCTCCTTACTTCACTCTCCCCCCTCCTATCTTCTCCTTCCCCTTAATTTCTCTCCGCTATTTCTCTACCAATTTCCTCTCTTTTCTTTTTTAATTCTTCCATTACTTCACAACTCATTTTTTCCAATTTATTTTCATCTTCTTTCTTCCTTTCCCATCTCTCCCTCTCCCGTTCTAATATACTCTCTATCATCCTCCCTTCTTCGTATTTCCTTGTCGTTTCTGACAGTAATCTCTTCTTCCATATTGCCATTTCTTTTTCTTTCTCCTCTTCCTCTTTTTTCCTGTCGCGCAGTGCTGCTCTTGATACCCTTTCTGCTGCTACCTTTAACCTTTCGGCTTCTCTCCTTTGCTCCTCAGTTCGTTCTCTCATTTTTTCCAACTCATTCTTACCTTCTTTCCTTTCCCGTGCTCTCTCTCTTTCCCCCCTCTCGAGCTGCTTGATCAGTGCATTCTGCTCATCCCTTAATTCTGCTAATCGTTCCTCCAAAGTCTCTTCCTTTTGTCTTATCAGCTCTTCCCCATTCATTTCACCCTCCCTGGTATTATCCTCGTCCATTTTCCTTACCACCTCCTTCTGTTCTCCTGTTAATGAACCTCGTAATTTTAATAGTATCTGCGCTGCTACCCACTCATCATTTCCTATGTCCGTAGTCTGCTCTTCTTCAGTCCTCCCCTCCCCTGCTAGCATCTTCCTATGGGCTGATCCCGTTGTACTAGTCCGCTCCCCTCCCGTGTGGCCATCTTTTCATCTTCTTTCTTCCTTTCCCATCTCTCCCTCTCCCGTTCTAATATACTCTCTATCATCCTCCCTTCTTCGTATTTCCTTGTCGTTTCTGACAGTAATCTCTTCTTCCATATTGCCATTTCTTTTTCTTTCTCCTCTTCCTCTTTTTTCCTGTCGCGCAGTGCTGCTCTTGATACCCTTTCTGCTGCTGCCTTTAGCCTTTCGGCTTCTCTCCTTTGCTCCTCAGTTCGTTCTCTCATTTTTTCCAACTCAATCTTACCTTCTTTCCTTTCCCGTGCTCTCTCTCTTTCCCCCCTCTCGAGCTGCTTGATCAGTGCATTCTGCTCATCCCTTAATTCTGCTAATCGTTCCTCCAAAGTCTCTTCCATTTATCTTATCAGCTCTTCCCCTTTCATTTCACCCTCCCTGGTATTATCCTCGTCCATTTTCCTTACCACCTCCTTCTCTTCTCCTGTTAATGAACCTCGTAATTTTAATAGTATCTGCGCTGCTACCCACTCATCATTTCCTATGTCCGTAGTCTGCTCTTCTTCAGTCCTCCCCTCCCCTGCTAGCATCTTCCTATGGGCTGATCCCGTTGTACTAGTCCGCTCCCCTCCCGTGTGGCCATCTTTTCATCTTCTTTCTTCCTTTCCCATCTCTCCCTCTCCCGTTCTAATATACTCTCTATCATCCTCCCTTCTTCGTATTTCCTTGTCGTTTCTGACAGTAATCTCTTCTTCCATATTGCCATTTCTTTTTCTTTCTCCTCTTCCTCTTTTTTCCTGTCGCGCAGTGCTGCTCTTGATACCCTTTCTGCTGCTGCCTTTAGCCTTTCGGCTTCTCTCCTTTGCTCCTCAGTTCGTTCTCTCATTTTTTCCAACTCAATCTTACCTTCTTTCCTTTCCCGTGCTCTCTCTCTTTCCCCCCTCTCGAGCTGCTTGATCAGTGCATTCTGCTCATCCCTTAATTCTGCTAATCGTTCCTCCAAAGTCTCTTCCATTTATCTTATCAGCTCTTCCCCTTTCATTTCACCCTCCCTGGTATTATCCTCGTCCATTTTCCTTACCACCTCCTTCTCTTCTCCTGTTAATGAACCTCGTAATTTTAATAGTATCTGCGCTGCTACCCACTCATCATTTCCTATGTCCGTAGTCTGCTCTTCTTCAGTCCTCCCCTCCCCTGCTAGCATCTTCCTATGGGCTGATCCCGTTGTACTAGTCCACTCCCCTCCCGTGTGGCCACCTGTAGCTGTATATGGAGGCGGGCTGTATGCCGGGTTCGAGTACCCCTCAGCCGCCCTTAATTGTTCTCTTGCTATTTCTCCTAGTTCTCTTAAAGGATACAACCCCCCTCCCTCTGTTTTCACTACCTTCGCTAGAGGTATATCGTCGCTCTGTTCCTTTTTTATTTCATTTTCGTTTGAGTTGTCACTCTTTTCTCCTCCCTCTTGTCCTTTCCCCGTGTTCTGTGTGCCTTCACTCTCCTTTTCCCCATTCTCTCCCTCCTCCTTAATCTCCTTATCTACCGTTTTTCCCCTACAATGAACATTCCGTTTGGTCCTGGTCGGGACCCTTGGAACATCCTCCATAAGTTGAACACCTCCACGTGGTGTGTCAACTTCTTCCCCTTGTATGTATTATGCAGATGGTTTAATAGTGAGTGTTGGGTATATGAATCGAAGCTACCATTAGGCGGCCATGGTGTCGTCATTTTGTTGTCCGTCCCCTGTGTCCATTCTATGCTATACTTGATCAGTTTCTCCCTATGGGGTGATAGTGTTTTACATATGTGTTGCAGCGGGGAAGTGAGGGTATTCCCCCACCCCCCCGATCCTGTCCCGTATGACATAGTAGCGCTCCACTTGTTACCCTTCCCCTATTTGGTAGCGGTTATCTCACTCGCAGTTTACAATATACAGCCTTATATCTTTACCTGGCCCCGTAAGTTTGGGGACTTGCGATAGTCCGCTAAGGAAAAATTTGTAAAATATAGTATTTACATTTGTATATTCTTTTCTTTCGTTTCTTCCTTTATACAACACCCTTACGGCCCCCTGCGGCCGAGGCGCACGTAGCCCCCTGCGGCTGCGTGCCCCTTGTGACGTTCTTATACTGCCGTCCTATTTTCACTTGCTCCTCCTCCCTCTTCTACACCTGCCGTGGCCGGCGTTCTCCGTGCGCAGCCACGTCCCCCTTTTCGCCTTCCCCCGATCAACTCATTACCGTGTACTTCCGTTTCCACGCCCTTAACACAACTCTCCTCCCCGCCACTCAAAAATAAAGATGCCTGGTTCTCGAGATGTCCTATGAAAGCCCTGCTGGTGACGTCACTGATCTCTTCGAACTACTGGTAAATTCTTCATATATTCTTTAAGTCCAAAATACACTTGCAATCTACCCCAGTTAATCCCACAGCTGTCTTCATGTCACTCCAGGAACAAGGTAATCAATAACATAATCAGACTTCACACGCTGCGTCGCCTCGCGTGTGAAACGCCCCTCGACAGGAGGGCTTAACCAGCCAATTATCTTCCGTATTGGGCAACTAGCTAGCTACCGCCTACAGGGAAACGTCATCTATCTATCGAGTTTCCTGCTCGATCAATAGGGATCCTCATCTACTCATTGATCAATAATTGCCAAATCGTAGGAAACCACGCACACACACCCTTACACATGGTCGCGACCTAGGCCAATCAGTTTCTATGAGCGGCCGCACGTGATGTTTTCGTGCTCCGCCCCCTTCTCTCCCGTAACGTAGCAGACTGCTCTAGCACTCATCCGGCTACCATTCATTTCATTGCCAACACTAAATTATCAAACCTTCGCTGCGCACCTGTGTAATACCTCCCGTATTCAATTCCTCCCTCCTCCCTCACAATTTCACATTGCTTGTTGGGCATGGCATACTCACCAAGTTCTCTTGATGCCGGGCCGCTCGACTGTGTGCACCCCTCCAAGCGGCTCGCCACCTCCCCTCGTCTGGACTACATCTGGACACTCGCCAACCGCGGGCGGGATACTTCTCAACCGGCTCCCGAGGGCCAATATCCGGATTGCGCTGTCCGGTCTTCTCGCAGTTCCGCGATGGTCCTGTAGTCCTCAAAAAGGGGGCAGCGGCAGAGGGGGCCGCGCCGCCGGGCCTCCCCGCAACGGGAGTACTTGGAAAAATAAAAATAAAAGCGGACCTTAAACAGATCTCAGCAGTGCCTCCAAATTGTCGGGGGGAAATTCTCCCGGGGTCGGCTGGGCCGTCCGCGGACCTCTGGGCAGGGAGGCCCCAACTCCTCCCGTATATCCCAAAAGAGATAGAGTATGAGACACACGCAAGAAGCAAGGTGATTCTGCTGTTTATTAAACAAAACGGCAGGGATGGGTCAAGGATCGTACGCGTCCGTCCTGACACTCTCTCAACATCGTGGGGCTCGCAGGCCCTTTTTACCTAAGTATGACGCGCTACTTGCGTCACCTGAGAAAGTTAGCTAAAACCTATCGCCACTCTGGATTGGTTCCTCGAGTGGTAGGGTTAGTATAGCATACGTATAGAGAACGTTTTTATTGGTTAAGGGTCAGTCAGGTGGTATACTTGGGTTGTCCCTTCAGTTTGATACATAAAAATTGTTACATGAAGACCCCTGAGGATTGGTCAATGTTAATGGCGTCAGTGATAAGGGCCCCATGTTCTGATTGGTCCACCCGCGAGCCCCCCAGTCTGGGACCATCGCTGTTCCCAGCTCGCGGTGCACCTGTCACTTGCAACAATGTTTCACTATGGGTATGTGCAGACAATGTGAGGATTTATTCATAAGCAGGAAGGCCGACTACTCCCACCGCTGCAGATGTCCATTGAGTCGCTTAATTGTATCTGCCTGTGTCTTGAGACGGGGGATCCAGGCGCCTTCTTCCTCCTGGGCTTGGCATCCTATCAGGTTTGGCTTGGTCACGTGAGGTGGGACAGTGGTTGAGGCAGAATTCTGCATAATTAATATTGCATTTCTCACTGTGTGCCTGGCTTATCTTGCAGGTGCGACCTTGGCGTCGGCTTGCGGTATGAGAGTTTGCAACGTTGTGCCCTTGACTGTCTGCTTTCGCTGGGCTCATTCTGCAGGGTCAGCAACCGAACTCTTGCTCATTCAATGTTCATGGAAGCTTTTGCTTGCGGCCTACTTGGGCCTGGTGCATAGGTGGAACCGTGTGATACAGAGCGCTTTAGGTTATGGTATCATATCGCTCTATCCCCAGTATTGTGTCTTCGTTATATTTCTCATTATGGTACATGGGTTTAGGAGAAGCGTGAGCAAGCCTTTTTAGATGAGTTCATTATGTGTCTTGCGTTTCTGCATTTGAAAAGCCTATTTGGAAAATAATAAAGATGCACGTCCGTGGGTGTGTCCGTCGCCTACGTCATAGCACTGAGTATGTTCTTCATGTGGATTGGTGTGGGAGTGTCCGGGCTGTATGTTTGCACGGGTGTGCTGACCGTTGGCTAGGTCGTCATGGCATCTCTAACGATGTGTTGATTTGGTGTTGGATGGTTCAGTCGAGTCCATCCATGCCGCAGGTGTCGGCATGTGCAGGGCAGGCTGGTGGGCAGGCGGGTGGGCACGTGAGTGGGCACATCCGTATGTTCTTGTACCAGGGTATTTGGTCGTCTGGTAGATGGGCAAACTCCTCTCGTGGCGGGTGTCTGGGCCGTGATCCTCTAGGCCAGGGTTGAGAGGGGATTGGTGGGAGCCTTTTGTTCACTTTTCCCACTTCAAGAAGTTTTCTCAGATATTGTTTTTGCAGAGAGAAGAACAGATAGCTTTGGCTGAGTGTTTCAAAACACAGATTGTATGGATTTTGGGAGACTCGTGGATTCATTGGTTGAAGGTGCATGCAGAAAGCTGTGGAGTATCTATAGATCTTGGATTCCCACATGTGGAAGTGCACTGGCATGGGGTGCGTGGAATGAAGTGGTTGGACTTCCTACCTCTCTGTGCAACTTTGAAGATAGAGGAACATCCATACATAATTGTAATTCATTGTGGAGGGAACAGTTTAGGACATGTGTCTGGAATTTCTTTGCAATTTGCAATGAAAGAAGGACTTCAGAAGATAATGGACATGTTTCCAAACTCTAAAATAATTCTTTCACGGATTGCGCAGAGACAAGTGTGGATTCTTCTTTCTCATGTGGTCCACAAATGGAGAAAGCAAGGCGTAATGTTAATCATTGACAATTGTGATGTCATCTTTGATTTCCTGGGTGTTAGTCTTAGCAGTGCACGGTGGTGGCGCGGGTTATGGTTGCTTAACTTACCATAACTGGCGAATTTCAAGGGTTTTTCGGTTTTACTTGGAACCATAACGTCCCTTTAACATAGTTTTTTCACTGAATTTCATAGGTTTTTAGTAGCACAACTTAACCATAACGTCCCTTTAACAAAGTTTTTCACTGAATTTCATAGGTTTTTAGTAGAGCAACTTAACCATAATGCCCCTTTAACAATGTTTTTTCATTGAATTTCGTAGGTTTTTAGTAGTGCAACTTAACAATAATGACTTTCACTTTATATACATATCATATGGAACTGACTGAATCTCTTCTACTGTACTTGATGTCCGCAAACTCTTTTAATGTTTGGGGACATGTTCGAAGAACAATACCACTACCTAAAAAACTCTGGGGGGGTATGTTTGATTGTTATATCATAACATAGGAACATTTAACAAATTCAAAAAAAGCACACAAACACATTATATGTACTAATACATAAGAAATGTAACCCATATATACAACACACTAACCATTCATTTAAATGCACTATGTTCTAAAATGGAATATACCACAAGAAAATAAATTGGCTTCCAACATAATTACCTCACAAACACAACAGAACTGAGAACAACAGCAGACTCACTGAGTACATAGGACATATCTTACCTGAAATAGTAAGTGTACTTAATTTTATTCATATATTTATAAACTTTCTGTTTTAGATAAAAAAATATATTATCTTTTTTTTTTTCTCTCACAGAAATGTCTAGTACCCTGGAATGACTAAAGGAATATTTCCCACATGAAGAAATGTCACAAGATAGTGAAACTAATGGTAAACACTTTATAATATAAACCATTTAATTATTATTATTTTGTATACATTTAACATATATATATATTTTTTTTGTACAGAGCATATCAAAATAGAAAATACTTCAGAAAAACCTGTTATGGATAACACTTTTCACAGTATAGAAGAAAAAATGGATTTATTATTGACTAATTTTAATAATTTGAAAACTTTTGTGGAAGATCATTTTAAACCAAAAACCTTGTACCATTGCCCCACATGTACTTGTCCCTCCTCACCATATCCCAGTCAATTATCCCCAAACCCACTCCATAACCCAAAACGTTTTGATGAGACTTCCATCCCTTCTTCACCTAATAACCATCATGATGAAACCCCTAATTCTCCTGTTTTTTTTTTCTGTTTCTGTCTCACCTTCTCTGTCATAAATTATTAATATATGTTAAATAAAGTTTAATTTTTATATTGTGTTGTAAATAGTTTCGTTTTTTAAAAAAAAACAATGTAGGTGTCCGCGGACAGTGCAGGTGTTCTGAAATGTTCGTAAATAAACGAAAATGGAGATGTCCTGAAGAACACTATACCTGTTTGTACTGTTCGCTAGCAAGATGAAACTATTCTAAGAACACACGCGGTGTCCTGAAATGTTCGTAAAAAAAAAATTAAAGTGTCCTAAAGAACACTATATCTGTCCGTAGTGTTCGCTAGCAAGTTCAAACTGTTCTAAGAACACACGCGGTGTCCTGAATTGTTCGTAATTAAACAAAAATGGAAGTGTCTTAAAGAACACTATACCTGTCCGTACTGTTCGCTAGCAAGTTGAAAATGTTCTAAGAACACAATTGGTGTCCTGAAATATTCGTACATAAACGAAATTGAATGTGTCCTGAAGAACACTATATCTGTCCTTACTGTTCGCTAGCAAATTTAAACTGTTCTAAGAACGCACGCAGTGTCCTGAAATGTTTGTTTCACGTGTGACGCAATTTTAATTAGTTCAGGACCCGAACAGTGTCCATAGAACATCAACGTGCATGCGCTAGCCAATCTCTGTGCATTTGGTGTCCTGCGGACATGTGCTTCCTTCGCGGACTTGTTCGCGAACGGATCATATGACCGCGCCCACGCTGATCGCGTGTTCTGAATGAGGACACTGTTCGGGTCCCCGAAACAAATTAAAAGTACATTTTCAATTAATCCATAATATTTTTCAATAAAATCTCACCATGGCACAAGTCCCACATAGTAATCCTGAGTTTCTACATACCTTTTGAAACTTTTCAAACTTTTTTTTGTGTTCGATCTGTCTGCGGACAGCACGCATGTCCGCGAACCGCGCACAAGCACCCCTATAAAAGACCATGCCCTAGAGCTTATTCTCATTGTGTTTCTGGCTATTCTTCAGAGCACAGCTATTTATCCAGCAACTTGCTGATTACACCATTGAGATGGCATCCCTGGCTGCAGAACTGCCACCTGGTGCTGCACCTGCTTCA
This sequence comes from Ambystoma mexicanum, assembly GCF_040938575.1. Classification (NCBI taxonomy): domain Eukaryota; kingdom Metazoa; phylum Chordata; class Amphibia; order Caudata; family Ambystomatidae; genus Ambystoma; species Ambystoma mexicanum. Next base: position 268,832,863 of record NC_090941.1, read on the forward strand.
GCACCACCCCCACCCCCTCCACCACCACCACCTCCCCAAGGGCCTGAAGAGGGGAACAGGAGTGAGGATGCAGAGGAGGAAGAAGAGGGTGTTGAGAATGAGGTAGAGGAAAACCCTACTATCCGCACTAGGCGTGAGTCTTGGGTGTGGCGGTTATTTACCATTCATGGTAATGTTCCTAAGGCTTGTGCGAACCGTGTTACCTGCAATGAGTGCAAAATGATACTCAGTCGCGGGAAGCACGGTAAGTACAGCTTTGGGACCACTACTATGAAGCGACACCTGAGGTCATTTCACTCTGGGGCTATTCGCAGGGTTGTACCTTGCGAAGGACGTAGCAGGTTGATTTCCTCTACTTCATCCTCTGTTTCTGATCCTGTCACCACAAGGACCACCTCTGTGGGACAGCGTGTTCCTCAAGCTGCCTCACAGGCCATACAGAATGCTGATGACCCTTACCTTTCGAGGGTCACAGTTGTATGTATGTACTGTGACACAGTACTCTGCAGGGGGGAGCGACTTCGTAGTGCTTTTGAGACTATCGTCTCAGAGCACGAGAAGATCTGCTCACTACCCAAATAAAACCCACTCTACATCTTCCTCTCTCAGCTCACCCTTTCTTATCCCTGTGGTTGGTGTCCCCCCTTTACCTTCCTTTTCCCTCCTCTCCTAGTGTGTCATGTATAAAAAACCAAAAAAAATACAAAATATCAAAAATCCCCAAAAAAATAAGGCTCTTTTCAGAGCCGCCTTTCATAGTTAAAAAATAGAAGTGAAAATAAATGAAGCAGGGCCCTTTGTATTGTTTAGAAGTCCGCGGACAGTTCGCGAACATTTAAAAAATTGGGTTGCTACCCCATCACAAACATTGCAATTTTCTCTGGGAAGAAGTGGTAGCTCTGTAAAGAGCCTTTGGGTGGTGTTTGTAAGTCAAAAATTATAAATGCTTAACACCTACTTCAAAATGGTTGCTGTAATTCCAAAAAAGGTTGCAATGCATTTTGTACATTTCTCAGAAAAATCTGATTGCCAGAATAAGTAAGATGGACTCCATCTCTGCGAACAATGTATGTACTACGAAGCATAATATTTTCATTGTGAAAAGAGGACATGCCAAAATCTCTTAGAAAGGCACAAACAGCCTTATTAACATTGCGCCTTGCTTTTTCCATTTGTGGACCAAATGAAGAAGAACGAAGCCACATTTGTCTCTGCGCAATCCGTGAAAATATCACTTGAGAATTAGGAAACATCTCCATAACCTTCCCAAGTCCTTCTTTCATAGCGAATTGCAAAAAAATTCCAGTCACATGTCCTAAACTGTTCCCTCCACAATGAATTACAATTATGTCTGGATGTTGCTCTGTCTCCAATGTAGCACAGAGAGGTAGCAAGTCCAACCACTTCATTCCACGTACTCCATGCCAGTGGACTTTCACATGTGGGAATCCAAGATCTACAGCTACTCCACAGCTTTCTGCATGCACCTTCAACCAATGTATCCACGAATCTCCCAAAATCCAAACAATCTGCCATAGCTATCTTCTGTTCTCTCAGCAAAACGAGTATCTGAGAAACTCTCTCCTGGCACAACACAGCCACTAAACTTTCCTGACCAATCCCTTTCAGTGCTTATTCTCATTTGCATGACTTCTGAACCCAAAAATCCCCGGATGTAACTCCCGATGTCCGCGAACTACCGCCATATCCGCGGACATATCGTAACATGAACAGCCCTTCTACCATTTCCACTTCACTCTCTCTGATATTTTCCTCATTGGATGTAGCTAAAAAATCACATGACCATGCACCAATCACATTCAATACCTCTAGATCTAACTGCATCATCATAGATCGGCACTACAAATGTACTGTGAATCTCTCTGAGTACAAGTGTCATATTATTGGCAAGCACCATCTACCAGAAATACTGTACAAGTCTCCAATATTTCTACTTGCAGCTCCATGCATATCCATATGCATGAACACAAACTTCAGGTATGCATATTTTCTGTACAGTAGATGAACACATTTTCAAACAGACTTTTAGCTTGTGTAATCTGTAAAATGAAATTACTGTTTGTTTTTCAATTTCCTAAAATCAACTATCACTTATAAACCTTTATACTATTTACTTTCTTTATACACACACACTCAAATCATGTTAAACTAACATTTTTTAAATGAAATATATAGACTACATATATTCAAACAAAATTGCATGCAAGCACAATCTATGTTTAAATCTTTAAAAAAATACTTATACAAATTCATATTTTTTTTGTTTTTATTTATTTATTTACTTAATTACTTTAATTTAGACATTACATTGAGGCGCTATTACCTAGAACAGCTTACTTACAGAAATTGTGGTATTCACTGGTATATTATAAATTTCACAAGACATAGTAAAGATTTTTTTTTTGTTTTGCTACAGTTAGTTATTCAATACAATTTGTTCATTAAGGACATATCATATGTACTGAACTGATGCAATGTATCTTATGTAAATAAAGTAGTTTAATGGTTTGAAAGAAGGCACTGAGGATTTCAATTAAAAAAATCAATATCTAAATTAAAAACAGCGCTATATACAAACAAAGTTACTAATTTGAAGCTTTTACAATTGCAGTGAAGACCAGTCTCCTGAAAAGAAGCAGCCGAATTCGAAGAACTAAGAAGTTACCTGTTAATTTAAGAAAATAAGTAAGTAGAATATCACCATAATATTTGTATTATTAATCAAACATACTATAACATTAATAGAAGCTATTTTGGTGCCTAAAAATAGAGATTGTGTACCATTTTGTCCAAAAATCTCCATGTCTTAAACAGCGATTTACAGCCAGAATGGCCCACAAATTCCTTTTTTTGGACACACAAATTACCCAACTGAACCTCTACAATTTTCATATTATAGAACAAACAACTGTTTTAATTGTATACATTAGATTTACTATTTGTACTTTTCCACACCACTAGCTTACTTTTTTTGTCATCTGAACCCCAGTTTAGTAACACATAAATTCAAGAATACCTATCCCTACTAGTTGTAGTTCTCAATGCACAATCACACACCATTACATACATCTGTATCATCTTACTCAAACACTCATGCACACAGCACACATACATTCCAGAACACCCCAACCCATATCTTCTTTATTTTTTTCAACAGACCCTAAAGAATGCCTACCAAAAGTCAAGTCCGTAGAAAGCAACGCAAAAGTAGAGCAAATGAAAATAAAAGTGTCCAACATAGGCATCCATCTCTAGCAGAATTTGTAAAAAAAGTTGAAACAAAACAGCTAATACAGTCATTTAGTGAAACACAAGAAGTTTCAAGTACAAAAACTTTGCCTCCTCTATCAAAATGTACAACAAACCAAAAAACAATTAACAGAAAATCAGCTATCACTACAGATAAACTTCTTCAAATTTTAATATAGTACAAAGTAAGCATACCAAGAAAAGTATTTTAGCCAAAATGTACCATCACAAAGTCCTTCAAAATCTTATAAAAACAGGAGAGAAATAAGGTTCAATGCTTAAAACCTATCGTAGGAAATTAATCTTAGAAGCGTTGATGGACAGTGCAATTCTTCTGAAAAGAAAGTTATTTATTTCACTGTTAAACAAAATGAAACCACTAACAAAACTAATAACTAAATTACAAAAAAGACTTCTCAATAAGCGAAATGTCAACAGAAAGAACTTCTTAAGTATCTGCGGAGGTGAATGGAATCACACTACGAGCACAGAACCATATTTTAATGAAGAAGTGTACAAACAAAAACAAACAAATACAATTGCCATACATAGCAGTGGTCGAGGTTATGAAAAAGTGAATAATACTATAATGGAACAAGAAGTACTCCTTACAAAAATAGGCCCTGAAAACCTAGAATTACCCCTCCATTCAACTGAATCAGAACGTCTAGTGTACAAATGGCCCTGCACATCAATGTGTAACATTCCCAAACAATGTTTCAAATCTTTACGCCAATTCCTCAATAAATATGTAAAAAGCAAAGACAAAATCAAAATTAAATTACTGCAAAATATGGATACCTGTCCAGTGCGCAAGTACACAGGACTACAAGGACATTCATTGGCCTGCATTACAGGACCTAATTGTAAAACCACTTTCCATGATATCAAAAGGATATCAACACATCATTCAACTATAAGAAATCTAGTCTATAAACTGTACTATGCTAAAAGTCCTGCTTTAGCACTAGCAAAGTTAAATAACATCCTTCTACATGGTACAGCAAAAGACCTACTTGAAGAAATTCCCTATATCCAGAACATATATTTTGGAAGTGAAAGCCATTTACAGAATGAAATAGCTTTAAACCAATTAAGCAACACTTCTACATATGGCAACCTTTTGCTAAACACATACAAAAAAGAAATACTAAAATGTAAAAGTACATCAGCTGAAGAACCAAACCATGTATGTGTATGTTGCCGTAGAACTTTTTATAAAAGTAACACAAAAACTGTAGACCTATCATCCAAAATATAAGACAATGAAGATTCTAAATGGTTTGAATTAGCTCTCTACCTTATAGCAGAAAACAAATATGAAATAACTGAGCCCTTAATACTTTGCAGTTACTGCACTAGAAAACTTGACAACAACCAAACTCCTTCACGTGCTATCACAAATAATTTGGAATTATACCCAGTACCAAAAGCCCTACAACAACTTAATTTATATGAGAGCATCATAATTCAAACAGTACACCCATTTCAAGCAATAATACGCCTTCAACCAAAAACATCAAAATTACCTCCCTCTGAATTGGTAAAAGGCATTCGTGGAAAAGTAGTTTATTTACCATTAGATCTAAAAGAAAATGTGCATACTCTAGGAGTGCAACGTCCAATGCAGCAATCTTTAATTATCTTAGTAAATGGAGTACCTACAAAAGACAAAAAAAATATGGCAACAGCTGGTAGTTTTATTTAAAGTTAGACAAGCCTTCCAATATCTTAAAGAGAATAATGAATATTACAAAGAAATTAATATTGAAGAAAAGTTGAAAGATACAACTGAAATAATTCAAGAAACACAAGAAGCTGGTCGATTTGAGCTACTAGAGCCTGCTACAATATCAAATACTTTAGACCATTATACAATTCATCCTTTGCACTGTAATGACACCGTAGAAGATGTACTGGAAACTTACCAAATGCGTCAAACAAAAGGATCGCCAATCAGCATATGGGAAAAAAGTATAGAAGCATGTGCTTTTCCTCTACTCTTTCCTACTGGCAAAGGAGGAAGGTATGATGATAGACCTATTCAAATATCAGCTTCAGAATACTGCTCATTACGGATGTATTCTGAAGATGCCAGATTTTTACAAAATGTGGAATACATATTCCACCTACTCTTTGAAAGTGAACTAGCAACTTTATGTTACGGAGTTGCACACATATTAAAATCAGGATCACGCTTTCAAAATATGACAGCTACACAATTATTAGAAAAAGTGCAACAAAAGGATGAGGTTTTACAATCAAATATTACAAATCTATTCGCAAATATGCGTGGTACTAAAGAGTACTGGTTTCGACGTCATGGAGATGTACGTTGTATGATCAGAAACCTTGGCCCACCCACTTGGTTTGTTACATTAAGTTGTGCTGAATATACATGGGAAGATTTACATGATTTCCTACGCATATCAAATAAAAACAAAACAAACATAGATATACTAACACCTGGAGAACTTTGGTCTTTGGGTCCTGTTAATGTTTCAAGATATTTTCACCATCGCTTCATTGCTATGCTACATTTTATTTGTAATAAAACTGCTCCTCCCCTTGGAGAAGTGCAACACTTCTTTTGGAGAAAAGAATACCAAGCCAGAGGAGCACCACATATCCACATGCTTTTATGGATTAAAGATGCTCCTAAATTTGGTCAAGACAGTGATGGCACTGTTTTACAGTTTATTGAAAAATATGTCACTTGTGAAATTCCATCAGAAGCCACAAATAGTGATCTTCATGCACAAATTTTACAATTTCAAAGACATAAATGTGGAAAATATTGTCGTCGCAAACACAAAAACAAAGGGAAATACTACACCAAATGCCGATTTGGTTTCCCTAGACCAGTTACAAATACAGGTCAAGTGAACAACCTCATGTCTTCAGTTAGACATAATGTTAAAGGTAAGTCACCTAAAAATACATATTACATAAAAAGAAAAGAAGAAGAAAAATATATCAATGATTATAATGCAATCATTGCCCACTTATGGAATGCAAACATAGATGTGCAGTACATTGCAGACAATTCTACTGCAGTTGCACGATATGTCACAGCATACTTTACTAAAGCAGAAAAGACAGAGCTCCAAGACCTCTGGAATGACCTGTCATCAGATAAAACAGTATCTCAGAAATTATACAGCTTGGGCATAAAAATGCTCACCCATAGAGATTGTGGATCATATGAATCAGGTGATCGTTTAACTGGTACTGCATTGTATGGTAAATCTGAAAATATAGTATGGCTAAGTCTTGGTCCAGCTAAATCTAGAGAAAGAGTTCTAAAATCATATGAAGACATAGAAACAAAAGCCAAACATGATCCCAACAGCCACGCCATTTTAAAAAACAATTTATTGGACACATACTACCCAAACAGAAGTAATACTTTGGAAAACATGTGTCTATACCAGATATCCCAAAACTACACATACAAAAATAATATGAAACCTGATGAAAAAAAGGTAAAGATAGAGTGACAAACTGTGAAGGCAGCTTAGTTAAACTCACTAAACCAAATTTAATTAATCATATCAAATTGTCATTAAAGACTCCTCAACATAAAGAAGTATATTACATGTCCCTGCTACAACTCTTCAAACCATGGAGAAAGGAAGAACAATTACTAGATAACTATGACTCGTATGAGGATGCTTTCAAAGCAAATGAAAGCACTATAACTGATGTAAACTTTACACAGTACAAAACAATGTTGCACAATGAACAGCAACATGAAGAAGAACTCCAAGCCCAACTAGATAAGGACACTCCTGACAGTAGTCAACCTTCTGTAACAGGAAGCCAAGAACCACTGGGAGAACCACTAATACTAAATGAAGCAGAATTAGCTATGATAGAAGTAGAAAACACCATGTGTCAGTATGAAGATAAGGAAGACTTAACTATACTACAATCAAAACTAAACAATGAGCAAAGTAGCATTTTTCAAGAAGTAACAAAATAAATTGCACATGTTGTAAAACATGAAAATAAAGAATGTTCCTGCCATAATTATAAACCTATACTACTGTACGTCAGTGGTGAAGCTGGTTCTGGCAAAACATTCCTAATCAAAATCATTAGTAAGTTCCTTCAACAATTGACAAACAACAAACTGTCAGCTGTTGTCACTGCCCCCACAGGTTTAGCTGCCTACAACATAGGTGGTGTTACATTACACCAATTACTACTATTACCAGTAGAACACCAGAACAAATTAGACTATTACAAACTTTCTGCAGAAGTTGCAATGGAATTACGCAGAGTATTGAAACAAATGAAAATGCTACTAATAGATGAAGTGAGCATGGTCTCCAACCTGATGTTAGCTTTGATTCACCTCAGATTACAAGAAGTACTAAAAACAGACTATGAAGAGCTCTTTGCAGGAAAACACATTATTGTTTTTGGAGATCTGCTTCAATTAACACCAGTAAAAGGTGAGCCTATTTTTAAAACATTAGGACACAAACTCTGCCGTAAAACTGTTGGCAGCATTGGAAATGTCAACCTTTGGCAACATTTCCAATACATAGAATTAACAGAAAACATGCGGCAATCTGCAGATATCACTTATGCCAACATTTTAAAAAGTATCAGAGTTGGTATACTTTCTAAAGAAGCAGAAGCAATATTGAAAACCCGGCACATTAATGCACTTTATGGCGATAATGCATGTGCTACAGATGTTATGGAACAATTAGCCCACAACAATGTCAATTGTATGGCCTTAATGTCAACTCTTGCAAGCTGTTTCAAATTCAGTGAAATCATGCTAAGTAAAGAAATGCAACCAATCATGGAAATTAGCGCCACAGATAAACTAGTACATGGTATGACACTGCCCATGTGTGACTGTAATGCTCACCTGATTCCCACGGAGGCGCCGACCCGTTCTGGACAGCTACAACTTCTTCCAGGGTAAAGCGTAGTGCTTGGAAGATGGACTGGACTGGACTCCCAAACCTCATCTGTCTGGCCCGTAGAATAATCCTTCTGTAGATGGGAAAATGGAGTTAACTGTCTGCTAGATTGTGTGTGAGATTCCCCCCTTTTTCCCCTTCTCACCCTCCTCGAACCCTAGCTGTGCCTTCCGCAGACTCTCACCTTAATTTCTGTATGGACGAGCTCTCCATCCTGCTTCTGACGCAGGGGTGCGTAGATTTCCAGTTACTTCACTGGATCTCGGATTTGGCGAGGGTTCGATGTCTGCTTGCCTTTACCAAAATGCTGCCCTAAGTATATAGTTCAAAAGATCAAGTCTTATTTGTCCCTTGGCCTTTGTTTAATTTTCAGGGACTAGGTGAGGAATCCGTGTGGAGGAATGGATTCGCCGAGGAAAGCTCAGGTGAGTACTTTTAATGAAGGTGTGCCGTAGTGGTTTGCTCCGACACCTTAATGAGTGTGTCCTATTTCCCCATAGGGGCCGGGGTACGGAAAAGCCAGAAAAGCTGCTCTGACCCGAAAAGGCAACTGAGGTCCCAACAAAATTCAGGTAAGACTTAAGGTGAGTAATCTGTCCTTTTGCAATTAGTTCGTTGCTCACCTTGTTTTGTCCTTTTTCTCCGTAGGTCTTGAATGCGACCAATGTCACCTATGGGCGCTGAAAAGGTTGCCGGCGCCACGTGAAGGTAAGAGGAAGCGGCGCGGCAGCGTGAGAAGCGGAGCGCTTCTAACTATTGTCTTTCTTTTCCGTAGGTGCTGGGATGCGGCCGATGTCGCCTATGACCGCTGAAGAGCTAGACAGCGCCACGTGAAGGTAAGAGGAAGCGGCGCTGCAGCGAGCGATGAGATGCGTTTCTAACCCTTGACTATCTTTTGCAGGATCGACGGAGTGAAGAATCCGGATGCTGGATGAAGGTAGGTAATGTCCTAATGCTTGCCTTTCTCTCCTTGCAGGTGTTCCAGATGCTGGCAGGCGTGGCAGGAGCCAGGATGCAGGAGCCGACTTGGTGAGCGTCCTGCTGCAGATGCAGAATAACACGAAGCACGTGTGGCCATCCGGGCGTGGTTAAAATAGCCTTGGAAGAGCTTCAGGTGAGTGTTCTTCCACAGGCCACACCCGATTAAGAAAAGAGTTCCTGAAAGAAAATAGTTCCTCCCCAGCCTTAGTTGGCTTGGAGCTTCAGACAGCATGGTCTGCCTCGGGTGAGTATGCAGCATGGTCTGCCTCAGGTGAGTTCACCCAAGCATTACCATATGTCCTCCATGATGAGCCTGGCGCCTATGGCGCCAGGACAGATGCCTTTTATGAGCCTGGCACCAAAGGCGCCAGAACAAGGTCCAAAGAGCCCCTATAGGGGTTTGCTGGGTCCTGCTTGGTGAGTATGAAGTCTGCTTCCGGGGACGCTGGGCCTGACCTGGCTCCTTGGGAGCAGGCATCATGACAGTGACCAAGCCACAACAAGACTAAATAGTTTAGAAAAATCAATCTCAAACACAGCAGGCTTAGAAAAGATATTAAAATTATCCATAAATTGCAGAGTAATGCTTAAACGTAACATTGACGTGGACCAAGGACTAGTTAATGGAGCACTGGGTACAGTTGTTGGCTTTCAAACATACCCACGCGACAACACATTTCAGTTTGTCAATATACTCTTTGACAAACTTTCAGAAGTAAAAAGGATAGGACGCTCAACAGCTAGATTCCTTCTCTTGAAAGATATGTATGTACGCAGAGAACAATTTTCTCTAACTCTTGCATACCCAGTCATGATTCATAACTCACAAGGTCTTACCCTAGACAAAGCAATGATAGATATTGGTAACACAGTCTTTAAAGAAGGCATGAGCTATGTAGCACTATCACGCTTACGTACACTTGACTGTCTATTTCTAATCAACTTTGATGCAAGTAAAATAAACGCTGATATTCCATGCATTTTAGAATACAATAGACTTCGCTCACTATACACCCCCCACCTAAACACATTTTCTGTTCCACAAAAAGTAAAATGTTATAAAAGAAAAATAAATCAAACAGAAATGTAACAGGATGTCACTGCAAATCCTCCAAAGAGAGTAAAAGAAACTAATACTTCATCAAGTACCACAAGCAAAAAAGAATCAATTAGGGAAAGTAAACCAAGTACTTCTTTAAAGAAGGAAGACAAACTCCAAAAAAAGCAGTTAGATACAGAACTACCTGGACCATTTAAATTCTCAAATATAGTTGGTGTAAGTTGCTACGCAAATGTAGCAATGAATATTCTATTTCAATTACCACCAATTGTTGACAACATTTACTTACACAGTACAGACCCATTGTGTTTGCAAATGTTAGTACTTCACAGAAAGGCAGCAAACAATCCTGACAACACGTATAGTGTTTTTGGAATAAGACAACAATTGGACTACTGTGCTGGAATGGTGAAATTCACTATAAATTCACAGGAAGATCCACAAGAATTTCTAATGTACTTACTACAAGTACTGGAAAACAAAAACATACCTATAAATGAAATCTTTCAGATTTCATACATGTGGAAACATACATGCACTCTCTGCAACAATGTGACACAAGAAGAAATCCCCAATGAATGCTTCACATATATATCAATACCAAATTGTGAATCCATTCCATTTCAACGACTTGTACAAAATGCAAACCATGGTAGATTATGCTCTATCTGCAATTCAGATAATCGCTCCACGTTAGTAACAAACACATACTAATACTTAATACTAATGCTTCTACGTTACAATGCAGATGGTACCAAAAACAACTGCAAGCTGACTGGATTCACACATGGTCAAATATCACTTGGTAAGAAAACCTTCACAACAATAGGTATAATCTACCACGCAGGAACCACAACCAATTCAGGTCACTACACTGCATGTATGAAAAAGAAATGTGGATGGTTTGAATGTAATAATAGTACCATTACTCTAAAGCAGAGATTACCAGGAAATCTTACAAACGCTTATTTGATGTTCTTAAAACCAAAATTTGATAACTAAACTGTATTTAAACCCTAAGTAAACTTGTGTTAAAAAAATATAAACTGTTAGAACACTCCAAAAGCTATCTAACTGCTCAAAGATTCTACAACAACTAATCAGATAAATGAATACCACTAAATTAGACCAAAAAATACACAGTTAGAATACGCCAATTGGTATCTATTTGTCCCAAAATTTAACAATATCCAAATAGATAAATCAATACCACTAAAATATATCAGAAAAATAGACAGTTAGAATACGCCAATTGGTATCTAAATGCTCCAAAATTGTATAATATCAAAACAAATAAATAATATGTTACTGCTCCAAAAAAATACAACACGCCAAAGTATAAAGCATTAGCCAGAAACAACAAGTGAACACTGAAAACAAACAAACAAATAAACTGTAGCATAACAGAAAAAGGTTTTTTTTTAATCCAACATGGATTTTTTTTCTCCCACAGACCCAATGATTTTAGCAACAAATACAGAAACTGAGCAATTTGCACAGTACTCTGATTTATGATCTACTAAATATGAGGGTCCAAAAAAAATATATATTGATTATACAATGTAATAAGTCATTACAAAATACTAATCCTAACATGCTATTTTCTTTTATCACAGAAATGAACAAGAAAAACATGGACTCCCGTTACTAGACCAAACAGTAAGTATACAATAATAAGGAGAACAATAGCAGCATATCACATCCATAGTATCTAATACCTTTGTTCCTTATACATTTGTTTTTCACCCAAAGTTATAAGCAAATATGAATGTGATATGCTGCGGTGTTTGTTGCCAGGGCATAGAGTCTTGGGTGCATGGCCAAATGGCCAAATGGCCATGCACCCAAGACTCTATGCCCTGGCAACAACCACCGCAGCATATCACATCCATAGAGTCAAACATTTCAACTATGGTCTATGGAAACTTTTAATGTCCGCGGACATGAGTGTTCTTAGAACACTTTCAACTTGCCAGCGAACAATATGGACAGCGTTTTCAGGACACCCCCTACGAACATTTCAGAACAACGCGATAGTTCTTAGAACACTTTCAACTTGACAATGAACAATACGGACAGTGTCCTCAGGACACCCCCATTTTGTTTATTTGCGAACATTTCAGGACACTGCCAGTGTTCTTAGAACACATTCAACTTGCCAGTGAACAATACTGACTACGCCTTCAGGACACCCCCTACGAACATTCCAGGACACCGCGAGTGTTCTTAGAAACGTCTTCAGAACACCCCCATTTTGTTTATTTGCGAACATTTTAGGACACCGCGAGTGTTCTTAGAACACATTCAACTTGACAACGAACAATACAGACAGTGTGCTCAGAACACCCCCATTTTGTTTATTTGCGAACATTTCAGGACACCATGAGTGTTCTTAGAACACATTCAACTTACCAGCGAACAATACGGACTACGCCTTCAGGACACCCCCTACGAACATTCCAGGACACCGAAAGTGTTCTTAGAAACGTCTTCAGAACACCCCCATTTTGTTTATTTGCGAACATTTCAGGACACCGCGAGTGTTCTTAGAACACATTCAACTTGACAATGAACAATACGGACAGTGTCCTCAGAACACCCCCATTTCGTTTATTTGCAAACATTTCAGGACGCCATGAGTGTTCTAAGAACACATTCAACTTGACAGAGAACAATACGGACAGCGTCCTCAGGATACCCCCATTTTGTTTATTTGCGAACATTTCAGGACACTGCGAGTGTTCTTAGAACACATTCAACTTGCCAGCGAACAATACAGACTACACCTTCAGGACACCCCCTACGAACATTCCAGGACACCGCGAGTGTTCTTAGAACACATTCAACTTGACAGAGAACAATACGGATAGCGTCCTCAGGACACCCCCTACGAACTTTCCCCGGGCACCGCGAGTGTTCTAAGAAGCGTCTTCAGAACACCACCATCTTGTTTATTTGCGAACATTTCAGGACACCGCAAGTGTTCTTAGAACACTTTCAACTTGCCAGCGAACAATACGGACTACGCCTTCAGGACACCCCCTACGAACATTCCCCGGAAACCGTGAGTGTTCTTAGAAGCGTCTTCAGAACACCACCATCTTGTTTATTTGCGAACATTTCAGGACACCACGAGTGTTCTTAGAACACATTGAACTTGACAGAGAACAATACGGACAGCGTCCTCAGGACACCCCCATTTTGTTTATTTGCAAACAATTCAGGACACCGCGAGTGTTCTTAGAACATATTCAACTTGACAACAAACAATACGGACAGCGTCCTCAGGACACCCCCATTTTGTTTATTTGCGAACATTTCAGGACACTGCGAGTTTGCTTCAGTTTGCTTGCGAACAAAACGGACACATATTGAGTCCTCAGAACACCCCCCATTCAGTTTATTTAGAACATTTCAGAACACCCGTGATGTCCGCAGACAAATCGAACACAAAAAGAACGTCTAACACAAAAAAAACACAACTTTCATCCTATCTCATACAGCCCACCCTCCCCAAACACTCCTACACACCAACACACTCTACTAAATACAAATTTTGAACAAAGTTTCACTGCGCTATCCTCGGACGACCGCGAATCCAAGATGGCGGGCGCTACCGAAAATCTGACGCGCTTCACGCTCCACGCTGTCCAATCAGCGAACACGTTGCATGTCCGCGAACATCACGCAAGCCGATTGGCCAATCAGGACACTGTCTGCCGAGCGAACAGGGAAGTGTGTCCGCGGACCGAACACAGATATCACTAATTTTTTTTACCTACTTTTTGGTCATTTTAAAAAAAACTACTGGACGGATTTTCGGGACCAAGCCGCTGCTCCTGGTCCAAATCCGTCCAGCGGTTTGGGCTGTAGACGCGAGCAAATTTTTTTTCCCATTCAGTATATAGGAAATAAAAAAGTTTTGGGTCCCCCCCTATAACTTTGCCCCCCCTGGACGAATCCTCACCCAAATTTGCAAAAATAAATCGGAGTGACCCAAATACTTTTTTTTTCAAAGTTTGGTGAGGATCCGTCCAGGGAAAGCGAAGTTATAAGCCACCCAAAAAGTGCTCTTCCTATGGAAACAGCAACTTAACCATATATATGTATTCACTGAACAAACTTTCTTAATGGGACGTTATGGTTAAGTTGCACTAATAAAAACCTATGCAGTTCAATGAGAAATCTTTGTTAAAGGGACGTTATGATTACAAGTAAAACAGCAAAACCTAACATGACCTTATGCCATGACCCGGACAATCTGGCCACTATCCATGGCCACAGGCTATACCTCAGTCACCAAAGGAATATCACTATTTGTTGTACCTACATTGTGACACTTGTCAAAAAATAAAACATGGACACCTTTGCAAAACCATGCTTCCAGGTCCTTGACAATGCTCCTTACACGAGTTTGCAGGAAATCTGCCCATGTTTAATTTTTTAAAAAGTGCCAAAATGTACATACATGCAATTGTCATATCATGTAGCCCCCACTTGACAAAATCCATTCACACGTTGCACAAACATTTAAGGTTGGGTCTATAATCTTTCTTAAAACTTGTGTCCACATTTGTCAAACGCCAACAAAATTATAAGCCATCTAAAAATGTTGAGACCCCCTCTTGAAGTGAGAAAAAATGTTACAGGCCCCTTTGCAGCCTGCATAACCTGCAGACAGCGTGGCAGTCGGTGGACATAAGGAACATTTCAGACTTGGGGTGGAGAAATGGAATTCATTTTAATTGTTTGCAACTCAAACATTCTGGCTCTTAAAATAATCTTTTTTGTCTTTTTGACTTCTAAATATGTTTTTTATTATTTTGTTTTATATACTAAACTAACAAAGATTCTATACAACGTAATTATTTTGTGTTCACAAAAATTGCTTCAATGCATTTTGAAAGTTTTCCATAAAAATCTGATTCCCCACGTCAGTTAGATTCACTCCATCTCTCTGAAAAATGTTGACAATATCAAATGTAATGTTCTCATTAAAGATGTCATGCCAACATCACACAATAAGGTACACACAGCTTTATTCACATTGTGCCTTGCTTTTTCCATTTGTGGACAAAATGCATTTGAATGCATCCACATTTGTCTCTGAAAAATCTGAGAAAAAATCCTTTTAGAATTTGGAAACATTTCCATCAACTTTCCAAATGTCTCCTTCATTGCAAAATGCAATGGAATTTGAGTAACGTATCCCAAACCGTTCCTTCCAAAATGAAGAACAATGATGTCCAGATGTATTAAGTGAACCATATTTTCACAAAATGGGAGCAAATCCACCCACTTCATTTCTCGCACTCCATACCATGACACTTCAAATCCATGGAATCCAGGATTTTCAGCCAATCCAATCTTAGACCTTCATTTAATGGATCCAAGAGTCCCTCACAAGTCATACACTCTGCTTCCTCAAAGGGATGGCCATAACCATTTTCAGTGCTCTCAAAACTCCTGATACACTCTCTTCCTGTACACCACACCCAATAAACCTGATTGGTTTATCCCCACAGTCCCCTTTCCATGCCAGGCATCCTTAAAGACCCGGATGTGCATGTGCCATCTGTGAACTACTGTGGTATAATACATGGCTGTGTGATTGTGTAATAGGATGATAGTTGTGGGTGGGAAGGTTTTAAGAGTTATTGTGTGTGGGCAAATGGGGAGCAGGTGCAAGTGGATCTAGGTCACCTGGCCTAAGCCCCACCCACCTGGTGCCTTCCTGCCTGTCGCTCTTTTTCACCACTTAGCAAGCCCCACCCAACTGGTACCTTCCTGCTTGATGCTCTTTTTCACCACTTAGCAAGCCCCGCCCACCTGGTGCCTTCCTGCTTCCTGCTCTTTTTCACCACTTAACAAGCCACGCCCACTTGGTGCCTTCCTGCTTGCCGCTCTGTTTCCATACTTAAGGAGCCCTCCAGCTTCTTTTCCTTTGCAAATGGGGAGCAGGTGCAAGTGGATCTAGGTAACCTGGCCTGAGCCCCGCCCACCTGGTGCCTTCCTGCCTGCCGCTCTTTTTCACCACTTAGCAAGCCCCGCCCACCTGATGCCTTCCTGCTTCCCGCTCTTTTTCACCACTTAGCAAGCCCCGCCCACCTGGTGCCTTCCTGCCTGCCACTCTTTTTCACCACTTAGCAAGCTCCGTCCACCTGGTGCCTTCCTGCTTGCCGCTCTGTTTCCCTACTTATGGAGCCCTCCAGCTTCTTTTCCTTTGCAGATGGGGAGCAGGTGCAAGTGGATCTAGGTCACCTGGCCTAAGCCCCGCCCACCTGGTGCCTTCCTTCACCATCACTGTCTTGTGGCCAATGCTGGATTTGACTTTTATGGACTTTATTCATTAACGGTGCATCACTCTTTCTCAACTCTCATGCTGGACTTCCTTTGCATCTTGTACTCATGGTGGCCCTGAATCATGCTGTTCCCATCTTCCTCTTGTATCCTGGCTTGCAACATTATGTGTTACTACTGACTTCTGCAATTGTATTCGCTCTCCACTCTTGCTTCTCCACTCTTTTTGACTGCTTACTCTCTTTTCTCTCCTCCTTTCCCTTCTCCCTTTTCCTATCTCCTCCCCTTACTTTCTTCTATTCACTTACTCTATCAGAATTGTCCCTGGACCTAATATGAGAGCAACCTCGTCTGTTTCCTCCACCCTCCCATTACTGTTTTTTTCCTCCCCACCACCCCTCCAGCACTATCTGAAATGTCGTCAGGCCCAGTATGATAGTCGCTTGTTTTGTTCCTCCCCTCCCTTTCTGCACCCCTCTCCCTCACCTTTTGTTTTTCTCTGGCTCTACCAGAAATGTCATCAGGCCTAGTACGGTAGTCGCCTGTCTGTTTCCATTTCCTTCCCACTCTCCCCCTCCCTTCCTTATCTATGTCTTAGCTCTTGCACTATCTGAAATTTTGTCAGGCCGAGTATGATAGTTAATTTCACATCCTTACTGTTCATGGCCTGTAAGAATGTGGTTGTATTTTCCCTTGTTCCCTCTCTTGCCTTGAAGCGCTTTAAAACACATTGTGAATAGGCGCTATATAAATAAACGATCATATCATATCATATCATATCATATGTGTAGAGGTGTGAAGGGCTTTGGGTAGTGAGTAAGAGAGTGTTGGTGTGAATGAATACGTAGGAACATTATGAGGTTTTGAGGAGAGTAGTGGGTGTTATGATGATGTTGTTTAGATGAAAATGGAAAGAGTGTGCATACTGTAGTGTAATGAGTAAAAGTGAAATACATGCTGCTGATCTGAAAGGAATACTGTAGGCTAATATGTAGCAAAAGTGCATTGATACCATAATAAAGAGATTAATAGTATAGTAATGAACTTAATTTGTAGGATGTGAAGAGTAATCTTCTGGTTGGTGTCTTCAGTAATTCTCTTTTTTTCTGTAATTATGAAAGAAAGTTAGTGGGTATATATAGTAATGGTGAAGTACTTTCAGTAAGAGAGGTTGTTATTCATGAATGTAGGAGGAGTTGTTGGGAAATAGTGTTAATACAGTTGTGTTTTGGATAGTCTATTGAAGTATGTTAACTGTGTTGTTAGAACAATTGAAGTATGAGTAGTGCTGTTTGGGAGAATGGAAGGAAAGAGGAACAATGGGTGTAAGGACAAGGTGTATGTGTAGGCTACTTTAATGCAGCTGAGTTTAATGAACAAAGTGCTGGGTTTGTGGTGCAATGTATCTGTAATGTGTTGCAGTTTATTTATTTATTTATTTATTTATTTATTTATTTATTTATTTATTTATTTATTTATTTGGATTTATAAAGCACCATCGGCCCGGGGGCATCATGGCGCTTTTACATGGATACGTGCTTGTGGTACAGTTTATATTTATATTTAAAAAATGTACATAGTATTACATTCATCAGCATACAATCAATTTGGAGGGTGTTGGCCCAGACCGGTAGTAGTAGTTACATAGATGGTTTAGTCTACAATATACAATAAAGCATGGGTGCTAGGTTGGTGCATTCTCCTAGGACCAGAGTGGTATAGACAGGTCTCAAGTTAGGGTGTGGCATCCTTATATCATTATTGGAAGAGATGAGTTTTGAGAGCTTTGTGGATGGAGTAGATTAAGGGTTCTTTTGTGAGAGCAGGTGGTAGTGTGTTGCAGTTCTTAGGGGCTAGTACTGTGAAACTGGACCCACCAGATTTTAGTCTTCTGTGGGTTGGGACATAGAGTAGGTTGCAGTTTTGGGTCCGTCTGGGTCTGGTGGAGCTGTCTGTGTGTATGGCTTCTGACAGGTATGGTGGGGCTGTTTGGGATAGGCATGCGTGCGTGATGGAGAGTGATTTGAAGAGTGAGCGTTTCGTCTTGCTTGGGTTATGTGTTCCCTTTAGGGATGCTGAGGGCTGCCCTTAATGCATTGTTTTGTGTTGTTTGAAGTTTTTTAAAGTTTTTGGCGGAAGTGCCTAGGAATAGGACGTTGCAGTAGTCAAACTTGGCTCCTACTGTGGCTCTTGCAATGGCAAAGCAGTTTTTGGGGGAGAGGTACATCTTGACGGCATTAATGATCTTGGTAGATAGTGCCACAGAGGATGCGATTGCATTTACTTGGCGGGACATGGAAAGTGAGGCATCTAGGTACACTCCAAGGGTTTTTGCCACGGCTGCAGTGGAAATGGTGGTGTTGACTATATTGAAGGAAGCGTATCTGCTGTCAAGTTTTTTGAGGACTTGTTTGGGACGTACTAAGAGTATTTATGTCTTATCTCCATTGAGGCAGAGTCTATTTGCTACCATCCAGGGCTGGATGATAGTGTAGATCTTGTTGAGGGTGGCTCCATCCTGGTCATGTTAGCCAGTGAGAGGGAGGAGGACCTGAGTGTCATCAGCATAGTTGGTGTTTGCTATGTTGTGATCATCAAGGCCGTTGAATAGGGGGAGGGTGAAGACATTGTAGAGGGTAGGTGATGTGCAGAATCCCTGTGGAACTACGCAGTTGATGGGAGTGGGGGCAGCGCAGTCCTGTTTGGAGAAGACTCTCACGAGCCTGACTTCAGGTAGTGGCTTGTTGGGAGAATTGTGCAGCGTTTGTGAAGTGTTTGCATAGTAGCTTTTGATCCAGAAGGTCGAAGGCAGCGGAGAGGTCAAGGAAAAAAGCAGGGCGGGTTTTCCCTGGTCCATGATTTGCTAAAGCTGAATTTGTAGATCTAATAGGGCTGTCTTGGTCCCATGGCGTGACCGGAAACCAGATTGCCTTTTGCCAAGGATATTGTTGTTTTCAAGGTGTTGTATCTGTAGATATGCTGCTTTATCTAATATTTTTAGGAGGAAAGGGATGCTGGTTATTGCTCTATAGTTGTTGGGTTGGTCTGGGTCAAGAGAGGTTTTTTTTAGGAGCGGGCATACCCACGATTCCTTGAGGGAGGGCGGTACGACCCCTGATGATAGAGAGGTGTTGTTGAATGCCATTATGAGTGGGGCTAGAGGTTCTGTGCACTCTTTGATCAGAGTCGCCGGGCAGGTGTCTCCCTTGCATGAGGAGGGTTTGATACCTTTCATGAGCGCTATGACTTCTGATTCGGTCACTTCTCTGAAGGAGAATGGTTGGTATTCTTTTGTGTGGTTGTTTTTGTGATTTTTGGCTTTGGTGAGAGAGTTAGTTTTGGGGAGTGCTTGGCAGTGGGCTTACATGTTTTCTTGGAGGGTGTTAAGTTTGTTTAACATGGCTTTTTGAATGGAGTTACACCATGCTTCATCTTTGACAGTTTCTTGGGTGTTGGTTGGCGGCGATGCCAGCTCTTTGTAGATTGCGAATAGTTCCTTGGATTCGGACTAAGCATTGTCTTTCCTGGAGTTATATGAGGAGGATTTGGCTGTGTTGATTTCTTTTTTGTATTTGGAGGCAAGGGCTTTGTAGGCCTCTAGAGAGGAGGGGGCGGGGTGGGATTTCCACAGGGTGAGGGATTCTCTTTTTTTTGGCTCTGAGGTCATGTAGCTCTTGGGAGAACCATGAGTTAGCATGTTTTTTGTTTTTAGTTTTTTAAGGCAGAAGGGGTGCAATAGTGTCTATGCCTGTATTTATAGTCTTTTTGTATAGATCTGCTAGTTCAACCGGGTCAGCGGAGAAGGGTGGTTTGAGTGTTTGTGCTGCTTCTAGGAGGGGGATGAGCCTTTCCTTGGTGAGTTGCCTGGAGGATCTTGCCAGTGCTGGCGGACATTGTTTAGTAGGTTGATGTTTGGGTCCAGTGGGGATGTAGAAGTGTAGGAGGTTGTGGTCCATCCATAGGCATGGAGTGTTGGAGCTGATGTCGATGGAGCAGTTGTGGTCAACTATCTAGTAGAGGGTGCAACGTTTTTTGTGTGTTGGATCAGTAATTCTTTGGATGAAGCCCACGTTGAGGAGTGATTTGTTCAAGGCTTTGCTTTTTTGTCTTTGATGTCATTGAGACCTAGGTTGAAATCACCTAGAATAATGGTACGAGAATTTTTTTCAGGTTATCTCCAACTAGATGTAGGAGGTTGGCTTGGAATTCGAGTAGAGGGCCAGGGGGGGTGGTAGATAATGTGAAGAGTGATGGTATCATTAGGGGACATGGCAAGTTTGACTGTTAGTGAATCAGTGTGGTCATCTATCGTGGAGATGATTATTCTGACAGCGATGGTGTCTTTGGTGATGAGAGCTACTCCACCATCTTTGCTAGAGGTCCTGTCTTTGTGGAATAGGGAGTAACTAGGGGGAAGAGCAAGGTTGATGGAAGGGCCTGAGGCGGCATGGAGCCAGGTTTCAGTGAGTGCGAGGATGTCAAGGTCGAGGTTAGTGTTTAGGTCGCAAATTTCTGTGGCATGGGCCACATCGCACACATAGGGAAACTGTGGCCTAGTGTTAATGTAATGGTTGATTGTTGTTGCAGCAGTGTTTGGTGGCTTGTAGTAGAGGTTGGAAAAGAGGAGTACTTTATACGTAAGGTGAAGTGTTGTATATAGATACTTTGGCAGTCAATACATATGTGTAAGCAGGTTGAGAATGGTGGCAGTGCAAGAGTTGTAATGAGTGAGGTTGGAAAGTTAACTTAATATGGAATGAAAAATGGAAAATTATGACCGGGTAAAAGATTTGTTTTTAGGAGCATTTTTATGAAAGAGAAAAAATGAATACAAGCATTTAAAGCAGCACTGTGTCTAACTTATTTGTAAAAGAAAAGGAAATTGGAGGTTTAAAGATTTATAGAACATAAGGGGTACTTGGTGTGTGGAGGTTTAATATGTTGGCAGTGGATGCATACTTGCAAACATGATCTGTTGCAATATGAAGGTGCTTATCAAGTGTTGTTTTTTTTGCTTTGCATTCTGGGAGTTGTAGTTGCAGTTCTTTTTATTAGAAATGTTGGACTATAAGTAATAGAATGTACAGAAAAAAATAGGACTGGGTAAGCACCTGTAGATCGCAAACGGGTTATGTTAGCAAGTATTCATGTACTGTCAAGATATCAAATATGCACACAATAAGTGGTACTTAAACATGTTGTGGAAATGTTTTGCATCTGCTTTTTGTTTCTTTTATAAATAAGTTATACACAGTGCTGCTTGAAAGGCATGTATGCATTTTGCAATTTTAATTGAAATGGTCCTAAAAATAAAATGTTTGAAAAGCACAGCATTTTCCATTCCATATACATGTTATACTTTTGAATTGTAGTGTAGTCCTGTGTTTTTTTGTGTGTTTCCATTTTGGGAGTTGTAGTGCAAGATGTATTTCCTTTGTGATTTGTTTTAATTCTTTGTATACAATAGTGAAAGGTTTACACAGTGATGTTTGAATCAAAACACTAATAAAAATATGGGGAAAAATGGTGTTACAACTCACTGAGTGCAGAGAAAAAATACATGATTTATAACCAACTATAGGTTGGAATGGGTTATGTAGTTTGGTATGAATGTACTGCTAAAAAATTATCCTTAGCTTGTGCCACTATAAAACATTGTAGAAATCTTTTGAAGCTGCTTTTCCATGTTTGTATTAAATGTAGCACACAGTGTTGCTATAAATGCACATTTTGTAAGTTTCATGGAAATTATTTTAAAAAGAAGGATTTGTACATGAGCAGCATTGTAAGTAAGTGTGCTGAATGATGCAATGCATGGCATTTAGTACAGTGGTTGCAAAAGAGAATATGTTCATTGAGAAGCAACCCAATATATATATTTATGAAGGTGTTGAAAAAATTACTTGTAGGCATAGCTGTAATATGTTTTGTTAGATGCAGATCTTGTTGAATCTGGAATTAGAAATCTTAGACAGTTGCACAGTAGATTTTGATGCAGATGCCTTTCATGAATAGGATATATGTACACTTAGAGTTACATCTGAAGTGTTGAAGTGTTGAAGTGAGATGACAGTGTTAGGTGTAGAGGTTTTGGATGTGAATGGTGGATGGATGTGTGACTCTTTAAAAGCAGCCAATGAGGGAGTGTTGAGAACATGAAAGTCGAAAGGGTAGAAGGGCTGCCCCTGTGTTACGAGGTACGCGGACAGCGGGGTAGTCGGCAGCGGCACGTGCCAAATCCAGGTCTTTTGTGGATGGCTGCCATGGAAAGGGGACTGTGAGGATTAGCCAATCAGGTTTGCTGGGTGTGGTGGACAAGAAGAGAAGGTAGTAAGAGTTTTAATTGCAGGAGTGCGAGCAGTTGTAATGGCTATGGCTATGTGTTTCAGAAGGCAGACTCTGGGGGACTCTTCAATTCAGTCATGAAGGTACATGCTGGGAATCATGAAATCCTCTGCAATATTGGCTTGGCAGAAGTGGAAGTTTCCTGGCATTCAGTTTGTGGCTCAAATTGGGCAAGCTTGCTTTCCTTTTGTGAGAGTATGGCTCATTTTAAAAGTCCAGATATTGTGATTGTCCATTGTGGAGGGGACAGTTTGGGGTTTGTGACTCTAGTGCCTTTGCAAGCTGTGCTGAAGGATTTTTTTAGAAGCCTTATGCAGCTGTTTCCTGCTGCTAAGATTATTTTTTCGGAAATAAATTAGAGACGCACATGGAGATGTCCAACAAACGTTTTCAGTCCTCAAATTGAACAATCAAGACAGATTGTAAATAAAGATGTATCTTCTTTTTTTGTATGTTCTGGAATGTCATCTTTTTCAGAATGATAACGTCAATTCTAAGGGTGGGATTTTTTTTTATCCAGATAGAATTCACTTTACAAATATTAGAAAAGCAATTTTCCTTTATAATGTAAGGAATGCCTTGAAGAAGTTTTTAAAAGGAAATAAACAACATGAAAGCAAAAAAAGAATTTAAAAGGTGTTTGTTTACAAACCCCCTTAAAAAAGATTCTTTTCAGAGCCACCACTAAAGATTGAATAACTTACATTATGTTTAATTTCCCTACCTGCCCCATTCAATTGGACGATTGTGATAGTCCACGGACGGCACGCTCTAACATCCAGGTCTTTTGATACTGCCTGGCATGGAAATGGGACTGCAGAGGCTGCGGACAGCTAAGGTGTCCACGGTCATTGGAGGATCAGCCAATCAGGTTTCCTCAGTGTGGTGTATAGGAAGTGAGGCCATGGCAATGTCAGCAGGCAGAGTGTTTGGATTTTGGGGGACATTTGGGTCCACTGCATCAAGGTGTATGCTGAGCATTGTGGACTAACCAAACTTCTTGGATTATCTGAATTGGAAGTGTTCTGGTACGGAGTGCGTGCATGAAGTGGGTGGACTGGACCCATTTTGTGCAAATATGGTTGAATTGAAGCATCTGTACATTATTATCATTCATTGTGGTGGGAACAGTTTGGGGACAGTGATTGGAATCTCATTGCAGTTTGCAATGAAGAAGACTTTTGGAAAGTTGAAGGAAATGTTCCCTAATACCAAAATATTTTTTTCATAAACTGCCCAGAGACAGATGTGGATGCGTTCCAGTTCATTTGGTCTGCAAATGGAAAAAGCGAGGCGCAATGTCAATAAAGCTGTGTGTGGTTTTGTTTGTGATGTTGGGATGACATCATTCCATAATGAGAACATTAAATTTAACAGGGCCAACATTTTTCAACGATATGGTGTCCATTTAACTGATGTGGGTAATCAGATTTTTGTGTAAAATATTCAAAATGCTTAGAAGCAGTTTTTGTGAAAGTGAGAAGAAATTATGAATATTCGTAAAATGTTTTTGTAGTTCAGTTTGTAGAACCCCAAAAAATATATATATAAAAGCCACTACCCCGAAAAAATGATACTTTTAAGAGCCAAATCAAGTGCAATCATTCCAATTGTCCCAAGCCCTGTTTTTTCATTATTTTAGTATCTAAAATAAATAAATGATTATAAATATTGTACTTCTATGGTGTATGCTGCTGCCATTGCCTATGTTTATATACACCATTATAATATTTTATTTAGATGAGTACATTCTTTAATACATTAAGTAGTTCATGATAGGTCTCCTGATCACCCCTGACATCTTGTTACCAACAGAATAAACACAACCCCTTTTAGGGACTTTTCATCAAAATTGTGATGTCATCTTTGATGTCCTGGGTGTTAGTCTTAGCAGTGCAAGTGGTGGTTTGAGTTATGATTGCAAGTTTTTCGGTTTTACTTGTAACCATAATGTCCCTTTAACAATGTTTTTTCATTGAATTTCATAGGCTTTTATTAGTGCAACTTAACCATAATGTCCCTTTGACAAAGTTCTTTCAGTGAATTTCATGGGTTTTTACCAGTGCTCACTAATATCATACTTACCCTAATATAGCTACATTTTTGTTCAGTTTACAAAGTTTGATCTTAAGCAATGTCATTTCCCACCTTCTAGCATCATCTTTAACACTTCTATACACTTTTTGCTACTTTTTCCAATGTTTTTGTGTCCGTCAACATTTGCGGAAAGTTAGATACCTGTTAGCATATTCTAACTACATTAAAGGTTAGAAGTGTTTTGTCATAAAAGAAATGAGAAAGCGTATTTGAAGTGCTTTGTAATAAAATGTTTCCATAATAACTTACTAGAAAGTCTTAATTCTATTAAAGACACAGGCGAGCATTATGCTTCTCTTTCTTTTATTATTTATAAACAGAAAAAGCTCAGCAGCAAGAATGTATGCACCTTACTGAGAGCAAAGGTAACACACAAAAAGGTGCATTAAATATCACACGAACAACAAAAACTCAGTCTATAACTGTCCCAAGAACCAAAAAACTCAATTTCCCAGGAGGCTCCAACAAAGTTCACCAAGGGTCACCAGCATGTGACCTCAGACCACCAATAGGCATATAGCTGTCCATACAAACAGTCCTGTACATGATGTAGCTTCCTCTTTCGAAGCTGCGAACTTGGCTGCTCAAGAAAAAACTGATAGAATGAAAACTGCAACTGAAACCATCTTGTAGAATAAAACAGAAGCGATACGGAGATCAGAAGGACTTGTTTGTAGCCACTGCCGGATAGAGACAAATAACTAGAATTACTTCATGCTTATAACAACCCTAGATCCCCTTAAGGGGTGGGAGAGAAATCAATGTGTTATTCTGAAAAATACATAGTTTGCAAAAGGCAATAACCCCCCAAGCAATACCAATTAACGACTGCTCTCAAGCGTGACTTGCGCCGCTATTCCTCTCGCTGGGCGGGATAATGCTTGCCTCTGTGTCTTTAATAGAATTAAGACTTTCTAGTAAGTTATTATGGAAAGTCTTTACTCTATGTCAAGACCGTAGGCTCACATTATGCTTGTTTAAAGCTTACTTACCACAATAGATGCTGGCTGTTCTACCGGTTTCAGGTAGAATTGCTTAAGAAGTGACTTGCCTGCCCAGTCAGCCATCCTCATGATGTCTTCTAGGCAAACTCCAACTTGAAAGGCCTTGGAAGCCATTGCCCCTTCCACAGAGTGGGCCCCAAAGTGAAGGGTATCTATTCCTGCTTGAGTTAGGGTCCAACGCATCCAGCGTGCTAAAGTTGGGGCGGAAACTGTGCAGTTTACACAGAGCTATCAAGAACTGCCCGTTAGGAGAGGTCCTAAGAGGGGCTGTTACTTCCTCGTAAACTTTCAGGTATCTGACC
Organism: Ambystoma mexicanum; assembly: GCF_040938575.1. NCBI lineage: Eukaryota > Metazoa > Chordata > Amphibia > Caudata > Ambystomatidae > Ambystoma > Ambystoma mexicanum. The sequence continues at coordinate 268,859,165 of NC_090941.1, forward strand.
AAGCAAAGCTTGGGTTGTTCCCTAAAAGCAGGATAAGAAGTCACCCTTGAGTTGCATTTTGTCCTCCTATGTATATGGAACACAACACCATCAGGCCCGCTAGGTCGAGAGCTCCGACGTAAGAGACCCTCCTGCAAGAGACCAGGCAGAGCAGCATAGTAGGTTTGCCGGACAGGGCAGTACGGGATAACTCCCCATTATGGAGCCATGACAGAAAAAGATTGAGAACTTTGTTAACGTCTCAAAGCGTGTCATAGCGGGACGGAGGTGGAATTGTAAGTCTTATTAGTTTCAGTAATATGCAAATGGGGTGGTGCTCTCCTGCTGGAATTCCCTGAAGAGGTTGTGGCCGGCAGAAATTGCTGAGTGGTAGGCGTCGACTGTCATGTAGGTGAGGCCTCTTTCAACTAATGATGCTAGGAAATGTAGGATTTCCTCTATAGGTGCTGAAATCAGATGAAACCCTCTGTTTCTGCACCAGGTCCTCCAGGCTCTCCAAGAGTTGGAATAACTCTTGAGATTAGCGGGGGCCTAGCTTTCCTCGATGAGGGCGACCGCCATGCGCAACATGCCTGGGACTCTCCATCTTGACCTGAAATCCTCCAGGCCGCTAAGATCAGGGATCCGCTGAGGAGAAGGGGTGATGCTGCCCCGATGGTTCCAGTAGGAGATCTGGAAACTGGGGTAGAAAGATTGGAAAATCCAAAGAAATTTCCAGAAGAACTGGATACCAGGTCTGAGAGGTCCAGACTGGGGTTATGATGACCAGCTCTGTACGTTCCTGATGTGCCTTTCGCCAGGGTCCTCACTATCATGGCAAATGGGGGAAAGGCGTAATGGATCCCCTGGGTCCAATGCTGCAGAAATGTGTCTGTCGCTGCTGCTGCTGGATCAGGCCTCGAGCTGTAAAACTCTGGTAGCTGGGTTTTGAGCTGAAATGCAAAGTGGTCTATGGACATGGGACCCCAAACTCATTGGAGGCGGAGAAAAATGTCTCTGTTGAGCCTCCAATTGCTGTTTCTGTAGAATGGCGGGGGTGCCAGTCCGCTACCATGTTTGTCAGACCTGAGACATACTCTGCTGTGACGGAAATCCAATGTTCCAAACAGAAATGCCAAAAATATTTGGCTAACTCGGCTAGAGGCGTTGATTTGGTGACACCCAGATGATTGCTGTTACTTACTGCAGAAATGTTGTCCATCTTCAGCAAGATACAGCAAGTCGCTCTGCGTCTGGAAAAAGAGCGCACTGCGAAAGAGCCCGCGAGGAGCTCCAGACAGTTTATATGCATTTCCAGCTCCCGAGGAGACTAAGTCCCTACTGTGGCGACAGAACCGCATCTCGCCCAACTGGAGCGTCTGGCGTTTGATTCGATGACAATATCTGGGGTGGATCTGAAGATGGCTCTGCCATTCCAGGCTTCCATGTGAGTGAACCACCAGTTGAGTTCTGTTCTCGCGGAAGGCGAGAGTGTCAGACCCTGAGAGTAAGAGAGGCTTTGTCTCAGGTGCTGACCTTTGAGCCTCTGCAATACTCGGTAATGAAGAGGACCTGGAAAAATTGCTTGAATGGAAGTGGATAGGAGGCCTATTGCTCTTTCTAATGCTCAAAGAGATATAAGATCCCTCTGCAGGAGTCTGTGAATCTCCCATCGAGTCGAGTGTATCTTGTTTGCAGGAAGACAGAGCTGTGAATTCTGGGTATCCACCACGAACCCGAGAAACTCCAGATTCTTGGATCGACTGATGATTGATTTCTCCTAATTTATGAGGAAACCGAGACTGTGTAGCAGATCGATGGCCAGCCTGGCTTGTTGCTCTACCAGGGCTTGAGAATGCGCCATGAAGATGATGTTGTCTAGGTAGACTATTAGTCTCACACCCTGTTCTCTCAAACAAGCTACTACGTCCTTAGAAGTTTGGTAAAGGCCCAAGGTGCCAAGGAGAGCCCGAAAGGTAAATTTGTGCACTTCCAGTCTCGGTTTTTCTAGGAAAATCTCAGGTAGCTTTTGTGCGCCTGATGTATGGGTACTGCAAGATAAATGTCCGTCAGACCCAGGCGCACAAGCCAGTCGTTTGTTCTTAAAATGTCCCTTAGCATGTGAATGCCCTCCATCTTGCAAGGGCGGTAGACAATGAAAATGTTGAGAGCCCTTAGATTTATCACCGGGTGTACTTTCTGCTTCCTGTGAACTAAAAATATGGGGCTGAAGAAGCCACCCTGACTTGCGCAGGGGCGAATCGCTTGTTTCTGGTATAAGCTGTGGATTTCGCTGTCTAGTGCTGCCTCGTCTGCCTCCGACATTACAATAGGGGTGGGGCGGCATGCCTGGATGGGCTGAGTGAAGAACTCAAGATGCAGAGTCCCTGACCAAGGTGTCTCCTGACAAGGAATCCCATGCTCACGCAAAGAGAGCTAATCTACCTCCTATGGGCCTCTGCGGTGCGGGCGCTGCTATGGCTACACTGACCTGTGGAAGGTTGTTGTGCTGGATATCTCGTTACTCTTCTCCAGCCATGACCTCTTCCCCGCCCTCTCGAGGGGAAGAACATGTCCAAGCGGTCTTGCCAAGTGCTGTGCTGGTCCCTGGAGTGTTGAGGTCTTCGAATGAGAAATGGCCAAAGGAGCGACCTAGGCCTGAGCCTTGTCCAAAGCTGTAAAGGTGATGACAAACTTTGATATTTCTTTCATGAATGGGTCTCTAAAGAGAAAACCTTGGGCTGCTGCACCTAACTCAGTGTTTGCTAACTCCCCTAGTTTAGCATCAATTTCGAACAAGATGCCCTTCCGGCGTTCAGCCGATAGGCACAACTGGCAATCCCCAGTAAACAGAGTGCTCTTTGAGCCCAACCAGAAAGAATCACTGGATCGATGGGGTCACCAGAATCAATAGCCGCTTCAACAAGGTCCATTATTTTTGCCAGGGGATCAGTGATGCCAGGACTCTGTCCTGGCAGGACTTCCAGGTACGGTCAATGCCCTTCCTTGTATCCTTGGCATTCTTTCCCAGAAAAGTGATCATCTTGAAGTCTAACTCTGGGGTTAGAGCCACTTTCCCCGGAATTTCCGGGCGGGGACATTCTGCTCTCAGTCTGGCTCTAACATCTTTATCAAGAGGCTTGCACAGCCTGGTCTTGATGTACTCTGTTGTTCTTGATGATGGTCCCAGTCGGTAGATCTGGCGTGCACTAGATCTTCTGGCGTAAACATCCCCTTAGAAGGAGACTGTTCCCCGGTCGTCTTCTTGGTTATGGTGGCTGCTGCAATCCCGAGGTTGAGGGTCAAGACCTTATGGCCTGAGTGTCCTCGTCCGAGGAGGAGGGGGACTCGTAGACCCCCTTCTCTTCGTTGTCTGTGCCCTGTCGGTATCCCTCCAGGCTTGAGGGTCTAGCAACCCTGTTGTCTTCCTCAGGGTGAAAGGGTCCATCGAGAGAAGGAGTTTCCTTCCTGTTCATAAAGGCCTTTTTCAGCCTGGTGAAGGCATCTACGATGGCAGCAGTGGCTGTTTCTGGCTGGCTCGGGGGGTCGGAGAGCCGGAATACATCCCCCAGTTGAAAGGTGCTTCCTCTTTTGTGTCTTTTTCCTCCCAGGCAGAGAGGTCTCTTGCAGATGTTCCTCCATGCTGTCTAGGTGCTGCTGAATAGGCAGGAGCATCTCAGACACGGCCCTCTTGATGCTGGTTTCGACAGAGGATCCCAGTACTTTTTTGAGGCTGTTTCCCATTGCCACTTCATCAATTTGATAGCACTCCTTCTCTTCCTCTGACCGATCCTGGTCTGCTTGAGGGAAGTACTGAGCTGCCATAATGTGAAAAAAACTTAAAGCACCTTTCTCAACGTTTTTTTTATTTTTATTTTTTATTTCTTATATTATAATTTTTATCCTGTGGGCAACAGACGTCTTTCTCTCAAGCCCACTGTATTGTAGCAAAAGGGAGGGGTGCTTAAGATACACTGTCCTCCTCTTTTCTGATTAATTTTTTTCAATCTCGCATCAACCAAACAGTATGACACCAATAGTTTTGTCATAGTAGATGATACATTAGCCAAATATAAAATAGTTGAATGTTCTTTGACTTCAGATAATGTCATAGCAGCATCAATGTGTCCCATTGAAATGACATATTAATAGCTCTTGTTAGAAGCTAATCTGGTTTAAAGCAGTGAATATTTAACACCTTAAAATGGCTGTCTCATATTACCTACTTTTTCTAAGAATTCTTCTACGTAATAGCTTTATTTCAGAAATAATGCATTCCTTAAAAGCACATTAAAAGTAAAAAAAAACTAAAACAAAAAAGCAATAAACTAAGTCTAGAAAATTGAAAAAGAAAATAAGATATAAGTAAACAATTTAAGTTTTAAAGCCTCCTAGATGTGGGATGATTCAACCCACTTGTTGCTCTGCCATGCAGCGTCACTGTGTTTTGATGGTGCCAGAAACATCAAAATGGCCGCAAAACCCTTGTGCACATCAAAACCTATGAAAATCGCACACTGCAAAGCACAAAAAGATGGCTGCCCAAACTGCCATGCATGTTGTCAGTGGGGGAAAGGAGATCACACTCCTGACATATGTCACTGGGCTCCAAAACAAGTGAAAGTGTGGTACAAAGGGAAAAACAGTGCTCTGCAAAAAGAAATCCAAAATCTTGCTTTAAATCCTTATTCTTTGTTGCTGAAACTGCAAAATGCCGGTACAAAACACCCTCAAACATCCAAAATTATTGCTAGGTGCTACAATTCACTTAGTTCAAGAAATCAATGTGAACTTACCATATCCTGAACATCTGAGAGTATGAAGAAACATCCACAGCAAAAGTTGCCTGCCTGTTGAATCTGTCAAAATCTGGGTGCATTACCCTCAGCCGCCTCAATGACAGCTATCAGAAGCCTGCATGATGAACTTTAAACTTGTATAAACTTAAATGAAATGTTTACTATCTAAGTGGCCTGTTACTGAGAGTACCCTATGTTGAAATTGTTTGAGCCCATGGTTTAAAATCTGGAATAAGTGTTCTAGCTGCTAGTTTGTTTTTAAGCTAAGGAAAAATGCAACAGAATTAACATTTAAATTTAAGTCTGGCTAAAAGCCACCCAAACTGGAATAACAGCTTTCCTCACAGAGGCAAGGCCTCTCCCTCCAGATTCTCTCCAGCAGGAAATCACACCTAAGTGATGATTATAGGGTGGGGGAAGAATTTGGTCTGCAGTGGGGAAGAAGACAATGGACATCCTCCAGCTAAAGGAAATGCGAGGCGTGAAGGGTCGTAAATGGCCTCTGCTAAGGAACAAACAGGGAGGAGATGTTCCTGGGTCCCAGGGAGAGACCAAAGGGGTGGAGCTAAACAACCATGTTTGCTTAACAAGGACAAAAGACACATTGGGCCTCATTACGAATCAGACGTTAAGGGGTTAACGGCGCCGTAAATGGCGCCGACCCTTAACGCCTGATTCCGAGGCCCCTTAGCGCCATGGAGTTAAAATCCATGGCGCTAAGGGACCTTGATGCTAATTACGCCACCGTAATTTACAGTGGCGTAATTAGCGCCTTCCCCACTCCCATTATGTCCTATGGGGCAAAAATGGGAATGGGGAAGAGTAAAATGGGAAATGGGGATTTACCGCCCCACTCACCTTGGAATGGGGCGGTAAATCTGCATTCCACCATGGTGTAAACGTAGTTTACACCATGGTGGTAAGGGTACGACCCAGGCGGTAACTTACCGCCTGGGTCGTAATGAGGCCCATTTTAAAAAGACTGATAATTTACTATGCAAAATTGTGCAAAATATGGAAATAACAGCATTGTTAATGTAATTTTTGGAGGCACGGGTGAAAAGGCGTCAGAACTCTGTGACATGTTCTGTGAAGAAACGGTGGAAAATGTGATATTGCACAAAAGGCATTTCTGATAGAAGTCTGAAACTTTATACACGTATGCCCATGTTCAACGCGCACATTTGTAGAAATTTGCTCCTAAATTGGACATTGTGTTCTGGATGAAAAGGGCAAAATTCTGTGAAAGGCAGACACAAGATCCCACAGCGACGGGGCTTGGTGGAGTATCTGCTACACAAAATATGTAATCTGTATATATGATTGTTATAGAGGTTGCACATGTGGAAATATGTATTGTACCAAAAGTAGATTTTGTATTCAAGGAGCTAGGGGTGGATTCTAAACCTCATAAACCCACACCATAAAGGTGACACCCTGTTTTTCTCCTCCGGTCAAGGAAGAGAGGAGACCCTGACCAATCCTTGTCAAAGGGGCGAGCTTAGGATAAACCAGCAAACACACCTTTTTATCATAAGCATAAATAGAGACAGCAGAGGGAAGAAAAAGACACAGACAAATTCACCCACTATCTGAATGCTGGTGGAGCACCCTGCTGCAGAACTATCCATCTTACTTGCTCCAGACTACAGAAACTTGGCAGAAGCAGAAAGGCCCATTGCATAGCTGAACGATTTTCAGCTAGGCCTTAAAATTTTCAGAATCAGAACCAAACCTATAAACCTAAGGGGAACATCAAACATACAGCCGGGCAGTGCTGTACTGCTTGCCTGCTGAAATATTTATCATCAGAACCAAAAGATCCAATCCAGTCCTGTGCCGTGCTGTGACCAGAGCCATTGCAGATCCGATCCAGTCTTGTGCCATGCTGTGAACATACCCAATCCAATCCGATGTGCCCAGCTATCTATCCCAGAACCAGACTCCCTTCTCTGACCAGAAATCTTAACAGACCAGAATCCTGACGGTTCCGTGTAAAAACATATCTAGTGAGTATCTATAGATAGAACTGTTTCACTAGCATATGTACTGTCCATAGTTAATCCCTATCTTAAGCCCATCCTATCTTGTCTTCAGAACCTGATATTGTTAGGAGTATTTTTGAATTGTCAGTACTTTTCTTGCGCTGAATTTCTCTTATTTGTATTCTAAAATCGTAAGTCGTTGGTGTTATGAGTAACTAAAGTGATTCCCAGAAAGAAATTGGGTATCCACCACGTGAAGGGTTCCCTAGCCAGGAACTGGGGAGATTCATGTGTGGCATTCTCTTTTTCTATAGTCATAATCTAGTGTAAGAAATCCCATTTGTCTTTTAAAAGTGCATTCCTGCTTCCCATTCTTGCGCCTGTCTCGAAAAATGACCTCCACTAAAACATCCATAAATCATTCAGTTTTTGTGCTAGAAACAGAATTTAAACTTCTGATTGTAGCTAACTTCCACAGCTTTAATTTGCATCTAACACCGCATCCCAAATCTTCTCCTGTAATCGTGATTATCGTGCGCTGAAAAGTTTGCCACGAATTTAGTTTTAGGGAAATTCTGACACGTGTAAAACAGCTTTTGATTCAGTCCAACCTCAATGTTAAGATTTCAAATTGTTTCTTAGTATCAAATCATTGCTAGTGTTGTGTGCAAATATCCAAAGTGGCTCCCATAAGAATTTAAACAATTTCTGCAATTTAAACCATATTTAGTGTTTTTACCCAATCCATTCTCAAGATAACTTTAAAACCATTTTGACCGCTTGCCAATCAATTCTGTTTTTCTCTTGTGTTGCTGGGGGGGGGGATTGGGATTGTTATTTTGTTTGAATTCTGCCATTCTTGAATACCTGCTCTCTCTACTCCTATCTCTTTATATTGCCTATTGGGGGTTGAGGGGTGTGCAGGGGGAACTAGTAACCACTCTGCTATTTGATCTGAACACACACAAAAGTATTATTTCTGTGCTGAATTGTTTTGCTCACTATTACTCCTTGTGTATTAAAGAGATTCTTTAGTGTTAAATCAACTCATTGGTGATCATTGTATGCCTATTAAAACATAGTGTGATTGAACTGTAACTACATAAATAAATATTTTACCTTTGCAAACCAGCCTGATTCCTGGTTCAGTGTGACCATGGGGGTTCCAAGAGAAGGGTGTGATATGAGTGGTACATCGTTCAGAATAAAATAGCTTTTAGACAACAATAAATAAGGATGTCAGTTGTGCATTACACGCTAGGTGTTAACTTAGGTGTGTGCCGGATTGAAATCACTTACAAATTGGGGGCTCGTCCGGGATCCCGAATTAGACATTCCACTTGTGACAGTCTAACACAGCGTGCTAACTGACGGGGTACATACACCTTGTTGGGCTACCTCAGTGTGCTACACTGTAAAAGCACCCTTCAATAGAAGTATTCAAAGGAGTTGGGGCTGTTTTGCAAAGGTAAAAATAACCCTGAGCTAAGTCAGAAGGAAATTAATAATTGTGGAATGGCAACCCCAGTGGAAATTAATATGGCAAAAGAACACTTACTGCACAAATTGTTTGTCAGGGGTGAATGGGTTGAGCAGGATGAGAATTTTTGGCTGCAGGAAATCAAACAACAGGCCACTGCTACATAATTAGATAGATGGCAGGACCAGGGTCCATTACATCAGGCACTTAGTGAACTATATATGCCCCCAAGGGTAAAAGAAGAGCAATGTAAAATTGCCAAAATAGCGGCGTACTTGTACCTCTACATTGGAGATATGCAGGAAAAATATGCCGAAAACCTAGACCTGGCAAAAAGGCAAGTACAATCCCTAGAGAAGCCCCAAACTGATCTGGACTCTGCAGAGTAAAGGCTACAAAAGAGCCAAGAATCAGAGAGTGAAACCAGACAGTACCTGACAAAAGTAAAAGAAGATCTGGATCTTCTGCCGCAAGAAAGGGTAGAGCAAGACACCAAATTACTGACACTGCAAAAAGAGTGTCAAGAAAGGTTGGACTCTTTAAAACAGAGCCAACAAAAACTGGCACAACAATTAACTTTTAATAGAGTTTGCGCAGAACAGATGGTCATTTTACAAGACCAGATAGACCAATTAAAAGAAGAAAATAATAAATGTATTCTTAAAGACCTTGAATCCCAAACAGAGTTCGATGAAGAGCACCAGAAAGCTGATGCATTCAAAAAACAGAGGGACGACCTGGCTGCACAGAGGGGTACTCTCATTCAGGAAAAGAATGCCTTAGGCCAGCAAGTCAGCCATTTAAAAACCAAGGTGGACGAAAATCACCTGGCCCTTCAGGGACTGGGTGAACTCAAAATGGACTATGAAAAGCTGTTCGAGCACACCAGGAGGGTGGAAGATGCTCTGGCAAAGAATGATCAGGCTAGGAAGGATCAGACTCAGGAGGTGAGCCTCCTGCAGCAAAAACTGGCCAAATACTCCCAAATCAGACAGGAAGCACAGAGAGACAATGAGGCTCTCTGTGAGAAAAATTACGGGCTCCATAGACAAATAGCCATGCAGGAACAACTAATAGAGACCAGTAAGGCCTTAATAGAAGAACAAAAGGGTCAGATCCTTGCATGCCATCTGGGAGTAGGGGCTGAGAGAGATGAGGTCAGATGGTAGAGGGAAACCCCTGAGTATAACCTCAGGAACCCTGGCACCAGAGACCGTAATCTATTCAATTCCGTGGACTCTGCCACCCCCATGTCCAGTGGCTCACATGATCCAAGGGCCATGGGGATGGTAGACTTCAACCCAATGGGGAATATGGGGCTAATAGGTCACTGCCTCCCAGATGGATGGACGGGCATCTATTTTCAGGTTCCCAAGTACTAGGGCCATCTTCTCTGATCCGGGAGACTCCAGTGACGTGAGAATCAGAGAAATGGATCCTCAGAAATATAACTTACACAGAGATCAGATGGTAAGATTTGGTGGGGAATTCCATGAGAGTAGGCCCACTAAGAGCATACTAAAAACCTGTTCACAGTAAGAACAGTGGGGGAGTACTCAACCAATCCGGGGAGCAAGGAAGAGTCAGAAGACTCTTCTGAGCGCCACATGACCCTAGGAAATAGGCCCCCACATTTGACAGCCATTCCCAAGCTTGCAGAATCCGGGAGAGTCTATAAGACAAGACAGCCACCTCTGGTAGCAGTGCCTCTGAGTCAGAGGATGAGAGGACTAGGGTGACCCGAACTAAAAAGACAAACAAAGTAAAGAGGGCTTTAGTCAAGGATCCCCTGAAACAAATAACAGCTATTAGGAGCGTCATCACGCCCTACCACAAAAATGCTAAATATTCGGTTTGGGAGCATCTTGAATTATTTGAACAGATGATGGAGACTTTCCATCTGAAGGACAGCCAAAGCTGTATTCAGTATGGAAAGTGGACATTTTCTCCGGAGTACTCCAGCTTTTTTGCGGGGCTGGAGCATCAGAAACATTCCAGATGGTCCACCTATAGGGCGGCCATCCTGAAACATTTTTCCATTCATAGGAACCCTCAAGAGGCTTGCAACGCAGCCTACAACTTACAATGTGGGGAATACCAGGCCCCACAAGAATCTGTTCAGGAATTGAAACGCGCCTTTGCGCAGACCACTAGAAGGGTGCGTGCGGACAGTAAGGAATTTGTGAACACCTTCTTTCGTGCTCTCCCTAAGTATATTATGACCCAGCTAGTGAGGGACTTTCATGAGAAAAGATCACTCGACTGGGTCATTGAACAAGCAACGCGCATCTATGAAGTACAGAAGCCATTGGAAAATAAAATAGTAGCAAAAACCCCAAAACAACCAACACTCCTGCTGCTGCTAAGGTGGCAGAGGTGAAGGTTGCCCCCATTTTAGATCTGGAGATGAGGGGCCCTAAGAACCTTCCCACACAGAATCCAACCAACGCCAAACCCAGAAGGCCCTCGGGTCAATACCAAACAGGGAGCCAGGGAGGTAACCTGACAAATGGGACCCCTAACTCCCCTGACTACATCAGCCCGCGCTACAAGGGAAATAGACCCATCCTGGGCTATGTGTGGACTCCTCCAGCCCAAGTGGGGGGGTCCAACCAAACAGCAGGAAACCCAGGAAACTTCCCTCCTCACTTTCCCCACGAGGTTAGTAATCCCCCAAATGCCGGACCAAATTTCTTTCCCAGGTACCAGCCAAACTTCAACCCCCAAAACAACCCATCCTCCTTTCCCCACTCTCATGATCAGCAGCCCAGAATCAGAACCAGGAAATCCCAAAACTCCCCCCCTATCTAGCTGTCCCCTTTTTCTTACAGGTTCCCAAGATCCCAAACAAAATCCTTCCCAAATCCCCTCTTCGTCGGGATACAAAGCATGGAAGTTAACCCACCAGTTGGCCAAAATGTGCATTATCTTTGCCCCCTTGAGGAAAAGGAGGGAAGATTTAATGTATCGGTCCAAATACAGGGGCAATGTACAATTTTGGCACTGGTGGACACTGGATCCCAAGCTACCCCTCTGTCAAAAAGGGCCTTTGATCAACTGAATTCAGGAAGGGTGAAGAAGTACCAAATTCCTCTCACCCCTCTTCCTGGACCACTTCAGAACTTCAACGGGAAGGAAATTCCTGTCGAGGGGACTGTGGATTTAGACATTAAAATTGGCCGACACAAGGTGAAGCACCCGGTCATAGTTGTGACTCAAGAGGACACACCTTGTTTACTAGGGAATGACATCCTGCGTAGGTTGTCTCCCCTCATATATTGTGTAAACAAGGTCCTCTGGACCCAGACCAGCCGACCAATAAAATTGAAACATAGTGTCAACCATGTTAGTTTAAATGGCACATGCCACATGGTTGAACAAAAACCTGACCAAATAGAATTTCACTTCCAGAATAATCAAATCCCAGACGTGACAACAAACTGGTGATGTGGAGTCCTCTCTATTTCTGAAAATCAACCTTCCTTCCGGTCTAAGGTGGCATTCCACACTGGAAGGAAACACTCTGAAATTCTATACAAATTCACAATCAGAAAATCCCATTCCTATAGTCCAAAAAGATGAGAAATCAGCTCAAAGTTTGGCTGATATTCAGCAAATTGGAGAGCAGTTGTTCATCCCTATTCAGTTAAATGAGGGGAAGGACTCTGTTCTCGCCCGAGTGTGTGTGAACAATGGAAAGAGCTTCATCAGCGAGGCCATGTTCCACAAACTCCCAAAAGATGCAGCCATTCCCACTTTTAAACTGTTAGACAAATGGGAAATGGACCTGGAAACACCCAATTCCAAACATCTCCTGACTAGCAGGTGTATACTCAAAATGTCCATAGGCAACAAAGCATAGTCCATAATTGTTGGGTCGTGCAAGATGTCCCTGCTGCATTTTATTTAGGCAGTGACATTCTCAATCGCTTTGCCAATTAGTTTGGACCTAATAAACTTCAAAGTTTGGTCCCGATTAGCGGGTAATCCTATGGACTTTGATGACCCAGAGAAAGCATTTTGGTCAGCACAACTGCTGCCATATGCAGTTGAAATTCAGATTGGAGAGGAAGTCACCTTCCCAGAACGGACCCGACAATTCTCACTGGAAGTAAAAATTAAAAGAGGACAGAAACTAAAAAACACTGACGCCTATGTCCATCTTAATGCTCATTTCCAACAGCATGGGTTGAGGGTAAACCCAACAACATTAGTCAGCATAGAACACAACACCATTCCAAGAGAGGTGGATAACAGCGACCTAAGAGTATCACTCTGGCCGCAGGCACCATTATTGGAATGGCAGTTGATGACCAGCATTTTTCCATAGATTTAGGTAATTAACTGTTAGGACCAATCCCCAAGGACTGTTTTGGCAGTGATGGCGATGATGACACAACACCAGAAAGGATCTTCACCTGGCATGGGGGGAATTTCCTGGTGTACTCTTCCTGCCCTTATGGTAAGGAAGCTAGGACCTGTGACTTCAGGAGGGATGAGGTGATCTTTAAAGTCCATGAGAACTGCCTTCGCCACCTGAAGCCATCAGGCCAAATCAGCACTTTGACAAGGGACTTCTCCACCCAGCTGGAGGAGGCCACTGAGATAGCCAAACCGGAAGTCTTTCCGGGCTTCAGGCAGATGGTTGAAGAGAGAGTCAACCTAGCTGATGCCTGTGAGACTCTGGAGCAAAAGCAGAAATTGAGACAAGTTTTCTTAGGTTTCAAGATCTCTTTGCGGTGGACTCATATGACTGTGGTCGCACCGACATTAACAAAACAACAATTCCCGTGGACCCTGGCATGACTCCAGTGTTTGTTAGGGAATATCGCTTGCCTCTCGCATCAATGGAATCTCTTACTGAAATAAATAAGAACCTTGAGTCCCGTGGGATAATTCGTCCAGTCCACAGCACCTTCAATAATCCGGTGCTGGGGATTTAGAAACCTAACGGCCAGTGGAGACTCTGTGCTGACCTAAGGGAGCTCAACAAACGGGTCCATACTTCCCGATGACTTCTTCCCTACATTGACCAAGGGCTGGCCCAGATCCAGGGGTCACAGGTATTCACTGTAATTGACCTGATCAATGAGCACTGGACTGTACCTGTCAGTAGGGAGGACCAATACAAGCTCCCCTTTACCTTTGGGAGGCAGCAGTACACGTGGACCCAGACTCCCTTCGGATACACCAACTCCGGCAATGAATTTAACATCTTTCTACACAAGGCCATGCCCGACTTGGGTGAAAGGGGTAACCTGGCCTATGTAGATGATGTTCTAATCAAAAGCTCAACTGTGGAGGAACAGATAGCGGAGATCCGTTATGTCCTGACACAGTTGAGGGCTGCCGGAGCAAAACTTTCCCATCAAAAGGCACAGTGGTGCAGAACTCGTGTGAATTTCTTGGGGAATGAGATAACCCCTCAGGGTCTCTGTCCCCAGGAAAAAAAAGTGGAAGCCCTCCAGAAAATAATAGACCCCACAACTCTGCGGGAATTAAGGAGCCTCCTTGGACTAACTAATTACAGCAGAAAGTTCATTGAGGACTACGTAGAGATCACAAGACCCCTGATCCATCTTTTGAAGGGGGAGGTCAAGTGGGAGTGGGGTCCAGAACAAGCCGAGGCAGTAAGACAACTCAAAAGAAGCCTCTCACAAGTGCCTTGTCTAGCTTAACCTGTCAAAAACAAGGAGTTCTTCTTGGAGGCAGGGTTGTCAAATACATGCTTGACTGCAGTATTATATCAAAAGCATGACAAGGTCAATAAAGTCATCTCCTATGCGAGTAAGACTTTATCCTCTGTGGAGGAAAAATTCAATGATTGTGAGAAGGCACTCCTGGCAGCGGTGTGGGCATTGAAGAATTACCGCCCGTTTATCCAGGGGGAACACATCATAGTGGAGACTCCTCACCAACCTTTCCAATATCTTCAGAATGACAGAATCCGGGCCGGAAATGTGAGTAATTCCCGAATTACTTCCTGGGTTCTGTCAATGCAAGGCTTTCCTGTGGAGGTCAGATATGGCTAAAACAAGAAGAGTCCCCTTGCGCAATATCTGGCTGACTTGCATGATTGTGCCAGAGAGAACTGGCTCGAGGATGAAAGTCTTAAAATCAAGGACAACATGGAGGCATACCTTAATTCCCCACACAAAGTCTCTGAAGAACACTAGTGTGAGGGAATGTCCACTTTCTATGTGGATGGGTACTCCTACCATGTTGACAACAACAGGAAAAAGAAAGGTGAATGGTGCCCCAGAACACTCAGCTGGGTTCAAAATCGGTCCTTAAAGTAGTCAAGTGGCAGAGCTGATGGCTGTGCATCAAGCCATCCTCACTGCTGTCCAACACCAACTCCACAAACTGGTCATAATCACAGATTCAGATTATGAACGGAACGGGTGCGTGGAGCACCTGGTTAACTGGAAAACCAGTGGCATGCTATGTGCTAATAACAAACCATTGAAACATTGCAATTAATACAAAATATTGATGATCTGGTCACCTTGAATGGGATGACCATTTACTGGAAAAAGATCAAGGCTCATTCAAAAGTAGAGTGACCAGACAAAACTGGAAATGACCTAGCTGATCAGCTGGCCAAAATGGAGCCATCCAAGGGGATCTAAATCCAGGTCACTGCTATCACTAGGTCCAAGACAAATGCTCACAATGAACTCTCAACTGCACAATGGAGTAAGGTGACGCCAGATGCTGATTTGATTACGGCTCAAAAAGGGGATCCAATAATTGGTAAGTTTTATCAACACATTGAGGACCCTGAGATCTTCCCCTGATGGATACCGATTACATAGGGATAGAGGACCTCAGAGTGTTGATGAAATGTCCAAAAATTATTTTCTGAATCCTAGACGGTTTGTTTGTGAGGAGATCCATAGCTGGCCATGACCAGTGGGTGGTCCCCACCTCATTCCAAAGCCTGATACTAAGTCACGCCCATGATGTGGCCACAGCCGGTCATCGGGGGTTTCATGGGACACTATAAATCTTGCGAGAGGTTGCATACTGGCCACACATGGGGCAGGACTGTGACCAATACTTGAAGGGATGTCTTGTGTGTGCACAATTTCAGCAAACATCACTCACACACTGTGCTCCCCTCCAAAAGAGGGGGATGACACTGCCTTGGTCAGATTTAGAAGTCCATTTTATCGGGCCCAGGATTCGCTCCTCTAGGGGGAACAAGTACATGTTGACCGTGACATACTTGTTCACTAAATGGGTGGAATGTCTCCCGGCCCCAAATTGCAAGGCAGAAACAGCAGCTGCCCTGATGATCAATCACATCTTCTTGCATTTTGGACTACCCCAAAGGATTGAGTCCGACCGAGCTATCCACTTCACTAGCGAAGTGATGACAAAGATGTGGGAGATACTTGGGTCAAAAGGAAACTACACATTGCCTACCGGCAAGCCTCTAGTGGTGGAGTTAATAAATAAAACAAGACAATTGTGAGCATATTTAAAAAGTTTGTGGCAGATTCTGGGCCAAGTTGGGACATTCAATTACCTCTTGTCCTGATGGCCATCAGATATTCCCCTTCTTCTGCATAAAAAATGTCTTCATTTGAGCTGATGATTGGACGAAGGATGGTGGTTCCCCAGCATCTGCTCTACAAAACCCAAGAGCAGACCTTGATAAATGCCTCCACAACTCATGAGTATGTTGAGAATCTGAGAAAACACCTTCAACATGCTTTTTCCTATGCTCAGCGGAATCTAGAAAGATCTGCAGACGGTATGAAGACCCACTATGACCTTAAAACAACTAAAAAGAATACCAAGTAGGAGACCGGGTCTACTTGTACAATTTCCAAAGGAACCAAGCCAAACTGCGCAAATTCCCCCCTACTTGGCGGGGTCCTTTTGAAATTGTAGACAGAATCTCACCAGTCGCTTACAAAATCTGCATCCCCAAGGGCAGTTTGGCAGAAGGGGAAGACAAGTGGGTCCAAATCAACCAGCTGAAGAGTTGCCATCCCAGGCATAATTTGTGGCAAACAGAGGAGCCAACTGGAAACCCAGAGGGGGACATTCCGGATACCTAGAAAATTCCAACAGTTAAAACCATTCCATCTGTTAAAATTATTAGGACTTACAGGCGGGGACATTGTAAACTGTATTCAATTAAGGCATCTGCCCCGCTACATAAATAGTAGTGGGGAAAATTCCATAACCATGCTCTGTTCTGTCTCATAGCACTGAAACCAAGGATTCTAAGTACCAAGGAGGACCACTCGGGGACTGGGAGGAAAGACCCAAGGAGCCTGGAGTATCGCTCCATACTCCCATCCAGAACCGGCCAGGAGAACCTGTCGATTCAGCACTGATGGGAGAAGCAGATGACTTTCTCCACCTGGACCAAAGAAAGAATGAACATCCCAATCTCCCGACTTCCCCTTGACGGGCGGTGAACCTCAAGTCTTGAGGGGGGCTCTGTGGAATGATTCAACCTACTTGTTATTCTGCCATGCGGCATCACTGTGTTCTGATGGTGCCAGAAACATCAAAATGGCCGCAAAACCCTTGTGCACGAAAAAACTTATGAAAATTGCGCTCTGCAAGGCACAAAACGATGGCTGCCCAAACTGCCATGCATGTTGTCAGTGGGGGAACAGAGATCTCACTCCTGACATTTGTCACTGGGCTCCACAACAAGTGAAAATGGGGTACAAAGGGAAAAGCAGTGCTCTGCTAAAAGAAATCCAAAATCATGCTTTACATCCTTATTCTTGGTTGCTGAAACTGCAGAATGACGGTACAAAACACCCTCAAACATCCACAATTATTGCTGGGTGCTACAACTCACTTAGTTCAAGAATTCATTGTGAAATTACCATATCCTGAAAAGCTGAGAGCATAAAGAAACATCCACAGAAAAAGTTGCCTGCCTGTGGAAACTGTCAAAATCTGGGTGCAGTACCCTCAGCCGCCTGAGTGACAGCTATCAGAAGCCTATAAATATCAAAAAAATCAGGATGAGAGATCCTACAAGCAGTTGTGTGGTTCTGAACATATACATTTATTTCAAACACACAGGATTTTTTTTAATGAATTCTCAATTATTTTAAAGAACTTTCGATAAGCACAAAAGTAAGTTGACAACAGACAGGTTGTGATTCTATACAGTGGAAATACAGGATAAATATCAACCTCTATAGTGTAGAGGTAAAAATCCACACAAGGGCACAGTCACATATGATAGTAGGATGGACCTACAGTTGAAGCAAAGTGCCCCCGGGACAGAAAGTAGTCCAGGGTATGATTAACACAGGGTGTACACAACAAAATCTACAGAACATACACAAAGGGGAGTTTTAGCAGTTGTGTCACAGGAGATCGACACAGGTGTGTTTCGGCCATGTGGGGCTGGATTAGAGCCTGTCTGGGTGTTGGCCTTCATCAGGATTGACACCAGATGTGGTGCTGTCCGAAAAATCTGCTGCTGCATTAGCATTTGGGTGCTGTGTTCTGACAATCCTTAATAGTTGTTGGATTGTAGGTGCGAAATGCACTTCAGATTAGCAGTGGGTTCCTGATGGCTGGGTTTGTCTCAGGATCCCGGGGCTGGAAAAGGGCCTGGATGGGTCCCAAATCGCAAATCGGATGGTACATTTCGATGCTGTGGACTCCATGGTAACGTTTGTACCATCAGGAACCCTCGGCTAACCTGAAGTGCATTTTGCACCTACATACCAACGACTATTGAGGATTGTCAGAACACAGCACCCAACTGCTGATGCAGCAGCAGATTTTACGGACAGCACCATGAAGGCCAACACCCAGACAGGCTCTAATCCAGCCCCACATGGCCGAAACACACCAGTGTCGATCTCCTGCGACACAATTGCTAAAACTCCCCTTTGTGTATGTTCTGTAGATTTTGTTGTGTAAACCCTGTGTTAATCATACCCTGGACTACTTTCCCTCCCGGGTGCACCTTGCTTCAACTGTAGGTTCATCCTACTATCATATGTGACTGTGCCCTTGTGTGGATTTTTACCTCTACACTATAGAGGTTGATATTTATCCTGTATTTCCACTGTATAGAATCACAACCTGTCTGTTGTCAACTTACTTTCGTGCTTATCGAAAGTTCTGTAAAATAATTGAGAATTCATTCAAACAATCCTGTGTTTTTGAAATAAATTTGTATGTTCAGAACCACACAACTGCTTGTAGGATCTCTCATCCTGATTTTTTTGATATTTATATGTGTACCCACCTGGGTATATCAGGACCCCGCCAGGCACCCTAATATTTACTTAGCTATCAGAAGCCTGCATGATAAACTTTAGACTTGTATAAACTTAAATCAAATGTTTACAATCTAAGTGGGCTGTTACTGAGAGTAACCTATGTTGTAATTGTTTGAGCCCATGGTTTAAAATCTGGAATAAGTGTTCTAGCTGCTAATTTGAAATCACAAATTTGTTTTTAAGCTAAGGAAAAATGCAACAGAATTAACATTTAAATTTAAGCCTGGCTAAAAGCCACTCAAACTGGAATAACAGCTTTCCGCACACAGGCAAGGCCTCTCCCCCAGCTTCTCGCCAGCAGGAAATTACACCTTGGTGATGATTATAGGGTAGGGGAAGAATTTGGTCTGCAGTGGGGAAGAAGACAATGGACATCCTCCAGCTAAAGGGAATGTGTGGTGTGAAGGGTCGTAAATGGCTTCTGCCAAGGAACAAACAGGGAGGAGATGTTCTTGGGTCCCAGGGAGAGACCAAAGGGGTGGAGCTAAACAACCATTTGTTGCTTAACAAGGACAAAAGACATATTTAATCACAGTATTGTTATTGTAATTTCTGGAGGCACGGGTGAAAAGGCGCCAGAACTATGTGACATGTTCTGGGAAGAAACGGCGGAAAATGTGATATTACACAAATTGTATTTCTGATAGAAGTATGAAACTTTATACACATATGCCCATGTTCAACGCGCACATTAGTAGAAATGTGCTCCTGAATTGGACATTGTGTTCCGGATAAAAAGCGCAAAATTCCCTTAAAAGCAGACGCAAGATCCCACAGCGACAGGGCTTGGAGGAGTATCTGCATCCCAAATCCACGTGGTTCTCCCGTAATTGCGATTATCGCGCGCTAAAAAGTTTTCCGCGAATTTCGTTTTAGGGAAATTCTGACACGTGTAAAACAGCTTTTGATTGCGTCCGACCTCCATTTTAAGATTTCAAATTGTTTCTTAGTATCAAATCATTGCTGGTGTTTGTGTGCAATGATTCAAAGTGGCTCCCATACAAATCTAAACAATTTCTGCAATTTAATCCATATTTAGTGTTTTTACCCAATCCATTCTCAAGAAAACTTTAAAACCATTTTGACCGCTTGCCAATCAATTCTGTTTTTCTCTTGTGTTGCTGGGGTGGGGGGAATTGGGATTGATATTTTGTTTAAATTCTGCCATTCCTGAATACCTGCTTTCTCTCCTCCTAACTCTTTACATTGCATATTGGGGTTGAGGGGTGTGCAGGGGGAACTAGTAACCACACTGCCATTTGATCTGAACACACACAAAAGTATTATTTAAGTGCTGAATTGTTTTGCTCACTATTACTCCTCGTGTATTAAAGAGATTCTTTAGTGTTACATAACCCCATTGGTGATCATTGAGTATCCATTAAAACATAGTGTGATTGAATTGTAACTACATAAATAAATATTTTAACTTTGCAAACCAGCCTGATTCCTGATTCAGTGTGACTGGGGGGTTCCAAGTGAGGGGCGTGATAATAGTGGTACATCATTCAGAATAAAAGAACTTTTAGACAAGAATAAATAAGGATTTCAGTTGTGCATTACACGCTAGGCATTGACTTAGTTGTGTGCCAGATTAAAATCACTTACATAGGACAAGCAAACTCTTTTTAATGTTGCTTGCAGATTTAAAACATTTCATTTTGAGAGACCATGCACAGATGAGATGACTTGCAATAGTCACTGTAACCCCAGGAATGATACCCAATTTAAAAAACACTGAAGCATCCTATATTCAGTCATATAGTGTGCAAAGGATTTTCTCTGTACATTATGGTACAGTGGGCAATATAGCAAAATTGATTCTCATCTTCCACAACATGTTGGTAATAATAGCATTTACTTGAAGTATGTGGGGACCATGTCAAGAAAAAAAAAATCAAGACGTAACATATTTAACCTAGACTTAAAGAAGAGCATTCTTTTCCTAGGGTCTACCAACCAGATTTGGTCTTGATCAACAGGTTGTTCTGTGAGAGTGTGTTTTCGCACACAGTCAAGTAAAAGTGTGACATATGTGAACATGTTGGAAAGGGGAGGAAAAGGTTTCCCAAAAATGATTCAACTCTAAAAGGTTAAGAATACATTTAATGTGCATTAACTTTTTTCAGCATATAAAAACATTCGAATTGTTCATTTTGAATATAACTTTTTTCGAAGGAATGTTAATACTTCCGTGGTGTTAAGCTGGACACAGAATAAAATGGGATAAAAGCTAGTTTTGTTATTCTATTGGCACAGCCATAAATCCAGGCAAACAGACACAGTTGGAGAACTTTTTGGAAGTAAAAGATGTATTGTAAAAAAAAAAGACTTTCGTCCATCTCTATTGAGTATGTACAAAATTGACCCATAATTCTGAGCCGTACAAAAATCCCGCATGTGCCTGTGCTTTATAAGCTTACATCATTGGCAGAATTGATTTTGCCCAAAATGTGTATGCAAATAATAGAGTTGCCCCAATCCGTTGTCTAATCATGGACGGGATATGCTCTAATTGTTGTTTCCTGGACTCTTTTGAAGAGATCCTTATTCGCATATAATCAAAATCATCCACATTTTTAATCTCCTCACTGTTAAATTTACAATTAACACAGTTAGACTGATGACTGGTCATTAAAATAGTTTTTTTCCAGATAGACAGAACAGGTTTTTGCAAAAAGTCTGTAAAGCCACTAGGTGTTTCATGGCACCATGAATTGATTTGGAGGATAAAATAGCATCATCAGTTTAGAGGAGGATTCCTGTGCTCCTACCTCCTAACAGAGGGACATCACACAACTGACCATCAATGGATCAGATACAATCTGATTTATAGATCAGCTCTTAGGGATGTATGTTGCTTATTGGTGTAATTGAAAAGCATAGTCAGAAAAGGGACCTGAAACGTAAGATCTCTGTTTAAAAAGAGATTTTGGTAATTCATCAGGGTTAACAACTCTGTCACAAAATCCATGGTTACTATGGGCAGAGGGTGAATTGTGGTGAATTGTAGTGCCACAATTACCCCAGGAGACTACCCAGGACTGCCTTATGGTGCCTTATAGTGATAGTGGTGCTTCACGCTGGAGCAGGACAGCGATAGCAGTGACATAACTCATGGCAAATGGAGGAACAACAGGACGTCCACCACTCAAGACTGGGAGCTAAAATGGTGGCGTGCCCTGCTCTCAGGGCTGGAACTGATGAGAGGCGCTGGCAGAGAGGCACTGCAGGACCTCAGAGAAAAGGTCCTAGTCTTTTCCTTCAGCAGTGCAAGCACAAGTCCGGGATGTTTGCATGAGGCAGGACATACGTTTGAATCCCCATCGAGGAACATGGGGAAATTTAAGGGGTAATTAAATCAAGAAAATAAAAACTGAGCACCAATGATGAGACAAATAATATTTTTAAAAAGACTGTGATTAAAAGAAGAATAAATAAAGGAAATAAAGAAAGTGAAATCAGGATTAAAACTAAAGAGGTTCAACTGACCAATCAGGAGACGGAGCCTAACACAAGAGGACCAGAGTGGAAATACCCTGTCAGCCAATCCTGAAAGCAAGGCTTTCCTCCAATTAGCAACCAACACAATGAGGATGCTGGTGAATGGAAGAGGAGCTGTATCCCAAAAGAGGAGATGCTGCCTGGGTGAAGGAGCCTGGACTGCCACAGAGGACTATCTGTCCAGAAGCTGCCTGAGCTTGGAGGAAACTGATTGACCCAGGGGGCAGAATGAGAGTACCCATGTAGCCCACCTAAGTCTAAAAGGTGCAAGAGCTGACCTGCCATAGAAGAGGGTGAGCAAACGGACTGAACCAGGGGTGAAGGAGAGTACCCCTCCAGCCTACCTAAGAATAAAAGGTGGGAGAGCTGACCTGCCTGAGAAGCCTGGCAAGAGGCTAAGGCAACCCTTCGATAAGAACACTGGTGGAGAGTTCAGAGCAGAAGCAAGTCCCCTGAGTGGGGCAACCCCTTCGAGAAGACTCTGGTAGAGAGACCAGGACAGAAACAAGTTGACTGAAGAGAAGAGGGCAAAAGCAAAGTCCCTTGAAGAGGCAAGTAAAGAGAAAAGAGCCACCAAGAAAGAAGTGACAATACCCCACAGAAGGGATGAGAGAAACTCAGAAGTCCAACTAGAGGTTGATTCAACAAACTAAACAACTAGGAGGGAGCAATAGATTGTGAGAGGGATCAACCAAAGGATTAAGATAAGGAACCAAAGCCCAGGACCCAGCTGATCCCTTGCCTATGAGGTCCTGCACCTGGAAGGCAACTAAAGGCCACAGAGTTTTGGCATACACAGCCCTGTTGCTTGTCTACCTGAGGAGGCCTGGAAGAAGGCCTCTCTGAACTGATGGACTTTGTTATTTTAGAGAAGGACTTTAAGATAGAGATTTTATCCACCCCTTTTGTCCACTAAAGGCAAGGATTTTCAGTTAGTTTCCTCATTTCAACATTTGATTTAGCCATTCTGACAACTCACTATTTTAGGAACATTTGATTCAGGAAACCTTTTTATTAAGTTGAATTTTAGTTGTGACAGGAACATTTATTTTATGGATTTTAGTACTTTGTGAACCTTTTTGATTCCATAGGTTAAGTGCACCTTATGTTTAGGTTATTCACACAGGGAGGGACTTCTAAATCATTTGTTTGTACACTTTGCTTTATTCATCGAACCCTGTTTTGTCTTCCTCTTGCTTATTTTCTTTGAAAGAAACAACGTCTGAGACCCATCTGTATGCCATGTCATAATAGCAGTTTACTAAGAACAACCTTAAGTGTTCCATAGCCATGGATCAAACATATATATTCGAAAACTGGGCAAACATAGCTTATTTCAGTCCCCCAAAACATTGAAACTGTCAAAACATTAGAATTTGGATAAATTGGCAAAGTGCAATTTTTAGCCTCATGAGGAGTCACAGGAAAGCTGTTGGCTGTTTGTTTCCAAGACAGTTCAGTTTTGTAATTTAGCCCTGCCTCTAAAATCATGGAAGCCAGCATTACAAATTTGCTAAAATTGGTAAAAGCCACTTTTTAAGCCCCAAGACTAGAATTAAAGTCATGGCTTAGTCATCAATGTTTTTGCTAGCTTACCTGCCCAGGAATGCCAACATCCTGTTGGTCAGCAGTGTCATCCAGGCCTTGCTTCTTTGAGGTTCAGAGTGTTGCAGGCTTTGGTGAAATATTAGAAGAACAGAAGAGCCCTCCTACCCCTCTGTCCCTGTTAGCCAAATAAATTATAACATAAAATGATTCCATTCAAGTGATCAGTATGAACAGCAGAACGGAACATCTTGTTTGTTTACATTTAAAATGAAGCCAATTTTGTTGTTATCTGTTGCTTACATAAGCAATAGCATGTCCGAACAATAGGGGCCTTTGCTAATGATAAAACACATCATCGCTTTACCCGGTTATCATGTTCCCAATTAGAGATTTTAAAAATAATGCTCTTGTTTAATAAAATATTGCATATGTTTTTTAAATTCTTTTTCTCTCTGCTGATATATTTTAATAATTCTACAAGCAATTTTCTATGTGAAATCCGGCTTAATTTGAATAACAATACTGATAATGTAACCACAAACTTGTTAAAGCAAAGCAAGGACATTTCATTAGTTTTGAAAAACAATGTGATATTAAGACAAGGTTAGAAGATAAGCAAGAAAATATTGCATCTTCTGCTTTCTGTACAGAAAGAAGCGCATTTATGTTTTAAAATCCAAAATGCTTCTTCAGTTACCAGTGAAAAAATGAACCCACTAATGCATTCTGAAAGGTTCAGTAATGTTCGGTATGTTTCCAATTGTGCTTAAACAGAGAAGGCTGTCAAAGTCAATAGTTGGAATGTACATGTGGGAAATATATCTCTGTCAAAGTTAATTTGTTTACAGGCTTTGTAGCCTGGCTTTGAGTTTAGCTCTGCTCATATTTAGGGCATATAATGCAGTTTATGACAATGTCATAATTTTCAACATGACACACTTTAGGAAACATTTTATTATTTTGTGGTAAGATATTTGTGTGGTGGTTGCCGGCAGGTGCTATGCTTTTAATATGAATTTCCATGGGTGGACTGCTGCACCACAATGCTCAAGATTCATGTACTTTTGCAAATATTTACAGAGAGATGCTTCTCCTCACAAACATTTAAATACCTGAAATCTTCTGCACACAAAGATAAATGCTTGTTTCAATAAATTGTGTTACAGGAAGAAGAAAATTTGGATATTTTGCGTCATGCTCAAGAGCATTAGCAACTATAGGCTAGTGTATTTTCCTTTGTTATTTTACATTAATATTTTGATTTTGTTTTATTTAAATGGAGAAGAATATGCTTGGTAAAGCTCAGCATCATGCATATGCCTCTATGATTATGATGAAATGAAAACATTTAAAAATAATAGGCCTCTTCGACGTAGTTTTACTTCTCTGTTTATTTCTTAACCATGGCACCATTCGGAAATCGGTCTTCATTCCTTGTGAAAACATATTGTGTTTGGTTATCCAATGAACATTTTCACTGTTATTGTTCACAAATCTAGGGTGCTGCAGTCTAGGGTGCTCAGTGAGAGGAGGCATTGGTTAGGAGGCGGGCCTTGGAAGCATCCTCCTATCTAAAAAACAGGGGTCGACAACAGTTGCTAAGTATGAGTTGACCAAACCTACCACAATCATATGAAGGCTGTTTTTAACATTTAACAAGTATGGGAGCCACTCTACTGAGAACAAATATGGTTAAATAGCTTTTTTCTATGGAATTTCTTCCATTCAGGAGGTTCTAAAACCATGGTTTAGCTCACTTACACTTCCCAAAGGAGAAATATCCATTTGCACCAGTCTGGTCCCACCCACAAAAGCAGTGTTGCACAGAAATGCTAGGCAATTCACCTCTGAACAAGAGTGCCAACAGCATCTCAGACATGTGTTTTGGTCTTGTGGTGCCTCCTCAGTGAGGTGGCGCTGAGCCACTCTAAGGCACAGTGAGCAAGGGCTCCACATCTGGATTATCCTGGTTTACTTAGGGTGAAACCTCAAGTTTTACAAATTTAACACAAGTGTGGTAGCCCCTCGTCTGAGAACCAACATGGTTCAAATAACCTCTTCTATGGAATTTCTTACACTTAGGTTGGTCTGCAACCACGTTAGCTCACTTAGCCTTCATAGCGGAGACGTTTCTATTTGCATATCAGTTTGGCCCCACCCACAATGGCAGTCTGGCACCGAAATTCTAGGCAATTCTCTTCTGAACAAGAGTACTATAAGCTACCCCAGACACGTGTTTTGGCCTTTGTGAGCCTCCTCAGTGACCATGTAATACCGTTCTCCAGTGTGCTGTGATTGATTCACTTATGACAACATTTACATGGACTTCTCCTTCACATGTACCTAACACAATCCCCAAAACCACCGTGTATCTAAACCAAGTCAGCCTAACCTCAACCCCAAAGGCAGTCTAAATGTCCAGTTGGGGCTGCAGCAGTTTTTGTGACAGTATTATTTTATTTTTTATTAATCGCTTATGGTTATACAAAACCTTTGCAATATAAAACAATCATAAAAACAGCAAATAGAAATTCAAAGAAAGTGCAATTCAATCATTTTAAAATTCACAACACATAAAATGCTAAAAAAAGATAAATCAGATTAGATCAAGTAATACAATACAGACACAGCAATTTGATTCGTGCATTACAATTGTAGTACATTTTTGAAATGAGAGTGCTGGCAGAATTACATTACGATTTAGAATTCTATTCCAGAACCACTCTGTATTTACACAAAGCGACTGAAAAAATAATGGAGAAAGAACATCTGCCAGAATAAGGCATTGTATAATCAAGTGAAATAAAGATTCAACACTCAGTGCACAGTACCTACAAACTCACTCCAAACGAGGGATGCCATGTCTTGCAACAGCAATTTATTTAGTCGGGAGAAGATTTAATTTAAAAAGTAACATATAAGATCTATGTTTTCTGGGTGGATGTTGTATGAGATAGGAAGGGAGAGTAATAAAAGCTCTTATTTCATATTTAAAATGATTTAAAAAAGATGATAGTTCATAGCTATATCTCTGTTCTTAATCCAGTCAGATTCAAAGAGAAACCTGTTGGTGTTGATTGATGGAACCATCAGGGCCAGTGGATCTAAATTGTAGCCTCTCATGATTTTCAAGCAGTCCTGTTCCAATCTCTTAGAACTTTACTGTGGCTTGTGAACAATAGTGTACGCAATTCAAACATTAAAGAATTTTCAGGGGGCTGCATAATCATTTTCAATAATTGCAGTCTCCTCCAATCAACCTGGGCCTGAAGGGAAATCAGGCCCATCTTGTGTCAGGGAACTGCAGAAGGGTTCCCTTTGGGAGCAAGAGCAGCCTTCTCAATAGCATTGACTCCAGTCTGTCATATTGATTTATTAAAAGCCCTGCATCAGCTCCATAAAGCAAGCGTGGAATTTAGTTCTGATGGTAATATTGCCAAACAGGAAGAGCCGGGAATCTGCTAATAGTTCAAAAGAATTATATCTAATTTTATTTTTCATCTTGATTAAGTCAGTTCGACCTGATTGTCTTTCAAAGATTTCGACTCCTAGATTTCAAAGCTAGGAACTACTTCCAAACGCGTATGGCGTATGGACCACTTCAAGCGCTGTCACCTTTTTTAGTGTAATTTCACATTGCTACTTTTGATTTAGGCACATTCAATGGTAAATTCAGACATGTAAAATAGGAGTTGATTTCTGTCAATGATCTTTGAAGACCGATTGGGGTCAGGTCAAACAAAACCATGTTATCTATTCACAACACATCTGCATAGGCTAAGTAACTAATTATGGGATTTCACAGCTTTGGTGGAAAGTTATTTATTTTCCCAAGTGCCTTTCCCAACTCATTAATGTAAATAGCAACTAGAAATGGCACTAGCACACAGCTCTGGCGTTATCCACAATGGGTGTATATCCATCTAGAGTAATTGCCATTTTGATCTAATCAGACTTTTACTTGAGTGTCCGAGTGTAAGGCAATTAGCATACCAATTAATCCATGTGGGCACCCCAAATCATGAAGTTTTTGCCAGACAATAGAACGATTTACTGGGTTAAAGGCCTGGGATATATCTGGGAAGGCACACTAGATGAGCCTTTTTTTCTTGGATAGCCTTAGAATGTAACAGATGCATTGCAAAGCAATTATGGGATGTATTTAGACCGGGTCTAAAGCCAGACTGATATTCATCGATGCATCCATTGTTTGATGCCTAAAGCTGGAATTCTCTCAAAATTCACGCCATGAAGACTTTACCCGAGGAATCCAGAAATGAAATAGGGCGATCCTTCGATGGAATTAATCTATTGCCCTTCTTATATATAACTACAATCAATGCTTTTATCCAAGAAAAAGGGATTTTATTAGGCTTCAAATATGCTGAAAAAAAAGTTCAGGACAGCGGACCAGAGATTGCTATTGGATTTTAGGGTGGCGTTTGCCAGACCATTGGGCCCTGAAGCATTTGAAGCTTTGCTATTTCTGATCATATTTTTAACATCTGACAATTCTACCTTCATGTCCTTCCACCAGTATACATCACAAGAAGGGGCCCTGCGACTAAACCTGATTTGCAGTATAGTTTGGATAAATGTGCCGCCCAGCATTTGGCATAAATCGTCTGGGTCTGAAGAGATTACTGGCATAAAGGTTCTTTCACCAATCTCCAAAGGTATCTAGCATCATTTTGTATGATGGAGCCAAGCATGGCTTAAGCATCTCTAATATATAGGTTGAAACATTGTCCCTTAACCCAGTTGTTGTGGATCCTTTTTATTGACCTTTGCCTGGTCACCAGAATCTATATGAGATGTCTTCAAAAGTCTCAGAGCTCTATTAAGAATACTATTCTTTTCTGAAACCTAGTTATCATACTTGTGCATATAGGTAGCATTCTTCTTTGGGTGCTGGGGTAATTGAACTGCTTTATTGTAAGTTGTGGGGTTTAGCAAAACACCTTTATCCTGTGCCCCCACGTGCAAAATACATTTATTAAAATGTGAGGCTAGGGATGGCTTCCAACAAGTGAGTGGTTTCTTAGGTTCATATCAACCACAATTTTTGGTTCAAACTCCTTAGATTGACAGATATTCAAGTCCATGACCACATTTAACAAGCTATGATTACTTGTCTTCATATTAACAACTTTCATACTAGAACATTTCCAGTGCAAGTCCTTCAACAAGAAAACGTAGTCTAAAGTGGACTTCAGGGAACCATTTTTCCAAGTATGTTCCGGGGAATATTAGGCATCAGATTTCCATTAACCAAAGTTAAATCCCATGCTTTAAATTCAGATCTGATCTGTGTGCCTCTTTTCCTAGCTTGAGATGAAGTACCTGTCCTATTTGGTTCACCATACCATTTAGGGACCAACCTTTCACTTTTGCAATCACCCAAGGCAATCAACTCTATAGGCCGCTACCAATGTTTCAGATATGAGAGTAGACAAGGTTTTCAAAAAGGATACAATGTTTCCAGTTTTTGGATTAAAAGAAACATTAAAGACATAACACACAGGTTTAGGTTCCACAACACCTGCCTGGGGAGAAAAAGGGACCAGCATCACCTATTGGATATCTTTCCGAAAGCTTTCAACCCTATGCACTGTAAGGCCCACCCTGTGTTTTAGTGAACAATTGAGACCTCCTGATGGCCCTGTATTGCCTCAATATTAAAAATTGTGTATCCATCTGTAAGTGGAAGGCTTGTCAGCTACGTGTCCTGGCCTGGAAGCAGAGAAAAGAGTAGGCCACCAAGATACCATTGTCTGACACCAAACTACTATGGCCTCTGCAATTCCAGGAGGGCAGATGGAGAGGTTCCAATCAGTGTGGCCTACGTAAGTGGGGTCCTTCTCCATGTAGGGCCAATAGGATTGAAGACCAGTCATAAGTTAAAAACAGTTTTGTGGGTAATTGATCGAAAACACTTTGAGCCCTCCTTAGTAGTGTTTACATTTATTGTAAGGGACTGAGAGGGTACCAATTCAGCTATAGATGATATGCACAAACTTTTCCCAAAGGCCCTTTCTCTGGCATTGGGTTGCTTTTTTTTTTTTTTTTACAGGTCTAATGGCGATACCACATTGTGACCCATAAACAGAAGATATTCTTTCTCAGAGAAAACCAATGACCTGATCATTTGAGAAGGGAAGTAAGGTTTTTCCAAATCAAACTTACCCTTATTAACAAACTCAATCAGGGCTATGTCTCTAGGAGATATGAAATGTAGATTCTGTATTTCTGAAAACAGAACCATAATATGAGTATGATTTAGAGAATAAAACTCTGAGTTCACAAAGACCTGTTTCAAGAACTAGATGTGATCCTCTGAGAAGCAGATTCTAGCATGCTGGCCAGTTTTCCTTGCTGTGTCCCCTGTCACCTTGGGTTGCCCAACTTCTACATTTTGTCTAGGTGCTTGGTTCCTATGATTTAAATGATTTAAGGCATCTGGCTTCCAATGATCTACCAGGCTGGAAGCTTCTACATCCAAATTGGGATTACTTAGATATACTATTGATGACAAGCCCTTTTCCGCCTCTAATTGAGAATGCAAGGGCAGAGGGGGAGATGGTTTAAATAATTGGTAGACAGGAGATCAGGAGGTTAGCGCAATAGAACTCCCACCCTTCTTTTTTTCTTCTAAAGTGTGAAAAAAAATGTCAGATTATACTTGTGGCTGAAGAATTATTTATCCATTCCACAAGCCCGAGGGCCGGCCTGCTATTTTTCCGTGATAGCTTGTCTCACAACAGCCTGTTGTGAGATTGACTTCCTGTGTTTAGAGCTGTGGCTTATCTCAAATAGAGGATTTGCTAGTGAGATGATCTTAGAAGCTAACATTCCACGGGCTGAAAGATAGCCGCCAGGGCTTTAGGCAGTGAAATGGTTTTAGTTTTGGGAGCTGGAATGGGTAAAGGTTTGTGTACTGATGAGTATTTCAGCACCCTTACCAACAAAGATAAAGGAGAAGCATCCCCAATCATTACCCTGTTTGCATCGGCCGATTCTCCAATACTTTCCATCGCTGAAAGCAGTAAAAGGACTGACAAAATACTCATGTCCTAGATTTCAATTGGGGCTGCTGCTGTTTGAGATATTTATAAATTGGCCTCTCCAAGCCCTTTTTTGGAGTTTTCTCAAGGTTTTTCTTCTTCCGTTTAGCTTTCTTAGGAGGGGCATTCTTAGTGTTGCTCTGGGATAGGGGCTCAGTAAGTGCCACAGCCCTTTCCAATGAAATAGAAGTTGTATGGTCTTCTGTGCATTTTTCAAACTGGACAGGAGAACTGGTTTCCCGCCAAAGGTTCCTTAAGAATTGTGGCGATCCCCTACTCCATTTCTTTTCGAAGGGTTTTTCTTGTTTTTAGATTTCTTCTCTTGATGGGGAATGTTAATTGTGTTTGTTGATAGATCTAACATGATTATCTCTTCTTGGATAATACTAATATCCCCCAAGCTAAATTAATGCCATGTCTGGTCCCTGGAAGTCATCTGTTTGCATGTGGCTTTCATACACAGAGGGACAAGGCTGTTGGAACTCAGACCTCTGGTGTAGATTAGTCTGGATCATAAGTAAGAGTCGTAAAGGCAAGAATTCAGAGAGAGGGGCTGGAGCAGCTTTCATTTCTAGTGGAGAAACAGACTTGAACTCAACCTTGCCGTAGATGAAGCCCTCCAAAAAAGCCATTTTAGAGGCCACAGTGTTGAGTATTGATGGTTGGTCTCAAAATGCTTCTGCAATGATTTTGTGTGAATTAGCCATGTGGGAAAGTGTGAAGTTCAAAGCATGAAGGGCGGATACAGGGATATTAGGAATCTCTTGAACAGAAACACGCATCGAAGGGGAACCACCATGGTTGTAAGTGCAAGGTAAGGAAAATAGGTTGCTCTGAAAGTCTCCAGCCTTGTAGCTTGGCGAGGCCGCTGTAAACAAAACCGGGGACTGTGATAGATTCCTATCCATAGATTGGTGTGTCTCCAAGAGGAATGAAATGCAGCGAGCTTCCGGCAGGCTCACCGCTGTTACGTCTGAGGAAGTAGCATCTGTTGTTGTGGGACCATTGCCCTGAATGGGCATATTCAGTATCACTGTGTCCATTGGGGACAAAGTTCTGGTGGAAAGCTCACTGTCACCAATAATAGTGCCTGGGGAGGGCATGTCCTTGGTGGAGCTGACAACGATATTTAGTTTGGGGATTGGCGAAATACTAGCCAATTACTTCTTCACTGGGGCTGGATTCACACCGCTTCTAAGCAAGTAGTATTTCATGTATGAGAGTGAAGCATCAAGTCTGCCCGAAGAAGGAGGTTTATAGAAAAAGTTTGTAAATAAAAAGATGTTGAAGATATTGAACTCACCCTGGGGGAACCACTGTGATTTGAGGAAGCCCAAAGCTCACAGTTAGCTGAAGGTTATCAGAGGCAAGGAATACGATGGCCAAAGGCCCCCCAGTTCATGACACCATGGGACACCACAGACCACTATACCACTTCTGTGCCACGCTCTGCGCTGGATGTTGGGCTAAGTGATTTCAGGACCCGCTCCTCCACAGGGTGTCCACTGAAGACAGACTTTTCCAAGTAGGGCACCAGCAAAGCACTAGAATAATGCGCAGGCACCACAGACCACTTCTTCAACCACTTCAAAATATTAAAACTACCTATAACCAATCTTCAATGTTAGGTAGCCATTGTGGTCCAGTCAAAGTTAATATCATTCTCACAAATGTGATTCTTTGCATGGGTAAGCCAGGTGACACATGAACTAACAAAGATCAACCTCTGGGAATATGATGGTAGATAATGCTGGGCACAGCTGTCCCTTGGGAAAGTTCCTAATGGGATGAGGAGGTTGAACATGCTGGCATAGCTGGCTCTTGGGAAAGTTCCTGTATGGGAGAGTTGGAAGGAATTATTAACTGCTTGGAACATAATGGTAAATTAACAGAAGATAATCTTCTTTCTTATGATTCCTATTTTTCATATCTAGTGGACTGATGCCTCCAGTCATATAAAAGGTACATACGATGGTGATAAAGCGATCTTTTATTTTGTTTGGTACCACCTAGGTTATGTCAGCCACCAAAATTGCAGTGTTGCTTTTAAAAGATTTCACATTGGTGCTTCCAATGCAAGCAGCTGCTCGGATTCTTCAGCTCCCCTCCTGCTGTGGTCCATTTTCTGTCAGAGGCATTTGCCAGGGAAGTGCTAAGTAAAGGTATATGTTTGAGGACGATTAATGTCATCTGTTTCAAAACATGCTGTCAGACCCCCATTAGTTCCTTTATACTTTTCATATACCCTTCCAATGTCTGAGACTTAAACCCGCCACAGTGTACTGAGTATGTCATTCAATCATAATGAAAGAAGCTTCGGTTTGGCAATTTGAGCATCGTGTATTGGATGGTGTGGGTTACCGATGATTGACTGACGCACTCAGGTGATCAGGCTACTCACCATGATAATTATTACAGACAAATGCCAAATTACCTTTTGCTATTTGATATTTTTTGGTGATAAAGAGGAAACTACTGGCAAGCACTGTGGGAGGCTGCAGAGATTTTGTTTGCATAGATGAATAGCACTCTGAGTTACCTCTGAGAAGTAGAAATAATGCTGTTTTTACAGTGATGAGTTCTCTGTTATTGTTGTTGGGGTAATTTCCAGGAGTTTTCTCAAAGTTCTTGGGTTGAGGCTGGGAACTATTCTCGAAAATTTTCGAAAGTATTTTCAATATTTCAGTAGAAAATACTCTGCTAGGTGATCTACCAGCGTTGGTGGGGACTCAACTGTTCAAGGACAATATAGAAGTTAAAGTTGTTCTAATGCTGCACTTAATATTATGGCAATGCTATAAGGTGTATTTGGAGTTTAAGTTAGTTTATGCAGTAGTAGTCATTACAGATCACAGCTATGTTTAATCCATGTTTAAGCCATATATGGTTTAATGTATACATTCATTCATCTATAATAAGGTAACATATGATACCCAAGAGAGGAAGAAATAAAATAAAATAGGAAAAGAATTTGGGAAAGCATTGAAAAGAAGTGCACACCGGGATCAACATCTTTGTTCAAATGGTAGTGAAGAGTGGCATCAGGGTATGATTTGGGGTACTGTTTCTTGAGGAGATATTGCTTGAAGGGCGGCCATATGGCTCTAGGGTGCAGGCTTGACACCACCAAATTACGGTAGTTGGTTTCCATGTCACAACACCAAATGAGGTCCTTCAGCTAGGCCTGAGCAGTGTGAACCTAAGCATTGATACAGGATCCTAGAATACAATGTTTGGCTATTGTCAAAAGCCTGGACAGCAGTTTATAAGAGTCTTTGGAGAGGCTCTTCAATTTTCCAAGAATATAGCAAAGTGGGCTGAGAGGAATGGTAAACTCCACTCTAAGATTTCAAACAGAGTAGGTAATCTGTACAACCAAAATTGCTGAAATACTGAGCAATACCCCATAACATGCATAAACTCAGCCTGTTCCATGTGGCATTTGGGACATCCACAATTATTTGAGGGGACAGACTTAGTTTGTCGTACTGAACTGACATAAACCTGATGAAGGATTTTAAACTGTATTAATTTAAATTTAATGTTAAGGAAAATCTTGTGAGTATGTTCGCAAACAGCCTTCCATGTTGGTTCATCAATTTGCCTACTCGTATCGTTCACCCATCTGATGTTAGTCTTGGGATTAAGGGGAGTATGCAGTTTGTGAATCATCTTGTGTACCATGGATGCATTTCGGCAAGAGGTGTAGGTATATATTTGAGGAAGGGTTTGAGGTGGTTCATTGTGAAAATCCACTCTGCCCTCTTCTGTGCAAATTGAGTAAAGGCTCGTGCAAAAAGCCTGCAGACTCCCTAGAGATCCTGGGCATTTGTGCAGGATTATTTGTATGGTGCTTTTGTATGGTGCAGAGGAAGGGAGTGGCGAAATCGGAATTTACAATCCGCCCCTCCTCTCCACCATAAAAGGAATGAAAATGGGGAGTACCAAAAACGCAACAACAGGTGACAGCCTTAAGCATTGCATACTGCAGTATGCCTGCCTCAAAATGTGATCAGTAATGATGTGTGAACAGAGACATGGGTCTGTGTAGAAGACAAAGGCGCCACTATGTATATTCTATATGAGATACTATAACTCACTGCCACAGCTCAGAATGTGGCTATTTTCACCACGCTAGTTGTCACTCGATATGAGACGAATATAGCACTACAATGTCGATGGCAGGCGATATTTTAGCAGTGGTCGAAGTGTACGAAAAGAAGTAGTGGAACTATGTTCCCTATTGGCCTGCATCACTCCCCACAGACCCCATCCATGCGCCCCCTCACATGCACAATACAACCCTCAAAACACATGTGCCTTCTCTTTAGAACGTCCTGTGCAGTGCACTGAAAGTGCAAGTTTCAACTGCTTCCTACACATTTATTTTATAACGAAACCGTTCCGGAACGGTTTCTTTTTAAAATAAAAGTATAGGAATGGTAAAACTTAATTAAAAGAAGTAGAGGAGCTCCCGACGCTCCCGCCCACTTCGACCACTGTATTTTAGTCTTATATAAAACACAGAAATACATCAATAAAAACTTCTATCCAAAAAACATGATATCAAGAGGCCCGCAAAAAAAAATCTAATGTACACTGGCTCTTCCACAAAGTTCCATATGACGGTGTTTTCACCGTCCAAAAATATTAAGATCTGCTGTTATAAGAGAAGAAAGACATTATATGTTATTATTACTCAATAATATATTTAAGAAATGCAACATCTGAGAATATGTGCAAATGAACAACAAACGGGAGGAAGGGGGAGCGGAAGCAGGAGGGAGTTCGCTCACAAAACGAGCTGACATTTAGAAAGCATTTCACGTTAAGACGCATAATGGCCCCACTCCCCATGGTTTCACTTTAATAGCCGTATTTCACAGGTGGTTGAAAGCCTCTGCTAGGCTCTGTGATTTGCAATAAAGCAGAGGGGTGCAGACATTACAGTATTATTTAAAACCTGACAGTTTGTATTGTTTACCTCAGGTGCGTGCTCATTTCCCTCGGCTCGCCTCTTAAAGCCCATAAATGTAATTCTGGATCAAAAACGTTCTTTTGTTCTAAAAATCTAGCTGGCATACTTTGAAGTGCGTACTAGCAGAGATGGCAAATTGTAAAAGAACGTGTACAGAGTTCTTTGTCACGTTTAGTGATTTACTTTGTGAATTTGCGTTGCAACCCACCGTCGAAAAGTCCGCTTTGAATGTAAACAAGGCCCACTTGACAAAGGCACAGTAAATCAGGAATAAGTGTTCGTGTGACATGATGTACTATCAAAAAGCTGGAAGGGGTCCCACTGTGCCAAATGTGCAATCCGTTTTCCATCTAAAAGTACGATTAAAATGATAGTGAAATCTGAGTTTCCTTGCTCACTGCATATTTTGATTCCGTGATGTCAAGTGCAAACACAAAACCAAAAACTACTGTACGAATATAGATAGATCTCTGCCCTCCGGAGGAAAAAAATAACATTGGTCATATCACATAAACATTGTGTTACAAAATGTTACAAAATGACTTCTGCTCTGCAAGAGTATAGGAATGAGTAGAGGCTAAACCACCTACTTGACTCCCACACTCCTACAAAGCAATAGTGATTCCAATCATAAAGGTAAAATACACACTCCCAAGAGATACACCTCCTTGGCTTTGTTGTTATCGTGGATCGATGGAAGGCTATACTCTTAGAATGTGATCCAGTAGCAACACAAACAGGAAAGTAAAAACAGTCCAAAACAAAAGGAGTCCACAATCAAGGTTCTATTTCAATATATATATTATTCAATTAAACACATCAATGTACAAAATAACTATAAAACACTATGTAAACCCACCCCTGTAAGAGAGAACACAGAATATGCAAAAGATGCAAAGATGCAGAACTCTGGATGCAAATAGATGTGGTGATTCAAGTTCAAGTGCGTAATGCCCTGGTGAATGAGCCGGACAGGTTATGAGGCTCTGGGGGAGCACACCTCCTGGGCCAATTCGATAATGGAAGCACTGGTGGTCTCAATGGCTTGGCGGTCACAAATGGAGTGCAGAGGTTGCTCGAGAGGGTTTGACAATGAAAACAGGGATCCTGGCTCCAGGACAGAGGTAGGTCTTTTAGGTTCTGCTCTCCCAGCCTATGGAGTTTGGTGGAGAGGGACAGGTCCTGGTCCAAATTTGAGCCCTGAGAGTGGGAATGGAGCAGAGCAAGCCTTTACATTGGAACCCTCGCCACCTCAATATTTGAGGGTTTTGGAAAGGTCAACTCTCCCAAAATATGTCCAAATTAATTATTCCTTAGGGTTACATTCCAAAAGTGAATCAAAGAAGGTGCAGGATACATTCTCTTGATAGGCACATGTCAACAGAAGATTGGACTAAAGGAAGCCTGCTTGATGGGGTCCAATCCCTGTTCTTGAGATAAGTGGTTTTGCCTGTTGCTTCATCTCCAAAGTGCATTGTGCTAAATGAGATGGAGTGGATAGGAAGGAAGAGAAACAAGATGGTGGAAGCTCCTTCAACTATGCTAAGCTCTCTCTCTGTACACTAATTCCACCTCCTCCGCTTGTCCACAGCTTCAAATGCCCTTTTGGTATGCAGAACCCTGGTGTAAGATTAGTCCCTTTGTGTAGGGCATTCCCTTTGATTCCTGTTTCCCAGGGCAGCTCCTGCTGAGGAGCTGTCTTGCTGGAAAGAGGTGTTACCTGACCTCACAAAAGATCAAAGGAGAGCCAACTCCCACAGGCTTCTGTCCTGCTGGATTCGGCAAGACAGCCAGACTAGCAAGAGTTCACATCTCCTGTTTAAGGCTGGGCTGGGCTCACATAACTGACATTAGTATGATACCAATTTAATGTGGCTTTAATAATTATGAGAGATGCTTGCCACCATACCTTAAACTCAGGTATGGCATATATTTGAAGTCTACAACTTTCACCAGGATAGTAACATTCATAGGTATGTGGTTTACGAACAGAGGATGCAGCCCCTGCACTGAAGTGTCTTGGCTGTCACTGCAACTGTGAAAAGGGAACCAGTGACCCCAAGCCCTTTCTGTGCCATGGGAAAGCAGGCTCTGGGGACCAGGATATTGATTCAGCAGGGAACAGGTGTGCAGTAAGGTTTTAGCATGTATTTTGCTGAAAGTAGGGTCTGTAAGAAGAGCACCCTTTCTAAGACAGAATTAACAACATCATTTTATTATTAATAAAGATATAAAAACACAATGCTTCTATACCTTTGCCAGATGGCATTCCTTCACATGGCCCCTGCAAAAAAAAGGTTTGAGGCCATCTTCTTCCTGGCAAAAAACACCCAGTGAGGCCACCTGTATTGGAATATTGCAACCCATTATTGTATTGGATGTCCATATACAATCCCTGTAAGCATATGTCCCAAGGCAATAACTTGCGATTCTCTCACTGCATGGCCATAAGCTATCCCAGAGGTCTGTGGTCTGTTTGGGCAGTGACATGAGACTCAGAAATGTTCAGTCTCTGCTTGCGTACCGCCTAAACCACAGTAAATGGCTCTTTTGAAATTGTGACCCAGTTGCTCTCCTGCTTGGTCAGGTGCCTACTCAGGTATGCACAGGGTTGTCTTACCCCCACAGAGTTCAGCTGTACTATTACTGCATCATTTCCAAATTCAGAGGCATCTGTATGAATTATGAATTCCTGGCCATAGTCCAGGTTCTTTAGAACTGGTTCTTTGAACTCACCATCCTTCAGGCTCTGAAAGAATGTCTGACAAGCAGGCATCCAGGTGATCTTCTTCAATGATGTTTTTGATGTGACATAGTTAAGGGGAAGGACAAGTGTCCCATACCCTTCAATGAATGGCCTGTAATAATGCTCGTGACCCAGGAAGGATCTTACTTGAGTTTGGTTGGTGGGGATCTCCCAATCCATCACTGCCTTGGCTTTTACCACCACTCACTTGTTCTCCAAAATGAGTCACAGTTCCCTGCACTTCCTGGCACTTGTAGACATTGATAGTCAAGCCAGCCTTCTGCATGGCTTGAAGCACCTTTTTCGGATGGGATAGGTGGTCTTCCTAAGCATGACTAAACACTGTAACTTCATCTAAGTAGGCAACACTGAACTCTTCCTGTCCTGACAGTGGATGGTTTACCATCCTCTGAAAGGTTCAGGGGCATGTTTTAACCCAAAGGGTATAACAGAGAACAGATAGCATTCTTCCAGGGTGGAAAATGCTGACCCCTCCCTCACTTGATCAGTTAGGTGACTTGCCAATACACTGTCATGAGGTTAAAGGTTCTCATAAACTTTGCAACACCTAATCTGACAATAAGTTCATTTCCCATAGGTAGGGGGTGTGCATCTGCCTTGCTGACAAAATGTTGTGCTCTAAGGGTGGGCAAAAGTGGGCTTCAGTTTTCCTGCTACTGGAATTTTCAGAGACCAGTACCACCAGGCAAGTCTTCCTTGATGGTATCCTTGACCTTATCAGACATCTGGTGAATCCTACTCTTCATTGGCTTACTGTCAGGAATATCGATATCATGGATGCACCAATCAATCTATCCTGGAGTCAGTGAAACCTCACCTGCAAACTGGCACAGCAGTTGCTCGCAGTCTCGCAATCGCTGCTCGTTATTGTCTGGGGAAATCTGGACTACCTCTGGAGATCTGTCTGTGGACTCTGTGTGTAACAAGTCTATGATGGGATCTTTCTTCTCAGTCTCTCCATCAGTGACAAGAGGCATCACTAATTCATCCCAGCTGTAGTGAGGCTTCAGCCGTGTTAAGTGGAAAGCATGATGCATCTGCCTCGGGGCCTTGGTATCAGTGAGGTAGTTAACCTCAATAATTGTCTCCAGTGCCACATAGGGCACAGTCCACTTTTCATGAAGAGCACTCGGGTGGACTGTTTCCATGATTCAGACAATTTGGCCTGGCATTTATCCAGTCATAGTGGCATTCTCGTTATGCCAGTGCTACAAGAGCTTTTGACTGGCATTCAGGTTCTGGGTACTCTGTTCCATGAACTTGGCTATTCTGGATCTGAGGCCAAGTCATAGTGCTCATTACGAGGTAAGCGCTCCCGTAATGAAGGGTGCCGGTACGGGACCGGCACCATTCATTACGGTATGCCTGATTACAAGGTCCCCTAGCGGGACCTGGAACAGACGTCTGGTAAAACCAGAAGTCCTTTCCGGGTCCCGCGAGGGGACAAAGGAGCTAATAACGGCCCGTTATTAACGGGCCGTTATTAGCTCCATCCCCATTTACATTGAGCCTATGAGGCTCAAATAGGAATGGGGAATGGTTTTGTGCATGAGGAATTACCGGGTCCTCCAAGGTCGGAAGGACCCGGTAATTCCTCATTCACAGAACCCGGAACTGGAACCCAGTATGGAGGCAGCCATGCCCTTACTAAGGGCATGGCTGCCTCCATACTCGTAATGAGGCCCATTGTCACTGTGTCATGGGAAGGAGTTTGGGGATTTCCCTCCTATCCTTCCCACAACAGAACTTACTGGACCTCTAAAAGTTTGGCAAAAAGGAGCTTGAAGGCACTAAACTCTTCACCATTCTGTGGCCCCTCTCAGTAAGAGGACAGCATACATGTGAGGAGGAATGCCCCATTTTCTCCTCACGGTATTTTCCAAGTCACTTATCATGCCTTTTCGGGTCTTTTTGAACCACTCGGAAAACCCATGTGTCTGTGGATGAAATGCTGTGGCGAACTTGTAACTGACTGCACACTATTACCACTTGGCCTTCATATATGCAGTTATGAAGTTGGATCCCCTGTCATAAATAACTTCTTTAGGAAATCCCACATGAGCGAATATCCCTTTGAGGGCCTTCATCACCACAGCGGTGTTGATGTTCCTCACAGGTACAGACTCTGGATACCAGGTGGTGTGGTCTACCACTACCAGGATGTACAAGTTCCCTGAAGAGGTTTGGGGATCCAAAGACCAGCAATGTCCATACCTATTCTCTCAAAATGCCTCAGAACCACTGGTAGTGGAAATAAGGGCATTCGTGTGGCTCTACCAGACTTGTAGAATGCTTGGCAGGTTTGGTAGCACTGGCCAAACTCTTTTATTTTTAATCCCATATGAGGCCAGTAAAAATTGACAGACAGATTGTCAACTGTCTTGGTCATTCCTAAATGAACCACCAAAGGAATGGTATGAACCCTTTGGCAATGGGTCACATTGAAGCTGCCATTTCCCCCTGCCTCAGATCCCTCGGGCTCATTGTACATGAGACCATTCTCTCTGTACAACCTGAACATTCCAAGGCTTACCCCTGAGCCTGCTTCTCTGCTTGTTCACAGAGATCTGCCAGTTTAGGACAGTCACACTATGATTGGCAGAAGTCAGCCTGGCTGAGGCCTCCAGCTGAGGTCAAGTCACTCAGCTCTGGTAGGCACTTGAGGTCTGGAACTACCATGTCCTCCATCCCAAGTTGTGGTTCTAGCCCTGTAGGCAACCCTGAGATCAACAAATCCTGTGCTCCACCATTAGGCACCTCGGCAGCCACTAGACACTCTTTGGCAGGCAAAGGTACCTCCGTAGACTCGTGAACTGGATGGGGCAGTACAGTACTGGTGGTGCCGGTCTTTCTGCATCTCCAACTTGAAGATTCCCTCGACATTCAGCAACCAGGACTGCTTCCTGGGCCGTAGGCCTAGTGACCGCAGCAATTATTTCCTCGTTGGGCAGGTAATTCCCTAGAAGACAGTCCACTGGGATTGTGTCTTTGACAGCAACTGCAGAGCTGAGAGGTTTCACCTCTCCAACTTAACTCAATGATAGCCAGTAGGCATCAGTTAAGGCCAACAAACCCCCTAACTAGTTTATCAGGACCAGGGGTTATCTGGTCCTCTTACACCCACCGTCACTGGAGAGTGGTGAAACTTGCAGCAGCATTAAGAAGTGCTGGACCTCTGTTCCAATATATGAATGCATGATTCAAGAATATCTCTGTTTTAGCAGGAGCCAAGACCTCTGTTGGAGACTCAGTACCATTCCCACTCTGAGAAACTAGGGCACATTTAGCCAGTGCCTGGCCTACTGGAAA
Organism: Ambystoma mexicanum; assembly: GCF_040938575.1. Lineage (NCBI taxonomy): Eukaryota > Metazoa > Chordata > Amphibia > Caudata > Ambystomatidae > Ambystoma > Ambystoma mexicanum. The sequence goes on from NC_090941.1 coordinate 268,900,861, forward strand.
TTAATAATCTACGATGCCCACACTAACTAGCTCATCATCCCCCATAAGGCACTAACTACAGTGGCTTGTGGCTACCCTAGCAGGTAGGATCTCCCTTCATGGGTCTTCAGTCTCCACACACCAGGCAGGCCGGTTGCATTGTGAATGTGGGTGCCAGAGTGATAGAGGTGCCCTACCTCTTCCTTTGTATGAGAATGTATGCTGTAGGAGACAGAAATATACCCTCACATTTTAGGGGACCTTTCTTAGCAGGAGGATGCAAACCTTTGTCCTTACCGTCATCTGGCTATGTTTATCATTACACATGTCGCATGGTGTGCATTTTTCCTGATCCGAACACTCACATACCTGCTAGCTGCCTTTGCGAGCTTCATAGGGGTTGTGATATTCTTGTCCACTAAATGCTGTTGTAACCCCATATTAATGATATTCTCAAGATCAATCAAATTAAACATGTCGCTAATGTCTCAACTTTTTTACCTGTGAACCATCCAATCAAATATTTCAGAGACTGCTGTGCAAATAAAGGTTTGACTCCCCTATTTGGTGAGCTTTCTAAAGCTCTTTGGATATTGTTCTGGGGTCTTCCAGAACTTCCTGAAGATGGCAGTTTCATTTGGGTATAAATAGGCGTTCGATACAATAGAGCGAGACAAGCTCTGGAAGAAGCTCAAAGCCTGGAAATGTCTGAAGGACGTGAGAGAACCCCTTATTACACTACACATAAACACAACTCTACAGGTATTGCTGGACAAAACAGGCCATTTGTCTGACAATATTAAAACAACTAAAGGGCTAAAACAGGGGTGTAGCCTGGCTCCGGCCATGTTTAATCAGTTCATTTTGGACATTTCAATCACTTTTGAGGATATTGCACTCTTCCCCCCGAAGTTGGCTGGAGAGGCGTTAGGTCTCCGGCTTTATGCAGACCTAATCTTGTTGGATCAGACTCAAATAGGGCTGCAGAGACAGTTGAACCCCCTAGCTACCTACTTTGATGACAACAGTCTAAAAGTTAATGTTGCAAAGTCTAGAATTTTGACTCTAGGAGGGAACATTGGCCAAATAATCTCCCAAAACTAGGCTTGGTACTTAAAGGGCGAAAAAAGTATGAAAGTACAGAGTTTTACTTATCTTGGTGTCTGCGTGGATAATAGTCCAGTGGATGCACCTTGTGAGGCCAGTTTAAGAAGTAAAATCCAAAATCTGGCATCGTAGGCCCGTATAATGCAAGGTAAGCACTGTAAATACACCTTTCAACCTGTGATTGATTTCTATATTATGAAAGTGGCTCCAATAGTCACATATGATGCAGAGTCCTCATTATTTCTCTCTCCATTACTGTGGCCAAAACTGCAAGGCCTATTTTGGAGACAGCTTCTCTCGCTGCCACAGAACCTGCCAATTCAATTAAATTAGAGAAGAATTGGGCTTGGTATCCTTATTTGCCATCATCCAATGGAAAACTTTAGCATTCCTTCGAAAGTTCCTGATGGGATCAATTAAGGGTGTCTTTAAAGTACTAAATAAAGTCCCACTAAACAACAGCAAACCTACTTTGGTGAAGTGGAAAATCTTTTGCTCGTAGATCTTGCTAAAACTAAATACCTCGGAAGATACCTTGATGAGAAATCTAGCCAAGGTAAAAAGAAAACTATTTGACCAGGACTGGGTCAACAACAGGAAGAAGGGAGGAGAATTGAGCCTCTACAGCCAGAAGGGTATGAAACACAGATCAAGAGGGACACTTCCTAGATACCTGGAAAGATTTTCAAGGCCATATTTAAGGAGCCAATTTCTGCGCTTTCGACTGAACTTGATGCCTACACTTGAAATCATTGAAGTACGCAAAGAAAATAAGTCTTCGTAAATATGAATGCAGGCTACGTAAAGCCCAAAAGGAAACACTGTTCCATCTGACCTTAGAATGCCAAGAACTGAAGCAGCAAAGAGAGAGATGATTGGGATTTTTTGTTTGCTTTACACCACATGCACAATGGATGACCGGTGGTTCGCTTTGCTACAAGCAATCAAATTTCACTCACACTTGCTCTGCTAGATTTTCTGAAATACGTGTTTCTTAACATTGGACATTAACATTGGTCAAAAGTTAACTTAGCAAAAACTCTACATCATATGTCCTTTCTTTTTGACCTTTTGTCTTTTTTACTGGCTCCGATAGAACCTGTTAAAGGGGGACTTGAACCCCCTCTGAAGTTACGTATTGTGATTTAATTTGTAATGACTTTTCTTAGTGGTGAGCCCTGTATTTTGATATTGCATTTTTATATTGCATGATTTTCTTTTAACTTTGTGATGTCTATTGGTTCTTTAAAATAGCTGTAAGGTTTAATTTCTAATCCAAATGCTAATAAATAAATAAATAAATAAATAAATAAATAAATAAATAAAAGTGGCTTTTTCCCAGCAGTCAACTGACCCATCACATCTGACCCATCAAATCAGTGCCAACTTTAGGTAGATGGCTCATTAGGGCAGCACCCCACAACTACTCTTAGACCTCCTGGAGGCAGAAAGCGAACTCATATCTGTCAAAAATATCTCTCCCCACCTCATAACGTTGGAATAACATCTTGGGGAGGTGACAACAATGATTTTCCTGAGATCCACCACTGGAGACCTTTCCATCCCTGCTAGAAGCTTTGCTGGACTCCTTCTGGGTCTCAAGCTCCATCTTGTGCAGCATCACAACATCCCTCTGCTTCCACTCTGCTAGAGCTTCTGCAGTCTTCTGATTCCACTTCACTAGAATAGCAGCTTCCCTTTGCTTTCCCTCAGCTAAGTCCTCTCTCCTTTCTTCCAGGGGGTAGCTATGTCATCCCCAGTGAGACTCACCCAGAAACTCATGAAGGCTTGAGACCTGACGGAAGCATGAGACCTTACAGATGCTTGCCACCTGTGGCATGCATGGGGCCACTGGAAACTACACTCCCCACTTTCTGGGATGACTGCTGAGAAGTACTATCACTTTCACTCACCCCATCTATTTTCTCACTCCCCCTACCCCCAAGAGAAATGGGCATCTAGATTGAGAGCTCCAGGTCACTGCTGGCCTCCTGGGAACTCCAACCCAATAGCTCATGCACACGTTTGAAGGATCTTGACCAGTTTGTCCTTCTTAACCTTACTGCCATGAGGGTGTGCCCTCTCTTGAAAGAATTCACACATAACAATTGATTTAAAGGTCTGCAGAACACTCATGTTGAGTTACATTGTAGAAAAAATGCCTGACAGTATTCATAAAGTTAACTGTACAAACTTTTATTTTGGATGACTAAGCCGTGGTGCAGTCTATTTCAAATCCCAATGCTGCCACCAGTGTGATGAAATGACTTTGGCTCTGCAGGAGTATAAGGAGGAGAAGTGGCTAAACCAACTGATAAGCCTCAGCACCCCTACAAACCAACAGTGATCCCAATCATACAAGTGAAACAGGCACAGCCATGGGATATGCTTCCTTCGCATTTTGTGGCAACATGGGCTGGGGAAAGCTATAGTCTCAGAAGCGGTATGAATGTGATCCGGTAGCAAAGAAAAGAGCAAAGTAAAAACAGTCCAAAGAGTGTCCAATCAAGGTTCTACAAAAATGTATATTTTTAAATACACACACCAATATACAAACAACCTTAAAACACTATAAATATCCACCCATGTAAGAGAGAACACAGAATATGCAAAATATAGAAATATGCAGCCTTTAGATGGAAAAAGGACTTGGCCAGTCTCTAGAACCCCACATGGCGGGCCAGGGGGACATGGTCAGTGCAGAGTACATTAATTTAATGTCTGGCAGACCATGATATCGAGCTGAACTTAGAGCGGTTGTGTTTTCAAGTCACATTGGTGTCAAAAGCATTGAGCTGTGTTGACCCAGGTGGTGAATCGGCATTGAATTGGTCAAGTGGTTGCACCATATGATTCCAAAGCAGCATCAGGCACTGGTGGTTTAATGGATGACCAGGAGCTTTTCTCGGAATGAGCGTGCTTCAAAACGATGAGTGCCATTGGCTTCAGTCAATGCATGACACCATAATCCAACGTTTCAAGTCAAGCTCTGATGCAAAGTCTTGGTCGTTTGATGCTGTATGTGATGTGGTGATATGGATTTGAGTGCATAATGCACTGGTGCATCTGCCAGGCTGGTGATGAGCCTCTGCTGGAACACTTCGGGCCGAGCCGATTCGATGATGCAAGCAAAGTTTTTTTAAGTCAAGCGATTGCGAAAGGCAGCACATTGGCTTGGCAGTGGTGAAAGGCACTTGGCGATTGTTTGAAGTGGTTTAGCAACTAAAACTGTATCCCGGCTGTCATGGTTCTTGGGATGCTGTGAAACCCATTGCAGGTGCTCCAAGACAATGATTGTCCTTTCAGGTTCTGCTCTTGCAGCCTAAAGAGGTTTGGTGCACAGTGGCAGGTCCTGGTTCTCTGCAAGTGTGACCAACAATGTGCCTTGAGAGTGGGTAGGGAGCAGAGCTTGCTTCTTCCCTGGAATTCTGCTTCCTCACCTCACTGCCTGAGGGCTCATGAAAGGTCAACTCTCCTAAAACAGGTCTAAATTAATTCTTCCTTGTGTCTTGAAGTCCGAAAGTGAATCATAGAAGGAGTCGGGTACCACACCTTTTATAGGCAAAAGTCGACAGCTGATTGGACTAAAGCAAGCCTGCTCAAAGGGGTCCAATCCCTCTTTGTCGTTCAGACAAGTGGTCTTTGCCTGTTTGTATTATACCGAAAGTGGTTTGTGCTAAAGGACGTGGAGGGTGCAGGAAGGAAGGAGAGGAACAGAGAGAAACATGATGGTGGAACACTCCTTTAACTGTGCTGAGCCACCTCTGTCCACACTAACCCCACCTCTTATTATTGTTTAATGGCATTCTCAAAACAGGACAAAAACACCCATCTAGGCATTGGGCCAAGATTGTGCCAGATTTAAAAAGGGGGTTCCTGGTGAACTTGTGAAGGGTAGACATGTATTGCACAGTAGAATTGTGTAGGTCAGCATATGTTTACAGTCGAAGAATTGTGAAGGTTAGCCAATATGTTGCACTCAAAAGAGTTGTGAAGATTAGCCTATGTATTGTTGTTGAAAGTGTTGTGAGGGTTGGCCGATGTATTGCACTTAGAAGAACTGTGAAAGGTTAACCATTATGGAGCAGACACAGAGAGCCCAGTTCTCGAAATTGAGGCTCAGGGTATGTAGTTACACACCACTTTGGTGGGCACCAGCATCAGGCACGGCCACTCACCAAATGCATTCGATAAACATACACCAGACTAAAATACAACATCTCTACCATCAGAATGCAGCTATGTCCTACAACAATAAATGTGGTATTGCTGGATACATAACAAGTCTCTCGCACTTGCTCACACCCATCCACATGCCTGACCATCATGGGTAGATTAATGGGGCTCGGCCATCCCATCCAATTCTCTAATTCCTTCCGGCAATGCTCCCATACATTAGATTGTGATCATCTGAGGGCGTTCCCCTCACAAGCGCGTTGAGGCCATATTAATGGGATGAAGGTGCTATATAAATAACAAACTACTACTTCTACTACTAGTACTTAAAGGCCAACTCTGGCAAGCCCTGTCTAACGAAGTCCCCTTTCCACTGATAAAAGCAATAATGGATTTATATGAAAACACAGTGGCAAGAGCGGGGTGGCGATTAGGTGGGGAAAGCTTGACAACTTTTCTGGTCGACAAGGTTGATAAGCAGGGCTATATGTTGGTCCCCCATCTTTTTAATTTGTTTTTGACAGAGTGTTTTCCAAATTTCCAACAAGCGTCAGATGCACCCAGTTGTGGTTGTGAGAAGATTGATATTCTATTATTTTCTGATGAAGTGCAAGTTATGTCAAGAACCCCTTCTGGACTGCTGAGACTGACAGATCAGATATTTTATAACAACCAAGGTTGGAGATGAATCCAAACTAAACAAAAGTGATGAGATGAGGCAAACAATATGGATCACACTCACAAATGAATTTTTTTTTTTAACTGGTGTAAGATTAGATCAGGTCTCCCATTTCGATTATTTGGGAGTCCGGATCTCCCAGGATGGGTCATGGTCTGAACCTATTAATAAAGCAAGTATGTCATTAGGGAGGATATGCAATGGTATTTTGAGCTTTTCCATATTTTTATAGTAGAAATTACTGCCCTTTATGGAGCAGAGACATGGGACCATACCAAAACAATAGCCATGTTTGTGACGGAAATTCTTGTTTTAAAAAGACTACTGCAGGTCCCCAAAAACATGCCCAATATTCCTTTACATATGGAACTTGATCTTACATGCATTAGTGACCTGATAGCACTAAAATCTGTGCTTTTCTAGATGTGTATCTTGTCTTGTGGCTCACTTGTAAAATATAGGATAGCTTCAAAAAACCTAAAACGTGGTTGTAGACCCTCCTGAGTCGAAGAAATTCCATAGAACAGGGTATTTTACCCATGTTCGTTCTCAGTAGAGCATCTCCCACATTCCTTTGTAACTTTGTAAAACTTGGGGTTTCACCCTAAGTAACCCAGGGTAATCCAGATGTGGACCCTTTGATCACTGTGTCTTAGAGAGGCTTAGCTTAATCTCACTGATGAGGCCCGACTAGGCCAAAAAATGTGTCTGGTGTTGCTGATGGTACTCTTGTACAAAGAAGAGTTGCCTAGCATTTCGATGCTGGACGGCCCTTGTGGGTGGGACAAAGAATGATATGCAAATGGCTATTTCTCCTCTGTGAAGGGTTCAGTGAGCTACAACGTGGTTGTAGACTCTCCTGAGTGGAAGGAATTCCATAGAACAGGGAATTCGACCCATGTTGGTTCTCAGTAGAGGGGCTCCCACACTCTTTAAAATAGGCTTTGTTGTATCACAATGTCCTCTTTCTCCCATGGTTTAGGCACATCAAAGATTGTTCATACTCACTCAATTTAGATGCTTTTGGAAATAACTCAGAGGCCATCAATGACAATTGTAGACACGCTGTCATTAATGACCATTCAGACTTCTTGATGAGCCAACATGTAACCAAGGGACGTCACCTATCAATGGGTTAACACTATCAAACAAAGCTATACACTGGAAGATTATCTACGTCTTATTGTGAGCCCATTCGAAAGAGCTCTGTATTTAAAAATCTAAATGGGTAATTTACGCATACCTATAGACAAGGGTCGTTGGAACAACAACAATATTGATGCTTGTTCTTTTTGTCCTGGTATTGCTGAGTCATTGCAGCATTTTCTCTTCCAATGTCCATATTATGCTGACATCAGATATAAACATTTAACATTTTGCTTATCAGATATAGGCACTAAATCTAGGATTGTTGCTGAGATTTTATGTAAAAGGACAGGTTCAATTGACATAATCTATGGTGTTTCCAATTACAATGCATGGAGGAGGACAGAAAGGGCTTTAACTATTCTTTGTGAATAGGTATCATGCAACATTTACTGAGGTATTTTAAATATGTGCACTTAATTAAAATCGCGTTATAGCCATCTTTCATAATGGATGATCTGTGTATTGTCTTTTAGGAGATTTGCATCACTAATAACCTTGTTAAAAATATTTATATTCAATTCAAAATCATGTTTTACTATTTGTCTTATCCTGAATATACTATGTATTGTGTAACTTTAAATATTTGTCCATCGTTTCCAGTGTTATATTCTTGTTATGTTTTTTCTTGTTATGTTTTGTTCTATAGTTTTATGGTGTTTTACCGAAATAAACAATGATGATGACTAACCCCAACCCCTTCCCTTGTTCATAACATCAAAGGCTCTTTTGGTATGCAGGACTCTGGTGTGAGGTTTGTCCTTTTATGGAGGGCATGACATTTGATTCCTGTTTCCCAGGATAGGTCCTGCTGAGCAGCTGTCATGCTGAGAGAGGTGTTACCTGACCTCACAAAGGATCAAAGGAGAGGCAGCTCCCACTGGCTCTTGTCTTACTGGGGGCAGCAAAACAAACAGTCCAGGACAATTGGCTGCCTTGGCTTGGGCTCACAGGGCTGACATTAGTATGATATTAATTTTATTTGACTTTAATAATTATACAAGATACTAGTCACCATACCTTAAACTCAGGTATGGCTTATGTTTAAAGGTTACAACTGCCACACAAGATAGTACCTCTCATAGTTATGTTTTTATGGAAACAGTACTGCATATCTTAAATGCAGCTCCTGCATTGAATTAACTTAGCTGCTGTCACTGCAGCTGTCAAGAGGGCACCTTTAAGCCCTGGACCTGCTCTCTGCCATTGGAGCGCATGCAAATAAATCAAGATACTGATTCAGCAGGACACTGGTGTATGATTTACCTTTGGAATGGAATTTGCCAAAATGTGTCGGGGGAGGGGGGTCATGATTGCAGGCCACCCTTTTTGACAAGGAATCACCTACATCCTTTTATTATGAATGAAAATCAAAATAGCCAGGGGTTCTACATCTTTGCCAGATAACAATCCTTCACACACTGGGACTAAATTCATGTTGTGATAGCATTGGCCTTTTTCAATATTGGCTATTAGGTGGCACTCAAATACCACCTGAAAGGTGAAACTATTGCATTGGAGTACAGCTAGTAGACAGATCACATGTGAGAAAAGACACACAGCTTGTGGGTGTTGTTTGATGTCTTACCCACCGATTGACTGCCGTTGGTCATGATAATCCCTATAGTCATTCCCGTCTTTCCCACCGACTACTTGTAATTCCCCATCCCAAACACATCCTCCTGAAATCTCTTTGAGTAACTGGCTTTATTGCGGCTGCAAATGGGCTACAGGTGTAATAAAAATGTCAAGTGTCTTCAGACACATATTTTCAACTATTCCTTTCTCGGATGTCCTGTTAAAACAAGCACTGACAATATAGTATAGGTATTTGGCATTTGCAATGCACTGCTATCATATGTCCAGGTAATCCCATAATTTTTGAGCTATTGAAATGTATAACTAGGTAATTCAACTATAGTGGTGACTGGCAAATACCTATCCCCTGCCTATACCAAAGCCAAAACTGAGCCTTTTTTGAAAGCTGTACCCTCAGAACTGAAATACTATTAGTGTTTTGCAATTATGAAATATTCATGGAGAGGACATGAGAAACAATGAGAGCAACCTTCTTGTCTGCATCACATTCTTGTGTTTGATGATAAAAGAGGGATTTGAGCGCAGTCTTCATTTTCAGCACTTGATCATGTTCAGTGTCATTTTAAAACAAATGTTAATTGCATGCTGTAGACCACCTACATTCACACGTACGTGCTGTGGGGTCCCCTGCATTCAATCTTAAACATTTGCAAGCTAGAGGGGAGAAGGAAAGAGTAAAGTAAGACAAACTCACTTTCACTCTTTCATTATTCCCTCTGTCTTGCAAAACAGTAAACACCACCTGCAAATACGCTTTGCAGGTGGCATTTACTAATGGATTCCTATGCAATCTGCCTGGTTTTGACCAAGGGAAACTCAAGGCAGAGTTCATAGGAATTAATTGGCTTCACATTGGCATGGAAATGACTTGCAGGACTAAAAGCAAACACACAGACAAGACAGAGCAGGTCAGCATGGTAGATATGGTATCCTTGCTCCATGCCTCACCACCACTTTGTCACTGCACCAAAATGGGGTGGAGAGGTACATCAAGATGTAAAAGCAATATGCCTTGCTTTTGCACCCTGATGTACTTCTCCGCATTTAAAATGAGGCTGATTAATTTCTAGTTCATAGAGGAAGGTGCTATTATTTTTGATTGTTTAAAATTCATGGTCTATAATAATACTGTTAAATCGCATGATAATCTAACATGATCATATGTGATAACATCTGTATGAATAGATGTTATCCAAAATGAGAATGGGTCTAATACAGCTTTATGTTTTTCTTCATCAAGGGAACTATGCATGTGGCATAATACTAATTGTTGTGAGATTCATAAATCTCATTGGGTTTTACTTATGAAGATGAAGACTTTAAAAACACCCAACAAAATGAACTGTTTGATAAGGTTGTCTCAATATAGTCATATTTTGACACACAATTGCAGATTGGCATTCGTTATGTGACAAAGTACATTCGAAATTGTACAAAGAAGCAACATTTTCTGTATCAAACAAGGAGCCAGTAAGTCAGCATTCGAGAGGTCTCTGACATTTAGTTGGGCCTATTTTGCCTAGGACCTGTGACGATCCTTCAGATGGTGTAATTTCTCACCAAAGGAGAACCCCTCTCCCTGAGGCTAAGGAGGTGAGGCCGCAACCAATAGTTCCCCTATGGGAGATAACATGCAGGAGGATCTGATGGAGAGAGATTCCTCTCCTAGGGATAAGGACGCAATTAGGAGGCACAGACCCTTTAAACCCCAACCCAGTGGCATGATGATAGGACCTGAAACCTATGGGTCTAAACTCATGTCTAAAACCATGTGTTACTGTGAAACATCGAACTACCCTGATGGTTTAGGTACTGAAAGGAAGAAGCTCCAGAGAACGCTACAGGTGAGCACTAAAAACATCAAAATAACTGTAGTCAATGGAATCAACGTTACATCAGGGCGGACCCTACTATATCAGGAATAAAAAAAAAACAAAGGTGAAAGGGTACCGGTAAGGATACTGGAGTGAGTACTAGAGAGAGAACCGGAAAGATCAGTTGAGGTGGAGAGAGAAATCAAGAGCCAGAGAGAGACTGAAGCTGAGAGAACACCCAAAGGCAGACTCGAGAAGCTTGAGCAAGAGACATAGAGTGTATGGTTCAAGGGAATGGACAAGGACATCTCACAGGCAGACGGGGTGTTGGCCATCAACAAAGCAGAAACTAAGAAGGGAATAGGCGTCCCACATGAAGGCAGAATGCCAAACTGTATACAACTTCAAGGTTGTGGTCGGTGGTTCAGAGGCAAGCCGTACAAGAGATGGAGTGGCAGAACACCCTGGTTGAGCAGAGGTACATTGTTCCTGAGATGCGGGTAAAGCATCATACGAGTCGGCTGAGAGTAAGCCCTGCACAAGAATAGAGATTGGGTCGTGGTGACATGGACTGTAGTGTGTGGACGAGCAGTCCAACAACTGTGCTGAAACCGCTAACCCTATCTGTTTGCACAGCTACCTACCCAGACCAGAACAGCATCCAGAGAGGTGGTGGCTGGACCTTCTAGAGCAGGGAAGGAAGCTTGAATCTCTGGTCTGCACATTAATTGAAAACCAAACCAGTATTACTAGAAATTTTGTTTTCTCTCCTACAAGTGTTTTTGCATGATATAACAGATACTTTATCTAACACTTAAGGCCAACTCATACGGTTAATTAGTTGCCCTGATTGTCGTTCTGCTTCCCAAAAGCCAGATATGCAGGGTCCAAGGAGCAACCCTGACGGAGTTAGTTAAGGTGATTGAGCATCAAATGAAATGCTACTGAGCCGATGCAGCATTCAAACACCAATACAGGTAACAGGAATTAACAAAAGTCTGAGTGGGAGAGGACAAGCTGGAACTGAGGGCACCTACCTCATCGAATGAGAAGGCACATTGTCTCAGAACCCGGGACCCCCAACTTCCTGAAACACAGAAAAAGGGGGTTATCCCAGTGACCCTGTAAATTACAACAGAGAGGCCTAAAAGGGTTGGAGAACCGGGGATAGTTTATGCTTTCCTTTTGTATCCAAATATTGAATAGCTGGGGAAGGCCTGCCAAAGGAGAGAATCACTGTACACACCCCCAGAATCGTCTAGGGTGGGACCTTATAGACAAGACCAAATAGTCTTCTGTCGTCAGTCTGTTACACACTGATGATTGATCAACACAGGTCCTGCCAAGAGTCCTGTCTTTTCCAGGTCAAGCCTTAACCTTACCTTCTTGATGATATGAAGAAAACCCTTATTGTTCATATTTTTCTTTGCGCTTGAAAAAATGAGAAACATCAAGAACCCTTTGGGTAAATAAGCCGTAAAATAACAGAGAAGACAGTAAACCATATTTGTGATACAGTTCCCTGGCCAGTACCACAGGAGGGTGTGACTGGGGAATCGAGAAGAACTCCAGGAATAGCCTCATTGCCCCAGTGGGTCGGATCAAGAATTTTACAAAACCTAGAGACTGAAACCCTCCCTAACGGAGCTATACACATTATTAAAAATTGAGAAATACATTGGAGAACCAGCTAGGAGAAGGAAGAACTTAATGGGACTGTTTATTTTGCTTGGGTTATGGACAACCCAGAACTTTTGTGGAACTTTTGTTTTGAACAACCTGAGAGGTGTTTGGATGCTTTACAGTCAGGATAAGGGAGTCATTTTCCTGGATTACGAACAGTAGCTGGACTTTATGGGATTTTGTTATAGTGACTGGGATAGAGTAGGAGCCTTTGTGACCGGGATGGTTCCATTTTGTTTTGACTCATACAGACTTCCTGATGAGCACCCAAGTTTCTTTAGTTTATGTAGAGAAAACCCCCTAGAGTGAGGGATAGATAGGTTTGGTGTTCCTTTGATAAAAGTCTATAGAAACCATTACTGCACCACTTGCTCATTCTCTTCATTCTTTGTCACCACAGACCCTTTGCACCCAAATGACCTACATGAGAATAAACATTAGGCAATGGGATAAGCAACTCAGCCAGATTGTGGATTTAACTAAACAACACAGAAATTTGCATTGAAATAGGATGATTTGTCCATAGTATTATTTGTTAGCTAAACTGGGATATTAGTCGCAACACTTTTATTCTGAAGACTTGAATTTTGCAATCTATCACATCTTCTGATTAATAACGTATGATCTTCAGTGGATGTGACTGCGGTGAGAAACCTGAAGGTGTCTCACATGCTAGTCCCTGGGGATCTGTCATCCAGGTGGCCAGGGCACAGGCATTTCTATTGGATCCAGTTCCTGAGGGTGGCCCATTGTGGGAGGATCCCCTGGATTTGGGGTCTTCAGAGAGTGTGAGTTGGACACCGAAGGGTGAGATGCGCAAATCCCTTCCTTAGGACACCTTTTCCCCATCCTGCCCAGTAGGATACTTAGAAACTCTTCCCCCCTTTTCCAATGTGAAAACATTTTCACACCGTGAGCGACAACAGACTAATACCAGAGCTGTTTACCTGACATGTCCCAACACAAGGGTCAGGCAGAGTCAGGCAATTGCCGACAACTACACACACCTGACTACCGATTCCCTTACCCACAGGGATAAAAGGCAGAGCACAAGAGCACGCTCTGAGCAAGGCCAAACACACGAGGAAGCAGCTATTCCAGGACGGCAGTTCAAATGGAGGAGAAACGCGGCTAGACTTGAAAGGACATCAAGGAGGGAGTTGCCCTTGCCCTTTTAAACCCAGACCTATGAATCCTCTGAGAAAAAAACATAAGAACAGGAATTGCAGCTGGCGAATTGTGTGACAGATGTCAGCAGTACATGGAACCCTCCTGCACTGAAAGCCAGGGCGGGGGGACATGTTTGCCATGGTGGTACCATCCTTGACTCCAACGGCAAAAGAAATGCCAAGGAGTTCAGCAGAGCTGGGTGAGTCAGAAGAACCTGATAGTAGGCTGGACTGTGTTAGGCTCAAGGTTGCAGGAGCAACATTAAGAAGATTAAGATACAGAGGTTGTTTGTGAACGAATTTGGTACCAGAGATAGAGTGTTCTGGCGCGATGTGGGCATTCATTCGAAAGTGTCTGGGTGGTACACCTCTCCTGAACAAGGAAAGTATTGAACTGAAAGATAGTAAAACTACAAATAGTAAGAGGCCATAGAGAAGACCGACGTGAGGTGTCAAGGTGGTCATATAAGGGTCAAATCAAACCCCTTGTACAATCGAACGTCCTTAACACTCTGTAGAAATTGTGAACTGTGGAAAGTGTGAACCCGACTAAGGGAATTGTGAAACTGGCATTTTCACCCCGCTGAGGGGAACGCCGTAAGAACTGTGATATTTTGATGCATGCACTTGCCATAAAATAACAGAGTGACCCAGCGAGACGTAATAGCCCTCCAGATGCCTCTGTTTAAATCGGCATGTACTTTCAGAGGCTAAAGCTGACAAGAAGGATCAGAGCCCTGCTGAGAGAAATCCTAGGGTGAAGAATAATCACCCGACGCAAAGGTTATCAGAAGGGACTGATTGTTTTGTTGTTTTGGAATATCAGGCCTTTGAAAAACAAGAGACTTTGCATGAGAAGAGACTTTAACGCTGAAGGCCCTGGTATAGAGAAAAGGAATTGTAAGCTTGTGCCGGAGAAACCCAGGAGTTTGCTTTGCTCAAGAGTCCCACCTTGTCCCGTGCTAAAAACATGGGGAAGTGAGACCCCGGCCATAACATCCTGACTTATCATTTGGTGAACACTTCTTTCTTTTCTTGTGAACATTATCCCACACTCTTTTGTAGCATGGCGGTAATGATTGGCAATAGTTATTTTTGTATCGCCCCCGTTTATTTGACTAGACTCCACTAGGACTGTATTATTATTATTATTATTATTGATGGTCGTAGCTTGCTCCGATCTTAGATTCAGGTTTACCCATTTTTACAGTTTAATAAACACCCTTGAACTGTGATCACTTGTGTCTGTCTTGCTTTGATGACATGCCTCCCTTACACTGCCTAGTATTTCCCATCCTCATCTGAAGGGATCGAGCTCTAGACCTGCCTCATACATATACTATGCTACTTTCTACAACTAGTGCTTTCTGGTGCAGGCATGTTGTTTTGTAGCATAGTGGTTTTTATTATCATCATCGTGTTTATCAGCCTCTTGGAGAGGAAAGGCTGGTAAAAACTTTGATGACAATACAAAGTAATAATAAATATCTTAGGCCTAGCTGGATTTGGTACCCTGAGCCGACATAGGAACAGGCATCTCTGCAGCAAGTGCTCAAAACATTACGCTAACTTCTGAATCACCTTGGCACTTAAACATACGAGTATGAATTACTGCATTGGTTATTGCACATTATCAACATATTCTCCAAAGAAAGGTGGAAATGCTACAGAAGTTGCTCTGTAGGGAATGGACAAACGGTATAGATTACTAATGCAGCACAGGATTAATTGATCAGATCAGGATTGAGTTGTAAACAACAGCCAGGCAGTACATTCCGAACCTCAGCAGCTCATTGTACCATCTCATCGTGTACAATATTTATATTTTGTAAAATAAATGTGCACTGTCTTCTTTTCATCAGACAATAACTTAAAAGCAGGACCCGGGCATGTGGCCCTGTGCCCTCCCATGAAGCTGTCTCTGTCCAGAAGACACATTGCTCCCTCATGTGTAAGCATTGCAAATACATCAGCGTCCCAATTATAGAAACGTTGTGCGTTGAAAATGCATTTGTGCATAGTAACCGTGCAAGGGCAAACGTTTCCCATGTGCAAATAAATATCCATTAAATTAATTTTTAAACCAGAGCATCATGTGCCCTACAGCTAATATTGTACCTTACTGTAGTGTGAATGCCCTGATGTATTAGCACCAAGGCAAACTGTGAAAAAAAGACGATGGGACCGCATTTGTTCTGGGGAGAGCCTTGTTTTCTAAACCTACTGCTCCACCCAGCACTACTACTACCGCAATAGCAGTTCAGCAGTTCAATTATAAATCTGAAAACGGCAACCAAAAGAATGGTATACTTCCTTCCCCTCTCGAGGTATCATGAGCTGAGCATTAGCTGAGGGCACTCTATGCTTTCTGAGGATTTTTGAACCAGTATAAAAACATCCAAACAACAATAGCACTCTGGTACCAAAATAAAATAAGAGTTGCAACAAATTTTTTTTAATGATATAGACACTTTGGGGGTAATTTATAGATTTTAGCACAGAAGCAGCACACGCGGGCAGCACAGAGAGGGAGTGTGTGCCAGCGTGCGCTAGCTGCATGCGCCAAAACCCATTTTCACGCACAGCGTATTCATGGATTCTTACGTCCATAACCAGCCGGGGCGCAGAGTGGCGTAGCGACCCTGCAGTAGCGCCAGTTATGCCCCCAACCCAGCCACATGGGTCAAAAACATCGCACAGATCCCCTACATGGGGCAAAGGCCAGTGGACCAGCATACAGCCCCCCAACCATGAAAACGTGCTAAGAACGCCACACAGTCCTCACACGCCAGCAAAATCCCATGTAAAACTCTGTGTGCACCCCTCGGAATACGCGTATCCCGCTCGTGCCAGGTAAATTGCATGGGAAAAAGTCCCCCAGGGGTGATGGGCTGCCTGCGGGGCATGGACTGGGGTGATGGGCTGCCTGCAGGGCATGCCCAGGGGTGATGGGCTTCCTGCGGGGCATGGTCTAGGGTGATGGGCTGCCTGTGGGGCATAGTCTGGGGTGATGGTGTCAGGTGTCTTGACCCATGTTTGAACTATTATGCTACAACATTTG
The DNA here is from genome assembly GCF_040938575.1 of Ambystoma mexicanum. Lineage (NCBI taxonomy): Eukaryota > Metazoa > Chordata > Amphibia > Caudata > Ambystomatidae > Ambystoma > Ambystoma mexicanum. The sequence goes on from NC_090941.1 coordinate 268,917,274, forward strand.
GTGCTGTGGGCTTAGAAAATCCAAGATGGCTTAAAAGCCCACATTTGCGCCAGAATCCAGGAAAGCCGTGCAGTTTTGGCGCACACCAAAATGGTCTCCTGACCTGCCACCCACCAGTGCGAGCGTGATGGGCCAGAAGCGCCATGAGCGAAATCAGTGCAAAGGAATATGGTGCTGTTCAAAATCTGTTTTAATTAATGTCAAAAATCGCTAACATCATGGGCACAAAACCACTGGACAAAAAAAAAGTCCAACTTCTGGTTGGGTGTTCTACATTACTCCACTACAGAATCCACATCAATACAATGTTAGCAAGGATCATATGTTATCAAGTAAAATCCCCTTTTTGAAATGGATTAATTCAAGACAGCTCCCAAAAAGGGGTGCAGTACCGGCACTCGACACTAGCGGTGTAAACTGTGATAGGAGGCCTGTCTTTCAGGAGCTGACAAGGAACCTGAGTTAGCTGGAAACTTCAAAGCCTTGCTGGTTAATGAGAATTCTCAACACCTACTGTTCCCAGGCCCCACATCAGAAGGCAGTCTGATCTAATTAAAAGTTCAAGAGGCCTCTGTCCACGGGAAGTATTCACACCTGCCCTTACCAGCAACAGCACAAGGAGATCACAGGTTTCTGTTAACCATATGCAGAGTGGCACCCTGCTCTGCTGACCTCAGACAACACAATAGACTCTTCGGCTGAATAGGATATGCTGATTTGAGGTGGAATTGTCAACAGTTGCTCTGGGGGAAAGAAGACATTTGATCTCTGAGTCAAGCCAAGCTCCTGGGGGCAGACCGAGACTCAGATGTGAATTCCATTAAGGGCAAATGTATGTTTTATTTAATTGCTTATAAAATATTGTATGAAGCTTACAAAAATGTACAATTTGGAGATTCTTAATATGAAAAATGTACCTACAAATTGAGACTAAGTTCAACTCTGTGTGATGTTCTGAGACCGAACCCCGGGATTTATGAATATTGTGGGTACGGTGTTTATGCTACAGACATGATAACTTATAGAAATATGCTCAGGGAGCAGGTCTGTGTAAATTTTGAGGAAAAATCAATATGGCGAAAGTCACTAAAAAACACAAAATGTTGTTGTTTCTAAACCCAAGCTCGTAGAAACATGTGCCTTGAACCAAACTGTACCTTAAGCAATCTGTGATGTGTACATGTAATTTCAACGACGTGTGTATCTGGGAAACCTGTTAGTTATGAAAAATTCATTTTCTAAGTAAAAGCAAAGGGGCGTTTCTTCAATAGATTGTAAATTGGTAGCACTGGATGACTCACAACTCTGTTCCGCAGTCAGGTGACAGAGAATCCTATAGCCTATCAGGATCCTCAGAGGGTTGGGCATAGAAAGTCAGCCTTCCCACCCACTTTCAAGAGACATAAAAAGACCCACTGAAACCCAGGTAGAGACTGCTCTTTCCACTTTCTTGCAAAGCACTTTGCCGGACGACTTCAAATCCAGACAATATTTAGAGACCAGAACTTAGAAAACCAGAATCCAGAACTTTTAGCAGAAAGACCTAGACCACAAGCTAAATCATTTCCAGAGGCCTCAGAATCCAGCAACCTAACCAAACTATTCAACATCCGGGCGAGCTGTGTGATTCTGGCTAGAACCCTGTGCCAAAAACGGTTGCCAGACCAGACCGCTGTGCAGTGTTGAGACCAGAACCAGAGATCCAGAACCGCCGACCAGACCAGACCGCTGTGCAGTGCCAAGAACTTTTGCCAAAACCAGAGACCAGACCAGACCGCTGTGCAGTGCCAAGAACTTTTGCCAGAACCAGAGATCCCGACCAGCAGAGCCGAGAGAACCGCAGCTAAACCTGTTGACCAGATCTGTGACGAGGCCTATTCCTTCCAAAATTAAGAGTGAGTATCCAGCCAGAGCTGTGCAAAACCAATCTCTTAGTTTAAAATAATGTAATTCAAACCATTTCCACCTATTTAGAACTACATAGAAATTGTGTGTCCATTCTGTGATTTCAAACCAGTGAAAGTGTCAATTGCCATTCTGAATCGTTATTTCATTTCTGAAATCTACCTCCACAAAATCGTCCGTATCTTTTGAACCATACGTGCTAGGAACGAGATTTAACTTTCATTTTAAAGCTAAGATCCTCAACTTTCTACTCCTTATGGTTTGGAAAAAGTGCTGCGAATTGCAATTTGACTCAATTTCTCCACCTGTCAAAAATCGCTGTCTTTTGCTTGCATTGCTGAAATTCATTTTCAACCTGATAATACCTCATGAATCATTGCTAGTGTTGACCTGAACTCATTCAAAGTAGCTGTCACCTACCCTGAATCTCCTATAGGGAATTAAAATCATTTTTAGCATATTTTCACTTCTTTGCAAATCACATTTAAAATATTTTTGCCTGTGTTTCAAAACCATCCCTGTTGCTCTAAGCTTGCTAGCGGGGAACTGAATTGGTATTGCATTTGATTGTATTCCTGAAAATTGTGTGCTCTTCTTCCATCTCCTTATATTGCATAGGGGGGGGAGTGAATTGTCAAAAGAAAAAGTGATCATATTATCTCTTGTGGAAACCATATCAGTTTATTTCTGTGCTGCATTCTTTTCCATCATTGCATTTCCTTGAAACCATAAAGTATTCTCAGCTAGCTTATCCGCTCTATACCAACTCCTAAGTAATTAAAAAAGGTGTGCTAGTGTAATATTATCCATTGTTGATCACTGTCATATTCATAAGTGTGCTATCAAATATTAATTTATTCATAAAAGTGTGATATATATCTTGTTTAATTTTCAATAAATCTTTTAATTTGCAAAACAAACCTAATTCTTGGCTCAGTGAGGTCAGGGGGATTCAAAGAGAGGGGTGTTATACAAGGGTTTATCATCCAGGTCTATGAACTTGTCATAAAAATAAATAAATAAGGGCTTTCATTGGGCATCCCAGACTAGGCACTGATTTAGTTGGAGTGCTGAATTGAAGTCACTTAACAATGGGCTGCCTGCAGGGCATGGGGAGGGTGGATGGGCTGCTTGTATGTATTCCGGGGGTGCGCAGGGAGTTTTACACACGATTGGCCTGGCGCGAGTGGGATATGTGTATTCTGGGGGTGCACGGGGAGTTTTACACGCGTTCGGCCTGGCGCGAACGGGTACACTTATTCCGAGGGGTGTGTGGGAGTTTTACATGCAATTTCGTTGGCGTGAGCGGGGTATGCGTATTCCGAGGGATGCGCGGGGAGTTTTACACGTGATTTTGCTGGCGCGGGCGGGGTACGCGTAATCCGAGGGGTGTGTGGGGAGTAGTAGACGCGATTTCTCTGGCGCAAGCGGTGTACGCATATTCTGAGGGGTGCGCGGGATGATTTACACGCGATTTTGCTGGCGTAAGCGGGGTATGCGGGGAGTTTTACACACGATTGGCCTGGCGCAAGCGGGGTAGGCGTATTCCGATGGATGTGCAGGAGTTTTACATGCAATTTGGCAGTATGGGCCCTCCCGGGTGTGGCCCTCCCCCCACCCAATGCCCTGCAGGCAGCCCACACCACAGGGAAGCACCCTATACCCCTGGGCATGCCCTGCAGGCAACCCATCACCCCAAACCATGCCCCGCAGGCAGCCCATCACCCCTGGGCATGCCTCGCAGGCAGCCCATCACCCCTGGGCATGCCCTGCAGCCAGCCCATCACCCAAACAATGACCGGCATGCAGGTCACATGTCACCATGCACTTGGGAGCCCTGACACATGTCCCTGACCCCACCCCCATTGACGGCAACCTGCCAGCAGGCCCTGACTCATGTCTCCCACCCCACCCCCATTGACGGCAACCTGCCAGCAGGTCCCGACTCATGTCCCCCACCCACCCCCAGTGATGGGCACCTGCCAGCAGGCCCAAGACTCATGTCCCCACCCCACCCCCATTGACGGCAACATGCCAGCAGACCCTGACTCATGTCACCCACCCCACCTCCAGTGATGGGCACCTGCCAGCAGGCCCCGACTCATGTCCCACACCCCACCCCCATTGACGGCAACCTGCCAGCAGGCCTCGACTCATATCCCCCACCCACACCCCCAGTAATGGGCACCTGCCAGCAGACCCTGACTCATGTCCCCACCCCACCCCCATTGAAGGCAACCTGCCAGCAGGCCCTGACTCATGTCCCCCACCCCAGCCCCAGTGATGGGCACCTGCCAGCAGGCCCCGGCTCATGTCCCCCACCCCACCCCCATTGACGGCAACCTGCCAGCTGGCCCCGATTAATGTCCCCCCACCCAACACGTCATCCTAATCCAGGCCCATGGCCCTTATTACCACCCAAATCCAACCCCATGCCACCCCAGTCCTAACACCCAACCAAGCATTCCATCCACTCCACATTGAAATCCCCATGTCATGATAGAAACCAAATAACGAGCATGCCCATGAATACATGTCCCTCAGACCCACACAATGGCGACACATGACTGAGAAAACCCACATTGTGACAGGCACAAAACGAATGAGAGAAGACCACACAAGTAAAGTAGAGAAAAAAACTGTATTAAATCATAAACTGAATGAATAAAACAAAAGCACACAAGAAGAAAAAAAAATCCAAGTCCGGATGTCCAAAAATGATTAAAAAAAATGAAAACTGTAATCAATTAAATCCAAAGTAAAATGGCTCCAAAGCGTTAGTCCATCAAACAAAATCCAAAGTTCCAAAAAAAGCAAAGTATTCCTCCCTAGGTCCAAAAATAAAGTATATCCAGGTCCATAACTATATACAAATGACTATCCAAGGGTCCATGAGCCCAACAATGCAAAGGAAACCTAACCAAAATCCTACCTAATAAATAACAATTTCCAAAAAGGTGGGGCATAGCCCATGCGCCCCAAAGAAAAATAAAGAAAAAGGAAACCTACACCTACATAACTATTTACAAAGGCGGCAGGCTAGTCGGACGGCTCACTCACTGATGTCCCGGGCCTGGGCATCATCGAACTCCACTTCAATATCCCGGAGGCGGGCCTCTTCCCTGGACTCGAGGTCTCGCAGGGATGCATCCATGGCCTCCTCCAACTCCTTGTGAGTTGCCTCAAGGCATGCAGCCCGCCAAAAAAAGCACGGCGCATGGAGTTCTCCACCCTGACCCTTGTGAGCCGTGCCCTCTGCACCCGCCGCAGCTCTGCATCTATTTGCTGGCCCAACCGTTACCACACGGAAGACACTCCCAATCCTGGGTCCTCCTGCCCGACGGCCAATGCCTGTCCCTGGGATGTTGATGGCCCTGAGCCATGATCGCTCCCACCCTGAGCCTGCTGCTGCCGTTCATGTGCCCTGCCTGTTGATGCCTGCACGTCCTCCTCTTGCTGCGGTCAAGTTGGTGCGGTGGCCACCCCTGCTGGACCTCCGACTCCCGACTGTGGCAGGGATGTGTCCTCTACCAGCCTGGCCGCTGGCTCAGGGGCAGCTCCAAAGGGGGCCCAGGTGATACTTGGGCGGGAAGATGGCACGGAGGACGACTGGCGCATAGGGGGTTTAGTTGAGAACGGGGTCACAAGAAGATCCAGCACACGGATGAACCCAGTGCCGACGACCTGTCCTAGTAGGTCGATGCAGCCAAAGAGGTATTCGAAATGACATGCACTGTCCAGACGAGAACCCTGCATGTCATCCTGAATACCATGTTGGCGCAAAGCCACCCCAGCAAGGACAGGCTCAATCCAGTCGCGGATTGCAACATCCACAGGGAGAGGAAGGCCAGTTTTTGTATGTGCATCCCTTCCCTGAAAACAGGTCTGGACGGAAGCACCCCTGCTGGTGCCGAATTATGCAGTCACAAGATTGGGGACAGGATTACACACAGGCACCTCAGCAGTGGCCTGTACTGCCTCCCCACTAGCACCAGTGGAATCCCCCCTTCCAGGCCTCCTCCTCAACCAAACCCCCCACCAACCTGGATGACTCTGTGCATCTTCCTCCGTAGGGCCCTTTGGGGGCGCAGCTGCCCCTACTGCTGCCGAGGAGTCCACCTCCAACCTCCACCTCTTGGACCTTCCCTCGGCAGCAGCGGCCTTGGACGCGGCACCAAACTCCTCACTCCCGGAAGAGATCACTACCCGAGAGGGGAGCTGGGCCTTGCGTCTCCGGCTGGAGGTGGGATTCCTGCCACTGTGCTCCACAGCACCGTCTTCGCCCTCTTCATCAGTCGACGCTGCAGATAGGGAGAGACAGAACACAAGCATCAGGGCACTGTACAATGGTCTGATACACACATGACAGTTGCACATGAGTGGCAGTGTCAAACTTCACAGATGGCATCACACTCCACAACACTCATATCATTTGAACCCACACACATGCACAAATTAACAGGAATGGTGCAGCAGGCAGCAGCATCCATACACACACAACAGCATGAACATCCGAAGGTTGGCATGAAGTCACAAGCAACATGGGGAGTACCGAACACATGCACACACGCCACCAGACAGACATGCATCTGTACATCTCCACCACCTGTCACAGTGCAATCATCAGCAACTATGTCACATCTGCCTATCGGGTTCCTACATGTCTGTGTCACATGCATCCATGGCGTATAACAGTCGCACACATGTAAACCACACACACACACACACACACATGTACACCGTACACATACATGAAGGTGGAACCAGCATCCATGTGTCACACCCCAACCATGCCATAGTACATATACAGAAATGCTAACATGTGTGTGTCTCCACATGCAGTTGTGCATCATGCTTTGGAACACATACACCAAAGAAGTGCATCACACATGACGACTCACATGCAATAGGGTCATGTCCCTGCACATACACATCCATACATGGGCCTTTCCAGACATATGTCCAAGCTGCACACTCCTGGCACACCTCAACATGCACTGCGTGTCCAATCAATACGCATGGACACTTACTGATCGACTCCGGACGGGTCTGCCTCTCGAGGACCTGGAGGTGAAGTGCTGGGCGAATGCATTCCAGGACCCTCAGCTGGTCGTTGGTAAGGCGGACCCGGCACACCACTGCATCCACTGCATCCAAGAGGCACCGGGCCTTCCTGAGGGTCCTGGACCTGAAGTCCTCCCAGCGCTTATGGATGTGTGGTAGGTCGCGGATTGCCACCCCCTCCGCGTTAATGGCAACCACGATGTCTATCCAGATCCTCCTCCATCCATCCTTGTCAGCGCGTGTTCTTCCAAAGAGGGAATCATAATGCACCAGGACTTGCTCCACCAGGATGCCAACTTCTCCTGCTGTGAAGCTGGCAGCCCTCTGTCTCCCTGGCTGGGGGTTGCCAGTGGTCTCAGATGGTGTTTGCTCCGACATGGCAACCCCCGAGGCAGGTGTGGGTGGGCAACTGAGTCCTGGTGCTGGGCTGTGGAGCGATGGAACTGCAATCGGGAGTCTTCTGTTCCAGCAGGGGTGGTCACAGCAACAAGACCCCTGCAGATGGCTGACGTGCAGGCACCAAATAGCTGGGCACATGGCCAGCAGGCAGGCAGGCAGAACAGATGGCTCGTGGGAGAAGGCTCGGGACTCTGGGGGGGGAGGAAAATTGCCTTCTGAGCAGGAGCGTGGTCTTCCGTGTATTGTCGCGTGGCCAGCTTGATACAGAGTGATTTGGCACATGAAAAAACAGCACGTCAGCGTGTAATTCGAGGAAAGGCCCTTAGCACATAAGGACCTAAGTGACGTGACACGCGCGGGCATTTCCCTCGGCACGTGTGCATATTGAATCCGCACGTGCAAAAACAGCACGTCCACGTGTTAATGGGTGTAATTCGAGGAAAGGGACTAAGCGCGTAAGTGACGTGACATGCACAGGCATTTCCCTCGGCACGGGTGCATCCACACCTGCAAAAACAGCACGTCCATGTGTGAATGCGTGTAATTCAAGGACAGGGCCCTAGCGCGTAAGCACGCCAGTGACATGGGCGTTGCCTTGCACATGGGTGTTGCCTTCAGCACGGGTCAAAGGTGAGTGCGGCCCAGCAGTCCACTGTACGTGCTGTTCATGGAGACCGACGTGTGTGATTACTCTTCTGGAATCACACGCGATTACTTCACAGTGTTTGAAGTTCGTACCTCTTCTTTTGGCGGGGTGTTGCCTACGCGCACAAGAGCGTGTGTTTTTCTTTTTCTTTTCCGCGCAAGGCAGGCGGTGAGTCGAGCATGCCCTTTTTCCCACTGTGGTTCCCCCTGTGCATCACGTACCATTTTCAAGGTCATAGTAGCCCGCGTTTTCTGCGCGTATGTGTTTTTTGTGTCCATGGGTACTGCTGGAGGTTAAATCCACGCACCTGGGCTACCGGGGTTGCGTGCACATTTTTCTTTTGTATTTTTACTATTTTTGGGGGGCCTGAGCCTTGCGTGACCCGTAATTTTTCCCCAGGGGTCACAGACAGCCTTGCAGGAGCAAAGGGGTACCTATTCCACCCAGTACCCTGCCCCCTTCTGCCCAATTGCCCAGGACAATTGTTGAGTGCACCTCCCATCAGCTATTTACCATCTGTGCCATGGTTGGGAGGCCACCAAAGGCTAAGGGTGGCAAAGCTGGGCGTCCTCCCAAGAGTGTGCGTGGTTGGGGACGTGGGCGCGGATACCAGGGGGACTGGGAGTCCAGGGTGGCCAGGGTGGCTACATAGAGGGAATAGGCAGGGGTGCCACTGGGGCGGGATGCCCAGCCATGTGCTGGTGTGGACATGCCACCACCCTCTGTGGCTCCTGGTGATAGAGCTGTTGCATCACAACCTGGCACCCATATGACCCAACAGCAACTTACATCTGCTGTTACAGGCCCACCGGTGGTAGTAGCTGCAGGTGCAGCTGTGGGCACCACCACCCGGTCTCGGGGTCAGGCAGCGCATGTTGCATTGCATGACGAGGACTCCCAGCATGATTTCCATTTTGTCCGGAGGTGCGGGTCACATGGGTCCAATGTAGCTGTGACTTGGGCACTCAAATCTGGGGTAGTTATGACATCTGCTGCCCCAAGTAGCTGGGTGGTGGTAACTGCATGGACAGATGCAGCCAACACCACCCCGGCAGTGAGTCAGACCCAAGCCAGACCTTCTGTCCTCATTCCTACACCCACTGCTTTGGTCCAGTCCACCAGCGCCACTGCCCCCAATGATCAGGGCCACATTGGCCACTCAGGGTCAATACCACTGCCCAAAAGGAGGAAGCGTGCTCCTGCACAAGAGGCTGGGACCCCAGACATAGCTCTGGCCTCTAGCACGTCGAGGAAGAAGCCTTTCGGCAAGCAGGAACTGGACTTCCTTGTGGACTACGTGTCGGCACATCACAGCGATATGCTTGTGGGCCCACAGTGCCATACAACGCATCACCAGCATTGGGTCCACTGGCAGCATGTTGCGGATGGTGTGACAGCCATGGGATTCCAGGTGCGCATGGCTCAGGACTGCTGCAAGCGTTGGAATGATCTCCGATGCAGTGCAAACCAAAAGCGTGCCTCCAATTATTCCATGTCTGTGGTGACTAGTGGTGGGCCACCACCAGAGGAGGAAGAACTCGCTCAGCAATCCACGGAGTGGGAGAGAGTATGGATTATGATGCATCATCCGGTGAGTATTGATGCGTGTTACTCAATGACATGTGTGTTTGTCGGGTGTGACCCTCCCAGCTACAACATGGCTCCTTCCTTTCATGATTCTCCCTCTCTACCTGTGGTGTTCACCAGGGGTCTGACCTCTCGGCCTGACTTTACAAACAGCACCTGGCAGCTCTCGCCTAATGCATTTTCAATTTCTGCTACGACTTCCAGTGCTATGCTGACACTCAACTCATTTCCAGCCTGTCCTTGGCCACCTCTTCTCCCTCCCTTCATTTCTGATAGCCTCATTGACATTTGAAATTGGTGTACTGCCAACGATCTCTGTCTAAATGCCAGCAAGACTGACATCCTCCTCATTGGTACACCTTTGCCATCCTTTCCCCTCACTCTCTGGCCAGCCCCCCTTGGCCCTCTTCCTACCTCCACCTGCAAGGCCAACAACCTCGGGGTCACCTTTGACTCCACACATTCCTTTTCCACACACATTTCTGACGTTTCTTGAGATTTATTAACTTCTTGCTTAACCTCCTCAGGGGTACTGTGCCTTTCCTATCATTCACCTACATGCTCACAGTCTCTCAAGCTCAGGTTGTCTCAAGGTTGGACTACTGTGACAGGCTCTTTCAATATTCTACCTGCCTCCACACTCTGCCCTCTACCACTAATCCAGTACAGGACTGCAAGACTTGTCCTTGGCCTCAAGCCCTGGGATCCTATCTTTCCAACTCTGAAATCCCTTCATTGGCTACCAGTGGATGCATGGATGATACTTCAGACCCTCTGCATTGTGCGCAAGAATTTTTGGGGCCTGGCTCCAAAGTACCTTCAACTATCCCTCTGCCAATACCTCCCCTCTTGCGTCCTTTGCACCTCTACCTCACACTCCCTCTGGGTCAGTCGTTAATTGAAGAAATAAGGTGGGGGCAGATCTGTGTCTACGGCTGGGAGCTCCCTTTGAAACACGTTGAAACTTGATGAGAAACATCTCTGCTTCCTGAAGCACCTCAACACCTTCCTATTTGCTTCTGCATTAGCCCCTCTTCTCCCCAGCTGAACAGTTTCCTCTGTTGGCACTGTGCACCTGCACACCCTCTGACCTTCGGGCCCGGGTACCTGATCACCCTGCCTCCCTGCTGCACTGCCTCCAGTCCTCCCAATACAATGGGTCCTGTTTGTGTACCCATACAGTCCCCCACTCTTCTTCTGTACTCATCAGATTTGCCCTATCCAAATGATCTTGCCCCTGCTACTTGCTGGCTGCACTACTACCTTTTGAATGTCTATTCTATCATTGGACTTCATTTTCCTTCTGTGTTCTCCTCTGTTTGGCACGTTCCACTTCTTCCCCTTCCAGGGTCTTCAACCCTTTATCCTTTCTCCATGCACTTGTGTGTTCTCAATGTCACTGTGCCCAGTATGATAGTTGTTTTGATTTCCTTTTCTCCCTTGTTCCCCTCCCTTTGCTTGGTTGCGCTCTGAGCCACTTGTGTACGAGGGCAATCTTGATGAGATGTCATATCATGTCATATACATCCTTTGTCCTTGGTGCAGTGTGTCTCACTCTGACTGTGCTGATGGCAGTGGCTCCCCATGCACATGTGTGCACATTCATGTTCCATGTGCATTCCATGTATGCCCCTAGGTGTCCTTGACCGCCTGCTCATTGTAGTATGTCTCCAGGATGATCCAAGTGTCAACAGCCATTTCATGCTCACTGTGGGTCTGTGTGTCATCAACCACAACTTTAGGGTGTCCACATCTGTGTCATGCGCATGGCTCCCCCGTTATAGGCCCACTGCCTCTTTTCAACTGGTGTTGTGTCTTCTGCATGCATGGGTGTACTATTGATCATTCCTCATCTGTCCTGTATCATGTCCACTTCTCATCGGCTGTAGTGACATTTGACTAATGAGATGCAATAGACGCATGCCAACACTGTCTGCCAATGCACAGTTCTGTGGGGAACCTTTCATTGCCATGCAGTGACTCCCTGCTGTTACCCAGAGGGTGGGTGTTTCACGGTATCCATGCTACATGGTGCATGCCATTGCCACATGATGGTTGCAATTGCCCTTACACTGCCATCATGTTTGCAGATTGACATCACTACGTACATGTTGATGTGGGAGGTTGAGGGGCTACACATGCTCTGCACCGCACACACCCACTCCTGTGCCAAGTTCAGACCTTCAACATGCCAACACAATGCTGCTGTGTGATAGTGACCTGCCATGTTTGTACCCATGTCCCTCCTTTCCCTGTATAGAAACGCACTAGAATAGGTGCCCCCTGTGACACATGTACTCTGCATAGTTGATGGTAGTTTAGGGCTGCACATGAACATGCATGTTATATGTGTCATGGTGTGTTTGTTTTGATTGCCAGCTGCGGCTATTTGTGTGTTCCCCCATGCTTATGCTACGTGCCATTTCTTTGTTGCCATATCTTATTTCTGCTTTGGATATCGGCCTTCTAAAGGTTATGTGTGATGCAGGTGATGTGCAACATGCAATAAATGTGTTGCCTTCACATTTTTCACACATCCTTTTCTGCTTTTGGGATACCCTTGCATTGCAATGCCACTGGATGCATGTTGGGGTTTGAGTTGCCTGTGACATGGCTTCTTCATTAGTTGGCTGTCAGTGTTGTGATCTGTATGTGTGTGGTATCTGCTACTGACATGCATGCTCATGTTTCTTTTGTTTATGTTGCAGGTGATGATGCACTGGCGGCAGAGGATGAAGATGTCATCACAGACACGATGGTCAGTTCACATCAACAACCAGGCACCAGTGGTGGTCGTGGGGTGGCAGCCCACGAGAACCCACTGGGGGCCCAGGCCATCGTGTCCAGAGCTGACTCTCAGTCAGGCTCTGATGTATCCTCTGACCACTATGTTGAGCCGGATCTGCATCATAACGTGCCGTCGCCGGTAAGTGATCCTGTGTTGTATGATCTTCTGTCTGCGACACCTGCAGTAGGGGGTCAGGCAGGGATGGAATGCCCGCCTGTGGTGGTTATGGGTGCACAGTCACACTCAACACCAGTTGGCCATGTTCCTGGGGCATCAGGTCGACGGAGGCATGCAGTCCTGCAGCCGCGGGCGGCACCAACCCAGCAAGGACCACGGGTCCTTGGGCCCAGCAGGTGTGGTGTCCGGCAACGCAGTGGCCATGTGCCACCGGGGTCAACTGAGTGGGAGCATGCCATGATTGCCATAGCACAGCAACATGGGGGAGCAGTTGAGATGATTGCTCAAGGTATGGAAAGTGTGGCCCATTCTATCCTCCCCTCTGTAAGGTGAGCGGAGCTCCCGCAGCGGCTACGCAGTCCATGTGCCGCTCACTCAGGCTAGGCATGGCGGCGTCTGACAGGGCACGCCGGGCTGAAATGGTAGCTCTGCGTCAAGCACTTGATGCCCAAACAGAGGCACACAGTTAGGCCCTGAGGGTGGAACACCAATCCCTCCGATCTACTCTAGCTTTGCTCTGGATGAACGAGAGTAGGCGGGCAGAAGACAGGATGGTGCAGCTTGAAAGTACCATCTCAGCTCAACTCCATGCAAGCCGGGAGTCGCACTGTTTGTCATGTGAGGCCATTCAGGCAGAACTCTGTCTTACTTGTTAGTCCTTGCAGGAGGAAGCACGTGTGACACGTGATGTAATGAATGCTGACCTATGTGTCATTGCCATGCAGGACCTGGCTTACCAAACCCGCATGCTTGCTGCCGTTGAGGGGCAAGGCGTGGCTAGGTGTGGTGAGGCAACTGAGCCATGACCACCATCTGAATTCCATCCAAAGGGTGACGACGACAACTTATCTCCCACATAGGTCGGACCATACAGGTGCTGAGCCCAGTGAGGTTGTTTTTTTCATCTCAACATCTACACATGTGGGTGTTGAGGTGCACCCTGTACCTCCCCCCTCCTGGGTGTACCCCCCACCTCCGGGTCATATATGGCCGTTTTTGATATTATTATTTTTTCCTGCAAAACGTTTTTAAAAATTTTTTCTGCAAATAAATATCTTTTTTTAGAAATAATGTTTACAAATTATTTTTTCTGCAAATATTTTGTGATTTGAAATTTTTTTCCTGCTAATTTTTTTATTATTATTTTTTCTGGAATTTTTTAAATTTTATTTAATTTTTTTAATATTTTTTACAGCAAATACTTTTTTATGATTTTTTCAATTTTTTGTTTTTTTCTGCAAATAATTATTTGATTTTCTATTTTCTGCTGATTTTTTAATAATTGCATTTTTTTTTGTCTTTTGATCATTCATATGACAGTGTGGTGCGTTGTGGCATTTGAAGGCATCCACTGTGTGTTCTAGCTGGGCCCATTCAGGCTTGTCTTGTATATGTGTTTTGCTTGGGGTCCTGACACATATGCTACTCCTGCTTCCCCTTTCCATAGGCTCGCAAGGATGACTCAGTGTGACAGCATCTCACAGAGGGGTATTGGGCTTTCGTCATATATGTGGCCAGCCTGCAGTCCTACTTGTGTGTACACCCCTAGTGGGTATTCCGGATGGCTTCTCCAATGCATGTCTGCACTTCACTTTGGTGAGTATTCTGTTGACTGTGCATTTCATCATGTTGCTTATGATATTTTTTATGTATTGACTATGTTCATGCACTTCCCGCTGTAGGTGGTACCACACATCCTTTGGCTGTTTAACACACACTGATGGTGGGAGGGCTCTGTGTGCTGACAATGTTGCATTGGGACACTTGCCCTACAGTGATTTTGATATGCCACATGAAGGCTGCACGCTGAGTTATCCATGTCACCACACATTTCAAGAACCCCCCATTCCTTGCTTGCCCTTCTTTGGCCATCTTGCAGCCCTGCCTGGTGTTGTGTTGTGTCATTTGAAGTATGGCCGCATTGCTTTTGACTTGACTGCCATGTTTGTGGCCTGGACCTGCTCCACGCTCCCATTGGTTGCACTTGGCCCTTGTGACAATCCGGCCAACCAAGAGGCTGGAGCCTGCCATGACTACCAAAGGCCCACAATCGAGGCCCTGTCTAGCCCTGTCCACCACCCTTCTGGGTCCCATGATTGTCCCCTTGTCTCCCCTGCCCCCGCCAGTCTCCCTCTGTCTCCCCCCTTCACCATCACACCGCCTACCCTTCTGTACCGTCTTCTTTCCCTCTGCCCCCTGTGTGTGCTTTCTTTCCCCCTCTCTCCCTTCATGCATTTAGACCTTGGCCCCCTCCTCCATTCTCTCCTCCCTCTCCACCACCCTTTCCCCTCCTCTTTGTCCTCTGTCTGTCTTTTTATGCCACTACCCCAATTGCCATCAGGCATGGTGATACATAGCCGCTTGTTCTTTGCAGACACTTCCCCCTCTGCCTCCGTCCATCCGCCCCCCACCTTCACCTTTTTGAATTTTATTTTGGCACTTACTTTTATCATCAGTCCCTTCATCGCTGATTACAGGTCGTCTGTTCCCCCTTTCCCTTCTGTGTTACTTCTCCCCCACCCCGACACTATCTTAATTCTTTGTCCACCTTCCACAGTTGTTTTGTTACTCTCCTCACCTCTTCCCTCCTCTTCCCTCACACCCCTCCTTATGTGACTCCTGTACTGCAAATGTTGCCGTCAGGCATAGCAATGTTGATGCTAGTTTTGTTTTCCTACATTCCCTCCCTAGACTCTCCCTTATTGTTCCAGGCACTTGTAATATGTACTTTGATTTGATAGTTCATTTTCACTTTCTGGACTGTTTGAAGGACTTGTAGGAATGTACTGTTCTTCTCCCTTGTTCCCTCTCTCCTTGAGGCGCTTTGATGAACTTTGTGTTTAGGACCTATAAGGATTTTCAATGAATCAGTGATTGCTCACTGCCTGCCATTTTCGATGTGGGGTACTCTGTACATGATGTGTTCTTCTGGTCAATGGCTGATCCTATGTTGGGTTTTATTTTGAGGTGTCAGGGAATGGGTGTAGTTTAACACACCGGGGGGTCCTTGAGTGCAATGTTCACATGTGCTGTATACAGGACACTGAGGTTAACTTCATTTCACATGCATGTATTCGATGCATGTCCCTACTGACACAAACACTTAGGCAATGCCCCCCACACCAACTACGTTGACACCATGCACACACGTGCACCCAAATTGCCTTCCCAACCAGGCTTTGTCCCGACAATCCATGTTCACTTCCGAGTCATTGATCGTGTTCATGCATGTCACATGTCAGGGTACTATTTGGTTGATTGCACTTTTTTTATGATGCTCAAGGGGTTTCCCCAATGCAATGCACAGTCACTGTGCTGTCTGGTGAGCGATGTGTTCCAGGGGACAGACACGCAGCACACAGTGTTTGAAATGCCAATTAATGTTCTATTGTCCAATGTGCATGCCAACAGGTATTCTGACTTTTGTTGCTTGCCCCACTGGTGGCATGCATTTGTGCCACCGTTTTCAGGGTGTGAGGTTGTGTTCAGTCATTTCTTCATATTCCATGCCAGGTGTAATTGTCTGGTGCCTATTTACATTTCTCACGTGGCACTTCATTACTATTGTGTCATGTGTTGTGCATATGGTTTGATGTTTTGCTGTTGCATACCATGGTATGGTGTGGCAGACGGGGGTCATGGGGTTGGGAGGGTTTGGGTGGCATACCAGTATTTTATGCCCTGTTTTGCAGGGGGGGCTATGCACCTTGCATGTGTTCCCCTTGGTCACATTGGATTGGTTGTGTTTAAGTAGCTAGGGATGCACACAATGTGGCACTTCCGTGGACACATTCTCAGGGTGGTAAGGTTGTGACAGTTAACTGTCCCTTTCTCATCATCGATTGTCACCTGGTATGTGCCAGGCTTGTGTGCACTCCACATGGGTTGGAGTTTAGGTGAAAAATGTGGCCACAAGCTGGGTATGGGCTGCCTCGCCACATGCCCTTTCCCCTCCCATGTGCAGCGGCCATGCGTGTGGTTGGGGATGTGGGGGCACCACCATGTCCATCGGTACGCCATGCCGTGTTGCAACGTTGTGCAGGACACATGCTGCCACAATGATCCTGCACACTACTGGGGATGCATATAGTAGCTGTCCGCCAGAACGGTCAAGGGAGCGGAAGCGTGACTTGAGCACTCCGAATGTGCGCTCCACTATGGCCCTGGTTGCAATATGGGCTGCGTTGTATCTTACCTGGGGTAGTGTGGTAGGTTTCTGTATTGGCGTCATCATATAGGTGCTCAGAGGGTAGGCATTGTCCCCTGGTAAGGTGATAATGGTTGTCATTAGTTGAGCTTGTGTATTTGTCTGTGTGTGACATGCATGCATGTGCACAGGCATTTGTACTCACCTATGAGCCATGTGTCGCCATGCTTCCCAGCTTCCAGGGCCCGGCTCAGGGCGGACATTCTGAATATGAAACTGTCATGGGTGGACCCAGGATAGTTTGCATAGACAGAGATGATGATTCCCTTGGCATCGCATACAACCTGCACGTTGATGGAATGCCAGTGCTTGCTGTTGCGGTAGATGTTTTCAGTTGCCCTAGGTGGACGTAGGGCCACATGGGTGCAATCTACGGCACCAAGCACTTTGGGAAAGTGTGCCACCCTGTGGAAGTCCAGGACCACAGCCTGCCTTTCTGCCAGTGTTCTGGGCATGTATATGTGCCTACGGACCGAGGGGGGAGCAGTGATGATTGCCAATCCCTGGTGTAGGCAACATGACTGCGTGGGCTGTGAAATGCCCCCCACCATGGCAGTTGTCCGCTGAAATGACCCAGTGGCCAAAAAATGCAGTACATTGAGCACCTTCTCCAAGGGGCTCAGTTCTTGGGAGCACAGGGTGGATGATGTGAGTTCATCCTCCCACTCTCTGACCAGCTCTAGGATGATATGAGTTGGAAACCTATACCTGCCATAGATCTGGTCATCAGACATCCCAAAAAGGCTTGTCCTGGGCATAAAAATGCGGGGCCTGGCTATTCGCCTCCTCCTGTGATGTTCCACAATCACTGCTGCGAGGAATGGGACATTCATCGTAGCTGTATATGCTTGTTTGTTGTTTGCACGCACTTTTATGCTGTGCGGGGACGCTTCCGCCTGCTTTCGTGGGGCAGATGTATTTGTGCGTGTGCGTGTGTTTTGACGTGCAAAGGTTTTCCCTATTCGATTCCAGGAATACATGTTGTTTACTAGCGTGTGGGCGTTGCATGTGTTTCCCAGTGGTACTTCCCACGTTACGCCTACATTTTCATGCGTTGTTCCCCATTCCCCGTGTTCCGCCCCCTTTTTAGGTGTGTGCGCGAGAAGTTGTGCGCTTTGCCCGTTACTGTCGCACACACGTTTGGAAAGTCGCAGTGACGTTTAAGGTAAGCGTGGATTTGGCGCACATCCCGGGATAAACACGCGCAGGGCCTTCCATGAATCGCACGCGTGCGATTCGCACGCGTGCACTAGCTTTTTCACGCTTGGGCGACAAATTTTGGGGCTCATTTATTCCATGAATTACCCCCTCAATCAAAACACAGACAAGCAAAAAAAACACTAAACAGTCCTATACATCGCTAACTCCTTAGCAAGTGATATTCCCAGTTGGAAGGGGAGCAAGGAAACCTGGATCAAGAGTAGGCTTAGTCAGAATGGACAAATATAGGTTTTAGGTGCAGACGACACAAACCCTAGTCCTTGCCAACACCAGGAGACAGTTGTTATTTAAGAGCTATTTAACAAAATGTCACGCTGACATCATAAATAAAACTACATTGGAACAGTGGCATGATTTAATTGAACATGGGCATGCATTGATTTGATTTATTTCTCAAATTTTGAACATGGTTGCGATACAAATCCTTGTATTGCATACAAGTGCACTTCTAGAGGCAGGATAGTAACCATTCACAAATCAATATGGCATCCACTAGTTCTAAAAATGTATGCGTTGTTGTGATGTAGTACGCTGTCTGATTATGGGGATTACTAGTGGGGTGACCCAGAGGGCCCATTACCATCTCCTACTTGAGGATACTTGGTCCGGGACAGTGTGGGTAGGATTCCCTGGTGATCCTCCGGTGAGCACCCGCCATGTGGACGGGGACAGTCAGGGGAGCATCAGCAATGGTATCATCATTTTAAGAACCAAAAAAGAGGCCTGAAAACCTAACGCAATTTTAAAAATCCATGCCTTAATGGTCCGAGTTCCAAGTACACCCCGCCTTTGTTTTATGAATCTTCATCGTGGCAGCACTGTCCCAGAAAGAAAGGTTGAATCGGAATACCCCCAGGAATACAATAAGTATTCTGCATGGAGAATCAACATCCCACACCACAGCCCACCCGGTCATCAAGGGCCTTTCACAAATTTGTGTACATCCCCACATGCAGGCTCACACTGGCATCAGGAGTTTGTGAAAATCTCCTAAGCATCCTACGGGGTGACTCTGCCTTTATTTATTTATTTATTTATTTATTTATTTATTCGCATTTGTTAAGCGCACAGAATCAGCCCTGAGGCATCGTGGCGCTGGTTACAGAATAGCGCTGGTTACAGGGAAAGCGCGTCTTAGTTACAGCATACAGAGGCATACATGCATACAGTTTGGGCAGTAGCAATAGTTAGCAGTGTGTGCCTGAATGGCAGTAGGTAGAGGAATTTTAGTTAAAGAGAGAGGTTTTGAGTTTTTTTCTAAACGCTGTGAGGGAGCCTTCTGCTCTTAGAGCGTGGGGGAGATTATTCCAAAGTTTTGGTGCTATGTAGGGGAAACCCAGCCCCCCGGCTGTAATCTTGTGGATGCGTGGTACAGTGAGTTGGTTAGTGTAGCAGAGTCTGGTAGGTCTGGATGAGGTCTGTCTGAGAATGGTGTCTGAGAGATATGATGGTGCAGTGTGGTGGATACATTTGTGGGTAGTAGTCAGTACCTTGAAGGTGATGCGTTCTTTGACAGGGAGCCAGTGAACTGATTGCCTTGCCAGTGAGATGTGGTCCCTTTTGGAGATGTTTAATGCTGCTCTTAGAGCGTTATTTTGGGTGACCTGGAGTTTGTTTAGGTTTTTTTCAGAGGTGCCGGCTAGAAGTGCATTGCAATAGTCAAGTTTAGCGCCTATGGTAGCTCTTGCTATTGAAAGGCAGTTTTCTTTGGAAAGGAATGGTTTAATGGCGTTGATGAGTTTAGTGCTTAGTGCAGATGCGGAGACAATGGCACTAACTTGTTTGTCCATGGACAGGGTTGCATCAATGTAGACCCCTAGCGTTTTCACAGAGGATAGGACTGGGATAGTGCAGTTGTCGATGTTGAAATTGGCATAGCAGCTGTCTAGCCTGGCCAGTGTGGATTTTTGGCCGAGGATAAGGATTTCAGTCTTATCCCCGTTAAGACATAGGCCGTTAGTGGCCATCCAGGCTTGAATGGTGGCATATATGAGTTTTAGAGCTAGGGCGTCTTTGTGGTATGAGCCTGATAGAGGGAGGAGCACTTGGGTGTCGTCGGCGTAGTTGGTGTAGGCAATCCCAAGTGCATCAAGTTTCTCGAATAGGGGCTTAGTGAATAGATTGTAAAGCGTAGGTGCTGTACAGGAGCCTTGAGGGACACCGCAGTGTATTATGGATGGTGTTGCGCTCGAAATGTTTGAAAAGACTTTCATGGCCCTCCCTTCAAGAAATGAGGTTATCCAGGAGGTGGCTTGGTCAGAGAAATGTGCGGAGTGGGAGAGGTGTGAGGTGAGGGTCTTGTGGTCCACTAGGTCGAATGCCGCAGAGAGGTCGAGGAGAAGTAAAAGGGCGGGTTTACCTTTGTCCAATATCTTGGTTATTTGGTTTTTTAGGTCCAGCAAAGCAGTCTCTGTTCCATGACCTTTGCGGAAGCCTGACTGTCTGGTGCCTAGGATGGAGTTAGATTCGAGGTATAGTTGGATTTGGCTGTGTGCCACTTTATCTAGAATCTTGAGAAGGAAGGGGACAGTTGTTATAGGTCTGTAATTGTTAGGCATCGTGGGGTCGAGAGTGGGCTTTTTTAGAAGTGGGCGCACCCAGGCTTCTTTAAGACTGTCTGGGACAGAGCAGGACTTGAATGAGGCATTAATGAATGCGGTAATGATTGGGGCAAGTGGTTCAGCGCAGTCCTTGATTAATTTAGGGGGGCATGTATCGGCTTTGCAAGTCGATGGTTTCAGATGTTTCAGTATGTCCAGGACTTCTAGTTCTGAAACTTCTTTAAAGGCAAATTTGGGAATGTTAGTGGTTTTGCTATGGGATTGGGAATCTAAGTGTCGACTCTGTTTTGGCAAGGTATTGTAGTGGTCGCGGATTTTGTTTTGTAAGAGGTCTATTTTGTTGAGCATGGCGGCTTGGATACTGTTGCACCAGCCTTCATCCTTGATGATCTCGTCAGAGGAAGTGGGAGGCACTGTGAGCTCTTTAAAGATAGAGAAGAGTTCTCTTGAGTGGCACTTTGAGTCTAGTATTCGACGGTTGTATGATTCAGATTTGGCATTGAAGATGGCGGTTTTGTATTTTTTTGCAGTGACTTTGAATAAGTCTTTGGTGATGTCGCATGGGTTGGCCTGCCAGTTTTTAAGTGCTTGGCGCTTTTTGTCACGCAGAGCTTGGAGGTCCTCTGTGAACCATGCGTTTGAGTGGAAGGATTTTTTTTCTTTTTTCTCTTCTAGAGGAGCGATGGAGTTTATAGCATTGGTGAGCGTATCCTTGAGTATGTCTGCTAGGATGTTAGGATCTTGAGGGAAAGGAGGGGCGAGGCATGGGGTGTTGAGAAGGGGGAGTAGATTGTCTGCAGTTAACTTTTTGGAGCTTCTGGCTAGGGTGGCGGATTTATGTACTGGTGTTTTTCTGGTAGGTAACGTAGGGATAGAGAATTGTATGCAGCTGTGATCTGTCCAAGGGAGGAATGTGTTGGATGTGATAGAGGAGTTACAGTTATGGTCGGCCAGCCAGTCAAGAGTTCTGCCTTTGGAGTGGGTGGGTGACAGGATTTTTTGTGTGAAGTCTAGGTTGGAGAGGTCCTTGAGGAAGGAGGTTGCTGTTTTGTCCTTTGGGTCATTATAGCCTAGGTTAAGATCACCTAGGAGTAAGGTTTTGGTGGATTTTTTTAGGTTTTCGCTGAGAATATGCGTGATTTGCCCTTGAAAATCGGTTGGGAGTCCTGGAGGCCGGTAGATGACGTGAATGTTAATGGTGTTGTTGTGAGAGAGGGATAGTTTGGCCGATAGTATGTCTGCATTCCCTTCCCTTTGAAAGTCTGCTCAGACAATGACGCCAGCTCATGCTCCATGAAAGGTGCAACCACGAAGAAAGCATAAGAACATGAAACATTTACCATGCGCTTACTAGCGTTTTCAAGTGCCCCATACCGCAGTTCCTGCAACTCCCTGCAGGCTAGGAAAATGGCAGATAAGCAATCCAAGAAGGCAGATTAGCCTTTTAAAGACTTAGTCTACCTCCCCAATCCATAAAAATGTGCATGTGAATCTTTTTCGTCATCCAATCTTAGCACCCTCCTCTACACCAAATTTGTCACTACAGATGCTGAATCGTACAAAGAGCCCGACATAGGGGAAGGACCAACAAAGCTATATAAGCAGCCATGCAGGGCCAGACTCTCAACGAGACAGCATGAGTATTTGGAGAAGGAAGCACTGGCAGGAGTCTGTAGATGTCTGAAGGGAAGAAAAAGAGGGACCCTGGAAGAAGAGCAGAGCCTGTAAAGGAGAAATAGTGGTTTGGAAAGTAGGAGGAGCAAGGGACAGAGAATATATTGGAAAAGGTGGTTGAAGGCTAGAGGGGGGTGGAAGGAGGAGTTAAGGGGCACCGGTATGAACATCAGAATCAGAAGAGAGCAGAATAAGAAACTATGAGGAGCGGTATCAATGTCAGCTGGAGTTGGAGTGAGGTGTCAACCACCATGAATGGGAGGAAGTCGAATTTTAGAAGGAGTTTTGTGTTAGTCAAGAAAAATAAGGAGATTTATGGAAATTGGGTGGGCGTAGAAGTGCCAAAGTCAGAGGAAAAATGAGAACATTAAGTTGCGGTGGTGAGAGAAATAAGGAAGGAGGTGGTGAACCAAAAGGGAAGGTGGCCAAAGGAAGCAAGGCGGATGTGGGTGAAGATCAGGAAGAGCTGATGAAGAAAGACTCGGTGGTGTTGGGAAGAACTTGAAACAGGTGGTAGGAGGAGATACGTCAAAGACCAGTGAAGTCAAGGTGAATGCTAAAAAAGAACATAAAGAGCAAGTAGAGAGAGGCTACAGGGATATTCGAGAAGGCCAGTTGAACACAAGACAGAGGTTACGGGAAATACCTCCAAAAATCATAGTGGGATATGGCACAGCTTTGAGGAGGACAAGAGCCGCATAGAGAACCATCCCGTAGGCAAGACACTCAGACTCTACGACACCTTGTGGGTCTCTGAGAACAGTGAGGCATTAAATGCCCATGCAATCTTATATATATTGTGTAAACCAAACGCCCGGTGAAACAAAGGATATGCAAACACAGGTCCTATATCAAGAACAAAACAAATAATAAACCTTTGGTAGCCCATTATATCCAATAAAAACATTCCCACACTGATCTCCTCTGGTTTATTATTCATATGATCCCACAACCCCCACAAGGGGGGAATAGGGATTTGCTTCTCACTAAGAATGAGCAAAAATGGATATTTAACCTTAAAACAACTAAACGAGGCCTGAATTCAGCAGTGGAGTGGTCTCTGTTTTGGTAATTCCCCATTACCACGACAGGCTCAGTGAAAATAAAAATGTATAAGGCAGACAAATACTAAAATATAGCACATAGCACCAGGGGTATAACAGCTCTTGTTTTTCAGAGAGTTTTGCCCCATGTATGCCAATATAATCTGACCGCAATGTATTCTTTTAGCTTAATGAACTTGTGGTTTCAAATTAGATGCTGTTTTGTAACATGCACTCAAAATAATACGAGTGCAATTTCCAAAGGTGGTATAATCACATCACATCTTAGTTCCCCTTTGGAGACACAATACATAGTAAAAACCTTCCTCCTTTTTAATTAAGGCAGAGGCTTACGTTTCCCCTTCTGAGTTAGAAGAATCAAAGTCATGTATGGAGGCCGGAATGAACCATGCCTGGTGTATGAACGAGCGGTCTAGTTTAGCACGCTGACATATACAACTTTCTGCGACTTTTTCTGGCTGCACACGTCGTAAAATAGGAACAGACGTTCGCCTCACCGCAAACTCGATGCTCCTGTGGATTTGATATTCCCCCGAGGCTCCAAAGTCAACAAGGTATGAAGCCCGATTCTTAACCAACCTGCTCTATACGAACTGCTATCCATGCAAAAACAAATGGTGTTTTCATTTACTTGGTTCCCGTCTCGTTTCTCTTACAGTAAGCAAGTACGATTCCCCTGACGAGACAGTGCATGATCCGACTTTCGTGCATGTTTTACCACAAGCGCCCAACAAATAATGTATGACATATGGGAGATCCATAACACCAATAGAGGTAACACCTTTGTTAAAAAATGAAACATTTTCAACCAAGTATGCCGTGGTCACCCAAATGCTAAAACCATACCCGGGTTAGTCTCGCCCATACTGTTCTGTCCTGTAGGCTCTCAACCTCTAAGACTGAAGCCTGAGAACAGTGGACGAGAGCAACAAAACCGCTCAGTATTTCTCAAAAGGGGAAATTGTGAACCATTAGAACGCATTGGGAATCAAGCAGGATATAGCAGATCACATCAGGTATTCCCTTATATCCCTTATAATATTGTATTACATTTCGTGCCCTATTTCCCCTCCATAATAAACTTTATCACCTCTGACTGGCATTTTCCGACCTCTTTCTTTAGATTCTTTCTTTTGACACCCAGCAGAGCTTTGCTCGCCTCTGGACTTGAGGAGTCATAAAAAACATTAAGAAGATTTTTCTTCTTCGATTTAACCATTTGCAAGTTGAATAGTAAGGTGAGCTTAAGATTTTTTCTTTATAGCTTTTTTCTTGATTCAATCCTTTTTTAAAAACCAATAAATTAAAAACTGAAAATAAGGTGAGTCGAACCCTGAAAGAAGCTTCACTCACTAGAACAGAACTCAAAACTGTTTTTAAGCTGCTAGTAATTTGTCAAAATAAGAAAATCCTTCTCTGAACTAACACATTTAAGGTTCTGAAAGGCTGTATGATGGCACCTTTTTGGAAAAAGCATGAAAATATATATTGCATGTCCGTCTCTGATTTGTATCTGTACAATGAGGGTTGTTGGTGTATACTATGATGGTATGTCACAGAAAAACATTGCGAATACTGTCCTGCTTGCAAATGTGTAGCTCTGAAACCGTTTTGTTTTTATGTTTATCTAGAGTGGGCAAAAAACAGTAACAATTACGAACAACTATGAGTATTCAACACGGAAAAATCTATTTGAGATTAAAAGTATTTGTTGTCCTGAAGACGGCTACACCTGAAATAACAGGCACATTGTGAAAGTATCTGATAGTTTTTGTTGCTATTAGCTGAAACATATGTCGACTATCACAAGAGGTAAAGATTCCTAAAAAGCTCCTTTTTTGATAGAGCAGTGTCTTGTGAACAACAGTGCTCTACCTCTTTGTTTTGAATAATAGTGTTATATAAAAAAAAAAAACGCACATACTAACCCCACCACATCTTTTATGTGATGTATCAGACTTAAGTCTGTTCTCTTCTGTCTTATACAGTGTCCTAGTCAAAGATCTTTTTAGCGAAGTTTTTATATATGTTCCTTTCATAATTGAATAAAAAAAATCTTTTTTGTTACACTTGTATGGTTTCATGACTTATACTGCACACTAGCCAGATTGCAGCAGGACAAATTAACTTCTATCAATACCGGTACAGATTGAATCTCTGTTTTGAATGAGTGATATTCACCGGCATAGGCACACCAAATGTTAGATTACATAATCAAGAGACAGGGTCACCACCTTCGTTGTGCTCTTTTTGTTTCTCATAGATTTGATCCCTGAAGGTGGCGCTCCCCGAAATAGAGTTCACCCAATTCTTTTTACACACTGCTTTGAGGAGGACAGA
The DNA here is from genome assembly GCF_040938575.1 of Ambystoma mexicanum. Classification (NCBI taxonomy): domain Eukaryota; kingdom Metazoa; phylum Chordata; class Amphibia; order Caudata; family Ambystomatidae; genus Ambystoma; species Ambystoma mexicanum. The sequence continues at coordinate 268,942,907 of NC_090941.1, forward strand.
GAACAGCATAGAGAACCATCCCGTAGGCAAGACACTCAGACTCTAGGACATCTTGTGGGTCTCTGAGAACAGAGACGCTAATATAGGCTTCTCGACATTACTTAATAATAATAATAATAATAATAATAATAATAATAATAATCATTTTGCATTTATATAGCGCTACGAACCCTCAGGTATCTGAGCGCTGCTTATATTACCCACGGTGTGTGGTGCTCATTTATCGACCTCGGAAGGATGAAAGGCTGAGTTTGGTTTAGGGCTCCTAAGAAATCTATCGTAGATCTCTTGGAGTTTATAGGTAAGAATCCATTTCCTACAAGAATACTTTACATGCCAAGACTGGACCTGATGCTTAGGCCTGAGAGATTAACAAGGAGAATAGTCAGTGTGTGAAAGCCTTGTTCCAAAAAGACTGGCACAGAGAAAAGAGGGTGTGGGAAAATGTTAAACTCGAATGACAGAGAGAGAAAAGAAAGTTGTGGGAAATTCTCAAGCATAGGACTGATTAAGGGAGTAAAGAAAGGTGCAGACCCAATGCCGCAGACTAGGAGAAATAAGACGGATGCAGGAAACACCAAACCTGACCTAAAATGGCCGAGTGGGCATTCTACGAAGAACCAAGTAAAAGACAAAAATCTTCTCTCAACCTGAATTTATTGACATTTTGGCCAGGTTGGAGTGCAAAGACTTGAGTTGGCTATTCCTAAACTTTGACCCATTTTGTTATTTTACCATAATCTACTAAATCCCCCAATACATATGTATGTTGTCTGTGACTCTTGTTCTTACTTTTGATACCTGACGCCATTGTGAGAGCCATTTGCTATTATTTCGATGGTTATTGAGTGATTCATTCAAAGCATGGTCTTCCTAGACTTCACCTTTTTAATGACGTCACTGGATTCTTCATTTATATAATGCATACGTTATGCATAGAGTGCATGCCATGGTATACCCAAAATAAGATCATTCATTATGAAACAAAGTTTTCGAAGGAAAAAGGAACTGTGTCTGATAAACATGGTTTTGAAGTTGATTTTCATAGTGGTCGGTGGCCAGACTGAAGAAGCCAGGATTGGGGAGATTTGTACATGAATGGGAGTCTTAGTGAGTGTTCTGGCATCAGAAGTTTAGAGACAGTTAGTTGGTTAGTAAGCCCTAAATTTTAGACTTAGGTTAAATAATCTATGATTGGACTAAAGCCAGGATCACTTACATATAATAGGGCAATGTTAGCTATGGAAATAATTATTAGGGGGATTTTAAGTGAAAAAATCCTGCTTTAGAAAGAGGAATTCAGATATATTAAGATTTGATCATACATATAGTTGGAATCGTATAATGCTAGTAAGCAGCAGAGCTGTGAAAAATTGCAAAACCTCACAATTGCACACTTCATTAATTTTACCGCAGAACTCTGCAAACTACAGAAAGTTGAGAAGTTTTATGATGGCACAAATAGTGTTTTTGTAAATATGCATATGTAATTACTGTCATGATGAAGAGTGCTTTAGAGGTGTTGAATGTTTTGCCCTCTGCAAACATCTGTAACCAAAGAACACATTCCACTAATTTTACCCACCAAACGAAGCAAGTGGAAATATTACGTGAAAAACAGTCTTTGCTAAAATTATTTCTTACAAGCCAATTACTTCCAATAGAGACACGCATTCCATACACCGAGGGCAGCATGCAGCATAGACAGGATACCACATCCACTTTGTGTTATTCTCTTGTAGCTGGCCTGGGAATGTGATTGACTACATACTCAAGACTGGAAGAATTTCTATGCATCCTTTGTTATTATGAGTGACCCTCACATTTCTTTCACACCAAACAGCATGTTATTATTGATTGTAGTCATTACTTCTACCTGGGTCATTATTGGTGTACTTTTTAAAAAAAATGTCAACTTTTTTCAGAGGGCTGGCTGGTTGGGGTGCAGCAGGACTAGGACAAAAAAATGTTGAATTAATTATATCTCGTGTTTGAAATGTATGATTTGTTTGTGATTGCAGAGTGTGCACCACAAGCGAGGAGGTCGTTCAGGGGGGAACTGAGAGAAGAGCCTAAGGGCAACAGATGGAACAGGCAATCGTACATTGTAGCTGATGGAACTGGAAGTAATTTGTTTGTTCATCCATTTTCTTATTCTGTGCGCTGACAGATTAGCCAATTCCAAGCACCTTTTTCCATGTGGTTAGCAGTTGAGAGACCATAAGTGGTCGAAATTAAAGAAAACTTATTGAATCTTCAATAGGATTTCTATAATAATGGAGCATATGATAATAGAACATATAATAAATTCACTATACATTTCTTTTTGTGTAAAAGAACACATGTGAAGTATTTAATTTAATTTTATTTGGCAAGCTAAAATATTAAAAACCATATATAGTAGAAGATGTTTTGCAATTTTCTTTGTATTTGATTGTCAAAGTACCTGTGCTTAACATAACAAGACAGTATCTATTACTGTTTTTAGCCTGGATTATTATCTTTTTCACTAATTACTACTATCATTTTTATTCACTTTATTATTTTGTCTGATCAATATTGTGCTGTAACCTTAGTATATAATAAAATACTGCAATTTGTGTTATGCACTTTCATTATTATTATCTCAGATTATTACTCTGATAGATTTCATGATTGATACTACATTTTGTATTCACCTGGATTATCATTATGTATCATCAATATTACTGTATTTGTCACTACAATGTTTATCATGAAATATTGCAATTGCTGTTTTCTCCTTCATTATTATCATTTCTGATTTATAATTTTCTCGCTATGTGTAGTATTCTAATGTTATTGTTTGAAGTTGCCTCGGCTCCCCGCCTGCGCGTGAGTTAGAATGTTGGGGGAGAGAGTGAGAGTGTTCTATGAGGACCGTTAGATGAGATGTGGAGTGGATGGTGAGAGTCGCAGTGCGGGGTGCTGGCTTACTGTTACAAGTAAATAAATAAAGTTATTTACTTAACCTGTCGAGTATACTTAATTTGGTGACGAGGATGCCGGCGTCCTGAGGAGCCACAGGGCGAAGATGAGCTGAGAGCGGCCGCTCCGAGCCGACGCGCAACTTTGCATAGGCTTGTGCTGGTGTTTGACCCACAGCGGAGGAGGGGAGGAGCGGAGAGCGGAGGCTCTGAGCTAAAGCGTAACTTCGCGTTGGTTTGTGCCGGTTTTTATGGTCCGTGGCTGGACTGTAGGGGAGAGCGGATGTTCCGAACTGGCGCGTAATATCGCGTTGGTTTGTGCTGGAGTTTGTGTTTTCTGCTCTCTGCCGGTCCGGGAAGTCAAATTGAGCTGCATACGCCGTATTGCTGCTGGGTTAGAAAAAGGGACCCAGCAGAAGATCTCAGGTCATGTGATCTGTCTGATATGGAGCCAGGCGAAATGAAGAGGAGACAGTGATCCCTTCATCTTCGTCAAAGTACATTTAGTCACAGATTTATCACCCTGCATTTGGTCATATCCAGCAAGAAGATTATAGGCTGGTGTAGCACAGGAAGTGGTGTGCTCAAGGAGACATTTCACAATTGTTAAAAAAAAAAATAAACTCACAAGTTCCTGCAAGGTATTAGCATCCAACCGCCGGCAAGTTTCCTTCCAACGTCAGGCCAACCTGTAGTTTTATGGTCAGAATGGAAAGAATTCTGGTTGAATTATATTCAAGCTGTAGAACAAGAAGAACTCACATCTCGGAAGAAGAAGTTACTATTGCTACATGCGCTGGGGTTGGAAGGGCAAAGGAAGTTCATGGAACTACCAGAATTGACTTTAGATGAAGCTGGTGATGCTGATGAGGCCATAAGACAATTGGATAATTATTATGCTCCAGAAACAAACGTAGCCATAAAAAGATACAAATTCTATACACGGGTATAAAAGGAACATGAAAGCATTGAGGAATATCTTTCAGCCTTAAGAGTATTATCACGGACTTGCCAATTTGGCAATAGTATCACCCTTGATGAGTTGATCAGAGATCAGATCATTATTCACTCGAAGGACAACTTGGTACAAGACAGATTATGGATGGTTGGAAACCCATCCCTACCGGAAACTATAGCGATTGCTAAACGTGTAGAACACAGTCAATTGTGCTCGAAGGAGATGAAGAGCAAAAAAGAAGAGGCTGTGCAAAGTATGCAGAAACAAAATATCAAAGCGATATAGGAAAAAGAAACAGAAGAACAAGTTCAGGTTAACGCACTGCGACCTAAAGACAGAGGTGAAACCAATGTTAGAAACAAGGACAAGGTTGAAGTCAATGCAGGAAGAAGTAACAAGACAAAAAGTTTTGAGCAAAAAGGAAGTTCATTTAGAGGAAAGTATTGGGTTAAGAATGAACCCAGAGTTCAAAATGATCAGAGATTTCAGAAGGCTCCACCAAGAGAAGGAGACAGATGTTACAATTGTGGCACAGTTGGTCATTATGCATTTTCAAAACAGTGCCCAGCACTAGGGCAGAAATGTGGAAATTGTGGCATAAGAGGTCATTTCGCGGTCACATGTAGAAGGAGAAAAAAAATCTCTGACATTTTAGAAGAAGAGGAAGAATCGGAAGAAGAAAGGATGTTTTTGATACATGAGCCACCAGATGGAGAATATAAATACCCGAGCTGTGAAGTGATTGTTGATAATTGGAAACTGAAAGTGAAGGTGGACAGCTGTTCACCATGGACAATTATCACTAATAGAACATGGCAGAATTTAGTTGCACTTGGCCTCAAAAGTAAGATGAATGCCTCAGACATACGAACTCCTGGTGGGTTTGAAGGATCTAAGATCAAGATGATTGGATGGTTTTCTTGTATTATTCAATTTAAGGATAGACGTGCTCAGGTGAAGGTTTACAATGCAGAGAAGGGCGTGAATGTAGTAGGTTGGAGAGATCAAGCTGGATTGAGGATCAGATTGGATCCATGTGATGAAGAGCAAATTCTGGTTGTTAACAGTAGTCAAGTGCATGAAGATAAAGCTACTAAGATGAAGAAAAAGGATCAATTAAAATTGGGTTTGCTAAAAAATTTTGCACACAGGATTCGTCTCAAGAAGGGAGCAATGCCTGTTAAACGCACAAAGTCCAGACCAGTTCCATTTGCTATAGCTGACAAGGTTGAGCAAGAATTAACATTATTGGAATCTGAAGGAGTTATAGAAAAAATTGAATCTTCTGAGTGGGTGAGCCCCATTGTCGTTGCATTGAAGAAAAATGGCAAACTTAGAATTTGTGTAGACTTGAGAGACGTAAATAAGAACATCATAACTGATACGTTCCCTCTTCCCATTATATCTGAAATGTTAAATTGCATTGGTAATGCTGACTTGTTTTCCACTTCGGACCTATCAAGCGCCTGTCATCAGATTTCGCTGACATAGGATTGCAGAGACATTATGGCATTTAATACGCCACATGGGCTGTATAGATACAAATGCATGCCATTTGGTTTAGCGTCTGCGGCAACAGTATTTCAAAGAGTTATGATGCATGTTCTTAAGGGAGTAAGTGGAACGCTTGTATATCAGGATGATATAATTGTGTTTAGTAAGGGATCTGAAGAACATGATAGGAGATTGAAGGAAGTGTTGGAGAAATTAGAAGAAGTTGGGTTGGAAATTGAGAAAAGCAAGTGTAAGTTTGGAGTAGAAGAGGTGGAATATCTTGAACATACTGTGAATGGCAAAGGGTACAAGCCTAAAAGAGATGCCATGAAAGCAATTAAGGAGTCACCTAATCCTACTAACAAAGATGAATTAAGATCGTTTCTGGGGTTATGCGAATATTACAACAGATTCGTAAAAATGTTTGCGAGTGTAACAGAACCTTTGAGAAAGTTGTTAAAAAAAGATGCAAAGTTTATATGGACTGATAAATGTAATGAGGCGGTTGAATGCATAAAGAGAGAAACTTGCAACTCTTTGGAGTTGGGAGGATTTGAGTTTGGGAGATTGACTAAAATCATGGTGGATGCCAGTGGGAGTGGGTTAGGGGCGGTATTATCACAGATAGACGAAGATGTAAATGAAAAGATAATCGGTCATGCTTCAAGAGCTATTTCAAAAACAGAGAGCAGATATTCGGTCATTGAAAAAGAGTTGCTGGCTTGTTCATGGGCGGTGAATTACTTTAGGAAATATCTGTGGGGAAAGCAAATTTGTAATTCAGACAGACCATAAACCTTTGATTGAAGTTCTCACGGTGAAAGGAATGTGCAAAGCTTCGCCGAGATTAGCTAGGCTTAGTCTTCAATTGCAAGATTATAATTTTTCAGTGAAATATGTGCTGGGAAAAAGGAATGTTGTTGCTGATTTTTTATCTAGATTACCGTTGAAAAGTAGAGAAACAGTTGTTGATAGAGATGAAGAAATGGTGGCTGTTGTTTTTGAAGTTACGTCCAAGGATACTTGGGTTGAGGAATTGGGAAAGGATGATGAGATACAACAAATAGGGAAGTATACTGAATCAGGGTGGCCTGAGAAGAGAGTAATTAGCGAAGGTTGTCTGAGATTTTGGGAAGTGAAGGATGAATTGTCTATGGAGGATGGATTTTTAGTGAGGGGAGATAAATTGATTCCTCCACAGAGTTTATGTAGGGAGCTCATTGAAAAAGCACACCAAGGTAATCCTGGCATCACTGGCACAAAGAACAATGTGCGGTTGAAATACTGGTGGCCAGGTATGGATCTGATGATTGAGAGATTCATTAGGAATTGCTGGCCATGCCAGAACAGTGAGAAGAGCTGCAGAATTGTTAAGTCAGAGCCAATTAACATTTGTAAAGGTGAAACACCATGGGAGATGGTAGGGATTGATATTGTTAGGCCATATGTGAGATTGTTTGGGGAGAAGAAATTCCTAATAGTTTTAGTTGATTACTACTCACGGTGGTTGGAAGTCAAAGCGGTGAGTAAAATTGATACTTATGAGGTAATAAAATTCATTATGCAGATTTGCAGAAGGGAAGGATTTCCCAAAATAATTATTAGTGATAATGGAGTTCAATTCAGAAGTAGAGAAATGAGAGAATTTGCTAAGAGATCGGGAATTGAATGGAGATTTTCGTCATTGTATCACCCACAAACCAATGGCTATGTGGAGAGGTATAACTGCGTGATTGTAGAGGCAGCGGAGTTGACTTTGAGTAACAATATGCCGGTAGTCGAAGTTCTTAAGGAGAGGGTATGGAGCACTAGGATGTCTGTTAAAAGAGGAATGGAGGTCTCTCCTTTTGAATTAATGAGGGGAAGAGCTCCTAATACATTACATAATCCAGAATAGGTTAATCGTAGGAGAGGTTTAAGTACTGGATTACAAAGTTCTGACAAAGATCTAGATATGTGTAGTATGTCTCCAGGAAAGTCTAAGTTGAAAATATTACCAGGAGATTTCGTGCGAATGAAGTTTGGTCGAAATGTTAGGAAGGGTGACTCTAAATTCAGCAGTCCAGTCAAGGTGATACAAGTGTTCAGGAGAGCGGTTATAGTTACTGGAGGATCGGTGTGGAATTTGGATAGGGTTAGTAAATGATGTGGAAGGGTAAGAGTGAAAGAGATAAACAAGTGAAATTTGAGAGAAGAGCAATTGATTAATTTGGAGATGATCATATTCAAAATGGAATTGAGAATGTGAATGGTGACATTGTGAGACAAGTTGGAGAAGCAAGCATGCAACAAGGTAATGAGGTCTTTGAAAATAGGATTGTGCGTAGTTCAAGAGAAAAGAGGTTACCGTTTTGGTCCAGAGATTACGTCATGCAGAGTTAAGTAAAATCCTGACGTAAAGGTAATTTTATTTAATGTGTTTTCAAAATTGTTTGTAACTTTATGTGACTTTGCACAAATGTGTTTCTTTTTTTGAAAAATGTATTTCTTCTTCTCCTATTCAATATTGTAAGTAGGGGGATGATGTAGTATTCTAATGTTATTGTTTGAAGTTGCCTCGGCTCCCCGCCTGCGCGTGAGATAGAATGTTGGGGGAGAGAGTGAGAGTGTTCTATGAGGACCGTTAGATGAGATGTGGAGTGGATGGTGAGAGTCGCAGTGCGGGGCGCCGGCTTACTGTTACGTTACAAGTAAATAAAGAAAGTTATTTACTTAACCTGTCGAGTATACTTCACTATGCTATTTTTCATTAATTACTCAAATGCTTTTATTCATTTTGAGTATTGTGTTATCATCGGTATGCATGTCTTTGACACTATGGTATTGTTTGTGAATTACTACAATTCTTTTACTCACAATAATTTTCAATAGTTCTGATCAATGTTAATGCATTTGTCACTGTAAACTCCTTTTAATTCAACGTGTTCATTATTATTTATGATCAAACTTTAGTTGTTGTGGTATGTTTCAGAAATTATTACATGGGTTATTCCCCTTATTTAAGCAATATGACCCGAGCGGCGGGGGCATTACTGACTCAGGTAGTGCCCCAGGGCCCATAGTTATACTTAATGAAGGACCCGGGGGCTGTTCCCAGCCCGTCCGCTCCCGAGAAAAGAGACAAGAAGGTAAGTAGGATTGGGGTTGGGAGGGCAGAAGGGAGGGGGGGGAAGGAAAACAAAAAAAAATTACCTGGATCCACGTCGGGGGACGTTGGAAGCCTCCAGCCATGTGGAGGCTTGGAGCAGGGATGGCCCACTCCGGAGTCTCCACATGGCTGGAGGCTGCCATCGTCACCCACCAGTGACAAAGTAGGCTCAAGGTAAGTGGGGTGGGGAGGGGGAGCAGAAAACAAAAAAAACTAAAAAACGTACTTGTGTTCCCAGCGGGGAGCGAAGGCAGCGTTTCTGCCATGGAGGCTCAGAGCGGGAATGGCCACGCTTCGAGCCTTGTCATTGGCTGAGGGGCTGCCACGCCCCCCGCTGGGAACAATGGCCGTGGAATCCTGGCCGAGGGATTCCCGGTCGGGTAATGCCTCGGCGAGGGCCAATCAGAATGGTTCTCTCATTCTGATTGCGCCCTCGCTGGGTACTAATTAGTAATATATCTGATGAATATTATTATTTGTATTCCAACAGCCTGTATCATGAATTACAACATTATATTTGAATTCATTACCACTGCATTTGATTGGTATTATTATCTGTCAATATGGTATTACTCATTAATTGCCTATTTTGCAGAAAGTAATGCGTAGATTTGTAGTCTAGCATGAGTGCAGTAAAGTATCACACAATCAGTAATTTGTCAATTTCTCCTTTCACACAATCCTTGCTACAGCATTGTCCAGCAGCTTAGTCAATTCACAGGAATAATACTTTTATAAGTAAATGAAATTAGAATTTTAATAATGTATGTTCCTTAGCATTTGTATTTTTCCTATAAAAAACCCTGAATACTCAATTGCGAATAAGTACATACATTGCATTCACAGTGCATGCACACTTATATTTCTTGTTTTTCTTCCATGCAGTTTGGTAAGTCAGAATCAGGATACAGCCAAGGTGTCATTTTGGGTAACTTGTCTCTTATTTAAAAAATAAGCCTATCTGTCCCTCTCGGTTCTTGGCCCTATCCGAGAGAAAACAAAGAAGTCTAAAGGGTGCTCATCAGGATGTCCTACAACATAATCTCTGTCCATCGTCCAGAAAACCTAATGTATTCTGATCTCTGTCCCTAGCACTACAACAGAACAGAAGCTAACATAAATAAAGTTAGGGCTTCTTGTCCCGTGGGTGAATGGTGGTTGTACCAGTCCCAGGCATCTGATAACTGTGGGATTACTGGGTCTTGAAAGTCCTGTTCCAGGTACTCCACTGGATTTCCTTTCTGGTGATCACAATAATCTACTCTCCACTCTTGTTGTTTGCCCCTCCCTGGGATTTCGGTTTGTACACACCAACCTGGGTGTTCGCTGTCTTTGGGCCAACCCGAGTTACAATTATTCTTTCCCTGGCTTGGGGTCATTTGGATGTCACACCACCCTGGGGTCGTTTGGTTCTCAACACATCTTGGGGACTTTCAGTACTGAGCCCACCCTGGGGTTGCTTGGTTTTCAAACCCCGATCTGGGGTCACTAGGTTATCACCTCACTCTGGGGTCATTTGTTTCTCACCCAGCTTGGGGTCATCTAGTTCTCACCCTGCCTTGGTGTAATTTTTTTCGCAACCCACCTTGGGCTTGTTTGTTTCTCACCTTGCTTTAGGGTTGTTTGATTCTCACATCACCTCAAGGTCGTTTGGTTCTCACCCCACTCTGGGGTCATTTGGTTCTCAACCCACCTTGATGTTGTTTGGTTCTAACTCCACTTTGGGGTAATTTTTGAACTTGCCGCCCACCTCCTGGCTTGCCTGACCATCCGCATACCTCTTTTTCTCAGGCAGAGCTCCTCTTGATGGGCAACTTGGGTTGTGTAGTCTCAGTCGGTTGGCTTCCTTCACCTCTTTTGTAACGGATGCTCCCGTCCCACCATCTTTTGGCAGGGTATTGGCGGTTCCCTCCACTGGACCTCCGGTTTTGGTTTTTCTGGTTCGATGTTACAGCAGCATTGAAGAGCATTCTGTGGTTTACCACAGCAGTTCAAAGCAACACGCTGGGTGCGTGGATATATCACCGGGCAACATCTCCCAGGAGAGGCCTTCTCTCATGTGACTTCGGGTGTCTCTCTCTTTACTTCTGCCAATACGGGTGAGCTCTCCTCCCCCTCGGCAGAAAAGGGGTGTGTTTATGACTTCTTCTCTCCTGTTTGTGTAGGGTCAGAAACCACCCCAGCAATTGATACATGAAGTGTTGCCTCATTACATATGTCAAGTCATGTAAAACCAACAAACATTCGGGCATAACATTATATCATCTGTGTTTAAACCCATCTTGCACCTGATTGCATTTTTGGTAACATCTTTGAGCAAAAAGAGCCCCAATTAGCTACGTGGCTTGCTCTGTTCCATTGTTGTGCTTCCTTGTTTCTTTGAAACGCTGTCTGGGTTGGAAACCACATTTCTCAGCCACACCAGTGCTATTTCCAAGTTTTAAACTGGTGACCAGGTGCACTAGCGCTGGTGCACCAACAACAAGGCGGTCTTTGCCTGTCCACAACAGGACATAGCGCTATGGCGTTACAGAACTTCTTTGACCTACGACAGCAAGTAAGTCATTTTTTGGTAACTTGCTCTACCTCTTGGTGCCAGTTGCTGACTGTTCATACTCTGCTTTCAGCACTTTGAGCCTCGAATACATCCAGGCCTGCATTGTTATCGGGCCACTATTTCCCCATCTTACTTAATAACCCTTGAGCAGTAACCCTGCATGGTGCCCCCACTCTGAAAGCAACAGTCAATGAACGAAACTAACTGTTGTTACAGTGGGTTACCCCAAGAACCTAATTCTTTTGCTAAAAACCCAGAAGGCAAGTAGCCTGGAGTTAATAAATGCTACCTACAGCTTAAACTTGACACGCTGTTAGGCTCTCCCCCAAGCCAGAGATCCTAAGCCCCATACCTCTACTCCCACAGCTTGATCCGCTTGCGGTCGTCTCCACAGCAGAGTAGGGAACTGTAACCACATCCGCTGAAAGAGCTGAAGCTCACTAAACTTTGCAGCCTGGTATCATGCCACCCCAGATAGCGCTGGGCTATGATTCAGACTGTCTATTGTCAGAAAGACAGGAAAATCTGAGGCATAATGACTAAATGGCACCCTTTCCGATCAGTAACTCTAATGAGCCTAACATTAATTTCCTTACCACCAGGCATGACTTCCAAACTGCATCTATCCTGTCCTCCTGCACACAAAAAAGTAATGAGATCAATGTTCAAAGGCATGATCCTTCTGCTTTTAACCAAAAGCCTAATAAGTGATCTAATAAGAATGAACCCCTAGATCTCATGACAAAAGGGACTCTAAAACTAGCATTATTGCACACAAGATCCCTCAACAACCACACCCTTGACATCCGTGATTGCATTATTAATATGGAACTTCACGTACTGTGCCTGACCGAAACATGGATCACTGAGGCCAGTAGCCAAATGATTTCCATGGCCGCTCTTGAAGGTTATACTATCTTTTGTCAAAATCGAGACCAGGGACATGAGGGTGGTGTAGCAATCATTGCCAAAAATGACCTCAAATTTTTAAAAATCTCCAGCCAGTGTCATAACTGTGAAATTCATCACTTAAACATCACACCAACACACTGTAGCTTTGTCAATTTTATTTTTATATATCCACCTACTTCTAAGATGCCTACCTTTAAGAAATCAATGGTGTAGTAATACCATCGGCAAGGAGGCTATCACTCTCAAAACAGCTCTCAAAAACATTGACTACTATGTAGTTAATAGTGATCCTACGAAAAATAAAAGGCAACATTCTATATTGGGTTGTAGCAATGAACCTAGATGTGAACATCAAGAAAATAACACTTTGCATAAGGTCCAATCACTATGTGATAGACTTCCATATTCCTATGTTAGCTCTTGCCATGTAAGTCAACAACCCTTTGAAAAAAGTAATTAGTTGCAACTTCAAAAAGTTGAAGGCCGTGGATGTTCAGAAATGCATTAACACAATTAGGTCCACTACATCTGCAGTTGATTCTCCAGGCATCCTTGTTAACACCTACAACTCTGCATTGGGTCACCTGTTGAATATATTTTCCCTGCTAAAGAACAAATCAGTAGGGGAAAATGTGGGACCCCAAAAATGGCTTAGCCAAGAGCTTAGACGACAAATAAAAGGAAAGCGGAGACCGGGTGGCAAAAATGCCTCTCCGACAACAACAAAATCACTTGGAAAAATGTTGAAAAATCATACAAAGCTGTCATCATTAAAACTAAAAAGAACCTTTTTTCACAAATCGATCGACAAAGCTAATTATAACTCAAGAAAATTGTTCAAAATTCTAAAAGCTTTTAGAAAAATCTAAACTAGAGTCAGTCTCATTTGTGCCTACAAATCAGGATTGTGCAAAAGCTCAGTTTGCCTTTGAGGCAAAGGTATCTAAGGCCTGGGATAACATTTAGATCTTGCTGACAGTACACCAAATAACCTTCTAACATCTGTACCATCCATTCCCAAACATCAGCCGAAACTTACATTTCTTCAGATCTTCAGCCCAGATATGTTGACTATCTTGGCTTCAATGTATCCATCAGTCTACCCAGGCAATACAATACCCCACAAAATGATCTTGGACAACATGGATGTTTTTCTCCCTTCTTTGTTAGGCTTGTCAACACATCCTTCCATGACCACCTGGTTCCTGAAACTATCAAGAATGTTACAGTGACCCCTTTGTTAAAGAAAAATAAACTGGCTAGAACCAAATGACATAAATAATCTAAGACCTATCACTAATTCTAACTTCCTTCTAAAAGTTCTGGATAAAGTGGCTACATTACAACTTCAAGCATGTGTGGAAACCCTCAGTGTTCTACCTCTTAGGTAGTACGGGATTTAGACCATCCACGCCCCATCCCACATCCCATAGTACTAAAAAATCCCTCATTGATCTCTAGACGCATATGCTGGAAATCATGGATAAGGGAAATACTGGACTAATGGTCCTATTAGACCTGTCGGCAGCATTCGACATTCTGGACCATGAATGTCTCCTCCATACTCAGAGACGTAGGCCATTGTGCAGATCTTGTGGGTCCAGTCCTTTCTGACCAATCGGATGTCCAGAGTCTGATGGGGGAGGCCTCCTCCTCCCAAGCTCCCACTGACTGTGGTGTCCCTCAGGTGGCCTACATGTTCCCAGTTCTCTTCATTATGTATGCCAGATTAACTAGACTGAAGGCACCCAGCTGTTTTTGGAGATTACTTGGGATTATGACCTTGATGCAGAAACCTTGAGCACACTTACAGTCTGATTGAGTCATGGATGAATGGCAACTGGATTTGGAAAAACTGAGCTAGTGATTTGAGTGAGTCTTCATTGGCTAGAGCCAAATTAAGGCCTAACTACCAGTCCTTTACAATCCAGGACTATAACATTCCAGTAGTAGGCAAAGTTTAAACACTTGGGGGAGAGACAGGAGTTGTTAGAGAAAGGAAACAACCTGCTCAATCTGTTTGCCTAAACATTGAGGGCTCCTTTAGATTAACTGCATCTGAGAACAAAATATTGCCTTCCGCCCAGGGAAACATGTCTTCTGCAAGTTTTCACAAAGACCTGGACTTGTTGCCCAGCCTGTCTGTTCACATATGCTTTGGCTACCATGTTGTCGGTTGAATCCTAACCACCCTCCCCTGCAGGTAAACTGAAAAACAACTCATAGCCTGAAGGACAGCGGGCAATTCCCAGTCGTTAAATGATTGCATCCTCTTAGACGCCTGCATATTCCTTGTGCCTGTCGGGTTTCCAGAGTTTCCCCATACCACTTCACTGGCATTCGTACTCAGGATTACAGAAAATGATTGAACCATGGAAATCCTCCTCTTTAGATTCTTGGCTATTTAGCCACCAACCGAGGTGCTGTCTTATCTTCGTCAAGACTGAACTGTTTTCCTAATATCGCCCCTCATGGGGGCACCACTGGGACAGTGAAAATTGACCATATGCTTAAGGTAAAAATGTAGCCATGATACCAACAAAACTATAATAGCCATCTGACCGTGGACCCTTAAGCCATACCTCAATGAATCTGTTGCCAGCAATTGGTTCAACAGCATCTCCGCTTTTGGTTGGGGAAGAAACCACATCCCTTGGTCGGCTGTCCGTGTGGTTCATATCAAATCCAAGGTCTGTGCTGGAAAGGGATGTGACCTTTTAGAGGATTACAAGGGCTCACAGTTGATCCAGCACCAGACAGATTTTCTGAGTATGTCTCACAGACTCTTCTCTGTCTTGCTTTTAACTGGCCAGTCATCCAGGCATGGATGGACCGGAATCCCCTCCTTGTGTATAATCCTCACTGCTTATGTCATCACCTTCGTGAAAATCCCTGTGGCTGATTGCAGTCCAAGGAGTAGTGCTTTGTATTCTAAAGGCTCACTACTAACTACAAATCAGATAAACTTCCTGTGTGTCGGATTAATCGGTATGTGGTGGTAATAATTCTGTAAATTCAAATCCATCAAATGTACCCCAGACCAGATAACAGACAGAATATATTGCAGGGATTCCATTTTGAAATAGATGTCCAGGATCCACTCATTCAGTTTATTCAAATTCAGCACCAACCTTTAACCTAATGTAACTTCTTAAACAATGAAGACCTGGTTTGGAGGCACTGTAACGCTGCTGCGTTCTGTAGCAGGTCTGTGATTAGCTGTTGCTTAGCTTCCGATTGGATTTGTGTGACGCTTCATCTCTACCATCTGGAATTCTAGTGCGATAGAGGTAAACCTAATGCACTATCCCACCAAAACTATCTGAGACGTCCAATGATCTCTAACCAGTTGGGTCTGTGATTCCTTGAATGCCTGCAGGCTTCACACGTGTGGCAGGGCTGTTCTCCTCCACCCACCATAGTCAGGCCTGCTGAGCTTCAGCCGCTGACAATGAGGGAGAGCTGCCTGGTTCTGTAATCCCAGCCTGGCCTTCAGAAAACCTTTCATTCTCTTGAATGACTTCTGTTGGGACCTATGATAAGGTCTCCTCTCCTGTGCCTTCACTTTCAATGCTTCTGAGCAGGTCTGATTGTTGTGTGATTTTTCTACCAAAGCATCAAATTTGGGCCCAAACAGCAGATGCTGCTGAATTGGCATGTATAGAACACCACTTTTTTGTGCACAATCTAGCTTCCAATTCTTTATATAGATTTGGAGTCTGGCCAGAGTGAAAGCACCCTCAGTGCATGCTGAGATGGTGTTCATGACTGTGTCTGACATGAAATCTATTTGTTGTTCAATATTATATATCACCCCTCACTGCAGTTCCCTTCTGCCTCCATTTTGCTGTACATTGACTGCAGATCCTCCGGAACAGCTCGACTGCTATATACCTTGCATACCCTGGTCTACCCTGGTAGATATCTGAACCTCAAAGGCAGGTAGGCTCCTTCACATCCTTGCTTTAATGCTGAATCCACCCTAATGCCCGACCAGTGCCTGGCAGCAATAGCCTGTGTGGCTATGGAAGGCTTCCCAGACAATTTGGGAATTATAGAATCTACACTATGTGTTCTGTCATTTTTCAAGTTTCTGACTTTCACATGCTAACGTTTAGACACACATGTTGGCACTATCTTTTTTTTCTTTCTGATCCTGCCATTCTCTAGTAATTGCTTTCCAGATTGCCTTAAAAGTACGAACCTTGGCTGCTATCATGCCTGCTGAGCCCTTTTCGTCTTAATCAGCTCGGTCCCCTGCAGGAAAGTTAAGCATCTCCCATGCATGCTGCAGTGGCACCACAAAGCAGGCTTTTTTGGATGTGTGCTGGCCCTTGGTATTCGGTAAGAATCTTCTGCAGAAAATAACCAAATCAAATCAAATCAGATGTATTTCTAAATACTGATATAATAAAGTGTGTGTGTGTGCATGTGCGTGCGTGTGTGTGTGTGAGTGCGCGCATTGGTCGCTTGTTGAGGGTGGCGGTTCCAACCCCATTAACTGGTAAGCACAGGTTGTAGATAGCACAAGTAGCCCGAGGCAGCGCTGTCATGCTGACAGGCAAGCGCACACTAAAGCCAGCAACGTGAATTTGCGATGTAGAATGATTATTTATTTATTTATTCATTTAAAGTGAATACATAAACAAATAAATCATTCGGCTGTGGAATGGGTAGCAGTGAAATGGTGCAAGAGTATTTTTGCCACAGTTCTATTAGCACTAGGGTAACATTTGATGTGGTGCAAAAATGCATCGAAAATGTATCTTCTTTGCACTAAGGTAACACGTTTACCCTGGTGCTTATACCATGCCAAACTGCACTTATCATGGTTCAAAGATATTCTAGTATGTCCCAATGTTTTTAGAAATAGGCCAAACTATGCCCTAGTTCTAGTACCATGCAAACTTGCACGTGCACTGGTGCTAAGCGGCTCCGTCCACCCTGGCAGAAAGCCAGTGACTGTTTGTGCATCTCCATCAGAAATCAAATGTTAATCGTTGGCTTCGTGTGCACAAATATCAGGCCTGGCTTTCTTTCCAGTTCTTATTTGGATAATCTAACGTCTTCCGCCTGTTCGGTTTTTCTCCGTGGACTGTAATGACCACTCTGATCTAGGTCCCCTACGCATCCTTAGCAAGTTACCATAGATGTTAATAAAATAAGCACCCCAAACCTTTTGAGTTGACAAAGGCTGATAATTTCTCTTGCTGCACATACTAAACCAATTTGCTCTAACTCCAAATACGAAATATCCAGCGCCCAGGTGTTTGTGGTTCCCACAAACCCTTTCCCCACCTAACTATTGGGACAAATGAGCACCGTCCCCTGGGAACCCACTAACTGGCAGCATGACCAACGCTCCAAGACAACTATGATCAGTGCAGCGATCTAGCTTTCCTTCCTCTTCCTTCTTTCATGGCAGCACACATGTATGGGATAAGGGTGTGCCCTTGTTGGCAGAATTGGAAAGTAGCATGTAGCTTCTTAAAAGGACCTTGTATGATGTGGCATTCCTCCAATCTCGTCTTTAGTCTACAATGGTTATCAGGAGATAGCTGCGTATTTCTCCGATCCAGAGGGGATCCAAATGAACCATCCGCATCATCATCACCACCATTACCGCCATACCACCACCACCACCATCATCATCATAGTGAATTTCAGGAATCTGGTGATGTTTTTGTCATTACATTCTCCTGCTCTGAATGAAGCTCTGCTGGTCAATTAATCAGTATTAATCCTAATAAGCCAGGCCCTATCTCCTCATTAGACACCTAATCAGTGCTCACCACTTATGGATCAAATGATTCTGATGCCCTTGGGCTGTGTGATATTGAACAGTTGAGGGATATGAATGTCTGATATATGTGTTCCTCATTATTTTCCACTGATAAAAACACATATGAGAGATCCAAAATGTAAAACCTGGATACATTTCTGAAGCAAAGATCCCTCAGTGTATTTCAAATATTTTCAGCAGTTTAAAATTCCCCAGGAGATGGAATTTGACTGCTAACCTTGCTGCCATTTGCTAAGTCTGGTTGCTAATTGCACTGGAAATCGAAAAAGAGACAACTGTGAGATGTTGGAAGTTCATGTTCCTGCGCCCCTGCCTCATGCAGGAGCCATTTCAAATGTTGTTCAACTGTTATGATACAATATGATATTATGATATGATAGTTTATTTATATAGCGCCTATACACAATGTGTTTCAAAGCGCTTAAAGGCAAGGAAGGGAACAAGGGAAAATACAACAACATTCTTACAGGCCATGAACAGTACGGATGTGAAATTAACTACCGTACTAGGCCTGACGACATTTCTGGTAGAGCTGGAGGAAAACAAAAGGTGAGGGAGAGGGGTGCAGAAAGGGAGGAACAAAACAAGTGACTATGGTACTAGGCCTGACAATGTTTCAGATAGTGCTGGAGGGAGGGGGGGCAACAGTGAGGGGATAGGGGAGCGACAGACGAGGTTGCTATCATAGTAGGTCCAGGGATGGCATGAGAGCATTCCTGAAGTTGTGTTCTGAATTCTGCCCCAGCCTGGTGATGCGCCCCAGTCTACCCCACAATCTGGAGAAGGATCTGCGGTCATGAAGGATGAAAGGCCAAGACAACCACTGACAGAAAGACAGCTGGAACACAACGTTGAGGTCAAAGGCACAGCAATGCTATCTTTTGGGCAAGCGGATGCTCATTTTTTTGTATGGCGGGTAATTAACCACCCTCAGGCACTGAGAGAAAACACATTATATTTTATAAACAGGACGAAAAAGCCGAAATATACATGTTATTCTTATCTCGTACTGAACTGAGCAGAATGCATTTCACATGTCACTTTTTTCATTCTGCTTGACACATACACATTGTTAAGAAAACATCATTTCATTTTCAAATGCCATTACCTAAGTTCTGTCGCCACTCCGTAAAACGACAGGCAGTCTTTTAAATTCAATAGCAATGAAGCGACCACATGTACCCTGTGGGTATTCTATTTTAAAATGTGAATTTCATTTGTTATATTATGAACTATAACATTTAATGTTCCTCTGCTCGCAGCCATTTACTATTAGGACAATCTCTCTTTAATAGACTGAGACTGGTTGCAACATACATCAAGTGAATCTTGTTGGGAATTCAGTATTAAACAAAATCACTTTAGAAACGATTCAAGTTAAATAATACAATGCAAGAGTTGACTTCGTCGAAAACCGAGGGAAATATACTGTTCTAATAAACAGCTTTTTAGTCTATGGAGGTCATTTCGAGTTTGTGGGTTGAACACTGGTGATTCTGTCGTACCGGTTTCACCGTCTCTGGCAGAGCGACTCCCGGAAATACAGCCGGATTACAAGTCCTCAGGTGCAGGCTTACCCACCTGCCAGAAATGGTAACACCGGCACGACAGAATTACAGGCTTCGGCATCAATCCACCTGTATTTCTGGCAGAAATGTGCTGATTATACCGATAAAGACACTCAAACTGATGGTAATTCAATCAATGGAATTACCGGTGCCGGAATTATTGGAGCCAGAATTAGCATCATCACAAGAATGGGAAGGTCGCCGGCAGCCATCTTTAAAACTCAATCCACTTTTAATCCCCCACTTCTAACTGCCATCCACTGCTGCAGGAGGTGGCAAACATGTCTGGAAGCCAGAAGAGCTGAGTTCATGGCATCCGCATGCGAAAAACAAAATTCTCTAAGGCTGAGCTGACTGCACTGACAGACACTGTGGTGCAACACTCATAGACACTCTCTGGGGCTGCCCACAGGAAGACAGCCATCAGAGAAAAACTGCGCTGGTACTATTTGCGCCTGAGGTCCTGAACCTCATCTCCCAGAACTGGAGGTAGACATCTGCCACAGGAGGGGGGGAAGAGTGTCACCCATCCACCATGACCTGGGAGGAGACGTGCAGCTCTGCCCTGCAAATGGAGGGCATTGAGGGGGTTGGGACGGCAGAGGCAGAAGCGTGGACTCAAGGTGAAAGTGGGAAGCACAACAAACCCCATTTAAATGCAAATAACGTTTCCAAATAAATACATCCACAAAAACTGAATCACCTAATCTGCTAGTGAACTGGCCCAACACATGTCAGTCAAAGCAAATGGGCAGATCAAATACAAACACACATGCCCGAGGACGCAGGTAGACGTAGCCATGCACAAGCACCTTAGCAGAAATGTACAGCCCCACACATGGACACATGAGAAGCACCCATGCGTCGCAGGAACGTTCACGACATTAATCGTTGGCCAACCGCCCACACAAAAAAACTCACATTGGGATGCCAAAAGGCAATCTGCCCTCACACAACCTAAACATAACATAACATATGTAGGAGTACACCTTAGGATGGGAGAGCCACACTTTTGAGATTCAGGATATATTAGTTTAATCTCTGAATTTTAGTAATGATACATACAATATATCGCTTATTTGCATAATGACAGATAAACGGACAGTTATACATTTGGTATTTAGGTGTACCACTTGGTACCACCCTCAAGAGTATGGATGGTGTTAGCCTTCTGGTGGTGCAAAATCTCTTGAATACACAATCAACATGGGTTCACAACACAAGAGTGAAGGCAGCCCAGGACCTCAATTGGTCCGTGGGTATTGTCATAGGAAAAAACACAACAACGGGTGTGTACTGGTAAGTATGAAGTAGAGTTGTGTCATGGATCCCCACTGTAGTGTTTCAGCCACAGGGTATGAGGACTGGACGTAGGTGGCTGGGATGGCCTTCTTCAGGATGGAGGTGAAGGAATGAAACACTGTCTGTATAGTATCGTGGACGGACAAGCGGTGTGGCGGTAGTAGCTTCTGAGGGTCTTCGACCATGCGTGAAGTCAGGTAAAGAAGGTGGCCAAGTGTCCACTGCTGGTAAGAATGTTAGTCCAAAAGGTCAGCTCTGGAACCGGGGTTTCCAGATGGCGAATGCGTCAATAAATGGCGCCAGAGATTGGAAGGGTGCCGGTGCAGAAGCGTCTGGAAGTACAAGAAAGGAAGTACAAGAAAAAAACACAATTGCGAGAGGGAGCCTAATGAACACACACAGTCAGATAAAAGAGGATAAACCAGGGAAAAGTAAACAGCAAAAATATCACTAACAAACTCCTACAAAACACTCCTAAACACATCAAAAGCACTACAATATTATTTCAAACTCACAAATGTGTTAGCCTATGCACTCCAAAACCAAAAGTCATACCAACAAAAGATGCAACAATCAAGGTGGAGTAAAGGCTCTCAAACCTTTTTGGTTTTAGCACAACTCAGGGCCTCTGCCTAGAATACCTCCTCTATCAAGTTTCAGATCTTGCAATTGGACAGCCGGCTCAAAACTCACTGTGAGACCTGCGTGGCAGGGCTAATTCCATGGGAAACCCTGGGCGAATATTAACCAGCGAGTCATACTAACCCAGAAAACCTTGACATTTCTGTGGAGCACATTTTGCGGAATGCAAGCACCTCTGCTGGCCACCAAAATGAAATGACAGCCGTTCACAAATCACAATTTGCGGATTTGTACTTAACTCTAATTGTGGGAAAGCATTTCATTTGGGCGAATTTGTGGAAAGAGGTGCAATTAAAAGCACAGTGTGTGTTACATTGGTTAAATCTATTAATTGCACAGTGCCCAAAGTCAAGCAACGTGAACGTGGCAACTTCTGGCTTTGCCATGTTGCCTATTGGTCAGATCAGTTCTGGAAGTAGCCAATCCACCAAGAACCAGAGAACCTTGTAGTGTGGGATATGAAGAGGGTTTGCCACTGCTTGAAAGATAGAGAGGAACACAAAAGAAGAGAAGAAAAATGAAAGGAGTAAAGCAAGGAAGTTAGCAAAAAAAACCTTAAGATTTGAATACAAATGGGAAGGATGAAGTAAGAAAATAGAAAAACATGAAATGAGAAAAAAGGAAAGAGATGAACACTGTTAAGGGAAGAGGTCACAAAAATAAAGGGGAAAGAGAAACCCATTAGAAGAATTAAGAAGTTAATAAGGATAATAAAAAAAAGAAGTACATAGAGAAAATGAAAGATACAAAGATTAAAGGGGAATGAGGCAAAAATAGAGGGCAAAGTAAATTGGTAAACATGTAAGCAGGAAAGAAAGAAAAGAGAAACTGGAAAGACAAAGGATGGAAAATGAAGGAAGGAAGGAGAGGATGGGAGGAATGAAGGAAGGATGGAAGGAAGGGATGAAGGAATGAGAAAGACGTGGATACGTGTTAAATGTGCTGTGGCTACAACATGGGCGGTAGGGAAGCATGCATTGTACAGGGGCTTGATATCGAAGGAAGATATGCATCCTTGTGTCAATGGCAAAATGCACACGTGAGAGTCTACAAGAAATCAGCAGATGCCCGATGAAATGCTAGGGAATGCTGATGCCACAATTACTAAATCAGTTTACCTTAATGACACGTGAACACTACTGCATCCAAACCCAAACCATCACTAGAAACAAGATATGAAGAACATGTCTGAGATACTCTGCTAGATTATCTGTGTTTCCTTGTGGAAGATAGTGTTTGGCTGTAAAGGAAACGTCCTAAAATGCAACATTATTGAAACACAACATTTCCCTACTAAGTTCTGACACCACATCTTGCAGAACTGGAAATCGCACATAAGATTATAGAATCTTGTTGGTAGAGGGGGTCTCACAATGTACTCATAAGATCCACAGGTTTGAAGCCCTAACTGTCAAAAAGTATGCTGCTGACTGGTGGAAGTCTTTTCTCAATTTCAGGCAATACAGCCTAGCCACTGGACAGCCTGCCAGCCCCTTTCCTTTCTTAAATCCATGACTGGGTGTTGATTGTTGATATTGTTCCTACAAGCTATTCTTGCAATACACAGTGAGGACTTGCCGTCCGGGTCAGAAGGCACATTGAGCCTATAGAGGCTCTGGTCAATGTGACTTTGATGACTTGAGTGAATCCACATCGTATGCTTTTGCCAGAGAATCCGTCCAAAATATTTGAATATAATGACCACGAAAAACTGGCAGCGTGCCAAAAAGTGTAAAAGGCTTAAGCTCAGGGATTTGGCCATCGTCCTGAAATCCTGATTCCAATTCTTTCAAAATATGGAGTGATACTTCATTATGTAGATGATATATGGAAGAAGGTACCACCTCAAAAAGTGAGTGAAGAAGCCCTAGTGAGGATGTTTAAGTGCTTGAGAAATGGACACATCTCTTCCGGACACTTTATGGAAGTGGACTTGCAAGGGGGACTAGAACTGGTGCGGGTAGACCTTTCTTCAGTTGGACCAGCTTAGATGAGGTCTCAAGAGCAGCTGCAGGCCTTTGGGTACATAGAGGTCTTGCCGCTACCAAAGCCAAAAATTGAAAGCTGCAAAACCTAGATACGACTGCGATCAATCTTCTTGCCTGATATTTATTTATTACTAGGGATACCATCTTACCCTCACCGAAGCAATAGCTTTGCATGACCAGAGGGTATACCTACTACCAGAGGTACAGTAATTGCACTACATATCTTAACCCCAGTTCTCATGCACAAAATATTCGTGTCTACTGTGGGGTAGACTCCTGGAGATCCCACCAAGACCAAAATCCAACATCTCTGCAGCTACAGGGCCAAGTGTCCCATAACAGTACCCCATATCTGTGACATGCCCTAAAAGCTACATGTTTGACAGCTCAGGACCAACACTGGCCAAAGGAAGATGACTGCAACGTATGTCCACAACAATTTGACAGCTGTATGTCAGTGGCAAAAGTTGAATGTTCTTGACCAAGAGATGGCCATTGCAACTCCACTCAGCATTGGGATCCTCCCTTGCAGAACCTATAAACCATCACTTGGTTGAAACCTTTGTTCCTGAGCAATCTCAAAACCAAGAATCCTCTATTCTATATGTGGGACATACCTGTTACCTGTGGATTAAAGACTATCCGTTAGTGTAGACCCAATGTGACCAATGTGTTGATCTATACCCAAACGGTTATAATTCCTAAAATTGAAGACCTGGGGTTGAGGGATTTTACAGTTTGACACAAATCTTCCCCCAAAATGCATCCTAAGTACACCTCACACACATCAAGTATTTGCAAATTTCTTCTGTGTGTACATTTAATGGTTTCAATATTATAATGTTTTACTATCAGGCTTAACACCCACAAGGTGCCCAAAATGAAATCTTTAAGGAAGGCAGAACTATGCTGTGACACGATCCAAAGGCCATATAGTGTCTGCTTTATGTACTGCTGCAGACAAGGTCCCTTGGCACCAAAAACTAAATGGATCCTGAAGGACTATATTTCCCATTGTGCTCTGTGGCACAGTGCCAGATATCGATTGTAATTATGACAGCATTAGAGTGGCCGTTTATACTAAGTATCGCCTCCTAGCTGTTCAACACACCAGGAATTCATAGGTGTGAGAAAACAGCTCATTTTTGGGATGCAAGACAGCTGCGGTGGATCAATGTACCCATGTGGTAGAAGTCAGACAATGTACCACACAAGCCCTTTACTGCAACATTCTCAGTTCAGTACGTTAGAGGTTCTTCAAGACGAAGATTAGGTGGACCACATGTCGTGATGATTGATGCCCTCATCAGTGTGTCAGAAATCAGACCACAACTGTACACACACTTTTTGCCACATTCAGGGGCCAGCCTAGTGAACGGTCTTCAAGATGAAGGAAGTATAACGGGTGAAAGATATCCCCCATGAGTGATGAAAACGAAAATCTAGAATTTAAGTGGGTAGCAATAAGACGGAGTTGAATGAACTCATCACTAAGATGGGAATTCAGCTAATGATGGGAAGTGAGATTGCTGTGGGCTGATGAAGGCCAGATAAATGTAATGAACAAGTGGGACAAACATTGGCTCTGTACCCAGTGGAAAGGCCGACACACAGAGTGTAAACTGTGCAGAGAGGTGGTTGATGACATGTTATGTGATTGAGATGAGACGCTTTCCCTATTGCAGAACTATCACAACACTAGTGATTCTTGTGTAAAAAATGTTTTGGTCATCAGCAACACATTTCTGTCATAGAAAACTATGTGGATACAACAATATAGGGGTGCGTCTATCTTGTAGGGACATTACGAATGTTGATGGAATGTATCTAGGTTGTTTGCACATTTGCTAATGCCCAAGCACTTTACTAAAGATATTAATGACGTTAATCAGTGATTAATTGTTTTGCAGTCATAAAGTGATGTGTATTTATATATGAGGGTGTAAGTGGCATTTTCAAAGAATAACAGGGATCTATCTTAAACCCATATACTTGGTTACAAATGAACAGGTCAGGCCAGAGTAATGCCTGAAATAATTTTAGGTTTCTCCACTGCTTTTTGTGTTAATTGATTTTGTGAACCTGGTACAGTAGGTTCAAGGTTCCGGAACCACACCCTTGTGTAATTGAAAGTGAATGGGGAGCCATCTTGGGTGGTGCTGGGCAGCAGCGGCACACCGATAATTGGAGAAAGTTTGCTAACTCACCATCCATTATGAAGGGGCCAGACATCAGCTAAGCCAGCACACCAAGTGTAAGCAATGAGTGTGTACCCAGCAGCTTGTTGCAACTGAGCATGTGCTCCTTGGCTAGTTTTGACACAGTACAGTGTTCCTTCTCCAGCTCTTCATGGACCATTGGGGATGCAGGATGTGGTACTGCAGGGTCTAATGTGCGAAATAGGTGATCGTGTGCCTCCCGGTACATTCAGTGGACATGGGGCAGTAAAATAGAGGCACTCTGGCTCCACTGGACGTATGCTGGATCCAGGAAGCTCATCCTTCTTCCTGGATCTTGTAGAGTGCTCTGTAGGAGCCAGAGGACAATTTTAACACGTGGCATGGGGCAGATTGCATCTGGACTCTGGGGGATGGCTGCAGGTAAGGAAAAACAATTAGTATTCATGCGTGTCTGTGTGTGTGTGTTTGTGTATGCGTGCAAGCATGTGAGGGTTTGTAGAGTGTACATCTGAATGAGATAAACTGTCTTGGGAGGATAGCTCAGGTGCAGCGGGCTCATCTTGGAAGTGAGACGACACAGAGCAACATAGGTTTGATCCCCCAGTCCACGCTTAGAAACATATGGGCATTAAGCGCGTAATAAATAAACAATTATAGTTATATGATGTTTGAGAGTGAATTTCTTTTGGGTGCACATGCAAATGAAAGAGTGTAGGTTGTATGGCTGAACAAGTGAATGAGAGCTTGTATGCTGCATGAATGTGAGTGCTTGTGTGATTGCTGTTTAGTGAGTAGGCCTCTGATTGGGAGGTGGCAGGATCTACATTTGTGCAGTTAACAAGGGCATGTTTTGTGACTGCGGAATGCCATTTTATTTACTGACAATTAAGGCAAATCCAACATGATGAGTGGTCGTACATTGGTGCAATTACATTTGTGCTGTCAGAAAGGGCATGTTTTCTTCCTGTGGCATGGATTTGCATTGGCATTTTGGGTAAGGTCAACACAGTGAGCATTCTTACATTGGGAGTACATTTGAGCATCCGGCAAGGGCATGTTTTCTAGAATGTAGGGGCAACGCCATCATGATGAATGTTCTTACATCGAGACTGGTGGTATATTTGAGCAGCCAGCTAAGGCATGTTTTCTCACTCTTACATGCCATTATTACTGGTTGGGAAAAGCCAACACAATGATTTTTCTTAAATAGGGGTGGGGGTATATTTGTGCAGTTAAGAAGGGCATGTTTACTTACTGAGGCATGACATGTTTAATGCCATTTTGGACAAAGCCAACATTTGGGGGTACATCTTCGAGGGAGAGATTTCTTGTTGTGGCATGGCAGTTCTGCTGGCTTTTAGGGCACAGCCAACATGATAAGTGTTCTTAAATTATTATTATTATTATTATTATTATTATTATTATTATTATTATTATTATTAATAATGTATTATGCACAACCAAAAAGAGGGCCATTAGGCATATGGACGCAGAGCAGTAAGAGAGAAGAGTAAAGAAAGAACCAGGAAAGGAGACCACTATTTATCTGAACAGTTGGGTTTTAAGTTTTTTTTAAAAATTCTTTAGCCGAGTAGCTTTTTTTTATAGAGGAAGGTAGAGCGATCCATGTGATGGGGGCACTTGACCAAAAAGCGACCTTTCTCATAAATTTCAAAGAAGTTTTTGGGACCTCAAGGTTTCGATCTCCATTTGATCGAAGAGATCGTTTTATAGGCTTACATTTTAGCCTATTAATAAGATAGGTCGGTGCATTACCTGCCAGAGCATTGAATGTAATTGTTAAGAGTCTGAATTTCACACTTTGCTCAATGGGCAGCCACTGTAAGTTCCTTCTTATATCAGAAACATGGGTATATTTTTCGTATACCCATAATCGCTCTAATAGAGCTATTCTGGACGACCTGAAGTTTGTTTAATTCAGCCTTGTTTATACCAATAAGTAAGAGCTACAATAATCCAGTTTTGCTGATATGATAGCTCTTGCAATGGTTTCACATCCTGTCTGTGGTAGAAAAGGTCTTATATGAGCCAAGAGATGAATGTAGTATGCAGATGATGAAACTAGGTTATTTACATGCGCTGACATACTTAATGATTGTTCGAAGGTAACTCTGAGGATTTTTATTTTATCCTTCACTTCAATGGTATGGTTATCGATGCTGAAAGTTTGATAGTCTATGGTCAGTTTATCAATCCTATGTTTAGACCCAATCAGCATCCGTTCTGTTTTCCCTGGATTTAGGGCCATGACATTAGCATCCATCCATTCATGGATTAAGTCGTATATTTTTGCAACTATCCTAGCATCTTGGTCGTAGTTCCCCGACAGAGTGATAAGGCACTGCGAGTCATCGGCATAGTTCGAAAAACATATGTCCTTGTTCTCCAGTCATCTGGATCTGCCTGTGCTTGTTTACTGCAAACCCGTATTGTTCTTGAGCCTAGGAATGATAGCATCCAGTTCTTGGCATTAACACTGAAATTTGCTCTTTCCTCCAACCTTTCTAGAAGGAGTTGGTTATCCACCAAGTCGAATGCTGCTGAGAGGTCCAAGGACATCGGAAGCATTGTGGACCCTTCGTTGATTTTTGTCATCATGTTGGATTTAAGTTCCAGGAGAGATGACCCCATGCTATATCCTGGGCGAAAACACGACTGTCCAGTAAATGGTGGAATATACATTTTTGTTGCAGCTTACAAGGGCATGCTTTCTTACTGTGGCATTACATTTTACTGCTGCATTTAGAACAAGGCCAATATATAAGAGTGTTCTCATGTGGTCCTGCTGTCATACAGTGATGCAGTCAATATAGGCATGTTTGTTACAGTGGTATCAAATTATTTTGCTGGATAAATGGTATCATTATGGGCAAAGCAAACATTAGTATGGTTGTATTTCGGAATACTGTCATATTGGTGCAGCTAGCATGGACATGTGTGTGCACAGCCAGCATGAACATTTTTGTTGTAAACTGTCAGAAAAATTGTATACATTGGACAAATGCATGCATTGGAAAAGGGTTGTGTGCAGTGTTAGTGACTTGACATACAATACTTTTTTTTCATTTGCTACCCATTAAACCGTGTGCCCATTTTTTTCACAGAAAGCATGCTTATAAAAGCACCGTTTTAACTCAATATGTAAAACATATTCTCGGGGGAAAGGCCTGGAAACGCCCTTGTTTGGTTCCGGCTCGATGACCACTATGCTCGATTGCTCCGGTATGTGAAATGCTTAGGCGGAGTATGTACTATTGGGAGCATTAACTGCAGGTAGAATAGCAACAGTACAAGCAAGTGTCTGCAAATAATGCTTTTGGTGGAAGCGCCGACAGATTTTTCAGTCAGTGGGTTAGTGCTGTACAAATACCCTTGTCCTCACCCTTCTACTAACTTACTCCACCTCAATCGGGGACCCAGTGAGAATATTATGTCTATGCTTAAAATGGTATATGCTTCATTGTGACTGCAGCAACATGATCACGCTTGACCACCTCAGCATCTGGTGCTTGGTTTCTCTGTCTAAGGCAACACAGCCCGCTACACAGACTTGGAAGGGCATGCAGGAGGTATGGGGGTAACAGGGTTGCTGATGGTAGGGGGAGGCAGACACAATGCCTATGAGCTGGGGTAGAGGGGAGATGGCAGGAGGAGCACAGCTTGTGGAGCATCTCTACACATTGCCCTCCTCTTATAGTACTACTTTATAGGACAAAGAAGAATTATTTTGGTTCTGGTAGAGGCTAAGAGGCAAACAGCAAGGGGTTATGTTGAGGTTTCGGAGGGGTGCCTTGTAGGGTGCCTGAGGAGTTTCTGAAGAGAATGAGCTGCCTTGCCAAAAGGGTAGGTATCTCCTGACGGGTTGGAGAGGTGTCCCGGATAATTATATATTTTTGGCTTCCAGGGACTGCTTTGGGGATTGGGGACTGACACCCACTGCCATGGGTTGCTCCAAGAATTGGATCCAACTGCTGCAAGCCACATAGAGCTAACCAGCCTCATTGGTACAGGTAGGAGAGCTTTGATTATTGTTTCTACTCTAGCCTTTCCTTGAATTCCAGCTTTGCCCTGCACAAGTCTTGCACTGTTTAAATTGCATTCTACACTTGCTAGTTCTCCATACCTATCTCTGTTTTCAGAGTACATCATGGCAGTCCGTTCTATTATCTTTGGTGGATGAAGTGGGCATTGTGTATTTGATCATCTACTCATATTTACAGCGAGTTTTCTTTTTAAAAAGACAGCTAAATAATAACATGTTTGTGTTACGAACATAAGTTCTTTGAAATTGGTAGATGTGGTGCATGCAATTCGTTTTGACCCCTGTAAACGTGTACAGGTATTAATTTAATGCACCTGTTGCCTAACACTGAGCTCCAGATTACATGCTGAAAAAGAACAACAGAGTAATCTGGGAGGCATGTACCTGTTCTATATCTCTGTCCCTGTTCAGCATGTTACAGGGGCTTGTCTGTTTTTAGAGCGAGACAAATTAGCTTCTTACAGATGTCTATCTATTTTAGTGAGACAAGTTAGATTAGTCTAACTTTGCTTCTTTTTCGCCTCTTGCTCCTACAAATACTTCTCCACACTATATCCAGTGCAGTTGTACACAAACAACACATATATTTTTCGACTATGATGCCATTGAAGTTAGCTGGTCCGGTAATAAAATACTGGTAGCACTGTGTACCAGCACTATTACCGGGCCACACAATTATGAGAGGGAATGCCAGTAACACTGACATTGATAGATGCAATCCCTGTACCAGTGGTGCTGGAGACACAGACAACAGAATTACCGGCAACCCCAAAACACATGCCAGAATCACTGGCACCATGGAGCCATTGGTCTATTTGGACCATGGCATCACCGGTACTACTGGCATAAAAATATCAGGAGCACTGGAAAAACCATGCCGGAAATACTGACATCACGGACCAGGCAGTAAATGCCCCAGGTGTGCCCAATACAACCAGGCACACTAGAAAAGGACTACACCCACACCGAAAACACTGCACCAACACAACCAGGCTGCCTCTCTCAGTAGTAGCAATGGACATGGATGTGCTGCAGGGTGCACTGCAGCTGAATGGGCTGGAGCATCACCATTGGAGGAAGGAGGCCAGGGAGAGAAGGAAGAGGATGAGGATGATGGCTGGGATGCAAGTGGCGATGCAGAGGCAAGCAGTCATACCCCACAGAAGGGTCACACCCAGGGCCCTGACAGATGGGCAGATACGTACCGGCTAAACAGAACGACAATATAAGAACTACTGACCCTAATCCTGTACGACATATGGAGCGGCACCAGCATCCAGACAGCCAATCCACTTCTGCTGAAGCTGGTGTTGGTCTGGCACTTCCTAGTTACAGGCACGTTCCAGCATGGCATATCGCAGCCCACCTTCGCCAGAGTGCTGGTGCAGGTACTGGAGGCACTCCTGCACCATGTGGGCCAGCACATTGCCCTCCCAGCCACTCTGACACAGGTGAATGCCACCAAGGGCTGCTTTTACATGCTTGAAGGCATGCCAAACGTACACGGCACATTTTACTGCACACATGTGGAGCTGGTGCCCTCACACACCACAGAGGAGGTGCACAGAAACCGCAAGCAGTACCAATCCCTCAACGTAGAGATGAACTATGATTCCGATCTCACGTCACGCACTGCAGTGCACGGTTTCAAGGGTCAAACAACGACTCCATGGTTCTGCAGAACAGCACCCTGCCAGCATACATGGCATGCTACAGTGGACAAAGTACACACACTACTGCATGGTGCACAGGCTGGGGGCATGACACCAATGCATGAACCACAACCAGGAAGCATCAGAGGGTATGACCAGTGCATGTCCAAAAGTCCAGGAAGCACAGGTGTAACATCAGAATGTTTCTGTGTTAATCAGTGGCAAGTACAGACATCAACCCTGAGGAATCAAACAGACAACACACTACAGGGACCAGAATGCAGCAATGTCACTCCCTTAAATCTGCACCTATGGAATGCCATCCCACCCAGGCCAATGAAGACATGTCCTAGCAAGGTGCATGCATGCACAAATGGCATTGTGGGTGTCATCTCGTATGTACAGACAATGTAAGGGTGGTGGTGTGGCTATTAGCATGCCACACCGTGGGGCTATGCATGCTGGGACTGTTGGTGGCTATTGCATTCCCACCCACATCAATCCACCCCTGTGAGTACAACACATCCCGGTGCGAATGACACATAATCGCCATCAAAGCGTGCCTCACAGTGCATGACTCACATACTTACCACAGTACTGGATGCATGGTGTATCAGGGTTTCAAATAACATGCTGTTACAATGTCAGTCGGGCCGCAAGCATGCCATGGCTCTCCTTGTTTCCACCCCGTTGTAGGTGATTATGGATATACTGTTGCCCTGGCTCATGACCCCGCTGATGGATCCACAGTCACCTTAGAGCATGGCAATCAACTTTGCCCATGTGTGAACAAGGGCAACGATCGGGCAGATGTTTGGACCCCTGAAGGCACGTTTCAGGTGCTTACACCGATCAGGGTGGCACTTATGCGCATGCCAGAGAAGATGGGGCAGATAATCCACGCCTGTGCAATGTTGCATAAAATGTGCATAAGAAGAAACATACCCCTGCCACCAGACCTCGACATGCCACCAACTGCGGGGGGAGATAATGATGGTGACGGTGCAGGCGAGGCAGCCCCAGCCAGACATAGACACATGAACATGGATGCCATGGACAGGTGTGTTGTATGACAAGAAATAATAGAAAACTACTTCTGAGGTCCTCTCTCTGTAAACCACCCATGATATAACACTGTCATTAATATGCTCACTCAATAACATGCACACGCATGAATAACAGCTGTCCACTCATTTTTGCAAGTGGATTTATTTACCATTACTACATACTACAATTCACATATCATGCCGACCACCCTCTCCCCACAAACCCACCACCCCCTTCCCACACTATATTACTACGCACTGTCTATTCTCCCAGTCCGGTGTCTCACTGCCTGTGCCTCTTGGGAAGAGGACCTTTGCCACGGGCAGGCGCAACCAAATGACTCTGGGAGCAACACCAGGGGCTGCTTTACACTTAGCTGGCACGGGTGGAAATGTGGTCTGACCCTTGTGCTCCCATGCCCTCCTGGTTGGCCTGCACAGACTCCACCAGTGCCGACACTGCCTCATTCCCCTCACAGAGTCACTGGGCAAGTTGAACAAGTGATGCAGTGGTACAGTGACAGCCACTGGCCGTATGGGCCTCCGCTAGCTGCTGAAGTTGGATGCCAACCATCTCCTCATGGCGGGCCTCCATCTGCTGTATGTCCTCATCCATCTCCTTGATAGACGCATTGGTGGACATGGCAGGCTGTGGAGGTTGGTTGGGCTAATGGTGGGGGAGGAATAGGTGGATCACTGGGGTGTCTCGTCCATGTCCTTCCCACCATCTGCACCTCAGCCTCATCAGAGGGGTGTCATTTGATGCAGGGCCATGATGGATGATGGCTTCCCTGGGTGGCCACCATAGGTGTGTCACTGCCTGGGCCTGTGTAGCACGCTGCTGTTCTGGAGCAGCTGAGTGGTTGCTTGTCCTGTAGTGGTGGCTTGGCCTCCTGGGCTGCTGGCTGGTTCTCCTGGGCTGCTGGCTGGGCCTGTGTGTCCAGTTCTGGCACAGTTGTTGGACGAGCGGGCCATTGGGAAGTTTGGCTGTGCCGTGCATGGCCTGTGGATGGACCTGTACCGTTGCTGTTGCTTTCAGGGAATGTGCCTGTTAGGATGAGAAAAAACAGAGCAGTTAGAAGCCTCTCTGTGACTTTGATGCACTTACATAATGCTCATGGGCTTGCATTATGCGCATGGACCCATTTCACGGTAGTTTTTCTTTTGTGTGTACATTGGGGAAGTACTACTACTAACTGTCCAGTCATGCCATGGTGCACGTCACATGTGCACATGGGCATGGGCATGGTTACTTGTTGTGTACTTGTTGTGTATGATGCTACTGCATGTATTAGATTGGGCCCAACCCCTGTCTACTATGTGTGCACAGGGACTTTAGATGTTGATGTCACTACCACTATCCCTTTCCTTTTGCACGTTTCCCAGGCCTATTTTCAGTAATCTGCTGTTGATTCCACATGCCAGTAGCCGGTAATGGTACTATCGGTTTGGCAGAATCACAGGCATTGTAAATTGTAACTTGTAATGAGGGCATTGTGTTACCAGCAGTGACTCCGGTCAAACATGCCTTCAATAGACTTAGAATAGCCCGAGCACATCTTGAGCCCATCACGCATTAAGACTTCACATACATATTCACAATACATCGACCTTCACCCACATTTCAACTGCTTACACATCTTTCACATGCTCCAGACTGGTTTTCACCCCATAACTTCTTCTTATTCCACACCTTTTTCAAGTCAATGGCCCTCATTCCGAGATTGGAGGTAAGTAACACTCCTTACCGGCATGGCGTAAATAGCGTGTCATCAGTCTGCTAATTGAGGACTTTTATGACTTTGCGGGCACAAGCTGTACGCCATGCCGGTAAGGTCATCCACGCCATGCCGTTAAAGGCACCTAAAATGCATTTAACGGCATCAAGCATAGCGCAGATAACACCACCGACAAGGTCCAATGCGGCATTAGTGGTGAACGTTATTAGCGGTGACCGCTAATAACGGTCACCACTATTAACATCACCACTAATAAGCGGAACTGGAAGTAGCGTCATCGTACAGGAACGGGAAGGAGCACAGCAGCCACCTTTAAAAACACAATCCATTGCCATCTTCACCACACAGGACCCTTTGGACTCTGCTGTTGTCGTAAAAAGATCCACCTATAACACCACTATGCCCAAGGCCCTGAAGAAGGAAGCTGCCTGCCAGCAGAAAGAAAGATTCAATGAGGATGAGCTGCAGATGCTGATAGACACACTGCAGGAGCATGCTGCCATAGTTTTCTTAAATAACATGAAGAGAGAGGCAGTACTAAAGAAGAAGGAGGTCTGGGCACTTGTTGCTCAGAAGGTCAGTGCCGTTGGGAAAAACCCACGCACGATCAAAGACTGCCGCAAGCGCTGGGACGACCTGCGACTTAGGGTACGAAATATCCTCTCAGTGAACCACAGCCAGGCAATGGGAACAGGAGGAGGTCCCAGCTCCCCAATCAAGCTCACCCCATGGGAGTACATCTGCGCCAGCAGGATAGGAATGGAGGGGATCAAAGGTGTTGGCGAGATGGAGTGTGGCGCCACAACATCGGGCAATGGAGGTGAGTGTCCAAAGTAAACATTGCAATGCCAAATCTGATGAAAGTCAACCAATATGTCAGTTCAAAGAGTCAAGCCATGGTCCAACACACACACACTCCCAGCAAAGTAGGCGGACGCATTACAGACACATGCAGATGCCTGCCGCAAGGCAATATCGTACATGACACATACCACACAAAGATGTAAATGCCATGAGCAACACAGCGTGCAGGCCCAAAATACTATGCATGTCAGATAGCATTACTCTTGGCCAACATGAGTGATGCTGACATATGCCTGCATGAATCACCCATGTATCAAAGAACGTGCTCATCCAAAAACAAATGCCTATTATCCCAATTGTGTGGATGAGCAATTGTCCTAATGTATGTATGATGCCTATAAAAACATCACTCATGCCGTCCCTCTCTTTGACGCCCACAGGCACTGACCATGACAGCGATGGGCAGGACGCAACCCCTGCACAGTCCACACCCCGGAAGAGGTCCCTGGAGGACAGCAACTGCCCTTCGACCTCGAGGGGACAACCCAGGGAGCGCTGTGGCACCAACAGGCAAGCCAACCCAGGCACCCATTACACCGGTGCCACCAAGGACCATAGAGGGCGAAGCACCACCACCACCACCACCAACCATTGGCCAACCTGTTGATTCAGTCGAGGCACCACGATCTGAGGAGTCCAGTTTGGCTGGGGAGGTGGCAGCCACAGCACCCCTGGCTGTGGAGGACCCACAGGATGACATATGGGTGCCCATTGAGGACGATATATCGGAAGTGGCCCATACACCAAGTCCACTGGTATCCACACAAATATCGTCACTCGATACAGAGCACGCCACCACCCCAGAGCAGTCTGGACAGGAGCAGACGGAGGGATACTTCAGTTCCATCTTGACAACTAGGGAGGCTGAGCAGGCTGGCAGGACAGGCAGGGACCGACAACATCCACAGGAGCACCTGCAGGACCACATCGGTCTGACCTGCTTACTGCCCTTGTGCAGGAGTTTGTCGAGGACAACAGACTGGCCAGATAGGAGTGGCATGAAAACTTTGCCTCCCTAGGCAGGTCCATCACGGACAACACTGCCTCCATGGTGAAATCCTTTGCTGACAACACCAGCCGCCTCTGCGAGAAGGTCTCGGCCCTCCGACAGGTCTTAGGCTGCATAGCGGATACCATGGAGGCAGGGCATCCCCCTTCACAATCCAAGCAGGCGGCCACACCGTCTTCATCCAGTTCCACACAGACAAGCCGGCTCCGCAGGTCGGCACGTACCCTGCGCCGGCAAGACATGCCGCCACCTGGACCAGGGAGTGCCAATTCAGTGTCAGGGCAGCCTCATGTAGGCATTGGAAACTCGATGGGACACGTGTGGGGGAGTTGTGGGGGAGTTGTGGGGGAGGTGGAGGGGGTGAGGGTGTGTGGGGGAGTTGTGGGGGAGGGTGTGTGGGGGAGTTGTGGGGGAGGGGGATGGGGTGAGGGTGTGTGGGAGAGTTTTGGGGGGAGTGGGTGAGGCGATGTGGGGGAGTTGTGGGGGGAGGGGGGCGAGAGTGGTGGTGGGTTTTTGCACTTACATTTCCATTGTTATATTTAATACACCCGTTGTGTGATAAACAAGACCTGAGTGGACATTCATCATTGCGCATGTGTCATTTACAGTGCATAGTGTACATGTAGCCCCACACCCAGTCCCCTCTGTCCAACCATCACGTCACCCTTTGCTGCCATGTGTGTCAGAAATATTGTGCAATCACTGACTGGCGCACAGCATGTCCCTCCTGTGCATCACCACCGCGATGATGTCCAGCCACATCTTCTTCCCCTTCATCATCACCAGGTGGTAGCAGTTCAATGTCAGGGGGCAGGGGCACAATCTGGCAGATGCACATATTGTGCAGCATGACACATGCCATGATGATCTTGGCCACCTTCTCATGGCTGTAGAGGAGTGCTCCACCCAACCGGCTGAGGCAGAGAAATCGTGCCTTCAACAGGCCAAAGGTCTGCTCGATGATTACACGGGTACAGGTATGGGAACGATTGTAGTCCTCCTCATGCCTGTTCTGGGGGTTTCGGACAGGGGTGAGGAGCCACGGCTTCAAGGGATAGCCACTATCACCTGCATGAGAGTCAATACAAGGTAAATGTTAGTCAATTCATGATGGACAGCTGTACTAGTCACACATGCCAGCAGTTTATCGTTGCCCACGTGCACATGTTCATGGATGCATTTACGCCATCTTCAGCCCCTCAATGTGTCCTGTGCCATGGACTAATGGTGTGGGTTGCATCTTCAAGATGATACATGGTGTGCACTAATGTATTGTTGCACATGCATCATGTATGCATGCAGCTGTGTTCGTGTCAGAATCGTGATGTGTTGTGTTTTGTGAGATTTACTTAGAGGGAGCATTGGCAGTAGTCTGTGCATTATTGTTCAATCAGCGCTGATCATTCCCAGTTGAATGCACTCACAGGGATGCTTGTCCTGTGTGGTGATATGCTGGAGACAGCAACATAGTGCATATGCACTGCATGGTGCAGGATGGCGTTACGGAGGGCGAGGGCTGCTGATGATTGGTGCACGTCTTGTGGGATGTGGGGGGTTTCCTGTTGGTCATGTAGTGATAAGTGTCAACCCTACTTCATTCCTATGGGATTTGGGTGTCATGTACCGTTTGTGATGCTTTGGGGCACAGTGTTAGGTGATGTGCACATCGTGCAGTCACATTAACTTTGGCAGCATGGTGGTGTGTGCATCTCTCCCCCATTTCAATGCCATGTGCCGGTCATGCCACTTACCAAGCAGCCAGGCACGTCGTCCAGCATTTCGCTCCATGAAGCGTGGTAGCGTGGAGTTCTGCAGGACCATACAGTCATGAGTTGAGCCGGGATATCGGGCACAAAAATGTGTGATGATCTTGCTGGCATTGCATACCATCTGCACATTGATGGAGTGGTATTGCTTGTGGTTGTGGTACACCACCTCCATGGCATGCGGGACCACCAACTCCACGTGGGTGCTGTCGAGGGCACCTACACAATTTGGCATGTCTGCCAGTGCATGGACGCCAACTTTTGTATCAAATATCTCCCGGGGAGTCGGTGGTAGGGATATTTAGTCCCTTGTGTGCTTGAGGAGGGCATCCAGCACTTGGTTCAGTATCTGAGAAAATAAGGGTTGTGATATGCCATGCATGTGCCCCACTGTGTGCTGGTAGGTGCCCGTGGCAAGGAAGTGAGCACAGACACTACCTTCAGTAGAGGGTGGATGGCGGTGCATATTTCTAAGAGGCTGACAATGTCGTTGTGTATCAGGTCCACAATGGTGGCGATGGTGTCCCGGTCCAGACGGTACAGGGTGTGGATCTGCTCAGGGGTTAGGTTGAAAGGACTGGCTCTGATGCGAGAAATTGGGGGCTGCCTGCGTGGTAACGGTGGCTGCACTGGTGGGGCATGCTGGGCCTGTCTCACCCTCCTTCTCCTCCTGCGTCTCCCCTCTGGTGCCGGCTGTTGTTGTTGTTGCTGCTATTGTGGCAATGCAAGCATGTCCTCCAGCTCCAGTAATGCTACTACTATTGGAATCATCTTGGCGTGGGATGGGGTGTGGTGTGTGGGTGTGCTCCTTTTGTCGTGGGCCGACTCCATTGCCTCCACCTGTGCAGATTGTGTGCACCTGTGGCAGTTGGGATCACTGCATATGGCATTTTGCGGTAGGTCTGCGATGCAGGTATTTACAGCATGCTGGTAACCACTTTTAACGCCTTCATGAAACCCTTATTTGCATGTCTGCTTAACTTGTGATCTCCTGCAGTTTACGCCATGCTGCTAATGCCGGCATGGTGGCCCGCGTGCCCACGCCCATGCCTCTATTAGAGGCGCCTTAAATTACGATGCCGCTAATTGCGGTCAGGCTGGTCAGAATAGCCCATAGCGGTAATCGAGGTAATCCTTTACCAGAATCGTTTGTCCCTTTGCACCAACCTCGGAATGACCCCCAATGCGTCATAAGCAGACATATCCTGCTGTCCCTGGGTGAGTCTTAATGCATCTTAACTCGGTCAAGACTTACTCGCTTTGAGAGTACTATGGTGGTGAATTGGGGCCAAATAAACAAAAAATAATAATAACAACAATAATAATAATATTAATAATGTGCTTGGATGAGTTTTGCATGTGGAATAATTATTTTAAAGCATATTTCCAGGAAATCAGATTGCACTGAGAGACCAAAGTCTTGCAATAATGATGATGAATGAATACATTCATTAATTATGTTATCCACAGATCATACATAAAAAAAAACAAATGTAAGTAACTTAAAGAGCTGAACAGGTAGCAGTGACAAGTTAGAATATCAAGGAGACATATTTGGAATGCAGAACCAAAAAACAATGTGGATTCTGGTTGTACAGCAGTCTGGGGTGCAGCTGTGGCCTAGTATCAAACCTGCACCTTGCCATAGCTAAGACTTGGAGGAGAAAAAATGGTAGAGAAAAGATCCCATGGTAAGCAGTTGGAAAGGGATCTTAGCTGGAAGCAAGAGCTTGTATATTGTTTACAATGTAACAGATCCTGAGTGAGTTAGAGATGGTAATGATGGCTGCTCTTATGTGGCATCCCCTCGAAGGATTCCACAGGTGGCACACAGGTAAATAATCAGGTCAATGTGCAGCTGTCAGGGCAGCCCTTAACCATCCCACCAGCTGCATATAACCAGACACCAACCACAGATGATGTCCAGTCTGCTGGTGACTCCTCTTCATTTAACCAGTCCAGTAGTCCAAGCAAAGAATGAGGGTCGCCTTAACAGTCAATAAGGAAAGAAGCACAAGTGTTTAATGTATCAAGTACCTGTAAAGGAATCTGCTGAGACATGCTGCATGCCTGTCTCAATACGGCCCAGCTCCACAATCAATTCCACCCACCTCTGAAAGTGTTTTTAACCTTCCAGTGCAACAAACTCCAAGAGCTCCATGATCTCTTCGTGGTTTAACTTAACCAGTAGCAGAAACAGCAGGTCACTGCCACACTCTGCTTACCATTTGCTCTAGTCTCCCTTCCTTTCCATGCTTGAATCCACATGTTCACTGCACGCAAATGTCGACTCCTATCCTGGCCTCCCTCTCTCTATCTTTCTCTCACTCTGTCTGTCTCTCACTCTCTGTCTCTCTCACACAAACGCACATTAACATGCGTGCGCGCACACGCACACCGACACACACCCTTTCTTGCTTTACCAGTCACCACCAAGTGACCTCAAAGTGCCTATGCAATGTGCCCTGCGGTAGAACATTCATTGATAGAAAGACAAATAAACAAAGTACTGGTGCACCCCCAGATCTCTGACAGCACATAACTATCAACACTTACAGCAAGCCACTGTATACCCATGCAGAGGCACCTTATGAGCTCTCACAATGCACCCCTGCCACACGTATGTAATGTGCTAGTAAGAGCTATTGCAGTGCATCTCTATCTACATCTACAACATGTATTTGTATATGCATACAGTACCAAGACACACACAGAGGTTTCACAATTCATCTCTTTCCACACTTACAGCACTTAATTGTAGACCCATTTTAAGGCACCCTCAGATCTCTCACAATGTGCCTCTGTCACACTTCCAATTTCTGTGAGCATGTACATACAGTATTGAGACATACTCAGTGTTCTCACAAAGCACCTTGATCCACACGTTCTGCATGTGATAGTACACTCATAATGAGACCCACCCTCAGGCCTCTCACAATGAAACTCCATTCACAACTAGTGCATTAAATAGTATACCCATGCTAATGCCCACATAAGCTCTAACAATGCCCTTCTGCAAACTTCCATTACATAACAGTATGTATGAGCACACCTCTGTCTTGCACAGCGGCTGGCTACCACTATTTGTGGCTTTACAGCTGTTGGCTCTATAAGTGAAAAAGGGGGCTGTGTTCAATAGTGGCACAGAGAGAAAGGCAGATGCAACACTTGTGGTGTTGTTGGGTGCAGGTTGGAAGTTCCCTGTTCCTGGCTGATTGCTGACAGTATGTGGGTGTCAAATGTTTGTGAATTGTATAAGTATTCAAAATATGTAATATTTATGGTATCAACAATGTTGTCTGTGATGTTTCTATATGTAGGCACAGTCACGTTTATTGCATGGGCATTTCACATTTAAATGATTTGTAATGTATTAAAACCATATGAATACATGACATTCTCTTTAATCAAGTGATATAAAATTGGCATATTAATATCAAATCAAATAAGTACAATAAGTAATGTATTACAAATGATACTCAATCTATATCTTGTCCCCTTAGAAAACTTTATTTGTGGCATTTATAATTAAAAAAAACTATTATCTGTAAATGCAGATAGATGATTTCTTGGAGACATTGTGGCTGTTAGAAAGTAACAACACTGCTGGGGAGGAGGGCTTCTTTTGTTAAATCTGTTTGTCATCTTTCCTGCCAGTGTATTTTACTGAACAAGGCCTTCTAGAGTAGCACACATAGGTATATAGAGTTACATTTCTGCAAAATCTAGACGTGTGGGTGCCCATGTTTATTCTCATATCACTGTCCATCTCCCCAATCTCTCCACTCAACCCTGTGCAATACCTCCCGTGGAAAACAAGTTTTGATTTACAGGAATTAAGCAACATTAGCATCCTTGGTGGGGGAGCCACCCAATAAAGAAGCAAGGAACACCGGCTGACACTGCTAGTGTTAGCCTGTGTTCCAAGCCACCTGATGGTCGATTCCCCGACCCACCATCTTCCCCCCACCAACCCTACATTTTTTTACAGCCTCCCCCAATCCCACTTACCTGATTGCTGCAGTGGCAGATCCAACTGCCACAGCTCCTGCAGGTCATGTCCCTGCTCCATTTGCCCACCAGGGACATTTAAGAGAGGTTCCATGCAGAGCCCTGCCTTCCTGTTCCAATGGTGGACATGCTGGTGTAATATTTTAAAAAAACATTAGCACTCGTGTAATGAACTACATAGGTGCTAATGGCGATATGCCCCAATGTCAGACACATTTTGGGAATTTGTACAATGGTCCAATTGACCCCCAGTAAGGGGAGTCAATGGATTGGAGCTATTCCGTCCCACTGGTTAACCCAGTAGTAGTGACAGTAGGGGAAATAACAAAGGCAATTAAGATCCTGGCTAGCGGCAAAGCCCCAGGTCTTGATAAGATCCCAGATGATCTGTTCAAGGTTGAACCACAGATCTGGGCCCCAGTACTCAGTTGTGTTTTTAAAAGCTGTCATTAAAGTAGGCACTGTCTCGCACACCTGGAGGGAAGCGAAAACTGTTACCATATTTAAGAAGGGCAACAGTGATCAACCAGGGAACTACCATCCAATATCGCTCCTGGATGTAGCAGGGAAGCTTTTTGCTAAAGTTATTCTGGAAAGGTTTCAGGAATGGACAGAGGAATCTGGAGACATCAGTAACTTGCAGGCTGGGTTCCAGAGGGGGACCAGTACCATTGACTAGGCCTTTTGCCGTGACCTCATTCTAAACCAGTGTACCATTCTAAACCGGTCAAGAGTGTACGTGGTCTTCGTAGACCTTAGGACTGCCTTTTATTGTGTCCCTAGGAATTCTGTGTGGGGGGTTCTGGAAAGAAGAACATTTCCCGGGGCCTTATACCATGAATTCAGTCACTATACTTGGACAATAAAGCTACTGTTGGATGTGGCTTGGGGGCGGGGGGTGAGTCAACAGACCCTATTTGTGTCAAGAGAGGTTTAAGAGAAGGGTGCATATTGGCACCCTTGCTTTCCAGCTTGTATATACATGAAGTGATTGCTGAACTGGAGTTGGATAGGGTGAATCCCCCTAAAATGGGCAAGTCCTTGTTCCCAGCTGTGCGTGGATGATGTGGTTTTGCATCAGACATCTCAAATGGGTTCGAGACATACCCTTGCCACATTTCTGAAGAAGTGTAAGGAACTCAGATTAGAGCTGAACCAAAGGAAAACTAAAGTAACGGTTTTCAGACACAGATTGGCCAGATCTCTGAGAATCGTTGTCGAAGTAGAGAGATGCCTGCTTCAACAGGTCCAAGAATATGCATATTTTGGGATTAGATTCTGAGAGAATGGGCTGTGGACTAAGCAAGTCACTAAAGCAACAGTAACTCTGGACAAATATAGTGGGGGCATCAGACACTTCCATCATAGCCATAATACGGGCACTGTTACCCTGGCTCTCCAGCTTTACAAGTTGCAGGCGGTTGCCTCAGCTTCTTATGGGGCAGAAATCTGGGGATTCTCTGGTGCCCAATCATTGAGCACTGTGGAAAAAACATTTTTGAGGTCACTGTTCATGTTACCAGTGGACACCCCTGGTGCAAGTCTGTCTGTGTATCGAGTGTGAACTTCAGACAATCGAAGATCTTGTCAGAGTGAAACCCCTACAGTACTGAGCTA
The DNA here is from genome assembly GCF_040938575.1 of Ambystoma mexicanum. Classification (NCBI taxonomy): domain Eukaryota; kingdom Metazoa; phylum Chordata; class Amphibia; order Caudata; family Ambystomatidae; genus Ambystoma; species Ambystoma mexicanum. Next base: position 268,986,171 of record NC_090941.1, read on the forward strand.
GAATCTGGTATTCGCCTGATCTGGCTCGCTACAGGGAAGTTTTAAGGCATGTGTTGTCTTTGGAAAGTGCAAAATAAATTCCCAGATTACAATGAACCTTGGCGACCACTGGGCATGCACTGAAGCCATGAACAACCGGGCTAAAGGGTTGATTAAATGGCCAGTGTTGATCTTTCCAGTCGTTCGTCAGTGGCAGCGTGTGAAAGACTAGGTACTGGTAGACTTTACCTCACCTCAAAGGCAGATTTTGGGAGCGAACCCTTGGATTTTTTGCAACCTCACCATGCACATGCACTTTTCATTGAGTTTTGCATCAATACTTTGAAAGTGGACTCTTTCATTAAGAAATTGAAAGGGCCAAATAGCTTGCCATGTCCAGTCTCTGGTGATTTGGAGGAGTCTACTACACACTTTATGATCTTTTCCAAAGGTTATATTGATTATAGAGAAACATATCGAATACCAGGCAGGCATCAGACAAGTGGAGGTAGCGATGGCTTTTTGTAAAGGCTCAAATAATGTGGGTGTGCTTTTCTTTGTTGCCAAGTATTTTTCTAGTGGCTGGCTGAGAAGGATCAAAGTGCTCTTGTTGACTTGTTAACTGATGCTTATGAGTTTGCGATGAATTTGGTTATTTCTTTTTTAAATTGTTCTCATTTTATCCAACCTATGTTTTTATTTTGTGTGTGTATCAGGTGCATCAATGGGCAGTTGATTTTATTGTGTGAAAATGTAATGTTTTTAATAATTATCAAACATAATTGTTGCATGCATAACTTCATTGGCTCATGCCGCAAAAAGTAATTGATGATGATATGCCTCACGGTGGCGCTTGGGCCTTTAACTTGGGCAGCGGGCCATTACCTACAGGGTTGGCACGCCACTTTGGGGAGTGTCTCTTCCAAACAGCAGGGCTTCAAGGGTAGTATGAAAATAAGACCCAGCTGATCTCTGGACTTTGTGAGCTAGTTGGTGGCAAACAAATAGAACCATAATAAGGCTGCAGTGTAAACAGGGAGCTTGGCAGTCCCTCAACATGTTGAAGTTATTCCATTGCAAATTATCTTCGGACTTAGCTTTACTATATTGGACGGTACAACTTATTTTTGTCATGTGGAAATCTTACCCTGTATATTTACAAAGCAGCATTTTGGCTTTGCCAATGCTTGTTATTTCAGAAGCCAGGATAGTGACATCTCTATTTAAAGAGCTTCTGCAATTTCACATATAAAAATAAATATTCACTGGCCTGGCTTTGCATGCATGCAGGTTGTGATTCACTTTGTGTGATCTATGCTGAGATATCAAGAAGGTGACATATGCCTGTGGTTACCATCAAGGTCAAATGCCGTAGCTGCTTAAGAAGCACTCACAGAATAATGCATGGGCTCTCAATGTCCACTTAGGTTGAGCCATTTGTATATGTTTCTGTGTTTGATGGGGACTGAAATACAGCATGTTTTGCACAGCTATTCTGTCCAAGCCATTTAAAGGTAGTACTCTCTTCTCATGTTTAGGTTAGGTAGGAGCAAGCTGTGCATGCTACCAGAGCTAATGTAGAAACACACAAGAAAGAGGGTGGTGGTGTCTGTGAGCTGTTTCCTCATGCATAACCAGTAAATCCCGCTGACAGCAGTGCTACTGGAGTGACCATCTACAAAGGTTGCTTCAGTCTGCCTGTTATGTTTCTGTGCTTTTTGGATGGTGATTTTTATTCTGTAAGAGGAACAGTCTGCAATTGACATCTATGAAATTGAATTAGAGAAGGATTTGTCATGGGTTATGTATGGTTCTATGTGTTAATATCCCCGCAAAAATATCAGCATACAAAAATATCGCCATATTGCAGCAAAATTAAGCCATGGAACCTGCGGGGGACACCGCTGCAACCCCATAAATCTTTTAATGGAGCGGGGGACACCCCCGCAACCACCGGTCCCAATAACCCCATAAATTATCCCCACTAATAATATCTCCTATGGCCTTACACCACAACCACATATATGGCGATATTATTGGTGCGGATAATATTACCTGATACCTTATTTATGGGAGTGGACACCCTAGTCTAAAGAAGGTGTAACTGTGAACAAATTCTAAATCGATATTGAAGACTGATGTTCACCAAACAACCATCAGATGACCTCAAAATGGATAAAGTAGAGCCAAGTGGTACAGATACAAGTGTAGTGCAGACTGCATTTCACCAAACAATCAAGAGATCTCTTCACAATTAAAGCAGTATTTTAATGGGCTCGGTTTTGAAATGATCACACATTCCTTGCAAATGTTATCTTGGCATCTGAGTCATATTTATTTTAAAGGAAAAAGAATTAAAGGCATGGATTGGTCTATATAAATGATGACCATCTGAATGATCTGATATTTTAAAGGTAAGAATGAGATTGCCTTCTCTACACTTCCTTGTAAATGTCCTCAGCAGACCTTATATAAAGACTGAATGGTACCGTTTCAATGGCAATCTCTTTCAATACACGCCCCTAATGAAAGACATTGGGCCTCATTACGAGATGTGATCTGATAGTTTATTTGTATAGCGCCTACACACAACGTGTTTCAAAGTGCTTCAAGGCAGGGGAGGGAGCAAGGGAAAAATACAATAACATTCTTACAAGGCCTTGAGAAATTTAAGAATGGGAAATTAACTATTGTACTAGGCCAGATGACATTTCATATAGTGCAAGAGCTATGCCACTGATTAAAGGATGGGAGGGAGAGGGGGGAGGCAGGGAGGATGGAGAGGAACAGTCAAGCGACTATTGTACTAGGCCTGACAACATTTCTAATAGTGCAAGGGGAATGACGGTAGGTAAGGGAAGGGAGGGGAGATGAGAGGAACAGGCAGGTGACTATTGTACTTGGCCAGACAACATTTCTAATAGTGCAAGGGGAATGACGGTAGGTAAGGGAAGGGAGGGGAGATGAGAGGAACAGTCAAGCGACTATTGATCTAGGCCTGACAACATTTCTAATAGTGCAAAGGGAATGACAGTAGGCAATGAAGGGAGGGAGGGGGGAAGGAGAGGAACAGATCAGTGACTATTGTACTAGGCCTGACGACATTTCTAATAGTGCAAGGGGAATGTCAGTAGGTAAGGGATGGGAAGGGGGATGAGAGGAACAGACAGGTGACTATTGTACTGGGCCAGACAACATTTCTGATAGTGCAAAGGGAATGACAGTAGGCAAGGGAAGGGAGGGAAGGGGAATCGAGTGGAACAGGCAAGCAACTATTGTACTAGTCCTGGCGACATTTCTAATACGGTATCCAGTTAATATGTCGATTTTTTTTTTTCGAATGACAAATATGTCGAAAACATTTTACTGAAAAAAAAACATCGAATGTATTATTTTTGAATTTACATGTTTTTTTGTTTCACGAGTAAAAAAAGAGTTAAAAAAAATTGCAAACAAAAAATAACAAAAAAAAAGAATTCGAATTTTATTTTTTGGGTGAAGTGTTTTCGACATTATGGCATTCGAAAAAATGTCATTCAAAATACTCACTAGGAACCTTCTAATGGTGCAAGGGGAATGAAAGTAGGTGAGGAAAAGGGAGGGACGGGGTCCAGAACAATAACTAACATACTAGGCCTGATGCCAATTCTGATAGAGCAAGTGCATAGAGTATGGGGGAGGGGAGCGGGTAGAGAAGAGAAGGTACAGACAAGGGAGAGGAAGAGAAACATTGAGGAACAATGAATGAGGAGAAAAAGAAGCAAAGCCAGCGTAATACAGTGTTGTCGAAAAACAAACACATGGAGTGAACAGCACCAAGATGAAGAGGTCAAAACTGAACACCTTATGTTGCAGAGTTAAGCAAGTGCAAGTCAAGATTCAAAGTAAATTGAAGGGCACAGCAAGGATCAGGCCACCAAGATTATGTGATGTTTCAAAGAAGTCCAGAAGAGAACGACAAGAATCAAGATGGGTGAACCAACATGAGTGTAAGTCAGTTCAAGCATAAGCATAAGCGGTGATGGTACCAAAATAATGTGGCAATCAGACTCTGACTGCGGGCAGAGCGAGTTTGTAGAAGCAATGAGGAATAGAGGTTAGGGATGCGATGGGAGGGACAATAAAATTCAAGAGTCAGGCATACAGGCACATACATACATGGGGTGTCAGCAAAGTACACGAATCAGGCATACAGGCACATACATACACAGGGGGGGACAGCAAAGTACAAGAGTCAGTCATGTAGTGACGGACAGAGGAAGCTAGGTGCCGGAAACAGCGTTGCGTTTGGTGGGTTGCCACTGACCTCGCAACACCATTTACGGCACCTAGCTTCCCGGTGCCACTGGGACATTACAAGTGCCGGCGGATTGGGATGCTAAGTGCCGGAAAATGTTGGTCCCAATTCCCATGGAGTCCAACAGGACTCCATGTGAATGGGTTCATGGAAGCACTGATATTGTCACTTATGGTGCCGGTGCTTCCATGATGAGTCTGCCTACTGGGGTCGCTGCGCCCGCCAGTGTCAGACCTGTTGGGTGCAGCAGCCCCAGCAGGCAGACTCGGAGTGTGGGGATCTGGAAACAAGGATGCCGGTAGCTTACCGGCACCCTTGTTTCCAGAACGTCACACTTATAATGAGGCGCATTTTGTCTAAAAACGCTTGAGAATGCTATATCACTGAAAAAAATACTGATATGATCACAAGTAAGTATGTAGAGGCTGATCACCTTATTTCTAATAACAATGTGAAGATATCCTCATAGGGCATTATATCGATTTAAGGTTCAGTTTCGCAGTCATTATACAGTAGATTTAGGTTTGCAATTCTATTGACCACATGCAATGCCGTGGTGATGGATTAGCTGGAAATTAAATGTTTCCTGTATAACATATAGTTAGTCCTCACAAAATATTAGATTGCAATGGGTGCCTAGTATGCGTTCATTTATTGTGTGTTTAAAATTGTTGAAAAGTAATTATAATTTAATAACATCCAGAGGTTTCACTTCCACCAGCCACACGTGATTCAGTGCATCCTGAAGACCATCATCATAATTGCGGGCAAGTGCACTTTTCTGTCCTGATCACGTTTGATCTATGCTCATGTACCAACATTATTTTTGCATTACTCACAGCGATCAAAGTCTGCATTTTTATGTCATTGCACTAGAGACAAATGATTATAATTGGTACCCTATGCTGCATTTCCACTCAGAGAATTTAGATATCTGTACCCAACAATTATATAAGTATCTGGAGACTTATGACTGCAAAAGCAATTAGAGTGGGTAATTAACACTTCACTTCCAAGCACACACATACAAATGTCTTCACAAGACATAATAATTAGTTGGAAACAAAAGGTTCCAAATCCAATAATAGACTATACAATCGCTACAACATAAATATCTACTTACAAGGGCTTAGCTGGAAGTAAAAAGCAGAATTTTCACTAATACCTTTGTCCTCAAAAACCATTCTCACACAAACAGTCGAAAGACATAGGACATTAAAAAGGTTAACAATGCCAATACAATGTTGGGTGTTATGTTATGTTAGGTTATTCTGCACTTATATAGCGCCTTATATACCATTGATATGGTATGAAGGCGCTGGTAGGTTGAACACCCTTGGGAACTGAAGTTCAGACCAGTAGAGAGAGTAGAACGAGTCAAAAGGTGCGTGTGAGCACCGGATATGTGTGCAGCTCGTGCGGTATTCGTGTGATAGCTGCTTCTTAGCGATAGGTGTGGTGGTTGAGAGATCAGGAGAATGTGTTCGTTCTGGCAGGATTTATCCAGAACGGATGTGGCTGTGTTAGGCCTGAGGAGAACACCTGGCTGGGGGGTGTGAAACCAGCAGTGTTTACTTAGAGTGATGTGGAGTAAGCGGCAGATGTTGGTATGAGAACAGTTATACCGAATGGTGTCATAGTATCTCTGCGTTCTAGTTGAGTGGTGATGTAAAGGAGAGAGTAAGCGTGGTGGTGTGATATGATGGGTTATATGCACTTTCAAACGTTCTCTGCATTCCAGACTGTACTATATACTTCATGCAATTCTATGCGCTCCAGTCTATTCCGTGCGCTCCTATCTGCTCCATGCACCCCCGTCTGGTCTATACACTCTGGTCTGCTCCACGCACTCATGCATTCCGACCCGCCCCGCACGTTCCGGTTCGCCCCACGTGTTCCAGTCTGCCCCACGCATTAGCTCTTGTCTGTCCCCCGCATGCACACTTGTCTGCCCCAAGCATGCACTCTTGTCTGCCCCACGCATGCACACTTGTCTGCCCCACACATGCACTCTTGTCTGCCCCACACATGCCCGCTCGTTCGTTCTACATACTCGTCCATTCTATGCAACACGTCCGTTCACTCTTGGTACTCGTTCGCTCCAGGTACTCGTCTGCTTTATGCCCCCTCTACACACTCATCCCCCTCTATGCACTCATCCCCCTCTATGCACTCATCCCCTCTACGCACTCATCCCCCTCTACGCACTCTTCCGCTCCATACACTCTTCCGCTCCATACACTCTTCCGCTCCCTACACTCATCCGCTCTATACAATCACCTGGTCTGTACATTCATCTGCTCAGGCGATCTGGAAAAACTGGTCACCCTACATTATGATCCATTCATACACCAGTGCAGCACCTCACCTTGACCATGACAATGAGTGACACATAATGAGGCTGGTGTGAGAAAGGCATCATCACTTCGTGTCACTACTCAATTCCTTTGGAATCCAACTCCTACAGTCCCATTTCAAGAATCTATCCCGTTTGCCCTGCAGTGCAGGAAACAGACCAGAGTGGAAAGCTTCCCCCTGTACACGTGCCATTAGGCTCCTTGGGGCCCAATCAGAGGGAGACTACAGGTCTGAACTCCAAGCCCAGGTGGTGCCAAGTGAAGTATTGCTTTCAGCATATTGGGTTTCTGAAATCGGTGGGTCAGCACCCCATGGTGGTCTGCAGAAAGCAATAATGGCACCAGCTGGTGTACCCAGAGCCATCCACTAGAAGTCATTCCCAAGTTAGCGATACTGGAAATTGTGGGACAGCCATTGCTGGGATCTGTAAAGTCCTGGCTGCTTAGCAGAGCAGGTCCTCTACCTGCCACTACTAACGAGTAACATTCAACTAGACCCATGTCACATTACACCTGTGCTGGCCATTACAGTTTCCATAAATCAAAATCCTACTCACGATTCTAATTGGGATTGTGTTTAAACTATGACAAATTATGCAAAATAATAGCAAACCTTCCCACAATCCCCTTGTGTCCTTTTTGAAATTTGCACTGTAGATAGGAGGTGTAAAGTTGAGCAGATCCTCATTCATTCACTCTTTATGTTGGCATAATTTTACGAGGGTTTTTTATATTAGTACATTTCGAGTACTGTAAAGCATAATTGGTCAATAACTAGCGCTGGTCATTGGGGCGGATTTTCCTGGATCTGAGATCCGGCCAAATATGTCTCCCTGGATCCAGGAAAACCACGGCTTTCAAGGGGTTTAATGTGTTTAATTTGATTTGGCTGCCAGAGATGGGAATCGAACACACGTCCTCAGGAAGAACGTCTGGTCAGGAGGGATCATGCTACTTTGGATTACACTATGCAGATAATATTTAAGCGAGTATTGAAGGTTTTAAAAGGTGTACACCTTTAATGCTTTGCTTGCATCATCACGGGAAACAATTCGACTCTCTTGGGTTAGGTACCATAATGAATTTCCTGAAATGTGTGTGTTGTTATCATTTACATTTCCAGTCATACCTTGCAAGACATAAAACTGTGATGATAGCTAGCATTTGAGTTTGTATTTATATTTATTTAGGAACATGGTGTACTTTCAAACAGAAAGGACTAACACAGTAGTCAATAACAAAGGAAAGAGCCAGTGCTAGGGTAAGATGACTTTACATAAGAGCATTGTTGTATTGAATGACGTGTACGGTTGATAAAGAGTAAGAACAGGAACCTAAACAATGTCCAGGGACTAGAAGACATTACCACCTTTTACCATTGTGAGCCCAAGACTCGGAGCTGCAGATTTACAAAATAAAAAAAAGTAGTCTGAATGCAGAAAGTGGGAGAGGTTGGTTGAGCGCAAAGTTTTGTTAAGGGGGCTAAGAGGCTTGTGGTCTTCTTCCATTACTAGCAGGTGGAGTTTGGGCCTCATCCTGTATAGGTTCACGGAAGAGATGGCTTTGATAGCTGTGCATCATTCTAGTGGAGTGGGCGAAGTGGCAAATAGGAGTGATAGTGGGGAGTGAGAGGGAGTTTGAGACTGAGAGACTTCTGAGATGCATTCATTGAGATAGTGGGGGTAAGACTATGGATGGATTTATAGAGGTAAGAGTGATGTGAGAGGTGTGGTTGGAGGTTGTGTCTACCTGCAGTGGCCATGGTTATGATCAACAGGTAGCGGTTTGGATCGCTGTAAACCAGAAGCCGAAAGTTGTGATCCATGGGTTAGCAGTTGAGGATGGGAAAGAGATGTGAGAAGGAAATGGGGGGTTGGAAGTGGAGGCGGGAAGAAAGGTGACTCCCATATTTGAAGATATTAGCATATGGCAGCGTACAGCCATCCTGTGGTAGGTTGCAGTTAGCCATTGGTCATACACTATGAGATTGCAGGGCTTAAAGAGGGGAAGGAGAATAATATCTGAGTATCATCAGCAGAGAGGTGATAGTTAAAGCCAAAGGGGGAATTAGTTTGCCAATAGAGGATGTAAACAGGGTGAAGAGAAGTTGGCCCAGAAATGCTCCTTGTGCGGCAAGTACGGTGATGGGTTTTGGGAAGAGATGCTGTATTCCGATGCCATGGACAAGAAGTCACATGCAAATTACAAATATGGTCTCAAAAGTCACTTGTTATTACACTGGATACAGTAGATTGTGTTTCTACTCATATCATACAAATATCTTCACAAGATATTACATGAACTATGTGAAGGCACCCTGTTGCAATTCCACCTGCAACATAGAGACATCCTCACAAGCGATGATATAGTGATACTATGGGCCTCATTACACGGTAGGCGGTGGACCAAGGTGCTATTAGCACCTTGGTCCATGCCGATACCGGCACCGCCTTGGAGGAAAGGGGAATTACCGCCGTATACCAAGGTTGGCGGGACGGTAATTCCCCTTTCCCGCATTGCCCTTCCCCATTACCATTTTTGCCCCATAGGGCATAATGGGAATGGGGAAGGTGCTAATTATGGTACCGCAAATTGCGGTACCGTAATTAGCACCCTGGTCCCTTTGCGTGTTTGTTTTTAACGCCTGCTTAAAAGCAGGCGTTAAAGTACCAACCCGCAAAGGGACCTCGTAGTAAGGCGGTAAGGGTTAACAGTCACCGGTACCATTACCGGTGACCGTTAACCCTTACCGCCTTCCATGTAATGAGGCCCTGTGAGTTATATTTCCATGTTGGAGCTCAGATACACCTTTTAGTCTCTGGCCCCTGACATATTTTGTAAGAAGTTTGTGACACTCTTTTTCAGATTGTGTGGCCACCACATACTCCAGATATTCAAGAGGTGATCAGGGAATGCTGATTGCGAAGGAAATATTTTTACTTGCTCATGACAGGGGTTAGTTAGGAATATAAATCAGTTCTTAAAAGAACATGGATGATTATTTTACAGCCGACATGTAGAGTGGTTCTCCCCAATATTGGAATTCTTAGTTTCCATCTCAGTCTGCAAGCTATCAAGGTCACCTTCAATAGTCCAGATTTAAAACCCATTGTGGCCTGGTAACTGTAGATCCACACCCCTACTTTGAAGTGGAACACAAAAGACCAATATCCAAAGTACTATTTTCTAACCATCATGCACTGGTTGTAGGTGATTTTTGTGATAAGGTGCTTATGTTACTATCAAAATAGGACTCGAAACAATTCAATCATGGGTTTAAATGTCTTTGCCAATTATATATAGTTTGTTTATATTTCACCTACTTGTCCTAATGTATTGAAAACAGAATGATAATATGAATTTCCTGGCTTATAAACCAAGGCCAACTCTACAGGCCTTTCCCAATTTGCACACAGGGGGATAGAGGGGAGGAAAGCTTGTAGTGTTAGGCAAGGCACTAGTGTTGAGAAGGCAATACCCAAATTGTGTCATCTTGAGACCATTTGCATTTAAAGTCCATGGTTGCTGAGCATTTAATGCATAGGTCTCCAAGGACATGTCTCTTCCTTTGAGGTATGTAGCATGCAGGTTGTCCCTGCATCAAAACCCCAGATCACAGGGCTAGAAGTCTGCATCACAAGTAACTGGAAATGTGATTTAGAATTAGGTCGTTCAGCTTGGCTGGCCACAGGTTAACACATAGATTTCATGACAGGCCAGAGCCTTGGAAAAGCCTGTTGAACACTGGGGTAGACCAATCATATCTGCATCTAGGGCCTAGTCTGTACAAATTGTGAGTCACAGTCAGTGAATGTGTCCCTGTGGGGAGGTTATATGATATCTGCTACCGAGCTAGCTTTGTGTGTTATATACAGTGTACCAGGCAAGAAAGAAGAATTCTCTACCACACAGAACACCCCGCCTGTGCCATGTGTTTCCAACCCATGCGCTCCAACCATGTACAGCTTCTCCCCATGCCCCCATACCAACACTATTTTGCTTGTTCAGTCTCACGCACCAACTCTGTGGTTTGGCCCTGTCCTATCCCCTAAACATAACTGTGTGCAGCAGGTCCACCCCACGAAAAAACAATGGTGCTGTCATTTACATTGCAAGGCACCTACACACCCACCCTAAACTTGAAGATCATCCATCCAACCTTCTATCCATCAACAAAAAAAGCAAGACATATGACTCTTTCAATACTTGTTTCTTTACATAGCTTTGGGCACATTTGTTTCAAAGCCTTGTGAGTGTATGTTTTTCTGCTCACATGTGCATTGCTAAGGTGTACTGCTGTTGTCTGGCACATCAATGCAGTAGATTAATTCCTGGAAACCTGCAAATGTTTTAACCGGTGCAACGGACTCAAAGCAGAATTTGGCCTATGACTTTGCTCATTTAAAATTTCACATTATCTTTTTTATTATTATTGTTGTATTTGTGTTTATGGTAAACATAATTCCTTTCACAAAATTACACACATTTGAGCTTGTCAAGAAACCTAATATGTTAAAGTGACAATACATTCATTCATTACAAATTCCCAGATCATAGAAAAACTGAAGGCCAAAAAAATAATTCATGGCAATCATAAAACTTCATTTAACAAGGCTTCCCCTGTGTCATGACATTTGTGAGTTCATTAAAAATATATTTTAAAACATTCACCAAAGCTAAAAGAAGAGACATTTGTGTGCTTGTCATTAGTCTATTCTGTGAAAACTGTCCAATGATTCTCGAAATCAAATAAGGTTCAAAGAACAAGATTCTATATTTGGACAATGCAGTGCAATCAATTACCAAATGATAAAGTGACTGTGCATTGCTCTGTGCAAAGTCAGCAAATTCGTAACTCATGAGAGATGTTTAGGTGAAGACCTAAGATTTCAAGTGTTGGGAGACAATTCAATCTGAATTTCAAATAACACTGGCAGGCCGAAATGAAGGAAACTTCTTCACATATAATCCCATGTCTTCACAAGGAGTGTAAAACAGGTCTTCGATATCCCAGATTTTGTTCTGTTTTTTAATTATGTTTTTTAGAGACACCTGAAAAATCACCTTATTTATATCCACAGATATATTTCTAAAACGATGAATACAATTTTTTTATCACTACTCATAATTTGTTCTAACTGCTCAACTATTCCAGAATCATCAACCTCACAGATTTTCAGATACAAAGAGATACTTTTATAGATGTACAAAGACGACCAGATTTGAAGACCAAGCTCCAATATGAAAATGCTGATTGCAACATACTTTGGCAGGCATAGAGCTTCCTTCAGAATACGACCTTCCATCGTATCAAGACATTTTCTGCTATTGAAGGTAACTAATTCCATGCCATACAGGACTGTTGGGGTACCCTTTGAACCTAAAACATCTGATGAAAGGTCTGAGTGAATAAGTGCATGCCTTCCTACATATCATTATAATCATGGAAGTGCACGTTCTTGTTTTTTCCTCTAGTCTCTTTTTCTGGAGTTCAAATGCTATGTTATTAAAAATTAAGGACCCGAAATAACAAAATCCATTCTCCTGAACTCTGATTTTATTAACTGACCACGTCTAGCTTTTGTTGACCCTTTTTTCCAAGATGGCCATAATCTTGGACTTCACAGGATCCAGTATTAATTTGTTTTTCTTTAAACACTTCGAAACTCCATCAAGAGACTGCTGTTGGCCTGCTGGCGTGAAGTCCAAGAGAAGAAGGTCATCTGCATATGCAATACAGTTCATTCTCAATAAGCCACATTTCGGAGGATACGTGTTCAACTCATTACTGCACTTTGACAGGTCAGACACGTATAAGTTAAAAAGCATTGACACTATGACATAACCTTGGCATACGGCTGTGTTTACCAGAATTTCTCTCGATCAGTCCCCCTCCACATTTAATCTGATTTTAACACTACTATCTGAGTAGAGAAGCTGAAGCATTTTCTATACACCATAATTTACACCAAAATTCTCCAATTTACTCCACAACAAAGCACAATCTACAATGTCAAATGCAGAGGAGCGATCTAAAACAGACACATATAAAGACCTTCCCATGTGGATCCCAGGCTGAGCTAAACAAGATAATAATGTAAAGCCACTTAACATCATGCTCATTCCTTTTCTGTATGCCATCTGTAAGAGATTTAGAATGCCTGCTGTGCAGGTCAGATTAGTCACTTCCCTCAATAACAAGCTGGTTAAAATCTTCAAAGATACAACAATTAAGGAAATCAGTCAGTAACAAAGTGTATCATCCCTAGCCCCTCTTTTTAAAATCGGAACTACTATTTCTGTCCTCCACGAAGATGGAATACAGCCCCTTTTGGCAAAACAGTTGTAGCAGGATTTCACACCAGAGTGACAGGTTCATCTTGAACATACTTGAACATACTATACATTAGGCCCTCAGGCCTGCATGCCGTGAAATTCTTTAAGCTGTTGATGACATTTATAATTTACTCTTCATCAAAATCATTGTCCCTCTTAGATTCTTCGTTAAAATCTCTTCTACTGCTACAAACTGTGATGTTATCCTGGCCCCAGAACTTGGCTGGAGAATATTCGACCAAATCATGTTCAGATATACAAGAGGATTTTTTATTAATCTGATTGTCTTGTTTAGAATGAGTTTCCACGATATCGACCTTGAATTGCACTTGATAAAACCACTCATTAGTTTTGATTAACTTTGATATAGCCCAGTAACTTAATGATTGGCAAGTCATTCTCTATTGACCCAGTGCCTGACGGTAAAGACTGGAGACTTGAATCATGAACTGTGTAAGTGTGCCAGTTTCACAAATTCCTTTTTGCAAAGAAATAAACAAGTCAAACAAAGAAAAATGTTAGAAATGTATGAGTTCCTTTTTATACATATGCCATATGTCGACACGTGTTTTGACCTATCAGGTCATCCTCAGGGCATGCACTGATTAGTTGCACACTTGATTTGGGGCGATAAACTGGGCTATTGGTCTGTTTCAAATTCAACATCTGGAACACATATAATTCACCTGTTCAATGTTCCACTCATTGATTTCACTGTTAATTTAGATTACTGGACTATTCTTAGTCATCTCTGTATCAAATTAGGCTTCTGCTAACAGTCTCTGAATCAAATTGCACAACAGAAAAGTGAATAGTTCATTTGGACAATTATCCTCTGATTATTCACACTTGTGCACTGAATTAAGCACTGCACATGTAATCTCTAAGTCGAAATGTATAATTGATTGTCAGACAGTTCATGGTGCAGCTGTCTTATCTTGATCCCATAGCACTCCAGATTGTTGGATTTGAATATTCTTATTTGTAAGTTGATTAGAAGCGCCTTTAGTTCAGCAATGTGGTAGCTCTGTGTCCATTTGAAGGGGATAATGGCCGCAGTTCACGCTAAATATACCCTCCTGGCATGCGGCAGACTGAAACTGTGCTTTACGCGTCTAATGGTGTGCTTCCAACGCATTAACAAGAGCTCACGCTTGAGGGGAAAGTGTCAAGATTCTCTCGATAGGTTGTAGGCTTAGTATCAAGAACATGGAGAGGTCATTGCATCAATGCGCGGTCATGGCACTGCTCCGACCTATTGCTATGGGATCAAGATAAGACAGCTGTACCAATGACCTATCTGACAATCAATTGTACATTTCGACTTAAAGATTATATGTGCAGTTGCTTAATTTAGTGCACAAGTGTGTTTAATCAGTGGATAATTGCCCAAATTAACTACTCTCTAATCTGTTGAGCAACTCGATTCAGAGATGCATGTTAGCAGAAGCCTAATTTGATACAAAGATGACTAAGAATAGTCCAGTAATCTGAATTAACAGTGTAATCAATGAGTGGAACATTGAACAGGGGAATTATATGTGTTGCAGATGTTGAATTTGAAACAGAGACCAATAGCCCAGTTTATCGCCCCAAATCAAGAGTGCAACTAATCAGTGCATGCCCTGAGGATAACCCGATAGGTCGAAACACTTGTCGGCACATGGCACACGTATAAACAGGCACTCATACATTTCTAAAAATGTTCTTTGATTGACTTGTTTATTTCTTTGCAAAAACGAAATTGTGAAACTGGTACACTTACACACTTCATGTTTCAAGTGTTGAGTCTTTACTATCAGGCACTGGGTCAGTAGATAATGACTTGCCAATCATTAAATTGTTACATATGATTGAAATGTACATTTTTTATGCACAACACAACAGAATCGTCAATAAATATTGACACTGTTCATTGACAAACCTACCTGGGATTCTTTACTTTGTGCATTTTCCCTACAAACTGAGTACAGCGCGGCTTAGGGAATATCTCAATATACTTGATATGAGGACATAACTATTCAGGTCGCCAGTAATAGTTATCAGCCGCACGTTTCCTTTAAAATGAAAAATCAACCAGCACGCTATCTATTTCATTCATCACCACATTTAAGACCACTCTAGCCGGGTTATAGTAGATGTTAATTCCCTGTGCTGCAAAGATGTTTCCATCTAGATTATCCATTACAATTATTGATAAAAGGAATTCTGAATGGGACTGCTATTTATCTACTGAGTGACCCAGAATATTTCTTACAGCAGTTAAAATTCCACCTAGCGGATGACCAACAGACCCTTTCTTAGCCCTATTTTCAAAAACACTAAAACCAGCAAAAATCAGGGTTGAACATAACCACTTTTCCTGAAGGCAAAGAATGTCATACCTGGTAACTCCTAGTCTCATCTAAAAAACTGTCATGGCCTCTTGTGTTCCACGAAATATTATCCCAGTCCCTTTTGGGATTAGTTGGAAGGGAAGATTTTGAGCAGTGAGGTGAGCAAGGCCCAACCGGCTGGATCCAAGTCAATGGTGACTTGCCTCCCCCTCCTTCACTTTCGGTTCATTTTATGTCATGATTATCAGTTATGGCCTGACACTTATTTGCCACCACGGTCCTTAACACATTTTCTTCCATAAAAATCATGGCCTCTTTTTAGAAACTCAACCTGACAACCCAAAGCAACATTTTTCACCTACAATGAGTGGAGGTGCACTTCACATTTGCCTAATTTATTGCAATTAAATAGGTGCACACACCTTAAGTCTTTCGGCTATATGGTTGAATGTTCAGGTACTAATGAAAGTAACAACCATACTTTTGACCTATTCAAAGGTGAGCTCTTTCCATTTGAAATAACTGATTCAAACACAATCAATGTCAAGTTCGATGGCTGAACCCAGCTTAAATGTTTTCTCTATTTACTGGTCCTATTTCTGTTCTGTCATTGTACCTTGATTTTTCACTAGTTGCCCTGACACTAGAGGAACCTTCCAGTCGATTGCCTATCCGATCTTCAATTACACTCATTGGATGGACATCAGGATCAGTTGTCTTACACGCCTCAGAACCACTAATTTCTCTTATTTCATCAAAATCAGAGTTGATCAAATCCTTCTCTCTAACTTTCTCCAATGCCTCAAATACTTCTTCAATTACTCTATCGTCATCATTATCTCCCTTATGTTGTGCAGAATCAACTTTTCATCCCATGCATTTTATTATATGTATTATTCATTGTTTTTTCATACTGCTCTTTGTTGTTGTCACCCTTTTGGTTTCAATCGCACCCCCTATGTCTGAACTACCCATATCTGCGCCCCTACTGCTCTGACAGTAAGTCTGATTATACACTTTATTAATAAAAATTACCTCTGACGTCTCATGACTACTATGAACATGGCTGTTAGCATCATCAATCTTAGAGTCACTAAATACATTTCGGAGGAATTTTCTTGAACCTCTACTATTCTAATATTCCTGTTTTGTTTACTCGCAACCCATGTTCTGTTTAATCTGTGGCCCAGCTGCTCTTTGTAATTCAACTTTCTTTCAACGAGGGAGCCGATGGACTCATATTCCAAGGACTCACACATACTACAGGACTCTTCAATTTATCAGACGCGAGTTCAAGGTTCCTTTAGTTAGTAGATGTACTTCCCATCAATAGAAGTGTTTTTATTTCATTTAAAATTCCAGTGTTAGATCTCACCTCCACAACAACGGTGTCGTACGATCGGATAAATGACTGCAGTACCAAATTGAGCGCTTTAAGGGGACTGCTCCCTACATCTATTGCACACATACAGGAAGATCAAAGGGAAGCTCCCCAAAGTCTCTGCCTGTACGGCGGCTATCAGCAGTCAAGTCAAATCAAAAGCAGAAGCAGGGTGTTAAAGGCATTGGTTAGGCAGATCAAAGGAAACCCCACATGTCTCTGCCGACAGGGCACCCTAGCAATAAGTTAGAGGTTGATAGAACGCCTTCAGCACATTAGGCAATGTTAATATTATCAGTTTCAATCTTTCCAAAAGTCACCAACTACCTTCGAAATCCTTACCATGAAGAGTATCACAGCTGTAGGCTAAAATGTTTTTCGCACGTTACCAACCCAGCCCAAACTCATGCCTCACACGGACTGCAGACTGCCAGTCGTCTGCTCACTTTGCGGCCTGCTTTGCTGGAGTAACATAATCTGTCGGAAGCAGCTGGTTAGAAGATGGAGCTGGAAATCCAACAGGAGCCACTGAAAAAAGATCGAAAGCACCATAGCCCAGGATACAGGATACTGCAGACTGCCACTTGTCTGCTCACTTCGCGGCCCGCTTCACCGGAGTAACACAAAATATGTAGAAAGAAGCTGGTTGGTAGGAAGTGCTGGAAATCCATCAGCAGCCACTTAGAAAAGACCAAAAGCACTGTAACCCAGGATACAGGATACTGCAGACTGCCACTTGTCTGTTCACTTTGAGGCCCACTTTGCGGCAGTAACACTATATGTAGAAAGTAGCTGGCTTGTAGGAGGAGCTCGAAATCCAACAGCAGCCACTTAGAAAAGACCAAAAGTACTGTAGCCCAGGATACAGGATAATGCAGACTGCCACTTGCCTGCTCACTTTGCAGCATTAAGTTATTTGAATGCATGGGTGGAAATAATCCATTTTGAAATTGATTGAGAAGTGAAAAGGCCAGGTTTTTGCATGCTCTGCAGAGTTGTGGGTGAATTATCTTTATGGCTACATCTTTTCCTCCCTTTCAGACTTCCCCTGTCAGTGCAGGTCACGTTGGTTGGATATGATGATGTCACATTTTTTCAAGACAATGTATGTAGTTTCATGATACCCGAGGTGTACGGCCTGCATTTATGCTATCGCATCAAGTGGTCTCCTGGAACTTTGGTGAATTTGACTGACATAATGATAGATACAAAGAAGCAGTAGAAAAAAGAATTAAACCATTTGAGGGCATAACCATTGCTCTTAACCATATGTCACATTTCTCTGTGATCAGGTCCACCACAGTTGATGCGTGATTTATTTTATTTTTCCAGTTGACCTGGCTTGTTTTAAAAATATTTGAAAGCCATCTTAACTGGGGCCTCCCTCACCCGCATGTTCTGTAAAAATAACAGCTCCACCGCTTTCGAGCTGGTTGTTGTATTCGTATTAAGAAAACTTTAAAACCCCCTTGTGATCCAGCTTAAGAAAGACACATTATTCCCAGCCTGCCAACTGTAAGTATTACTGCAATCCCTCGCTGATGTATAGGGACACACCAAGCCGCCATTAGATATCTTTTTTAAAAACCTGGCTGTGCACCAGTAAAATTCGAAAGCATTCGCAGGAATCACTCCCAGTTGCCCTTAGTTTTGCAGGAGACATTTTGAACGGTTACATATCTCCTCCCAAAGCATCTTTTGAACATTGGAATACTGGGCCATTCATTTTACACCCTGCACTGACATTGTGATCCTCCCCTGTCCAATGTTGAGTTTTTACTACATCAATTCATTTAATCAGCAAATTCCTCTTCAGAATGAATGACCATATGACATGCCAAATCTGAATAAAAATGGATCGGCAATCATTGAATATGTCATTCTCATTAAGTTCAACCCTTTTTAAATCTGAAGACATAATAGCAGACAAAGCAGGGGTACCTTTTACAATTCACAACATTCTTGCTCTATTCACGGATAACTTTATTGTGTCTCAAAATATAGCAGAGCAATTAATAATCAATGTTGGAAGATTACCATTTTCCTCAGTCCTTCAGTACATCCCACAATACTCTTATCACCCTAGAAAGTAGAGGGCCTTTTAGGTTTTGTCTCCCATTTTACACCTCCTAATAGGGTCAACTCCCTGTAAACCAGCAGTACTGATGGCCTTCGAGAAAACTAATGTACAATAACTGAATCCTCACATGTGCTCCCAGATTCAGTAGGCCCGGTTTGCTTTGCCCTTAGTTCTTTGGCACAGAGGATTGAATGCAACAGCTTCCTCGAGCTTTTTCGACCTGCATGCGGTCTGCTATGCTGATTTTCTGTTTTCTTCTATTCCGTGCCTCCTTCATTAATTAACTTCTTACATACAAGATCCTTGGATGCCAGTTGTTCATCTTGCTTACCCACATCTTCATCCCTTAGGCCTACTTTGGCATCCATACCTTTATCATTAATACAATCATGACACTCAGGGTCGGACTGGGCCATAACATTGTCTCAGGCACCCATGAAAAAGTGTCCCACAGTTGCAAATGGCTATTCATTCCTTCCATCCTTTTGTGACACTGTTCGACTAGTACCCAAGTGGGAATTTTGTGATGAAATGTGATGCAAATTGTGCATTTCAAAGAATATGTATTCAGCAACACTGGTCAAAACTACTAGCCTCATAGCAAAGTAACTCATCAAACTGGCCCACATTGGCCAGAAAAGTGGCCCACTTTGACCAAAACATCTGGCCCACACCAGCATTTTGTGTTTTTGGTTCGGCCATGGGCCTATTGCCCTATAGGCCAGTCCAAGCCTGATGAAACTTGGATTTGACACTAGATGTGGCTAGATCACCCACTGTGGCCTTCATTTCCCTTAATATACCTGAATGTGATCGCACATTTGCACTGCTATTGTCATAGAGGTGTACCATAGCCTGTAGCACCACATTTAATGACAATACCAGAGCACCCCCACACAGAAGAGTCCTGACAATCTGATTCCTGTGCATGATGTGAAATATAGAAGTCTGATCTTTCCTGCATTTCATTACTCGCGTCTGCAGCAGTATCTTGTGATGGAATAAACAAACGTGAGATACCAGTCCACACAATCTTTCAACTGTCGCAGAGTGGTTCTGAAGAAAGGAGAAGTACAAACACAATCACGTAGAGCCACACAAAACAAACAGCAGTGGAGTCGGACAAGATGAGGAGGAAACACTCACGCGTTGCTCAGCCAGTGGTCCCTATGGAAAATACTGCAATGTCCAAATGAGCTTGCTTGTCGAGCTTTGTGAGACTGCACTTAGCTCACTGCAGTTCGCGTTGGTGCCACGTGCCCGGCATCGTTTTCTAGTTAGGCTCCTCCTCACAGTGACACGCCCCATATACAATGGCAACTTCAAAGTAATGGGTCAAACTGGCTCCCGGGTCCTGATTAAAGGTCTCTCCTCTCTCCACCGGCAGTGTGACTGCAATTAGCTCACTGCGATTTGCGCCTGCGCTACGCACCCCAGTGACTTTTTTGTAGTTGGGCTCCTCCTCACAGTGACACAGCCCATATGTAATGACAACTTCAAAGTAATGGGTACAAATATACATTCTTAAATATCTTTGGAGTCAAGAGGAGAATATATTCAGTGACTGTAATAAAGTGACCACTTGTTTTGTGATAAACAATACAAAGGGCCTCATTACACGTTGTGCGGTAAGGGTTTACCGGTACCGGTAAGGGTACCGGTACCGGTAAACCCTTACCGCCTTACTACGAGGCCCCTTTGCGGTTCCTCCCTTAACGCCTGGTTTTTCCAGGCGTTAAGGACGGGACCCACAAAGGGACCTTGGTGCTAATTACGGTACCGCAATTTGCGGTACCGTAATTAGCCCCTTCACCATTAACATGGAGCCCTATGGGGCTGACTGGCAATGGTGAAGGGGCAATGGTGGATGGCAGAATTACCGGGTCCACTCACCTTGGAATATGGCGCTAATTCCGCCATCCACCAAGGCGGACCCGGTAAGGGACCGGCGACAACCATGGCGCTAATAGCGCCATGGTTTACCGCACAACGTGTAATGAGGCCCAAAAAGTAGTTGTAGATAAAAACTCTAAGAATTCTTTGGAGGTAAGAGGAGATTATATTCAGTGGATATAACTGAGTGTTCCATTATTTTGTGAATAGAAAATGCTAGTTGCAGAGAAACAACTAATCACCCAGAGACGTCTCAATGGGAGGGAAAAGGGGCAGTTGCCCCGGGCCCCCACCTTGGAGGGCGCCCCACACTGTTGTCTGATTTTAAGAAGTCAGATGACTTTGTTTACCAAAATTAATGGCACAAGCCAGCATCATTTTTTGTGTGCAGCTGGGTCTCTAAAGACTAAAACGAATGCTTTCTGTGTTTACTGCAGTTTACATTTCGACGTTCACTACGACAACTATTGTAGCAGTCTCACCTTTCTGTGAGGGTTATATTGATCATGTGTAATAACCAAAGTTGCAGTGCATATTGATAAATGTAAGTGCTGCATGGAGCAGAAGATAGCTCAGTGTGTAAAGCACTCGTTGGAGAAATCAGTGTTTAAATGCAAGATTATGAATACCAAATTACAGCAAGTTTACCGAAGTCTGAAGGTGATCCACCTGCATGTGTATGTAGAAAGGGTTTTTTGCTCCCGGTTATCTTGGTTGTAAAGATTAGAAATAATATCCATAACACTTTGGTTAGTACAAAGTGATTCGTTTATTTGCGGTCAGCCGACACGTGTTTCGACCCGTACGGTCTTTCTCAAGGCTGAACAGTGTTCAATGGTGACAAGTGTTTATGTGATTTGTGACAATTGTGTGACAGATTATATTATGTTCCATTGTGGTGTCGGGGTGATGTGCAGTAAGTGACAAAAAATAGCAAAAAGTAGCATCACGTCAAAAATCATTGACGTGTTAATTTATAAAAAGCATTGTTGCATGCAAACAAGGAGAAGGGGAGGAAAAGAAAAGGGAGAAGGTTAGCAAGTGGGCAGAAGGGGAGGAATTGGTTTTTCTTTAATGAGGTAAAATCCTCTTACCTAGTCTGTTTGTTGATTGCCCTCAGTGGGGTGTTGTTCAATATGGAACCGTCCTTACGGCAGACCCGGCTCCTATTGGGCCCTGTGATAAGGAGGTACAATAACGGTGGATGAAAAAGCATTGTGGTACGATTTACCTGATTGATTTCTAGTTGGTTCCCAGCTAGTGAGTGTACTTGGCGGCGTCGAAATCACATCACGTGCAAATTCCGGCTCGTGTGTGTTTCTTGGCCGTGTGGGTCGTCCCTAGCGATTTCTTTGGTCCATTATGGGGCCCCCTGTGTGGGTGCTGTGAGCTGGTCTGGATTGACATCAAGAGCTCTTTGGTAGACGCTCTTGTGTGTGGCCAGCCACTCGAAGGGTTGGTGTTGTTCCGGGTCGCTCGAGTGGGGAGCTGGTCTATGGGAATGTCCCTGCTGGTTAGAAAGTCTGCTAACCATGAGGGCGGGCGGGGAGGCTTACCTTTGTATTCTGTCTGCGTTCCAGGGCAGCGGTCTGCTCCTTTACTCCACCGCTCTGGTGGCCGCCATTATAAGGCGCTTGTGCACTAGCTGAATCACGTTATGTGACGATTGCGCATGCTCAGTGGCATAGCGTTCTGCGAATGTCACTGAGCATGCGCGTGTCCTGTCGTGTCTGCGCATGCTCAGTGGATCATTGCTAGCACTGTAGTGTTCGGAGTGGTGAGATCTGAGAAGAGGTTGTATGGGGCCATTGGCCCATGGCAATTGGTTGGTTGTCAGGGAGGGGGGAATTAGCGTTGGGAGGCGCATAAACGAGAAAGTGTTCCTTATGAGGAGAGCCGTGAGGATACTTGAGCTTGGTGGGAAATTCATGTTCCAGTTTGTGTGTGCAGGGGAGTTTGTTGGACCCCGGGCCACATAAGGATTCTATGTAATGTGGGGATAGATACAATTGGTATGTGTGTCAAGGACATGGGTTGGGCATAGAGTTGCCCTCAGATTAGAAAAATAGGGAGAGGAGAGGAAATGTTTACAGGAAGACATTTAGATCGTGGTCTTTGTTCAGGCCATTTTTAACACATCTAAAGTGACAAATTAGCCGTGCTTCTTCTTGTCTTAATTTCTGAATTCTGTCTCCTCCTCTTGGTCCCAGCCGTACCATCTTGAGTCCGATGAACCTGATGTCACTCTTATTGTCCATTTGGTGATACTTTTGCCAGTGGTTTGCCAGTGGCAGTTTCGGATCTTGTGAATGTATGCTGTTGATGTGCTCTCTAATCCTAAAACGTGTCTCACGAATAGTGCTGCCTATATATATCTTGTTGCAAACACAGATTATTGCATATATCACATATTTGCTTTTGCAGTTGATGTGCTCTTTGATATTGAAGATTGGGCAGCCTGAGAATTTTGCACATTTGGTCTGGGTTGCATACTTGCACATGGCGCAAGTCCCGCATTTCGTCAAACCCATTGGTGTGCGTTTACTGAGCCAATCTTGTGCTGTAATGTTTTTGTCTGACAGGAAAGAGGGGCTTAATAAAGTTCTTAGAGTTGGTGCTCTTCTGTGGGACATACTGGGATATGTTTCCAGTTGTGACCTAATATGTTCATCCATGCGGAGTAATCCCCAGTGCTTTGTCAAGATTTTTTGGAATGCGTAGCTGTCCTTGTTGTATCTGGTTACGAATCTGATCATAGGATTGTTATTTTGTCTTCTGGGTTTGGGCTGGAGTAGAGTTGGTCTTTCTAATTGACAGGCCTGTTTTCTTGCTTGTGTCAAGTTTTCTTGGGGATATCCCCGACTTTTGAATCTTCGATCTAGTAGGTTGCACTCATCTGTGAAGGATCTCTCTGTGCTACAGTTTCTTCTTGCCCTAATGTATTCCCCTTTGGGTATGTTGCGTATAACGCTCTTTCTATGGCAACTTTCGGCATGCAGGGTGGAGTTTACTTCCGTTGGCTTCCGGTAGGTTCTGGTAGTGATTTCATTTTCTTCTATCTCAATTGTTAAGTCCAGAAAGTCAATTCGAGTCTTGCTGGTGTGGCTGATTAGTTCGATGCCAAAGTCATTGGTGTTGAGATAATCCATATATTCAGTGAGCTCTACTTCTGTTCCTTTCCAAATTAGGATGATGTCATCTATGAATCTGGCCCAGTTGACAATGAGCATGGTGTATCTGTCTTCCTTCATTGCATGCTTGATTTCGTAGGAGTGCATGAAGCAGTTAGCTAGAGCTGGAGCATAGCTGGCTCCCATTGCGATCCCCTTCGTTTGTTTAAAGTATTCGCCATCGAATATGAATACATTGTTTGTGAGCGAGAATTTAAGGAAGGCTTTAGTCATTTCCACCTGTTCTAGGTGTGAGGCTGATTCTTGTCTGAGAAGAAACCCCACACTAGTTATCGCAAGTTCATGGTTTATTGATGTATATAGGGCCTTGACGTCGAGCGTGGCCATTAGAAAGTGAGGTTCCCATTTGATGCTGGCTAGTATCTCCAAAGTGTGCATTGAATCTCTTAAGTAGCTTGGTATTTTTGTGACGAGTGGTTGTATGACATTGTTGATGTATTTAGCCATTGTTTCCGTGATTCCTCCAATACCGCTGAGGATTGGTCTTCCTTCGGGAATGGTGTTGAAGGCTTTGTGGACTTTGGGTAGAAAATAGATAGTTGGCATTATCGGGTGGTCTGTTTTAAGGTAGCTGTATTCATCGTCAGTTATCAGTCCTGCTGTTTTGTAATTGGTGAGCAGTTCCTGGTGTTCTTTTAGAATCTTCGCCTGCGGGTTGTTCTCCAATTTGACGTAGTTGCCTGGCATTTCGAGGTGGTTAAATGCCATTTTAAGGTAGTCAGCTTTATTCGTTATTACTATGTTGCCACCCTTGTCGGCCTCCTTGATTATGATATTAGTTTCTTCTCGTAAGTTTCTAAGTACGTTCTGTTCTTCCTTAGTCAGATTGTCCTTGGCCTCTTTTCCTTTGGTGCGTTGGTCTTCAAGTTTATGGAGGTCATTGATTACCGCTTGGTGGAAAGTGTCTATATAGTTTTCCGTAAACAGTTGAGGCGTAAATCTTGATTTGCTTTTGAGTTCCGGAATTGTCATTGCCATATTCTGGATACCCAGTTCTTCTAAGCATTCTTGCTTGCTTTTGTCATTTTCTACGAGCGTACTGAGGCCTCCCAACGCTAATTCCCCCCTCCCTGACAACCAACCAATTGCCATGGCCCAGTTGACAATGAGCCTGGTGTATTGGACAATTGCCATGGGCCAATGGCCCCATACAACCTCTTCTCAGATCTCACCACTCCGAACACTACAGTGCCAGCAATGATCCACTGAGCATACGCAGACACGACAGGACACGCGCATGCTCAGTGACATTCGCAGAACGCTATGCCACTGAGCATGCGCAATCGTCACATAACGTGATTCAGCTAGCTCACAAGCGCCTTATAATGGCGGCCACCAGAGCGGTGGAGTAAAGGAGCAGACCGCTGCCCTGGAACGCAGACAGAATACAAAGGTAAGCCTCCCCGCCCGCCCTCATGGTTAGCAGACTTTCTAACCAGCAGGGACATTCCCATAGACCAGCTCCCCACTCGAGCGACCCGGAACAACACCAACCCTTCGAGTGGCTGGCCACACACAAGAGCGTCTACCAAAGAGCTCTTGATGTCAATCCAGACCAGCTCACAGCACCCACACAGGGGGCCCCATAATGGACCAAATAAATCGCTAGGGACGACCCACACGGCCAAGAAACACACACGAGCCGGAATTTGCACGTGATGTGATTTCGACGCCGCCAAGTACACTCACTAGCTGGGAACCAACTAGAAATCAATCAGGTAAATCGTACCACAATGCTTTTTCATCCACCGTTATTGTACCTCCTTATCACAGGGCCCAATAGGAGCCGGGTCTGCCGTAAGGACGGTTCCATATTGAACAACACCCCACTGAGGGCAATCAACAAACAGACTAGGTAAGAGGATTTTACCTCATTAAAGAAAAACCAATTCCTCCCCTTCTGCCCACTTGCTAACCTTCTCCCTTTTCTTTTCCTCCCCTTCTCCTTGTTTGCATGCAACAATGCTTTTTATAAATTAACACGTCAATGTTTTTTGACGTGATGCTACTTTTTGCTATTTTTTGTCACTTACTGCACATCACCCCGACACCACAATGGAACATAATATAATCTGTCACACAATTGTCACAAATCACATAAACACTTGTCACCATTGAACACTGTTCAGCCTTGAGAAAGACCGTACAGGTCGAAACACGTGTCGGCTGACTGCAAATAAACGAATCACTTTGTACTAACCAAAGTGTTATGGATATTATTTCTAATCTTTACAACCAAGATAACCGGGAGCAAAAAACCCTTTCCACGTACCAAACAGGGGCTCAGGCTTAACCCCAAATCGGCTCCTGTGATCTTGCTTAACTCACAATCTAAATATAACTGTTGCACAGCACAGGCAGGTTCCATTCCTAGAAGCCTCAACCCACAGTGCATGTGTATGTACTTTGTTCTGTAGCACAACAGCAGCTATTATCAGCAATGTGCCTGCATCAGATAGTGGATGCTAGAAAAAACAAACATAGTACTAGTATGGTGAAGGTCTAGAAATTCGTTTGTTCAGATAGGGAGTTGTAAACCCTAGGTAGCCACCTCCAATGAGGTGCATAAGTGTTAGTCGCAGAGGCTATTAGGTAGCCACATTCTAGACTGTGCAACCAAAGCGTTCATGTTTGTATCCTGACTTTGCCAGCAGGAGATACAGTGACTCTGAACAAATCTTACAGCACTCACATTACTGTACTGTATTCTGTGGAAAGGTTTGCTTTCTCGCATGCCGATGGCATTGTTTAGCCCATTACCTGATCTTTTTTTTATGTAGGCCATTTGAGTAGAAAGTGTTCTAGTCAGAAGAGAGAGGATATCACAGGTCTCTATTTTAAGCTCTGCCTGTTTGCCAAATGTGTGTCTGGGTATAGTGACCCAGAGAGCTTGAAGGACCTGTGTGGATGTCCACTTCAAATTCTTCTGGTTTGATTTGTGATATTCTTTTACACAGATTTTGAAAAAATTAAATTATAATTCAAAGTGGTTTGAAAAGTTTGTACAATATTTTATTTTTTATTCCAAAAAGTTAAAGAAAAGGCCAGCTGAAATTACCATCCAATGCATGTTGGTCATTATGGCCATCTTCAGGCACTATTTTTAAACAGCAAAAAAAAGTACAAAAAAAATCACACTTAATATAAACATATTTCTGAACTCATATTATTTTTATGAATTTCAGAACAAACTGAAAATGCACTGAAAAACATAAAAATACAACATTGAAATCCAAATGAAATTGTTTAGGTCACATCAATTAGTATGCTAGCACATATGTACTTCCCTTGATAATATAGGCAAGTGAAGCTAGCATCATTCCCATTTTGCATTATGTGTCAATTTTTAAATATAAACCATTATACGCATATTGGATTATGTGATTTGTGTACTTTCTAAATCAGTTCTATAAAATGGGATTATTTAAGTTCATGGTAAGAACTGGAAAGGAAAGTGGTAAAGTGCATTCACAGCTCCCTGCTCCACTGCTCAACCGATGTGTGATCCTGGGCATCTCATTCAATCTTGTGTTGCCTAACTTGTCATAATTGCCAGTGCCTAAACCTTTCAAAATTGTCACCCTTTGGGGAGAATTTGTTCTCAATGTACAGTTTTAAAAAAAAACACACTCATGTGTTCACTGACTGTAGTGTTTCTTTCTCTATAATAGTGAGCATTGATGTATTGCACACTACAGCCACTTGTTTTGTGCTCTTTAATGGCAATACTCTGTCAAAACAATGTCGCTTATGTAATCTCAGTCTGTCTGGATACGTACACCTATCTGGTAGCTTTTAATCATCATCCACCATCTATGCCCTGGTATGTGTATCTTTCGCCTTGCTTCCAATTGGTCTCCTGTATCCCTGCTTGAGTATTTTTGCATTCAGCGAGGCAGCTGATTGTATTCCCCTTTCTATTCTGGATTATGTGCACCTTTTCCATCTGTACTGTGTCCTGCATTTGTGCCATGGCAGGCATACCTCCCTCGTGGATGCTACTGATGCTAGAACACAAGTCATAGGGCCTCATTATAAGTTTAGTGGTAGCCTTGCCGGTAAAACCGGCAGATTGTTGCCAAACTTCCGTAAAGTTATGGCACCCGCGAATGGGTAATTACCAGGTCATTATGGCCCTGCTGGAACCGGTTATTGCCCATTCACGGGCGCTAGAATCGAATGTTCCCCATTCCCATTTGAGCCGGGAATGGGGAGGTCGGATGCACCAGCACCATTCAGAATGGTGCCAGTGCATCCGACATGCTGTGCTCGCGGGTGCCCTTCTGCCCGCCAGGTCAGGCACCCACGAGCACAACTCATAGTTTGCCGGTCGGGGAACTACCGTACCGGCAAGCTTACCGGTACCGTAGTTCCCAGACCAGCAAACTTATAATGAGTCCCATAATAGACTTTCAATGTTTGCCTTGAAATGCTACTTGTTCAACTTTCTGATTACAGCAAGAACGAAGAGGGTAAGGGTATTGAAAGGGAGTATCCATGTTTATTTTGATCACATCACTGCGAGGCAGCATATCAAGAAATCTTATATGATCTCGACAAGTGGGGCGCGACCAGGTATTCTGGATCCATGCATTCCTATGGTTTGGTGGATGGAGGCCCCCAAAGGTGTCTTTGCCCCAGGCCCGAAAAGTGGTTAAGATGGCCCTGTAATCACCTGTTCATTTTGGATCCAGCCACACCCGGCTAATTTATTGAGTTTATCATTCTTCCCCTTGCAAACTGAGTCATGTGTGACAGGTTGTTAATTTCCATAACTTCCTAGATCCAAGGATGACATCATTATTGTTTAATTGGACAGCTAGTGTGTGCTGTGGTGAAAGGCCTTCACCTTAAGGGGCAGAGTGGTGTTCCAGGATTATGTAACAGGGAAGGTCTCATTGCTAGGCAACTATAGGCAACCGTTGTGCAGAAGCAATGCTGTGGTTATGAGGACATATTTTGAGAGTTGAGGACTGACAGCTAGGTCACAATACAAGGGAGATTTGTGTTTATGAAGTTCCTGTGGCTCCCTCACTAGTAGTAGGGAGGGAGAGCCCCAACGTATAAGGACACACGTGAGCTGTATTGAATGGCTTTCAGAATCCAAAGAATGCAACTCTATATAGAAACTGTGTGGAGTTTAGTCAATGTAGATTTACTGGTGAGGCTTTAGAGGGAGAGATCTGGGACTGGTGGCACTGGCGCAGTGACTTGTAGAAGTACAGAGTGTAATTATATCATAACAACGCTAAGTGTGAGGGTTAATCAGCCCATGCAACCTGTGCCTGGTTTAAGGTTTTCATAAAGGGTGAGGGTTTCAAAGCCTCCTAACCATTCCCTCATATGCATTTATGTTCAAAGGGGCAAGGTTTCATATCCATCAATGCACACCCTCATATATTTTATATTTCAAGCATTTGAGGGTTTAACAGAATCTTGATAACTGCCTAATTTCTTGTGAACTGGGGTGAGACTTCTACAGCTTCATACAGCCATTGTACCTATTTATTTATGTATTTGTTCAAGTCAAATCTGGGATGGAAAGGTCCTATAGCCTTCAAATATCACGAAACCTAAGAATGTATCCTATATACACAGTCCAGTGTTGTCATATATTTGGGTAAAAACAGTAAGGGATGCATGTTTAACCCGCAAAACACCTGATAAGAACTGCAGGGAATGTAAATAAAACCTGGCAGCACCTAGAAGTAAGCTGCTCCCCAGGGACAAAGATGTGATTTGCGTAATAGCCTGGGACTATTTGACATTTACTCCTTTTGATTTGTTTGAAAATGAGGCTTGAAATTAATCAATTTTAAGACCAAATTCAGATTGGAGGGATCATGCCAAAAAGAGGGTAGCTGCTTTCTACTTTAACTCAAATGCAAGCATTATTTTTCTCAATGTTTTCATATCTGCTTACCTTATGTTTTCAGTGGGATGAATGTGCTGGAGGCATCCGCCTATATGTGAATAATGTCCATCAACACAATATTTACTGGCAAATAAATCACTAATTGGTTTATGTTTGAAATATGAACTATAAGGAAAGTGGGTGATTGAGTACCAGGATATTCTCGAAGGAGACTGACAGGAACAGTTTACTTCTAGCAACTAGTTTTCAGTCAAAATGGACATTGGACAGTCTACCACTAAGCCAGTTCTTGAGATACAGCAGAAACATCTTGAGTGCAGAAGAATACCAGAGACAGGCATTGAAGGAAGGAGGAAAGAGGGAGATTGGGGAAGGAGCTGTTGCACTAGTCCAGCCTAGAGAGGACTAGAGCTCTGGAGAAATTGAGCTTCTGGGGGAAGGTGGGGAAAGGGAGTATGCCTTTGAGGAGGTTGATCTGGAAGTGGGCCTTCTTGGTAAGGTCCATGATGTAAGGGGTGAAGGACAGACTGAAGTCGAAGCTGACACCAAGGTTTTTGGCCTCATAGGATGGTGGGAGTAGAGGGCCCAGAGAGGGTGGCCAGAGCTTAGGAGGAAAGGAGGGTGCAGGGGTCCCAATCAGAAAGATCTCTGTATTACTGACATTAAGATAGAGATCATTAGCTGCACACCATGCCTGAATTGTGGACACACAATCGGGATGAGAGAGGAGGAAGAGGAGGTAGTAGAGGGACTTTTGCAAGAAAGCTGTGTGTCATCAGCATAGCACTGGAAATGAGGAGAGAAGGAGGAGATCAGGTGATCCAGAGGGGGGAGATAGGTATTGAAGAGCCACAGTGATAGGATAGAGCCCTGGGGGATGCCACAGGTAGAAATAGTGGTGGTGGAGGAGAAAGTGCCCAGTTGCAGGTGGGAATGGTGATTAGTGAGGAAATAGGTCAGCCAATCCTCTGCCCAGTCAGTGATGCTGAGGGTATCACAGAGTCATGTTATGTGATAGAATGGTTGATCATGTCAAAGACAGAGGCGAGGTCAAGGAGAATGAGGGCAGCGGGAGAGTTAGAGTTGTGATTTGCAAGCATGACTTCACAGGTGTTCAGTAGAACAGTTTCCAGGCCTCTGGATGCACTGAATGCAGATTGATGGTCATGGAGGCAACCAACAAGCTCAGTGTGGAGAGTCAGTTGGGGGATTACCAGCTTCTCCAGGAGTATGCCCAGAAAAGGGTAGTGGACATAGGGCAATAGTTAGCTGGGCAGGAGTTTTTCTGTTTTTTAACCAAAAATGTTCTACCAATTTCTGATGTCACTCCATACTACACAACTTTTTTGTGTGCGGTCTTGCAATTAAAGTAGCGGTCCACAAACATTTGTTCTTTTCAACTGACCCCTTTGCCGTATAACTGAAAGGCCATACTCTGTTCAAACAAATGCATTCATAGAGGGCTCGGCTAGATTTTGACCATTTAGCACAAAGCATCTACTATGTGCTCACAGAACGCTTGATGCATTGTGCATCTATAGAGGGCTCAGCTTGGTGTCTCCAATCAGCACAAAGCCCTTAGCACGTAATGAGAATACGATGAATGCAAACGACTCAGAGGCACGTTTGACTCTATCCAATTCATACTCGCAGTCACACGTCCTGCGTTATACGTTTTGGGTTCCTTTTGGGTAACCCTTAGCAACCAACGAGAAGCTACGAGCGTAGGACCTAGCCAGACGTCCTCACTGAAAAGGTACAGAAATACTTTATTTTTCAATAAGTGATTGCGCTTGACAATTCAAACTTAGCTAGAAAGTCTCACTGACTGCAGTCTCTACCAGTCTTATCTCCGACAGCCCATGTCTGTAAATTTGATCTGAAAACAAGGCTGTATGCCCGCTGCCTCTTCGCAAGAACCTGTAAGTAGTTAAAGCAGGATCACCATAGCTCTGAATACTAAGACCACAGGACCATGTAAACCTTGAGAAGGTACAAATAGTTCTATTTCAAAAAAAGTGACTGTGTCTGCACAAAATACACTCAACAGGAAAGCTTTACCCATGGCACTCTTTGTCGGTCCCTTTCTTTCCGACAGCTTCCAGCCCACAAATTTAACTTGAAAAAAGGTTGTGTGTCCGTGCAGGGAAAACAGGACAAGCATAGTTCTATATCACAGCGCCTGCCCGCAAATCTGACTCAGCAAAAAGAATGTGTGCTCAAGCAGTTAAAATAATATTGTTAGGGAGATTTCTCACACAAGTGCTTGATTCCCTCTACCTTAGAGCCCACCAGCTCTTTTGCTATATTTTGCGGCTTTGAACTTTTCATTTTCAATGTGTTTTACTTTTGTGTTCTTTGGTTATGGAGTTTTAACACAACTCCATAGACATAATCTTTTTATGTGTGCACAGCACCTTCAGTGCAGTGGCACAGGGATGTCTTTCAGACTTCCCAAGGTTTAAATACCTTCTCTGGGACTGACTACTGTCTCCCAGAGCCTGTAAAGTTACATTGACTTTACTAGTCTCTTTAAATGTATTGAAGCAGCACACCCTATCTTACTACAGAGTGCTGGAGGGGTTGCCTAGCTTCCCCCGAGTCAAAACACCTCCTACTTTAAATGGCTCGTGGATGGCTGGTGGCAGTGGTTTAGATCAACTACCGTGATTTTTCCCGACCGCTAACAATGGTAGCTAAAAATCGGGTCAGCCATGTTTCGCAATATGGCGCCCAAGACCTATCTGTAAAAACAGACTCCGGGCATCTTTTTTCGCCATTTCTTTTAGGAAAGGTCCTTCTTGATTTAGTCTCTGCATGCCAAACCTGGTTTGGTCCCTTTGTTCGTTGGCCTTTGGCGGCCTTCAGTGCTGAAGCCCTTCCCTGGTGCCAGGGTGTCTGGGTTCGACAGGATGTGAGCGAGGTGCCCGAAACACCCTGTGCTTAGTCTCCTAGGAGACCTGAATGCACTCTGGTGTGATTGGCAGGCTGGCTGTCCGGCAAAGACAACCACCCTGCTGTGTGAGCGACAGCCAGGCTGGAATGAATGGGGGAAAACTGTTTAAAAGCAGGTCACTGGGACTTGGAAAGCGGAGTCGACCACTGGAACGAAAGAACCGAAGAGGAGATGAAGGAAGAGGACTGCTGCAACTCCTGGACAACCAGTGAAGCCCTGCTGCAGGTCCGAATTGCCTGAAACTCTGATGACAGAGAAGCCCTTCAAGGTTAACTTCTTCCCTTGAGTTTGGTGGGAACAACCAACTCGCAAGCCACCTGGACACCGTCCTATTCTGGTCAAATTTTCATCAGAGTGCTGTTTAAAAACGGATAGCCAGTGGGAAGGAAACCAGCTTCCAGCTTGTGAACTTTAAGGCACTCACACCTTAAACCAACGTCTTGCTACAGCTTTTGGCCTCTTCCCTGGGCAGTGCAGAAATCTCCCGACGTCCTCCTTCTTGTCCCCACGACTGAAGCTTAGGAACAGTGACTTCTGCTCCAACTGCCAGGAACAACTGGCTCAGCTACAGCTTTCTTCATTGACAAGGCACTGTGCAAACGCGGTCTGGAAATCTTTTCGGCCATCGAGAAAGTGCCTGAAACTTTCCTCAACTACAAAGGCTTGTCCTTCCCTTAACATTCGTCAAACTTTTCGCCTAGCCAAATCCTTTAAAAATCTGTGGCAAAGACATAACCGTTATATAACAGAACTGAGCTATCCCATACAAAAGACTCTGAACCATTGACTTTGGCCCAGGCCTATTGAGAATAATTGCTGGTGGTACTTAACCGAAACCCTTTGCCCTACCTATGAATGTATTTGGGCTGTCTATTCTTATAACCTTGTTTTTGCCCTCCTTTATTAAGTATCTGAACTGCCATTTTGCTCCCACTTCATTTTGGAGATAAACTTGTTCATTTACTTACCGGTTGGATTTTTGTGGTGTATTAGTGTGTGATATTGAGATGCTTGTGCCCGAATAATGTTTTCTAACTGACTGAGTAAAGAAATGTATATTGTTTTACCAAGGAACCTTGAGTAAGTGTTTACTTGAATCACTGTATTTGTTGGTCCTTTGTGTAACTTGTTCTACTTAAACTCTTGAGATAAGTCTGGCTGCTCAGCCATCGCTATCACTTTACTGTGTAGTACAGCCTTGTACCAAAGGTGAAATTGTGCTTACATTTGTAGTCCTAATTGCCTGTAGTAGTCCCCAAGGGTACTGCAGTTGATTCTGCCTAACAAATATACTCTCAACCCAACCTGATTTTTAGACGCAAATTCTTCCAGAATCTCTCTGAACCCTTCAGGTAGGTGGCTTCCATTTAATTCTTTAATTCTTTAAGAATTTTCTGAATCTTTCTTTCCAGCATAATGTGTGAAACTATTGATTTCAAAAACTGCACGCGTTATGTTGTTAGCACATTTTGGTATTTTGTACCGTATGAGGATCTAAAAGCAGCCTTTCAATAATGATTCAAACTGTTTAAAATATTCGCTAGCATTTTGGGCTGTTTTACTGCCCAACACGTTCTTTCAAAAAATAATTATTTCTGTGCAGATCACACTTTACTAAATTATTTTACATAATAACATTAGGCAGGGAAGAGGGCATGTATTGCTACATGCCAACCCTTAGTGCACTCCAAGGGGTGTTCAATCCCAAAAACATTAATGTTGCCGGCATGTGGGGTCTAATACAGGTCCCACTGCTTGCTGTTCAAAGTTTAGCGTATTATTATAAAGGCTTATATTAGGATTTCAAAATACAAATGTTCAATGAAGTTAAGATAGGTGTATAACCTCCAGTTAACTTATAGTTTGACAACTAATTGTTTGTCATGCACTTAATTCAGTTCACAAAATGTAACAAACAATTCCTTCATACAATAATTTACACCATAGAGAGTCAGAAAACCCTAAGTGGGATATTTTAATCAACCAAAGTGTATAATTTTACAAAACCTTTTTTAGTGAACATAATCAAAGTCCCACCATAGTTGGTTTGTCTCACAAAATTTGTTTTAGTACATTCACAATTTGTAAGTATTTTATTTCACACATAGATTTGCACATACATTTGCATTTGCAAAGTCCCTTCTCCCTGTATGTGATAATAACAAAATCAAATAATATGATAAAGTTATTTGGTTCAAAGTCACCAATCCAAAGTAGCATCAGGATATTTCAATGTATTGCCAACGCGTTTCGGACTTTACGCCAGTCCATCTTCAGGGATAATGATACTATTTGTTTCCAAAAGTTCTATAAATTTGTGATTTCAGTTCCTGAAGCAAGAAACATAGAAGGTATTCTACTATCAGTGTCATTACGCTGGGTCAATCTTGACAATCTCATCTTTAAGCCAATTATCACTTTAAGAGTTGCAACTCTAATAATTATAAACATAATACTCAAAGTACCTCTTTTATAGTGCCAATAGCACCTTTATCTTTGGTCTTTGGACACACCCTGTAGGTAAGATCGATTGTGCGTAGCTCGCTGTGTGTGTAGTCAGTTATACCTCGAGAGGACTCTCACAAGAAGAACTTCTGGAGAAAACACAGAGTAGAATATCGGTTCAGTGCATGTTTCTAGAGGGATTTTAAATACATTTGTATGCCATCATTTATAAAATTGGTTCCTATGAAGAGACCCTTAATATTACTGGAGTGAACTGAATCATCCCTCACACCCTCCTTAGTTGGCAAGCTAGGCAGGGGTAATTGTAACCTTAACAGTGTTCAGAGTAACTCGATAGCTCCGTGGCAAAGAAGGAGCTGGTTTGCTGGTTGGGTAGTGACCTATCCCTCACCTCTCTACGTGAGGTGCGTGTGTGCCCAGAGTCGTCAGGTGTCCGGATCTCAAGGTACTTCCTCCGGTCCGTGAACTTGCGAATGTAGACTGTGTTATGTGTTGTTTAAGTACTTTTACGCATGCTTTTCGGTGGGCCAGGCCACTTCCCAATCGCGCATGCGCATGTGGGGTGTTTGTAACAGAACCCACTGCGCATGCGCGGGTGATCAGAGCGACGCCCATGTCCTGATCGCATTTCGTTCTGTGCATGCGCAGAGTATGCAGCGCGCCACCCTGAGGTTCGCACACTACCGACCTGCGCATGCTTGCGTGCTTCTTCCTCGTTCCTGCCAGGGAAACGAGAATGTGTTGCGTATTTCCATGCTGATGGTGTCTAAGAGGTTGTAATAGTATGTCAATTACCGGACTATTGGGGGCTCCCACTGTTCTTACTGATGCAACCATATGATCATGGAAAATTCTACAAACTCTGTGTCTCCCTTCCATATCCCACTACCTGGAGACCGATGTGCCAGATAGCAATGCCTGTTAAGCCTGATTTTTTAGAAATGCCTGTTAATCCTGTTGATCCTGATTTTTGAGATTCAGGGCCACGACGTCTCGTTAATTCTGGGTTATTAATAGGTGTTGGAGATTCTGAGTGCTAAATGGGTAATCGTGTCATAGGGCCACAGCTCAGGTGAGTGGGGAGTAGCGCAGATAGTTAGTCTGCTCGGGTCCCCGTCTAGCCTATGCTGTAGCAAAGGTGGCACAACTCTCCGTCCCTCCAATTCTGGCTTTTGAAGAGGGTACATTGTTGACTGTATACCTAATGTTTTACATGGCCATGGGGTTTACTAGCTCCAATGTGGTATCATGCTCCCATCTGGTAGGGGCTTTTCCTGTCTCACTCATTACGACAAAACGTAGTCTTACTTTATGTACATCCCACATTTGTCCCTGCCGACCTACCGGCTCACACTCTACAGCGATTCCTCCTGTACCTTAGTTTCACAATTCAACCCAAACAAAAAGTTTTGAAACATGTAACAGGCATTTTTTAGTGTGTATTTTAGAGATCATCATATGTCGTTAGGTCAAGGGCCCTTCACACCCATAAGGTCAGGCATCAAGAGAGACCTACTTCTCATTCATATCCATCAAACAGAACATATCAGATCGAACTCCAAATCAACTTTACACTGTGATACATCAAACATAATAACATTAGGTCTCATCACCTTCTGTCCGCAGATTTGTCAAGGCCAGAAGTTGTTTTCTCTGCCGCATCCCTCCACACATGTGCCAGGCTGTCGAGGTCACCTTCGACTTGTTTCCCAAATGTTCTGCCCTGTATACCCGGGTAAGACTAACATTTGGGACTCCAAGTTATGTCACAGTCTCAATAATTAAGAATTGTAATAGTAGCCTAACATATTCCGAAAGCAATCATTAGATACCCCCTCTTTTTTGTCTGCTTCCCCACAGGGTTCAGTTGTTCATTGCCCTGAGGAAGGCACCTTTTCGATTTCACCGCCCTGCAGGTGGCTCTGTTGCCGAAACGTGTTTTAGATGTCTACTCAACTTGTGAATGACTCTGAAATTAGTTTTTGACCGACACATACACGTAGGCAGACCTGCTCATAATTAACAAGCCAATTCAAGAATTAGAGTAAGTGGCACATTATAGAAGCACTTTAGCTAGATGCTCTAAGTACTTCATGTTTGTTAATTTGTAAAGATTGTTCTTTAGTTACTGTTTTATTCTTTAGTTCTAAATTTCTTTACCAAATTTTAAAGTTTGTCTGAACATGTGTTTCTCTGTTTTTTTCGCACATGTTTTTTGCTAAAAGTATTTCTTTGCTTCTTATCTTTTGAAATTCAATTTTTTGCTACATTCAAATAAATAGGAACCTTGAATCCACATGGTATGATTACATTGACTGCATTCAGATGATGGAATGGCTTAAATTAGTTTTGCAGTGATATCGTAAATGATACACATAATATTTGAATAATTACAAATAATCTTAGACCATTGCAGCGTGGACCTCGTTGTTATTTTTTTCAGGAGGGGTTAGCAGACATTTCTTTTAAAGAGAGGATGCAAAAGGGAGTGCTTGAGGGAAAGAGCAAGTGGCGAAGGAGTGGTTGCAGAAGTGAGCAAGGGGCAAGAGAGGATATGTTGCCCTTAATGGTTCTAGAAGAGATGGGGAACACCTGTTTGGAGGAGACCTTCATAGAGCAGACAACTTTAGAGATCTTGTCCAGTGGATCAAGCAAGGGAGTGGAGGTGGGGTGGTAGAGAGTGGGGACAGGAGTTTTTTTATGTGAAATGGGAGGCCAATGGAGTGCAGAGAGCCTGGGAAGGAAGGAGTGAGGTGGAGACTGCAGCTGGATTGGCAGTTCCTTGCAGATCTTGAAAAGCTCGGCCATGTTGTTAGTGGCTCCAGAGATGCGGGTTTGGATGTGGGCCTGCTTCTTTGAGCATATAGAGAAACAATATTGTCTCTGGACTGGTAGCAGGACAGTTTTTCAGAGGGTAAACCCAAGGTCTACTACTTCCGTTGAGCAACTCAGCACTTGCGTTTCTGAGATGCTAGATCAGATATATACCAGTCATTGTTCTTGGAGGCAGGTTTTAGGCAGATCCTCATAATATGGGCAAGGATGTCAAGGATGTTAGAGATGGAGCAAAAGAAGCGACTGACACTTGCTTCATTGGTCGGATGACAGCAGAAGAGGCTAGGAGTTCTGGGTGAGGGGCTTGGATAGAGGGTCAAGGGGACCCAGGGGTCAGGAGAGGAGAGAGTGATCAGACCATGAGAGGGGGATGGTGACAGGATTAGAGAGAAAGATGTGGGTGGGTGGAAATGAGGGTGTCCAGAGTGTCTAAGGCTGAGTGGGTCAGGCCGGAAGGAAGAATACTGAGAGAGAGGGAGTCACAGAGGGCACATAACTTTGAGGTGGATGATTCAAGGAAGTTCCGGTGGATATTGAAGTCACCAAAGAAGAGGAGTTTAGAAGAATAGGTTGAGAGGGAGGAGGCAAGGTCAGCCAATTCAGAGAGGAAGAGAGAGATAGGGCCAGGGGGCCAATAGATGGTGGCGAGAGTGTGAAAGAGAGCAGTTGAGACCCCAAGCTTACAGGCGAGGCATTGAAAAGAGGAATAGGTTTGAGTAGGTATGATGGCAGTAGAGACCCACTCAGGGAAAATCAAGGCCACACCACCTCCAGGCCTATTGGGTCTGGGTTTGAAGGATTATTTAGCCCTTGGGAAGGAGAGAGTCAAGAGCAGTGACAGAGCTGGCATTGAACCACGTTTGGTAAGTAAGAGCAAGGACATCTAAGTGAAACTCTTCGAGAAGGAGACAGATGTCAGAGGAATGTTTGATGCAGAGTTAGCATTTAGAGTAGCTAAGTGAAGCTGGTTACCACCTTTGAAGGTTTTCCGAGGGGGCGTTTAGGGATGTGGTACTCCCATCAGTGGTGGTAAAGGGGTGAGAGGAGAGGAAGAAGGAGGAGTAACAGGGGAAGGGAGAACATTTATGATAGAGGACAGGCACTAATTGAGCAGTATGAGAGTAGGTTGAGAACCTTGGGCCATGATAGTGCCATTATGAAAGACATTAATGATACACCTAGACCATGAGAAGTATGCCAAGAGTAGTTCCCATCTAGTGCCACCAATAATGGGTGAGGAGGAGAAAAGGGAGAGAATGGAGACCTGATGGGGGCCCATAGGTCAGGGGAGGGGACAGAAAAGACGTTGTCAGTAATAGCCTGCCTGGAAGTAGCATTGACGTATGTGTCAACAATAGATAGGCCTGGGTGAGAGTTCAGCGGGGCTTTTTTCAGCTTTTTTCTGCCAGACTTCATGAGAGAGGTGGGATAAGTGATAGAGTAGCAGTTGGGATATATAGGGGAGATAAAGAGTGGCATGGTGTAGCAGAGGAGAGACAGACAGCAGCCAGGCAGGCACAGAAGAAGGGGGTGTGCAATGGAAGACAGACAATGCACAGGTTTAAGGCACACCTACATTCGAAAATCGAAGGACCAGTCATCACTTCATTTTTATTAGGAGAGACATTAGCCTCTTCTGGCTGCTTAAGCACTTTTAGTATTTTAAATCAGCAGA
This sequence comes from Ambystoma mexicanum, assembly GCF_040938575.1. Taxonomy (NCBI): domain Eukaryota; kingdom Metazoa; phylum Chordata; class Amphibia; order Caudata; family Ambystomatidae; genus Ambystoma; species Ambystoma mexicanum. Next base: position 269,025,828 of record NC_090941.1, read on the forward strand.
TGAGGATCAACGCCTGCAGCGTACATAGACTACTATGGAGGCCCATCAAATGCTTTTGATTTCTGTACTTTCCAGCCTGCGGTATTCAATAATATTAAAACTCACTTAAGTTCCTAATACCTACAAACTGAATAGAATAATGTAATCCCAAGAAACTGTTTACTACAGGGTGAAAACAATATGATGTGCCACTCTAAATGGCATTCAGACATACACTTAAAATTGAAATCATGGGGGGGGCGCTGTTGAGCGCCGTTCAAGATGGCCGCCTGAAGGTGACTCTCCGTGGCAGACGGGCTGCAAAATCCTCTTTTGTGGCACTTCCCACTCCTACACCCGTATCCAGAGCGTATGATTCGACGGGGGAGGGCTTGGGCTCCATCTGGCCCGAACCCCGAGAGGAAACGGAGCCGGGGACCGTGAGATCCGGACACCGCCTGTCTCTGCACCCCTCCCCCACCTGTGAGGCGGCTCACGCTGATGACCGGGCCCGACTGGGCTGAAGCGCCGGGCCTCTCTACCCACCGGTGCCGTCACCCGCCCCTGGCGGTGACCCCCACCCGCCCCTGCTGAGACGGGCTGCTCATCGAGGCCCCCCTGCGGAGTCTTCATTCCGCCCTCCTCCACGGAGGGTGGACACACTCGGCTGAAGCCGCCGCGGACCTGCTCCTCCTCGGCCGCGGCTCTGCCTTCTGCCTCGTCCGGGGACAATACGCTGGAGACTCTGCGTGCTGTGGCCGCGCCGGCGAGGACCCCCTCTTCTCTTGGTTCCACAGCGACCTGCGCCGTGGCTGGGCTCCCTGGGACCCCCCTGCCCCCGGCGTGGGGCACACCGGAGGGGGCGTCGAGCTGCGGCGCACCCTTGTATACCTGGTGCCGTGCTCCCCCCTGTCTCACGACGCCGGACCCCGGACCCTATAAGGTACGTTGGGGGGGGTCGCTCCCTGGGTTGCTCCGCACCCGGGTGCCGGCGGGGCCGACCCCTGGGCGCGAGGGGGCGCCCAGCGGGTGTAGGGACCTCCACCCATCACGGACCTGCCTATACCTGAGATACCAACTGGGGGGATCCCGGTACCATCCACGTCTCGGCTCTGGCGGGCCTCTTGCCCGGGGGACCGCCGCTGCCTGCGCTCCACAAAAACGGCCCTGAACCACAACCCACTCACCGCACCGGCAGCTTATAAGACTGTGTGATAACCACATCTGGAGCGTCGCTTCTGTGGTAACCATCACACGTCACTGCTCACCACTCCTGCGTTTCCCTACGCCCGAGCTCCTCGGATTGCACCCTTCATATCATCTGGAGCTGACTGATCCCTCGCAGGCTACCTCGGCAGTCACAATCATTACTCACGTGTGGCCGCCGCCACTTGCCTCCCCCCGCTCCCCACCATACCTTGCACGCTCCTCAGCGGGTTGAGTTCCTCAGCTCTTTCTCCTTGAGCCGCGTTGCTCCCCATCTCATACCACTGAAACTCAACGCCGCCACTATGACCAAGGGAGCTGCGAAGAGACAGGGCTCCATCAATATGTTCGCGAAACCACCGGCGAGATCATCGGAGGAGGCCGCCGACCTAGCCCCCACTGCGTCATCATCCGCCACAGCTCCAGAGTCCCAAAACATGATGGACTTTATCCGGGAGGGCTTCTCCGCACTCCACTCCAAACTGGACGACATGAACGGCACTATATCTTCTATCAAAGCCCACATTGAGAGGACAGATAGCCGGGTGGCGGAGGTCGAGACACGAGTGAGCTCCGCTGAGGATGCACTGGGCTCTCTACGCTCTGAGGTCGTCGCTCTTTCCAACCGAGTCCTGGAGGTGGAGAAAAAGAACGAGGATTTGGAATCCCGATCAAGACGCAATAACCTCCGAATTATAGGGGTCCCTGAAAATGAGATCCATGAATCAATGGAAGACTTTGTTGAACACACATTGCTGGCTCTCCTAGATTCTCCCAAACTCTCCCCGCAGTTCGCTATAGAGCGTGCACATCGTGCTCTGACGGCTAAACCCAAACCTGGTACTCCTCCTCGTCCCATCATAGCCCGTGTGTTGAATTTTCGCGACCGCGATGCCCTCCTTAGGGCCGCGAGACTCAAAGGCGAGCTCTTACTGGACGGCGCAAGGATCCACCTCTACCCAGACTTTTCAATAGCTGTCCAGCGCGAACGCAAGTCTTTTCTAGCAGTAAAGCGCAGGCTTTGTGATCATTCAATCAAATACGCAATGCTCTATCCAGCTAAACTTCGCATAGAACATGCCAACCGGGTGTTCTTTTTCACTCTCCCGGAGGAGGCTTCCAGATTCCTGGACGAACAGTTCCCGGGCTGACCTCCCCCCCCGCTGATCATGCCTAGGGGTTCCTTTTGAGCCCTTTGTGGAGGGACCAGGCCCGGTCATTCCCTTACTCTGGAACCATACTGTTTCTTAGTTCTGTACCTTGTTCTGATGGTTTCTCTTGTATGGTTATGTGCCACATCAATATGTGCAAACTCTCCGTCCAAGCTACGTACAAATTTTCATTGATGGCACCTTAAGTTTCACATTGACCTGCCATGCCCGGAGAGACACGGCCAATCCGGCCTACAGCCCCCCAGGCGCTGATGCCTTTGGTTTGGTTCTCGTTGAGGGGGTTTGGGATCGTCATCCCTCTGTTTGGGGGAGGGATGTGGAGGGGGTGGGACATGTTGGGGGTTATGTTATAAAAAGTTTGGTGTTGGCAGCAGGGACGGACAGCAGGGTGATACTCACAAACTGGCACTGCAGGAAAGCTAATCTGACCCACAGGTCAGGGATACTTTACTGGATCCGGCATCAATGTCTGAGGGTGACGTGACTTTTATGAGCTGGAATGTGCGGGGGTTGGGTAACTACAAGAAGATGAGGCAGCTCCAGCTGCAGGCTGAGCGCCACGGGTCTAGGGTCCTTTTCCTGCAGGAGACACATGCCCGCACGGAACAATGCATGAAATTCGCCAAAACATGGGGCCCTCATAGATTTTTCACTAACTTTTCTTCCCAAAGCCGCGGGGTAATGACCCTCATACATAAGAGCCTTAAGTTCACTCTTATCTCTTCACAAATAGACCCTCAGGGTAGATATGTGTTGTTGCATGCCACACTTCAAAACAGGGAGGTTGTCCTGCTAAACATTTATGGTCCCAATATAGATGACCCGGATTTCTACACTCAGGTCACTTCTCTCCTCGATGGATTCCCCCTTATTCCCATCCTCTGGGGGGGCGATTTCAACACAATTTTTGATGTAACCCTTGACAGATCTGGGTCCAGGCCCCGCCAGCTTTCCAGAGCGGTCTATGCTGCACTGTCATCCCTACCCCGTCTCGCCATGGTTGATGCATGGAGGTTCTTCTACCCGGATTCTCGAATCTATTCCTTCTACTCCTCAGTCCATGATTCCTATTCCCGCATCGATAGATGGGTGATTTCCAATGAGTTGGTTAAGAATGTCCTACAACTGACGATCCTCCCCAGAACCCTGTCCCATCACTCTCCTGTTACCATCACTGTGAGTTGGGGCCTGGATCCTGGTCGAACCCGTTGTTGGAGGCTGAAACCCCTCTCCCTTCTAGACCCGGAGTTCAGCTCTGACCTCGAGGCGTTTATCGAGGAGTTTTTCGAGACAAACACAGGCTCAGTGACATCACAGGCTACCTTATGGGAGTCCTTCAAGGTCTATATTAGAGGGATGGCGCTGTCGAGGGAGAGTGGTATTCTCAAGTCGATCCGTGGGGCTCTCACCGAGAGTGAATCTAAATTATCGATCCTTGAGACCAAATGTTCGCTACACTCCACCCCGGGGACTCTGGCGGAGATCGGGGTGGAGCTGGACACGTTCCGGTCCCTTGCGGAGCGCGAACAAGCATTTCTGGATAACCCTGGCATGGCAAGGAGATACAGAGAGGGCGAGCGCCCTGGCCGATTTCTAGCGAGGCTGCTCCGCCATGAGACGGGGGCCCCGCGTATACTTGGGATCGAGAGGCCGGATGGCTCCATGGCGGTCACCTCACGGGACATTAACACAGAATTCTTTACATTCTATGAAACCCTATATTCCAACTCCGATGAGGTGCCGTGACGGAGATCGATTCCTTTCTTGATGCTCTCCCCCTATCTACTCTCTCCCCGGAGGCCGCGGGCTCTCTGGACTCTCCACTCACGCTGGAAGAGCTTTCCGACGCTGTGGACTCCCTGTCCTCAGGGAAGGCTCCCGGCTCGGATGGTATCCCAGTCGAATTTTATAAGCGCTATAAGCCATTGCTACTCCCTCACCTGATGGCGCTCTGGGATGAGTCGGTGGAGGCTGGTGCATTTCCCCCTTCACTCCGGGAAGCCACAATTACAGTACTGCTTAAATCGGGTAAATCCCCCACGCACTGCGGCTCGTACCGCCCGCTGTCACTTATCAATTGTGATGTAAAAATATATGCCAAGGCTCTGGCGCTTCGCTTAGCTCCCTTTCTACCATCTATTATCCACCCGGATCAGGGGGGCTTTATCCCGGGTCGCTCCACCTCTCTGAACCTTAGGCGCCTCTTCAACATACTTGATAGAATCCACCCTGAGACACAAGCAGTGGCTGCCATGCTCGACATGCAAAAGGCGTTCGACTCCGTTTCATGGCGGTATCTGTGGCGGGTCCTCGTGAACTGTAAATTTGGTCCCTCGTTTCTCTCATGGGTTAAACTTCTGTACTCGTCTCCTGTGGCTAGGGTCCGCTCTGACGACCACTGTTCCCCTCTCTTTGAGATCGCCAGGGGGACGAGGCAGGGTTGCCCTTTTTCTCCCCTGATCTTCGCTATAGCGATAGAGCCCTTCGCTGATATGCTCCGCCAATTTCACGCACATAGAGGTCTTCGCACCGCGGGCCATACGGACATAGTGTCACTATACGCGGACGATGCATTGCTGTTTATACGTTCTCCTACTTCCAATTTAGCCCCAATATTGGAAGACGTCAGGCTCTTTGGCCGAATCTCGGGCCTCAAGGTGAATTGTTCGAAATCCATACTTTTCCCACTTACAGAATGCACCCTCCCCCCTCCTGACACCCAGGGGTTCACGTGGGCCCAGTCTACTGTTACTTACTTGGGGATTGAGGTGACACGCCACCGAGCCTCGACCTTTCACGAAAACTACCAGAAATATCTTACACACCTGTCATCCAAAGTTCGGATCTGGGACAAACTCCCGATATCCCTTGCAGGTAGAATAGGCCTACTGAAAATGGTGGTGTTGCCCCAGCTATTATACAGGTTCACCAACATTCCCGTGTGGCCAGGAGGGGACTTCTTCAGCTAATTGACTCGTGCAATCAACACATTTCTCTGGCACTCGGGCGCGGTCCGTCTTTAACTCGAAACCTTGTCCACCCCCATGATATACGGGGGCTTTGGAGCTCCTGATTTCCTGAAATACTGGCTGGTATCCCAAATTCAATACGCATCTCACTGGTTCAGCATAGAGGACTCCCCCCACACGTCAAGCTCGAGAAGCTTGCGGTCTGCGACCGCGATATCCGCTCCTTGGTGATACAGCCCGTCCCCCTGGCGCTGGACTCACAGAGCCCAGTCGCCTGCACATCCTTGGCATTAGCCAAAACGTGGAAGCTGTCTGGCACTGTTCATACCTTCCACGGCAACCTCCCTCTCTGGAACTTCTTCCCCGGGGTCCTACGGGTATCACCTGCTATGGTTCGACGCTGGGCTGGGGCGGGATACGAGCTGATGCGCGATGTGTTCGACCAGGGGGTATTTATTGAATGGCCCGACCTCCCATTGCCCTTGAGAACTGGCCAGTGCGTATGGCTCCAATACTCATCCCTCCGCAGGTTCCTCAAACGCCACTACCAGATGTTTCCAGCAATACCACCTGACGACCCTATTATTGAGGAACTCACCTCCCCCTCACCCACTAGAGGTAAAATATCCAGATTATACACTATGCTGCAGTCAAGATCCATCCCAGATTTCTCCAAACTGAAGCGAGCATGGGAGGCGGACCTGGGTGTTGAAATGTCTGACGAGCGCTGGGCGCACCTCTGTGACCGCATACACCGTGTGTCTTTCAACTCTCGTTTCAAGCTGATTCAGTTTAAAGTTTTACACAGGTTTCACTTTACCCCGATCAGATTGCACCGCATATCCAATGTTAACCCGTCTAGCTGCCCCAGATGCGGTCAAGACTCAGCTGATTACATCCACATGATTTGGTCCTGTCCCCGCATCTCACAGTTTTGGGAGGCAGTTTGCTCGACGATGACTGCTATGCTCGACCATCCCATAAGCCCCTCCCCGATGGTCTGTCTCTTTCACGACCTCCCTGGCCTCCCCCGGAATCCCAGGAAACTTGCCGGCCTCTGCATGCTTCTCGCAGTACGTTCCATCCTACTTCGCTGGCTTCGCCCCTCACCTCCCACACATGCCCAATGGCTAAGGGCGGTCACATGGGCCTCTGACACAGAGGAAGCCTGGTCTCACCTGCAGCCTACCTACTCCAGACCCAGGAATATCTGGCTTAGATTCCGATCCTACATGTCGGATCTGAGTACGACATCGGACACATCCTCCCCAGCAGCTTCTCCTCGCCTTCACGGGGCCTCACCCCTCACATAACACCCGGCCACTTTGCTCATGTCCTCCAAAATGCCTAATGTTTACGTTTATATCGTAATATAACTGCTGTATGTCTGTTTTGCATATAATGAGCTTACACTGTATTCTCCTGGCGCTGTTCGCCCATGTTTTGCTGCCATGCTAAATTAATAAAAAGAAGTTTAAAAAAAAAAAAAAATTGAAATCATGTGCATGAAGGTATGTACTGATTGATATATATAGATCGGTGCAATATGATAATATTATTCTGTACCACGGACCAGCTACAGTTTACCAGGCCTGGCCTTCAAAGAGGGCATCGAAATTCATTGACACATATTAGTTATAACTGATGGAAGCAGTATCCAAATGTGCGAAGGCCACATTTTCATTTCCCACTTCAAAATATATGAGCAGAATGTATGCCTAACCATTTAATTCTGGAACACCGGAAGAAGCTATTCTACTCAGTTTCCCACTTAAGCTATGTTATTAAGTTTATAAGTGCCCTGAACCCTGCAACCAAGCAAAGCCCCAATTGCAAAATGTTGAAATATCACAAGCATGTTCATATTCAGGCTTAAACATTTTGTAGCAGCTTAACGGAACAAAATGTCCATACATCACATTACAGTTTGTCCTTTCAGTGTCCAGACATGTGGCAAGGCAATGGCTTGAGTGAATGGCCGCCACCATGGTCGGCCTGCTGCAGTTGAAGAGGTCAACGGTGAGCTGCCTCAGCTTTGCCATCGGTGGAGAACTCATAATGGTACTGGAGTGCACAGTGTAATTCCCGATGGGAAGGCGGGGTGCGCAATTGGGAGAGGCTACGCAGAGGAGAGGATTCTGTAAAGAACTGGCAGGCAGGGGTATGTGGTGGACTTGAAGCGGGGGAATGGAGAGTCTGACAGCACGTCTGCCGTTCCACCTGGGGCCTGCTTGGATTATGTCCTATCATCAACACTGTGTCTCACATGATGGGCCACAGTCACCCCAGCTGTGGTTGTGTGTTGTCCTGTAGCTTGTGGTACTGTTTTTGTGACAGTGTCCTGTTGATGCACCATGGCTATGTCCTTCGCAATGCTTCTTGGGCCTGTAGATTGTGTACACACAAGGTGCCGTTTTTTGAGTGGCACTATCCCACTCACAGAACTGGCTGGCAGTGTGTGCTTCCTGGCGCTGGTTGGTGCTGGTGTCCTGGAGGGTTCCACAACATCAGCATATTTCTGGGTGTCTTGAGAGCATTTTGGGTATAATTCAGATGTCAATTAGCACATTGTTGCTGAGGTGCATGGTGATACAACATTGATTATCACGTGTACAATTTCATCACTGTGCATTGTTCCTCCGGGGGCGGCATGCATTGTGTGTAAGCCACAGTGTTGGGACCATGTATTGGGTAGGAGAAACCAGGTGGCAGGTGCAGTGCTTACTGTGGTTGCGCATCGCTACTGTGGGTTGACCAACATGGTGTCCTGCCCAGATGTGCGTCGGGACTGTTGAGGCTTTGATTGTGGTACAGCAGTAAGGTGATTGCACTACATTGAGTTGTGTGCGAGTCAGGTGGACGTGATGACGGGCATGCAGTGTGTGATGAGTGTCTCCATGGCACATTTCTGCGGATGGGCTCTGTGTCTAACATCCATGCACATGCTATTGTCAAATGATTGCATGTTGTATGTGTTGCATGTGCATGGGTGGCCACCATGTGCCAAGGGGGGTGTTGTGCACTGTGGGTGTGCATTGATCCTTTGGGCTTGCATGCGGCATTGATAATTGGATGTCATCCCCTCCACTTCCTGCCTGGCTTCCTTGTATGGAGGTAATTGCTTTGCTGACTTGATTCACTGTGGACTTGAACCTCACCTGGATTGTGTATTCTGGCTGGGGCTTATGTCACTTTGATGGATTTATATTTTTTGCAGCATGCATGCATGCATGGTTGTCTGTGTATGGATGCACATTTCACACACGTACTCACCAGATTCTGCCTGGCCGCTGGCTCAAAACTTCACAGTGACCACGCCCTCAATGCCAACCATGTGGATGATGCTGGCGACCATATCCTCCCAGAGTGTGAGCAGGAGTGGTTCTAAAGTGCCCCCTCCAGTGGCAGCTGTATACCTGTGTTGTATTGCAATCAGGCTCCGTACCCTGGACTTGAGGTTGTTCCAACCGTTTTTCATGTACATTTCATCGCGTTGGACATTTCCTACGGCCACCACCTTGTCACGGATGTCTGCCCATGTAGTGTTTTTGCGCTTCTGGGAGGTCTGCTTGTGTTGCTGTCTATACAACTCAACCGAGTGAATCACCACCTGCTCAGCCAATACGATGAGCTCTTGCTCGGTAAAGTTAGGTTTCTGCATTCTCATATCAGGCACCCTTGATTTCCCTTTTCCCCCTGACATGATTCCACTTGTCAGTAGTACTAGATTGCAGTCTGTTTTGCTGATTTTTTATGGATGGCGATTTCCAAAATGGCCAGTGCAGTGCTTCCTTTATAGGGTGCGACAAACTTCTGCCGATGGAATTTACGTTGACGCCACTTCCGTCGACAGAAATTCCAACGATGGAAATTCCGGTGATGGACACGACTGTAACGGTAATTCTGGTGAATATCAACAGAATTTCCGGTATTGGGTCAGGTTTCGGCAGTAGCTCTACTAGGAGGAATTAACGTTACCGCCAGTGGGGTGTGCATGCGCCCGCCAGGTTGTAATTCAGCAGTAACTCCGCTGATCAACACAGCAGTAACCCTAATTCTGTCGGAATACCGGCAAACTTGTAATGAGGGATAGAATAACTTGTCTACCTCCCATTACACCTCTGTCTCCAAAAACAAGCATGACATTTTCTTGCTGGCATAAAACCAATGGATTTCGTTGGAATCTGTTTGCTTTTTACACCAGTAAATAGCAGCTGGCTTCCAAACGAATGCTTATAAAGGCTGCCTGCCAGGTGTAAATAGCAGTGTTTAGTAAATTACGCTGTGAAGTGCAGAACCAAAGGGGTATAGGTAATTACACCTGCATTTACACCTTTGGTTTGGACGTGGCAGTGCAAATTATACAAATTGCACTATCTGCTTGCACATAGGTGTAAATGTAACCCCCTCTGTGCAATTTTATTTTTTTACAAAATGACCTCCTAAGTATTTAGTATATGGCTTTTCGTCAGATCAGTAGATAAAAAGTAGACCAAAATGATTAAGGCAGGCTGTTGAAAGCTGGAAAATGTTTGTGGGGCTTGATCTGTACCAAATCTGAGGGGCAAAATGGCTGCTAGGAATCAACCATATATCCGTGTGTGCACAGTTAATAAGATGTTGAAAATCATCAAAGGGTGGCCTGCATCCCTCGGTGTTGCCTAAGCAATGGCGCCAATTTAGCCATAGACAGTTTCTTCGCAGCGTCGCACCATCCCTGCTCGAATATTGGCCTCGAGAAGTGTTCCATTCGCACAGGGCATCACATGCGTAAATAAATGAAGCAGGCTACCTGGGAATCGTCGCCAGCTTCCTTCTTTTCTCTAATGCTTTTCCGTCGTGTGCTCTCTGTTCTATAATTTGCAATCAACTCTTTTAGCCCCTGGGAACCTTTAAGTATTTTAGGATAATCCGGTTAATATTCTAAGGCCTTATGTTTGCTTGCGCTGATTATTTTTACCCAAGGCACCTGACTGTTTAATGGAGTTACGAGAATTAATTCCCCACGTTTCTTAATCACTTTCTTTGATATAAACTTTCAGCACGAGTAAAGGCCAACTCGGAATTATAAAACGTTCTTGTCTAGTAAATTAAATTATTATTTTTTAATTGTGTTGTTGTTAAGAGAAACCGATTTATTGTGAGGCATCACTGTAAATGAAATCCTGGCTTTAGTATGGTGTGGGCAAAAATGAACACGTCTCTTATTAAGGAGCTATGACCACTGATGCCATTGAATTGTGTCAAGAAATGGGTCTTAGAAACAAGTCCATGCGGCTCCAAATTAATATAAACTCTCGTGTGCATAATGATTGCAATAATCAAGTACACGATGGACTTTAGGATTTTTTTCTTCAAAAAATGCATATTTTTATTTAATAAGGGATTAGCAGATCGGGAGTAGGTGCAAGTGTATCTAGGTCACCTGGCCTAAGCCCTGCCCACCTGGTGCCTTCCTGCCTGCTGCTCTTTTTCACCACTTAGCCAGCTTCGCCCACCTGGTGCCTTCCTGCCTGCCACACTTTTTCACCACTTAGCAAGCCCCACCCACGTGGTGCCTTCCTCCCTGCCACTCTTTTTCACCACTGAGCCCTCCATCCTCTTTTACTTTGCAGATGGGGAGCAGGTGCAAGTGGATCTAGGTCACCTGGCCCAAACCCCGGCCACCTGCCTACCGCTCTTTTTCACCACTTAGCTAGCCCCACCCACCTGGTGCCTTCCTGTCTGCCGCACTTTTTCACCACTTAGCAAGCCCCACCCACCTGGTGCTTTCCTGCCTGCCACTCTTTTTCACCACTTAGCAAGCCCCGCCCACCTGGTGCCTTCCTGTTTGCTGCTCTTTTTCACCACTTAGCAAGCCCAGCCCACCTGGTGCCTTCCTGTTTGCCGCTCTTTTTCCCTACTTGAGGAGCCCTCCAGCATCTTTTCCTTTGCAGATGGGGAGCAGGTGCAAGTAGATCTAGGTCACCTGGCCTAAGCCCCGCCCACCTGGTGCCTTCCTGCCTGCTGCTCTTTTTCACCACTTAGCTAGCTCGGCCCATCTGGTGCCTTCCTGCCAGCCGCACTTTTTCACCACTTAGCAAGCCCCACCCATCTGGTGTCTTCCTGCCTGCCACTCTTTTTCACCACTTAGCAAGCCCCACCCACCTGGTGCCTTCCGGCCTGCTGCTCTATTTCACCACTTAGCTAGCTCCGCCCACCTGGTGCCTTCCTGCTTGCCGCACTTTTTCCCTACTTAAGGAGCCCTCCAGCGTCTTTTCCTTTGCAGATGGGGAGCAGGTGCAAGTGGATCTAGGTCACCTGGCCTAAGCCCGGCCCACCTGGTGCCTTCCTGCCTGCTGCTCTTTTTTACCACTTAGCTAGCCCCACCCACCTGGTGCCTTCCTGCCTGCCTCTCTTTTTCACCACTTAGGAAGCCCCGCCCACCTGGTGCTTTCCTGCCTGCCACTCTTTTTCACCACTTAGCAAGCCCTCCCCACCTGGTGCCTTCCTGTTTGCTGCTCTTTTTCCCTACTTGAGGAGCCCTCCATCCTCTTTTCCTTTGCAGATGCGGAGCAGGTGCAAGTGGATCTATGTCACCTGGTCTAAGCCCTGCCCACCTGGTGTCATCCTGCCTACCGCTCTTTTTCACCACTTAGCTAGCCCCGCCCACCTGGTGCCTTCCTGCCTGCCGCTCCTTTTCACCACTTAGCAAGCCCCGCCCACCTGGTACCATCCTGTTTGCCGCTCTTTTCCCCTACTTTGGGAGCCCTCCAGCCTCTTTTCCTTTGCAGATGGGGAGCAGATACAAGTGGAGCTAGGGCATCTCGCTTGAGTACCACCCACCTTCTTAGCCCTGCCTCTTCCTTCCTGCTCTTAACTATTAGATCAAGGGTGTCACTCGCCCAGGCGTCCGAAGCGAAGGGCAGATGAGGAAAAGGGCAATTCCTGTTTGAGCAGACGAAGAAAAGGGAAATTCCTGTTTGAGCAGACGAAGAAAAGGGCAATTCCTGATTGGGCAGACGAAGAAAAGGGCAATTCCTGTTCAGACCTGTTCGGACCAGGAGGACCCAGGGCCCGACCCCCTGCTCAGACAGCAGGTAAGCAGGCACCAAAAATGTGTTACTCCCTCTGTCCCCACAGGCCATCCCCACCCCCTCTGGTCCCCCTGTGATGTTCCCTTGTTCCCCCTCCATTCTCGCACACAGGTTTTGCCTGTTTTGCTTGATTCTTCTACCCTGCTCCCGCCTCACCCCCTTCAAGTCTACTTCTGCATGAGTCTGTCCTGATACATTCTGGTTTCACCATCACCGTCTTGTGGCCAATGCTGAATTTTACTTTTATGGACTTCATTGATTCACGGTGCGTCACCTTTTCTCATCTCTCATGCTGGACTTCCTTTGCATCTTGTAGTCATGGTGGCCCTGAACCATGCTGTTCCCATCTTCATCTTGTATCCTGGCTTGCAACATTATGTGTTACTACTGACTTGTGCAATTGTATTCGCTCTCCCCTCTTGCTTCTCCACTCTTTTGACTGCTAACTCTCTGTTCTCTCCTCCTTTCCCTTCTCCCTTTTCCTATCTCCTCCCCTTACTTTCTTCTATGCACTTACTCTATCAGAATTGTCCCTGGACCTAGTATGATAGCAACCTTGTCTGTCTCCTACCGCTCCCCTTACTGTTTTTTTCCACCCCACCCCCCCCCCTCCAGCACTATCTGAAATGTCGTCAGGCCTAGTATGATAGCCGCTTGTTTTGTTCCTCCCCTACCTTTCTGCAGCCCTCTCCATCACCTCTTGTTTTTCTCCGGCTCTACCAGAAATGTCGTCAGGCCTAGTACGGTAGTCGCCTGTCTGTTTCCATTTCCTTCCCACTCTCCCCCTCCCTTCCTTATCTATGTCTTAGCTCTTGCACTATCTGAAATGTCGTCAGGCCGCGTACGATAGTTCATTTCACATCCTTACTGTTCATGGCCTGTACGAATGTCATTGTATTTTCCCTTTTTCCCTCCCTTGCCTTGAAGCGCTTTGAAAAACATTGTGTATAAGCGCTATATAAATAAACTATCATATCATATCATATGCTTTTTTGCAAGACATTTAGTATGACAACAATTTACAAGTACATTAAAAAAATGCACAGATGTAGTTTTAGCATTTGTGGCTGTTTTATAGAAAGTATGGCCGTGTTTGGCATGTATTTCTGGCATTTGTGGAAGGATACCTGACCACATGTTCCATGAACAGTGGCAAATGCTCTGTGTTATCTAACATTTTATCACATTTAAGCGATAAGCAGAGTAATTTCTGGCTACAAAAACAGGTTTCTGAAAAGTACGATATCAATTGCAGCATGCCACTCAGCTTATCTATATTTAGGTATGTTAAAACAGCCATATTTGCCTAGAAAAAGCATCCTCCAGGTCACTGGTATTTGCATATATTAAGCAGCTGCAGGTGTAATAATAACTTTTTAACCAAAGATGATTTAAGAGACTTAGGGCCTGATTCCTGGAATTATTTGCGTGCTGAATAGTGGAACCAGTCAGCGTGATAACCCCCCTTTGTGAATTCAGTACTCTGTGGGTTTTTTTGCGCAGTCCGACGAATCCCTGCATGCAGTCGAGCACGTTTAGCCAGATTCCATGCAGAGGATGGGTTGGGCCTATGCAGTAGCTCAAAGTAGGGGGCGGAACATGCAGAAAGAGGAAGAACAAGGAAAATTGTAGGCATTCCAATGGACGACACGCGCAAATCACAGGTAAGATCACATGTTGGATTTAGGGGTGCGTGCATGAGTCGGGGTTCCAATCGAACTTAGGGGTGCCTTTAAGCAGTGTAGCGGGGTGCAGGCATGGTTTACGGGGTTCCAATGCATATTTACCAGGAAATGTTAACTTTTACGATACATGGGACGCATGATGTGGGGGTGCTGGGAATAGTTACGAGGGACCCTATGCAGTGTCGCTGGGGTGCTGCATTGCTTGTGGGGGTTTGTATGATGTTCTTCTCGGGTGCGTTGCTTTGGAGTCGAGGAGTGCGCACATGTCTTTATGCATTGTTGAAATTGCTATGCGTGGGGGCGTGATGTGGGTGTTCTGGCCGCTCCTTGTGCCTAGGGTTGTTTTGCGTGGGAAACTCTGTGAATGCGTGGAGCATGCAGATTTTCTCATTTGCGCTCTGAAGCGCGAAGTACTTTTCGAGGCGTGAACTTTGCAGGGTCAATGCGCACTTTTGCATGAATCAGGACCTTCATTTCTAATTATGCAGCATCACAGGGCTTATCCCCAAATTAATGTACTTGTCTTGTTTCTTTTGTTTAAGTTTTTATAAAGATAATATAATGACTATTAATATATGCTTCTATTGTTATGTTTTGGGAAGAAAATATGAAGACCAGTAAGTCACATCTCATTCTTTTCATTTTGTTCATTTGTAGAAAAGTGAAAAATACAAAATATATATTTTTAAAAATATCTAAGCGGGGTAACATGTCTGCCTATAGAAAAGCCAAAGCTGTTACGTTTGCCAGAGCTTGTGCTTATTTAACACCCTTTATTGGTTTGGCAATGCCATACCAACGTAAACCAACAATGCACTAAATAATATATTTTACAACCAAACATAATGATTAATGAATAATTAAGACATCTTAAAATGGCCGAAATTGCAAATTCCAGGATTCAGTTGCTAGAATTTCACGGTTTTCAATAACTTCACTTCTAAATTTCATAACTATCAATTGTTAAAAATGATCTGCCACAGATTATATAATTATTGTACTTTGTTCTAACTGCACCAATCTGTACTTTAAATACCCAACAAATTATTGGTTAAATAACATCTTGTTTATATCTTCAGCACAAGAGAGAAGACCAAGGGTGTGAGGGTTATTAGAATAAGTCCTCATTGAGACACACACACACACACACACACACACACACGCACGCACACACTTTTCACCCCCTGTGCATTCTGCTAGTGACCCACTGCCTGTGCACCCTGCTATGTTTTGTGCCTGAATTGCCAATATCAAATCTAGGTGACCCACTGCCTGTGCACCCTGCTATGTTTTGTGCCTGAATTGCCAATATCTAATCTAGGTGACCCACTGCATGTGCACCCTGCTATGTTTTGTGCCTGAATTGCCAATATCCAATCTAGGTGACCCACTGCCTGTGCACCCCGCTAGCGACCTTTACTCTTGCTCCCTGATTACTATAATCACATTTAGCTGACCCACTGCCCGTGCACCCTACTAGCTACCCAGGCTGATGCTGTGTTTGCATTAGAGCACTGCCTGCCTGCACTGGATTATTGCTCCCAGTCCAGGTGCCTAGACAGCTCACTGAACTCTAGCTCTACCCACCCAGCACCCACTAATATAATGCTAGCACTCCTCACCATCATCATGTTCCCTTTTTGCATAGTCCCTAATGTTACACCATGCACCAGAGGACACTTCATCAAGGTTGGCGATGGATTAGTTAGACCAGGTTGTCCACGCCACTTCCCCATCCCCTGCCCCACCCCTTTCCTCCCCACACTCCCCCCTTTCCCCATACCATCTCCTCAGGCCCACACCATGCCCATCACCATCAAGAAGGCAGCAGCCTCAGACATCCCGTGCCTTAGTCCCAACCCGCCTACATACAATCACATTATACCCATCTGCATTAATGACACAACCACACCCATCCTGGGCATCGAAAGACTCAATAGACTCATGTCTAGAACCAAAATGTCCCTACGAGCTAACTCACTCACCACTTCACCCAATACACTGATCAAACCAAACACCACGCCCACTAACTTCCAACACAAAAGATTCCACAACGCACCACCCAAACACCTAACCAATAACAAAATCGCTGACTCTTCCCCCATCAAAGATAACACACCACCCCCTGCCCCTACCTCCACCCTCAAAACTACACTCATCAATGCCCGCTCACTAGGTGCCCATGCTATAGATATCCATGACCTCATTGTAGACCAACACCTTGATATGCTGGTGGTCACTGAAACCTGGCTTCACCCAGCACCAGGACCACTTCTAGCCCTTGCTATTCCCCCAGGATTCAGCATCCTGAGAACAGACAGGATAAATACCCAAGGAGGCGGAGTTGCCATAATAGCCAAAACCACCCTGGAAATCAGAGCATGCCCAATAGAACAGATACAAGGTTATGAACTCCTACTAGTCCACCACCAACCTACTAGTGGTGTACAGATCACCCAACAAAAACACACACCCTGACTTGGACATCCCACTACTCCTAACGCCCCTCATCAAGCCTAAAACCAAATGCATAGTCCTCGGTGACTTTAACCTAGGATACAATGACCCCCTCGACTCAGAAGCATCTACATTTTATACAGCCATGTCAGAGATGAACTTCATACAACTGGTAGATAAACCCACCCACTCAAAAGGAAGAACCTTAGACTGGCTTCTCACTCTTAATTCTCTAGTCACCATTGACTCCATCCTCCCACTCAATTGGTCAGACCACTATGCAATTAACTTCACCATAGACAATGCCAGTACCGAACACATCACCCCTAAAAAACCAAAAACATTTGAGACTAGAAATATCAAAAAGCTCTCTTCCGACAAACTCACTCCAGCCCTGAGTGCCTCCTTTGCCCATATGGTTCTAGGCACAAACAACCCCTCCTATCTAGCAGAACAATACCAACAATGCCTCACCCAAACTATCGACCTACTTGCACCCATCACCACTAAAACCCGTAGACCTGATAAACGCTCCTGCTTTTGGTTTAATGAAGAACTTATAGCCTTAACACGCACTAAAAGATCACTTGAACACCTCCATAAGAAAAACAACACCCCAGAATCGGCATCAGCCTTCGCTGAAGCCAACAAAACTTACAAATCAGCAATAATCACTCAAAAAGCCAATGCCTTCAACCTCCGCATTGCTAACGCGTCCTCAGACAGCAAAGAACTCTTTACCATTCTTAGAGAGCTCGAAAACCCCTGTCAAATCTCAGCACCTTCAAACGCTAGCAAAGACTGGTGCACCACCATTCAAAACGCACTCTCATCCAAAATCCTCCTACTACAAAACAAAATCGATAGTAAAAAAACACTCCTAGCTGACAAAACTCCACCCACCATATCAACGACCATCTCAAACGCCACTACTGGTCCCCCATTCCAATTCTCACCAGTGACTAACAAAGAAGTTTTCAACAAAATAATGAAACTCAAAGCCTCCAACTGCAAGGAAGACCAATTCCCATCCCATCTAGTGAAACTATGCGCCCCCACTCTCACACCTATCATCACTGAATTCATTAACACCTCCTTCCTCACAAACACAGTCCCCACCAGTATCAAAAAAGCTTGGGTGACACCACTTCTAAAAAAACCTTCCCTGGACCCAACAATACCCACTAACTACCGACCCATTACAACGGTCCCATTTCTCCTAAAAATAATCGACAAAATAGCCTACTGCCAAATTCAGAACCACTTGGAACAACATCACCTACTAGGAGACCGTCAGTCAGGTTTCCGTCCCAACCATAGCACAGAGACAGCCCTCCTTGATCTGAAGATCCAAATGGATGCCACCAGAGAAGCAGGTAAACTTTGCCTTCTGATGCTCTTGGACCTCTCGGCGGCCTTCGATCTGGTTGACCACGACAAACTCTGTAACACTCTAGCAAACAACTTCAACCTAGCTCAGAACGCTACCAACTGGATCAAATCCTTCTTGGCTGACAGGACTTCCAGAGTATCCATCGGCAAAGAATCAGCAGACCCAGTGTCTGTCCCTGCAGGTGTACCGCAAGGCTCCTGCCTATCCCCCACTCTGTATAATGCCTACACCAAGCTATTATTTGCAGCCTTGGATGCTCTGGGTGTCATCTATACTAACTTCGCCGATGACACCCAAATCCTCATTCCTCTCACAGGCAACCATGAACAAGACTCCCTCCTGGTTAACCAAATCTACTCACTCATCCAAAACTGGATGGCTAACAACAGCCTCTGTCTCAACGACGACAAAACCGAGCTCCTCATACTAGGCTCCTCCAGCAAAATCAACACCCTTGAGCCCGCCTTTAAATCATTCACCATCGATGGAACCATAATCCCTGTTCTTAAACAAGTCAAGACCCTCGGCGTGTACTTAGATGCCACACTATCCATGTCTAAACAAGTAAACACATTAGCCTCATCCACTTCCTACACCTCTAAACTCATCTCCCTCAGCCGTAAATTCCTCTCTACCAACAACTGTGTTACTCTAGCCAGAGCACTCATACTGTCTAAGCTAGACTATTGTAATATCCTATTCCTTGGCACCTCCAAAGCCAACATAGTTAAACTTCAACTCATGCAAAACAAAGCCCTCAGAGCAGCTCTAGGCATCAAAAAATCTGAACATATATCCAACACCAGAAGAGACCACCACTGGCTCCCCATACAAGCCAGAATTCTATTTAAAACCCTGAGCATCACCCACAAATGCAGGGCTAACAAAGCGCCCAAATACCTCAACAACACAGTCATGATGAAGCCCCAGACCAGACTCCTCAGGTCCAACAAAAACGCCTTCCTTGAAACCCCCAGATACAAAAGAGAGAAAGCAGGGGGCAGCAGCTTCAAAACACTGGCCCCCAAACATTGGAATGCGCTACCTACCCACATTATGAATGAAACCTCATTCCCCAAATTCAAAAGCCTTTTGAAGACTTGGCTCTTCAACAAGTTCTAACTGAACCAGTGCACTAATCCCCTCCAATCAACTATTTTACCTGACTGCTTTGTATATTAGTGTATATTATTGATTCCTATTATTGTACATTTTTGATTGTTATACCTTTACACCTCTATGTTCATTCTAAGATTGCATTATCCCATTGTCTGTAACTACGCCGTGATACCTCCGGGTCTGGGCGTATAACAAATGTAATAAAATAAATAAAAAAATAAATTTACAATGGTGGTCAGTGAGGGGGGAGAGCTAGCCAAACACATGTCACTTCACAAGTATTTGTTTGATTGTGAATGCCTTTGAAGGTATACTAATCAAATATAGCTAAAGACCTTTCTCTTCTGAAATGACAACACATTTTTTTAACAAAGGGTTTAGTGATTAAGTATGAGAGATCTGATTCAATCTCTTATGGAACAGTTAAAATCTTCAGCATGCTTTACATCTAGAAACATTAGTAATCTTCAGGTTGCGCCAGGACAAAAGACACCAAATTGTCTTTGACGAAGAATCATTTCACACTTTTCTTAAATATTTATTAATATATGCATGTACCGCCTTACATATATTTAGGTATCTAAAGTAGGATGTGCCTAGGTTAACTCATCTCATTATCCACATTACGACCGAGCTCTGTTGCTTGAAACTTGCATATGATTCTAGCCTCAGTTTGTCTTAAGAGGTGCTCCTTTTTTCCCCCTCTCTTGTTTAATGTTATTTTCTTCAAACCTATAAATGTAATTTCATGCTTTTTATGCATTTGGTGATCCCTTTGCCAATGCTGAACCTGAGCCAGATGAGGGTCTTGACTGTTGATAGAGGACATGTGTTCCCTTATTCGAGTGTTCAATGGGGAGCATATTTCCCAGGCCAGACAATCAGCTCAATGGCTCCCGCTCAAAGAGCGAATCACTTTCAAAATACTCACCCTCACGCATAAATGCCTCTCCCTCTCTGCACCATCATACCTATCAGAGACACTTACCAAATCCTCTTCTACACGACCCACCCCACCAGGACACAATACATCAACCTACTACACATCCCACAATTCAATAGGGCCAAAGCTGGCGAGCTAAGCTTCCCCTACATTGCCACCAAATCCTGGAACGCACTACCCACAGATATAAGAGCAGAACATGTGCCCCTTGCCTTTCGAAGAAAACTCAAAATCTCACTATCTGTACTTTAAATTTCAACTGTTCAATTTTAACTGTAACTATAAATTGTCTCTAATAATAGCCACCATACTCTAAATTGCAAATATTCACTTATATGTAACTAAGAATTGTCTGTAACAAGCGCCACAATGCCCCCTGGCTGTTGCATGCTCTACAAATCTGAATAAATAAATAAATAAATTAAATAAATAATACGTTGCAATGTTGCTTGCAACATTTCCATCAGCATATTTATATAATGCAAGGCAGAGCTTTCCTTGAAAGTGTATTCTATTGTCTTAAGTGCTAAATCGTGTTGGATCGAAGTGTACAAAGCCCAAACGTCCAGTGTAACCAAGAGACAGTTTGGTTCCCAGATTATTTCATTAACAATGTTAAGTACACTAGTTGTATCCTTGAGGTATGCTGATAGCTTACTCACAAACGGTCTAATCATGGAATCTACATATTCTGAGATCGGTTCGGTTACCCGCCCTATTCCACTGAGGATCGGCCTCGCTTCTGGAATTTGTTCAAAGTCTTTGTCTATCTTTGGGAGGAAATACATAGTTGGTAGCACAGGTTCTTTTATGCTTATAAATGACTTCTCTCCATCAGTTATCAAGCCCTGTCTGTGCCATTTGAGAATCACTTCTTCTATTTACTCAATAATGTCTTGTAAGGGATTATCTTTAAGCGTTTAGTAACACCCTGGAGTATCTAAGTGCTGCATAGCCATAGTAATGTAGTCATTTTGATTCATTATGACAATGTTCATTCCCTTGTCCGCTTCTCTGATACGATTGATTTGTCATTTTTCAATTCATTAAGAGCCATTATTTCCTTACGAGATAGGTTGTCAATATTGTTAATCTTTCATTGTTAATTGTTCAATAGTTCTTTTTCGATGCGTGTAGTCTTTTATTGATGTCATTGGTTACTGCTTTCTGAAACCTCTCTGTAACATTGTCCGGGGGCATCTGTGGGACAAACTTGGATTGAGGTTTAACTTCATGCATGTGATAGTTGGTTGATCTGATATGTAGTTCTTGTAAAAAGATTCCTCATTTCAAATTCCTCTGTCTCAGCCAGAGACCTTGACAAAAATGTATTTTCAGTGTCAGCTATAGTAAGCAAGCTCGGATACGTCAAGTGCGATGACTCTCTAAATTTGTATGCTTGGGTTGCAAAAACCCTATCAAGTGTCAGTTTTCGAATGAATTTAAACAGATGAATTTGAAGTTCTTTTGAATCGTATGATGTTGTCAGTGCAAATGATAAACCCCTGTTAAGGACAGATAGTTCCTCAGGCATCAGATTTTTCTTCGATAGGTTCACCACAATGTTGTTCATGTGTGTCTCTTGAACACCACTTTCACGCTGGCTCTGGTTATTTTTTTGCTTTGGTCTTGTACAGCATCTTGGACTGTTGTGTTTTCTACCCCCTCCTTCCTCTCCACCTGCAACTGATCGATTGATTGATTGTTTATTTACTATGCGCTTATGCACAATTGTTTCAAAGAGCAACTATGCAAGGGATAGGAAGACATAGGGAAGACAAGACAAACGATCTTACTAGGCATGGTACATTCAGATCATGCAGGTGAACAGAACAGGAAGTACCTCGGGGGGGGGGGCAATAGGGAACAAGTGCGCCCAGTGCCATCACAACATGGGTTAACTAAAGAGAGATACCAGTCTGTTATCGAAGTGCAGGCCCAGGGGCGAGTGAAGGAGACTGGCGAGGAAAGCTTGGGACCTCTGAGGCTCTGAAGGTACACCAGGCAGGCAGTCAGCGAAACTGAGCAGAAGTAGAGGAGAGAGAGAGTGAGAGAGCTCAAAGAGGAAAGGAGGAAAGGGGTGCTCTCCAAGCAGGGTCCAAAGAAATTTTCTTTGCCAGGAGTGGGGCACCATATTAAATCTAAGAACAGCATTAAATAAATGCCATAATACCGGTGCCAAAATGGTTGGTTCATCCGTGGCCAGATCAATAGGTATTCAGTCTGGTGTTGGGGCTTTACCCCTTCTTTGAGATCGAATGGTACTTACAACTTTGTGTTAGTCAAATTGGAGTATGTTTGGGCTATTTGCTCTCTCCAGGACTTGTAAGGTGGTGCCCTGGATGGCAGATATGATTTGTCCCCATACAGATTCTCAAAATGTTTCCTCCAAGTACTTGGTGTGATATTAACGGCCATTTCATTGCCACTACCTTCTTTATTTCCACTATCTTCCTGAACAAGCGGGTATGCCCCTAATCTGATTCTTCCTGCAGTCTATCCCATTCATGCTGAACATGTTCATCTTGTTTGGTCCCAATTAATTGTCTGTAGCATGCTCTTAGGCACCTCAGTTAGTTCCTATTAACACCCGGACCGATCTTTAAGCCTATCAGGACATGTAATTTGGCTGTTTTACAGTCCTCATCAAACCAGATGTTGTGTTTGATGGCCCTTTTATTTATGATTTTACAGGTTCTGGTGACAAATGGCTATCTGGTCTGAATCAGGTTGTCATATACAGTATAAATATCTGTAGCTCCCAGTTTCATTATTGAAATCCGGTCTAGATCAGGCAGAATCGACTCATAGATTTCTGGTCCCAGATATTCCAGATCGAGATCAAACCATTTAATCCTTTGTTTGGGTTGTCCCTGAATTTGGATGACATTGCTATGATTGCTCTGATAGTCAATCATTTGTTTACCTAAATCAATCAGAATTAAAAATAAGGGCTTATGACCACTTCCCTCTTGTTCCAAAACCACAAAATCCTTCATATGGGTACACATTTACGTACTAGACTTTTTAACCTAGCCTCAATATCTAGCAACATACTAACTCAGGATCACTTGTCTACCACTATTTTTCAACCTTTATACAGGCGGTCAATCTGAATATCAATACTAGCGTACAAGGCAGACGCTCAGAAGTTTCCGTCTTATATTAACTAAGAGCATACAAAGAAGGAGATTTGAGACTCCTATCACTCGCTGCAGGTATAGACATCTCCTTTTTTTCCTGTTTTTCACGCCATATATTTATATATACATATTTTTATACATTCTTTTACGTAGATTTTTAATTTAGTACTTTTGGATAAACGTGCACATGTGTTCCTCCTCTCGGCCCCACTTGAGTCTAAAACACTCAGGATCTGATTAGCATAATATTTCTTTACAGGTGAAGTATCTCTACAATTAGAGGGAATTTCAACCAAATGAGAAGACATTTCTTGCTATATTCTAAACTACTTCTGCAATATACTCCACAGAGCAGACCAGGTACTGTGACCGTTAGGCCCGCTCCAGACTAATAAATGCCTATAGGAAACCTTATCTAGCATTTAGAGCTGATTCTCTCTTTTTCTCTCTTTGTTGTCTTTCAACAATTACAACGGTTACTGTTTGAAGAAATTTACAGCCACACTGTTTTACAATCAACTGTAGATATTCTACAGCCATTTACATTAATAGTAGATCTTGTAATTGTTTTAATAGAATTATCAGTGACACTACTCCTGACCAAGGTCCCTTTAACAACCTATAGAGGACTGAAACATGTTGAGCATATGACAATGGTTTATGTCTTTTTTACCATTAAGAACAGTTATATGTCAAACTATTGATGAATGTGTTTTAGAGATGCTAATTTGAGCCTCTTTAGCCTTACCTATCTCCGATCAATTAGGATCGTAGCCTAGTCTAAAAGGCAGTGTTTGTCACTATTTAGGATTTGTATTTTTTATACAGTGTTTTATAATTGTCAAAGTTTTTTATAACTTGTACTTTTATGATTTAATAAATTACGAATTGATTACTTTCAGAACAGTTATGTGTTTAATGTTGATAACTGTTGACTAAGAGCTTTCTATCTCCTGTTTATATAAAGTTTTCACTACCCATCACAAGGTAGAGCTCCCACCCAGGTGGTACTGATGGGACTCCCTCCTAATTTCAGTGCTATGTCTTACACCTTTTAGTATATCACTTCTGTTAATGGCCATGCACCCTCTTACATGCCTGAAGGAGTGTATACATTTGTTGATCAGGGACTCCTGTGTTTTATAGGGCCCTTTTGTGAGATTCTCTACATTAAGGAGTATGACAGATGGATCAATCTGCCGCACCCCTGGGAAAGGGAGTCTTGTTGACATTTACTGCTGTCCCTATTGAAATCTCTTGCCAACCCTCCTATCCTCCCAATACCCATGAGTATGATGTTAGGAGCACTAATCCATGGTGGAATTGATTTATATGTATTCTGACTGTGCGTCTGCATGTTTCCAGCTGGTGGACAGAAGGGACTGTTCTACATTCTTAGATACTCTCAGTCCACACAGCTGACTCATGCATGTTTTCAGTCACAAGATGAGGAGGGCTTTTAGGCTCACTTGTATGACTTCTACCTACCTGGTTCAAAATATCACTCCCTGAATTAGTCTGCAGAGAGGGGTTGGCCCATTAACCAAAGGACCAATTTTAACAGGAATAACTTTGTTTTCTCAGTCCTTTGGTTACTTGTGATCCTATCACCTATGGGTCCACAATGACCCATAGTTAATGGTTGCCCCAGCAATCTTTACTTAATAGAACCCAGATCAATAGCAAAGGAATGGAATTGTTCCTTAATTACATTTTCAAGTGACCCACACATTGTTTTCAATATTTGTAAATCATGTACCAATTCCAATGAATTGCCACCTCTTTCCAGCTGAGCAGTATTTAGCTGATCTGAAGCATCAATTTGAGTACCTATATTAATAGATGTACTAATGCCCTTCAAACAATGTGGGCATTGCAGTGTTATTGTTACTCCTCTGGTGATTGCTAAAGTTACACCATTCTCCTCATCTTCTTGATGCTGTGCATCTCCTCGTGCCTGATACCTAGTGGATATTGGGATCATAATTTCTGTTTTGTCTTCACCCTCCTCTGTGGTTGTTTTTTGAAACCGACCCCCCATCATCTCATGTTGTAGACTCTGGATATTTCCACTGTCAATTATGTGCATTGGACTACCCAGGGTTAATATGTCCACAGCATTTGTGTGTAATTCAGTGCCCTGGACCCCTGAATCTCCATCAATCATTATCGGAAAAGGCAGAGTTTCTCTCCCCTCCTGTCCTTTAAATTGCAAAGGGTCCTTCTGCTTTTCAAGGCGTCTCAAAATTCTTGTGTGAAGGGTAGGTTGTGGGTAGGTTGTGATACAGGGGATACACTTTCTGGAAGAATTTCAATATCTTCCATAACGGATACACAATTTGGGGTGGCTGCAGCCCTTCGGCCAACTAGCATGCCTGCCTTTTTTACATTTGTACCTTCTATGTCATGCAGTGAATCTTTTATTTCTATAATAAGTGTGTTTACATCCCTTTTTGGTTCAAAAGCACACCTCAGTTCCTGGCACACCTCAATTCCTGGTATACACCATACCTGAAAACACTACGTGCTAAAAAAAGGTTATGCGCAACATCTTGGAAATCACTTCCGTCTGAAGAAAACAGGACCAATCTTAGTGCTATTACAACTCTATATAAAAATGAAATACTACTAGCCAAACGCGAAACCTATAACGCTAGAATTTCCCAAGCCAACTCTAGTACTAAAGAACTTTTCGTTATCCTTAAAGAATTGGAAGCCCCTATCCCTGTGCCAGATAACTGCACCAAGGATAAACTCTGGTGCTGGAACATCCAGCAAGCACTGGCAAACAAAGTCACGACCATACAAGTAAAAATTGCTAATAAAAAAGCTTCATTAACTAGTATCACGCCTATCACAACTTTATTAGACACCCCCAAACACACTGTCAAACCACCTATTTTCAAGTTCTCCAAAGTCACCATAATTGAAACAGAAAAAAAATACTATCTCTCAAACCATCCAACTGTCAGGGCGATTCATGCCCTGCTGAACTCATAAAGGATGCAGCCAGAAATCTGTCACCATTTATCACAAAACGTATCAATGCCTCATTTACTTCTAATACCATCCCAACCAACCTTAAGGAATCATGGGTGCTCCCATTACTAAAAAAACAGACTCTAGACCCCTTAATTCCCACCAACTACCGACCCATTACTACGGTACCATTTCTACTGAAAATCCTGGATAAAATGGCCTATTCACAAATTCAAAAACATCTGGAATCGAATTCCTTACTAGGGTCAAGGCAATCTGGCTTCCGGCCCCAGCACGGAACAGAAACTGCCTTAATAGATTTGAAGGCCCAGATAGATGAATTGAGGGATAAAGGAGACTTAGCCCTTCTCCTACTCCTGGACCTTTCGGCCGCCTTTGATTTGGTTGATCACTAGGTCTTATGCAGTCATCTGGACACGGCGGCATACTTCTCCACTGAAGCAATAGCTTGGATACAATGGCCCTCATTACGACCTTGGCGGAGAACCATGGTGCTATTAGCACCATGGTCCATGGCGCTAAATTGCCAACTCCGCCATGGTGGTTGGCGGACTTACCGCCCCATTCCGACCTTGGCGGGGCGGTAAGTCCCCAATCCCCATTTACCCTTCCCCATTCCCATTTTTGCCCCATAGGGCATAATGGGAGTGGGGAAGGCGTTAAAATTACGGTGGCGTAATTAACAACGAGGTCCCTTAGCGCCATGGATTTTAACACCTGGTAAAAGCAGGTGTTAAATCCGCCATGGCGCTAAGGGAACTCGTACTCAGGCGGTAAGGGTCGGCGAAGTTTACGCCGGCGTAAACCCCTTACCGCCTGGGTCGTAATGAGGGCCAATGTGTTTAGGTTTATGTTTATTATTTGATAATGCGCTCCAAACCCAGGGGTAGCCGGGCACAGCAGGTACAAGATTACTTAAGCTTAGATTACATACAGAGGATACAAACAGCTGATGCAATACATGTCATGTTACCATATTTACAGTACATATATACAAAGGTACAAGATAAGGGTACCTCACAACCCACAGAGGGCAGTGAGATGGTCTGTAGTCCAAGTTTCAGAAGTATCAAGGCAGTTGTATGCAGTGATCCAGGGCCTAGTGCAAGGGTTCAGTTTGTTAGTTGTCGTTGGTCCAGATCCAACTTTTCACCTTGCATCTAAATCTGGAATAGGGTAGATTAGCTCTCAATGCAATAGGAAGTGCATTCCAGGCTTGCTCCACCCGCTTTTGTTCGCCTAAATCTAGGAGTTTCTAGAAGGAAATGGTTAGAGGCTCTGGTGTGGTGACTGGAAGATTTTCTGGTCAGTCTGGCCGAGATGTAAGGAGGTGCAGTATTGTTCAGTCCTTTATGGGTGAGAGATAGAGTCTTGGGAAGACCTTTGTCACTGATTTTTAACCAATGGTGGGATTTCCTAATATTAGAGATGTGCGCTCTGCGGGGTATGTCCAAGGCTGCTCTAAGAGCATTATTTTGCAATATTTGCATTTTGTTTATGACAGTTTTATTGGCGCCCGCGTAAAGGGCGTTACAGTAGTCTAGCTTAGACATCACTAATGCGTTAGCTAGTGTGATGCAATTGGTTTTAGAGAGGTAGGGTCTGCAGGTCCTAATTAATTTGCAGGTGTACGCTGTAGAGGAAGCCAAGGTGTTAACTTGTTTTTTGAGAGATAACGTGGAATCAAGGTAGAAACCTAGTGTTTTTACCTCAGTTGCCACCTTAATTATATTGCCATCTATATTGAAGGCGAGTTAGTTGGGGCTGAGTTTTTTAAGGTTAGAGTCGGAACCCAGGATCAGTATCTCTGTTTTGTCGTCATTTAGGCAGAGGCCGTGGGAGGCCATCCATGCCTGAATGAAGAGGTAAATCTTGTTTACTGTAGCTGTGTCTTCGACAAAGTTGCCAGATAGTGGTATGAGAATCTGTGTATCTTCCGCGTAATTAGTATAAGTTACCCCCAGTCTGTCAAGTTTGTCGAAGAGTGGCTTAGTGAAGATATTGTACATTGTGGGGGCGACACATGAACCTTGTGGGACACCACAGGTGATATGTATTGGGTCCGCTGAAGCTAAGGGGGAGAACACTCTCATCGTACGGTTGGATAGGAAGGATTGTACCCAGGCTATAGCTTCACTTGAGAAATGGGTGGGCAGATGCTAGATGGTTGCATAACACTGCATGATCCACCAGGTCAAAAGCCGCCAATAGGTCAAAGAGGAGGAGCATAGCTGTTTTATCTTTATCCTTCAAGTCCTCGATTTGTGTCTTGAGGTCAATTAAGGCCGTTTCAGTACCATGTAGTAGTCTGAATCCAGATTGTCGCGATCCTAGTAGTTGGTTTGACTCCAGATAGTTTTGAATCTGGAGGTAGGCTACTCTGTCAATAATTTTTAGGAGAAATGGGACCGTGGTAATAGGCCTATAATTAGTGGGGAGGGCTGGGTTAAGAGTCTGTTTTTTAAGGAGAGGCAGTACCCAAGATTCTTTGAGGTTTGTGGGTACAGTACTAGAATTAAAGGAGGCGTTGATTAATTTAGAGATGAAGGGTGCTAAATCTCTGGCTGCATCTTTAATAACTTGTGCAGGGCAGCTGTCGCCTTGGCAGTTTGATGGTTTCAGGGATAACATAACCTTTTCAGTTTCCAATATGGATATGTTGGAAAACCTGAATGGTTTGCATTTGCTTTGTGTAGTTGTACTTGGTGTATCTGTCAAGATGGTGCTATGTGTTACAGTAGAGCTCAAGGAGGTTTTTTTCTTTGCAATTTTGGATTGTAGGGTTGTGATTTTATTTGCTAAGGCATTTTGGATGCTAGTGCACCATAGTTTGTCCTTAGGGACATTGGCCCTCATTACAACCTTGGCGGAGGACCATGGTGCTATTAGCACCATGGTCCATGCCGCTAAGGTTACGATTCCGCCATGGTGGATGGCGGAATTACCGCCCCATTCCAAGGTGAGTGGGGCGGTAATTCCCCATTTACCATTTGCCCTTCCCCATTCCCATTTTTGCCCCCATAGGGCATAATGGGAATGGGGAAGGCGCTAATTACGGCACCGTAAATTACGGTGCCGTAATTAGCTCCAAAGTCCCTTTGCGGGTTGGATTTTTAACGCCTGCTAAAAGCAGGCGTTAAACACCAACCCGCAAAGGGACACTTGTAATCAGGCGTTAAGGGTTAACGGCGCCGAGGGCGCCGTTAAACCCTTAATGCCTGAGCTGTAATGAGGGCCATTGTCTGTGGGAGCAATTGGGTTTTCCATTTCTCGGAGAATGGAAAAGAGTTCTTTGGAATTAGAATTAGCTTTACTAATTCTCTCATTAAAAGTGTCTTTTTTAGTTTGGATGATTTCCTTCTTGTATTATTTGACAAAGTTGGTAAGTAAGGTTTTATTCTCAGCTGAAGGTGTGTGCCTCCACATAGCTTGGAGTTTGCGTTTTTGGGTACGTAGTTCTTTGAGGTGGGGGGTGAACCATGAGTTGAGATGAGATTCTCGTTTACTTTTACGAAGTTTAATAGGGGCTATCATGTCCAGAGCTTTGGTCATAGAATTGTTGAATGTCTCAACTAGCGTGTTTGGGTCAGAGTTAATAGTGCTAGCGGTGAGAGCTGGGAGGAGTAGTGGGAGTAGTTTTTCAACAGTGATTTATTTTTTACTTCTCGTTGGCATAGGAGGTACTATTGCAGTAGTATTTAGTTTAGGAGGCTCTATGATGACTGAGAAGCATATGAGGTGGTGGTCGGTCCAGGTTTGTGGTAAAATATTAGAAATGGAGGTGTCGCAGTTACGGTTGGCTATCCAGTCTAAGGTATGTCCTTTTATATGTGTAGGGGCTAAGACTTTTTGGGTAAGACCATGATCGACTAGGATTGATTGGATAGAATGGGCCTGTTTATCCTCAACATCATTGAATCCCAAGTTAAAGTCACCTAGTATTAGGAGCTGGGTGGAATCTTTGATGCTATTAGTGAGGAGGCTGGATAGGTCTTCCTCAAAGTTACCTAGTGGGCCTGGTGGTCTGTACACTAGGAGAATAGTTAGTGTACTATTATTAGAGATGGGTATTTTAGCTGAGAGAAGTTCGCACGATGTAATTGCTGGCAGTGGGGTAAGTCTTACGGCTAGCTTCGTTTTGGCAATGATGGCCAGGCCACCTCCTCTGGAGTTAGGCCGATCAACTCTTAGTATATTGTAGTTGTGTGGTATGGCAATCATGAGTGCGGGACCTGTGGCATCGTGGAGCCAGGTCTCAGAGACAGCAAGAAGATCTAAGTTATCCATAGCAAGAATGTCAGCAATTTCCGTGTTGTGAGCTATGAGGGACCTTGCATTGATAAGGGCTCCTGATAAGGTAGGAGTTGTGATTGTGTCTTGGAGGAGTCTAGGACTGGGGTGGTTTGGTCTCTTCTGTTTGTGGTGCAAGCCGATTTGTGATTTAGGACACTTTACAGCCGCTATGGCAAGAGGGTTAGGGTTAGTGGCAGTTGGAATGGATGTAAGGCCTGATAGACTAGTTCTTTTGTTTTTGAGGTCGTAGAGTCGAGGCAACCTTGCTCTTGGCAATCCTTTCTTAGTGACCGCACCATGAGAGTCTTCTCACCCACGGCTGCACCCGACCCCATTCCCATTACGTGTGGCATGCCCCAGGGATCCTTTGTCTCACCAACTTTATACAACATCTTCATGAAGCCCCTTTTCGATGATCTGGATCATCTAGATATCACCTACACTAACTATGCAGATGATACACAGATCCTCCTACCTCTTACTGGTGATTATGAAAAGGATTTGGCCTTGGTGAACAAGGTTTATCTCATCATCCAGGCATGGATGGCCAGCCATGGACTATGCCTGAATGATGATCATCCTGGGCACTCCATCCTCCCTCAAAAAATTGAGTCCCAAATACTCATCCTTTAACATCGACCAAAACATCATCACAGTCGCCAAGGAAGTAAAAACCTTGGGGTTCTATTTGGATTCCCCTCTCTCCCTTAACAAACAGGTAAATGCCATGGGATCGGCCACAGCCTATACCTGCAAAATGATACAAGCAGGTAAAGCCTTCCTTTCCAATGACAGCTGCATTACCCTTGCCAGAGCACTTATTCTATCAAAGCTCGACTATTGTAATGCCATGTACATAGGGACAAACAAACAAATAACCAAGAAAATTCAATTCTTGCAAAATAACGCTCTCAGAGCCGTACTAGGAATCGCTAGGCGAGAACACATTTCTGAGACGAGAAGAGCCAACAACTGGTTGTCCACAACTGATAAAATCAAACTGAAAGTGGCCTCGCTCACTCATAAATGCATAAACAAGTTAGCTCCACTCTACCTTTTGGACAGAATTAGCATGAAATCCTCAACAAGAACAACCAGACTCTCCAATACGAACTGCCTTCTCATTCCCAGATTCAAATTGACTAGAGTGGGAGGCAGCAGCTTCCAGGTTAAGGCAGCCCAACTCTGGAACTCACTTCCCTCTCCCCTCAGACTGGAGCAGTCTTACCAAAAATTCTGACATAGTATAATAAAGTGGTTTAAAGACACTGGGCCTCATCACGACTTTGGCGGTAACCCTTAAATCCGGCGCTCGCGCTATTACCGCCGGAATTAAGGGTCCGCCAAAACAGGTCTTCTGCGGATTTCGCCCCAGCTCTTGGCTGGGGAGAAATCCAACGAAAATTGCGCTATTACTGCCGGTGGTAATACCGCCAGCGGTAAGAGCGCAAATTTTCCCCATGGAGCCCACTGGGGAATGGGGCATTCCCGAATGGGCTCAATGGGGAATGGGGAATTACATTACCACCGAACTCGTGATCCGGCGATATTAGCGCCGGGGAGTTCGGCGCTAGGGCTAATACCGCCGGCGTTACCGCCAAAGTCGTGATCAGGCCCACTGACTGTTAGTGGTCCTGTTACATCCTGACTAACTGGCCCACCCTGTCAACGCTCAATGCTGACATTCTTTTAACTACACAAACCCTCGTTTTCTCCATAGACTACACCTGCCTGCCATTACCTCAATCTGAACTTCATCCCTGTAAATATACTGTATATTTGTATCCGTATTACTTCACTGTGTATCTACACTGTGGGCCTCATTACACGGAAGGCGGTGGTCCAGGGTGCTATTAGCAATTAGGTAAATTACCGGCACCGCCTTGGCGGAAAGGGGATTTACCGCCCCATTCCAAGGTTGGTGGGGCGGTAAATCCCCCTTCCGCCATTGCCCTTCCCCATTCCCATTTCTGCCCCATAGGGCTCTATGGGAATGGGGAAGGCGCTAATTACGGCACCGCAATTTTGCGGTGCCGTAATTAGCTCCGAGGTCCCTTAGCGGGTTGGTTTTTAACGCCTGCAAAAAGCAGGCGTTAAAACACCAACCCGCTAAGGGACCTCGTAGTAAGGCAGTAATGGTTAACGGCCACCGTTACCATTAACGGTGGCCGTTAACCATTACCGCCTTCCGTGTAATGAGGCCCTATATGTATATTTTCCTTGTTATGTGTAACTAAGCTTTGAGTGATCCTGTGCTATGCCTCCTAAAACCCTTGGGTCTGGTGCGCTATACAAATAAATAAACAAACAAACAAACAAACAAACAATTTGAATACCCTCTTACCACCCCGCTTGGGAAAGATAGATTGTACTGCTTTAAGCTTTGACATTTTACCGAGTTAGTATAAAAATATTGCTCTTACAACAATATTGCACAATATCCCTTTTTGCACACACCAGATTAAAGTGGCAGTATACCTCCTATGCCTCCTATTCTTCCTATAAAAATACTGCACAATACCCCTTATTGTGCACACCTCTAATTTCAGTATTGCAAAATGTCCCTTATTGCACACACCTCTATTTATAGTATTGCACACTGTTCCTTTTATACACACCAGATTAGTATACAGTTGTACCTCCTATAAGAATATTGCAGTATGTCCCTTATTGCACACACCTCTTGTTTAAATATTGCACAATGTCCCTTATTACACATGCCAAAATGAATGCTCTAAAAAGAAAAAAAAAGGTTATTAAAAATACCTTGGGTAATAATATTATTATCTCAAGATATAATAAAATCACTCTCTGAAATCAGAAGACAACATGTATAGGTTTAATTGTCAGGCGTAGGTCCAATCGCTGGTTATAATCACCACGGCCATTAAGCCGCTAGATAGTGAGACATCACTCTCCATGCACTTTGCCAGTGCACGCATGCCAATGTGCGCACAGCAGCAGGCTTTTATCTACTTTCTGCATCGAAGGCAGGACATTCTTTCCTCCACCAATGGCAACAAAGCAGGCAGGAAGAACGATGAAATATTATGCTAGATTCAAGCAAATCCAAAATACCTCCAGCGAGGTGACATAAAGGGTTTGTTGTGGGGTTTTAGCCATGTCTTTGTATGAAACACTATGGCCCTCATTATGAGGTTGCTGGCAGGCAGCTGGCACCGGTGTCCTACTGGAAACCTTGGCTTACCATTTGCGCTGCTCGATATCCTGGTAATACCGTGATATTATGGGCAGTGGTGGAACGATAAGTTCCCATTCCCGTGGAGTCAGGAATGGGAACACTGAAGCACCAGCACTGTTGTTAATGATGCCAGTGCTTCAATGATTTCTCTGTCAATATGGGTCTGAACTACAGGCAGGTCAATTCTGCCAGTAATTCATAGCCCATACCGACAGACTCGGAGTGAGCCGGTCCAGAAAAGGTGCTGGTAACACTGTTACCGACACCTTATTTCCTGACAGGCTCACTCTTTATGAGGGCCTCTGTCTGGATACTGCTTCTTAATGAACTAATTGATGTCATGTGTGAGTTGCAGTTGAGGAGAATGCAGATGTCTGTGATTAGTTGTTTCAGTGGTGTGTTTTAATGGAATTTGATTTGACTGTTGTCAGTGAACTTTGTTTGTCTCATGTTTGTGACACCCAGCTGCAAACAGGGGACAAAAAAAACCTTAGCACCAACCCTTAGCTCTGTCACCCTTTTGCTTTGAAAGTCTGGGCAATTGGACACCCGGGTGATTGGATACACATGGGAAGTGCCTATATTCCCAACGTAACATGAACGTGCTTCCGTGTGAAACTGAAATAAATGGGGGAAAAAGAAGGCTGTCATCTTTTTTGGTCTCTCTCTTGAGCAGCACCAGGATCCCAGCATGCAGGTAAAGAGCTGCAAGGGGGGTCATAGAGGGCATGTCCAAGCTGCAAAATTGTGACATCAAAGGAAGGACAGGGGCACAATCTAACTGTACCCGTTGAAGTGACAGAGGAAATATGAAGTTAGTCACTTTCCAGGTTCAGGTTTTAAAAGGCCTTTAGCACTTACGTTTGGGGGATTTGCCAACCAACAAAATGGTGGCTTATAAGGAGCAGGGGAATTCAAATCTAGAACTACCTTGTTCCTTTTGGTGTTTTCTCTACTTTTTCTGTGTTTTTCCTTTGCTCTTTTTCTTTCCCAATACAGCCTCAAATAAGGAGTGAACCACTCCTGCAGGGCAATCCCCTCCTTTCCCAGAGACACCAAACAATCCAAAGGGTATTCTCCCAGCCTTCAGGCAAGCCTTGATCCAGATGGGTGTAGAGTGAGTCAGGTGTCCTGAATTGGTGAACCCTCCCAAGCCTCCTCCTCGCCTCTATCTTCTGAAGAGTTGTCTTAGGATTCAGACTGTTCCTTCCTTCGGGATTTCTTTGTATCCTTAGTCTTCTTTTCTTTGACTTTATTCTCCTTCTTCTCGTGTAAATAGGGTCTGGCTCCCCCGGAGGCCACCTTTGTAGGGAAGAAACCCAGGTCAAAGGGAAACCCGAGGAGCCAACCCAACAACCAGGGAAAAAGCTTTAAGGCACCAAAAAACCCTAGTGTTGCAGTGTAGCAGTATCTTCTGGCCGCCCTTGGAAAATTGTGATCCAATATAGTTTTCAAGGATGATTCCAAAAGGTAAGGCTTATAATACAATCCACAGTCAGTCTTTCCAGATCCTCTCCAACAGCAGAATGTAAATCCAACTTCACCCCTGCCACGGGTGAAAAAGGAAACCCTTGAAGGAGCATCAGAAGAGGTACTCTGCAGATGGTACCAAGCAACAGGGTGTAGCGGAAGACTCTGATACAGTGGGAAGAAGAGAGGGACCTGAAACGGGCAAGAAGTAAAGCTCAAGCGTGAGCGGAGGATAAACAGGTAAGGCTATAAAGGCGGAGTGAGCATGTAGAGTCGTGGAAGACAGAGCATGTTGGTGCTAAGTACCCTTGTGGGTGGGACATAGACTGATATGCAAGTGGATGTATATTTCTCCTCTGTGAAGGGTGTTTTGAGCTAAAATGTGGTTGCAATTGAATAGAACAGGGTATTTGACCCATGTTCGCTCTCAGTAGAGGGACTCTCACACTCATTTGTAACTTTGTAAAACGTGGGGTTCAACCTTAAGTAACCCAGGGTAACCCAGACATGGACCCCTTGTTCACAGTGTCTTAGAGAGACTCAGCTTCATATCACTGATGATGCCCAATTAGGCTGAAGCACATGTCTGGGGTTGCTGATGGTACTCTTTTTCAGAGGAGATTTGTCTTGAATTTTGGTGCTGGGCTGCCCCTGTGGGTGGGACAAAGACTGATATACAAGTGGATATTTCTCCTCTGTGAAGGGTGCAGTGAGCTATAACTGAAGCAGGGAGTGTGTGTGCGCGTGTGTGTGTTTCTGTGTGTGGGCATTTATGTTTGTGACACGCTACCTTTGTAGTGCTGTTTTTGCTGGGTTGCTTCATAATTTGTTTGCGATGACTAGGAATGGCATGTTTTGCAAGATGTCTGTACTGAGCTACATTTTATATGTCATGCCAGGTTGTGAAGTGCAAAATGTGCCTTGTTTCGCTTTAAAAAAAACAGGAATCTTAGAGATGCTCTTGTTCACACTTACATAGAGCCACCTTTGCAACCACAGCATACACTCTGGGACCTACCCCTGATTTCTGGATACCATAAATGCAGCCATTGCGTGGCCTGGCCACTGACTCTGCAAAATAATTCCTTTGAAGATGACAAAGTACAATGGACAATGAATGATTTCACCAACTGTAATACCAAGGGTGTCAAATACATAATACAATGCCCATGCAAGCTCCTGTATGTAGGCAAGACCATACGTGCAATTAAAATGCGGATCTCGGAGCACCGTTCCTGCATCAGAAATAAGGTAGCAGACAAGCCCTTAGTAGATCATTTCACTGCTAAGAACCACAGGGACACGGATTTAAGGAGGTTTGTCCTCCAAAAAGTTAAACCAGCCAAGAGGGGGAGATTTGAATAAAACACTCACCCAGTTAGAACAGCGGTGGGTACACAGACTGAACACCGTACATGCTGGTTTAAATGTTTCAGTAGAATGGAAATCCTTTCTGTAACCACTGATTCATGTGTTGTTTTTTTTTTCCACCAGTCAGTGCAATGTTGTTCCTACTTGTTTCAGAGCATTAATTCACCCTGCTCCATCTGTGTGAGTAACTGTCTGAATTGGCCTAACATATGGTTTTCTCTCACTATATGATATATGCACTGCGCCAACAAGTATAGCCTGGTGTTTCGTTGTGTGTTTTTTGAGGACCACATGAAACATGCATTCATTTTTCTATGCATTTGTAAGCACTTCTTATTTCAGCATACTATGTATACTATGTGTTCATGACATGCACCACTGCCGCAATGCATTGACCCCCTTCCACCCGTTCCTGAATTTATTTGTGGTCGATGGTAGCCATGGCAACCTTTAGATTGAAAATAGCCCCTAAATTGATTTTTCATAATCACTTGAACATTAGGCACACTAGTATTTGTTTTAGTGCAATCATACTAATCTGGATCAAGTGCTATACACCAATTCCTGGGGGCACTCGATCCTAGCCTGACTCTAAGATGGCTGCCATATAAAACAGCCTCTTTGTCCTGGCAACAGCGTTACTAACACTTTGCTGCCGGCTCTCCCCAGTGACTCAGCAGCTTGAGGAGACGCTGCCCGCTGTCTTTTTCCTGCAGACTAACAGTTCTGCCTGATACACAATCCAAGGTAAGTCTACTTCTACGGTCCCCAGCTTAGACTAAAACGAGGATCCTGTAGTTCTGGACTCTCATTGTTACTTTATATTTATCTTTTAGCCGTGCACCCAACGGCGGATTGTTGTTTTATGAGAGAGCACTCCTTGACCTTCTTACCTGGATTTTGCCGGTGAGAGGTAAGACTCATTTACATTCAACAAAGCATGTACTTTTATAACTATTATGTACATGGCACTGGAGGGTTTTTAAACTCCCCACCAATAGTACTTGTTCTGTTTTGTATAACAGGATTACCTAGAGACCAGCCAACACGGCTAGCGGATCTCTTATACAGTCCCTGTGAATTTACCCCATAGGTAAACTGTGTGTTTTCTAATCACATTGATTACACAATACCTCTGATTTATTCTTTTTAAATTATTTTGCTCATACACCCGTCTGATTGTGGTCTCCCTCCCCTGCAGCACAGACGTCATTTCACACAGAACCCGTCCTGATGATGGCCATATGAATGATGAGGCTCCTCTAGCTCAACTCCAAATGGCCGAAACACCTGGTGTAGACGCACTATTTCCCTGAAACTACAGCACATATATTGCTGTCCACACATGTAAATTTCTCTTTTGTGTCCTTGCAAATGTTTTATGTTGTTTTAAGAACCTTGTTTTGTAACTTCACAGCATTGAATTGTGCATTTTTGACAAACCCCCACACAGATTGGGTTTGTTATACACACACTGTCATTATTTTTGCCTGAAAAACGCCTTGATACAGTGTGTTGAAAACATATTCTTGTTTGTTCTGTTGTGATCCAAGAAACCATTTTGATGTCTGCGATATGTAGGATATTTTAAGTTAGAACTGAATTAATCTGAGACAGTACCCTCTAGGATTCCAGAGGATTCCTCCAGTTGTTGCAGAGTGTGCCTGGGATGGCAACACTTCAACTGGTTAATGTGGACCCACTTGTCTTCCCCCTCTGCCAAACCGCCTTTGGGGATGCAGATCTTGTAGGCCACTGGGGAGATTTTGTCTATAATTTCAAACGGTCCCTTCCATGTAGGCAAACATTTTCGCTGTTTGGCCTGGTTACTTTGGAAATTGTATAAATAGACCCGGTCCCCCACCTGATATTCCTTCCTGGAAGTTTTCAGGTCATAGTGGGTCTTCATACTCTCAGCTGATCTTTCTAGATTCCGCTGAGCATAGGCAAAAGCATGTTGAAGGTGTTTCCTTAAATTCTCCACATACTCATGAGTTGTGGAGGCATTTATTAGTGTCTGCTCTTGGGTCCTGTAGAGCAAATGCTGCGGAAGCACCATCTTGCGTCCAGTCATCAACTCAAATGGTGACATTTTGGCTGCAGATGAAGGGGTAGATCTGATGGCCATTAGGACCAGAGGTAATCGGATATCCCAACTTGGCCCTGAATCTGCCATAAACTTCTTTAATATGCTCACAATTGTCCTGTTGTAGCGTTCTACTGCTCCAGAAGAAGCTGGCCTGTAAGCAATGTGTAGCTTTCGCTTGACCCCCAGTATCTCCCACATCTTTGTCATCACTTCACTGGTGAAGTGGCTACCTCCTTTGAGGTAGACCAAAATGGGAAAAGATGTGGTTAATCATCAAGGCAGCTGCCGTTTCTGCCCTGCAGTTTGGGGCTGGGAGACATTCCACCCACTTGGTAAACAAGCATGCCACAGTCAACATGTACTTATTCCCCCTATCTGACCATGGGAGTGTCATTCCCCTCTTTTGGAGAGGCGCCCGGTGTGTGAGGGATGTTGGCTGAAATTGTGCACACACAAGACAACCCTTCAAATATTGGTTGAGGTCCTGCCCCATGTGTGGCCAGTATGCAACCTCTCTTAAGATTTCCAATGTTGTGTGAAACCCCCTATGACCGGCGGTGGCCGCATCATGGGCGTGACTTAGCATCAGGCTTCGGAATGAGGTAGGAACCACCCACTGATCGTGGCTAGCTTTGGATTTCCTTACCAACAAACCGTCTTGGATCCGGAACATTTTTGGACATTTCATCAACACTCTTAGGTCCTCTTTCCCAATGTGCTCGGTATCCGTCAGGGGAAAGTTCTCAGGGTCCTCAAGGTGTTGGTAAAACTTACCAATAATT
Source organism: Ambystoma mexicanum (assembly GCF_040938575.1). Lineage (NCBI taxonomy): Eukaryota > Metazoa > Chordata > Amphibia > Caudata > Ambystomatidae > Ambystoma > Ambystoma mexicanum. Next base: position 269,065,177 of record NC_090941.1, read on the forward strand.
GGATCCCCCTTCTGAGCTGTAATCAAATCAGCATCAGGGGTCTCCTTGCTCCATTGGGCAGTTGAAAGATCATTGTGAGCATTTGTCTGGGACCTAGTGATAGCAGTGACCTGGATTTCCCCCAACAGGGACTCAATTTCAATTAGATCCCCTTGGATGGCCCTGGTTTTGGCCAGCTGATCAGCTAAGTCATTTCCAGTTTTGTCTGGTCCCTCTACTTTGGAATGACCCTTGATCTTCTTCCAATAGATGGTCATCCCCTTCGAGGTGACCAGATCATCAATGTTTTGGATTAACTTCCCATATTTCAGGGGTTTGATATTAGCACATAACATGCCTCTGGTTTTCCAATTAACCAGGTGCTCCACGAACCCGTTCCGTACATAATCCAAATTGGTGATTATGACCAGTTCGTGGAGTTGATGTTGGACAGCAGTGAGGATGGCCTGATGCACAGCCATCAATTCTGCCACCTGACTACTTCGGGGACCAATTTTGTATCCAGCGGAGGGTTCTGGAAACTCCTTCACCCGTGCATTCCCTACGCCAGCCACCAGTTCTTTCTCCCCGTTGTTATCAACATGGTAAGAGCATCCATCCACATAGACAGTGGGCATTCCCTCACACTTGTCCTCTTCAAAGACTTTGTGTGGGGAATTAAGGTATGCCTCCATGTTGTCCTTGATTTTTAGACTTTCGTCCTCGAGACAGTTTTCTCTGGCACAATCATGCAAGTCAGCCAGACCTTGCGCGAGGGTTACTCTTCTTGTTTTGGCCATATCTGACCTCCACAGGAAAGCCTTGCATTGACAGAATCCAGGAAGTAATTCGGGAATTACTTACATTTCCGGCCCGGATTCTGTCACTTTGGAGATATTGAAGAGGTTGGTGTGGAGTCTCCACGATGATGTGTTCCCCCTGGATAAACGGGCGGTAATTCTTCAATGCCCACACCGTTGCCAGGAGTGCCTTCTCACAATCGTTGAATTTTTCCTCCACAGAGGATAATGTTTTGCTCGCATAGGAGATTACTTTATTGACCTTGTCATGCTTTTGGTATAATACTGCCGTCAAGCACGTATTAGAGAACCCTGACTCCAGGAAGAACTCCTTGTTTCTGACAGGGTAAGCTAGGCAGGGCGCTTGTGAGAGGCTTCTTTTGAGTTGTCTTACTGCCTCAGCCTGTTCTGGACCCCATTCCCACTTGACCCCCCCTTCAGGAGATGAATCAGGGGTCTGGTGATCTCTGCGTAGCCCTCAATGAACTTCCTGCTGTAATTAGTCAGTCCAAGGAGGCTCCTTAGTTCCCGCAGAGTTGTGGGGTCTTTCAGTTTCTGAAGTGCTTCCACTTTCTTTTCCTGGGGACAGAGACCCTGAGGAGTAATCTCATGCCCCAAGAAATTAACACGGGTTCTACACCACTGTGCTTTCTGAAAAGAAAGTTTTGCTCCGGCGGCCCTCAACTGGGTCAGAACATAACGGATCTCCGCTATGTGTTCCTCCACAGATGAACTTTTGATGAGGACATCATCTACATAAGCCAGTTTACCCCTTGCACCCAGGTCGGGCATGGCCTTGTGTAGGAAAACGTTGAATTCATTGCCGGAGTTGAGGTATCCGAAGGGAGTCCGGGTCCATGTGTACTGCTGGCCCCCAAAGGTAAAAGCCAGCTTGTATTGGTCCTCCCTACTGACAGGCACAGTCCAGTATCCATTGGTCAGGTCTATTGCAGTGAATACCTGTGACCCCTGGATCTGGGCCAGCCCTTGGTCAATGTAGGGCAGAGGCCATCGGGAAGTATGGACCCGTTTGTTGAGCTCCCTGAGGTCGGCACAGAGTCTCCACTGGCCGTTTGGCTTCAGTATTCCGAGCACCGGATTATTGAAGGTGCTGTGTATTGGACGAATTATTCCCTGGGACTCAAGGTTCTTAATTATTTCAGTAAGGGACTCCATGGATGCGAGAGGCAAACGATATTGCTTCACAAACACTGGAGTCATGCCAGGGTCCATGGGGATTGTTGTTGTGTGGATGTCGGTGCAACCACAGTCATATGAGTCTACCGCAAAGAGATCTTGGAAATCCAAGAAAACTTGTTTCAACTTTTGCTTTTGTTCCAGAGTCACACAGGCATCAGCTAGGTTGACTCTCTCTTCCACCATCTGCCTGAAGCCGGGAAAGACTTCTGGTTTGGCTATTTCAGCGGCCTCCTCCAGCTGGGTGGAGAAGTCCCTGGTCAGAGTGCTGATTTGGACTGGAGGCTTCAGGTGGGAAAGGCAGCCCTCATGGACCTGGAAAATCACCTCATCCCTCCTGAAGTCACAAGTCATATCTTCCTTACCATAAGGGCAAGAAGTGTACACCAGGAAGTTCCCCCCATGCCGGGTAAAAATCCTGTCTGGTGTTGTATTGTCATCACTGTCACTGTCAAAGCAGTCCTTGGGGATTGGTCCTAACAGTTCATTTCCTAAATCGATGGAAAAATGTCAGTCATCAACCACCATTCCAATAATGGTGCCTGCGGCTAGAGTAATACTCTTTAAGTCGCTGTTATCCACCTCTATTGGAATGGTGTCATGTTCTATGTTGACTAATGGAGTTGGGTTTACCCCCAACCCTTGCTGTTGGAGAGAAGCATTTAGATGTATATAAGCATCAGGGTTTTGCAAATATTGTCCTCTTTTAACTTTCACTTCCAGGGAGAATTGTCGGGTCCTTTCTGGGATGGTGACTTCCTCTTTGATCTGAATTTCCACTGCATAAGGTAGCAATTGAGCTGACCTAAATGCTTTTTCTAGATCATCAAAGCCCATGGGATTATCCGCTAATCGGGACCAAGCTTTGAAGTTTATTAGGTCCAAACTAATGGCAAAGCGATTGAGAATGTCACTGCCTAAGTAAAAAGCGGCAGTGAAGTCTTGCACGACCCAACAATTGTGGACTATGCTCTTGTTGCCAATGGAGATTTTGAGCATACACCTGCTTGGCAGGAGATGTTTGGAATTGGGTGCTTCCAGGTCCATTTCCCATTTGTCTATCAATTTGAATGTGGGAATGGCTGGATCTTTTGGGAGTTGGCGGAACATGGCTTCGCTGATGAAGCTCTTACCGTTGTTCACACACACTCGAGCGAGAACAGAGTCCTTCCCATCATTTAACTGAACAGGGATGAACAACTGCTCTCCAATTTGCTGAATATCAGCCAGGCTCTGAGCTGATTTCACATCTTTCTGGACTATAGGAGTGGGAGTTTCTGATTGTGGATTAGTAAAGAATTTCAAAGTGTTTCCTTCCAGCGTGGAGTACCACTTTAAACTGGAAGGAAGGTTGATTTTCAGAAATAGAGAGGACCCACCATCACCAGTCTGTTGTCCTACTGCTATAACTGTCACGTCTGGAGTTTGGTTGTTCTGGAAGTGAAATTCTACTTGGTCAGATTTTTGTTCAACCATGTGGCAGGTGCCGTTTAAACTAACATGGTTGACACTCTGTTTTAATTTTATTGGTCGGCTAGTCTGGGTCCAGAGGACCTTGTTTACACAATCTATTAGGGGTGACAACCTTCTCAGGAGGTCATTCCCTAGTGAACAAGGGGTGCCCTCTGGAGTCACTACTATGACCGGGTGTTTCACCTTGTGTCGCCCAATTTTAATGTCCAAGTCTGCAGTCCCCTCAACGGGAATTTCCTTCCAGTCAAAGTTCTGCAGTTGTCCAGGAAGAGAGGTGAGAGGAATACGGTAATTCTCCCCCCTTCCTGCATTTAGTTCATCAAAGGCCCTTTGGGACAGAAGGGTAGCTTGGGATCCAATGTCCACCAGTGCCAAAATTGTACCCTGCCCCTGTACTTGTACCGGGGCATAGTATCTTCCCTCCTTCTCCTCAAGGGGGCACAGATAATGCACATTTTTGGACAACTGGTGGGCTAACTTTCTGGTTTTGGACATTGCTAGAGAAGAGATTTGGGCAGAATTCTGTGGAGAGCCTTGGGAATCTGAAAGAAAAAGTTGGCAACTGGAGATCAGAGCCATTGTGGGTTCCCCTGGTTCCGGTTCTGGGCTGCCCCCCCCTTCTTGGAGGCAGTCACCAGGATGGGTTTGAACCAGGGGATTTCGGTATTGTGGGTTCTGGGATGAGATGATGGGCGGCGGTAGCTCAGTCTCCATATCTCCCCAGTCTGGATTGGAATCCCTTGGGACCCATTTTTCCTTGGCAGGAGTTCCCCCATCTTTGAAGGAGAAGGTCCTTTCCCCAGGATCCTCTGAGGATCCCTCTCCCTCAAATTGGAAGACCTGTACCTCCTCCACAAAGTGGGTATGTTTGGGTCCTTTGTTTCTCCTACCCCCCCCTCTGCTCCTTGGGAGGCAGGCTTTCAGGGGTAGGAGATTTTGTTTCCGGTTCCTGGTTTTCTAGGAGCTGTTTACAACTTGGGAAGGAAGCTTCCTCCAAGGCTTTACACCCCTCTTCCCCTTGTGCCTCCTCCCTGGGAACCGGTGTGTTATCGGGGTGCGCCCCCGTCATTGTTCTGGAGCACCAGGTCCAGAGTTTGGGGCATTCTGCGGTGGCATGCTCATCTGAGGGTTCTGTTGAGCCCTCAGTATGTGACCCAGATCCCGTGCCATATTTTGGACTGGCGCTCTAACTGGGAAACCCGCTCAGGCTGATACGGGGCTCTATTTTCTCCCCTGGGCTGATCCCGGGAAGGGTAGCTATCCCTTCTCTGGTAGTACCCCTGGTTGGGAAGATTTTGGTACCCCTCCACCCTTGGCCTCCCCTCTCCCGGATTAGGTTGTCTGGGCTCAGGGAATTGGGGAAAGAAGGATGGATGATTTTGGGGCTGGAAATTGGGCGGATACCCGGGGAAAAAGTTCTGCCCAGGATTTGGAGAATTTCTGGCCTCCAGTGGGAAGTTGGGAGGAAAGTTTCCTGGGTTAGGTGCTTGGCCGGATCCCCCCCCTTGGGCTGGAGGAGTCCACACATAACCCAGGATTGGTCGGTTTCCCTTATAGCGGGGACTTACATAATCAGGGGAGCGGGGGACCCCATTTGTGGGACTACCTCCTCGACTCCCTGTCTGTGACTGGCCCGAGGGCCTTCTGGGCTGTGAATTATTAGGTGCAGGTAGGTTTTTAGGCCCCCCCATCTCCAAATCCAAAACGGGGGTGACCTTTACCTCTGCCACCTTGGCAGCAGCAGGGGTGCTGTTGGTTTTGAGATTTTTCTGGGTATTGCTTTTATTTTCTATGGGCTTCAGCACCTCATAAATTCGGGTAGCCTGTTCAATGACCCAGTCTAAAGATCTTTTCTCATGAAAATCACTCACGAGCTGGGTCATTATATATTTGGGCAAGGCATGGAAAAATGTATTGACAAATTCTCTGCTGTCTGTGCGCACCCTTCTGGTGGTCTGCGCAAAGGCACGTTTCAGTTCTTGCACGAATTCTTGTGGGGCCTGATCCTTCCCACATTGCAAATTGTAGGCTTCCTTGCGAGCCTGTTGAGGATTTCTGTGAACAGAATTTTTTTTCAAGATGGCCGCCTCATAGGTGGACCATCTTAAATGATTTTGGTCCTCCAGCCCCGCAAAGAAACTGGAGTATTCTGGTGAGAAGGTCCACTTTACATATTGAATACAGCTTTGGCTGTCCTTCAAATGGAAAGTCTCCATCATTTGCTCGTAAAGCTCCAAGTGTTCCCAAACAGAATACTTGGCGTTCTTGTGATAAGGTGTGATGACACTCCTTATTGCCTTTATTTTCTTCAATGGGTCCTTAAGCAAGGCTCTTTTTGCCTTATTGGCCTTTTTGGTTCGGGTAACCCTAGTCCATTCATCCTCTGACTCAGAGGCACTGCTCCCAGAGGTTCCTGTCTGATCTTCCAGGTTTTCCTGGATTCTGCGAGCCTGGGATTGGTTGGCAGAATGTGGGGACCTGGTCTCCTGTGTCCTGCGCCGTTCAGAGAAGTCTTCAGGATGCCCTTAATGGGCCTATTCTCCTGGGGTTACCCACCAAATTGCACTGTGCTTGGGTGCCCACACCCGGATGCCCGCCCATCCATTCCTGGGAGGTACTGGCCTATGAGCCCCATGCTTCTGGCTGGGTAGTAATCTGCCATCCCTGTGGCCCGGTGCTCATGTGCGCCAGGGGACATGGGGGTGGCAGAGTCCAGGGACTGAGAGAGATAAAGGCCTCTGGTAGTAGGGCTCCTGAGGTTATGCTCAGGAGTTTCCCTTTCCCAGCGAACCTGGTCTCTATCCGCCCCTGCTCCCTGTTGCAATGCAAGAGCCTGCGCTTTCAGTTCTTCAGTTAAGGCCTTACTAGACTCTATCAGTCTCTCCTGCATTGCTACCTGTTGTTGGAGCCTATCATTGTGCTGGCAGAGAGCCTCATTCTCTCTCTGCGTTTCATGATTGGTCCTGGAGCACTGGGCCATTCTTTGCTGCAGGAGGGTTACCTCCTGAGTCCCATCCCTACTGGCCTGCTCCTGTCTTGCCAGAGCCTCCTCCACCCTCCTGGTGTGCTCTTGCAAATCCTGGTGTTCTTTTTGGAGGTCACCCAGTCCCTGGTGGGCCAGGGGATTTTCTTCCATTTTTCTTTTTAAGTGGCAGACTTCCTGGCCTAAGGTGTCCCTTTCCTGACTAAGAGTCTGCATCTGTACCGTCAGGTCGTCCCTTTGCCTTTGGAAGGCACCAGCTTTCTGGCGCTCCTGATCAAACTCTGCCTGGGTATCCAGGTCTTTCAGGATCAGTTTATTGCTCTCCTCTTTCTCTCTGTCTAGTTGGATTTGCAGGGTGGCTACCTGCTCTGTGCATGCCCTGTTGAAATTGATCTGTTGCTCCAGCTTTTTCTGGCTCTGCAGTAGGGAGTCCAAACTGTCTTGGCGTTCCTTCTGCAAGGCCAGAATCCTGGTATCCTGGTCAGCCTTTTCCTGTTGCAGTATATCCATGTCCTCTTTTATTTTAATGTTGTACTGTCTACTGTCATTTTCGGACTCCTGGCTTCTGCGCAGCCTCTGCTCAGAAGAGTCCAGATCAGATTGGGCCTTCTGTAATGCCAGCAGTTGCCTACTCGCCAGATCTTGGCCTTCAGCACATTTGTCCTGCATGGCTCCCATATGTAAATATAAATATGCCGCTACCCTGGCAATCTTGTGGTGCTCATCCTTGGCCTTAGGGGCCATATATAGTTCAGTCAGGGCCACATGTAGGGGACCCTGATCTCCCCATATATCTGACCCTGTTTCAGTGACCTGTTGCGCGATTTCCTGCAACCAGACCGTTTGGTCCTGATGAGTCCACTCACCTCTCACAAATAGCTTATGTAAGAAGTGTTCTCTGGCTATTTTCATATCTACCAAGGTCGTCATTCTGGAATTTGAGTTCCTTCCTGACTTACAGAAGTTTGTATTTTATTTTTGCAAAACAGACCTTTTCCTTAGAGCGTTCCTTTGAGGAGTGCTTTACAGCGTAACACAGCGTGGTGATCCGACCGGATATGTGTATCTGGTCAGCTGGCACACTGTATTAATCTGCACAAGTGATAGATCTAACCCAGACGTCCGGCTCGAGCCCCCAATTTGTAAGAGGATTCAATCCAGCACTACAGCTAAGTCAATGCCTAGTCTGGGATACTGAATGGAAACCCTTATTGATATATCTTTATGTCCAGTTCATGAGTTCTGGATGACTACCCCTATATAACACCCCTCTCTTGGAACCCCCTGACCCCACTGAGCCAAGAAGTAGTTCTGTTTTGCAAGTTTAAACGGTTTATTTGAGAATGTAAACAATATATATATATCACACTTTATAATAAATTAATAATTAATATCACACTTCAGAACATGAGCAGTTAACAACAATGGGTAATGTTCTACTAATAAACTGATTTGATTACCCAGGAGTAGTATAAAGGATGAGGTAGCACGCTTGGGAATAGGAACAGAAGAATAAGGTGGTAGAGAATGCTTTATCTAGTTTCAGATGGATGCAATGTTGAATGAAAATGCAATACAGAAAATACTCAATATGATTTCAACAAAACAATGTAATCACTTTTCTCTGGCAATCCACTCCCCCCCTTATGCAATGTAAGGAAATGAAGAGGAGAGCACACAGTTCTTAGAAATGCAATCAAATGTAATTCAGTTCACCCCAGCAAGCTTAGACTACAGAAGTTTGAAACACAGGCCCAAAATGCTTTTATATGTGCTGGCAATGAAGTGAGGAATATGCTGAAAATGGTTTTAATTCCCTTTAGGAGGTTCAGGGTGAGTGAAATATACTTGGGATGAGTTCAGGCTCACTTTAGAAAGGATCTAGGAGTAACTAGCAGGTTAAACGAATTTTTGGCAAAGGAAAGCAAGGAGGCTGCTTTTTTCACACGTGGCTGGATTTTTAACCAAATCGCGAATCGCTGCAAAATTCGCGAATGCGTGAATCACGATTACGGCAAAAGTATAAGGAGTAGCTCTAAGCTTGTTGAATAGCTGAGATTCTAAGCTTTCGGAGGAAAGTTAAACCAAGTTCCTAGCCCAAACGGTTCCAGAGATACGGACGATTAAATAAAGGTAGTTTTTCGGATTTTAAATTTTAAAAGTTCAAAGCGACAGGCTTGCAGCTAGAAAATGACAGGTGACAGTTCTACTTAGGTTAAATAGATTGAATTATATTATATTAAACTAAGGGATAGGTTCTGAGTTTTGCTGAGTACTCACAACAGATTTTGGACAGGAAGGCGACTTTGTCACGGATCCGGTCACTGCGCACAGCACTTCACAGCGATCTGGTCTCCGGTTCCGAGTACAGCTCTGCTTTTTGGGTCACCGGCACTGCTCCTGGATCTTGGGTTCTGCTGGCCTGGTCTAGCACCGGTCTGCACGGCTCCTAGTCCCGCTTTCTCCGGACACAGCAATGTTCTAGGCAGGGAATTCAAACAGCTCACCCGGCTGTTGATAGTCTGCAAATGATTTTTGGGCCTGCTGACAAATACTTTTGCTTGCAGTGGGCCTTCTTGGTTCAAAGTTCTGTAGTCTCTGTTTAGCTTGGAAGTCTAAGTGTAGGATCTCTGGATGTGAAGTAGTCGGTCAGCATGCTCCGCAGCAAATGGAATTGAATGTCCTCTCTAGCTTCCAGTGGCTCTTTTTATGTCTTTTGAAAGTGGGTGTGTGTGCAGCATCACTAGCCAGCCCCTCTCTCAACCGCCCATTGGTCAAGCTTTCCGCACTGCTTTGATTGGGGAAGGAAATGTGTGTCATGGTGATGCTGTTTTATGGTCTGCAGAAGGATACTCCCCTGTCAAATTGCACACAAATCTATATTTGACCCAAATACATATTTGCACAGGTACACATTTGTTTAAAATTACATGCACCCATCACATATCACATGAGGTATACTCTGTTCAAACTCTGCTCTTCCTGGGGGCTTGCATTCAGAAATGGCAACATTTTGTGCTTTTTAGTGGGTTTTGCAACATCGGATTTTTCTCCAGATTTATACACATGTACACCCCCCTCCCACACATATCTCAGTAACTTTCCAGGTCGCTAGCTTAAACACAGAGTATGTGGTGTCAATAAATAGCGGGGTTTTGCCCCAGTACATCACACAAATTCCCAACGCGTCTTAAAACGTGCACAGAAGAATCACAAGAATTATGGTATCATTTAAATAATTTTGACAAGTCTGCACTGTGAGTTATACATCTTCCTTAGAATCATATTCTGGCCAACAGGGGTGTGTCTTCCCAGGTCACATGGTGGAGAAACCAGTTTATCCAGTTTCTGCCAAGCTCAGAGACCCTGCCCCTCCCAGCTTCTGCCAAGAGGAAGCTATTTTACGGCCTCCCCTATAAACCATCTGCCTGAGTCAAGGAAGGGCTTTGTTCAAAAGGAAGCCATTTACGACCACCCTAATAAACCATCTGCCTGGGCCCAGGACAGGCCTTTGTTCAACTCCCTGTAGCTGCTCCACCCCTAATCTAATCAGAGAGGTGACAACTCCTTTTGGCAAGGGGAAGAGTGGCTGAGCAGGTTTTAACTCCTGTGGGGGTAGATGTCAGGCAGAATTCAGTTCCTTTAAGCCAGAATTTAGCTAACATGTCACTTTTTGTTCCCAGTTTAAATCAAACATACAATTTTTACACATGCAGCTAAAACACTGATTCTAAGTTCTAAACTATGACATTTCAACAGTGACAAACTATGTGACACTCAAAAGTAGGTCACTCAGTTAATTTAAACATTTTCGATTTTTGGTAGTTTTTAAATCCAGTTTCAGTTGGGCTGCTGCAGACCTGCAGAGCTCAGCCAGTCTTTTTATGAACATTGTTTTGGGGCTCTTCAACTTCCCAGATTTTGTATGCACACATACTTCATTCTGCCAGATGTCTGCTGGTGTTCAGTGAGATTTTTGGATGTGTTGCAATGTTTGAAAATAGGCATTTTGAGCTGGCATTCAGAGAAACCCAAGGTAATTTTAAAGCGTTTTTGAGCTAACAGGCGCTGCTGTTTTACCTTTGGCACCCATTCCACTCATGGCACCCTGGCCCATCATGCTCGCAATGGTGGGTGGCAAGTTAGGCAGCCATTTTGGTGTGCGCACATACTGCGTGGTTCTCCTGGATTTTGGTGCACATGTGGGCTTTTTGGCCATCTTGGATTTTCTAAGCCCACAGCACCAAATGTTGCAGCATGATAGCTCAAACGTGGGTCAAGACACCCAACAATAGAGCCACCCTTGCAACCACAGCATACACTCTGGGACCTACCCCCGATTTCTGGACACCATAAATGTGGCCATTGCGTGGCCTGCCCACTGACTCTGCAAAAGAAATCATTTGAACATGACAAAGTACAATGGACAATGAATGATTTCACCAACTGTAATACCAAGGGTGTCATATACATAATACAATGCCCATGCAAGCTCCTGTATGTAGGCAAGACCATACGTGCAATTAAAATGCGGATCTCGGAGCACCGTTCCTGCATCAGAAATAAGGTAGCAGACAAGCCCTTAGTAGATCATTTCACTGCTAAGAAGCACAGGGACACGGATTTAAGGTGGTTTGCCCTCCAAAAAGTTAAACCAGCCAAGAGGGGGGGATTTGAATAAAACACTCACCCAGTTAGAACAGCGGTGGGTACACAGACTGAACACCGTACATGCTGGTTTAAATGTTTCAGTAGAATGGAAATCCTTTCTGTAACCACTGATTCATGTGTGTGTTGTTGTTTTTTTATTTTTATTTTTTTCCCAGTGCAATGTTGTTTCTACTTGTTTCAGAGCATTAATTCACCCTGCTCCATCTGTGTGAGTAACTTTCTGAATTGGCCTAACATATGGTTTTCTCTGACTATATGATATATGCACTGCACCAACAAGTATAGTCTGGTGTTTGTTGTGTGTTTTTTGAGGACCATATGAAGCATGCATTCATTTTTCTATGCATTTGTAAGCACTTCTTATTTCAACATACTATGTATACTATGTGTTCATGACATGCACCACTGCCGCAATGCATTGACCCCCTTCCACCCGTTCTTGAATTTATTTGTGGTCAATGGTTGCCATGGCAACCTTTAGATTGAAAATAGCCCCTAAATTGCTTTTTCATAATCACTTGAACATTAGGCACACTAGTATTTGTTTTAGTGCAATCATACTAATCTGGATCAAGTGCTATACACCAATTCCTGGGGGCACTCGATCCTAGCCTGACTCTAAAATGGCTGCCATATAAAACAGCCTCTCTGTCCTGGCAACAGCGTTACTAACACTTTGCTGCCGGTTCTCCCCAGTGACTTAGCAGCTTGAGGAGACGCTGCCCGCTGTCTTTTTCCTGCAGACTACCAGTTCTGCCTGATACACGATCCAAGGTAATTCTACTTCTACGGTCCCCAGCTTAGACTAAAACGAGGCTCCTGTAGTTCTGGACTCTCATTGTTACTTTATATTTATCTTTTAGCCGTGCACCCAACGGCGGATTGTTGTTTTTTGAGAGAGCACTCCTTGACCTTCTTACCTGGATTTTGCCGGTGAGAGGTAAGACTCATTTACATTCAACAAAGCATGTACTTTTATAACTATTATGTACATGACACTGGAGGGTTTTTAAACTCCCCACCAATAGTACTTGTTCTGTTTTGTATAACAGGATTACCTAGAGACCAGCCAACGCGGCTAGCGGATCTCTTATACAGTGCCTGTGAATTTACCTCATAGGTAAACTGTGTGTTTTCTAATCACATTGATTACACAATACCTCTGATTTATTCTTTTTAAATTATTTTGCTCATACACCCGTCTGATTGTGGTCTCCCTCCCCTGCAGCACAGACGTCATTTCACACAGAACCCGTCCTGATGATGGCCATATGAATGATGAGGCTCATCTAGCTCAACTCCAAATGGCCGAAACACCTGGTGTAGACGCACTATTTCCCTGAAACTACAGCACATATATTGCTGTCCACACATGCAAATTTCTCTTTTGTGTCCTTGCAAATGTTTTATGTTGTTTTAAGAACCTTGTTTTGTAACTTCACACAATTGAATTGTGCATTTTTGACAAACCCACACACGGATTGGGTTTGTTATACACACACTGTCTTTATTTTTGCCTCAAAAACGCCTTGATACAGTGTGTTGAAAACATATTCTTGTTTGTTCTGTTGTGGTCCAAGAAACCATTTTGATGTCTGTTTTCTCCCTGGAATTGTGCTTTTATGTATACCACTCACACAGTTCCAATATATAAAATAATTGTGTCTGAGAGATTTTTTTCTCTACGATATAACCTCTATGAGTATTGTCTCATTGAAGAAACGGCAGAGTTTACACAAAAATTGTGGAATTTCGCATGTATGAGCAATAGTGTTCTTGAACCTATTCACTTGTGTGCTTTGTTCTTCAGGTTGTGAAGTGCTACACTCAGTTAGATTTTGTATAATACACTGTGCCATGTTATGCTATGCCATGTCATGTTTGAAGCTGTAGAAACATGTTGTGTAAAGTCGTGTTCTGCTGAGGTTCATGTGCTCTTTTCCCAAAGCGAAATACATGTTCACTAGAATCTGCCTTAGCGCTACTGTGTGTACTCATTCATGCCTTCGGGAAGGGGGGTGGGAGGAATATGTCAATTTATATCATCTTGAGGTTTTATTATAATGTTTTGATTGATATATTTAATTTTCAAGCACCTTTGAAGCTACCATAAAACAGCATGTAGCAACTCCCTAAACACGTAAAACTAAAGAAAGAAAGAAAAAACAGAAGGCTTGATTAGGAAATCTGATCTGTAAACTTGATCAGACACCCCTGTTTTGACCTAACCTTTGCATGATGCCCTCTATTAACAAGACACAGTAACTGCAGCCCAGAGTGTGCAGGCTAGCCAAAGGCGTGATTATGTAAATTAACTCCAAAAAGCAGACATCTTCAATTTAGGAAGATTCCTGCCTCGACATCAATAAAATCAATACCTTCAAGGCCCTAGCAGAACTCAGGAACCTCCAGGAAGGCCAGAATGGGGCTTCTGCTACCAAGGAAGCTGTGGTTGAATATTGTGCCCATATTTCCTTAACAATGTCCCTTCTATAGAAACTGGCTGTTGGTGCTCACTTGATGCTAAGGAGTGAATAGAGGGGCTTGGCACGCTGTGTTTTCTTGGGCATGGATTCTACATGCCTTGGCTCACCATGATGCTGTGGAAAGACCATAGATAAGGCCTAGACAAACTTGCTGTTCTTAATCGCTTTGCACACAAGCTTAGGGTTTTCATAATAATGACATAAATAAATGAGAACAAAACTAATAAATGGAGGGTGCTTGCTTTTCGGGCAGCTGTTGCAAAACCCCTGCAAAATGTTTTTGGGGGCCTAAGGAAGTAAGTAGAGGGGCTTTACCACCTGTGTTTTCTTGAGCATGGCTATAACATGCCCCAGCTCACCATGCAGTGAGTAAATTCCAGACATACCCCGTAACGCAGTGAACACCTGTTCTCCAGTTATCTCACCTTTCAGCACTGTGTCCCATAGAATACAGTTGAGTCCAAATGTACACATAGCTCCTCCAGCCTTTCCTTCTCATGCCTTACTGAGGACCTTATCTACCCCCCACACTTATTCCAACTATCCACCTAATATTGATCCTCCTTAGCACTACTGAATGTTCTATCATACTCCTCCTTTGCCTCTCTGAAAAACACATTTGCTTTGATGCCATAAACTATGGCAGTAGGCGCTTTACAAATGCATGACAAAAAAACCTTTCAGAATCATTTTTATTGTCATTTATATTGTCTTAATCCATTAAGTCTTATTCATAAACCGATTTGCCCACATTTATTTCACCAGAAATCTTTAATAAAGTATATTTTTCTGATTACCGTAATCTTGTCCAAACTATTAAGGCCCCCTCAACTGATGGATAACTGCACGGATAACTGCATTTTTGTTTGGAGATTGACAATAAAGGCATTACAAGTTTGGCGGTAACCTTGCCGGTAAAACCGGCAGGCTGCCACCAAACCTGCAAGATTTTCGAGCACCCGCAAGTGGGCAATTACTGGGTCATTACGGCCCTGTCGGACCCGGTAATTGCCCATTTGCGGGCGCCGGAAAACATTCTTCCCCATTCCTATTGAGCCGCATAGGTGAATGGTGCCGGTGCATCCGATACGCTCTGCTCGTGGGTGCCGGTATTCCCGCCAGGCCAGTGGGAAGGCACCCGCGAGCAGAACTCATATTTTGCCGGTCTGGAAACTACGGTACCGGCAAGCTTACCAGTACCGTAGATACCGCACCGGCAAACTTGTAATGAGGCCAATTGTTTGTTAGAGGTGTACAAGATCAGATTATTAGCAGACTTGTTCTTGAGGCCGGCTATGTTCCAAGATGTACAAAAAACTATTTCTTGGGTGTCATTGTATCAATAATGCTGCTGACACTGGGGGACAAGCCACGCTGGTCTTGTTGGAAACAACCCCATTAAGCTCCCCCCACTTAAACTGTGGAGGTAAACTTTTGGGGCAGAAGTGTCCCATGGATTAAATCACTGTATGAATCATATTATTAGTGACATTTAAGTGGCAATGACTTAGTCAATTGATGATGTCCATAGATACCAGTGTCTCAAAGCAATCATTAAGCTTGGGGCTAAGGGTTGAGCAAGAATTACTACACAATAATTTAAGGTCTGTTTTGTGATGCTGTAAGGTTATTGGTGACCTTCCTGTGTGTTATTGAGTCCACCACTAGTCTTTTTAGCCTCCCACATCCAGGCTTGCATCTCTGGTACACCCAGCAAACACAGCTGAACTCTTGAAAATCTGCAGGGAACTAGCCAACCCTTATGCTGTCTCCTCCTCACCTCTTCCCTCCCAGGCCCTCTGCAACGCATTGGCCACACACTTCACTGCAAAAACACAGGAAATCCGGAGCACCCTTGCGTCCCACTCCCCCTCCCCGTCCCCATCCCCCTGCCTCCTATAGCCTCCCATCCCACTTCTGCTTTTCTCTCCTCCTTCTCTCCTATCACACCTGATGAGGTCACCAAAGTTGTCCGATCCATGAAGGTCTGCTCCAAACAGGTTTGCCCCTGCTCTTCCAGAAGCATTAAGGACAACATTGGCTCTCTTGCCCTTGCACTTGCTGAATTTTGCAACCACTCTTTTGGTACTGGATCCTTCTCCTCCTCCCTCAAGCATTCCCTTGTGTGCCCCCTCCTGAAATAAAACATCTGCAGACCCCCCCTGTCCACCCAACTGCCACACAGACTGTGCTTGTTAGTTGCCTCCACGACCATCAATCTGGATTCCAATCATCCAGCAGCACGGAAACTGGTCTTCTAAACACCTGTGAGGAACTGCTTGCATCCCTTAACCCCAACTCTCCAGCTGTTCACATTCTTCTTGATCTCTCCCCTGCATTTGATACAGTAAACCATTCCATCCTCATAAAACAGCTCCACGATACCTTAGGTATCACAGAGCGGGCACTGCACTATCTGATCCCCTTCCTCAATGACCTTCTGTCCCAGGTTATTTTGGTCTCTTTCTCCTACCATTCCTCTATCTCCACCTGTGGTGCCCCCAGTGTTCCAACCTCTGTCCCTGGATCTTTAACACCTACCTTGCCCCGCTTGCACACTTCATCTCCACCTTCTCCCCTCACTTCCAGTGTTACACAGATGACACAGAACTCTTTTTCATACTTCTCTCTGACCCTCTCCATCATTCATGACTGCCTAGCTGCCATCCAGTCCTGGTGCACTTCCAATGATCTCTGCCTCAATGCCAGCAAGACTGAGATCCTTCCTATTGGTACTCCTGCTCCCTCTTTCTTCCCCGCACTCTGGCCATTCTCTATGGACCCTCCCATGTCTCCTTCATCTGAGGTCAGAAACAGGGGAGTCATCTTCAACTTACATTCCTTCCTCCTTCACATTCTGGATCTTGCCAAGAAGGCCCACTTTCAACTGTACCTCCCCAAAAGAATTCTTCCTTTCCTCACTTTCACGCAGAAGGTAAATATCTCTAAAGCTCTGGTTCTCTCTGTGCTAAACTACTGTCATAGCATTTTTCTTAATCTACCCGCTGCATCTCTATGACACCTCCAGCTAATCCAGAATAGAGCTACAAGACTTATCCTTGGCCTCAAGCCCAGGGGCCGCATCTCTGCAGTCATAAAAACTCTCCATTGGCTCCTGGTTGCTGAAAGTATCTAATTCAAATCCTGCTGCATCATCCATAAGGCTGTCTGGAGCCGGGGACCACTCCATCTACAACTTGCTCTCACAACATGCTCTCCCCCCAGATCTCTACATTCCTTCGGCAACAACTCTCTGTGTGTCAAGCGCTTCACTAAACACTGAGCTAGTGGCAATCTCTTTCCTCAGCAGTCCCTCTCCTATGGAACAGCCTCCCACTGGCTTTTCGTCTTGAGCCGGATCTCCTCAAATTCCAGAAGCTCCTCAAGACTCTCATTTTCACCTCCTCCTTCCCAACATCCCTCCTCTGCTATACCCCACAGTTGCTGAGGTTGGTGACCAGATCCCTTATGTTTCTGCTTGAGCCCTGGCCTCCCACACTCAATCGCCTTCAGCCTCTGCCCACTCCCAGCACTTGCCTGGCACCCTGGCTCATGCCACCAGAGGCTTGCACTTATTTATTTATTGGCAGCTGACCACTCACATTGGCACTTACATCTGCTCACTCCCAAGCACTTTCCTCCAGGTAGATAATGCACTTATCCCCCCAACCCCTTATACTTTCTCTCTCTCTTTGCACACTTGCACGGTCTGAATGATCACAAGGCCTAGTAGGGCCACCTCTATCTTTCATTGTTATATTTGATATTCATTCCCATGGCCCCTCCCTGTTTCCCTGTGTAGTATAGCTTCCAACAGAACTAAGTGATTTAATCCCAATGTGAGAATTACAAGTGACAGTATGTAAGGCACAGCTTTCTATATCACAGTTGGCAAAGGAAAAAAACATACAATCACCAACAATGACCTTCAATGGATCACCATCTCATGCCAGTCTTCTCACTATCTAAATTATACCTCCTTCGAGTTGTTTGCCCTTTAATGGCTCAGAAACGCTAAATCAACTTTTCTTCAGGAAGGATTCTGTAAGTTCCTGCTTGGAGGCTCGGAACACACACTGTAGGACTGAAACATAATCTAATGATATTAGATGATTTTGTATAACCAACAGAAGCCACATTGGCCTACCTCAGCTTGGGAATACATTGAAGTGCACCAAGGGGAGACTGAGAGTTTTTCTAGTTGATTTGAAGTTTTAGGAACTCCACAGCTGCCATTGCTAACTTCTGTCTGAGATGTAAATGTATATAGGAGCTGTTACTGAAGAGCTTTGGGTGGTGGTTTTGTTGGAAAGCTTGGCTGAAAGATTATTTGATAAAGGATTACTGTTAGTCAGGCATCCTTTTCCTATACATTAGTTGCCTGAGTGCAGTGATGATGGGGATCATTCCAGGTCAAAAGTTTTGATAATGCACATTCGATTTTGTTCAATATGTTGGCTAGCGTGAGAACAATGGAGTGCATGAAAGTGAGGAAACTTTACAAATTCATCTCTAGCGGTTAGTCATCAGCATATTGTGTAGTTATGCTGTTGCTCAGTTGCCCCTTGGCAAACTCCTGGGAGTCTAAACAGGAAAGCTGGTTGGTCATAGTCAAGAGGTCTAGACGGGAAAGCTGGTTGGTCATACTCTTTTGATCTTGATTTCTTTGGAAGTATTGCCGACATCAAGGGTTTTAATAGTGGTGTTGCAATGTGTGTCTCCTCATTGCAGGTGTTTCCCGGATTTCCTTCACTGGCAAGTGATTGTTTCAATCATATCATTATTAATGTCTTTGTTTTGGTTTTAATATTGGTCTTCAAGTCCATATTCATATTCATTGAGATCTTATTATGCATTTTCTATTTGTTATTCAAGTTGCTCAAGATATTTTCGCTATCAATATATATTTTTACTATCAAGTGTGGCTACATAAAGGTACAGGCAGATTTGATTTATGATTTGGCAGAGTGCCATTCATATGGTCCAAGATAATTAGTTTCGCCTTAGCAAAATTTTCGTTTTACAGATCAGACAGCGGATCTGATGGCAGATGAGGTGGGGTTGTGAAAATGGTGGCTATTTCATTGGGTGACAATTGTCCCAATGGTGTAATAGGTTGCTGTACAGTAGCGGTCTTTGGTGGTGGTAAGAAAGAACATTAGGGCTAACAGGAGAGCTATTCTGGGGTTTCAGTAATGCAGAGCATGATCCTTTAATTGAGGAGTCGCATGCACTGCTATATGCTTCTAATTCACCCCTGGACTTCATTAAGAACTCATCAATAGAGCCTAAATTAGATTTATTATTGGTAATGGTCTGAAAATCCAGAAGAATGGTTGCCTTGTTCCACAGTCGCCCTAACTAACCCACTTAGCTTCAGTTAAGAAGCAGAGACAAGTGCTTATCCGCTGTCGCCATTATCTTCAGTCCAGCATGATATAATGGGATCACAGTATCAAAAAGCCATAGCCTCATATAGTGACAGCCACAGCTCCCCATGGGTCGAAAACATTACGTACAGCTCCAATCTTCTGTTTGCCTACAGAGCTTGGCATGGCTCTCAACTCACCTGCTTTTGGCGGATATCACCCGCCTTGCAAGAGCTGAATCTCCCGCCAAGTACCTCATATGACCATTCACTTCTATGGGCTCTGTGGGATGTTTTTACCCATGCATCCAAGCCCTACAATAAAACTGTGCAGTACTGGCATGGTAAACATCATGATGGCCAGAACTCCCCAGAGAGTGCACAGGGAAAACATGAAGAATAGGCTGCCACCCATTTTTGCCTATGTTGTGAGCACAGGAGGGCATTGCCTAAAACCACCAGTGGGCTACACACACAGTAGCCTGAAACCATTGGGAATGGCAATGCTGATTGCCAAAAAAGCAACTCAGAACTGTGGGGAATTCATTTTCTTAATCCCAAAAATGGTTGCATTACCAGTACTCACCACTATCAGAAAGCCAGCATTTTAAAACCACCAGACTTTTGTGTAAAACTGAACAAATGAAACAAAACCAGACCAAGGAAAGACTTGCTAAGAGGTGGATACAATGTAAAACTATATTCTGAAATGACTTGAAGGAAGTAATTATTTAATGTATATGTAAAAATTGTCAGTTTGATTTGAATGTAGAAAACTGGGAACAAAAAGTGACATTTAGCTGAAACCTGGCTTAATGAAACTGGATTCTGCCTGACAACTACCCCTGACAGGAGTTGAAACCTGCTCAGCCACTCCCCTTGCCAAAAGGAGTTGTCACCTCTCTGATTAGATTAGGGGTGGAGCAGCTGGGGACTATAGGGAGTTGAACAAAGGCCTGTCCTGGACTCAGGCATATGTTATATTGGGGGGCCGTAAAGTGGCTTCTTCTTAGGGGAAACTGGGAGGGGCAGTGCCTCTGCTAGCAGCTGAGCTTGGGGGAAGTGGATAAACCAGTTATTCCACCCTGTGATGTGGGAAGCCACACCCCTTTTTGACCAGGGCATAATTTTAAAAAGATAGATAACTCATAGTGCGGACTTGTCAGAATTATATAAGTAATATCATTATTTTTGTGATTTTTCTGTGAACATTTTGAGAGGCGTTAGGACCCTGTGGTGTATTCTGGGGGGTTGCTAGCGGAAAATAGGGTCTCACTCCAAATGTCTGCATGTTAAAAATCTGACACTTCATCAATTAATGTCCGTACTCCTTGCGCACATGTGTGTAATTTTGGGTAAATGTCCGATATTGCAAAACCAGTTAAAAAGCGCAAAATGTTGTCATTTTGGAATGCAAGCCCCGAGGAAGATCAGAGGCGGACAAGCATGGACCATAAGGAATACATAATGTGCACATGTAATTTCAACAAATTGTATATCTGGGAAGGATGTATTTGAATCAAATATAGATTTGTGGGCAAACTGACCAGGGGAGGATCCTCTGACCCATAAACAGACTTCATCATGCTGACAATCCATTTCCTTCCCCCAATCATGGGAGAGGGGAGAATTGGGCCAATGACAAGTAGAGAGGGGCAGGCTTAGCTAGGCCCAGGCACACACCCATTTTCAAAACACATAAAAAGAGACTGCTGGGACAGGTAGAGACATTCAATTCCATTTGCTGCGGAGCATGCTGACCGACGGCTTAACATCCAGAGATCCAGACTTCAAATCCATCAATCTCCAAAGACCAGAACTTTACTTCAGAACTTAAAGCAATGGCCTAAACCCACAAACAGAGAACTGTTCTCAGCAGGCCTCAGCATCCTTAAAATCATTTGCAAACTATTCCACAGCCGGGCGACCTGTTTGAATTCTTTTGCCGAGAACAATTGCCAGAGACCAGACCAGAGATCCAGAGTGACCCAGACCGCTGTGACCAGAACCAGAGAGCTGACCCAGATCGCTGTGAAGTGCCGAGACCAGAACCGGAGTCCAGTCCAAAACCTGACCAGATCCGTGGCGAGGCCTATTCCTGCACAAAATATATTGTGAGTACCTAGCAGAACTATGCAGAACCAATCTCTTAGTTAAAATAATCTAATCCAAACGATTTTAACCTAAGTAGAACTGCCTCCTAGAAATCGTGTCATCTGTCATTTTTAAAGCTGCACAACTGTCACCTGTCAATTCTGCAGCTGCAAGCTGTCACCTGTCATTTTGAGTTTACTTTAAATCCGAAAAACAACCTTTATTTAATCGTCCGTATCTCTGGAACCGTTTGGGCTAGGAACGAGATTTAACTTTCCTCTGAAAGCTTAGAATCTAAGCTTTCCAACAAGCATAGCACTTATTCCGCAATCACGATTTACGCACTCACGAAATTTACCGCGATTTGCGATTTTGGCTCAATTTCTCCACTGGTCAAAATAGCAGCTCCATTCTTTCCTTTGTTAAAATCCGTTTGCAACCTGGTAATAACTCATAGAGCATTGCTAAAGTGAGCCTGAACTAATACCAACACGCATCTCACACTCACCCTGAATCTCTAGAGGGAATTAAAATCAGTTGGCACATTTTCCCATCCATTGCCATCACATTTAAAAAGCATTTTGGGCCTGTGTTTCAAACTCCTACCTGTTTCCTCTAAGCTTGCTGGGGGGGAACTGAATTTTGTATTGTATTTGATTGGATTCCTGAGAACGGTGTGCTCCTCTTTCCATCTCCTTCCATTTCTTACATTGCATAGGGGAGGGGGGTGAATTGCCAGAGAAAAAGTGATTATCTTATCTTTTGCTAAAAATCATATCAAGTATTTCTGTACTGCATTTTATTCCTCATTGCTTTTCCCTTGAAACCATAAAAGTATTTTTGCTACTTTATCCATCCTACACCAACTCCTCATTGATTATAAAGAAGTGTGCTAGTGTCAGATTACATTATTTATAAGGGCGATATTGATTATTAATTTATTATAAAAGTGTGGTATCTATATTTTGTTTTATTTCTCAAATAAACCTTTTAAACTTGCAAAACAGAACTACTTCTTGGCTCAGTGGGGTCAGGGGGATTCTAAGAGAGGGGTGTTATATAGGGGTAGTCATCCAGAACTCATGAACTGGACATAAAGATATATCAATAAGGGTTTCCATTCAGTATCCCAGACAAGGCATTGACTTAGCTGTAGTGTTGAATTGAATCCTCTTACAGCTCTCATCCGCCCAAAGGAAAATCGCGTGTTTTCATCTGCCTTGGTGACAAAAAAGGTTGAGAGCTTTAGCTTGGCAACAACTTGGCAGTGCACCAGGATCTATGTGATTTGTTAGCGGGTAAATTCCCTGCGACGGAAATGTTTGCATTGGGAAATGTACGCAATACAAAAAGTTTGTACATTTCCCATGTGAACATTTCCATTACAAATCACACAGATTCAAACACACACCCTCACACACACCCTCACTCACACCCCCAACACACCACCACCACACCCTCACACCCCTACTTACCTCTCCTTCAGATGCAGTGTGTCCCTGCGGTGCCGGTTCCCTTTCACTTCCGTGATCAGGAAGCAGCTCTGCAGGGTCCTTTTCTTTTCTTTTATTATTTTTTTTAACTTTTGTTCGGGTGAGCTGCAGGGGTGTCCCCTGCAACCCCCACCCACTATACTGTAAAGTATAGCGAGCTGGGTATTGCAGGGGACATCGCTTCAGCCTTTAAAAAAAAAAATAATTCATACCAACCCCACCAACAAAACCTAAACACATATCACGAAAAGTTCAAACATTTGGTAGTTAGAACTTTCGTGGTGTGTGTTTTAGGTCTTTTGGTGGGGTCGGTAATTTTTATTCTGACATTTCGTCCTATTCCATGTACTGCCAGTCCTGACAGCTACTGGACAGGTCCAAACAGACTCTGCCCTTCAGCCATGGGCTTACGCTGCAAATCTTACACAGTCTAGCATTTGATCCATACAAAGGTGTGGGTCTGGCTTCACTTTCGGCAGTCTGTTGGCACAAGAGCCTCAAACAGACAACACCCTTCCTTTGTTAATGTTTCTAGTAGTGGCATTGGCTTGTTACAGATAAATTGAACTATCCAGACATTCTAAGCAGAATGCAGCGTCCTGCACGTGCAGGACCAGTAAAATCTATATGCTGAATTGCCTTTAAAAAGTCTGTATTTACCAACATGGAGGATCTTTTAGGTCTTCTTAAAATTAAAAAGTCCAACCTCACTGAAACCTTGAGCAGACACCATGCACAAATCTATCGGAAAATGTACAAAAGGGCGGAAATGTATTAACATGCATGGAGGATGCTTTTGAAACTGCCAGTACAGTCAAGAGCTATGACATTGTTTTGTTTTTCTTCACCGAAAACATCAGTGATAGTTTGTGTTTGCAGAGCGTGCTGCAAAGGGAATAAGGATTTGTGGCACTCCAAATAACAGATGCTTCTTAATCTTAGGGTACATATTTTAAAGACCTTGGAAAGAGGAAAAGCAGAGTTGGCCTCTGTGGAGTATGAGCAAGAAATATGAAAGCTGTTGACATATTTTCTGAGCAGTACACATATTCTGCTATATTGTCAGACAAATCGAATATACCAATAATTGTACACGTTTTATTGCAAAAAGTCTATCTTGCTCATGTAATTGTGGGGATTAGAAAAAAGCAAAATGTCCAAATTATTATTTCAGATCACCCCATGTCACATGGAACACCATACGAGTCTGTTAGTTGGCAAACCCCTGTATTTTGGTCATTTAGTCCTATTGAATTGAGCCTGGATTTTAACTCCCATATGTTAGGTTATCAAATGTAAAACCAAAGGCATAAAACCGCATCCCCAGCAACCTTTCATTGGTTCCCAAAATGCAGAACATTCCTAAAAACTTTAATTTCAGCTGCAAAAAGACAATAGTCACTGGTAATAACTTGGTGGGTTAAGTGCCTGCAGCACATATTGGCATGTGAAATGCACATATCACAGTTTCTCAGCCTGGCAGTGCAACAAAATAATCTCTTGTTGAATTCAATAACTAGTCAATATATAACCCACCTCAATTGCAAAGACTGTATTTCCCGTACAAAGATTCAAGGCCACCTCATCCCTGTGGAGATTTTAACCTGTTGTCAGCAGTTAGCATACACATCTCTGCAGGGAGCACGTTAATCCAGCAACACACCTCTCAAAAGGAAACTCTGTGATGCCTTGACCATTTTATTTAGTTTGCAGCACACACAGAAATCTCCCTTTGCTGTGTTTATGGGTATCTATCCAACATATTGATGGATTGGAGTAGAAGGCTGGTGCTGATCCCGCTGCATAGATACAGCAGATCTAAGAGATTTGGAGAGCGGATAGAGGCGAGGAATGGGAAAAATGTGGTAATTATTTTTTATCATATGTTAAAAAGAGGACTCCCCAAGGAGGTACAGCAAGATTTAGATAAAGTTGTAAGTATAGAAACAAAAGGTTGGACAGATGTTCAAGCACATATCATGCACCATTGTTAAAGGAGATAGGAGAAATTAAAGGAAGTAGCGGAGCAGTCACAAAAAGCTGAAGCTAAATTGGGAAAGATAAGCTTAGAAGGAGCCATGATCACACGCTCCACCCAAGGAATACAGGGACATCAGGGACAATTTGAATCAAATATGGCACAAGAGTTGATGGATAGATATGCACCTGATTTTGGAGACATGGGAGGTTTTTCAAGGGGCAGAAGACGTTTCCCAAGGGGAAGAGGGTGTGCATTTGCTGGATTTAGAGGAGTGAGGCCTAGGTTCTGTGGACAGATGAAAGGCCAGTTTGGAGAACCATATGGAGCCCAGTATTGGTCCTGCAGTGAATCTCTTGTGCAGAGATGTGTTGAGTAACTGAAAATGACCAGCTCATCCACAGAACAAAGCATAGCATGCTCAACCCCAGTGTTGTATCATGAAAGAACTATGGCGCATTTGCGAGCATGTTGTAGTGACAGCGATAAGTGGGCTGTTCTCTATGGAACAATGGTTCCCACCATCCAATGTCTCTTTTTTATTGATTATTGTTAAAAAAAATGGCTTGTCGGTGTTCGGATATAGTCGATCATATTTTATAGTGTAGTTATTCTTATTAGAATTGTGTGGAAAGAAGAAGAATCCAAACAAAGACCCATTACTAAGTTTTGAACATTCATTCTATTAGTTCATTAGTACTGTAACATTCAATATACTCACCTATGAAATCAATTTGGAGGGTCTCGTCTTTTTCTATTTCCATGGCAGTGTGAATGGCGAGGAAGAACAGCTGGGAGAAGGGGCACTATGATGAGTCAGGATCATGGAAAGGGGGTGTGGGTTGCCAGCAGGGCTAGGGGTTTTTGGGGGGCATTAGAGATGTAAAGAGGTAACTGCACTGGAGAGCCACACAAAATGGGGCATCCAGGGAATGAGCACGGGTAGCAGTATCTACCCGCATTCCCAGACACCTGATTGGCTGAATGTCTTTCCTTGGTTGCAAAGAATACATTCCTTTTCATCCCAATATGCAAATAATGAGAAGCTGCTGGGCTTAAATGTAAAATGTAAAAAAAAAAAAATATATATATATATATATATATATCCTTAGGTAGATGTTTGTGAAAACAAATGATCTCCTCTATAATTTCAAGTGCTGGACTCATTCTATCGAAGATGAATGAAGAGCAGGTTCAGCTGTCAGGTGACACAGTGGACCCTGCACCACTGAATACCTCTGAATGCACCAAATGATAGCCCCCATCAACATAGAAGAAAATGGGCCTCATTAAAAGTGTGCTGGTCCGGAAACAATGGTGCAGGTAAGCTTACCGGCACTGTTGTTTACGGACCGACACACTACAGGTTTGCCTGCCGGAGCCACTCTACCTGACAGGGCTGACCCTGCCGGGCACAGTGGCCATGGTAGGCAAGCTGTCACGGAAGCACCAGTAACGTTGACAACAGTGCCGGTGCTTCTGTGGTCCCCATTCCCATAGAGCCCACAGGACTCTATGGGAATGGGGACTTACAATTTGCCGTCGCCTGACTTCCTGGACCACCGGGGTTGTAATCAGTCAGGCGGCGGTAATTCATTCCGATTCTGGCGGCAACCCGCCGGTAGCACCGGCAGGGTGACCGCTGGGCTCGGAATGAGGCCCAATGTGTAGTTATATTTATGAACTGTGTTTTGTGAAATGTCTTTAAATAATATGTGATGTGTTTTTGATGTATTTAAGAGGGAAGTTTGGTTGTGAGTCCTCTTTTCCAAGTTACATGGTAAGAGGCTGGAATCTCAGCAGATCAGCAGATTACCCTTTCAGGGATAGAATTAACTGCATTGTTGTATTAATTAATACAATTCAAAAAAGCCAGGGCGTTCACACATTGCCAGACGATAATTCATCACACTCATGGTACTGTGTAATGACATTCGGTGCTTAACAATACTTCAGGCCCACACATTCCCAATTTCTCTTCCCTTTCAACATCATCTCGAAAAGGTTTAAACGGGCAGCCATATCTGTACGGTTTTTTGTTCTCCTGCACTGCATGAAAATTAATAAAGTTATTATTTTTTCTTATTTGTGTTTGGTCAGGTAATGGTAAAATAAGGAGTCCGTGCTCCCTGCCACTATCTGCTAACCTTTTCTTTTGTAGCTATGCACACTTTGTGTTGCAATAACATCAACCACCTCCATGTGAAAAAGCAGTGGGAATTCCCATGTGGACACCTGATGTTCTTTGCATCCCCATAGCAGCCATGTCTGAATCTATTTGCCTCAATTGGTAGGAGTCCTTCACATTTATACCATAATGGTAACAGTTCCCCCATCCATTCCTCTTGGGTCCGGAAAGAAATAGGACATCTGGGATAACCAATCATTTTAAACATTACATTCATTTGTGCTTCGCACTTTAGGAGTTGTGTGTTTTATTATCATTAATAGGGCCTCATTACAAGTTCTGTGGTGCAGTAAACTCTGTCACTGCACTTTTTTTAGTGGTAATGGAATTGCCGCCACTTTACTGCATCACTGAATTCTATGTTTTGGTTCGAAGTGAAGGATTCACCTCTAGCAAAATGCTGGAGGTAAATCCTCCACTTTAATGCCTCAAATTGGGTAATTTATGGTACCAGAATTTATCTTTGCGGTAAAGCCATGATAATCCCTGTCCTGTGAACTACAGAAATGGGGCTTTAAACCATGTAGCCACTACTCCTAATCTGTAGTACGTTCACGGGACAGAGAGGTGGTAGCGGTAAGTGTTTTTGGCAGTAATTTGGCAGATTTACTGATGAATCCCTTCCAAATTCATAATGAGGCCCATAATCCTTAAACGTTCACTAAACATGGCATAGTATACTGGAAGTGCCTCCTCTTTTTGTATTTTGCAGAGACTGGTACAGTGTTATCATTCTTTAGTAATTGGTTGTATTTATTTTTTGGGCTTCATTCCACTTACCTTTATTAACTCATTTGTTCACTCGGTTTAGAACATAAGCAGGGCAGCACTGCAAACTAGCACTTTTGTGTTTGGAAAAAAACAAGATTCATGATACGATATTTATAACGTGCTTAATACCCAGAGGTTTGTAAGCGCGGACCCAGGGATCGAACCTGTGTTGCTGCATGTCGTATCGTTTCCAAGGCAAGCACGTTGCCCCTGAGCTATCCTTCTGAGCCTTCATGAGATTTTACCTGAGATCCCATGTTTAGAAAGAATTATTTTCAGATGCACGGCATCTGGATATAAATTCAGGGATGACATAGGGTTTGTCTCATACCTGTTCCCCCACTTACTCTTACCCACTTTTTTGCAAATCAATGCACCGCATCACAAACAATTTTGAACTCACTTTATCTCTTTACTTACAAGCCGGTGGCGTAATGGAGGCCCCCGCAGCACCCACAGTTTGGGGACCCCGCTGCCAAATGTTCTCAGATGGGGATCCCTCCGACTTCAAAAAGAAATTGTTTATTTTTGAAGTCACTCTGCCTTCATAAAGACATTATTTCTGTTATAGTCACAGAGTAACGGAAATAATGTCTTTATGAAGGCATAGTGACTTCAAAAAGAAACTATTTATTTTTTTAAGTCCGAGGGCTCCACCCATCCCATGACATTGAAGCCCCCAGGCTGGAGGGCTCCAGGTCATGGGGTGTGGAGGATCCTTATGACTTCAAAAAGAAATAGTTTATTTTTGAAGTCACTCGGCCTGCCTAAAAAAAATATTTCCTTTATGGTTCAGTCCAGTTACAGAACAAATGTCTTTATGAAGTCAGAGTAACTTCGAAAAGAAACTATTTTTGAAGTATTCTGGATCCCCTCTTCCACGTTCCCTGGACCAACGGATTCAAAACAATAAGAAAATGTATTTTAAATGTTTGTGCGTGTATATATATATATAATGTAATATGTGTGAAAGAGTGAGAGCATGATGTATGGGTGGCTTCACATGATGTATGGGTAGCTGCCTGTGTGTGCTTGCGTGAATGCATGGTGAAAGAGTGGTAATGTAAATGCATGGTGTTTGGGTGTGCATGTGTATGAGTGTATGGTGAATGGTGCGTGTGCTTGAGTTTAATGCCTGGACTATTTATTGGTAATCTGCATTACTCCTAGCCCTATTTTTCCTCATTGCAGGACTTGTGTATGAGGCACGTTGCCTCATACACAAGTACTGGAATGAGGTAGAGGGGCATGGAGGAAATACCTGTTATCTTCCTTACTCCTAGTCAGAATCTTTCTCCTAGTCAGAATCTTCCTCGTCCCAGTACTTACCTATGAGGCAAGGTGCCTCATACATAAGCACTGGGACGAGGAAGAGGGATGTGGAGGTAATTCTGGGCAGAGGATATGATTTTGGGGGTTGGGATAGGAAGTTGGAGGGAGAGGGGATTTGTTCGGGGGTGGGGCAGGGGTTGTGTGATACATCCTAATCGTCATCTATGTCCAGGATAAGCAGGCATGATATGTGTTATTAGTGGCTTGACAGGCATTTTGGTGCAGTCATTCTAGTCATGTCTTACTTTGGCTTGATTTTTGTTTAAATGGGCATCTCTGATAAAGCAGTCCTGCTAAGTGTAATTGCCAGGCCAGACTGGCATTTGGGTGCTGCCAGTCTAGCTGCTTCTTGCTATGGTATTGTATATTTTTCTGGGTATCTGTGATAAAATATACATGATAAGTGTTGTTGCTTCGACTGGCATTTCGGTGCAAGGTTAAGGTATGTCTTAATGTGGCATGGCATGTTTTACAGTAATATGTTATTACGTGTCTAGACTGCCCTACACTGTGAAGCCAGTTGGACATGTTTTAATTGTGGCATGGCATTTTAAATAGCAAAGCATTACAATAATTAATGCATTAATGTTCCTGTGCCTTGTTGGTAACTTGGATGTATTGGATGTTTTGATTAGTGTTACCCTAAAAAATAATTGCAAACACTCTGGCTTTTTAGCTCATTTTTCTCAGATAGTGTGCTGTATAATGCATTAAAAAACATATTTGAATTGTACTCCTAGTGCAGTGTGTGACATGCCCCTACATCAGCATGCTCGTGTTAATTGTGCAAGCTTGGTAGTCTAGATAGGCCCAGAGTGTAGCGTGAGCCATGATTTTTTGCCGATCTGGGGAAGTGAGCCCTGGGTGGGAAGTGCCCTGGTGGGGGGTGGGCATCAGCAGGGGCATTGCTAGGGGGGGGCTAAGGGGGCTATAGCCCCTGATCTTTTGGTTGTAGCCCCGGATAGAATCTCAGGAGCTACAGCCTAAAGACTAGCTAGCCCCCAGCCCCAACAGTTCCGACATCAGTTTAGCCCCGGGTCTTTTTCAGACCTAGCAACTCCCCTGGGCATCAGCATGGCTTGCAGGGCGGCACTCACATTTTGTGCTAAGCCGTTTTCTCAAGCAGTCAACTTCCTTCCAAATCATATCATATGTACAGGTCAGAATCCAGGGTCTAGGATCCTTTATTGTTAGCAGGAAAAAGCTTTGAGTGTAGGGCCCTTTGGGGATGCAAAATAATCAAACCAACTCAGGAAAATGGCAAAGGTTTCTGTTTTATTAACAATTATCTAAAACAGGGAGCTACAAAAGAAATCAACTGACTTTTCCTAACGCTCTCGGCGTACTTTACAAAAAATCACAATTATGTACTAACATTGTGCCTTAAGTGACGTCACACTCAGTGGCAAATAAGAAAAACCTATGAGGGGTATATGATAGGCTGAAGGGGAACATCTAAGTATACTTTCTATAAGGGGTTGTGTTGTGATTGGATATCTACTATCAGGTGGACAATTTATGCCCACCTCTGAAGCAAGTCATCTTCAACGCTATTAAGTACTCAGTATATCATTGGCTCTCAAACTATAAGACCCTTTGTTATATGGCCCTCTATCATTGGTTGGCACGCTTGTGCCATGTCTGGAACATTTGGTTCACTTAGCAGCATGTAAGCTCAGACACAGGTGCCAGGAGGTGGACTTGGCTGTACTGACCCCACCAAATTAGCCCTTCATCTCTCATCGCCCATGCCTTCTGCTATGAAGATTGTCTTTGAACGTGGCCTTGCCGGATATTCTTGTCTCTGGGAATATAAGGGAGTGCAAGCCTGCACTATCGCTGTTCTAGAACTCCAAGCTCAACTCTATTTCCATCGTTGGCTCACGTGACAGGAGACCACGATTTAGTCCATTTTGCAGCAATTAAACGTCTTAAATGAATACAACTTGACACGCTTGGTGTTCTTTCTTTGTACCTTAAGAAGGGATGATTCAGCTTCTCACATTAACCGCCTTCAAGAATAGATAACCGGCCTCGGCTGCTTTGACTTTGACACCAGGCCAGACAGCCCTTCCAGGCTCTTCCATGATCTCAGCTAATTCTCACTTTGACACAGCTCTCGGCTCTTGTCTCCATGGGTCCGGGCTTACTAAATTCATGAAACCGATGTCCAGTTTCTATACAATGGCGGATTTGCCTGTGGTCTATTCACTACTCATAGCCAACTTCTAAGATTACTTATTCCACTTGTGTTACAGCATCTGTATAGTGATTGAACGGTTTGCATTTTCTGCAGTGCTCTTCACACGTGCAATCTTCTTTTCGCATATGAAAGGTTACTCGATTATCAACTTCGTCATCAGTTTCTATAAGGTCCATACATTTTCTTTTTCAGTCAGTCTTCTCAGGCCGTCATGCTGTTTTTTGTGATATCACCAGATCCACTTTCACCCTTTTCCATATTACTTCAGTTTCCATATTAATTCAGTTCCTCCCTGAGATTGTCATCTTTTCGGGAATACTTTTAATAGGGTTTCCTCAGTGGGTACCTTTTCTCGAATATTCACCGTGGTATGGTCACAACTGCCGGTGTCAAGCATGGCACAATCTCAGGCTTCCAACATACAGGAGGTAGTGGGGCAGGGTTTCCTGCAGAGGAATGTAACTGCTCCTCTACAGCTTTTAAAGAGCTGTTGGGCCCACTGCGTTCAGTCTGTGACAGAGCATCTCGTCAGGTGTCTTTATTTTCAAGGCTGGGAGCCCCTTCTTTCAAAACATAGTCCAATATTAGTCCTTTGTATCTGGATTCCATAAGTCAGTCAGTGCCTGTCCTTTTTACACTTCTGATCAGGACTGCCAGTAAAACAGGAACACCCAAAGTCCAGCAACATCTCAAGTCTGGCCAGTCATCTGATTCGGCAGAGCCTGTATCGCTCACCAATGTAAATCCCCAGTCACCAGGGCTCAGTACATACACCTTCAGTGCAAAGCAGCTTCAGAACTTCATATTTCTCTAACATGCTCAAAAAACAGAAATGGCAGCCCAGTCCGGTATCTCAACTCATATGCCTTACAAAGGAAGATGTATAATGAATGATCATAGTAATTGCATAGGCATTCAAGTGGATAAAGTAAACATTAAAACAAGAAGGGAAAAGGCTGACCAATATGGAACCCCATAACTAGCAGGATTCCTATAGGATTCAATTGGTGGCAATCTGACCGATGATAGCCATTTGACTCAGACTATAGAGGGTACGGCCTTGGATGCCTACTTCCTCTTTTTCACTCCCAAAGGGAGTGATGGGCAATTTTACAAATGCTGATTACTGTGCGGGAAGAATCAGCACTGGTAACATGTCATTGCTTGAGATTATCGTATGCCAAGACCAACACAATCACACATCTAATCAAGTGATCAGATGCCAGTGTGCTGACGATGAAGATAGTGAAGTGGGAGAATGGAACAACAGGCTCCCACCAATCCCCTCTCGCGCTTGGCCTAGAGGATCACGGCCTAGGCACCCGCCACGAGATGAGTTTGCCCATCTACCAGACGACCAAATACCCTGGTACAGGAACCTACGGATGTGCCCACCTACCTGCCCTACCTGCCCAGCAGCTCGCCCTACCCAGGCCGACACCTGCAACATGGATCAACTCGACTAAACCAACACATCGTTAGAGATGCCATGACGACCTAGCCAACGGTCACACCTGTACGACCATGCACACTGGACACTCCTACACCAACCTACACGAAGAATATACTCAACGCTATGACATAGGTGACGAACACATCCACGGACGTGCATCTTTATTATTTTTCACATAGGCTTTTAAGATGCAGAAACGCAAGACGCACGATGAACTTATCTAAATGGCTTGCTTACGCTTCACATAAACCCTATAACCTAAAGCGCCTGTGCACTCAACGGCACCTGATTCAAGTAGGCCGCAAGCAAGAGCTTCCATGAACATTAAAAAGAACAAGAGTCCGGTTGCTGAACCTGCAGAATGAGCTCGGCGAAAAGCAGACAGCCAAGCCACAATGTTGCAATCTCGCACGTCGCACACCAACGTCAAGGTCGCACCTGCAAATTAAACAAGGCACACAGTGGGAAAAACAATATTAATTGTGCAGAATTCGGCCTCAAACAGGGTCCCGCCTCACGTGACCAAGCCAAACCTGAAAGGATGCCAAGGCTAGGAGAACGGAGGCGCCTGGATCCCTCGTTACAAGACACAGGCAGATACAAATAAAAGACTCAATGGACATCTGCGACAGTGGGAGTAGTCGGCCTTCCAGCTTATGAATAAATCCTCGCATTGTCTACACGTACCCATAGTGAAACATTGTTGCAAATGACAGGTGCACCGCGAGCTGGGAACGGCGATGGTCCCAGACTGGGAGGCTCGCGAGCGCACCAATCAGAACATGGGGCTCTTATCACTGACGCCATTAACATTGACCAATCCTCAGGGGTCTTCATGTAACAATTCTCATGTATCTAATTGTAGGGACAACCCAGGTATACCACCTGACTGAACCTCAGCCACTAATACCCTTCTCTATATGTATGCTATACTAACCCTACCACTCAAGTAACCAATCCTGAGTGGAGATAGGTTTTTTGCTAACTTTTCGAGGTGACGCAAGTAGCGCGTCATACCAAGGTAAAAAGGGCCTGCGAGCCCCACGATTGTGTGTGTGTCAGGACGGACGCGTACGATCCTTGACCCATCCCTGCCGTTTGTATAATAAACAGCAGAACCACCTTGCTTCTTGCGTGTGCCTCATACTCATTTTTGTGATACGCGGGAGGAGTTGGGGCCTCCCTGCCCGGAGGTCCGCGGACAGCCCAGCCGACCCCGGCAGAATTTCCCCCCGACAAGTTGGAGGCACTGCTGAGATCTGTTTAAGGTCTGCTTTTATTTTTATTTTTCCGAGTGCTCCCGCTGCGAGGAGGCCCGGCGGCGCGGCCCCCTCTGCTGCTGCCCCCTTCTGAGGACTACAGGACCATCGCGGAACTGCGAGAAGACCGGACAGCGCAATCCGGATATTGGCCTTCGGGAGCCGGTTGAGAAGTATCCCGCCCGCGGTTGGCGAGTGTCCAGACGTGGTCCAGACGAGGGGAGGTGGCAAGCCGCTTGGAGGGGTGCACGCAGTCGAGCGGCCCCGCATCAGGAGAACTTGGTGAGTATGCCACACCCAACAAGCAATGTGAAATTGTGAGGGAGGGGGGAGGTGTTGCACAGGTGCGCGGCGAAGGTTTGACAATTTAGTGTTGGCTATGAAATGAATGGTAGCCGAACGAGTGCGAGAGCAGTCGGCTACGCTACGCGAAAGAGGGGGGCGGAGCACAAAAACATCACGTGTGGCCGCTCGTAGACACTGATTGGCCTAGGTCACGACTATGTGTACGGGTGTGTGTGTGTGCGGTTTCCTACGATTTGGTGATTATTGATCAATGAGTAGATGAGGATCCCTATTGATCGAGCAAGAAACTCGATAGGTAGATGACGTTTCCCTGTAGGCGGTAGCTAGTTGGTTGCCCAATACGGAAGATAATTGGCTGGTTAAGCCCTCCTGTCGAGGGGCGTATCACACGCGAGGCGACGCAGCGTGCACAGTCCGATTATATATTGTTGATTACCTTGTTCCAGGCGTGACAGGAAGACAGCTGTGGGGTTAACGGGGGTAGAGTGCAAGTGTATTAAAGACTGACTAATAGTTTGAAGAGATCGGTGATGTCACCAGTAAGGCTTTCATAGGATATCCCGAGCACAAGGCATCTCTCTTTCGGAGGGTGGTGGGGAAGAGAGTTGTGGTAAGGGAGTGGAAACGGAGATAAACGGTAACGAGTTGATCAGGGAAAAAGCGAAACGGGCAAGTATAGAAGAGGGAGGAGGAGCAAATGAAAATAGGACGATTGTATAAGAACGTCACAAGGGGTACACAGCCGTAGGGGGCTACGTGCGCCTCGGTCGCAGGGGGCCGTAAGTGTGTTCTGTAAAGGAAGACAAGAAAGAAAAGAATATACAAATGTAAATACTATATTTTAATAATTTTCCTTAGCGGACTATCGCAAGTCCCCAAACTCACGGGGCCAGGTAAAGGTAAAAGGTTGTGTATTGTAGGTGTTAGTAAAATAACAGCTACCAAATAGGGGAAGGATAGCAAGTGGAGCGCTGCTATGTCACACGGAGCAGGATCGGGAGGGTGGGGGAACACCCTCACTACCCCACTACAGCACATATGCAAAACACTGTCACCCCATCGGGAGAAATTGATCAAGTATAGCATTGAATGGACACAGGGGACGGACAACAAAATGACAACACCATGGCCGCCTAATGGTAGCTTCGATTCATATACCCAACATTCGCTATTAAACCATCTGCATAATACGTACAAGGGGAAGAAGTTGACAAACCATGTGGAGATGTTTAACTTATGGCGGATGTTCCAAGGGTCCCGACCAGGACCAAATGGAATGTTCACTGTGGGGGAAACACCGGAAGAAAAAGAGATTAAGGAGGAAGGAGAGAATGGGGAGAAGGAGAGTGAAGGCCCAAAGAACACGGGGAACGGACAAGAGGGAGGAGTAAAGAATAACAACCCAAAAGAAAATGAACTAAAAAAGGAACAGAGCGACGATATAACCCTAGCAAAGGTAGTGAAAACAGAGGGAGGGGGGTTGTACCCTTTAAGAGAACTAGGAGAAATAGGAAGAGAACAACTAAGGGCGGCTGAGGGGTACTCGAACCCGACATACAGCCCGCCACCATATGCAGTGACAGGTGTACACAAGGGAGGGGAGCGGACCAGTACGACGGGATCAGCCTATAGGAAGATGCCAGAGGGGGAGGGGAGGACTGGAGAAGAGCAAACTGAGGAAATAGGACATGACGAGTGGGTAGCTGCACAGATACTATTAAAAGTACGAGGTACATTAACAGGAGAAGAGAGGAAGGTAGTGAGGAAGATGGACGAGGATAATACCAGGGAGAGTGAAATAAGGGGAGAAGAGCTGATAAGACAAAAGGAAGAGGTTTTGGAGGAACGGCTAGCAGAGCTAAGGGATAAGCAGAATGAACTAATCAAACAGCTCGAGAGGGAGCAAAGAGAGAGAGCAAGGGAAGGGAAAGAAGGTAGGAACGAGTTGGAAAGAATAAGGGAACGAAATGAGGAGCAAAGGAGAGAAGCCGAAAGGGTAAAAGCAGCAGCAGAAAGGGTATCAAGAGCAGTACTACGAGAGAGGAAAAAGGAAGAAGAAGAGAAAGAAAAAGAAATGGCAATGTGGAAGAAGAGATTACTATCAGAAACGACCAGGAAATACGAAGAAGGGAGGGTGATAGAGAGTATATTAGAACGGGAGAGGGTGAGACGGGAAAGGAAGGAAGAGGAGGAAAGGGTATTGGGGAAGATGAGTAGTGAAGTAATGGAGGAATTAAAAAGGAAAAGGGAGGAAATTGGTAGAGAGATGGGGGAGAGAAATGAAGGGGAAAGAGAAGATAGGAGAGGAGAGATTGAAGAAAGGAGGTATGTATATAGAGATACAGAAGTAGCAACAACATCAGCACAAAGGGGAGTGGGTGGTAAAGGAGAAAGGGGAGAGACAGACCTAATAGATTTAAAAACAGTAACGATAAAGGGGAGAAAGACAGAGTGGGGGCAGTCACATACAGAGGACTTTTGTAGTGAGGAAGAAGAAGGAATGGAGAAGGAAGGAAGAAACAGTGACAGGGAAAGCCTAGATAAACTATACACCACTCGGACCAATACAGACTCACCATGGATATGTATGAGAAAGGATGAACTGGAGCAAAGTGAGGAGGAAGAGCGAGGAATAGCGAAAAGACAGATACATGAAGCCACACCCTCACCATCCTACACTAAGTCAACCACCCCACTCTCACTACGTACAACTAAACTGGCGCCTTTCACAAACGAGATGACACCTTATGTAGGTAGGCTTAGAGACCCCCCTAGACGTAGGCAGGAAGGACGAATACACACGCCCACATTAAATACAGGAGAGGATGAAAGAAGGGGAAAAGATGGAGAAGAAAGAGTTACGAGCAGGGGAACTACGGACGGAATGGACGATATAAGAGAGAGGGAAGAAGAGGAGGGGTGTGGGGACTCAATTTTATGGAACCCAAGGGAGATAACGAGACACAACTTAATGCCATTTCTGGAGAGGGGAGGGGTGAGACCACAATACGTCCCTTGGAAGCATGTAGACAAAGAAAATATAAAGTGCAGGCTCCCATCATTAAGTGGAGGTGCAGGTAAATGGATATATGAAATGGAAAAACACACCGCAGGACAGAAACTGGCAGTGGGGGATGTAAAGGGCCTTCTAATATCCATATTAGGGGATGCAGCGGATGACATTTGGAAAAGAGCGGGATTCACTGGAGTAACAATAACCAACACATCACACGATGGGGCACCATTCGCAAACTGCAGACATGCATTATGGCAGGCACTAAGGGTACAGTACCCAGACACATCAGACATAGGAGCAATTACCTCACGCAAGATGAGTGAGAACGAAGATCCTGTTGATTATATCCAGGAAATTCAAGAGAAGTGGCGCATGGAAACTAGAGAACAATGGGACAAAACACCAGCAATATTCTATCATATACTGGTACAAGGGCTCCCAGAAGGAGTTCAGAAACAACTGAAGAAAGTGGTGGGAATGGAAGCAAAAGCATGGCCAGAAATACAACTGACAATAGTACATCATTGTAGGACATGGCAAGGTAAAATGAAACAAAAGGAAGAGGACAGGAAAACGGAAGAGGCTAAACTTGTACAGAAAA
Organism: Ambystoma mexicanum; assembly: GCF_040938575.1. Taxonomy (NCBI): domain Eukaryota; kingdom Metazoa; phylum Chordata; class Amphibia; order Caudata; family Ambystomatidae; genus Ambystoma; species Ambystoma mexicanum. The sequence continues at coordinate 269,102,828 of NC_090941.1, forward strand.
AACTTACTAAATATACAATGGAAGGGGCACTAATAACTACACCTGCAACAATGACCCAAAGCCCCACACAAGTAGTGGCTGCACAAGACCCCTCCGAAATACAACCCTCCCAGACTATAACACAACAGATGCCGCCACTCCAACCATACACGACCAACTTGGGAGGAGGATACTCAATGCCAGGAGCTGGGTATTATAATTACAATAGGGGAAGAGGAGGAATAATGAAAGGGAGAGGATACAGATATAACACACAACAACAGGTGGGAGGACTTAGAAATTCCTACCCCACTGGTCAACCAGTATACCAGGACAACACAGGAAGCTTTCCATGGCAGAGTAGGGAACCACCAGTGTGTTGGATTTGTGGATTAGTAGGGCACATGTCACGCACGTGTAGAGTAAGACCAGGAACACCATCATGGAGCGAGCAGGGACAACTAAGGCCCACACAGGAACAGCAGGGGACACAGCAACAGCAGACGTTGCAACAGGGAAATGACCAGCAACAACTAGTAACACAACAACATCCACAGGCATTCTCACTGCCACAACAACAGGTAGCGACAATACAACAACCCCAAGCACAACAAACACAACTGGGTAGGGTGACAGTACTAGGACACAACCCTTACACAGGAAACGGTCAATCGTTGTACCCTCAATAGGACAGCCCACAGATGGCCTTGGTGTGTTCCATCCTGTCAGTAACCCCTAATAGTGCGGAGGAACCACGCATAGAGGTAACGATAGGTGACAAAAGGTTATCATTCCTTGTTGATACCGGGGCGACCCGGTCTTGCATAAGGGAAGGTAAGTTTAAGATGTCAGGCGAAGCCATGAACACCCAAGGATTCTCTGGGGCTAGGGGGTTGGTTCCCTTTACTGATAACGTTCCCTTATCAATAGGGGATTACGACATGTCAGTCCCACTTTTATATTCTAGGGCCTCACCAGTAAATATACTGGGGAGAGACATCATGAACAGGTTGAATATGACGATCTCCTTTACGGAAAACGGCATAATTTGCTCTACTCCAGGGATCAACATGCTCACAGCACGACAAATCATGCAAGCATACTGCGGACAGACAGCGATTAGGGCTGAGCCAGTTGATGGTGAACTATTCCAGTACGGGACAGACATGGCATTTGCCTGGATGCCAGGGATAGAAGGAAAGATCTGGAGGAGGCCAGCAGCCTATTTGTTCAGACTAGAAACTCCAGCCAATGAACCAGAAGGAAAGGTGATTTCAGTGAACATAGAGAGCATCATAGCAACAGCTGATTTCATTGCAGTGCATGCCCAAGACAGCGAAGGAAGAGCATGGAGAGCAGTAATAGCACTAGCAGAGGGATGTAGACTCACCCAGGTGTCAGACGAGGAACTCTTCTCGGAAGAAAAGGAGGAAGGTGAAATGGTGTTTATGATGAGCGTGGAGATATGGCTAAGAGTAGCGTATAAACAAGTGGCACAAAAAATTGCAATGGCACTTGAGGCACCCGCATCCACCCCAGTTCCTTTCTTTGAGGAGGATATGACAAAGGTTCCCACATCGCTATGGACTACTAGCCCCTATGACGTAGGATGTATAAAAAGTATAGGGGGTGTAAGGATAAAATTGAAAAAAGGTGCAATACTCCCCAGAGTAAAACAGTACCCACTATCAAAAGAGGCAGATGAGGGCATATATGAAACCATAACGGCCCTCATAAATAATGGCATACTGGTCCCATCAGAATCACCATGTAACACAGCTGTATACCCAGTGCGCAAGGCTAAAGGGGGGTCTTGGCGTTTCATACAGGACCTCAGGCCCTTGAACAACATAGTGGAAGCAGAGTACCCCATAGCAGCAAACCCGGCCACAATATTGTGTGGCATTCCAGCAGAAGCATCACGATTTACAGTGATCGACCTTAAAAATGCTTTTTTCTCAATACCATTGCACCCAGACTCACAAGATTTGACAAGCTTCACGTACAGAAACACAAAATGGAAACACACTAGATTGCCACATGGATACTGCGAGTCACCCTCAATATTCAACAGAGTAATACAGATGGATTTGGGTAACATTGAAGTAGAAAGCACAGTGTTGCAGTATGTAGACGACATAATAATTTGCAGCACAAACGAAAAAAGATGCAGAGAGGACTCATTAAAGATGCTGACAATATTGGCTGAAAAAGGTTACAAGGTAGACATGGAAAAGTTACAGTACTGTCAGGAACAGGTACTTTACATTGGTCAGCTCATATCCCAACATGGAAGAAAGATTGCACCACAAAGAGCACAGGCCATTTCAAAAACGCCATTGCCACAAACAGTAAGGGAACTGCAGCAGTTCCTAGGTCTGTGCAACTACTGTAGAGCATGGGTATTTGATTACAGCTCATACATAGGACCCCTGCTTGAGGGGTTAAAAGAAGCTAACAAAGGGGAGAAAAAGTTGGGGTGGACAATGGAAATGAAAGAGGCTTTTGATGAACTGAAAGATGCGATATCAACTGCTCCAGTACTGGCCACCCCAGATTATGAGCGACAATTTTTCATATTTTCACATTGCGACTCAGCAGTAATGAAAGCAGTGTTGGCTCAAAAAACAAGCATGGGCTACAAACCAGTAGCGTTTTACAGCGGCCACTTAGATCCTGTAATGTTGGGTCATTTCCCTTGCGAACAAGGTCTCGCCGCAGCTGCTTTTGCGGTAGAAAAAGCGTCAGCAATCACCATGGGGTGCCCAACCACACTATTTGTGGAACATGCACTATTTGCAATATTGAATAAACCCAAGTCCACCCTAACCACGCAGAGGGCATCAGGTTATGAGATCATTTTATCTAGAGCTGAACTATCAATTGTCAGATGTAGCACGGTCAACCCTGCAAGGTTTTTAGTAGAAGTAATTGAGGAAGGAGATTATGCACACGATTGTACGCAAACCACTGAAATGTACTCATGTGCTAGAAAAGTTGAAGAAAACGCACTAGAGGGAGGTGAGCTCCTGTTCATTGATGGGTCATCAACAATTGACCAAAAAGATGGGATAAGGAGGACTGGGGCAGCGGTGGTGAAAATGATGGAGGTACCGGTGTGTGTGGCAATGAAATGTGTGCAATTACCACAGCATTACTCTGCTCAAGCGGCAGAGCTAATTGCCCTGATCTTGGCGTTGAAGGAAAGCTTTAATAAACGAGTGACCATATATTCTGACAGCGCATATGTTACGTCCACTGTCCACTCAGGGCTGTCAAAATGGAGAAGAAAAGGGTTTAGAAGAGCTGACGGCACTCCAGTGCAACATGCTCTTTTATTGGCGGAACTAATTGAAGTAATAAACAACCCCCAGGAATTAGCCTTGGTCAAGTGTACCGCACACACCAATGGAGAAGATCATGTCTCAAGAGGGAATGCAGCGGCAGACGCACATGCGAAGTATGCTGCATACTTTGGTGAGATATGGAACCCCCCAGAGTCAGACAGAGGGAGAGGGAGGGGAATGGCTAAGGAGATGTTGATAAGAGAAGGGTACACCCATCTCCCAGCCACACAGATAATGGAGCTACAAGCGGCTGCACCAATGGCAGAAAAAGAAATATGGGTAAAAAGAGGATGCACAATGTCACCAACTGACGCACTATGGCGCCAGGGTAACACTGGAAAAATTGTAATACCACTGGCACTATTGAATACCGCCCTGAGCCAACTACACCACCCAGCCCATACAGGCAAGGAAGTAATTGCAGCACGAATTAGGGAAGACTGGTTTTGCCCCGAGTTAAATTCTCATGTGTCAAATTTTATAAGTAACTGTCTCACATGTCAACAGTTTACGGCCGGTCACACTCTGAAGGTGATAAAAGGTACTATACCCCGGCCAGAGGGACCCTTCCGACATCTCCATATTGACTATGTTGATATGATCAACGTATGTCAAGGAAACAGGTATATGATTGTAGTAGTATGCCCATTTTCGAGGTGGATCGAAGCAGGGCCATGTCCACACCCAGATGCATTCAGAGCAGCTAAATTCCTAGTGAGGGAGGTCTTCCCCAGGTGGGGGGTGTGCGAGGTACTGCGGTCAGATAATGGCCCACATTTCGCAAACGAAATGTTCCAGCACATCACGTCCTTATTGAGCATCAAGCATAAATTTGCATGTGCATACCACCCACAGGCCAACGGTATATGCGAACGCCTGAACGGCCTACTAAAAGAGGCAATTGCAAAAATACAGCAAACAACAAAAAAGAGTTGGTTGTATTGCCTTCCGCTAGCCCTATTTGAGCTAAGGAATAGACCAGGTTCCGACCACCACCTCACCCCTCACGAGGTGGTTACCGGACGTCAAATGCGCCTTCCTCTGACACCAACATCAAGAGCATTCACAGACCACGATAGTACTGCCACTGTTTTTGGTGATGAAATGTACCAATATGTGTCTTCTTTGATTACTAGTGTAGTGTTTGTGTCTCAACAGCTCGAGCGCACACGGGGCGGGTCTAACAGTGATCAACAAGAAGACGCGGATAAAGAATTGGAAAAGGAAAGACTGTGTAAAATTGCTAAAGGTGACCACGTGCTACTCCGCAATTTCAACAGGAAGTGGAACAGTCCACGCTTCACTGGCCCCCATCTGGTAGAGGAGATATCAACGAGAGCAGTAAAGCTACAGGATAAACGTGCCTGGAATCACCTACATGACGTAAAGATCTACAAACTCCAGACCCGCCCCAGCGCCACCAACAGGGCCATCGGAAGAACAACAACAGCGTCACCAACGGAGGAAGAGACTTCTGCCATTGCTGACGGCTTAAGTGTCCCCATACCCTGTCAACCCCCACCCCCAGATCCCCCAGAGACAACTATTGGACCCACCCACCCCATGGTCACACGATCAAAGAGTAAAGAGACTTCCGCCAGCTAAGCCCCAAACCCTCTGCCCATTGACCCCCTACCCACTGCAGTAACGACCGAACTGAAGGACATTGTTTTGCACATATACACATGTAAACACTTGAATGTTCTCTTTTTCTTTTCTCTCGCACATGTAGGTACTGCGTATTATTGTACTGTTAAGAAAGTAGCTAACTAACAAATTCACTGCCTAGGAGTAGATGGTACCCTCAGATGCTAACTACCCAGAAGAATTGTCACACCAATTTGTATATGAAGTAAGAAGGCCAACGTACCTGAACAAAAGGAGGGTACGTGTCTACTACACAGCATTCCTCTTGGCCATAGAATATTCAATGCCCCACCTCCACCCATACTTGCCTGCCCTAAGAGATAGATCACTTAGAGTGGCGTGGGAACAGCTCTTCGCCTGGGCACTATCTATGACTATCTGATAGGGAGGGCTTAAAAAACAACCACTAACCTTAATAACAAGCATATTGAGAATTTTCAGGCGGGCAACTTTAACATCGCAAGAATAAGCTGCCGGACTGCAGCAAGGTAAGAGCAAAATGCCGGTGAAATTAGCCTTTGTAATAAAATTGATAGGGATTTTGATGATCACCGGGTTCTTGGCTGCCTCTGTATGGCAGTACAGCTATGCTATGAATATTGTTGCTGTACCCAAACCTAATATACCCCCATCCCCAGCTGCAACAGGTGTTACGTCAGGTGGTATTAGTATAATCCCACACAAAGAAAATAGAGTTAAACGCAGCACATACTCAGATAATAAAGGTATTGACAACTACATACAAGATTCAGCACACTTCTCAAACAACATGTGGTATCAACATATGACCCACATAGGTAAGCAGACAACAGAAGACAGCTGCTACGTTTGCTCAATAATTCCATATGCCATGAGCGCTTCTCGAACATTTGTTGCTACAGAAATAGATGAAAAGACAGCACGATGCATAATATACCTGGCACTGTTCCAAACGAAAGGAAGATTTCAAGGGACAGTGGTGCAATTGGTACGGAAAACACGAGACACATATCCATATGAAAACAACTTCCTCAAGACTTATTTAAGTTACCACAAGAAAAGTTTACATACTGAAGCCTTCAGATACATGACAAGTGGTCCTGAAAAAGGAGAAACAAAGAAGGTAACACTACAGTACCTACCATGTGATTGGTATGCCACTGAAGTTCCTGGTAAAACAGGATGTTGGGCGAGGCCACTGGTGACGATAACAGGGAAGGTGTACTTGGACAACAAATGGGAGATAGGAGTGGTTGGCAGCAACATGATAACAAAAGAAACTATTTCAACTATCGATGGACACAACCACAGATGTTGGACGACTTGGATCAAGTACGTACCCATGCTCACGTGGATAGAGAAGGATGAAGACCCAATAATAATACTGCCGCTAACTGCGCCTAAGGTATGCTACCAACATAAAGGAGAGGTGGACGTAGGATATAACACCAACTGTGCAAGCGTGATGGAGCTACCTGAGGGGGGAGCAGGAACAGCAGTGATAATGGACCATTACTGGGCCTGCAGAGAAAAGGCATACCACACACTGCCCCCCCCCTGTGGAATGGTATATGCACAATAGTGCACGTTAATGTACCATCACTAGTGGTACCCCAGAAACACGTGAATATGGCCAACTTCCCCAAAATGGATGAAGGGAACGAGAGGAAGAAGAGATCTGTACAACCTCAGAAGGGGCCAGAGAACAAAACCAACAGCAATAATACTGTCCTGAATAGAAAGAAAAGACAAGGAAAACCTCTGACAGGAAATTACCTATGGGGTAGATCAGAAACAGCACTCACCTCAATTCCGCCAGAACACAGACTATTTAGCAGAGCGGCAATGTTCTTCTCCTCAATAATACATCCGGGATTACAGGCTTACGCAAATGCAAAATGGCTCCAGATAACTAGATGGGAACTAATGATGACCATCAATTCTACAGTGAATGGATTCAACGCAATAAAAGAGGAACTGCGCACAGTGAGGATGGTGGCACTTCAGAACAGATATGTACTGGACCTCCTCACAGCAATGGAAGGAGGAGTTTGCGCAAAGATAGGACAATCATGCTGTACATTCATCCCTGCCAATGATGCTGACAACGGTACACTGACAGAAGCAGTTTCACAATTGGCCCAGGTGCACTCTAAAATGATGGATGAAAGTAAAGGTGTAACAAAGGATGGAAGCTGGTTTTCAATATTATGGTCATGGATGCCATCATGGCTGTCAGATGGACTGAAGGTTATAGTTGGATGTACTATTTTGGCTGGAGCTACACTGATCATAATAAGATTTTGGAAAGCCCGGAAGGCACGCACCACAGACGAAATGATTGAAATGGCCGGTATGCACCCCTTGATGCCAGCAGATGACGTCCAACACACAGGCATGATAATACAAGAAAGAGAGAAGTTGCGCAATCAGATCACCACCAACCACCTGGACCCACCATCTGTGAAGCTCGAAAACCCAAGAAACCCAAGGAGCTACATAGGAAAATGGGTATACTGCACTCCTGGAGGAACCTGTGAATACATGTATTGGTCATTTGAGGACCATGTTAACCACTATGGACATTTGGGAGGAATAACTAAAATATGGAGAGTGAGAGGAGATAAAGAAAAGGATATGTTTGTGGTCGACAAGTCGACCAGAGGGGGGACTGAAGTGGGAGAATGGAACAACAGGCTCCCACCAATCCCCTCTCGCGCATGGCCTAGAGGATCACGGCCTAGGCACCCGCCACGAGATGAGTTTGCCCATCTACCAGATGACCAAATACCCTGGTACAGGAACCTACGGATGTGCCCACCTACCTGCCCTACCTGCCCAGCAGCTCGCCCTACCCAGGCCGACACCTGCAACATGGATCAACTCGACTAAACCAACACATCGTTAGAGATGCCATGACGACCTAGCCAACGGTCACACCTGTACGACCATGCACACTGGACACTCCTACACCAACCTACACGAAGAATATACTCAACGCTATGACATAGGTGACGAACACATCCACGGACGTGCATCTTTATTATTTTTCACATAGGCTTTTAAGATGCAGAAACGCAAGACGCACGATGAACTTATCTAAATGGCTTGCTTACGCTTCACATAAACCCTATAACCTAAAGCGCCTGTGCACTCAACGGCTCCATTTATGCACCTGATTCAAGTAGGCCGCAAGCAAAAGCTTCCATGAACATTAAAAAGAACAAGAGTCCGGTTGCTGATCCTGCAGAATGAGCTCGGCGAAAAGCAGACAGCCAAGCCACAATGTTGCAATCTCGCACGTCGCACACCAACGTCAAGGTCGCACCTGCAAATTAAACAAGGCACACAGTGGGAAAAACAATATTAATTGTGCAGAATTTGGCCTCAAACACGGTCCCGCCTCACGTGACCAAGCCAAACCTGAAAGGATGCCAAGGCTAGGAGAACGGAGGCGCCTGGATCCCTCGTTACAAGACACAGGCAGATACAAATAAAAGACTCAATGGACATCTGCAACAGTGGGAGTAGTCGGCCTTCCAGTTTATGAATAAATCCTCGCATTGTCTACACGTACCCATAGTGAAACATTGTTGCAAATGACAGGTGCACCGCGAGCTGGGAACGGCGATGGTCCCAGACTGGGAGGCTCGCGAGCGCACCAATCAGAACATGGGGCTCTTATCACTGACGCCATTAACATTGACCAATCCTCAGGGGTCTTCATGTAACAATTCTCATGTATCTAATTGTAGGGAAAACCCAGGTATACCACCTGACTGACCCTCAGCCACTAATACCCTTCTCTATATGTATGCTATACTAACCCTACCACTCAAGTAACCAATCCTGAGTGGAGATAGGTTTTTTGCTAACTTTTCGAGGTGACGCAAGTAGCGCGTCATACCAAGGTAAAAAGGGCCTGCGAGCCCCACGATTGTGTGTGTGTCAGGACGGACGCGTACGATCCTTGACCCATCCCTGCCGTTTGTATAATAAACAGCAGAACCACCTTGCTTCTTGCGTGTGCCTCATACTCATTTTTGTGATACGCGGGAGGAGTTGGGGCCTCCCTGCCCGGAGGTCCGCGGACGGCCCAGCCGACCCCGGCAGAATTTCCCCCCGACAATAGCTTTTAAGTTACACAAAGCTCTGAAAACGTTTCACAAAGATGTTGTATACACTTTTTGGTGAGAAGTGCATCAGAACAATATGACAGTCATTTCTTTCATTTGAAATCTATATTTAAAATAGAATCTGGAGCCCAAGGCTTGACATTAGATAATTGTGTTACATGTTTGTATATACAATACTTTCAGCAGTGCTTCAAAGGCAATAGCTAGTGTTCTGTTTACCTCATATGTAAAAGCTACTTCCATTCGCACAGGATATGGTATAGGATGTGTAGGTGGATGTCAACAAGGTGTGACTGAGAGGCTGTCAAGAAAGTTGCCCTAAAATGAAGGGGTAGCTGTTGTACTGGATGTGTGAGAGGCCATCACTAATTTACATATGAAGGATGTGATGAGGGTATCAATAGCTGTCCTTAAACTATATTCGCACCCGGGGAAGGGCCATTAGCCAAACAGGAGGCTGGAACAGCAGGTGAATATATATATCTCTGCCCACTGTTCCAGGCAACCCGAGGCCATTCCAAGGGTGGCGCCATTCTTTTTATGTGGGGAGGCAGTAGAGATCCTCTCCCTGTTGCCACCCATCCCACCAAACCCCCCAAAACAAACAAAACCTCTCCCACCCCCTCCCTCCATACTTACCTACAGGACAAGAGCTTTAAGCTCCGGTCAGCTGCACCTCCCGCTCTAGTCACCACCATAAAAATGGAAAAGGGACTCAGTCCCTTTTCCCCATGGCAGCAGCTATATTTTTGTCATTTTTTATTTGTTTTGCTGCTCAAGCAGCACAAATCTTTGCTGGAGCCTACCAAAGCTTGGGCTGGCGGGCCATTACCAGCCATGTCCACTCCCATGCCAGGGTGTGAAAGCCATAATATAGACTTCATATTTACAGTGTTTGTGTGTTTGAAGCCATACTACAGCTCGGGGACAGCCCCTATACAGTTAAAACACAGCTAAAATTTGTGATTTTCAATCCTTCCCCACAGCTAAGCCTTCAACATGGGAAATGCTGCCCAAATCCCTCAGAACCTCTTCAGACCACTGTACCTGAACACTGTCTTCTCTATAATACATGCATTCCATACATCTCTTCTCCAATCCTCCAGTGAGGGGTGTGCCTTAGACTGCCATAAATGTACTGTCAGTTTGCAAGCTAACATAGCCAACTTCCTGAACCACACTCTCTCTCTCCATATACTTGGCAATCCAGGTGATCTCTGTCCCCAAGATTAACACATTAGCAGCCCTACAGGTGTCTTGTCTGCCCAGTATCTGCCTAATGTCTTAGATAATGTCATGCCAGAAGGTCCCAGCACTCTTGCATCCCCATAGTATGTGTGGCAGGGTTTCTGTGGCATGGCTACATGCCAATCAGAGGTCTATGTTGGCCAGACCCTTACTAGCAATTTCTTCTGTCCCCAGTAGGCCCAGAGAAGAATCTTGCACTGACTTGCTCTAATAGGAAGGTCTATTGAGAAATCCTTTGTATTGAGGCACCAGGACAGCAATTTCTCTTGAGTCCCTTCCCTTCTCATCTATGGTCCTGCAACTGTACCCGGGGGATTGTACCACGCACCTTAAAGGGAGACAGGTGTAGGCAGCCACAAAATATACTTATCATATACCATTACTGAATACTTGACCCACCTCTTACCTTTCTCCAACCCTGCTTCCAGGGTCCAAGATCAGCCAAGTGAGCCCTGCAATGACGTGGGGATGGGAGGAAAAGGCAAATCTTAGGGCAGGATTTTCTTCAACTACCCCTTTGGATAAAGCACACCAGGCTAAAGTAACTGGCACACAAAAGTAAAGGCAGACAACGGAATGCTTGCGTATGGTTGTTTTAGTTGGTGTATGCTCATATATGCTTTTCTGTTCCGTTACACCAGCAGGGTTTTTAGAGAGTTTTGTAAAAAGAAAATGAAATCACAAGACACTATATACAGATAACCTAAACCTAAGCAGATGTGTATCTAAACCTTACAAAAATATAAAAAGACCCCCTTTAATTTTTTTTTTTTTAAAAGACCTTAAAAAATACATACAAAGTCCACACAGTGCACTGTACAAAAACTATATGTAAACTTTATGTAAAAACGCCTTACTTCAGAGGCAGTCTGGACAGGACTCTCTCAAGGTCATTGCTGCTGCTCTTTCTCAATGTTTTTAGAGATGGACGGTGGGCTCCCTGGCAGGCAAGCAGTTCTTAATGGTGGCAGCAGCAGCTGTGTGTGGGGTCGCCAAAACTGATTTATTTGGCTGGGCTGCAAATGCTAGATACAGCCCAGCAAATTTCAGCAATTTGGAGGAGTCATTTCTTTTATGTGGGCTGGGTAGCGTATGTCAGGAATAGCCCAGCATTGACTGCAGCAATGAGAGACCCACAGTCTTCTCAACCTGGGCCACATCAGCCAGGTGTGGCCTCGGGTGTCCTAATAGGCCACTTGGAAGATGGTAGCCCCTGTAATAATGCACGGCTCAGGAGGGCTGTAAGGTTGGGTGCTCCCTGCTGCGGGGAGCTCCGGTGATTAGAGTGCCCAGGGCTGTAGCAGTGTGAACAGTGTCGCCGGGGAGGCCGCTGTGCTTTTGGGCACTCCCCTGTTTATCAGGGGAGTGCCAGCATGAGGTCCCGGGCAGTGGCAGTGAGACAGCACCGAGCGAAGTGCCTGTCAACCCTCTTGGGAGAGGGTTCAAACCATTATGCCAATGGTGCTCTGCTCATGCCGGTAACTTAGCATTTTTTCCTATTAGAGTATAGGATCCCTTGTGTTGTTACACATGAGGGTCCTTTATTCTAATCTGTTTTATTGCATGTATTACTGCACTGCTCTCACACTGGGAATCTGATATTGTATTCATTTTTTTTGTTACCCCTGCAAGGGGGGTACACAACCATGCCTCAAGCATGCTAGTATCAGTGCCCCCATGTGCCATTAGCATTCTGTAGATTATGAAGGTGCATGTTTCTTATAACGTCCAAAGCACCAAGAGCACTCCACAGCTTGTGATATTCACAAGTTGTGGATTCAGCCAAGCCATATCTTCCTCATTTTAATTAATTCCCTAAAGGACGACCAACAACCATTCCACAAAGAGGTCCCAAATGTTCCTTAGCCCATACAGATACAAGTGTGTCTAGAAGATGTGTTTCCATCTAGGGGGACCACCAAATTGTACTATATTGATGGCCCTTCGAAGTGTACATATTTTCACCCAGCGGGACGTCAGGAGTACAGTAAGTGGGTCTCAACGCTGCTTCCTGCCATTTGCTTTCCACACCAAGTAGGGCATATTCATTTTCACCTGAACAGTATCTGTCCTTTCTGTATGGCTCCTCACCTGCTAGCCACCCACCCAGATGTTGGGCAGAAAATGGAAAGTGATATTTTGTCAAAATATGGTAGGTCAAAGCCACAATGAACCATTTGGGATATTCTTCTGAAAAATCTTGGCAGGCCTAATTTCCAAGATGAGCTTCTGTATCAGCGTGTTGATTGCCTTCCCAGGGAATGGCAGGTGTTGCATTGACAGCATATACTTTGATTTTAGGGGCCAACACTATCTTCATCGAGTTGATCCATCCGCATAACGATTGCCTGTTCATGGACCAATGATACACCTCCATCATTAGTGTATCTAGCAACATATCCATGAGGAGATTATGTCTCTCTATCACAGCTGCCTATAGACAGAGACCTAAGAATGTTTGTCTTTTAGGGAACCAGGCGAAGTTAAATCCATCAAAATCTCCTCTGTGGCACGTCATAGGGAGTTGGAGGGTTTTCGCATTTTGATTGAGTTAATATTGTCTCTGGAAATTACACCAAAGCATCCCACTACCTCCATAATTACCTTTAAGGAGGTGGACACATTTTGTTTAACTGCAAGTGGCACTAGTTCTATGATGGAGAGGTGGGGTGGTTTTTGCTTGGCAAGAAGTTGGCAAAGGACATGCTTGTGTATGCCAGCAGTACATATAGAGGGCCATGCTCTGGGAACCAAGCATTACCTAAGCACCTAAACCAGCCCAAACATGTATTTTTTTTAAAAATAATTTAATGAGGAACACTTAATTGTGAATGGTTTGCAATCCTGGCTTTTAGAAATGTACAGTGAGATGCTCTGCTCCATTAATTACTAAAAAGATTTCCTTCGAGAAAAGGCTGTGATCATGTCTGGTTTTCCAGGCCTATTCGTAAGCATTAGTGGATGGCTTCACATTGTCAATGGATTACCTTGCCGAAGCAAATTAAAAAGTGCAAATACTCTTGTTATAAAGAGTGGGTGCAGAGATGTTAACATTCTTACTTTATGATTATGTTAAGCTGCTATAAGAGGACAGTAGAATGTGAGTACATCTCGTTTTCTTTCATTGCACCCCATTAACATGACTGAACTCTTTCTTTCATCGTGCAACTTTCCTATTTTCTCTGCTGAAAAGCCATGTGGACTTCCCAAGTATATCTCATGTGAGGTTTCCCAGGTAGAGGAATCCCAGATTTAGTCATACTATGCTCATGCTAACCAGTCCTGGTCACTCTTTACCCAAAATAAAGGAGATGCCCTGAGCATTTTAGATCTACTTCTGCTACCTTATGTCCGATTCAAAAAGTGTAAAAGGATCGCAAACACAGAGCTGCCTGCAGGATCTCTGAGATCTCCCAGAGCAGGATCTCTGAGTTGGCCAGGAGCATGATATCTGAGTTGCCCAGGAGCAGGATCTCTGAGGTGCCCAGGAGCAGGATCTCTGAGGTGCTCAGGAGCAGGATCTCTGAGGTGCTCAGGAGCAGGATCTCTGGTGTGGATCTTTGAGGTGCCCAGGAGCAGGATCTCTTAGGTGCCCTGGAGCAGGATCTCTGAGATGCCCAGGAGCAGGATCTTTGAGGTGCTCAGGAGCAGGATCTCTGATGTGGATCTTTGAAGTGCCCTGGAGCAGGGTCTCTGAGATGCCCAGGAGCAGGATCTCTGAGGTGCCCAGAAGCAGGATCTCTGAGGTGCCCAGAAGCAGGATCTCTGAGGTGCTCAGGAACAGGATCTCTGAGGTGCCCAAGAGCAGGATCTCTGAGATGTCCAGGAGCTGGATCTCTGGGATGCCTGAAAGTGTGCATGTGAGCATCTCAAAGATGCTCCACGCTGCTGCAGATTTGCTCCAGTTTCAGGGTTTGTGATAAAGGTTGAAGGCAGCAGGCTCAAATCGGAAATTTTTCTTATTTTATTGTATTTATTGGGCATTTCACAATGCACCTATACACAATGTGTTTCAAGTCGTAAAAGAGGGTGCACGGCCTGATTTTCTCCAGTGCATATATTTGTGTTTCGGCCCCGTATTGTCCTTCTCACTCAGTTTTCCTCATTAACACGGTTTATCTGTATTTCTAGCATTCAGTTGTTCCTTATTTTGACTGCCTATTTCCTGCTAATTATACATGGGCCTGCTGAGCATAATTATGCTGAGACATGTCACCTTATTAAAATGATTGAAAATGCTATTGCACCACATTTAAAATTAAAAGAGCTCAAGAGGTCACCCGTTTCCTCCCTCGCATGTTGAAGTTCGTGTGTGATCCCCCAACCCCAAGGACACCCTAGAGGTTGTCACATTACCAGGAACGTGAAACTTTATTTTCTACGCGCGGCAAACTTATTGTCTGAGAATACTCTGTGATTTTCACGCATTCACTCATGAATAAGGACCTGCAATTTGAAATTCAAATATCTTGGCACGGCATGAAATGATTTACGCTTACAGTGATCATTTCTGAGTGAGGAAAATGATTTATTGCCGTGCCTGGAATTATGTCAAAGAATATGTTTTGCATATGTAATAAGAAATAATTCATTTGAGATTGTTGGGTGTTTTAAATAGGAAATATGCGCGTGCTGCTGTTGCGTGCTATTGCCCAGGGATAGTTCTGATTTTCTTTTTCTGAAGCGAGAGCACTTTAAATGTAATTTCACGGTCCCAGGGCAGTACAGGCAGGTCTCGCAGCAAACCAGTGCAGTCAGGACGCTGGCCCGACAGAAGGTTGCAGGGAATGCGAGCTGCTGAGCTCCTCTGCTCCAATCCACTGAAGTCAGCTTGAATCAGCAAAATAGCTGTGCCCAGGCAACAGGGTGGCCTGATAGAGCCAAAAAGAGGACAAAAGCCTGCCTTTGCATTGTCAGTTTCACCTCTCAAAGTAAGCACAATGCATAAACCAAATCCCTGCGCAATAACATGAAAGCAAAGGAATGGATCCCTTTCGAAGTTGCTGATATGTTGCCCCATTCACAGGACAAGTATGGCTTGTTTAGCTGAGAAGGAGATTAATTTGCATAAAAACATTGCTGCATTCAAGCAAATCAGCCAATGTGGGGGCCATGTACAATAATACTTACAAGGACTACCCTACGATGAATCAGGGTGTTTGTTGGCAGTGCAAAGTCACTTTGCACCTCGCGAAACTTCCATGAATTGGGCCCTAAATATGTTTGTCAATTGTCCTAAAACAGGACTTGCTTTAATCCATCTCTATGTTCGGTCACTGTGTACACCTAATGATGCCATGTTATGCTTATATGACTTAAATACATTTCCTATATTTATCGTAGAGTTTACATCACATATATTCTCAGGGGGACTTGTAGCCTTCCAAAACAATTCATATGGTTAATTTCAATGAGACCATATTCCTGGTAAAACCACAACATTGTTTAGATTCCTTTATTTTACATGTGGACTCTGAGCAGGGATGTCTTATGGCATGGGCAACATAAGTACTTCTCCCAAATTGGCAGCCATAGGTTTAGAGAATATGTGCAGTCTGCTGCCTGACACCAGCGCCCTTGAACAGCTACAGATGTTCAGCAATTGTCGATTAAGTGGTTTGACCACACACAATTTAGGTTTTGACTAATGGTGGAGTCAAAACAATTGATGTGGATTGTGGTTGATGACAAATGCATATCAGCCATAGCAATGAGTCATTACACTAACCTTTTGTATGTTTCTGGCATTGTGATTTTCTGAAAGGTGGAACTCAGTCCTTCCCCTCCCCTCTGAAGCACTCCTTTGTACATCCTCTTCTCAAGAAACCCACAGCTGACCCTTCTTCCATTACTCCCTTTCTTGACAAACTCCTGGAAAAGTTGGCCATCTCTCAGCTTAACCTTCATTCCAATTCTGTTGGCTGTCTCCATGACCACCAGTCTGGCTTCAGAGCTGCCAGAAGCACGGAAACTGCTCTCCTGAACATCCGTGAAGATCTGCTCTCCAACCTTGACTCTAACATTCCCTGTGTCCTCATCCTCCTCGATCTCTCTTCTGCCTTCGACACGGTCAACCATACCATCCTGCTCAATCGTCTCCGTGAAAACCTGGGTATCACTGATCTGGCTGACCTCTTTCCTCTCAGATCGACCCTCCCAGGGCCAACTTGGGTCCTTCCTTTCATCTATCTTCCTCTCTACCTGTGGTGTTCCCCAGGGGTCTAACCTCTCGCCCTGGCTTTTCAACCAATACCTGGCAACTCTCGCCCACTGCATTGCCACTTTCTGCTCAAATTTTCAGTGCTACGCTGATGACACTCAACTCATTTTCAGGCTGCCCTCTGCCACCTCCTCTCCCTCTTTCATCTCTAATTGCCTAACTGCCATTCAAGATTGGTGTTCCGCCAATGATCTTTGTCTGAATGCCAGCAAGACGGAGATCCACCTCATCGGGACACCTTCACCATCCTTTCCCCTCACTCCCTGGCCGGCCTCCCTTGGCCCTCCTCTTACCCCCACATGCGAGGCTAAGAACCTCGGGGTCATCTTTGACTCCAATCTTTCCTTCTCTGCCGACATCTCTGAGGTCTCTAAAAAGTCAAATTTCCGACTGCACCTCCTCAGAGGTACTCTGCCTTTCCTCTCCTTCCCCCAGAAGCTCATGGTATGCCAAGCTCTGGTTCTCTCTAGCTTGGACTATTGTAACAGCCTCTTTCTAAATCTACCTGCCTCTACTCTCCGCCCTCTGAAACTAATCCAGAACAGGACTGCAAGACTTGTCCTTGGCCTCAAGCCCTGGGATCGTATGTCTCCAGCTCTGAAATCTCTCCACTGGCTCCCAGTGGATGCAAGGATTAAATTCAAAACCCTCTGCATTGTCCACAAGGCTTTCTGGGGCCTGGGTCCAAAATACCTTCAGCTATCCCTCCGCAAATACCTCCCCTCTCGAGCTCTTCGCTCCTCTACCTCCAACTCCCTCAGGGTCAGTCGTTTTTCAAAGAAACGAGCTGGGGCCTCCCTCTGGAATAGCCTCCCTGCCACTCTAAAACTTGAGGAGAACCATCTCCGGTTCCGGAAGCACCTCAAGACTTTCCTCTTTTCTTCTGCCTTCGCTCCCCCTCTCCCCTGCCGATCTGTTCTCTCTTGGCCCAGGTACCGGCTAACCTGCCACCCTCCCGCACTGACTCCGGGCCACCCCTTGCACTGGGGTCTGTATCTGTACCCATACAGCCCCCCCTTTTTCTTCCTGCGTTTATCAGACCTACCCTGTCTGCTGCCTTAAATCTAGCACTTGCAAATTGCTGGCTGCATTACCATAGTTTGTTGCCTTTATTATTTATTGATTGTTATTTACCTGTTTCTCCTCTGCTTCGCACTTTTCACTTCTCCCTCCTTCCATGCAATTTTCCCCTCCCCCTCTCCCATGCACTTGCGCGTTCTCAATGTCACTGGGCCTAGTAAGATCGCTGTTTTGTTCTCCCCTGCTCCCCTCCCTTGCCTTGTCGCGCTCTGAAACATTTGTGTACGAGCGCAATAAAAATAAAATATCTATCAATCTTTGTGTCTTAGTTGCATATGGTTTCTTGTCCGGCAACTTTGATGGAAAAAGTGTCAGATATCCGAAGTTTGACAGCACAGTGTCTGTTTCAGTCTATTTTTTTTTAACTGTGTGCCTGTTTTGGCGTAAGTACTGTAATGATTTTGTTTCATGTGTAATAACCTTGTTGCTGTCCTTTAGTCATTGATTTAAGTTTACTGCTTTTTGGGAGTGTAGCTGAATGTTATCTGTGATTGGTTTGCTGATGCAGCCTTGAACGTTAAGTGGGCCATTATCTTGTAATGTTATCAGGTAACAAAGTGCAAGGTGTAATGCATGTTGATGTTGGAAGAATTGAATTAGTAAGCCTTTTACAGTATTTGTGAGTGGAGAGCACTGAACCAATGCAATTCTGGATTATAAAGTCCTCCGTTGATATGATGACTATAACAGGCTTTGGATAGCATTATCTTTACCTTGCATATGGTGACTTTCCAGGGATTTGGAAGCATTAGTTTAGGCGTGTGAGGTGAAGTTTAGGTGTGTCAGGTTGTTCTAAGCAAATAATCGCAGCACCAGCACATATGAATGTATTCCTTGGCTTGTGGGAAAATAGCAGACATGTGATGTCAATAATGAGTCATCCGGGGCTACATTGGACAAATCACATGAAAAACCTACTGACTTTTGTAAGACTGACTTTATAGGTTTGTGTGAATTCAGATGCATTTTCTGTGTCAATTCCATTTCCAGCTGTTATTATGTTAATGTTAAAGGACATTTGTACCATGCACTATCACCACCGGAGTGGTCCCCTGGCGCTCTGGCGGCTCTGAAAAGGGGAAAGGGACAGTGAGTTAGTGGGAGGAAGCTGGAAAGGTGCAAGAGAGCAGTGATGTGCTGTTGGCAGTCTCAGCCGGGTGGGTCCATTGGCTGGGCCTTGGGTGTTTGCGGCCAGTAGTCATTGTGTACTGTTGTGTGAGTCTATGAGCGTTTTTTGTTTTGTTGTTGCAATGTAGTGAAGTTTGTGCCATTTGTGGTGCTGTAGGGTTGTGGTTGTGTTTGGTTTGGAGTTTGAGAGGTGTATGCAGAGGGGGAAATTGTTAGTGGATTGGTTAATTGGCATTTCTGTCTCGAACTGAGGCACTGGGTTTGGGTAATCTCTCCAAAAGGGGTCAAAGGTGGACATCAAAAGATACACACCTAGAGTGAAACTGCTAACGTTTGAGCATTCCAAAAGTCATCCTTTCAAAATGTATTTAGGAATAAAAGTCAACAGGTAAAGTAATTGGCAAAATCGTCACAGAAACAGAAAGGGAAGTTGCACAGTGAGCCCAAGGAGCCTTGGATTTAGAAATCTTGACTGCTGGCGTTGGGGGCAATAATAGGGTGAGGAATGTTGATGCCATGAGGGGAGAGGACATTGACGGAATGGTAGGGAATAGACCATGGGTGAAGTGGAAAGCCTTTTGTGTAAATTATGCTGGAGACAAGGTTCAAGAAACATGTCACACTGGCAGCAGAGTGGGACAGGGCAGAACAGGGAAGGGCACATCGGGAAATCAGGGAAGAATTGGCCCAAGGAAGACAGATCACACATTGATAATGCTGATGTCCCTTCTCTTTCCGTATACAGGGGTAGATTGTCTGTGTTGCAAGATGTTAGGAACTGAATGCCTGCCCGACAATCACCCCTACTGCTCCTGTGCATTATGGGAGTTGGATATGGGTGCCTAAACATGAGTCACATTTCCTGCCTGAGTATTGAGGAGGAGAGGCTGTCATCTGAAGAAGAATGGCGGGTTCTAAAACTCAAGGAATTGCAGTGTTATCCTTCACAGAGTACTGGGTCAGTTCAGGATGTAGCAGGTTGCATGACAATATCAGTGGGCAGGATACAGGTAAATTATTGCACAGGGGGCATCTTTGAATGGGACATTTAGGCATGCAGGTACCACTTACAGGGCTAGCCAGGGGCCTTAACAGTGCTCCTGCTATTCCCTGTGATTATGTAAAGAGACATATTTGCAGATGTGAGACTCTGCAGAACAGTGTGAATTGGCTGTGCATACTCTACTGTCATCTCATGCCACAGGCTATGGTTGTTTTCCTTATTTCCCCAGCCACCCTAGGAAATTACTGTGTTGATGGCTGGCTGTGCATGGCTCTGCACATTTGATAGCAAGTTATGGAACAGTCTGCCACTCTCACCTCACCTTCTTGAATACCATGTTGTATTCAGGAGAACACTGAAAACCTGTTTTTGTTTCCTAGCTAATCGCAAAAGTGTATCCTCTGAATAAGTTAGACTTGTAAAATGCCCAATGCAAAAGTTCTGCAACATGATTTCCATCCTGGGGGTGAGGTGTCTGCATGTTATAAATGTGTCCACATCTACATCTTGATCTAGAGGTATTTCCAGCATTAGCCACCCGTGCTAGCGGTTTATCTGCAGGTATGCATCTGTGGCCATAATGTATACACGAGGCAGACTTTCAGTAGGCATAGAAAGCAACATTTTTGCTAAAATACTTGCTAATAGAATTGAATCTTCCCTCCCAAATTTGATTAAAGCAGATCAAACAGGTTATGTAAAAGGACTTAACATATCCTCAAATACTAGACTCCTACTGAATGCCATTAGTCTAGTAGCCAAGGACAAAATAAACCAGACAAGGATATGCTGCCATCGCTTTGGACGCGCAAAAAGCTTTCGACCGTGTAGATTGGAATTTCATGTTCCAATCCCTACGCTGGCACGGATTTGGTGAGAAATTTATCTCACTGGTAAAACTTCTATATTCATCCCCAAATCCGCTATATATTTAAATGGACAAACCTCTTCATTCTTCACCTTACTCAGAGGCGCACGGCAAGGTTGGCCCTTCTCACTTTTATTATATATTCTCTCACTTGAACCGTTGCTGGAATCAATAAGATTAAACAAAAATATCCCAGGGATTCAAGTAGGCACCTCAATAACCAAAATTGCTGCTTATGCCGACGATATTATTATCCTAATCAAAAACCCTAAATTCCATATACCTAACCTCTTAGACACTCTATCTCAGTTTGGTCATGCATCAGGATATAAATTTAACAGACAAAAATCAGAAATTATGCCATTAAATCCCTATTGCCTCAAGCATGACATTGAATCTTTTGGCCTCAAATGGTGTAGTGGATCCATCAAATATTTAGAACTTCGTTTTGCCCCTACAATTCAAGAAACCATCAAGCTCAATACTAAAACACTACTGGACACCCTGAAAGACCTTACATCCAAGTGGTCCCCTCTTTACCTCTCCTGGTGGGGGCGGTTGGATACTATTAAAATGATGCTATCCCCTATTGTACTTTACTATCTTCAGCTTCTTTCCATTCCACTATCCCTTTCCTTTTTCAAATCTATATATTCCATACTACTAAATTTTCTTTGGGGAATAGGAAAAAGCAGAAGAATTGCGCTAACTAAACTCAAAGCACCTTATGAAATGGGTGGTGTTAAATTCCCTGACTTTAAGCTATATCACTCTGAATTTCTCATAAAACAATCTCGCCAATGGTTCACAGACCCTGAATCTGCCGATATCCCTATATGGTGTACAATAGAGAAACATATAGTTCATCCACACGATATAACTGACCATATATACATATTTAAGTATTCTTCTAAGAACATTTCAGAACCTATTAAAGCATCCGTTTCAGCTCTACAATCCTTTCTCTTCCCCATACCAAAATCCCCAATAAATACCTATCCCCTTTACTATGGCATAATAAGAATATTGTCATTAATAAAAAGATCCTCAATCGTAAAGCATGGATTGGAAAGGGAATTAGATTCATCCAACACATTATAGATGGTCCTTCTATCCTCTCCTTCCAACAATTCTCTACCTTATTCACCATACCCAAGACTGACTTTCAGTTTTACAATAAGTTAATCAACTCCTGCCTTGATGCACTAAATCATTTCTCCTATGAGATTCTTTCTCCAGACGCCTTTAAACTACTACAGCTAACCATGACAGGTGAGGTCAGAGCCTCAAAAATATATAATATGCTAACCTCAACATTTAATATTTGTCCTATTCGTCTGAAATGGGAACTTGACTTAGGATATAAGTTTGAGGACCACATATGGCTCTGCCTGTTTTCTAAAATCAAACAAGTATCGGTCTCAGCTAACATTACACAACACTACTATTTCTTTATACATAGAGCATTCATTACTCCGGCTAAATTAGCGAAGACTAACCCGAACTACGACGCTAAATGTTGGTCGTGTGGCCTGTCTCCTGCCACTTATATGCATATGTTCTTTGAATGTTCATATATTGTCAAATTTTGGTACGATATTTGGAAATGTATTCAGCGCATCTTCTCTGTAGATGTTCCGTTTTCTCCTTTAAGCATATTCTTAGGAAGCGTAGCCATTACAACATATATTCCACCGGACTCTGCTAGATTATACGACCTACTCATATGCATAGCATTAAAATGTATTACAGCAAACTGGAAAGTCTTTCAATCGCTCTCTACCAGAGCATGGTGGAATGCTTTATGTCAAACTCACAAATTGGAAATGTGCATGGCTAAAAATCTTAATACAATCCCTAAATACAACACTAAATGGTACTATTTCACATGTTATCTCAACTGTTTCAATGCAACTGCTCATGGCTCCTGAATATACATTCCTATGCTTACTTTACTAATCGAATGATTATATTTATATAAAAATGCTTGTTTTTAATTATCACTGTAATAGAAGAATCAGTTTTATGCAATAATCTGTTATACCCATCTTCCCCCCCTCCACCTCGCTCCCTTCTGTTTCTGGTATGTTAGCTGTCTGTTTCCCTGTTTTGTCTCCCCATCTCTCTACTCCTATCTCCATATCAGTTACTCATTACATATATGTATTATATTAATCCAGGTTTAATCAGCACTATCTACAATTTCTACTCCATTATTGTTCAATTTAAGGCATCAAATTTTATATATCTTCAATACGGTTATACCCTTCCTTGTTAAAAATGGTTATCTCTGTTCATTCTTTATGTTTACCAGACCTACTCAAAGTCTGTAATGTGCTAACACATGTAATAATATCTGTATCTTGAATAATAAAAAAATATTAAAATAAAAAAAGACTTTCAGTAGGTCCCCATTCTCCAGCAGAGAGACTTGGTGCAGACACATGTACAATTGTGTTGCCATTGCAATGGCTCTCTCAATGGTGGTGCATCTTATATGGGTGTAGATCCTGTTGTGGTGCTTCATCTTTCTGGTGGTGGTGTAGATGTGTGTGTGTATGTGTATGTAGGGTGGCACCCGTGGCCGTGGAAGCTGTTTGGGTATCAGCCGAAGGAAGTGGTTTACACAGTGTGTCTGTTCGCTGCCTTACCTCACAGGCCACAGTTTTTGTATAATCTTTCCAAATCCGTAGGGACACCGGACTGACCTTGAAACGGCCTGTATCATGTCATTATCATGGGTATAGTTTTGAATAGACAGTAAACGGCAGGTGTGCCCTACACACTAGCTTTATTTGGAGACTGGTTTATCCACTCTGCTAGTAGCAAGTGACAGCCACAGTAACAGGGTTTTGATGTCCTTGTGTGTATGCCAATCCAACCAATGACCACAGAGATTTTGGCTAAGTCATAGAAGGCCTCCGTGTTGGCCCAGATATCCTCTAGGATACGTGGAAAACAAATGTATCCAACCACTCATAGCTTTAGTGCTTCTGTCACTTTTCATAGTGTTTTGCTAACGGAAATATGTGATGTTCATAGTCTGACACTTTTGACCTATTATAGTGAGTGTGTTGCATAATATCGCATGGCAGTGATCAGCTTCAGCCTTTTGACGCCCTGGCAGTGAGACGGTTTGAGGGTGAGGATGACTTTCTCAACCTCGAGGATTGAGACTTTAGAGAAGCTAAAGCGGAGTGTAGGTTTATGAAGAGGAGTGCTAGGTTGTGGAATCGTATTGGGAAGGTTGGCTTTTTTGTTGGCAATCTTATCCTGGAGGGATGCTACTTTGTTAGATAGGGCTTTTTGTATATTGGCACACCAATTTCTGTCCTTTACGCAGTTGTCTGGCACAGGGATCAGTGTTTCGAGTTACTTTAGGATTACAAAGTATTCCTTTATGCTTGAATTAGCTTGCAGGATTCTCTTGTTGTAGGTATCTTGTTTGTCAAGAAGAATTTCTTTCTTGAAGAGGGAAGATACATTGCTATGGTTGGTTCTATTGTCATCAGAGGGTAGTTGCCTCCATGTAGCTTCGCATTTTCTTTTTTTCATTCTCAAGGTTTGAGGTGTGGGGTAAACCAGGTATTCAAATGCATTTTGTGTTTGCTTTTTCTCATGTTTAGTGGGGCAATGGCTTTGGTCATAGTTTTGTTGCATTCATTGACTAGGATGGTGAGATCGGCAGACTCCGGTAAAGAATTGAGTGTTGGTAATGTTAGAGGTAAAAGTTTATCTACCATAATGTTTTTTTTTTTTTCTAGTAATTATAGACGGGGCCGATGGGTTGCTTTTGATTGTATGTGTTTTAGCTGCTAATGAGAATGCTAGAAGGTCGTGGTCTTTCATAACTGCGGAGTAATAGACGTGATGGAAGCACTGCAATTATAGTCTGCAGCCCAATCAAGTGTTCTTCCTTTGTTGTGAGTAGGAAGTGTCACTCTTTGAGTAAAGCCAAGTTCAGTAAGAGTGTCTACGGTTATTGCTGTTTGCTGGTCTTTGGGGTCTTTAAACCCCAGGTTGAAGTCCCCTAACAAGAGTGCTTGCAAGGTGTTTTTTAGGTTATCGGATAGAATGGTGGTTAAGTCCTCCTCAAAGGACCCGTTGGGGCTTGGGGGTATGTATATTAAATTGATAGTTAGTGTTTGGGATCCGACGATAGGTAGTTCAGCAGTCAGGTATTTGCATGATTTAACATCAGATGAAGGGGCAAGTCTCATGGCTAGGTTGAACTTAGCTATTTGAGCTATCCCTCCTCCGCGAGCCTCAGATCTGTCTGCCTTGAGTATTGTATAATCATCAGGGACTGCGAGCATGGGAGCGGGGCCTGCTGCAGCGTGTAGCCAGGATTTTCTTCCTGTATAAGGTCAGCTATCTCCATGGCATGAGCCACTAAGGATCGGGCATTTATTAAGGCCCCTTGAGGTGCAGAGCCTTATTATCTGTCAATGGTATTAGTGGAATCTGGTTAATTGTTTCATCATCATGTAGCGCAGTGTAGGGTTTGTTCTGCTGGTAATTCTCCTTCATTGGTAACGATGGAGCGGGAAGGTTAGCATTTATATTTATATTGGTTAGTTTAATTAGTGGGCATATTTTCCTAGTATTTGTATTGGTCATCGACCTGGCGAGAGGTTCAAATAGTTTAGGTAGTCTGGAGCGGAGTCTATTGTTTCTAAAGGAAATGCTGCATGGTCAGTTAGTATTGGGTAGACCTTGAGTGCGAGCTTCAAAGGTTGCAGTTGGACTTGATTCTGGTTGCTTGGTACCAGTGAGGTTGGTGTGGCATCCATGAATGCTGATCGATTAACTATTAGGGTAGGGTTAGGTCCAAGTAAGGTGTATGGGCCTATAATGCTAGTCACTGAGCTCAGTGATAGTATGGTTCGCAACAGGACTGTACAAGTGCCAGTCACATACATAATACACTAGATGTTGGTTGCTGTAAGATAGGGTGAAACAACACAGTCTGCTATATTAGGCTGATTCGATTCGATTAGATATGTATCATTCCACACAATAGTGGGCGTGCAATGGACTGCCTGCGGACCGTCCCTCGTAACGCCCACATTTTCCCTTGTTCTTCTGCTTTTTCCGTGTTCTGCCCCCTACCCGGTCCCCTGATATCAGTTACATCTAAAACGAAATGTGTTTCAACTCAATTGGTTGTCAACCAGCATTGCCCGTTGCTCCCTTCCTTCCTCCTCTGTCCCCGCCGGAGTCACAGTTCCACTACTTTTTTTGTACACTTCTATCACGGCGCACATTAGGTAAAGGTAGGCATATCCACTTTGTGTAATTCAAATGAGATTTCACTGTTGATTGGCTGTTGATAAATCGTAGGGTTTATATATTGAGAAATGTGCACATAATACTGCTGTATTGTGCTCTGAATCAGACCATCATGGGAAGAAAACAAAATGCTTCATGGATACCTGTCAGGATCCAGGAAACAGCCAATCTCGGTGACCCAGGGACTTAATTTCCATTTGCCGATTGGAAAACAGCAGTAAGGCTCTAGCAGACAGGAAACCCATCCGCACATGAGAATGACACTGAAGGAAGAAAAAAGGTCTGCTCGTCTTGGATTTTTTTTTAACATTGAAACACTTGAGGATGAACGTTTTTCAATGGGGAAGTCCCATTCAAAAGCGCTTTTGTAAATCAGACTTTTGGAAACTTTTTGTTGAATGTTTCCATTTGATAGGTCTTTTCCACTAGAGCAACAGTAGGTGCTCATTTGGAAAATGTCTGCAACACACAGATGTGGCTTGCCTTTTGCTGTGGCTTGCTGGATTTTCTGCATTATCCAGTGCCTAACAGAGTCGATGAGGCCCACTGATAATTCATTCATCTAAGAATTATAGTATGCCTGCTGCTTATATTACGTGCGAAACACATAAACCATGATTGGTCCTGAATCAAAGTTTTTCAATGTGGTGCACCAATTGGAAAACACTTTCTGAATCAGACCCATTGTGTTTATTGAAAATAGTGAGAGATAATCGGATCTGGATCACAGCCCCTCTTCCAGACTCACAGTTACATCAACTTAGTAAGAGCCTGATCCACAACGCGTTTCCCAATGGGACTGTGCCATTATAAAAAGTGTTTGGGAATCAGGCACTAAGCGTAGAGCGTACAGCCAAAAGCAAACGTCTGCTGCAGAATGTTAGAACATGTTTGAGCTTGACAAGTTATGTGCTGGCACTGCAAATGACTAACGATTAAGCACATGTAACACTAGAGTTTGCTAATAGAAAACGTCTGTGCACCAAAGAATTCTGAAACACCAAATATTACATATTTGATATGAATTACCGGGCGTTCGGTCCATTATAACATGAAGTTCCTACAATTTGCTAAGTGAATAATTCGCTCACATTATAAAATCTACAATAAAAGCTTTTAAAAAGCGATGCCTGTTTTAATAATACAAAGACTGCAGCTAAGATGCGATGGTAGTCTATGATAAAAGCCTCCTTATGAATAAGCTCTGAATACGTTTCGAAACCCAGATACATCATCAGACCATGTAGTATTCATGCCGGGTCTTGCCAAGTGACCAGGAGACGAGTGATGGTAATATAGCCAGCTTCACCACGTTCACCAGGTACAGTCGGGTAAGCATATATTTCACGCTGAGATTGAGTTACAGGTTTCAGTATCTGGGTGTGGTGACTTCGACCCCCAACTCTCTTGATAAATACAAACGAAAATAAGAACTGATCTGCGCATGTCTTAAAACAGGGAGACACCACGCAATTACACGTCTGGATGTCAATCATCACTAACACCTGTATCAAGCAAAAAGTAAATGGAACTGAGGCTACACATCTTTTTTTGCTATTGGAGAGAAGCAACAGAAGGAATTTGAAGAATTCTGCAGGGTACACCAAACTAACCAGTAGGAACCCACACAGCCATGGCAGAGACAAATTTACTTCCAGACAGCTACGCAGCCATGGACAGAGACACTGGCATAGTGTTCCCTTTCCAAAAATGTGCCACCCTCCGCCCCCCACCCACAAGCACAGAAACCCAAGATTTCTGTATAGGGTTTTACACAATTAGCCTTATGAAGAAAAGTCTGTTTGATATATTTATTTGGCTATATCAACGATGGACATCCTAATGGCACACCCTCCGTCAGCGGAAGGAATGACTTTCCAGAAAAATGTGAGACCTGTACTATTTTTCTAGGTCCACTCTCATGATAGCCGGTGCCTTTAATGGGCCTTTCCCATTCCATGCGAGGAAGCCTGATCCGGTACTTATTGCCTAAGTGACTCTCATTCCTGTCATCAGGTGGCGTGGACCGCCTTCAGGGATGAAACTGAGGCAGGAACTGAAAGTACTTGCACCCTGGATGGGGCCTGACTTCATATCTGCTCAACTTCTATGGGCACTTAGGCACATGCCAACCAATAGGCTTCCTCACTGTCCCACCCCCCTTAAACATGGCTGTGAAGGCTGTGTAATCTCATATCATGGCTGAGGCTATGTCTGTCCATGGCTCACGTACGTCCAAGACTAATACACACATAAAATGCTGTCAGCTTTAAAACAAAGGTGGCATGATGGTAAACCAATAGTATACAGTGGGCCTCATTATGAGTTTGGCGGTAGCCGTGCCCTTATGAAGGGCACGGCTACCGCCAAACTTGCTACCGCCCCGGCACCCGCGAATGGGCCATTACCGGCCCATTACCAGATGAATGGGCCGGTAATTGCCCATTCACGGGCGCCGGTATGACCGGCCTCCCAATCCCCATTCTGCCCCATAGGGTCACGCGTGCAGTCCGGCACCAAGCAGAACTCGTAATGTGGCGGAGAGGTAACAACGGAGCCGGTAGCACTACCGGCGCCGTTGTTGCCTTTCCGCCACATTCGTAATGAGGCCGAATGTATCAGGTTCTTGTAGACTAGGCAGTGAGAAGGTGCCCAGCCATGTTATGAGGACCAGGCAAAATATGTTTGGTCTGGCCAGGGAGTGAGTCCACCGCTGCTACCATTTCACACCAGAAACACAATGCAAATGTCTGGGTAAGATAGACGCTAAAATCACATTCATCACAGTGGGAGGACAGGCTAGGATTCCTAGTCATACAGTCCTCCGTGTTCCATGTGTTGGCTTCTTTACGATTCCAAAGTACAATGGCATCATATTCTGGTATATCCCCAGGAAACATACAGCATGTTCCTGTAAACATGTTTGGAGTCCCTGTTTTGTGCCAATGGGTAAACATCTCCATGCATCACATGTATAAGGAGAGGAGAAGGAATTTATATGATGGGCATGGCATTCCTAACTGACAAAGCAATGTATGTGAAGCCTAAACAAGTACATGCACCTTCATGTTACCCACAAATATATGGAAACAGACGTGGGAAAAAAGTCAGTTTCCAAGCAGTCTGAAACTCACATATGATCTTTGGCAATGAAACATCATGATGTCAGGGTTCGCATGTGATGTGTTTAAATAATGTTCATTCATGGTCAATTGTAAAGTTTGAGTCCGGAAGATATGGATCTTCCTAGCTGTCTGGTTGCTACACAAAACAATTTACACACCACATTTCACATTCATGAATGCAGGACGTGATTGACAATTCCACATTGCAGAATATATTTAACATGAGTAGAACACATATGTGGCAAAAAAAGCCACTGATTATCATTGGTGCACCACTAATCCAGTTCTGTGTTAACATGATATGATATGAATTGATGTGGCATTTATAACGTGACTGTACACAAGTGTGTCTAGGCGCCACAAGATAAGAAGGGGGAAACAGGGGAGGACACAATGTTGATCTTACTAGGCTTGTATCATTCAGATCGTGCAAGTGTGGGGAAGAGGAAAGGGGAGAAGTGCCAGGACGGAGGGGAAGGGTGAAGTGCAGTTAACTCACAAGTGCAGCCAGCGGGTGGCTCATACGTGCAGTGAGAAGGGACTGTAGAGTTGCAGATACAGACCCTTAAGTGCTGGGTAGCCCAAAGGCAGTGCAAGGGTAACTGACATGCAGGAGTCTGGGCTCGAGTTCAGGTGACCAGTGCACATAGCAGTCAGGTGCATCTATCAGGGGAGAGGAAGAGAGAAAGTGAAAGTGAAAAGGAAGGCCTTGAGTTGCTTCTGGAACCAGAGGTGGTTCTGCTCAAGTTTGAGAGAGGCAGCGAGGCTGTTCCAGAGGGAGGCCCCAGCCGAGCAAATAGATCAGACCACAACTCCCTGCTTGGAGAAGCGTCTGACCCTCAGAGAGTTGGAGGTGAATGAGCGGAGAGCTCGAGAAGGAAGATGTTTTGGAAGAGAAAGTTAGCGTTAGAGTGGTCCCAGGCCCCAGAAAGCCTGGTGGACTATGCCGAGGGTCTTGAACTTGATCCTTGCAGCCACTGGGAGTCAGTGAAGAGATTTCAGAGATGGAGAGATACGATCCCTGGGCTTAAGCTCAAGGATAAGTCTCACAGTCCTGTTCTGGATAAGTTGTAAAGGTAAAAGAGTAGATGCAGGAAGATTTAGAAAGAGGCTGTTGGCTGTTGCAATAGTCCAGCCTAGAAAGGACCCGAGTTCTGGAGACAGTGAGCTTCTGGGGGATAGTGGGAAAAGGAAGAATATCTCTAAGGAGGTGCACCTGATAGTTTGACTTCTTAGAGACATCAGAGATGTGAGGAGAGAAGTAGAGGGTGAAGTCGAAGATGACAGCAGGGCTCTTCGCCACACAGGAAGGAGCAGGAAGAGGGCCCAGAGTGGGTGGCCAAAAAGAGAGAGGAAAGGAGGGCGCGGGTGTCCCAATGAGGAGGATCTCAGTCTTACTGGTATAAACACAGAGATCATTGGTGCACACCATTCCTGAATTGCGTCCAGACAGTATGGTATGAGAGAAGAAGCAGAGGTGGCTGAGGAGATCCTGAAAGATAGCTGAGTGTCATCTGCATAACAATGAAAATTGGAGCAGAAAGTAGCAACGTAGTGGGAAAGCGGTGCCAGGTAGTGGCTGAAGAGCCAGGGAGAGAGGTTAGACCCCTGGGAATCACCACAAGTAGAGATAGAGATAGACAAGAGGAAAGACCCCAGTTCGACCTCAGAGGGTTGGTCAGTTAGAAAGGAGGTCAACCAGGCCAGGGCCTGATCAGTAATACCAACGTTGTCACGGAGGCATTTGAGCAAGATGGCATGGTTGGCTGTGTAAAAAGAAGAGCATAGATTGAGGAGAATGAGGACTGAAGGGAGAATAGAGTCAGGATTGGAGAGTAAGTATACAGGAGAGCACTTTCCTTGCTTCTGGAAGCTCTGAAGCCAGAAAGGTGGTCAAAGAGGCAACCAACAATTCAGTATGGAGATTAAGCTAGGAGATGGCCAGCATTTCCAAGAGTTTGCACAGGAAGGGAATGATGGAGATTGGGTGTTAGTTAGCCGGAGAGGAAGGATCGGCCGAGCGCTTCTTTAGAAGGGGGTGCACAACGGAATGCTTAAGAGGGGGGGAGTTCCAGTAGCAAAGGAGTGATTGCAGAAATCGGCCAAGGCTGGAGCAAGGGTGTTGATGTGGTCCTTGATGGTTCTGAATGAGCTGCGTAGAACCTGCTTTGACAAGACCTTCATAGATCAGACTTGTCTAGAAACATTGTCAGGGGTGAACAGGGGAAAGGAGGAGAAAGGAGAAGGAGAGACAACCTCAGACAGGCCATTAGTGGTAGAGGAGGAGGAGGAAGAGGAGGTAGAGGAAGAAAGGGTGGACAGGATGTCATGAATTTTAGAGCTGAAATGAGAGGCCAAGGCCATGCAGAGGGCCTTGGAGGGAACAAGAGAGGTAGAGACTGCAGCACGATTTTGCCAACTCCTTTCAGATTCTGGAAAGTTCGGCCAAGTTGTTAGATGCCACGGAGATGCAGGCTTGGATGGAGATTCGCTTCTTCGAGAGGAGAGGGTCTGTACCGCCTTAGCAGCAGCCGGCAGGCCAGTTTGTCAGGGGGTGCGGCCAATGCCCTCCACTTCCTCTCATGTTATCTCATGCCACACATTATGTAACCACTTAGTCTGCTGCTAGATCTCTTAGGTCAGCAGATCATGGTACTAAGAACTCAATGGGGATAGCAACAAATGGATAATGGAGCATGGAAACAAGCAGTCATTTTGTTACAAAGGATTGAAGGCATACATTCTTGAACTATGCGCATACTAACAATAGAGGCATATACTAACAATAGAGCTGGATATTTTGGTGAGTTACAAGAGCTCACCATCCTATTATATCAAGGGGTGAGCTGCAAGGGACTGGGACAGTCTAGCCGATACCAAATGTGCCCCAAGAGAGTGAAGAAATTGCATCCTGCAGGCTTTCCACCCACTCCAAGGTATGCCAGTAGCCCCACTAATGGTTTCCAACTTTCTACGTCTAACCCAGAGAGGTGATGATAAAGACATCTGCCCACACCTTAGATCCAGGCTTACAGGCTATTATTCCTAGCCTGACTTTTTCTGGCTAAAACACTCTTGAGTCTGGCGTAAAACTTGTTCCACCTATGAGATCTGCCAGAACCACAAAAACAGTGCATAAGCCACCCACCAGCACAGCTTGGCGAGACGCAAGCTTGGGGCCCACACAGAAACATTCCCATAGTTCCCCAAATCACTGTCACCAGAGTTCATAAAACCGTAGTTCCCATGGTGAGCAAGATGATACCCAGAACCACATATCTTCCCCCCACTCACCTGTAATGCAACATTTTTAGAAGCAGTACCAAGAACTCTTCTAAGATGGTCGCAAAGCTACCAGCCACTTTTTTAGATGTGGAGAGAACAGTTAGCAACATTTCATGATTAACCAAAACTAAGCAAACCCAACTCAAGGATTCAAGTATCTGTTGGAAACAGCACAACGAGAAAACTAATCAGAAAGGCAGAGGAAAAAAAACACAAAAGTCACAACCAATCCTGAGGGCCAAATGAAATGCAAAACATCTAGAAACTCTATACAAAAAGGGGAACAAAGGTGAACGAGATAAGGTTCCTGATGGAGAGCAGACACATTCTTCAAATGTCCTTGGATACATGGAGACCATACTATGTGCGAGTACATAGCCCTTACCATGGCCAACCTGGAGCAGCAACTCCAGGGGAAGTTAGCACAGAGCCCTGGTACCCAGATGCCAGGCAGCTTAGAAACAGGGGGGCTTAGTGGAGGGTCCAGTGAGAGAGAGAAGGAAGTCTGAAGGACAGGATGGTGGCATCATTTTGGCTGTCTGAAAAGCAAGCTGAATGGGTAGTTACTTAGACCAATCCCTGCAAACTGAAGATAACGCTGAGAAATCCTAGATCTGCCCGAAGCCTGCTGCTTATATTAAAGAAATACAAGGTCTATGAGAGATGTGTTGTGAAACCCAATGTATGGGATAGATCTGTTGTGCTCCAGAAGAAAACCAAGGTCTGTGGAGGACTTGTTGGGAGCATTGAAGAAACCTGAAGCTGTGAGACAAAGTTTATGAAGAAGAAATCTGATACAAGGAACTGGTGTTTGGACCATTGATTCCACAATGTGTTGGACCAGGGATTATACCTACAATTATATTGTCCCATCCTGACACTGTTTTCGAAATAGCAAAGAGCTGAGCAAAGAGCTCTAGTTGGAGTGTGGGTGATAATCTTCTCCTGAAGATACAGAGCACCCTACTTATGCAAAGCTTGATGCCTCAGACAAAGAGCCTTATAATTGATCCTACTTTCAATTAAGCTGAAGTAGGATGGGAGTGACATGTGCATATTTAGACAGACGAGCAACTAGCCGGGATGCAAAATTTTGAACAATTTAGAGCCTCTTGATGTAGTATTTGGGCTGGACCAATAAAGTGGCATGAAAATAGTCAAGAACTCCCTGGACACTTAGCACCGCTCTTTGAATCAGCCCGGTTTAATGTGCTTGTGGCAGTGCGTACCATGCTAAACATTCCATGAATTAGACCCTATGGCCCAATTCATGGAATGGGGCACAGAAATAGCGCAAGGTCAATGCGGCGGCGAGAAGGACCCTGTGCAAGGGGTGACACCTAAAAGAAATTGCGTGCCACGCGTATTCATGGATTTCAAGATGCATTACTAGCCGTCGTGCAAGTAACAACAAGCTGCATGAGGAACGCCTACAACACACCCCCACGCACACCAAAAAGCGAGCTAAAGGACTAACACGGTGCAAGCCTCCACGCCACCCCAGGCCCAGCATCCCGTACCCCTGTGAGAAAGCGTGCCTCACCTCACAAGCCCAGGCTGCACCAAAGTGAAATTGCGCGCCTCAACTCGCAAGCCCAGGCCGCACCCCAGCAAAATTGCATTCCTCACCTCACAATCCCAGGGCACACCCCAGAGAAAATGCGTGCCCTCCCTCGCAAGCCCAGGCCGCACCCCAGTGAAATCGCACACACCTCACCTCACAATCCCAGACCGCACCCCGTTGAAATCATGCACCTCACCTCGCAAGCCCAAGCCGCACCCCATAGAAAATGTGTGCCCTCCCTCGCAATGCCAGGCTGCACCCCAGCAATAAGGCGGACCCCCCTCGTAAGTGTAGGCTACACCCCTTACCAAAATGTGAGTCCCCCCTAGACCCTCGGCACTCATTCTGTCCACATACCCCTCTACTGCACATCAACCACTGTAGGCCAGACACCGCCCCCTGTCCCCCTCACCTGTGACACCCCCCACAGGCAGCTCCCTTCAGACTGGACACCACCCCCAAGACCCTCTCACATATGACACCCTCCACAGGCAGCCTCCTCCAGACTGGACACCACCCACAGACAGTCCACTCCAGACTGTACACCACCCCCAGACCCTCTCACCTGTGACATCCCACACATGCAGCCCCCTCCAGACCGGACACCACCCCCAGACACCCTCAACTGTGACACCCCCCCATGGGCAGCCCCCTCCAAACTGGACACCACACCCTGCCCCCTCACCTGTGACACCTGTCACAGGCAGCCCCCTCCAGACTGTACCCCAACCACAGGCATTTTACTCCAGACTGGACAGCAGCCCAGACCACTTCCCCTCCAACATCCCCCACAGGCAGCCCTCTCCAGACTGGACACCACCACCAGGCACCCCCTCACTTGGTAGTGGTGTCACCCCCCTTCAATGTGTTTCTTTTAGAAACACAAAAAGAAATGTCTTT
Organism: Ambystoma mexicanum; assembly: GCF_040938575.1. Lineage (NCBI taxonomy): Eukaryota > Metazoa > Chordata > Amphibia > Caudata > Ambystomatidae > Ambystoma > Ambystoma mexicanum. Next base: position 269,137,629 of record NC_090941.1, read on the forward strand.
TTGCACTTCCAAGGGCACTTTCTCAGGGTGGTTTTGTGGGCACAGTGGATTAGCCCATTTTCATCATTAAATGGCACCTGTGATTTGGCAGGATTGTGTGCACTCCACAAGGGAAGGATTTTAGGTGAAAAAAGTTTGCACAAGCTGGGTATGTGCAGCCTCTCCACATGCCCTTTGCCCAACCATACGCAAGCAGTGTGCCTGTGGGTGTGGAAGGGGTGCCACCACCATGTCCACCGGGACGCCACACCTTGTTGCAACATTGTGTGGCACACATGCTGCCACAATGATCCTGCAGACTACTGGTGGTGCATATAGCAACACATCACCAGAGTGGTCAAGGGAGCGGAAAAAATGATCGATCATTCCGAATGTGTGCTCCACTCTGCCCCAAGTTGCAATATTGGCAGTGTTGTACCTTACCTGGGCAGATGTGTTGGGGTTGCGTATGGGTGTCATCATGTATGTTCTCAGGGGGTAGGCACTGTCCCGTTTAGATGTGAGAATGGTTGGCATTGACATTTCTTGACAGTGTCTATTGGTCTGTGTCCATCATGCATGCATCTGCATGTCCATTCATACTCACCAATGAGCCATGTGTTAACATGCTTCCCAGCTTCCAGGGCCCGGTGTAGCAGGGACATCCTGAAGATGTAGCTAACTTGAGTACTGCCAGAACAGTTGGCATACACTTCAGTAATGATGCCCTTGGCATCACACACATCCTGAACATTGATGGAGTGCCAATGTTTTAGGTTGCGGTAGATGTTCTCTGTTGCTCGAGGTGGACTTAGAGAAACAAGTGTGCAATTAGTGTCACCTAGCAGTTTTGAGCAGTGCGCCACCCCATAAAATTCCTGGACTACTGCTTGCTTTCTGCCGGTGTTCTGGGCATATAGTTATGCCGGCGGACTGAAGGACATTCAATTATGATTGCCAGCACCTGGTGTAAGCAGCGTGACTGCGTGGCCTGGGAGATTCCACCTACTATGGCGGTGGTATTCTGGATGAGCCAGTGGGCAAAATATGCAGAACAGTGAGCACCTTTTGCAAGGGGCTCAGTGCTTGGGTTACATGGTAGGTGATGTGAGGTCATCTTCCCACTCGCTGACCAGGTCTAGGATTATATGGGGTGGGGCTCCTAAACTTGCCATAGACCTGGACGTCAGGCATCCCAAAAAGGTTTTTCCTTGGGAGGTAGATCCGTACACTGGTCATCCTCCAGCCCTTGCAGTGTCCCAGGATGACTGCTGCAACAAATGGCATTGGCAAATGGCATTACAATTCATTGTGGCTGTATCCATGTGTTTATTGATCGCGCATGCTTTTTATGCAGATTTTAGTGTTCGCTTTGCCGTTTAGGCCTGCTATCGCGTGGCGTAGGTGTTTCTGAATTAGCATGAGGTTTTTCGCATGCCAGCATTCCCAGTGCAATTGCATGAATATGTTTGTTTTGCACGCGTATGGGCAGTGCAATTATTTGACAGTGCAACGTCCCTCGTAACGCCCACATTTTCGCTTGTTCTTCCTCATTCCACGTGTTCCATCCACTTTTGTAGGTGGCTGCGCAGGTCTGGCCGGCCCTTCTCTTGGAGTCTTGCGCAAGGCGTTCGCTGGCTCACAGTGACGTGGTGGACCGGTGCGGAATCCTCGCATAAAATCCCCTCTTCAAACATTTTTTGTGTTAGGAAGTCCTTTATGACAAGGCCTGGGACAAGACCACTCGGAATTTCATCATGGACAAAAGGAACTTCATTATCACTAATATCGAAAAACCTACTGCAAATGAACCCAGAGAAGCTTTAAGGAACAAGGTTTTGACTTGGCAACGCCAACGAACTGTGCCGGGTGTGCTTAGATATTCAGATCTGAAATTCCTAAAGAGGCTAGAAATAGAAGAGTGGTGTACCCAGGAAAAGAGGGACTGTGTCCTGGTGGGACGTGGGTCCAGTAATTTGCCTAGCTATCTTAGTATCTGTAATTATTTACCTAGAGGTTCATCTAATGTAAAACTCGTAGTTGATTAACTGGAATACTTGTATCCCTTGATGAGAAGACCGTATTTGATGAACTCTGTTTTGTTATTTTTATTTTGCAAAGGGGCTCTTTGTTGTTTTGTTTTATGTTGTATGTTTTTTTTTGTTATGGTGCGCCGATGCCTGCAGGCTTTCAGCGCCTTGTAAATATATAAATTAAATAAATAAAAGTCTGGGTAAACCCCACGCTTTGTGTTCCATGAATCGACAAACGATGCCTCCGGGTGGTTGCGCGCTATATAAATATATAAAATAAATTATTCCATGAATCGGGCCACAAAAAGTAGTCCAATTTGACAGTTTTGTGCAACATTTCCCATCGCTATGCTTCTCGTTTAATCTGGCAGCATAAGCCCATTGACAGCCGTAGCACAACATGGGAATTATGTTTACGGTTACGAGTAGTGCAAGGCCCCCAGCACTACCTGAGAGTTGTATGGGAGTACTCATCTTTTAGTTCTATACGAGGACCAGAATAGAAGGGAGGTCATAACAGCTGCAAAGACACGTGCAGGTCATTATCTGCATATGGGGTGAGTCGCTGATAAGCACATCAAGTTCACTGCACATCCACGTGCAGTGCATAACAGCAGTGGCATGGAGTGCAGCTTATCGCACATTCACAGGCAATCGATTTTCTGCAGGTATCAGAAGTCTATCCGAATCAGGCGTTAAGGGGTTAACGGCGCCGTAAACGGCGCCGACCTTTAACGCCTGATTACAGTTACAACGCCGACCTTTAACGCCTGATTACAGTCCGTTAGCGCCATGGTGATTTTAACGCCTGCTTTTTGCAGGCGTTAAAATCCATGGCGCTAAGGGACCATAGTGCTAATTACGCCACCGTAATTTACGGTGGCGTAATTAGCGCCTTCCCCACTATCATTATGACCTATGGGGCAAAAATGGGAATGGGGAAGGGTAAAATGGGAAATGGGGATTTACCGCCCCACTCACCTTGGAATGGGGCGGTAAATCCGCCATCCACCATGGTGTAAACGTAGTTTACACCATGGTGGTAAGGGTACGACCCAGGCGGTAATTTACCGCCTGGGTCGTAATGAGGCCCATATGATCGGTATAGACATGGCCAGTTGATTTTTTACTGAAGCAAAAACATACCTTTCCCCGCTCAGGCATACGTTTTCTCAATATTCACAATCATGTGCAGCCATTTATATGCTTACATATAAAAAAAGGTTATGCCCGATATTTTTGCAATAGCATATCAGCAGGATTATGGCGAATTCATAGACAATTGTGTCCACAAAGATTATGAACTCCTACTGTTAAATTCTGAGTCCGCTAGTCCACGGTGTCATTGGCATGGCAACACAAGATACAATCCATACTGTGCATGCACAGAGGCAAGGTGTTGGTCCCCCCGTGAATGCATAGAATGTTCGCACTGGTGGCACCCATGGTGCACGGAGCAGCTGTGTCTGCATGGCTGTGGAGACCCCAAACCTAGCTTCGGCTAGCGATAAAATATCTGCCCATGCCCCAGAGCTGCAAGCACCAGGGCGGGTACACCCACAAGGCAAGTGGCAGCGAGCTGCAGCAGTGAAACACCAGCATGACACCGTGCCCCCATCCCGAGGAACCATCAGGCTCCAAGTTTCCAAGCGAACTGCAAAAAGAACTGTCAAACCTATAGGGGGATATTGACTTGAGAAGTTGGTTCCCAAGAGCGATGGCAGGCAGCTGATGGCTGCCAAGACGGGAGTCACACATTTCCTGGACCTCGTATTCAGGTAGGTCATCAAAGTCGAGAGGTGGAGGCATAGGAAGAGCAGAGCCATAGGCATCCTGTCAGTATTCCTTCAACAGAGAAACGTAGAATATAGAATCGACATGCCATAAAGGTGGTAACTGCAGACAAAAAGCCACGGGAGAAACACGAAAACACTATACAAAAGGGACCCAAGAACCATGGAGACCGTTTTACAGGCAGGTTCTGGATAAATAGGTTCTCTGTGGACAGCCACACCACATCCACTATTTTGTACCAAGGTTCCAAAGACCAATGTCTATCTGCCATTGCTTTTTGTTGTACGCTTGCCTTCTGTAACCCCACTACCCTGTCCTTCTGTTCGTACAGGATACACTGAACCAGGGCATCTGCCGAGGGTATGGCACCCTAGGTGGGTATGCGCATTGGCACGAATTTGGGATGGAGACCGTAGGTACAATTAAAGGCACTGGCCTTGATTGAGGTGTGGAGAGCATTGTTGTAGACTACCTCTGCTGTATCCAGATGGATTGTAGAACATTCGCATAACAACAGAGGTATTTCTCTAGTGATTGATTGGTGCACTCAGTTTGTTCATTGCTCTGGTCATAGTATCCAGAGCTCAAGGTGTGGTGTACACCCAGGTGTTCGTAAAGGCCTTCCAGAAGCATGAGACATATTGCGGGCACCGTCAGAAATCACATTCTCAGGTAAGCCAAGCAAGCGATTTACACAAAAATGGCGCACGCGGCTGGCGCACAGTGTCCCCGTGCGATACACTGCGCCAGCCGCGTGCGAAAAAATCCTTTCCATCGCACAGCCTATTCATGGATTTCAGCCTCCGAAACCAGCCATGGCGCAGAGTGGCGCAGCGACCCTGCAGCAGCGCCAGTTATGCCCCCAAGAACGCCCTCGCACAAGGAAAAGCTTTCAAAATCCCCAAATCATCGCAAAGGGCTGTGCTAACCCTGGACCAGTTCACAGGGCTGCCAAACAGCAAACGCCAAGCAGGGAACGTGTATTTCAGTGGTTCGCGGGAAGTTCCACACGCGATTGTCCTGGGTACGTGTACATCAGGGGTGCGTGGGAAGTAACACATGCGATTCCATCAGGGCACGTGTATTCCAGGTGTGCGCGGGAAGTATCACACGCAAAAACAGCAGGGTACGTGTATTCCAGGGGTGCGCGGGAAGTATCACACGCAAAAGCAGCAGGGTACGTGTATTTCAGGGGTGCGCGGGAAGTATCACACGCAAAAGCAGCAGGGTACGTGTATTCCAGGGGTGCGCGGGAAGTATCACATGCAAAAGCAGCAGGGTACGTGTATTCCAGGGGTGCGCGGGAAGTATCACACGCAAAAGCAGCAGGGTATGTGTATTTCAGAGGTGCGCAGGAAGTATCACACGCGATTCCGTCAGGGTACGTGTATTCCAGGGGTTCGCGGGGAGCACCACACGTGAATTGCACGTGTGGGTCCTCCCAGGTGTTCCCTCTACACCCTCCACGGCCCCTGCAGGTGGCCCACACCTCAGGGGCCTACCCTGCACATGTCCCGCAGGCACCCCATCCACCATGGCCATGCCCCCCAGCCAACCCACATGTCACCTTGCACTACTGCCCACCAACGCATGTCCCCCTGCACCCCCAGCCACCAGGGGCACCCTCCACCAGACCCCCACTCATGTCTCCCACCACCCCCATCACCCAGCATCCAGGGGCACCCTTCACCAGGCCCCCACTCATGTCCCCTATTACGCCCACCCCCCAGCAGTGCAGGGGCAGCCTCCACCAGGCCCCCACTCATGTCTCCCACCACCCCCACGCCCCAGCAGTGCAGGAGCAGCCTCCACCAGGCCGCCACTCATGTCCCCTATCATCCCCACCCCCCAGCAGTGCAGGGGCACCCTCCACCAGACCCCCACTCATGTCTACCATCACCCCCACCCCCCAGCAGTGCAGGGGCAGCCTCCACCAGGCCCCCACTCATTTATCCCACCACCCCCACCCCCCAGCAGTGCAGGGGCAGCCTCCACCAGGCCCCCACTCATGTCTACCATCACCCCCACCCCCCAGCAGTGCAGGGGCAGCCTCCACCAGGCCCCCACTCATGTCTCCCATCACCCCCACCCCCAGCAGTGCAGGGGCAGCCTCCACCAGGCCCCCACTCATGTCTACCACCACTCCACCCCCCAGCCACCAGGGGCAGCCTCCACCAGGCCCCCACTCATGTCTACCACCACCCCCACCCCCCAGCCACCAGGGGCACCCTCCACCAGGCCCCCACTCATGTCTACCATCACCCCCACCCACCAGCCACCAGGGGCACCCTCCACCAGGCCCCCACTCATGTCTCCCACCACCCCCACCCCCCAGCATCCAGGGGCACCCTCCACCAGGCCCCCACTCATGTCTCCCACCACCCCCACCCCCCAGCAGTGCAGGGGCAGCCTCTACCAGGCCCCCACTCATGTCTCCCACCACCCCCACCCCCCAGCATCCAGGGGCACCCTCCACCAGGCCCCCACTCATGTCTCCCACCACCCCCACCCCGCAGCAGTGCAGGGGCAGCCTCCACCAGGCCCCCACTCATGTCTCCCACCACCTGTTAGGGAGAATTCTCTGTTTAGGCTGAATTTCCTAACCTAGTGAGTCCCCCAGCAGCTTTGCTGGATTTCGGGAGTTTGTTTTTTTCCATCCTGCCAAGAGTGGGACTCTTTTCTCCCGCTCTTGGACATGTATGTGTGTAATTCCTGTGAATATCAATGTGTTCTATGGGCTATGGGGTCTTTTACTCCATAGGGTCTCATATGTTTTTCTATGTGTGTTACACCGCTCCCTACGTGCCGTAACACTGGCGTATCCTAGCGGACCTCCACCATAGGCTCCATACCCGGGGACTGACTACTGTCTCCCCGGGCATGTAAAGTCACCATTGGCTTTACTAGACCTAAATTTACTAACAGAACTAGTACAAACCATTTTATTGTGGATGTACTGGTAGGGGTAATTCAATTACTCCTGGATCTGTTACTCGAGGGGGCACTGTCCCGTCCCCCCTCGTCGAGTTTTGGCAGGTGGCAGTGGAAACTACTTGTTATGTTCGACCCCGAACCTAACCCTAAGGGATTCGTCCCATTGTTGGAGATTGATACTTTTCCTCGTTAATCTCTAACGTACCACCGGTCAGGGGAGTTGCTAGGTCTGGAAAAGACCCGGGGCTAAGCTGATGTCGTTACTGTTGGGACTGGGTGCTAGCTAGTCTTTTGGCTGTAGCTCCTGAGATTCTATCCGGGGCTACAACCAAAAGATCAGGGGCTATAGCCCCCTTAGCCCCCCCCCCTAGCAACGCCCCTGCCACCGGTCTACTTATCGTAAATAAGTTTTTCCTGCCAGAACTCGGTTTTTAAAATGGCGTCTGTGTTAGTCTCTGTGACTCCTAAACCAAAGGTTGAGCCCTTTGTTCTCTGTACAGAGACCCTCCAAAGTGGTGCCATTCGGTCTGGGTTACCACAGGGGTGTGGGAGGGGGTTTAGGCACCCTGGACCGAGTTGCCTCGCAAACTCCGGTCGCACTCTGGAGTGATTGGCCCAAGTGGTGAGCCTTCCCGCTCACCACTTAGCATGTGTTGATTGACAGCTAGGCTGAATGAACGGGGGTTTTCTGCATAAAAGCAGGGCTTTTGGGACTGGATCTTGAGAAGTCGCCACAGGACCTAATAATCCGATGAGGGTAACGCTGAGCCGACCTGCAACGACGAGACATCCGGTGGAGCCCTGCTGAGCCGACTCACTACTTCCTGACGACAGAGGAGATCTCCCTGCCGGAGAGTCTCTTCCCCTGACTGGTGGGAACAACCAGTCCCCTTTGCTTTTTATTCGCCTCAGGACGCAGTGGTCGAATTGCCCGAGCAGCGCACCTCGGCAACCGGATAGCCACTACCCCTGTACCGTGACCAAAAGGTGGTGCCTTGTGACGGAGCACTCCGCGGCTGGTCTCTTCCCTGGTGGTGCACCGGACTTCACTTTTCTTCGACGATGAGAACATCTCTACTCTTGGCAAAGACCCGACGTGCATCCACCACCAGGAACAACTGTCCCCGCCGGAGCTGCCCTCCACAGCAAGGTACCGTGTCCGCCTGGCTTCCCTTTCGATCGGATCGAATGAGGTGTCTTAATCCTCTCCTTTCCGTTGGTTCGCCTCCAAGCTTGCTCACTTATTGTTCTGAACTGGTTCAATCTGCCGATAACAATTTGCTACAAAGACTCGACTGCATTTCCACTAGAGACTTTTTGGGACATATCGCCTTGCCTCTCTCCGAGTGGGTCTGGCATTTATGATCTATTGTGGTTCTTGCCTACTTGCCTTGCATTTTACCCGTGAAGTATTGAACTGTGTTGATTTCGTAACCTGCCTATTTATTTCTCTCCCGTCCTAACTAATATTAGAGTGCCATCTAGGTTGAGGTATACACCTCTGTCTGTAAATAAGTGGTGCCGGTAGAACCTAGACTTGTCGAAATATTGCTAGGGGGATTGATCGTTTCTTCTTCGTAGAGTAATTGTGTTTGATTTGTTTGCCGTGAAAGTGCCATAGTGTTTTTGATAGATGTTTCGTTATAAATAAATACCTTAATATCTTTACACTGAGCCTCGTTACGTGTTTGCTTGTCTTGCTGTGAAGAATTGCCCTATTTTGCATACTCCACATACTGCTCAACTCTTCTTGAGGGAAGTCTGACTGCTAAGCCACAGCTACCAAGTGAATCTGTGTGGTACAGACTGCTACCAAGTGGGTTCACCGTCAAACACCTGTAGTCCTAAATCTTTTGCAGTGGTCACAGAGGGAACTGCACAGGTTTCCGCCTAACACTGGTGTACAGCGGTGGGATTTGTATTGAGTATACAGTTTAGAGTGCTTTTCGACACTGTAGGATAACTAACCACAAAACTTAGCACAAAAAGCAACTTTCAAAAAACATGTCTACGATGGAAACTAGTCCTTGTCAGGTGAAAATGCTGAGAGTTTGCGAGCTCTCTGTAGGCAAGAGAATCTTTCTTTAAGAGGCAAGAAGTTAGAACTAATAGAGAGATTGCTGGCGAACCAAAGTCTGGGTACTGGTTCAGAGGAACCAATCTCTCCAGCAAATGTAGATAACAGTGATGGTGTTGATCTAAATCGTAATTCTGATGATAGCGATGAAGAGGCTGACGAGGACGGAGAGGCTAACGAAACTGTCTCCCCTGCTCCTCTACCTGCCTTACCAGCTGTGCCTACGGGGCCCATACCAGGTCCTACAAGTAACCCTGCTTATTTTGAACTGGAAAAAATGAAGCTCGAATTAGAATACAAACGGTTCTTGGCTCAATCTGAACGGAACCAAGAGCTCGAGTTCAGACGGATGAATGCCCAGGCTGAGCAGAAGGCTGAGCAGAAGCAAGCTGAGTTAAGACTCAGGGAAATAGAACTTAATCACGAGTTAGAGATGAAAAAGTTGTCTATGGAAAATACTTCTCTCTCCTCTGGTTCCTCTAGGAGCTCCAGTCCCAAAAGACCCCGGATGCCGAAGGAATTAGTGGGTATGTATGAACCGAGATTGGATGTGTTGGATTGGTTGAAACTGTTTGAATACAATCATGGGCTCCAGGACATCACCGGGAAGATGATGGTACCCCTTGGGCTACCTGCGTGAGTGAAGGGTTGAAAAACTTAGAGGGATGGATTAAGGGTTACAAAGTGAACACTTTTGAGGGTATGAGGAATCTTTTTATGTTGGAGTCTATTTATGATGCCTGTTCTCCTGAGCTCAGACAGCACTTGGCTGATTCGAAGGAATTGGATTCCCGGAAGCTAGCTAAGGCTGCTGACTTGTGGGTTGCCAACAGGGCTACTCACAAGGATTCTGGGGCAACTCAGAAAAAGGATGAGGGAAAACAGCCTAAAAAAGACTCAAAAGAGAATTCTAATAACTCACATTCCAAAGAGGGCCCCAAACAAAACCAGAAGGGTAAGCCACAAGGAAAACCACAGCAGAATAGTGTATCTTCTGGTGCCAAACAGGAAGGAGGTCAGAACAAGCCACCATTCCAGAAAGCATTCGGTAAATGCTTTGTTTGTGGCTCGACTGACCACGTGAAAGGAGATCCCAGATGTAAGGGTAAACCTTCAGGGGTCCAACTTGTCTCCTTAGCCTTCGCTCCAGAAGAGGAAGTCCAAATAGCAAGTGGAAACTTTCTACTGCTAGCTGACGAACCCATTGGAGGCCACGGCCAGCTTTTCTTTAGTATCTCTGGGGTTGTGGGCACAACAGAATTTAGATGTCTATAATTCTATCCCCGATAATACTAAAGAGTATTATAAGGACAGTGTCCAGGTGAATGGTCAGAAGACTCCTGCCATTAGGGACACTGGGGCCAGCATAACTGTGGTGGATAAATCGTTTTTTCAGGCTGAGGATGTTGCTAAGGCACCCAAACGCCTCACCAAGTTAGCTGGAGGGCCTGTGCAGATGCTTCCCCAATTACCAGTTCTCATCCAGTGTAACGACATGACTGTAAAGATACCTGTCAGCATACAGAGTGAGGTACCAGGACGCGTACTGTTGGGTAACGATTTGAAAACTCTCGGAGTTGTATCGCATACTTCCAGACCTCCTAGTAAATGGTTAAATGAGCTAACCAGACCCGCAAGGAAGAGGAGTATGCGCGGTACTCTCCAGGAGATGATGAAGAAAGAAATCACTCCTGCTCCACTGGAATTGTCGGCCGCTGTCTCTACAAAATCAGAAGCGAAAGCGAAACCTAAGACTTCTATCCCGAAACCAGCAGCCAGCATCCCAGTGCAGCCAACACGGACTTCCCCGCGGTTGTCCAAAGTTACACCCGTAACTCCACCTCCAGCCGAGGCTGAGAGGGAGGTACAACACTGTGTGGTAGAATTAGACTCTGAGGAAGAGCTAATGGGAGGCCAGGAACTCATTGGAGATCTGGATCCTGTTGACCATCCTGAGCTGCAGTCTTTACTGGCAGAAGGTGGACCCAGCAGGGCAGACTTCAGTAAGGGACAGAGGGAATGTCCAACTCTGGAAGGTCTTCGCCACCAGGCAGAAGCTCAGGCTGAAGGGCAAGAACCTGGGAAATACAGGTTGCACTGGGAAGATGGCCTCTTCTACAGTGAACCGACCGAGTCTGCGCCTGGAAACTACAAACGACTTGTAGTACCCCAAGAGAACAGACCACAGTTCTTGCAGTTAGCCCACGAGATTCCTTTGGCTGGTCACTTGAGTTTCAAGAAGACTAAGGAAAGGCTCTCTCTCTACTTCTATTGGCCAAAGATGGGGGCCGAAGTAGAAAAACACTGCAGGAGCTGCCGCACCTGCCAGACCTCTGGTAAGGTTGGCTCCAAGAATGTGGCACCTATAGTGCCTCTCCCAGTTGTGGGAGTCCCATTTGAGAGAGTAGGGATTGACATTGTTGGTCCCCTTGATGCTCCAACCTCCTCAGGCAACAGGTTTATACTTGTTGTAATAGACCATGCTACTAGGTATCCTGAGGCAATTCCTATGAGGACTGTTACAGCTGCGGCTGTGGCTAAGGCCCTCCTTGGTATTTTTACTAGGGTCGGGTTTCCTAAGGAAGTAATCTCTGACAGGGGGTCAAACTTTATGTCCAACTACATGAAAGCCATGTGGAAAACCTGTGGAGTTACTTACAAGTTCTGAACAGCGTACCACCCACAAACCAGTGGGTTGGTAGAACGGTTCAACCGAACCATGAAGAGCATGATAGGTGCTTTAGAGGAACCTCTTAAGCGTAAGTGGGACCTTCTACTGCCATGCCTTCTCTTTGCTTATAGAGAAGTCCCTCAGGAGGGTGTAGGTTACTCGCCCTTCGAACTACTCTATGGTCATCCCGTCAGAGGTCCATTGGCCCTGATTAAGGAGGGGTTGGAGAGTGCTCCTTCCCCCAAGCCAGTCAGAGTGACTGACTACGTGATAGGTCTCCGGAGGAGAATGTCACACATGATGACGGAAGCAAGTGATAACTTGAAAGCTGGACAAGCATTGGTCAAGCACTGGCACGATCAAAAGGCTAACATGGTTGAGTTCGCTCAAGACCAGCTCGTTCTCGTTATGATCCCAACAAGGCAGAGGGCCTTGCAAGATAAGTGGATGGGACCCTTCCGAGTTGTGGGTAAACTCGGAGAGGTTAACTATCTGGTGGACATGGGCAATCCCAAGAAGGCTCCGACAGTCTTTCACACCAACCAACTTAAAGCGTATGTCTCACGACCTGATGTAGGAGCGTTGCTTCTAGCGTCATCCGAGGAAGCAGAAGAGAGTGAAGCTCTTCCGGATCTCCACGGAGGCTTACCTTTAGATGAAAAAATTGAAGGAGTAAATCTCTCCTCCAATCTGACACCCGAGCAACAAGAAGAGTGCAAATCTATGTTGAATCAGTTTGCCTCTCTGTTCTCGCTTTCACCAGGCTTGACCCCTTGGGGCCAGCACGACATACTCACTGGTGACTGTCTGCCAGTCAAAAGCAGAGGATACCGCATGTCAGAAAACGCACAAACCCACATCAAAGGTGAGGTCAGCAAGATGCTTGATCTCGGGGTAATAGAGCCCTCTACTAGTCCATGGTCTAGCCCAGTTGTGTTAGTATCAAAGGCCGGATCTAAAGAACTTAGATTCTGCGTGGATTATAGAGCTCTTAATGCAGTCACCAAGACTGATGCCCACACTTTGCCAAGAACAGATGAGTTGGTGGATAAGCTTGGCGCCGCCAAGTTCCTCAGCACATTTGACTTGACGTCAGGCTATTGGCAAATAGCCCTGACAGACCATGCCAAAGAGAAAACTGCATTTTCTACCCCCGTTGGCTTATACCAGTTTAAGGTAATGCCTTTCGGATTGAAGAATGCACCTGCTACATTTCAACGGATGGTAAATCAGGTTCTGAATGGGATGGAGGACTTCTGCTTGGCATACTTGGATGACATTGCAGTGTTCAGCAATTCCTGGGAAGAACATGTAACCCACCTGAGAGATGTTTTGTAGGCTCTTGGATGAGCCAATCTGACCATAAAGGCGAGCAAATGCCAAATTGGACAGAGTAAGGTAGTCTATCTTGGACATGAGGTAGGAGGTGGAGAAATAAGGCCTTTGCTCAGTAAAATTGAAGCTTTGCAAAATTGGACAACACCGACTACTCAAACCCAGGTGAGAGCCTTCCTAGGCCTCACTGGGTATTACAGGAATTTCATAGAGAACTATGGGACCATAGCTTCTCCAATGAATGTCATCTCCTTGCCCAAATTTCCTAAGAAGGTTAGATGGAACGAGGAGTGCAATCAGGCTTTTGAAAACCTGAAAAAGGCTCTTTGCCAAGCCCCAGTACTCAGAGCTCCTGATTACCGCCAACACTTCATTGTGCAGACAGATGCTTCAAATGTAGGAATAGGTGCCATACTCAGTCAACTGGATGGGAAAAGCAGGGAGCACCCGGTTTGCTTCATCAGCCGCAAGCTGAAGGATCCTGAAACAAGGTGGGCAACAATCGAAAGAGAGTGCTTTGCTATCGTGTGGGCTCTGAAGAAGTTTAGGCCGTACTTGTATGGTTCTACTTTTGTCATTCAGACTGACCACCAACCCTTGAGATGGTTAATGCAAATGAAAGGGGAAAACCCAAAACTATTGAGATGGTCGATCTGCCTGCAAGGGTTTGATTTCACCATTGAGCACAGGTCAGGATGTCACCACCAAAATGCTGATGGTCTCTCTAGGATGTATGTTATCGACTAGAGGTATGAGATTCACCCAGGAGTGGATTAAATCCTCCTGTCCCTTAGTCTGGGGGGGCGAGTGTTAGGGAGAATTCTCTGTTTAGGCTGAATTTCCTAACCTAGTGAGTCCCCCAGCAGCTTTGCTGGATTTCGGGAGTTTGTTTTTTTCCATCCTGCCAAGAGTGGGACTCTTTTCTGCCGCTCTTGGACATGTATGTGTGTAATTCCTGTGAATATCAATGTGTTCTATGGGCTATGGGGTCTTTTTCTCCATAGGGTCTCATATGTTTTTCTATGTGTGTAACACTGCACCCTACGTGCCGTAACACTGGGGTGACCTAGTGGACCTCCATCATAGGCTCCATACCCGGGGACTGACTACTGTCTCCCCGGGCATGTAAAGTCACCATTGTCTTTACTAGACCTAAATTTACTAACAGAACTAGTACAAACCATCTTATTGTGGACGTACTGGTAGGGGTAATTCGATTACTCCTGGATCTGTTACTCGAGGGGGCACTGTCCCGTCCCCTCTCGTCGAGTTTTGGCTGGTGGCAGTGGAAACTACTTGTTATGTTCGACCCCGAACCTAACCCTATGAGATTCGTCCCATTGTTGGAGATTGATACTTTTCCTCGTTAATCTCTAACGTACCACCGGTCTACTTATCGTAAATAAGTTTATCGGATGGTATTTTCTGCCAGAACTCGGTTTTTAAAATGGCGTCTGTGTTCGTCTCTGTCACTCCTAAACCAAAGGTTGAGCCCTTTGTTCCACTTTTGGAGGGCCTCTGTACAGAGACCCTCCAAAGTGGTGCCATTCTGTCTGGGTTACCACAGGGGTGTGGGAGGGGGTTTAGGCACCCTGGACCGAGTTGCCTTGCCAACTCCGGTCGCACTCTGGAGTGATTGGCCCAAGTGGTGAGCCTTCCCGCTCACCACTTAGCATGTGTTGATTGACAGCTAGGCTGAATGAATGGGGGTTTTCTGCATAAAAGCAGGGCTTTTGGGACTGGATCTTGAGAAGTCGCCACAGGACCTAAGAATCCGACGAGGGTAACGCTGAGCCGACCTGCAACGACGACACCTCCGGTGGAGCCCTGCTGAGCCGACTCACCACTTCCCGACGACAGAGGAGATCTCCCTGCCGGAGAGTCTCTTCCCCTGACTAGTGGGAACAACCAGTCCCCTTTGCTTTTTATTCGCCTCAGGACGCAGTGGTCGAATTGCCCGTGCAGCGCACCTCGACAACCGGATAGCCACTACCCCTGTACCGCGACCAAAAGGTGGTGCCTTGTGACGGAGCACTCCGCGGCTGGTCTCTTCCCTGGTGGTGCACCGGACTTCACTTTTCTTCGACGACGAGAACATCTCTACTCTTGGCAAAGACCCGACATGCATCCACCACCAGGAACAACTGCCCCTGCCGGAGCTGCCCTCCACAACAAGGTACCGTGTCCGCCTGGCTTCCCTTTCGATCGGATCGAGTGAGGTGTCTTAATCCTCTCCTTTCCGTTGGGTCGCCTCCAAGTTTGCTCACTTATTGTTCTGAACTGGTTCAATCTGCCGATAACAATTTGCTACAAAGACTCGAATGCATTTCCACTAGAGACTTTTTGGGACATATCACCTTGCCTCTCTCCGAGTGGGTCTGGCCTCTGAACTTTATGATCTATTGTGGTTCTTGCCTTCTTGCCTTGCATTTTACCCGTGAAGTATTGAACTGTGTTGATTTCGTAACCTGCCTATTTATTTCTCTCCCGTCCTAACTAATATTAGAGTGCCATCTAGGTTGAGGTATACACCTCTGTCTGTAAATAAGTGGTGCCCGTAGAACCTAGACTTGTCGAAATATTGCTAGAGGGATTGATCGTTTCTTCTTCGTAGAGTAATTGTGTTTGATTTGTTTGCCGTGAAAGTGCCATAGTGTTTTTGATAGATGTTTCGTTATGAATAAATACCTTAATGTCTTTACACTGAGCCTCGTTACGTGCTTGTTTGTTTTGCTGTGAAGAATTGCCCTATTTTGTATACTCCACATACTGCTCAACTCTTCTTGAGGGAAGTCTGACTGCTCAGCCACAGCTACCAAATGAATCTGTGTGGTACAGACTGCTACCAAGTGGGTTCACCGCCAAACACCTGTAGTTCTAAATCTTTTGCAGTGGTCCCAGAGGGAACTGCACAGGTTTCCGCCTAACACCACCCCCACCCCCCAGCCACCAGGGGCACCCTCCACCAGGCCCCCACTCATGTCTCCCATCACCCCACCCCCCAGCAGTGCAGGGGCACCCTCCACCAGGCCCCCACTCATGTACAACTCATGTCTACCACCACCCCCACCCCCCAGCCACCAGGGGCACCCTCCACCAGGCCCCCACTCATGTCTACCATCACCCCCACCCCCCAGACACCAGCAGCACCCTCCACCAGGCCCCCACTCATGTCTCCCACCACCCCCACCCCCCAGCAGTGCAGGGGCACCCTCCACCAGGCCCCCACTCATGTCTACCATCACCCCCACCCCCCAGCAGTGCAGGGGCACCCTCCACCAGGCCCCCACTCATGTCTCCCACCACCCCCACCCCCAGCCACCAGGGGCACCCTCCACCAGGCCCCCACTCATGTCTACCACCACCCCCACCCCCCAGCAGTGCAGGGGCAGCCTCCACCAGGCCCCCACGCATGTCCCCCAGCCAACATGTCACCACAATCTAGATCCCTGGCCCTTATGGTCAGCCTCCAATTGCCAAACACCCACCTGAGTATTGCATCCACCCACTTAGAAATGGCAAAAACATGATAGAACCCCAATTGCAAGTTTGGAAATGAACACATGTCCCTCACATACACCCAATGGGTGTCAGTGAATGTCAAAACTCATATCATGATATGCATGAAACCAATGAGATGATACTACACATTGAAGTTTGAAGAAAAAATATGTATTAAACGCAACATAAATTGAATCAAAAATAAACAAACAATAATGGAATTTTTTTTTAAAAAACCCAGCAGGTACGTGAAATAATGCAAAACCACAAATCATAATGCAAACGAAAGGTGTCCAAAGTCACAGTCCACAAAAGTAAATCCAATGGAAAATGAAAATCGAAAACCATTGCTCCATGGTGAAATCATTAAAAAAAATGAAAATCCAAAAGTCAACTATATACAGATAAACAATCCAGGGTCCATGATCCCAAACGAAGAAATGAAACCTATCGAATAACACTACCTAAAAAAAAAAACTATATACGAAAATGTGGCCCATTGTCCAAAAGGTCCAAAAAAAATTCTAAACCAAAGGAAACCTAACACTAACTACAGAACTATTTACAAGGGCAGCGGGCTAGTCCGACGGCTCACTTCGGGATGTTCCGGGCCAGGGCATCATCGAACTCCTGCTCAATGTCCCGGAGGCGCTCCTCCTCCATGGCCCCGAGGGTCCGCAGGGCCGTCCACATGTTCCCCCCAAACTCCCTGCGGATTGCCTCGAGGCACTCGGCACGCCTCAGGGCCCTCGTTCTCCGCCCTGACCATCGTGAGCCGTGCCTCTTCCGCCCGCTGCCGCTCCGCATCTATGGCGTGGCCCAACCGCTGCCACACGGAAGACACTTCCCGTCCTGGGTCCTCCTGCCCTCCGGCCGATGCCTGCCCCTCCGATGTCGAAAGCCCCGAGCCATCATGGCTCCCACCACGTTGCTGCTGCGCCTCTGCCCGTGCACTGCTTCCTTCTTCCTGCACATCCTCCGCTGGCTGGGGTGCAGTCGTTGATGTGGCCCCCCCCGCTGAACGTCCGACTCCCGACTGTGGCAGGGATGCCTCCTCCACCAGCCTGGCCGCACCGTCAGAGGCAGCTCCACAGGGCACCCACGTGACTGATGGGTGGGAAGATGGCACGGAGGACGACTGGCGCATAGGGGGTTCAGTTGAGGAGGGGATCTGAGCAAGCCCCATCAAACGGAGGAATCCGGCCTGGGTGACCTGTCCCAGTAGGCCGACGCGGTGAACGAGCCATTCGAGATGACGTGCAGTCTCCTCATGAAAAGACTGCAGGTCACCTCGCATGGCCCGTTGACGCAACGCCACACCAGTCAGGAAAGGCTCAACCCGGACCTGGATAGCCACGTCCGCAGGCAGAGTAAGGCCAGTTGTCGTGAGCTCATCCCCTGCCTGAAAACGGGTCTGGACGTAGGCATCCCTGATGGTGCAAGATGATGCAGTGACAGGATCAGGGACAGGATTGCACACAGGCACCTCAGCGGTGACCTGTGCTGCCTCCTGTCCCTGGTCCTACACTGCACCACTAGCACCAGTGGAATCCCCACCTCCAGACCCCGTCTCTGTTGCTTGCACGGCTTCCTCCTCCACCAAACCCCCCACCAACCTGGATGACTCCGTGCCATCTTCCCCCGTTGGGCCCTGTGGGGTCCCAGCTGCCCCTTCTGCTGCCGAGGAGTCCAACTCTGACCTCCGCCTCTTGGACCTCCCCCCAGCAGCTGCGGCCTGGGACGCGGCACCGGACTCCTCACTCCCCGACGAGATGACAACCTGGCCGGGCAGCCGGGCCTTGCGTCTCCGGCTGGCGGTGCGATCTCCGCCGCTGTGCTCCACAGCACCTTCTCCGCCCTCTTCATCAGTTGACGCTGCAGACAGGGAGAAATAAAACACAGGCATCAGGGCACTGTACAATGGACACATACACACATGACAGTTGCACATGAGTGGCATTGGCAAACCTCAGACATAGCATCACAATTGGCAACACACATGTCATTTCTACATGCACACATGAGCCATACCACAGCCACATCGCAACTGCCAGCACCATCCATACACATACAACAGCATGAGCAGGCAAAGGTGAGCCAGACATCACATGCAACACAGGGAGTGCACTACACATGCACGCACACCACCACACTTGCATGCATGTGTACACCTCAGCCAACTGTTGCAGTGTTCCGATGGGCATCCATGTCACATCTGGCAATCAGGCTTCCACATCCCGCTGTCACATGCTTCCATGTTGCATCACTGTTGCACGTTTGTCAAATACACACACATGCACATGTACACAGTGCTGATACATGCAGCTGAAAAGAACATACATGCGTGACATCACGAACATGCCTACTTACATACACATTCATCCAAACATGTGTGCCCACACAACTGCATTTGGCATGCAAGCCTACACACACAAGCACCATCCATGTCTCACACATGACAGCGCTCGCATGTGTTAGCCTCACGGTCCTGTACACCCCCACCCATACTCGGCCCCATACAAACAGATGTGCAACCGGCACACTACTGGCACATCACCACACGCACAGCTTACAATCATGATGCATGTACACTTACCACTCGACTCCAGACGGGTCTGCCTCTCAAGGACCTGGACGTGGAGCGCTAGGGATATGCATTCCAGGACCCTCATCTGATCTTCCGACAAGTGGCCCCGGCACCCCTTAGCATCCGCTGCCTTCAAGAGGCGCCAGGCCTTGTTCAGGGTCCTGGACCTGAAGTCCTCCCAGCGCTTCTTGACATGTTGGAAGTCGCGGACTGCCACCCCCTCCGTGTTGATGGCAGTCACGATGTCCGTCCAGATCCGAGTCCGTCCTTCCTTGTTGGCGCGCAACCTTCCATAGAGGGCATCATACTGCCCCAGGACTTGCTCCACCAGGACACCAACTTCGGTGGCACTGAAGCTGGTGCCCCTCTGCCTCTCTGGCCGGGGGTTGTCAGTGGTGCCAGATGTTGCAGTGCCCGACATGACAACCCCAGAGGCAGGATTGGGGTGGGCAACTGGGTCCTGGGGCTGGGCTGTGGAGCGATGGAATCCCAGTCGGGAGTCTTCGGTTCCAGCAGGGGTGGTCACAGCAACAGCACCCCTGGCTGATGTGCAGGCAGCAAATGGCAGGGCACGTGGGCAGCAGGCAGTCAGGCAGCAGCAGATGGCAGGTGGGAGCGTGCTCGGGGCTCTGGGGAGCAGTAAATCGGCTATCTGGGCAGGAACGTGGACTTCCGTGTGCTTACGCGTGGCCAGCTTGATACGGAGTGATTTGGCACGTGAAAAGTCCTGCACGTCTGCGTGTAATACGAGGAAAGGCCCTTAGTGCGTAAGCGCGTCTGCACGCATACGCGATTTTATTGGCCCAGAGGCCCCCATGCGCAGCTATGACGTCACGCGCATGGGCGTAGAGAATGGCGCGTGTAAAAAAAAGATACACGTCCGAGTGTCAAAGCACGTAATTGGTGGAAATGGCCTCATCGCATATGCGCGTCTGTGACGTGTGTATAAAAGGTACGTGTAGAACGCCATTTCCTTGTACGTGCTTTTCGTGGAGAGCGAGTGGGTGAAATCTGTACTTCTTGTTGGTTCACACGCGATTTACTTCACAGCGTTTCAAGTTCGTACTCCCTGTTACCTCTGACAGCTTTTTCTCTTTTCCTCTTTTTCCTGGGCCTGTTTCCTCAAACAGAGTTCCCTTCTACTGTTGTCCTGTCTCCTCAGACAGCGTACAATTCTTCTTTTGGCGGGGGTGTTGCCAACACGCACACGCGCATATTTTTCACGCTTTTGTTCCTGGCAGACTGTGAGTCGCGCACGTATTTAACATCTGTGCTTGCCCCGTGTGTCGCGTACCCCTTCAGAGGTCATTCTAGGCTGCGTGTGACACGCATAGGTTCATTCTTGTGTTTCTGGGTGCCACAGCGTAGTGCAGGTTTATTTTTCCACGCACGTGGTTTAGGAGGGGTTGCGTGCACCTTACTTCCCTTTCTTGGGGTGCCTGTGCGTTGCGTGACCCGTCATCTTTCCCCAGGGGTGACATACAGCCTTGCTAGAGCACTAGGGTACGATTACCATCTCGTACCCAACCCCTTTGACCCCCAATTGCCCAGGACAATAGTTCACATCGACTCCCATACGCACAATAACATCAGTGCCATGGCTGGGAGGCGAACAAGCCGTAAGGGTGGCAAAGGTGGCCGAGCCCCAAGTGGTGGCCGTGGTGGATCCGGTAGGGGACGTGGCCGTGACTTGCAGGGTGCCCCTAGCCCCCCATGTGTGGAGGAGCAGTCAGGGACACCCATGCCCCCCCCCGGGTTGAGGTTAACGTGGCTGACACCATCCATGCTCAGCCCTTGTTTGACCAGCCCACTGTGGAACCAGACCTGGCACAGGGTGACTCCATGGCTGACTTCCAGGTCAGAAGGTCTAGGCCACGTGCGCCGCTGAACGTTGGTTTCATCAGGCCACGTGGATCAGGAGCAGCTAGGTCATCTGCTGCCCCGCGTAGGCAGGCTGGGAGGCTGCAGGGGCAGCTGCGGCTCCATCCACCCCAACTCTCACACACCCAGCCAGGACAGTGTCGGTCCAAGTCCATCATGCTGACATTCCCCCTGACACCATCACACTTGAGCTAATGCCTGCACCAACACCCATGCTGAATGTGCAATCCCACACTCCTAGTACAGAGTCCACCGGGGCTCCTGCCCCTAGTGTCCAGAGCGGCGTAGGACACTCAGGATTCCCACCACCTTCCAAGCGGAAGAGGAAGAGTGCTCGTCCAGTAGAGGCTGATGCCCCAGACACGGCTACACAGTCCGGCCCGTCAAGGAAGCCCAGCTTCAATGAGGCCGAACTGAATGCACTTGTAGAGTATGTGTCCGCACATGACCGCGAAATGGTGATTGTTGCAGGATCCAAGACCACACCTGCACAACGTCAGGCACACTGGCAGACCATTGCGGACATCATGAGTGCCCTTGGAATCGTGAGGCGCACAGCTACTGAATGCTACAAGCGCTGGAATGACCTGAAGCGCAGGGCAAAGAATAAGCTGGCCTCGAGTAATGCCGCAACTCTAGTGACTGGAGGTGGGTCTCCAGCAGAGGACATAGAACTCACTCCACATGAGCAGGTTGCTGGGACCTACATCACGGAGGAACAGATCCAAGGCGTGGGAGAACTGGTAGATTACGAGGCATTGTCCGGTGAGTGCACATGCATGTGTGTGTCATCCATGTGCATGGTGTGTGTGGGAGGGCTTCTGTTTGGGTGCCAGGTGAGGGTGTGTGTGCCTGAGTGGTTTGGGTCACCCATGTGCCTCATCCTATACATTCTGCGCACCAGCATTTGGGTATAACAGCATCCCTTCTGCCAACATTAGACATCCAGCCCAACACCACGCCAGTTGCCCTTGAAGTGTCATCTTGCCACAACATTGTTGCTTATTTACCTCTGTTTATTCAGGCAGATTGTTTGCATACCACCACTTTTACTCTGGATTTCTCAGTCCTATTGTCACATGTCTGACATGGCTATGGTACAGTGGACTGGCTTTGTTTCCTGGACATGATTTGTTTAGACATGTCCCTGTGCTATAGGACCATTTTGGACTGGCAGCTCCAGGTTAAACATTTGAACCATTTCAATGAAAAAATCAATTTCATGAGCAAACTGGACTGAATGAACAATTGGTGACCTCCTCTCCCTCTTCACTTTATGGCTAGGGTACATGCCATCTGTGTGATGGCATGTGTATTTGACCTGCCAATCACTGGCCAATGTGTGATGCCACTGCTAGGCAGCATGCAGCAAATGTGTTCATCTTCCATCTTGGTGTCATCAATGTGTGCCATCTGCCTACCCTTCACACGCAGTGACGGTGCATGCATGGGAGGGTTTTAGTCATGTGGGACATGTGTCAATCAAGTACTGTTTCTGTAGCCTCTCAGCCCTAATTGTGTGCCATAGTGCTAATGCCTGTTTCCATTTGTTTTCTTTTATGTCTTTGCAGGGGATGACGCACTTGATACTGCTGGGGTTGTGGAGATGGTGCAGACCCAGGAGGGGTCTGAGGGCTGACCGACCACCAGTGAGGGACGTGGTGTGGTGGTGGGTGAGAACCCACAACTGCTGCAGGTCGTGCTCTCAAGGGGTGTCTCTGGCTGCACCTCCCCCAAGCTGTATTCAGGTGTCGATTTGGATGATGAGACCTATGTGCCGTCGCAGGTGAGTGTTCCTGGGAGGGATTCTGTTCTGTCCGACCCACCTGCACCAGGGTTAGAACCCTCAATGGGGATGTCAATGTTGGCAGGTACGCCTTTGATGGTTACGGATGCAGGGTCACACTCCGCGACATCTGATCCTGTTCCTGGGCCAGCAGATCAGAGGGGGAATGCAGTTCTGCAGCCTCAGGCAGTGCCGGCACAGCAAGGCGCAGTTCGCCTTGCCCCAGACAGGTGTGGTGCCCGCCGACGTGGTGGCCGTCCGCCACCTGGCAATACCCCATGGGAGCAATCCATATACGGTATGGCAACCCAACAGGCAGCATCATCAGAGATGATGGCTCAGGCCATGGATAGGGTGGCCACTTTCATTGTCCCCCCGAAAGGCTGACGGAGCGACTACAGCAGGCAACAGACTCCATCTGCCAGTCACACAGGGAGGACATGTTGGCGTCCGACAGGGACAGGCGGGCGGCACTGGCGACTCTGCGGGAAGCCATTTCCGTAGAGTCCCAGGGCCACAGGGAAGCCCTGAGGGTGGAACTCCTTCACCTCAGGACGACTCTTGTTGAGCTTGAGGCTTCAACAAACAGAAGGACAGAACAGCAGCTGGAGCGTCTCACACGTACGCTCTCAGCTGAGATGCAGGCAACTAGGGCGGAGGTCCGGGCATCCCGTGAGTTGTTGCATGGGGACCTCCGCACAATTATACTCCAGAACGAGACCTACCACACCCGCATGCTTGCTGCCATGGAGGAACAGACTAGGGCATTGCGTGGGCTACCTCCCATAGTGCCACCACCTCCTGATGCAGCTGCAGAGGGTGAGGAGAGCGACAGCAGTGATTCTCCCACAATAGGGTAGCCGTGTAGGCCATGAGCCCATGCAGGTGTTTTTTTTTCGCAAGATCCACACAGGTGGGTTTTGGTGTGCACCCTTTCCTCGGACCTCCTGGGTGGCCTCCCCCACCACCCCGGGCCCATTAATGGCCATTTTTTATTTTTTTTAATTTTTTTTTTGTTTTTTTTTGGGGACAGTGTGTTGCCTTGTGTGGCTCCCGTGGGCATACGCTGCATTGTGGCTGGGCACATGCAGGCTTGTCATGAATTTGGTTCAGATGCTTGGGTTTTTGTGACACACACCCCTCCTGCTTCCCGTTTCCATGGGCTTGCAAAGGGTGTGCCCAAGTGACATTGAGGTACATGGTGACATTGGACTCCCATTCGATGTGTGGGCAGTCTGTAGTCAATACTGTGTATACATTCATAGTGCATATTGTTGTTGTATTGTACACTGCATGGTGTATTGATATGTGCCTCTGCACCCATCTCATCCTCCGAATTGCAGGTCCATTTCTCATGTCTTCACAAGGCGGTCCACCTTGGAATTGGAGTCCATGTTGTAAGCAGTGCACCTACACTCTTGCGTGGCGCTAACACTGTATACTTGGAAGTATTCGAAGTGCTGGCATCATCAGGTAGTGAGGCTAGCAAATTTTTAAGTCTGTAATGTCATGTTTAAGGTAGGTTGGAGGTTGTGTAGGTGATTGGTATTCTTGGTAAGTATTTGGTAATGTGGGTTGTAGGTCCTGCATTACTGTGAGCATTTCATGTGTGGCCATGTTTCCATTGGGGACACTGTAGCTGGTGACACTTAGGGCATGTTGTGGGGATTAATTTGTTTGCTCTCACATTACATGACATGCCATGGTGTGTTGTGTGGCCGTGCCGGGGAGGGGTTGGGTGACATGGCACTGTTTTCATGTAGTATTTTGCAAGTGGGTATTCATTTCTGCAGCATGGAAGTGTGTCTTTTGATGACACTGCATTGGTGGTGTTTGTGTAGGTAGGGATGCACACATTGTGGCACTTCCACATGAACAATCTCAGGCTGCTATGGTTCTGACGGTTGACTGTCCCTTTGTTGGTCATAATTGTCAGGTCAAGTCATCATTGCTTATCAGATGGTATGTGCACTCCACAGGGGTGTGATTTCTATGTGAAGTAATTAGCCACCAGCTGCGTACGGGCTGCCTCACCCTGTGCCCTCTCCCCTCCCATGCGCAGGGGGCGTGCATGTGGTTGGGATGTGGGGGCACCACCATGTCCACAGCCAGGCCCCAGCGTGTTGCAACACTGTGCAGGACACATGCTGCCACTATGATCCTGCACACTACTGGGGGCGCATATAACAGCTGCCCGCCAGAACGGTCAAGGGAGCAAAAGCGTGACTTGAGCACTCCGAATGTGCGCTCCACTATGCCCCGGATTGCAATATGGGCTGTGTTGTATCTTACCTCGGGAGGCGTGATGGGGTTCCAAATTAGCGTCATCATGTGGGTGCTCAGAGGGTAGGCACTGTCCCCTGGTGAGGAGGTGATGGGTATCATTAGTGGGGTAGTGACATAACTCTGCATCTGACATGCATGCATGTGCAGTGGCATTCATACTCACCAAGCAGCCATGTATCGCCATGCCGCCCAGCTTCTAGGTCCCGATTTAGGGTAGACATTCGGTAAATGAAGCTGTCGTGGGTGGACCCTGGATAGTTGGCATATACTGAGGTGATGATTCCCTTGGCATTACATACTACCTGCACATTGATGGAATGCCAGTGCTTGCGGTTCCTATAGATGTGCTCAGATGCCCTGGGGGGACGTAGTGCCACATGGGGGCAGTCAATGGCACCTAGCACTTTGGGGAATTGTGCCACACTGTAGAAATCGAGGGTGGCAGCCTGCCTTTCTGCAGGTGTCCTGGGCAGGTATATGTGCCTATGGACTGATGGGCGTGCAGTTTGTTTGTTTGTTTGTTTATTTTATTTAGTATAGCGCTCCAGACCCAGGGGTATACGGGCGCTTTAAGGACAGGTTACATAGTTACAGTAAATGAGCAGTTACACAATTGTGGCGTTAAAATGCCAAAATATAATATGTACAGGCAGGTAGTAGTAAGTATTTCAAAGTATGTACAATATATACAATATATACAGTAGGTACTAAGCCTAGTCTATCTATTCACAGTATGTACAATATATGCGGATAGGACTGAGCTTAGTTTATCTGAGGGTTGCCTTCTCTAGAATCCAGCTAATGACTAATCTTCTGAACAATTGGAAGGATTTAGTCAATTTAATACTCAGTGGTAGGGTGTTCCAGAGTTGAGGCGCGAGGACGGAAAAGCTCGAGCCCCCCGCTCTTTTGGCAGAGAATCTGGGCACGGTGAGGCATAGAGTATTGGATGATCTGGTGCATCTTGTGTTGGCCTTAAGGGAGAGTTTATTGGTGAGGTACTGGGGGGCTAGGTGATTTAAGGCTTTATAGGTGAGGCAGAGCGTTTTCAGGTCGATTTTTTGTTGAATAGATAACCATTTACAAGATAATCTTAAGTGGCGATGTGCTCTCTCCTGGGAATATTTAGTGCTGCTCTCAGCGCATTATTCTGGAGGATCTGAAGTTTCTTGATTATAGCTTGGTTGGCACCAAGGTAGAGGCAGTTGCAATAGTCAAGCTTCGATTGTAGGAGGGCCCTCGCCAGAATGAGGCAGCTGTTTGTGGACAGAAAAGGTCTGCAGGCCCTGATTAATTTCCCCGTGTAGGCGGTAGCTGAGGCAGTCATATTAACTTGTTTGGAGAGGTTAGTATTGGCGTCAAGGTAGAAGCTTAAGGTTTTCACATTATTCACAACTGGAATGATGTTGCCATCTATGAGGAATTTGGAGTAGTCAGGGCTGAGTTTCTGTAGGTTATTGGGGGACCCGACCAGAAGGAGCTCGGTCTTCTCATCATTCAGGCAGAGGCCGTGTGTGGCCATCCACGCCTGAATGACGGCGAAGATTTCGTTGATCCTGGTGGCCTCAGTGATGTAGTTGCCAGTGATGGTGAGGAGTATCTGGGTGTCATCTGCGTAGTTGGTGTAGGTGACACCCAGATGGTCCAGTTTGTCAAAGAGGGGTTTTGTAAAGATATTATAGAGGGTAGGGGAGATGCAGGACCCTTGTGGGACACCGCATGTGATGGGGATAGGGTCTGCTGCAGCCACAGATGAGAAAACCCTCATGGTTCTGTTGGCTAGGAAGGATTCTATCCATGTGACAGCAGAGGGTGAGAAGTGGGCAGCAGAAGAGAGGTGGTTGCAGAGTATTTTGTGGTCAACCAAGTCGAAGGCTGCTGAGAGGTCTAGGAGGAGTAGGATAGCTGCTTTCTTTTTGTCCTTGATGTCGTCAATCTGACTTTTGAGGTCAACAAGGGCCGTTTCTGTTCCGTGTTGAGGATGAAAGCCAGATTGACGCAGGCCTAACAGTTGATTGGTCTCCAAGAAATCTTGGATTTGCAGGTAGGAGACTCTGTCGAGGATTTTTAACAGGAACGGGACCGTAGTGATGGGCCTGTAATTGGTAGGTATGGCCGGGTCGAGAGATTGTTTTTTTAGGAGGGGGACGACCCAGGACTGTTTCAGGTTGTTAGGTACAGAATTGGTCGAGAAGGATAGGTTTACTAGTTTGGAGATGAAGGGGGCTACGTCTCGTGCAGCATCTTTGATGATCTGTGCGGGGCAGCTGTCCACTTTACAATTAGATGGTTTAAGGGAAGCTATAATTTTTTGGATTTCAGGTATAGTAACCAGTTTGAATGCGAAGCCGGAAGTGTTGTTGGTCGGAGCAGTTGGTATCGGAGTAGGTGTGCTAGGTATGAAGGCATTGTTGTTTGAGAGTTGTAGTCTTTTAGCCTCAATTTTGTTTTGGAGACCAGTAATTTTGTTGGCCAGGGCATTTTGTATACTGGTGCACCATGGCTTGTCCTTCACGCAGGTATCGGTAGGTGGGTTTAGGTTTTCTAATTCTTTCAGGATGGTGAATAGTTCTTTAGCAGAAGATTGGGCATTATCTATTCTAGTGTTCTAGGTTTCTTTTTTAGTGCAGATTATCTCTTTCTTATAGAAGGAGGAAATGGTTTTTAGATTGGATTTATTTTCTGCAGTGGAGTTAGTTTTCCATAAGGTTTCCATCTTGGCTTTCTTTTTTCTTATAATTTTAAGTTCTAGTGTGAACCAAGGGTTCAAGTGAGCTATGGGTTTGCCTTTGCGTTCCTTTAGGGGTGCCACAGCATCAATGGCGCTGGTGGGGGCCTCATTGTACGAGTTGACTAGAAGGTTAAGGTTGGCGGTGGCAGGGAGTGTGTTTAGAAAGGGGAGGATCAGAGGCGTGAGGGTCTCCGCAGAGATATTGCGCTTGTTTCTAGTCCGGCAGGCTGGTGCATAGGGGCGCTGCTTGAGGTTAGGGTTATTTAGGTGAATGTCGAAAGATATGAGGGTGTGGTCAGTCCATACAAGAGGTTCTGGGGCTTTGCAAGTGATATTGCAGTTGTGGGCTGCGACCCAGTCAATGGCTCTACCTTTCTGGTGGGTAGGTAGTGTAACGACTTGAGTGAAGTCGTGCTTGGATAAGGCGTTGGCCAAGGAGGCAGCTGGAAGGTCGTTCGGGTCATTAAATCCTAAATTGAAATCTCCTAGAATAATATTTTGGGAGTGGGGTTTGGAGTTCTCTGCTATGAGAGTTGTAATGTCTTCCTCGAAGGAGCCTGTGGAGCCTGTGGACCAATATATTAGTTGCAAGGTAATGGTACTCCTAGGGGTGGTTTGTACTTTGAGGGTAATGTGCTCGCAGGACTTTAGCGGGGGGGAGGTGATAGGTCTGAAGTCGAGTGAGGATTTGAAAATGATAGCTACACCTCCACCACGAGCATTAGGTCTGTCTGCTCTGAGGATAGAATAGTTGTCGGGGATGGCAAGAGTGAGGTAGGGTCCTGCTGCTTCGTGTAACCAGGTTTCTGTGGTAGCAAGGAAATCAAGGTCTCTTGAGAGGATAATGTCAGCAATTTCGGTGGGGTGGGCTACTAGAGATCTAACATTGAGTAGTGCACCTTTTAGAGAAGTCGTGTTAGTAGTCTTAGCGCTATCCTTAGTGGTCTTAGTCATAGGTTTGGTGGGCAATTTACTAGATGTGAAGGGGGAGTCTGGCGCCGAGTCTGTTATTGCGGTCCTGGAGGGTGGGGTAGATTGTGGGGCAGTGATCTAATGGATTAGAGAGGAGAGGGTTGGAGGCAGTCTGGTCGGCATTAGTTCAGTTGGTACTGTTAGGTAGGATGTTGGCTGGTCTGGCCTTGCTTTTAGCGATAAGTTGTTGGTGAGTGGTGTGTGTGAAAGGTGGAAGGGATGGGAGGAAGGGTGTGGGGCAGGGGATGGGGTGGTGCCTAAGGCACCCTAGTTTGGCTAGTCCATTGTTGCATGGTATGTAGCTATTATTGCTACAAGGAGTGTTATTGTTTATGATGCAGAAAGGGAACATGGTGAGTATGAGCCAAAGGAACATAATTGGAATTGTGCAAAGAGTGGGCAGTTTGGTTGTGGACACAGCAAGGTGGGCAGGGACTGGGTTCGAGCTAGCTAGTGTGGTGCTAGTGTGGTACGGAGGAGGGCAGCTTCGATTAGAGTACAGCTATGGTTACAAACTAAGATCGATGTTACAATGCAGGAAGGGCAGTTTTAGTAGTACAACCACAGGTAGGCACATGCTAAATGCAAGATTGTAGCTAGAGTGCAAAGGGCAATTCAAAGGATGCAGTCACAGGTAGGCTCAGGCTAAATGCGCAATTATGGCTAAGGGTGCATAGGGCAGTTCAAATGATGCAATCGCGGGTAGGCACAAGCTAAATGCGAGATTATAGCTAAGGTGCAAAGGGCAATTCAAAGGATGCAGTCACAGGTAGGCACAGGCTAAATGCGCAATTATGGCTAAAGGTGCATAGGGCAGTTCAAATGATGCAATCACAGGTAGGCACAAGCTAAATGCGAGATAATAGCTAAGGTGCAAAGGGCAATTCAAAGGATGCAGTCACAGGTAGGCACAGGCTAAATGCACAATTGTGGCTAAAGGTGCATAGGGCAGTTCAAATGATGCAATCACAGGTAGGCACAGGCTAGATGCGCAATTATGGCTAAAGGTGCATAGGGCAGTTCAAATGATGCAATCACAGGTAGGCACAAGCTAAATGCAAGATTATAGCTAAGGTGCAAAGGGCAATTCAAAGGATGCAGTCACATGCAGGCACAGGCTAAATGCGCAATTATGGCTAAAGGTGCATAGGGCAGTTCAAATGATGCAATCTCAGGTGGGCACAGGCTAGATGCGAGATTATAGCTAAGGTGCAAAGGGCAATTAATTCAAATGATGCAATCACAGGTAGGCACAGGCTAAATGCGAAGATTATAGCTAGGGTTCGAAATTGGCGGTGCAATGATGCAGCAGCAGACTTCAGTGTTTCAGTTAAGTGAGCTAATTCCAGGGTGTATGGACAAGTTGAGGCAGCGAGCAGGTTGGTATAGTATGGGTGTTCAGAGATAGCACTGCTAGATACAGGCCAGTGGGCGGTGTGCGTATACAGGTATCGTGACAACAATGTTTTGTGCAAGAAGCAAGGCTGTATGCGACGTGGGGATACAGGTGTACATAATAGTGGGTACTTGGGAGTCTCACCGTGCAAACGTTGGTACAGTCAGTGGAGGGTCATGCAGACGTAGGTGCTGTAAGCTGGACGGAAGACAGAGCTTGGAGACCAAGGAGCAGCCCGCAGCACGGCACGCTCGGTCAGCTCAGTCAGCACCTGAGCCTTTCCACGATGCCTTCACACGGAGGCCGGCTCACGCCTTCCCGGTTCCCTGATTGGCTACTTAGCAGTAGATGGAGCCAATCGGGGCTGGGAGGAGTGAGCTGAGATGAATGGGAGAGATGCAGGCATTCGAGGCGGCCATCTTGGAATCGCAGTGATGATGTTCAAGACCTGGTGTAGGCAGCATGACTGCGTGGCCGGTGACACCCCACCCACTGTGGCACTTGTCCGCTGAAATGATCCAGTGGCCAAGAAGTGCAGTACATTGAGGACCTTCTCCAGGGGGCTGAGTGCTTGGGAGCACAGGGTGGGTGATGTGAGGTCATCCTCCCACTCACTGACCAGGCCCAGTATTATGTGTGGTGGAAACCTGTACCTCCCATACACCTGGTCATCAGGCATCCCAAAAAGGCTGGTTCTGGGAGTGAAAATTCGGGCCCTCAATATCCTCCTCCTCCTCCTTTGGTAACCCACGGCCACTGCTGCTAGGAACGGTATATTCATCCTGGCGTCTGAGCTTGTTTGTTGTTTGCGCGCACTTTTATGCTGCGCGGGTCGACGTATGCCTGCTTCATGCTGGCGTACGTGTTTCAGGATTGGACCATTTATTTTTCGGCGCGTCGTAGGCGAACGTGTGAATCTTCCCGCCCACCCCAGGAATACACGTAACACGCTCTCCTAGGCCCAGTCGCTAGTGAATATTCCCACCCACCCCTGGAATACACATACCCCACTATCACAGGCCCAGTCGCGTGTGGAAGTTCACGCGCACCCCGAAATACACGTACCCAGGGCAATCGCGTGTGGAACTTCCCGCGAACCCCGTAAAACACGTAGCCTGCTGGTATCGCGTGTGGAAGTTCACACGAACCCCGTAAAACACATAGCCTGCTGGTATCGCGTGTGGAAGTTCACGCGGACCCATAATACACGTACCCGGATGGTATCGCATGGGAGACTACCCGCGAACCCCAGGGATACACGTACCCAGGCAAATCACAGGGCTGGGGGGTGGGGGTGGTGGGAGACATGAGTGGGGGCCTGGTGGAGGCTGCCCCTGCACTGCTGGGGGGTGGGGTGATAGGGGACATGAGTGGGGGCCTGGTGGAGGCTGCTCCTGCACTGCTGGGGGGTGGGGGTGATAGGGGACATGAGTGGGGGCCTGGTGGAGGGTGCCCCTGGATGCTGGGGGGTGGGGGTGGTGGGAGACATGAGTGGGGGCCTGGTGTGGGGTGCCCCTGCACTGCTGGGGGGTGGGGGTGGTGGGAGACATGAGTGGGGGCCTGGTGGAGGGTGCCCCTGGTGGCTGGGGGGTGGTGGGAGACATGAGTTGGACATGAGTGGGGGCCTGGTGGAGGCTGCCCCTGAACTACTGGGGGGTGGGGGTGGTGGGGGACATGAGTAGGGGCCTGGTGGAGGGTGCCCCTGGTGGCTGGGGGGTGGGGGTGATGGTAGACATGAGTGGGGGCCTGGTGGAGGGTGCCCCTGGTGGCTGGGGGGTGGGGTGGTGGTAGACATGAGTGGGGGTCTGGTGGAGGCTGCCCCTGGTGGCTGGGGGGTGGGGGTGGGGGTAGACATGAGTGGGGGCCTGGTGGAGGCTGCCCCTGCACTGCTGGGGGGTGGGGGTGATGGGAGACATGAGTGGGGGCCTGGTGGAGGCTGCCCCTGCACTGCTGAGGGGTGGAGGTGGTGGGAGACATGAGTGGGGGCCTGGTGGAGGCTGCCCCTGCACTGCTGGGGGGTGGGGGTGATAGGGGACATGAGTGGGGGCCTGGTGGAGGGTGCCCCTGGTGGCTGGGGGGTGGGGGTGGTGGGAGACATGAGTTGGACATGAGTGGGGGCCTGGTGGAGGGTGCCCCTGCACTGCTGGGGGGTGGAGGTGATGGGAGACATGAATGGGGACCTGGTGGAGGCTGCCCCTGCAATGCTGGGGGTGGGGGTGGTGGGAGACATGAGTGGGGGCCTGGTGGAGGGTGCTCCTGGTGGCTGGGGGGTGGGGGTGGTGGTAGACATGAGTGGGGGCCTGCTGGAGGGTGCCCCTGCACTGCTGGGGGGTAGAGGTGATGGTAGACATGAGTGGGGGCCTGGTGGAGGCTGCCCCTGCACTGCTGGGGGGTGGGGGTGATAGGGGACATGAGTGGGGGCTGGTGGAGGCTGCCCCTGCACTGCTGGGGGGTGGGGGTGATGGTAGACATGAGTGGGGGCCTGGTGGAGGGTGCCCCTGCACTGCTGGGGGGTGGGGGTGGTTGGAGACATGAGTGGGGGTCTGGTGGAGGGTGCCCCTGGTGGCTGGGGGGTGGGGGTGGTGGGAGACATGAGTTGGACATGAGTAGGGGCCTGGTGGAGGCTGCCCCTGCACTGCTGGGGGGTGGGGGGGGTGGGAGACATGAGTGGGGGCCTGGTGGAGGCTGCCCCTGGTGGCTGGGGGGTGGGGGTGATGGTAGACATGAGTGGGGGCCTGGTGGAGGGTGCCCCTGCACTGCTCGGGGGTGGGGGTGGTGGGAGACATGAGAGGGGGCCTGGTGGAGGGTGCCCCTGGTGGCTGGGGGGTGGGGGTGGTTGGAGACATGAGTTGGACATGAGTGGGGGCCTGGTGGAGGGTGCCCCTGCACTGCTGGGGGGTGGGGGTGATGGTAGACATGAGTGGGGGCCTGGTGGAGGGTGCCCCTGGATGCTGGGGGTGGGGGTGGTGGGAGACATGAGTGGGGGCCTGGTGGAGGCTGCCCCTGCACTGCTGGGGGGTGGGGTGATAGGGGACATGAGTGGGGGCCTGGTGGAGGCTGCTCCTGCACTGCTGGGGGGTGGGGGTGATAGGGGACATGAGTGGGGGCCTGGTGGAGGGTGCCCCTGGATGCTGGGGGGTGGGGGTGATGGGAGACATGAGTGGGGGCCTGGTGTGGGGTGCCCCTGCACTGCTGGGGGGTGGGGGTGGTGGGAGACATGAGTGGGGGCCTGGTGGAGGGTGCCCCTGGTGGCTGGGGGGTGGTGGGAGACATGAGTTGGACATGAGTGGGGGCCTGGTGGAGGCTGCCCCTGAACTACTGGGGGGTGGGGGTGGTGGGGGACATGAGTAGGGGCCTGGTGGAGGGTGCCCCTGGTGGCTGGGGGGTGGGGGTGATGGTAGACATGAGTGGGGGCCTGGTGGAGGGTGCCCCTGGTGGCTGGGGGGTGGGGTGGTGGTAGACATGAGTGGGGGTCTGGTGGAGGCTGCCCCTGGTGGCTGGGGGGTGGGGTGGGGGTAGACATGAGTGGGGGCCTGGTGGAGGCTGCCCCTGCACTGCTGGGGGTGGGGGTGATGGGAGACATGAGTGGGGGCCTGGTGGAGGCTGCCCCTGCACTGCTGAGGGGTGGAGGTGGTGGGAGACATGAGTGGGGGCCTGGTGGAGGCTGCCCCTGCACTGCTGGGGGGTGGGGGTGATAGGGGACATGAGTGGGGGCCTGGTGGAGGGTGCCCCTGGTGGCTGGGGGGTGGGGGTGGTGGGAGACATGAGTTGGACATGAGTGGGGGCCTGGTGGAGGGTGCCCCTGCACTGCTGGGGGGTGGAGGTGATGGGAGACATGAATGGGGACCTGGTGGAGGCTGCCCCTGCAATGCTGGGGGTGGGGGTGGTGGGAGACATGAGTGGGGGCCTGGTGGAGGGTGCTCCTGGTGGCTGGGGGGTGGGGGTGGTGGTAGACATGAGTGGGGGCCTGCTGGAGGGTGCCCCTGCACTGCTGGGGGGTGGAGGTGATGGTAGACATGAGTGGGGGCCTGGTGGAGGCTGCCCCTGCACTGCTGGGGGGTGGGGGTGATAGGGGACCTGAGTGGGGGCTGGTGGAGGCTGCCCCTGCACTGCTGGGGGGTCGGGGTGATGGTAGACATGAGTGGGGGCCTGGTGGAGGGTGCCCC
Source organism: Ambystoma mexicanum (assembly GCF_040938575.1). Lineage (NCBI taxonomy): Eukaryota > Metazoa > Chordata > Amphibia > Caudata > Ambystomatidae > Ambystoma > Ambystoma mexicanum. Next base: position 269,171,758 of record NC_090941.1, read on the forward strand.
TGCACTGCTGGGGGGTGGGGGTGGTTGGAGACATGAGTGGGGGCCTGGTGGAGGGTGCCCCTGGTGGCTGGGGGGTGGGGGTGGTGGGAGACATGAGTTGGACATGAGTAGGGGCCTGGTGGAGGCTGCCCCTGCACTGCTGGGGGGTGGGGGGTGGGAGACATGAGTGGGGGCCTGGTGGAGGCTGCCCCTGGTGGCTGGGGGGTGGGGGTGATGGTAGACATGAGTGGGGGCCTGGTGGAGGGTGCCCCTGCACTGCTGGGGGGTGGGGGTGGTGGGAGACATGAGAGGGGGCCTGGTGGAGGGTGCCCCTGGTGGCTGGGGGGTGGGGGTGGTTGGAGACATGAGTTGGACATGAGTGGGGGCCTGGTGGAGGGTGCCCCTGCACTGCTGGTGGTTGGGGGTGATGGTAGACATGAGTGGGGGCCTGGTGGAGGGTGCCCCTGGATGCTGGGGGTGGGGGTGGTGGGAGACATGAGTGGGGGCCTGGTGGAGGCTGCCCCTGCACTGCTGGGGGGTGGGGGTGATCGTAGACATGAGTAAGGGCCTGGTGGTGGCTGCCCCTGCACTGCTGAGGGGTGGAGGTGATAGGGGACATGAGTGGGGGCCTGGTGGAGGCTGCCCCTGCACTGCTGGGGGGTGGGGGTGATGGGAGACATGAGTTGGACATGAGTGGGGGCCTGGTGGAGGCTGCAGCTGCACTGCTGGGGGGTGGGGGTGATGGTAGACATGAGTGGGGGCCTGGTGGAGGGTGCCCCTGCACTGCTGGGGGGGTTGGGGTGGTTGGGGACATGAGTGGGGGCCTGGTGGAGGGTGCCCCTGGTGGCTGGGGGGTGGGGGTGGTGTCAGACATGAGTTGGACATGAGTAGGGGCCTGGTGGAGGCTGCCCCTGCTCTGCTGGGGGGTGGGGGTGGTGGGAGACATGAGTGGGGGCCTGGTGGAGGCTGCCTCTGGTGGCTGGGGGGTGGGGGTGATGGTAGACATGAGTGGGGGCCTGGTGGAGGGTGCCCCTGCACTGCTGGGGGGTGGGGTGGTGGGAGACATGAGTGGGGGCCTGGTGGAGGGTGCCCCTGGTGGCTGGGGGGTGGGGGTGGTGGGAGACATGAGTTGGACATGAGTGGGGGCCTGGTGGAGGCTGCCCCTGCACTGCTGGGGGGTGGGGGTGACGGTAGACATGAGTGGGGGCCTGGTGGAGGGTGCCCCTGGATGCTGGGGGGTGGGGGTGGTGGGAGACATGAGTGGGGGCCTGGTGGAGGCTGCCCCTGCACTGCTGGGGGGTGGGGGTGATGGTAGACATGAGTGGGGGCCTGGTGGAGGCTGCCCCTGCACTGCTGAGGGGTGGGGGTGATAGGGGACATGAGTGGGGGCCTGGTGGAGGCTGCCCCTGCACTGCTGGGGGGTGGGGGTGATGGTAGACATGAGTGGGGGCCTGGTGGAGGGTGTCCCTGCACTGCTGGGGGGTGGGGGTGGTGGGAGACATGAGTGGGGGCCTGGTGGACGGTGCCCCTGCACTGCTGGGGGGTGGGGGTGATGGTAGACATGAGTTGGACATGAGTGGGGGCCTGTTGGAGGGTGCCCCTGGTGGCTGGGGGGTGGGGGTGCAGGGAGACATGAGTCGGACATGAGTGGGGGCCTGGTGGAGGCTGCCCCTGGATGCTGGGGGGTGGGGGTGGTGGGAGACATGCGTGGGGGCCTGGTGGAGGCTGCCCCTGCACTGCTGGGGGGTGGGGGTGATGGTAGACATGAGTGGGGGCCTGGTGGAGGGTGCCCCTGGTGGCTGGGGGGTGGGGGTGGTGGGAGACATGAGTGGGGGCCTGGTGGAGGGTGCCCCTGCACTGCTGGGGGGTGGGGTGCAGGGCGACATGAGTGGGGGCCTGGTGGAGGGTGCCCCTGGATGCTGGGGGGTGGGGGTGGTGGTAGACATGTGTGGGGGCCTGGTGGAGGGTGCCCTGCACTGCTGGGGGGTGGGGGTGGTGGTAGACATGTTTGGGGGCCTGGTGGAGGGTGCCCCTGGATGCTGGGGGGTGGGTGTGCTGGGAGACATGTGTTGGTGATCAGTAGTGCAAGGTGACATGTGGGTTGGCTGGTGGACATGGCCATGGTGGATGTGTTGCCTTTGGGACATGAGCAGGGGTGCAGGGTAGTCCCCTGTGGTGTGGGCTGCCTGCAGGGGCCGTGGAGGGTGTAGAGGGAACACCTGGGAGGACCCACACAGCCAAATCACGTGTAGCATTCCCCGGCACCACCGAAATACACGTACCCTGCTGAAAACGTGTGTGAATCTTCCCGCGCACCTCGGAATACACGTACCCAGGCCAATCGCGTGTGGAACTTCCCGCGCATCCCGAAGTACACGTACCCAGGCCAATCCTGTGTGGAACTTCCCGCGCACCCCGAAGTACACGCACCCAGGCCAATCGCCTGTGGAACTTCCCTCGCACCCCGAAGTACACGTACCCAGGCCAATCGCGTGTGGAACTTCCCGCGCACCCCGTGGTACACATACCCAGGCCAATCGCATGTGGAACTTCCCGCACACCCAGGAACACACGCACACGCTATTTTTCACACAGCGGGTGTCCGTGTTTGTCGGTACCCCTTTGCACCTCATTTGTCCTAGAGGGCCACTGTATGGACCATTCATCATGGCTGTATATGGGTGCTTTTTGTTAGCGCACATTTTGGTGCACATTTTTTTCAGGCGCAGGGGCGCTACCACCTGCTTTCTTGTGGCATACTTGTTTTGCCCTGTGCGCGTCTTTGACCGTGCGCTGGTTTGCCCTATTCGATTCCATGAATACGGGTTGTAGGCAAGCGTGTGGGCGTTCCGCGCACTTGCCTCCTGTACTTCCCCCGTGACGCCCATATTTTCACGTGTTGCTCCCCATTCCGAGTGTTACGCCCCGTGTGCCGCCTACTTTTGTGATGTGCGCCGCGCTATGTGCGATTTCGCAGTGGCCGTGGCGCACGCTGTTGAATGACCTGTGCGCCGGCGTGCACGGCGCACATTTTTAGCGCACATCCAATGTTTTTCTCGCGCACGGACTTCCATGAATCGATGTGCGCTGGTTTCCCTGCGATTTTCGCACTTGCACTGCGATTTTCGCACTTGCACTGCGAATTGCACGTTTTGGCACCTCTGCGCAGGAATTTTCGGCGCACATTAATTCCATGAATCGACCCCATAGTTACTGGAAAAAAATCCAGGCTTTTTGGGTGGTGTTAGGGAGAATTCTCTGTTTAGGCTGAATTTCCTAACCTAGTGAGTCCCCCAGCAGCTTTGCTGGATTTCGGGAGTTTGTTTTTTTCCATCCTGCCAAGAGTGGGACTCTTTTCTTCCTTTGAATATCAATGTGTTCTATGGGCTATGGGGTCTTTGACTCCATAGGGTCTCATATGTTTTTCTATGTGTGTTACACCGCACCCTACGTGCCGTAACACTGGGGTGTCCTAGCGGACCTCCACCATAGACTCCATACCCGGGGACTGACTACTGTCTCCCGGGCATGTAAAGTCACCATTGGCTTTACTAGACCTAAATTTACTAACAGAACTAGTACAAACCATCTTATTGTGGATGTACTAGTAGGGGTAATTCGGGTAATTCGATTACTCCTGGATCTGTTACTCGAGGGGGCACTGTCCCGTCCCCCCTCGTCGAGTTTTGGCTGGTGGCAGTGGAAACTACTTGTTATGTTCGACCCCGAACCTAACCCTATGGGATTCGTCCCATTGTTGGAGATTGATACTTTTCCTCGTTAATCTCTAACGTACCACCGGTCTACTTATCGTAAATAAGTTTATCGGATGGTATTTTCTGCCAGAACTCGGTTTTTAAAAATGGCGTCTGTGTTCGTCTCTGTGACTCCTAAACCAAAGGTTGAGCCCTTTGTTCCACTTTTGGCGGGCCTCTGTACAGAGACCCTCCAAAGTGGTGCCATTCTGTCTGGGTTACCACAGGGGTGTGGGAGGGGGTTTAGGCACCCTGCACCGAGTTGCCTTGCCAACTCCGGTCGCACTCTGGAGTGATTGGCCCAAGTGGTGAGCCTTCCCGCTCACCACTTAGCATGTGTTGATTGACAGCTAGGCTGAATGAATGGGGGTTTTCTGCATAAAAGCAGGGCTTTTGGGACTGGATCTTCAGAAGTCGCCACAGGACCTAAGAATCCGACGAGGGTAACGCTGAGCCGACCTGCAACGACGACACCTCCGGTGGAGCCCTACTTAGCCGACTCACCACTTCCCGACGACAGAGGAGATCTCCCTGCCGGAGAGTCTCTTCCCCTGACTGGTGGGAACAACCAGTCCCCTTTGCTTTTTATTCGCCTCAGGACGCAGTGGTCGAATTGCCCGTGCAGCGCACCTCGGCAACCGGATAGCCACTACCCCTGTACCGCGACCAAAAGGTGGTGCCTTGTGACGGAGCACTCCGCGGCTGGTCTCTTCCCTGGTGGTGCACCGGACTTCACTTTTCTTCGACGACGAGAACATCTCTACTCTTGGCAAAGACCCGACGTGCATCCACCACCAGGAACAACTGCCCCCGCCGGAGCTGCCCTCCACAACAAGGTACCGTGTCCGCCTGGCTTCCCTTTCGATCGGATCGAGTGAGGTGTCTTAATCCTCTCCTTTCCGTTGGGTCGCCTCCAAGCTTGCTCACTTATTGTTCTGAACTGGTTCAATCTGCCGATAACAATTTGCTACAAACACTCGACTGCATTTCCACTAGAGACTTTTTGGGACATATCGCCTTGCCTCTCTCCGAGTGGGTCTGGCCTCTGAACTTTATGATCTATTGTGGTTCTTCCCTTCTTGCCTTGAATTTTACCCGTGAAGTATTGAACTGTGTTGATTTCGTAACCTGCCTATTTATTTCTCTCCCGTCCTAACTAATATTAGAGTGCCATCTAGGTTGAGGTAAATAAGTGGTGCCGGTAGAACCTAGACTTGTCGAAATATTGCTAGGGGGATTGATCGTTTCTTCTTCGTAGAGTAATTGTGTTTGATTGGTTTGCCGTGAAAGTGCCATAGTGTTTTTGATAGATGTTTCGTTATAAATAAATACCTTAATATCTTTACACTGAGCCTCGTTACGTGTTTGCTTGTCTTGCTGTGAAGAATTGCCCTATTTTGTATACTCCACATACTGCTCAACTCATCTTGAGGGAAGTCTGACTGCTCAGCCACAGCTACCAAGTGAATCTGTGTGGTACAGACTGCTACCAAGTGGGTTCACCGCCAAACACCTGTAGTCCTAAATCTTTTGCAGAGGTCCCAGAGGGAACTGCACAGGTTTCCGCCTAACACTGGTGTACAGCGGTGGGATTTGTATCGAGTATACAGTTTAGAGTGCTTTTCGACACTGTAGGATAACTAACCACAAAACTTAGCACAAAAAGCAACTTTCAAAAAACATGTCTACGATGGAAACTTACAGTCAAGAGTCCTTGTCAGGTGAAAATACTGAGAGTTTGCGAGTTCTCTGTAGGCAAGAGAATCTTTCTGTAAGAGGCAAGAAGTTAGAACTAATAGAGAGATTGCTGGCGAACCAAAGTCTGGGTACTGGTTCAGAGGAACCAATCTCTCCAGCAAATGTAGATAACAGTGATGGTGTTGATCTAAATCGTAATTCTGATGATAGCGATGAAGAGGCTGACGAGGACGGAGAGGCTAACGAAACTGTCTCCCCTGCTCCTCTACCTGCCTTACTAGCTGTGCCTACGGGGCCCATACCAGGTCCCACAAGTAACCCTGCTTATTTTGAACTGGAAAAAATGAAGCTCGAATTAGAATAGAAACGGTTCTTGGCTCAATCTGAACGAAACCAAGAGCTCGAGTTCAGACGGATGTATGCCCAGGCTGAGCAGAAGCAAGCTGAGTTAAGACTCAGGGAAATAGAACTTAATCACGAGTTAGAGATGAAAAAGCTGTCTATGGAAAATGCTTCTCTCTCCTCTGGTTCCTCTAGGAGCTCCAGTCCCAAAAGACCCCGGATGCCGAAGGAATTAGTGGGTATGTATGAACCGAGATTGGATGTGTTGGATTGGTTGAAAATGTTTGAGTACAATCATGGGCCCCAGGACATCACCGGGAATGCTTTGCTTCCCTGGTTGTTCTCTAGGTTCCCTCCTGTTGCGACTGATGTAGTAATGGAATTGGGGGAGGCGGATAAGACGGATTACGAAAGTGTGAAGCTAGCTTTGATAGCTAGATTCGGAAAGACCCCTTCCCAGTATCTTAAGAGGTTTAGAACCCTCAAAAAGCATGATGGTACCCCTTGGGCTACCTGGGTGAGTGAAGGGTTGAAAAACTTAGAGGGATGGATTAAGGGTTACAAAGTGAACACTTTTGAGGGTATGAGGAATTTTTTTATGTTGGAGTCTATTTATGATGCCTGTTTTCCTGAGCTCAGACAGCACTTGGCTGATTCGATGGAATTGGATTCCCGGAAGCTAGCTAAGTCTGCTGACTTGTGGGTTGCCAACAGGGCTACTCATAAGGATTCTGGGGCAACTCAGAAAAAGGATGAGGGAAAACAGCCTAAAAAAGACTCAAAAGAGAATTCTAATAACTCACATTCCAAAGAGGGCCCCAAACAAAACCAGAAGGGTAAGCCACAAGGAAAACCACAGCAGAATAGTGTGTCTTCTGGTGCCAAACCGGAAGGAGGTCAGAACAAGCCACCATTCCAGAAAGCATTCAGTAAATGCTTTGTTTGTGGCTCGACTGACCACGTGAAAGTAGGTCCCAGATGTAAGGGTAAACCTTCAGGGGTCCAACTTGTCTCCTTAGCCTTCGCTCCAGAGGAGGAAGTCCAAATGGCAAGTGGAAACTTTCTACTGCTAGCTGACGAACCCATTGGAGTCTCAGCCAGTGTTTCTTTAGTATCTCTGGGGTTGAGGGAACAACAGAATTTAGATGTCTATAATTCTATCCCCGATAATACTAAAGAGTATTATAAGGACAGTGTCCAGGTGAATAGTCAGGAGACTCCTGCCATTAGGGACACTGGGGCCAGCATAACTGTGGTGGATAAATCGTTTCTTCAGGCTGAGGATGTTGCTAAGGCACCCAAACGCCTCGCCAAGTTAGCTGGAGGGCCTGTGCAGATGCTTCCCCAATTACCAGTTCTCATCCAGTGTAATGACATGACTGTGAAGATACCTGTCAGCATACAGAGTGAGGTACCAGGACGCGTACTGTTGGGTATCAATTTGACAACTCTCGGCATTGTATCGCATACTCCCAGACCTCCTAGTAAACGGTTACAGGAGCTAACCAGACCCGCAAGAGAGAGGACCATGCGCGGTACTCTCCAGGAGATGATGGAGAAAGAAATAACTCCTGCTCCACTGGAATTGTCGGCCGCTGTCTCCACGAAATCAGAAGCGAAAGGGAAACCTAAGACTTCTATCACAAAACCAGCAGCCAGCATTCCAGTGCAGCCAACACAGACTTCCCCGCGGTTGTCCAAAGTTACACCCCTAACTCCACCTCCAGCCGAGGCTGAGAGGGAGGTACAACCCTGTGTGATAGAATTAGACTCTGAGGAAGAGCTAATGGAAGGCCAGGAACTCATTGGAGATCTGGATCCTGTTGACCATCCTGAGCTGCAGTCTTTACTGGCAGAAGGTGGACCCAGCAGGGCAGACTTCAGTAAGGGACAGAGGGAATGTCCAACTCTGGAAGGTCTTCGCCACCAGGCAGAAGCTCAGGCTGAAGGGCAAGAACCTGGGAAATACAGGTTGCACTTGGAAGATGGCCTCTTCTACAGTGAACCGACCGAGTCTGCGCCTGGAGACTACAAACGACTTGTAGTACCCCAAGAGAACAGACCACAGTTCTTGCAGTTAGCCCACGAGATTCCTTTGGCTGGTCACTTGAGTTTCAAGAAGACTAAGGAAAGGCTCTCTCTCTACTTCTATTGGCCAAAGATGGGGGCCGAAGTAGAAAAACACTGCAGGAGCTGCCGCACCTGCCAGACCTCTGGTAAGGTTGGCTCCAAGAATGTGGCACCTTTAGTGCCTCTCCCAGTTGTGGGAGTCCCATTTGAGAGAGTAGGGATTGACATTGTTGGTCCCCTTGATGCTCCAACCTCCTCAGGCAACAGGTTTATACTTGTTGTAATAGACCATGCTACTAGGTATCCTGAGGCAATTCCTATGAGGACTGTTACAGCTGCGGCTGTGGCTAAGGCCCTCTTTGGTATTTTTACTAGGGTCGGGTTTCCTAAGGAAGTAATCTCTGACAGGGGGTCAAACTTTATGTCCAACTACATGAAAGCCATGTGGAAAAGCTCTGGAGTTACTTACAAGTTCTCAACAGCGTACCACCCACAAACCAGTGGGTTGGTAGAACGGTTCAACCGAACCATGAAGAGCATGATAGGTGCTTTAGAGGAACCTCTTAAGCGTAAGTCGGACCTTCTACTGCCATGCCTTCTCTTTGCTTATAGAGAAGTCACTCAGGAGGGAGTAGGTTACTCGCCCTTCGAACTACTCTATGGTCATCCCGTCAGAGGTCCATTGGCCCTGATTAAGGAGGGGTTGGAGAGTGCTCCTTCCCCCAAGCCAGTCAGAGTGACTGACTACGTCTCAGGTTTGTGCTGTTTAGTGTCTACAATTGTACCCGTATCACTCTCCCACTCCTCACCTGCGGTTTCTGAGTTGGCTTCCGAAGGCTCGTCTGAAGAAGTCTCCACAGGTTTCTCTCTCCAGGCTCTTGGGTTCTTCTTTTTCACCGTCTTGCCCTTTTGTTTGAAGAGATAGGGCCGAGCTCCCCCGGAGGCCACTTTGCCAGTAAGGCTATATGCCCGGCAGCGGGGACTCCGGGGAGCCCACCCCAAATCAGGGAAAAGCCGCAGCAGAAAAACCCTGGGTAGTTTCAGGTGCGTTGGTCTGTTCAAATAAGTATTCGCAATCCTTCTTGGAATACTGCTCAGCGAATGGGTAATTCGCAATCCTTCTTGGAATCCCACTTCTTTAGAGTACTACATTTACCAGAATGCACTTGGGTGCAATGTCTAAGTTTTGGAAAAGATTCCAAGAACTCCGTGAGCAAGGTTAAGTAAAATAAACAGAAGGAGAGGTTACACAGGTCAGAGGAAGCACCCAACTCAGGGGGCACGAGTTGAAGTGACAGCTGCTTGGAAAAGCGTGTGTTAAAAAGAACTGCAGATAGCAAGTCCCCGCTCGCTGAGTAAAAAAAAAGCCCCAGAGCGAACGCAGGTGTCTGCTGACTCCAGCAAAATAACAAACACACACGCTGCGAAATTAACAAGAAAATGCGGGCAGGGAAAGGTCCAAAATAAAGAAGAAATATTCCCCACAGGAAGCGTGGTGGCAAAATGTACGATAAAAGGCAGGCAGACAAACAATGGAAAGGCAAATGGGTAGAAAAACAAGGAGTAGCACGAGACAGGAGCACTGTCAACTAACGTTGGGAAAGAAATCAGTTGTAACGCACCGGTTGCCACACCTGACAGTTAATTATAGCCTCTGTTCCAGCGAGGCTAGAACGTAACGTCCAGGTAAAGGAGGAGCTCAGTCCTTCTTCCATTATTTCCATCTCTTCCACAGGCTCCATGGGCGTTTCATGACAGTATGACCCCTTCTCAAAGGCCTTCCTCTAGGTTTACCCGGATACATCCGCTGGAATCTTTGTATGAGTCTGGGTGCTGATATGTTGCGAATCGGTTCCCAGGAGCTTTCTGACATGGGGTATCCTTTCCACAATACAAAGTACTGTAATGTACCCTTCTTGTATCTGGAATCGAGCAATCTAGAGACTTCATATTCCTTATCCACATCAAGGGGCTGGTAATTCGCCTTCTTCATTTTTCTGGCATGAGGATCTGGTACATATGCCTTCAGTAAAGATGTGTGGAATACTGGATGGATTCTCCCCAGTTTGGGTGGTAGAGCTAAACGAAAGGCGACTGGGTTTATCTTCGCCGTTATCTTAAAAGGTCCAATGAATCTATGTGAGAACTTGCCATGATGTACCCATCTGGGTAGAAACTTAGTCGACAGCCATACCTTCGTACCAATTTCCCATGTGGGGTTAGGTCTTCGCTTCTGGTCAGCCCATCTCTTGTAGTCTTCACAAGCCTTTTGTAGATTGGTCTGGGCTTCTTTTTGTCGGTTCCGTAGATTGTTCAGAAGTGTTTCCACAGATGGAACATTAGATGAGACATGTCCGAACAGTGGTATGTGTTTTGGATTGTATCCATAGGTACAATGAAATGGACTCATACCTATGGTTGAATGTCTTGTGTTATTACATGGAAATTCAGCCAGGGGTAAAAGATGATACCAGTCATTCTGTTATTGATTACAGAAGCATCTGATGTATTGCTCCAAAGTGGCATTTAGGCGTTCGGTCTGTCCATTGCTCTCTGGGTGGAATCCTGAGGACAGGGATCTTTTTATCTCCAACAATTTACACAGACTTGCCCAGAATTTGGATGTAAATTGTGTGCCTCTGTCAGAGACTATAATGTTAGGAAGTCTGTGTAACCTAACCACATCTCTTAAAAATACCTCAGCTGTAGTAGAAGCCGTTGGTGTTCCCTTGAGTGGTGAAAAATGAGCCAGCTTACTGAAGGAGTCCACCGTAACCATGATAGCAGAGTATCCTTGAGAAATGGGTAAATCTACTATGAAGTCAGTTGAAATGTGTTGCCAGGGACCTGCCGGTGGAAGGTCTTGTTGTAGCAGTCCCAAGGGCTTGCAGTATGGATATTTGTTTTGGGCACACGTAGGGCAGGTGGTGACATACTTTTTAACATCCTTGGTGATCGTAGGCCACCAGAAATGACGAGAAGTCAGTTCCAAGGTAGCTTTCTGTCCTTTATGTCCAGCGGCGGGAAGGTCGTGACACCATGACATAGCAAGATCACGTAACTCCTGAGTTGGTAGATATAAGGATTTGTCTTTGAAGAGGTAGTCACCCTTGTATAGTAATCTTAGATTGGCATGCTGTCTTTGCTCCCTTTGAGCTGTTTGTACTTGTTGGAGGAAGGAATTTACTGTGTTAATGAATCTTTTTCCTGCAAGCAAGATTTCATGGCCTTGAAATCCCTCTGTATCTTCTCCCATGCTTCGGGATAATGCATCCGCCAATTGATTGTCCTTTCCTGGCAAATAAGTGATTTCAAAATCGAACTGGGAAAAGAAGTAAGCCCATCTTGCATGTCTAGAATTTCGACACTCCATCTGCTGAAGGACCTTTAGGTTCCGATGATCGGTACGTACTTGGAACGGGTAAACGGCTCCTTGAAGCAGATGCCTCCATTCTTCACAGGCTTGTTTTATAGCCAAAAGCTCCTTTTCAAGTACAGAATAATTCCGTTCGCTGGAACTGAGTGTTCTAGAAAAATATGCGATGGGATGTTCCAACCCGTCCTCTTTTTGCTGCAACAGAGCTGCTCCTATTGCGCCACCTGAAGCGTCGGTTTCGACTATGAAAGGCTGGGATTGGTCTGGTTGCCTCAGAATAGGGGCTGAAACAAATGTTTCTTTAAGTTGTCTGAAAGCCTGCTCTGCCTTCAGATCCCATACAAACTTAACCCCTTTCTTGAGTAGGTTTGTGATCGGGAGCACTATGTCAGAGAAATTTGGGATGAATTTTCTATAAAAGTTTGAGAGTCCCAGAAATCTCTGTATGTCCTTGACACAAGTGGGTACAGGCCAATGTGAGATGGCCTTAGTCTTGGCTGGATCCATTTGCACCTTGTCAGCTGAAAGGATAAACCCCAGGTAAGGAACTGTGGTTGTCTCAAAAACGCATTTCTCTGGCTTGGCTAGCAGACTGTGTTGTCGCAGTCGTCGTAAAACTTCCTTAACATGATGACAATGTTCTGTTAGGGAAGTTGAATAAACAAGTATATCATCTAGATAAATCATTACTGTATTATACAGCATATCAGCAAAGATCTTATCCATAAAACGCTAGAACTGTGCAGGAGCGTTGACCAGCCCAAACGGCATGACCCTGTATTCATAGTGGCCGAGAGGAGTTCTAAATGCCGTCTTCCATTCGTCTCCTTCACGAACTCTTAGAAGATGATAGGCTCCTCGGAGATCAAGCTTTGTGAATACACAAGCCCCTTGGACAGCCTCTATGATGTCTTTCATCAAGGGCATGGGATATCTATCTCGTACTGTAAGGCTGTTTAAGCCCCTGAAATCAATACAGGGTCTAAGTTCTGTAGTTCCCTTCTTGGAAATAAAAAAAAGAGAAGCTCCGGCTGAAGAGGATGACTCTCTGATGAGGCCATTTTGTAAATTGGTTGCCAAATATTCTTTAAGTGCTTCCTTTTCAGGTAAGGAAAGCAGGAACATCCTACCAAATGGCACTACTGCATCCGGCACAAGATCAATCTTACAGTCCTCCTTCCGATGGGGCGGAAGGCTTCGTGGTTGAGTGTCTGCAAACACATCAGAGAATTCCTGATATTGTATCGGTACTGTGTTGACACTGCAGGAAGTATCTTGAAGGGACGCGTGTATCAGAGGAGGTGTTTCCACCGGTACTAAACAATTCTGCTCGCAATATTGAGACTGGAATCCTACTGTGTTCAGTTTCCAATCAATACAAGGGTTGTGCTGTCTGAGCCAGGGGATTCCCAGTATAACCGGGAAATGAGCTGCACGTATTAAATCGAAAGTCATGTATTCTTGATGAGCTGCCATCCTGATTCTTAATTCCTGGGTTTCATGAACAATTGGACCCGAAGTTAGAGGTGTGCCGTCAACCCCTTCCACGGGTATTGGGCGTATCTTTTGGCGCATGGGGATTTTATGTTCCGTTGCCCATTTGTCGTCAATGAAATTGCCCGCGGCACCGCAATCCAGCATTGCCAAACATTCCACCGGGCCTTCCTGTTTCCAGTCTAAGTGGATCTTAATGACCATCAGGCTGCAATTATTGATCATAGCTGGCTGAGTAGTTTCACAGGGATTCACTGTCGAAACCCCTCCCTTTTCCCTGTTCAAGGTCGGGGTTTGTCGTTTCCCTGTCTCCTAGGTGGAACTTCAGGACAATCTCGTAATAAATGTGTATCGGATCCACAGTACATACACAGTCCTAGATCCTTACGCCTCTTTCTTTCGCTAGCGGTGAGGGGGCCTCGGGCCATACCAATCTGCATAGGCTCATCTGCAGACCATTTTTCAGGTAAGGGAGGGTGGTGAGGAATGGGTACAGTAAGCCTGGGTCTCTTCCTTTCTGCCTTCCTTTCGGCCATACCGAACTCAATTTGCAGAACTAAGGAGACTAGTTCCTGAAAAGTAGAAGGTCTGGCGACACGAGCTAATTCATCTTTGATATCGTCATGTAAACCGCAACGGAATATGGCTTGCTGTGCCGTCTCAGGCCAACCTGCTTCTATAGCAACCTTCTGGAAATTGGTAACATAGGTTTGAACATCAGCTGGTCCTTGGCGTATGTCTAATAAAGTCTCAAAAGTAGAGTACAAAACTTCGGGTCTTTCAAACCTATCCCGGAAGCGTTGAACAAAATTACTGTAATCATTAAGGGCTGGGTCAGAGTTGGTAACTAGTGGAGTAGCCCATGCCAACGCATTCCCCACTAAGTTAGAAATCAAAAATCCCACCTTGGCCCTATCCAGTTCATATGTTTTCGGGCAAAAGGTATAGTGTACCAAACAGGCATCCAAGAATTCCTTCATTCTTCGGGGATTGCCGTCAAACTTGCCACAAGGTAATGCAATCGGAGGTAGATCTCCTCGGTTATCTTCTCTCTGTTGTACCTGTTGTCACAGAGGTGTATTATCGGCTCTTAGTGACTGTACTTCCACTGTGAGGGCTTGAATAGCATTAACCAATTCCTGGTATTGCTCAAGGCTTGCCATGTTTTCTGGGCATTGCATTCTCTCAGGTTCGTGCTGTTTAGTGTCTACAATTGTACCCGTATCACCCTCCCACTCCTCACCTGCGGTTTCTGAGTTGGCTTCCGAAGGCTCGTCTGAAGAAGTCTCCACAGGTTTCTCTCTCCAGGCTCTTGGGTTCTTCTTTTTCACTGTCTTGCCCTTTTGTTTGAAGAGATAGGGCCGAGCTCCCCCGGAGGCCACTTTGCCAGTAAGGCTATATTCCCGGCAGCGGGGACTCCGGGGAGCCCACCCCAAATCAGGGAAAAGCTGCAGCAGAAAAACCCTGGGTAGTTTCAGGTGCGTTGGTCTGTTCAAATAAGTATTCGCAATCCTTCTTGGAATACTGCTCAGCGAATGGGTAATTCGCAATCCTTCTTGGAATCCCACTTCTTTAGAGTACTACATTTACCAGAATGCACTTAGGTGCAATGTCTAAGTTTTGGAAAAGATTCCAAGAACTCCGTGAGCAAGGTTAAGTAAAATAAACAGAAGGAGAGGTTACACAGGTCAGAGGAAGCAAACAACTCAGGGGGCACGAGTTGAAGTGACAGCTGCTTGGAAAAGCGTGTGTTAAAAAGAACTGCAGAAAGCAAGTCCCCGCTCGCTGAGTAAAAAAAAAGCCCCAGAGCGAACGCAGGTGTCTGCTGACTCCAGCAAAATAACAAACACACACGCTGGGAAATTAACAAGAAAATGCGGGCAGGGAAAGGTCCAAAATAAAGAAGAAATATTCCCCACAGGAAGCGTGGTGGCAAAATGTACGATAAAAGGCAGGCAGACAAACAATGGAAAGGCAAATGGGTAGAAAAACAAGGAGTAGCACGAGACAGGAGCACTGTCAACTAGCGTTGGGAAAGAAATCAGTTGCAACGCACCGGTTGCCACACCTGACAGTTAATTATAGCCTCTGTTCCAGCGAGGCTAGAACGTAACGTCCAGGTAAAGGAGGAGCTCAGTCCTTCTTCCATTGTTTCCATCTCTTCCACAGGCTCCATGGGCGTTTCATGACACTACGTGATAGGTCTCCGGAGGAGAATGTCACACATGATGACGGAAGCAAGCGATAACTTGAAAGCTGGACAAGCATTGGTCAAGCACTGGCACGATCAAAAGGCTAACATGGTTGAGTTCGCTCAAGACCAGCTCGTTCTCGTTATGATCCCAACAAGGCAGAGGGCCTTGCAAGATAAGTGGATGGGACCCTTCCGAGTTGTGGGTAAACTCGGAGAGGTTAACTATCTGGTGGACTTGGGCAATCCCAAGGAGGCTCCGACAGTCTTTCACACCAACCGACTTAAAGCGTATGTCTCACGACCTGATGTAGGAGCGTTGCTTCTAGCGTCATCCGAGGAAGAAGAAGAGAGTGAAGCTCTTCCGGATCTCCTCAGAGGCTTACCTTTAGATGAAAAAATTGAAGGAGTAAATCTCTCCTGCAATCTGACACCCGAGCAACAAGAAGAGTGCAAATCTATGTTGAATCAGTTTGCCTCTCTGTTCTCGCTTTCACCAGGCTTGACCCCTTGGGGCCAGCACGACATACTCACTGGTGACTGTCTGCCAGTCAAAAGCAGAGGATACCGCATGTCAGAAAACGTACGAACCCACATCAAAGGTGAGGTCAGCAAGATGCTTGATCTCGGGGTAATAGAGCCCTCTACTAGTCCATGGTCTAGCCCAGTTGTGTTAGTACCAAAGGCCGGATCTAAAGAACTTAGATTCTGCGTGGATTATAGAGCTCTTAATGCAGTCACCAAGACTGATGTCCACCCTTTGCCAAGAACAGATGAGTTGGTGGATAAGCTTGGCGCCGCCAAGTTCCTCAGCACATTTTACTTGACGTCAGGCTATTGGCAAATAGCCCTGACAGACCATGCCAAGGAGAAAACTGCATTTTCTACCCCCGTTGGCTTATACCAGTTTAAGGTAATGCCTTTCGGATTGAAGAATGCACCTGCTACTTTTCAACGGATGGTAAATCAGGTTCTGAATGGGATGGAGGACTTCTGCATGGCATACTTGGATGACATCGCAGTGTTCAGCAATTCCTGGGAAGAACATGTAACCCACCTGAGAGATGTTTTGCAGGCTCTTGGACGAGCCAATCTGACCATAAAGGCGAGCAAATGCCAAATTGGACAGAGTAAGGTAGTCTATCTTGGACATGAGGTAGGAGGTGGAGAAATAAGGCCTTTGCTCAGTAAAATTGAAGCTGTGCAAAATTGGACAACACCAACTACTCAAACCCAGGTGAGAGCCTTCCTAGGCCTCACTGGGTATTACAGGAATTTCATGGAGAACTATGGGACCATAGCTTCTCCCCTGAATGTCATCTCCTCGCCCAAATTTCCTAAGAAGGTTAGATGGAACGAGGAGTGCAATCAGGCTTTTGAAAACCTGAAAAAGGCTCTTTGCCAAGCCCCTGTACTCAGAGCTCCTGATTACCACCAACACTTCATTGTGCAGACAGATGCTTCAAATGTAGGAATAGGTGCCGTACTCAATCAACTGGATGGGAAAGGTAGGGAGAACCCCGTTTGCTTCATCAGCCGCAAGCTGAAGGATCCTGAAACAAGGTGGGCAACAATCGAAAGAGAGTGCTTTGCTATCGTGTGGGCTCTGAAGAAGTTTAGGCCGTACTTGTTTGGTTCTACTTTTGTCATTCAGACTGACCACCAACACTTGAGATGGTTAATGCAAATGAAAGGGGAAAACCCCAAACTATTGAGATGGTCGATCTGCCTGCAAGGGTTTGATTTCACCATTGAGCACAGGTCAGGATGTCACCACCAAAATGCTGATGGTCTCTCTAGGATGTATGTCATCGACTAGAGGTATGAGATTCATCCAGGAGTGGATTAAATCCTCCTATCCCTTAGTCTGGGGGGGGCGAGTGTTAGGGAGAATTCTCTGTTTAGGCTGAATTTCCTAACCTAGTGAGTCCCCCAGCAGCTTTGCTGGATTTCGGGAGTTTGTTTTTTTCCATCCTGCTAAGAATGGGACTCTTTTCTCCCGCTCTTGGACATGTATGTGTGTAATTCCTTTGAATATCAATGTGTTCTATGGGCTATGGGGTCTTTTACTCCATAGGGTCTCATATGTTTTTCTATGTGTGTTACACCGCACCCTACGTGCCGTAACACTGGGGTGTCCTAGCGGACCTCCACCATAGACTCCAAACCCGGGGACTGTCTACTGTCTCCCCGGGCATGTAAAGTCACCATTGGCTTTACTAGACCTAAATTTACTAACAGAACTAGTACAAACCATCTTATTGTGGACGTACTAGTAGGGGTAATTCGATTACTCCTGGATCTGTTACTCGAGGGGGCACTGTCCCGTCCCCCCTTGTCGAGTTTTGGCTGGTGGCAGTGGAAACTACTTGTTATGTTCGAACCCTATGGGATTCGTCCCATTGTTGGAGATTGATACTTTTCCTCGTTAATCTCTAACGTACCACCAACTCCGGTCGCACTCTGGAGTGATTGGCCCAAGTGGTGAGCCTTCCCGCTCACCACTTAGCATGTGTTGATTGACAGCTAGGCTGAATGAATGGGGGTTTTCTGCATAAAAGCAGGGCTTTTGGGACTGGATCTTCAGAAGTCGCCACAAGACCTAAGAATCCGATGAGGGTAACGCTGAGCCGACCTGCAACGACAACACCTCCGGTTAAGCCCTGCTGAGCCGACTCACCACTTCCCGACGACAGAGGAGATCTCCCTGCCGGAGAGTCTCTTCCCCTGACTGGTGGGAACAACCAGTCCCCTTTGCTTTTTATTCGCCTCAGGCCGCAGTGGTCGAATTGCCCGTGCAGCGCACCTCGGCAACCGGATAGCCACTACCCCTGTACCACGACCAAAAGGTGGTGCCTTGTGACGGAGCACTCCGCGGCTGGTCTCTTCCCTGGTGGTGCACCGGACTTCACTTTTCTTCGACGACGAGAACATCTCTACTCTTGGCAAAGACCCGACGTGCATCCACCACCAGGAACAACTGCCCCCGCCGGAGCTGCCCTCCACAACAAGGTACCGTGTCCGCCTGGCTTCCCTTTCGATCGGATCGAGTGAGGTGTCTTAATCCTCTCCTTTCCGTTGGGTCGCCTCCAAGCTTGCTCACTTATTGTTCTGAACTGGTTCAATCTGCCGATAACAATTTGCTACAAAGACTCGAATGCATTTCCACTAGAGACTTTTTGGGACATATCGCCTTGCCTCTCTCCGAGTGGGTCTGGCCTCTGAACTTTATGATCTATTGTGGTTCTTGCCTTCTTGCCTTGCATTTTACCCGTGAAGTATTGAACTGTGTTGATTTCGTAACCTGCCTATTTATTTCTCTCCCGTCCTAACTAATATTAGAGTGCCATCTAGGTTGAGGTATACACCTCTGTCTGTAAATAAGTGGTGCCGGTAGAACCTAGACTTGTCGAAATATTGCTAGGGGTATTGATTGTTTCTTCTTCGTAGAGTAATTGTGTTTGATTGGTTTGCCGTGAAAGTGCCATAGTGTTTTTGATAGATGTTTCGTTATAAATAAATACCTTAATATCTTTACACTGAGCCTCGTTACGTGTTTGCTTGTCTTGCTGTGAAGAATTGCCCTATTTTGTATACTCCACATACTGCTCAACTCTTCTTGAGGGAAGTCTGACTGCCCAGCCACAGCTACCAAGTGAATCTGTGTGGTACAGACTGCTACCAAGTGGGTTCACTGCCAAACACCTGTAGTCCTAAATCTTTTGCAGTGGTCCCAGAGGGAACTGCACAGGTTTCCGCCTAACAGGTGGCAGTGGGCAATAATGGTAAGGGAACAAAATGAGAAATCTTTGAGAAACAGTCCACCACTACCATGACACAGTTGGTCCCAAAGGATACTGGTAAGTATATGATCAAGTCGTTGGAGATGGTGTGCCAGGGGCACAGTAGCTTCTCTACTGGTTGCAGTAATCCAATGGGATGACAACGACTGGTTTTAGCCTGAGCACACACAATACACAGATCAACATATTCTCAGACATGCTGGCAAAGGACGAGCAAGAAGAATTGCCATGAGACTAGGTCTATGGTAGCTTTGATTCCCCTAAGGCAAGCAATGTGAGAGTCATGGAAGCAGGAAAGTATCTCTTGGCATTGAATCGAGGAGGGCAGGTATAATCATTTATTGAGAAACAAAAGTCCTTCCTAAACCTGTATTGTGGGATCATTGAGCAGGCCTGTTGCCATGGGATACCATGCCATTTTAGTCCTTACCAACGGCAGGAAAGGCGTAATAGCATTCAAGAAATGTATTGCTGAAAGGACATGAACTCGCAGGTAGGATGTAGAGTCCACCAAATCATGGAAATTGTACAAAGCATTGGCACGTTGGTTGCGTACCCCGGGAATGTGGGTAATCACAAAATCAAACTGTGAAAAGAAGAAGGTCCAAAGAGCTGGGTGGCTGTTACTGCAGCAAATGGTTCATAGAAACAGAAGGTTTTGGTGATCGTTGCAGACCTCTACCCTGTGAGGACCACCAAGGAGTTGATTGCGCCTTTCAGTCAATGCCGCCTTAATGGCTAGGAATTCCTTTTCGGGGACTGAATAAATCTTCTCACTGAGGGTGAGCTTTCTGGAAGGATATGGGACAGGATGCTCAAGGGAAGTAAACTGATTGGTTTTTAGAGAATCGCCCCTATGGCCATGTCAGAGGCATCAGCCTCTGCTATGAAAAGAAGTATGTCATCTGGATTTTGTAACACTGGTGCTTCAGTGAAGGCCTTCTTGAAGCGACAAAGGTGGCCTCGGCAGTCTCATCCCACTGGAAGACCTTGCTGCTAAGGACTAGAATGATATCAGCTGTTGACTGAGAGTAACCCATGATGAAACATAAGTAGAAGTTCGCGAATCACAAAAACGTTTGGGCTGCCATCCCATCTTGTTGGCCAGGCCAATCCAAGATGGCCTGTGTCTTCCGTGGGTCCATTTGGACACCAGAGGGACTGACGACATAGCCAAATATCGGTCTTTTTGGAATGCACATTTCTCCAGATTGGCATACATATTGTTGACAGCCAGACGTGAAAGAACTTCCAACACGTGATGTCTATGGTCCTCAAGGGTCAGGGGCAACACCAAGATGTCTTTGAGATAAACCAGACTGAAATACAGAGGAGATCCAAAAAATACAGTCCATAAAATGCTGGAATACATCAGGGACATTGCAGAAACTGAACAACATCACTTAGTATTCAAACTAGCCCAGTGCTGTTTTGAACGCAGTCTTTCACTCGTCGCCCTCCTTTATCCTTACTAGATGGTAGACCTCTTGCAGGTCCAGTTTGGTAAAAATAGTCAAAGGCTTCAATGATACCAAGATGTCCTGTATAAGAAGTAATGGATACCCATCTTTACAAGTCATCTCATTAAGAGACGGTAGTCTATGCATGGGCAGAGGGTGACCTTCTTCTTAGAAACAAATAACAGAGGTGCTCCTGCGGGGGATTTCGAAGGAGCAATCTATCCCTTTTGAAAGCAGTCATCCAGATAAGCGTGCAACACCTGTTTTATCTGGACCATAAGAGAATACATTTGCCCATGGGGAATGGTTTTATTGGGTATTGAATTGATTTCACATGCGAAAGGCCAGTGTAGAGGCAATGTAATGCTGTCTGGTTCAGCAAACACAAAGGAGTAATGTTAGTATTCAACCAGGACCTGCTGAGAAAAAATCCAATAAGAATGGTAGATTATTGGTGGAAGGGTTTGTGCAGGAGGCCCTTGCATTTCACTCATGGAGATGATGTTTCAAGGGTTGGATTGAAAGCCCAGGGTTCCAGACTCCCAGTCAGTGGTCGGATTATGTCTCCTGAGCCAGGGTAGGTGCAAAACAATGGGGTATGCTGGAGTTTTGGATGACTTCTCAAAGGAAATCACTTCTGTATGGTTTGCGATCATTAGAGGCAAAGGCGCAGTGTTTTGTCTAACAGGTCCAGGCGTCAACGGTTCCCAACAATGACCACTTTCTGGCACTCGATGGCCTTGGTAAAAAGTGGAATAGTTGCCCTTTAAGCAAAGGAAATATCAATGTAATTCCCTGAATCTCCGGAATCCAGCAGGGATAATGCAGTGGTTTGGGTGATCCCATTGTTCCAGGTAACACTGGTCACCAAGGAAAATAAACAAGTGGGGGTCATAGCTGATTTGAAAGAGACCAGAAGGAGTTTCTTTTTTTGTGGGCTTGTAGCTCTATTCTGCTCCAGTGACAAGCCCTTTAGCTTCCCACAAACTTATGAGGCCTCAAAGGACAGGTGCTCATTTAATGAACGCTCCCTTCACATAAGAGTCATAAATGACAGAGTCGACATCTGCAACATTCAGTATCTGATACTGATCCCTGTTAGGTCCCCAACTGCATTAATTCCTCCAGTGTTTCCTTCAATAATCCCAACAAGTGGATGCAATGGCCGGACAACAGCATTGCTGGCTTTTTGATGTTCTCCTCGCCTCTCATTCAAATGATGGTTGTTGCGAAAGATGTGATGCATCCGGGTTCCGTGGGGTGTACTGGTTCATCCTCAAATTCCTTATAGAGATCCCTCCTGAACAACGTGCTTTGGATTATTTCTGCCCATTGTGCATCTGCTGCTAGTTGACGGAAGAGACTGAAATATGAGACGAGGTCCAACGAGCCTGTTTCAGGTAGTTGGTTTTGTGCTGTGTTTGTCTGATTGGGTGACTGGAATACAGCCAAAAAGGTGTTCTCAAATTCACTGAAGTCATCGAGGATTGGGCTGTTTCTCGATACATACAGTGCTGCTCATGCTAGGGCATTGTCTGTGAGATTACAGAGAATTAACCCCATTTTGGCTTTGTCGTGCTGAGAGTGGTGAGGATGGAATCTGAATTGGATCTTGCAATAATTGCAGAACTCTGTTTACATAGATCAGCGCCATACTTCAAGAACGTGGTATGGGCTACAGTGCTCTCCACCAACAAAACTTCAGGGTTCCAACCTGCTGCACCAGAAAGAACGGAATTTTCCTACTTCAGTGTTGTAACCTCCAGTCAGAGACTGTAGCTCTTCTCTTAGATCCTGTACGGTGTCCATCATGGTAGGGGTGGATAGGCATTGTAAACTGTTTTGTACCCGGTCATGTTGTTGCTGTGTACTGGTTCTGGATGGATGGGCAAGAAGACCTGGAGTGGGTGAACTCTTCTCGGGATGCTCTAGGCTTCCACAAGCAGAAGAAGGGGTGTAGGAATCCAATCCTGAGTGCCCCTCCCAGAAGGGATGCAGCAAGACCACAAGAAATTAGTATTGTTTGGCAGAAACTGGAAAAGAAGAAAAAGGTTGTGCGGCTGTGATGTCAATATCTGCTCGGACATATGAACGCCCAGTGACGCATGCAATCTTGGCTAAGAATATGGGTCACATGGGTGCCAGTCACATATCGTAATTAATTTAGTTTATTGCAGCAATCTTCTGCAAGGAGGGATTGTGTCACATTGATAGGTAGAGTGGAATTGTGCAGGAATTACATCGTTTTGCTAAGCCATGCTTCCCAAGGCTGGATGATGTTCTGATAGGATGTGTGTTGTTTTATTGTAACTGACTACATGTATTTTACTGTTCTACATGTGATTCTCATTGTGTAAAACCCTGTAGGAACCCTTAAAAATCTGTGCTCATCGACATTTATTTACGACAGGGAAAGTCTGCCAATTTTCCTGTCTTTTTCACTTCAGCTGTGCAGAAATAAAAGCTGACCCTTTTTATGATGTGGTTATTTTATTGGATTTAATGATGGGATTAGTCATTCTTTTTTTGTTTACAATAGTTCATGTATTAAAATCATTAAAGATGCTGCCAGAGACCTATCACCCTTCATGTCAAAGCTAATTAACGCATCTTTCTCCTCTGGCACTATCCCGAGCAACTAAAGGAGTCCTGGGTACTCCCACTCCTCAAAAAACAATCACTAGATCCAACAATACCTACCAACTACAGGCCGATTACCCTATTACCATTCTTGCTTGAAATCTTAGGGTAGCCTACCTCCAAAAACAGGAGTACCTAGAACAGAACCAACTATTAGGAGTCCGCCAGTCAGGCTTCAGGCCCCAACACGGGACCGAAACAGCACTGATAGACCTTAAGGCCCAATTCGACGCACTTAAGGACAATGGAAAATCTCCTCTGCTAGTTCTACTTGATCTCTCAGCTGCGTTCGATTTGGTGGATCAAAAAGTCCTCTGTAAACACTTGGATTCAGCTGTGCACTTCTCTCAAGAGGCCATAGGCTGGATACAAACCTTCTTGAATAATAGGACTTTGCAAGTCTTTTCACCATCAGCATCTGCCAACCCCATTCCCATCACGTGTGGAGTGCCAGAGGGTTCATGTGTCCCACCTACAATGTATAACATATTCACTAAGCCCCTTTTTGATGATCTGGACGGTCCTGGTATCACCTACACTAACTATGCAAAAGATACCCAGATACTCATACCACTTACAGGTGTTTACGACAAGAATTTGGCCTTGGTGAATAGAGTTTACCTCTTCATCCAGGCATGGATGACTGCCCACTGTGGCAATTGTACAATGTGTACTCAAACTAGAAAAACCACGACTGTAGATTTGGGTTTTGGCAAAATGTGGAAAATGACAGAGCATACAAATTGTGATACGAGCAATGTAATTTACTTAATTAAATGTCCCTGTCAACGCATTTACATAGGGAAAAGGAACAGAAAATGTAAAACAAGGATGATCGAGAATAGAAGTTGCATTAGGAATGGAGTCGAACAAACACCCATGGTGAATCATTTTATGGAAAAGAAACATACTGTTAATGAATTTGAATGGGTGATCCTGAAACAAATAAAAGGGGAGTCACAGGAACTGATTAACAGACAATTACTCCAATTAGAACAGAAATTGATTTTTTTGTCCAAAAGCCATATCCACGGTTTGAATGAAGGGGTGGAATGGCACAATGCCTAGGCAACTGCATTTGACTCGATCACCGCTGTATGAAGCAGGGCCTTTGGATAAATGTAACTATGTAATTGCCAAAGAACCCCGTAAATATCCTATTGATTGTGCATTGGAATATTTGAAATACAGCTAAGAGTGAGATTTGTTTATATTTAACAATACAGCATGGATTTAGGCGTTTAGAACATAAAATATGTCTGCCAAGTTGTTTAAGTTTTCAATTAATGTGAAATCCTGTATGTGTATGCAATGTCAGGATTAATTGTAATATGTACAGACGAGGTATTTGTCCAATGGTTAATTTTGAAAATATATGGGTGATAACCATTGTTTTGTATCTATAGTTAAGTAGAATCACCTATGAAAAAGTCCACACAAAGGAGATGGATGTCCTGGAAAACGTAGTGGAGCTCTGTTTTTGAAACATGGAAGTGACTATTTGAGATAACCAACAGGGTTATCAGCACATACTAAAGGTGATGTGTTTGCACATTTGGCATGATTTCGATAATTGTCCCAGTATCATACAGAGGGACATATGGCTAGTTCCCAGACTTCATTACCCACAATGAGTAAGAACTTCCCGCCCGCGCGCGCTTTGGCGTGATGACGTCATCACGCGACGACGCAATGACATTTCCTCGCGGCGGCGTGATGAGGTCATGACGTCCCCCGCGAGTGTGGTGATCTCAGGATACGTTTTTTTAAACCAGATTAGATAAGAGGCACACCCCGGGCCGATTTATTAGGCTATTTTGAATACACTCAGCAACTACCTTGAATTTTGAGATAATATTTATAATTATATGTCTCTAATCCCTTAGGGTGGAAAGACTGGTGGTTTCATGGGTTATTTGTAATTCTACAGCTACCAAGAGTGAAGAAAATAACTCAATTTGGGGAGTGCCTGGATTTAAAGTGGAAACTAGCACTAGAGATTGGGCGCTGCTGAAATCAACTCCCTAAAACTAGTATACAAGTAAGTGGATGTTTAAGATACATCAGTGCACTCGCTTTGGAGTGAATAAGCGGGGTGACATATCACTTAGGTTAGTTGTCCCTATATTTGTATTTTACAGGGAAAAGTCAGCGTCTTGGAGAAGTTAGCTTTTTGGAGATGTTGGAATATACCATAATTTGATGGAGTGACATTTTGGGCTAATTTCGATCACATGGTCATACTGATATGACAGCCAGAAGCAATATGGTAAGCCTTTTTTTATGAAAACAAAGTATGAGAATGCATCATACTATGCCAGCATGAGTCTAATGTCAAAATGTGTTTTACACTAGGACAGAAGATAGAGGAAACAAGGCAATAATTTCTAAAGCAATTGGAATTTGCCGATAAGATAATCAATTAAGGTTAGAGAAGACTCCAGGATACTGAACCCTCGAGTTAGAGAGGTATGTAATTAACAGCATGCTTTTCACCCTTATGGGGATAAGGGTTACACAGCTAGTTTAAGCAATGGACTAGTACTGTGATATTAGGGAGTAATATAGTGCCTCCTTTTTATTAACAGGGTACATCGTCCTTACAAAAAGACTGAGGCATGGTAATACAGTTTCAACTTGAATAGAATCGACATAAGACACCTCACACCCCTGAAGAATGTCCAACATTGTTGTGCTAATGGGACAGAAACTTGTACAAGTTGGGAATCTACAAATTTAAAATATGAAATAGCCAAACAAAATCTAAGGCAAAGGGATCTCAGTGTGATTAGGTTACACGTGTTTTACCCAAGTTTGAATTGATGATTAGAACCCACTTAGGTTGTTTCAATTGTGCTGTTTTAAGGTTGGTTAATTGTTTTATGTGACATGATCATTTTTATGATGATTTTTTTAATAATTGAATTTGTAAGATTAATAAAATTTGTATTTTTGAGTATTATAGTATTACTTATCTGCCAGATAGAATACCCATGTGTGTTTGGCACCTTTTAGGAACTGAACTTCTTTTTGTAGATATCAGACAGTGCGCTATGGTCTACGCCTGAACGATGACAAAATTGAGCTCAACATCCTCAGCACCACCCCAAATCTCAATAAATTTGAATACTCCACCTTTAACATTGATGGCAACACCATTACAGTCGCCAAAGAGGTAAAAACCTTAGCTTTTTATTTAGATGCCACACTCACCATTACCAAACAGGTCAATTCTATGGCCTCCGCCACTGCTTACACCTGTAAGCTAATTAGAGTGGCCAAGGCATTCCTATCCACGAACAGTTGCACCATTTTGGCAAGAGCTCTAATTCTATTCTAATTGGACTATTGTAACTCCCTATACCTGGGGGACAATAAACATATCATAAACAAAATTCAGATTCTCCAAAACAACGCCCTTACAGCAGCGTTGGGTATAGCAAAACAAGAACATATATCCGAGATAAGGAGACAGAACAACTGGCTCACCACCAATGATTAAATCTTGCTAAAAACTGCCTTCTTAACACACATGTGCCTAAACAACGCCACCCCAGGCTATTTTACAGAAAGATTCAACAGAAATTCATCCAATCGGATAAAAAGAACTGCCAACTCCAATTGCCTGATGGTACCAAGGTTTAAACTCACCAAAGTTGGGCGGTGCAGCTTACCAGTTAAAGCTGCACAGCTTTGGAACTCCCTACCCCCCTCCCTGAGGGCAGACCAAACATACCCGCACTTTAGACACAATATCATCAACTGGATAAAGAAAATGACTGCTAAAAAATGTAGGGCGACTGCCCGCCGGTTCAACCCCAGTACTCTGCATTGTATATAGCTTTGTGTTATGTAATATCTTGTAGTTTTGCCCTTATTCTGCCTGTATATAATTTCTAAATGTTTTTGACTCTTCGACTGTATAGAATTTGCTTACCTTATCCGTGTTGTATATAAATCCTTTTGTATATATCTGTACAGCTCTGTAACCCAAGCTGAAAATATTCCTGTTTCTTCTGCGCCCTGTTACCCTGGGGTCTGGTGCGAATTACAAATAATAAAATAAACAAACAAACCTATTCATGGATCCGAGTGTGCAACCTCTCGGCGGGGAAATGGCCATGCAAAGCTCTCATACTGTACGCCACCCAAAGGCAGGTGTACATACACTTGCGCAAAGGATTCCCCATGAAGAGGTAGGATTGGGTGTCAGATTTAAGGGTGCTTGTTCGCAGCCGTGGTTCCAATCTAAATTAGGGTTGCACGTACGCAATATAGCGAGGTGCAGGAATGGTTTAAAGGGGTACATACCAAGATTTTCCAGGTTTTACCTGAATTACGATAAATTGTATGCATGATGTCTGGGATCCAGTAACAGTTATGGAGGACCCAGCGCAAGGTCCCTGAGATGCAGGCAGGATCTCACAAACTGAAGGGTGCATGTATTTCCACCCGGGGGAGCACAAAAAGGTAGCTGTCTGGCTGTTTTTGCCTTGCGTGGTGTCATGTCAGGGGCTTTCCGCCCCCGACTTGTGTATGTGATTGCTTTGGACAAACAATTCCATGAATACGCGGAGCACGCAGAATTAATTCTGCACACAGGTCCGCACAGTGTTTTTCTTGGCGCAGGACCTTTGCAGGAACAAAGCGCACTTTTCCATAAATTGGGCCCAAAGAGATGACTCTAAGAATTAGTATCTTAAAGGAGCTAGTAAAAAAACATGGCAACAAACTCTGGTGAATTTCTTCTGTATTGCCATTTTTGGTCAAAACATTTTTACAGGCGGTATCAATTCACCTAGATTATATTTTCCCACTGACGAAAACTTGCTTTGTAATGGTACAGTTTTGCTGGTTTCTCCTGATGGTACCTTTTACCTTGCTTTATATAATACAGTTCAAAATTGTTTCCTGATTAACCACACCCAGAGCATTCAGCTATATGCAGTTCCCATAGTTTCCCCATCACTCCATCTATTAAACCCCAGTCAAGTTACCTTTGGATGAAATTATAGATTCATGCATATGTTAGATCTGCAGTAAAGATACTGGGCTTATTACGACTTTGTCTGTAATTCGTTGGTAAATCTGCCAAATGACCACTAAAATCGATCACTGTTCCTCCCGTACAGTAAGCACAGGACTACAAGTGGTGGTAACTCCCCATTTTTGGCAGATTTACTGCCAGTGAAATTGCAGTAAATCTTGTGATTTTTGGTGGTAAATCTTCCTCCCTACAGCCAAGTTCTTAGTACGGTGGTGCAGTAATGCAGCAGTAAATTGGCGATGATGGAATTACTGACACTTTACCGCCATTTTTACCCTGAGGGCCATATTTGTAATGGAGCCCATTATGTTATTTTGATATGATATTTGGGGGGTTATTCATGGATTATTTGCGCGCCATTCTGCCCGCAAATCTCTGTTTAACAAATGGGGATTTGCGGGCAGAATGGCGCACAAATCCAGATTCTTTCGGCGCAAATAATCCATGAATTACCCCCTTAATCTTTCTGTGTCTGTCGTGCAATTATGCTCATCTTTGTTTTGGGAGCTCATTCCTACAATGATTTAAGACATGTGACCCACTCGAAATCTGTGACGTCCCGGTAAAAAGCCCTATACATTTCTATCTGTCCTTCTGATTTCAGTATTCAAGATCAATTTCAAAGAAGACTGGATTCTTCCCCTGGCTCTCACTGCACACCTTTTACAGGTAAAAGGTATCTGTAAATCTTTTGATTGAACTAAAACACGTGCCTATTTTGCACAGCCCACGGGTTCAATCAGCTGCACTGGGATAACAAGATCTGATAGGAACCGACCGTGCGCGCATAATTCCTAAGTGCGGCATCATTAGGTTAACAAACTGAGGCCTCAATTCATAGAATCCAGCGCACAAGTAGCGCACGCGGCTGGCGCACAGCGTGCGCGTGCGATAGTCTGCGCCAGCCGCGTGCGCCAAAACCGAATCCGGCGCACAGCGTATTCATGGATTTTAGCTTCCCCAGGCAGCCGTGGCGCACAGTGGCGCAGCGACTCGCTGCAGCGCCAGTTACGCCCCCAGGAACGCCCCTTGCGCTGGGAAATCTCATAAAAATCCCAAACCAGCGCAAGGGGCTGCGCTAACCCTGGACCATCACGGCAAGCGGCCCATGCGATTTTCAAGGGTGCGCGAGAAGTTTCACACGCGAAAAGCCAGGGTACGTCCATTACAGGGGTGCGCGGGAAGTGTCACACGCGAAAAGCTAGGCTACGGGAATACCAGGGGTGCGCGGGAAGTCCCACACGCGAAAAGCCAGGGTACGTCCATTACAGGGGTTCGCGGGAAGTTCCACACGCGAAAAGCTAGGCTACGGGAATACCAGGGGTGCGCGGGAAGTCCCACACGCGAAAAGCCAGGGTACGTCCATTACAGGGGTTCGCGGGAAGTTCCACACGCGAAAAGCTAGGCTACGGGAATACCAGGGGTGCGCGGGAAGTCCCACACGCGAAATGCCAGGGTACGTCCATTACAGGGGTGCGCAGGAAGTTTCACACGCGAAATCCCAGGCTACTTCCATTTCAGGGGTGCACGGGAACGTTTCACACGCGAAAAGCTAGGCTACGGGAATACCAGGGGTGCGCGGGAAGTCCCACACGCGAAATGCCAGGGTACGTCCATTACAGGGGTTCGCGGGAAGTTCCACACGCGAAAAGCTAGGCTACGGGAATACCAGGGGTGCGCGGGAAGTCCCACACGCGAAATGCCAGGGTACGTCCATTACAGGGGTGCGCGGGAAGTTTCACACGCGAAATCCCAGGCTACTTCCATTTCAGGGGTGCGTGGGAACGTTTCACACGCAAAAAGCTAGGCTACGGGAATACCAGGGGTGCGCGGGAAGTCCCACACGAGAAATGCCAGGGTACGTCCATTACAGGGGTTCGCGGGAAGTTTCACACGCGAAATCCCAGGCTACTTCCAATTCAGGGGTGCGCGGGAACGTTTCACACGCGAAAAGCTAGGCTACGGGAATACCAGGGGTGCGCGGGAAGTCCCACACGCGAAATCCCAGGCTACTTCCATTTCAGGGGTGCGCGGGAACGTTTCACACGCGAAATCCCAGGCTACGTCCATTTCAGGGGGGCGTGGATAGTTGAACACGCTACTCCGATCGTTGGGTCTTCACAGGTCTTCCCTGTACAGCCTCCATGTCCCCTGCATGCAGTCCACACCACAGGGGATTACCCTGCACACCTGCTCATGACTCCCACCCCCCAGCAGTCATGGGGCACCCTCCACCAGGCCCCCACCCATGTCCCACTCATGCCTCCCACCACACCCACCCCCCAGCAGTCATGGGGAACCCTCCACCAGGCCCCCACTTATGTCCCACTCATGCCTCCCACCACCCCCACCCCCCAGCACTGTGGGGCACCTGCCAGCAGGCCCCCACCCATGTCCCACTCATGCTTCCCACCACCCCCACCCCCCAGCACTGTGGGGCACCTGCCAGCAGGCCCCCACTTATGTCCCACTCATGTCTCCCACCACCCCCACCCCCCAGCACTGTGGGGCACCTGCCAGCAGGCCCCCACCCATGTCCCACTCATGCCTCCCACCACCCCCACCCCCCAGCACTGTGGGGCACCTGCCAGCAGGCCCCCACCCATGTCCCACTCATGCCTCCCACCACCCCCACCCCCCAGCACTGTGGGGCACCTGCCAGCAGGCCCCCACTTATGTCCCACTCATGTCTCCCACCACCCCCACCCCCCAGCACTGTGGGGCACCTGCCAGCAGGCCCCCACTTATGTCCCACTCATGTCTCCCACCAACCCCCCCCCCAGCAGTCATGGGGCACCCTCCACCAGGCCCCCACCCATGTCCCACTCATGCCTCCCACCACCCCCACCCCCCAGCACTGTGGGGCACCTGCCAGCAGGCCCCCACCCATGTCCCACTCATGCCTCCCACCACACCCACCCCCCCGCCACCAGGGGCAGCCTCCACCAGGCCCCCACTCATGTCTCCCACCACCCCCACCCTCCCGCCACCAGGGGCAGCCTCCACCAGGCCCCCACTCATGTCCCCTATCACCCCCACCCCCCCAGCAGTCAGGGGCACCTTCCAGCAGGCCCCCACCCATGTCTACCACCACCCCCACCCCCCCCCGCAGTCAGGGGCACCTGCCAGAAGGCCCCCACCCATGTCTACCACCACCCCCACCCCCCCGCAGTCAGGGGCACCTACCAGAAGGCCCCCACCCATGTACCATCCATGTCCACCTTCACCTGGGTCACAACCCCACACAATCATGACCGTAATGGACAGTCTGCCCTGCAAGAATTCCCAAACAACTATCCCATCCACCCACATATCAAACACAATGACATGTGACACACCCAATGTAAATCACATGAATGAACACATGTCTGTCACACACAGATGTTGCAAGTGAATGTCCAAACACCCCACATGTCATGCATGAAAGCAATGAGATGATAAAACACATTGAAGGATCAAATGAAAATGTATTAAAAATAAACAAGGATGGTAAAAATAAAAAATAACAATAAACATGCAATGCAAACTAAATAATAAAAAAGTACAACCAAAAAAATCAGGAACACTAATTAACAAAAATAAAGTAAAATAGGGGTCCAAAGTCAAAGTCCAAAATTAAATCCAAGTACAAATGAAAGAAGAAACACATTGCCTCATGTGAAAAATTAAAACAAATATTAACATCCCTCAAACTATCAACATGATGATCCGGGTCCATGAGCCCTAATAAATGAAACCTAACTATTTACACTAAGTAAGAAAATGTCTATATACAGAAATGTGGTGCATTGTCCTTTGGCAACCAAATAATAACATTAAAACAAAGGAAACCTAACTACAACTAAACTACAGAACTATATACAAAGGCGGCGGGCAAGTCCTGCGGCTCACTGATTGTTGTTCCGGGCCAGGGCATCATCGAACTCCCGCTCGATGTCCCGGAGGCGGCCCCGTTCCACAGCCCCGAGGGTCCGCAGGGACGCCGATGTACCCACCTCCAACTCCCTGCGGATGGCCTCGAGGCACTCGGCCCGCCTCAGGGCCCTCCGCATGGAGTTCTCCGCCCTGACCTTAGCGAGCCGCGCCTCTTCCGCCCGCCGCCGCTCCGCATCTATGGCATGGCCCAACCGCTGCCACACGGAAGACACTTGACGTCCAGGGTCCTCCTGCCCTCCGGCTGATGCCTGCCCCTCTGATGGTGATGGCCCCGAGCCATCAAGGCTCCCACCTTCTTCCTCCTGCTGCTGACGTGCTGGTGCCGGTGCCCTGACACCTGCTGCCTGCACATCCTCCATTGTTTGGGGTGCTGTTGTTGTGGTGGCCACCCCTGCTGGACTCACGACTCCCGACTGGGGCAGGGATGTGTCCTCCACCAGCCTGGCCCCATCGTCAGAGGCAGCTCCACAGGGCACCCAGGTGACAGGTGGGTAGGAAGATGGCACGGAGGACGACTGGCGCATAGGGGGTTCAGGTGAGGAGGGGGTCGGAACAAGGCCCAGTGTATGGAGGAACACAGCCTGGTCTCCCTGAGAATGGGTCCGGACGTGGGCAACCCTGCTGGTGCAAGATGATGCAGACACAGGACCGGGGACAGGATTACACACAGGCACCTCCGCGGCGGCCTGTGCTGCCTCCTGTCCCTGCCCCTGTGCTGCACCACTAGCACCAGTGGAATGGCCACCTCCAGACCCCATCTCAGTCCCTTGCACGGCCTCCTCCTCCACCAAACCCACCACCAACCTGGATGACTCCCTGCCATCTTCCGTCGCGGAACTCTGTGGGGTCTCAGCTGCCCCTTCTGCTGCCGAGGAGTCCAACTTCCTCCTGCGCCTCCTGGACCTCCCCTCGGCAGCTGCGACCTGGGACACAGCACCGGACTCCTCACTCCCCGACGAGATGACAACAGGGGAGGGGAGCCGGGCCTTGCGTCTCCGGCTGGCGGTGGCATCCCTGCCGCTGTGCTCCACAGCACCTTCTCCGCCCTCCACATCAGATGACGCTGCAGGCAGGGAGAGACAGGAGACAGGCATCAGGACACTGTACAATTGACTCACACACATAACAGTTGTACAAGAGTGGCATTGTCATACTCCAGACCTGGCATCACAATCCCCAACACACATGTCTCCTCAACGCACACACATGAGTCATTCAACAGCCATATTGCTACAGCCCGCTACATACATTCACATACAGCAGCATGAGCAGACAAAGGTGAGCCACACATCACATGATACACACGGACTCAAATACACATGCACACATGAAAAGCACACATCCAAGCATGTGTACCACTCCGCAAACTGTCAGTCATGAGATGAACATCCATGTCACATTTGCAATTCACTCTCCAACATGACAGTGTCACCTGCATCCATGTAGCAACACTGTTGCACCCTTCACAACTACACACACGCACACGCTGCAGACTAATGCACCTGGAATCAACATCCATGTGTCACACCACAAGCATGCCAACTCACATGCACAGTCAAACACATGTGCCCACACACAAGCATTTGCACTGCAAGCACACACACACACACATGCACCATCCTTGTCTCACACATCACAGGCACACATGTGCTTGTCTCACAGCCCTGCACACACACATTTATACATGGCCACACAAAGACATGTGCAACATGCACACTCCTGGCACACCACCACACACACAGCTTACAACCAGTATGCATGTACACTCACCGCTCGACTCCAGACGGGTCTGCCTCCCAAGGACCTGGACATGGAGCGCTGGGGATATGCGTTCCAGGACCCGAAGTTCATCTTGCGACAAGTGGCCCCGCCGCCCCTTGGCATCCACTGCCTTCACGAGGCGCCGGGCCTTGTTCAGGGTCCTGGACCTGTAGTCCTCCCAGCGCTTCTTGACTTGATGGAATTCTCGGACTGCCACCCCCTCTGCGTTGATGGCAGTCACAATGTCCGTCCAGATCCTGGTCCGTCCTTCCTTGTCGAGGCGCATCCGTCCGTAGAGGGCATCATACTGCCCCAGGACTCGCTCCACCAGGACACCAACTTCGGTGGCACTGAAGCTGGTGCCCCTCTGCCTCCCTGGCCGGGGGTTGCCAGTCGTGCCAGATGTTGTGCTCCCTGACATGGCAACCCCAGAGGCAGGAGTGGGTGGGCAACTGGGTCCTGGGGCTGGGCTGTGGAGCGATAGTACGGCTGTCGGGAGTCTTTGGTTCCAGCAGGGGTGGTCACAGCAACTGCACCCCTGGCTGATGTGCAGGCAGCAAACAGCAGGGCACGTGGGCAGCAGGCAGTCAGGCAGCAGCAGATGGCAGGTGGGAGCGTGCTCGGGGCTCTGGGGGGCAGGATTCCGGCCTTCGGGGCAGGAGCGTGGTCCTCCGTGTGTGAACGCGTGGCCAGCTTGATACGGAGTGAATTGGCACGTGAAAATCATGCACGTCTGCGTGGAATCCGAGGAAAGGCCGCGTAAGCACGTCAGCACACGTACGCGATTTCATTGGTCCAAAGGGCCAGGCGCGTAAGCGCGTCTACAACGCACTGCCGTTTCCCAACCCGCGTGAAAAAATAAACCTCCCGCGCGAGCGCGTCAGCACGCGTACGCGATCTCATTGGTCCAAAGGGCCAGGCGCGTAAGCGCGTCTACAACGCACGGCCGTTTCCCAACCCGCGTGAAAAAATAAACCTCCCGCGCGAGCGCGTCAGCACGCGTACGCGATCTCATTGGTCCAAAGGGCCAGGCGCGTAAGCGCGTCTACAACGCACGGCCGTTTCCCAACCCGCGTGAAAAAATAAACCTCCCGCGCGAGCGCGTCAGCACGTGTACGCGATCTCATTGGTCCAAAGGGCCAGGCGCGTAAGCGCGTCTACAACGCACGGCCGTTTCCCATCCCGCGTGAAAGAAACACAAGCCAGTGTCAATGCGTGTGATTGGAGGCTGGCCCTTCAGCGCCTACACGCGGAAGTGACGCAGGACCTGTGGGCCTGCATAAAAGGTACATGTAGAACGCCATTTCCTTGTACGTGCTTTTCGTGGAGAGCGAGTTGGTGTATTCTGTACTTCTTGTCAGTTGACACGCGATTTACTTCACGGCGTTCAAAGGTCGTACTCCCTGTTACCTCTGACAGCTTTTTCTCTTCTGCTCTTTTTCCTGGGCCTGTTTCCTCACACAGCGTTCCCTTCTACTGTTGTCCTGTCTCCTCAGACAGCGTCCCATTCTTCTTTTGGCGGGGGTGTTGCCAACGCGCACACGCACGTCTTTTTGACGCATTTCTCTCTGGCAGACGGTGAGTTGCGCACGCATCTATCATCTGTGCTTGCCCCGTGTGTCACGTACCTCTTCAGAGGTCAATCTAGGCTGCGTGTGACACGCATACGTTCATTCTTGTGTTACTGGATGCCACAGCGTAGTGCAGGGTTTTTTATACGCACACGTGGTCTAGGAGGGGTATCGTGCACGTTCCTTAACTTTTT
This sequence comes from Ambystoma mexicanum, assembly GCF_040938575.1. Taxonomy (NCBI): domain Eukaryota; kingdom Metazoa; phylum Chordata; class Amphibia; order Caudata; family Ambystomatidae; genus Ambystoma; species Ambystoma mexicanum. Next base: position 269,207,075 of record NC_090941.1, read on the forward strand.
TGGGGTGCCTGTGCGTTGCGTGACCCGTCATCTTTCCCCAGGGGTGTCATATAGCCTTGCCACTGCACTAGGGTACGAATACCATCTGGTACCCAACCCCTTTGACACCCAATTGCCCAGGACAATTGTGCACACCCACTCCCATACGCACAATAACATCAGTGCCATGGTTGGGAGGCGTGCAAGCCGTAAGGGTGGCAAAGGTGGCCGAGCCACACGTGGTGGCCGTGGAGGATCCACTAGGGGACGTGGTTGTGACTTGCAGGGTGCCCCTGTCCCCCCCAGTCTGGAGGACCAGTCAGGGACACCCATGCCCCCCCCCTCCCCTGTCCCCCCCAGGTTGAGGGTCATGTGGCTGATACCAACCCTGATCAGCCCTTGTTGGACCAGCCCATTGTGGCACCAGACCTGTCCGAGGGTGACTCCATCGCTGACATCCAGGTCAGCAGGTCCACTGCACGTGCACCGGTGCACATTGGTGTCATCAGGACACGCGCATCTATGCCAGATAGGTCATCTGCTGCCCCCCATGGGCAGGGTGTGGCTCCATCCACCCCACCTCTCATACACCCTGCCAAGACTGTGTCGGTCCTAGTTCATGCACCTCAGATCAGGCCTGACCCTATCCCTCTACCCCCAATGCCTGCACCTACTCCCATGCTGAGTGTGCAATCCCACACACCCAGTACTGAGTCCACCACGGCTCCTGCCCCTAGTGTCCACAGCGGCGTAGGACACTCTGGATCCCCACCCCCTTCCAAGCGGAAGAGGAAGAGTGCACGTCCGGCACAGGCTGATGCCCCAGGCACGGCTGCACAGTCCGGCCCATCAAGGAAGCCCAGCTTCACAGACGCCGAACTGAATGCACTTGTTCAGTATGTGTCAGACCATGATAGGGAAATGCTCATCGTTGCAGGGTCCAAGACCACACATGCCAGACGCCAGGCACACTGGCAGACCATTGCTGACAAAATAAGTGCCCTTGGAGTAGTGAGGCGCACAGCTAGTGATTGCCAGAAGCGCTGGAATGACCTTAAGCGCAGGGCAAAGGATAAGCTGGCCTCAAGTCATGCCGCAACCTTGGTGACTGGAGGTGGGTCCCCAGCACAGGAAATAGAACTCACACCACACGAGTCCGTAGCTGGATCCTACGTCACCGAGGGACAACTCCAAGGTGTGGGAGATCTCCCTGATTACGAGGCATCATCCGGTGAGTGCACATGCATGTGTGTTATATCCATGTGCATGGTGTGTGTGCGAAGCCTTCATGTTGGGTGCCTGTCAAGGGGGTGTGTGGCAGAGTTGATAGTGTCACCCATGTGCCTCATCCAGTATGTTCAGTGCAACACCATGTGCCCACAGCACTATCCCTACTGCCAACAGTGCACATATGGCCATACACCATGGAAGTTCCCCTTGAATTGTAATTTTGTCACGACATTGTTGCTCATTCTCCCCTGTCTATTCATCTTATGTCTTACATACCATTCCTACACTTTCCCCCAGCCATTCAAGTTCCATCGTCACATGCCTGACATGCAATGATACCACATGCTAATGCGTCCTCTGTATATACATGGCACTCAACATGCTGTCATACTCTGGAATTTGCCTTGACACCCACCTCCTACCTGTGTGCTCTTGTTCCGTCTGGTTTCAAGCCCCATTCCCTCACACTCCATGCTGCTCTTCATGGTCTATCTTCCCTGACTTCTACTGTTCAGACCATCGTGCCCTACTCACGACACCTGCTTGCAAACAGTCAAATGAGGGCACCCTGCCCTCCAATGCGACCCACCCTATTGCTGACAAGTACATCTGAGCCTACTCAAGGTTAACTCTCACTGACATCTGCTCATACATGCCTTTGCCTGTCCCATGGACCCTTCACATGGTCCCAGTCCTCTCTCCTTGCTCCTCTTCCACCATCAATGGTGTGACCCGTTGGGGTGTACTCTTGGCCTCCTTCCAATCCTCAGAGGCCACAATTGATGTGTATGGTAATGGGAGCATCTCAGTCCAAGGCCCTCAGGCCAACCTTATTCTCCTTGACAAATGCTACCCACATCTCATCAACTCCCTTTCCTCTCCTGCTGTCCCCCCTCCTCTCTCCTCATCTATCCTGCACTGCCTCCCTGCACCCTCCCATGATCCTTCTCCGCCTCCCACTCCAACTCCTACACATGCTGCACCTCTGATCTGTAGCACTCCTCCAATATATGTCACTTACATGAGGTAATGCACCTTGACATCCTTGGTCTCATGGAAACATGTCTGACGGCCAGCTCTGTCTGCATCTTTGACACACTCCTACCTGACGTTCAGGAGATCCTCTCCTTGGCCCGGCACTACTGTGCAGGGGGGGTGTGCCCTTGCCTTCCCTGAGGGTATTCCTGACACTGTCACTCCTACGTAGACCTACTCCCCTCTGGAATGGCTTGTGTGACGTCTCTCTCCATCTCACCTCGACATTCACAAACTGTGCGTACTGTGTATCGGAAAACTGGTCAAATGTACTACTTCCTTTCCGAGTGGCCTCACCTCTCCTCCTCACTCATGTCCCCAGACACTGAAATCCTCTTCCTTGGTGATGTACGCATCCACCTGCATGCTTGTTGTCCCCCCCACGTGACTTTTCCGTGACCTCAGCAACTCCCTATCACCCTCTAAACTCCCGTCTGTCCCTACTCATTCTGCAGGGCACACTCTTGATGCTCTGATCTCATCTGACCTTCCCCTCTCCATCCCTCTCTGCACTCCTCTCTCCTGGAGTGATCACTTTCTCCTCTCCTCCCACCTCACCCTCACCACCCCACAGGCAAAGCCACCCTCACCACTGTCACACACCTTCTTGGTATTCCAACCCATGAAGTGTGTGTCAGTCGAGGCTTATGCTGCCAAAATCTCCCCCCATCCAGCTCCCCCTTAGGCTCACTCCCATCCTGACAGGGCCCACTCCATGCTCCACTCCATGTCAGGTACACTGGATGTCTTTGCCACGGTCATGACAATCCGCCTGAAGCCCCATGCCAATGCTGACTCCTGGCATGACTCGGATCTTGTGAACCCAAAACACAGGTGCCGGGTGGCAGAGAGGAAATGGCCTGCATCATGCTCATCCTCTGGCAAACTGGCCTGCCGCCTGCTCCAAAGGCAATAGCGTCTCACCCTTCTCACCAAGATGAGAGCCCCAATCCAAGGGCACATATCTGCGGCATCTGACAACTCTGCAGGACACATTGAAATCTGCAAGGACCTTGCCGAGCCAGATGCAGTGTGTACCTCCCCTGTCCCCTCCGAGCCCACAGCACTGCATGACTGTCTCTGTACCCCTATAGGCCACCCCCCCAGCACTTGTCTGCGCCTACCACCATCTGCCCTCGACGTTAAGTCCTACTTACCTTGTACAGCACTTCCAGCCGCAACTTCCCCTTGTACTTCATTGTGCCACCCACCTCTGCACTTGCGTTACATGAATGACACCAGCACCAGTAGGATTGTTGAATGGCATCCCCTTCTGCCCCACCACCCCTCAGTGCTCCACTGTACCTTCATACATTTCTGTACAGGTGCTTCACGAATGCTATATGAATCCATTACAGGTGATGGGGAGGTGGAATCTCATTGTTTACTGCATTTTGTTAATGTTGACAAGGCACTGTGCATCGTGGCCAATTGGGACTAGCAGATCCATGTCCAACATGTTAACTTCTTGATGTGATGAAGCAATGTCAGGACCAGAGTGGCCAAAATCCAAATTAGTTGCCCTTCTCTCCCTCTTCACTTGGTGGCTATGTCACATGCCATGTGTGTGATGGCATGTGCATTTGACATGGCAATCACCGGCCAATGTGTGATGCCAGTGCTAGGCAGCATGGGGAGCAGGCGTTGCTCTCCATTCTCTGTGTCATCATTGTGTGCCCTGAGCCTCCCCTCCAGACCCAGTGATGGTGAATGCCTAGGAGGTTTCCCAGTCATGTGGGACATGTGTCATTGAACTACTGGCTCTGTTGTTCATCAGCCCTTGTTGTATGCCATGGTGCTAAAGCCTGTTTCCATTTCTCTCTTTCATGTCTTTGCAGGGGACGACGCACTTGTTGATGCTGGGGATGTGGTGGTGGAGCCGTCCCAGGAGGGCAACCCGGGCCGACCTTCCACAAGTGAGGGACGTGGTGTGTTTGTGGGTGAAAAAACACAAGTGCTGCAGGTCGTGCTGTCGAGGGGTGTCTCTGGGGGTTCCTCCACCGAGCAGTATTCAGGTGTAGACTCGGAGGATGACACCTATGTGCAGTCGCAGGTGAGTGTTCTTGGGAGAGAATCTCCTCTGTCCGACCCACCTGCAGCCGGGTTATTGCCCTCAATGGGGATGTCAGTGTCGGCAGCTCAGCCTCCGGTGGTTACGGATGCAGGGCCACACCACACAATCTCTGATCCTGTTCCTGGGGCTGCAGATCAGAGAGGGAATGCAGTCCTGCAGCCTGAGGCTTTGCCGGCACAGCAAGGCGCAGTCCGCCTTGCCCCAGGCAGGTGTGGTGCCTGCCAACGTGGTGGCCGTATGCCACCTGGCAATACCGCTTGGGAGCAATCCATCTACGGTATGGCCACCCAACAGGCAGCATCATCCGAGATGATGGCACAGGCCATGGATAGGGTGGCCACTTCCATTGTCCCCCCAGAAAGGCTGATGGAGCGACTGGAGCAGGCTACAGAGTCCATCTGCCAGGCACACAGGGAGGACATGTTGGCGTCCAACATGGACAGGCGGGCAGGACTGGCGACTATGCGGGAATCACTTTCCATGGAGTCCCAGCGCCACAGGGAAGGCCTGAGGGAAGAATTCCATCACCTCAGGTCGACCCTGTTGGAGCTTGAGGCTTCATCCCATAGAAGGACAGAGGAGCAGCTGGAGCGTCTGACACGGACGCTCTCGGCCGAGATGCAGGCAACTCGTGCGGAGGTCAGGTCATCCCGGAAGTTACTGCATGGGGACCTCCGCATGATTATGATCCAGAACCAGACCTTCCAGACCCGCCTGCTTGCAGCCATGGAGGAGCAAACTCGGGCTTTGCGTGGGCTGCCTCCCATTGTCACACCATCTTCTGAGGCAGCTCCCCCACCTCCTGAGTCAGCTGCAGGGTCTGGCCAGAGCGATAGCGACTCATCTCCCACAACAGAGTAACCGTGTGGGCCACGAGCCTATGGGGTGTTTTAATTTCCCATGATCCACACAGGTGGATTGTGGCGTGCATCCTGTCCTCGGACCTCATAGGTGGCCCCCCCCTCCCCGCCGGCCCTTTCATGGCCATTTTTTCTTATCATATTTTTCTTTTTCAAGTGTGTTGCCTTGTGTGGGTACCTGGGCATACACTGTATTGTGGCTGGGCACATGCAGGCTTGTCCTGAGTTTGGTTTCAATGCTTGGGTACCTGACATCCACACCCCTCGTGCTTCCGTTTCAATGGGCTTGCAAAGGGTGTGCCCAAGTGACAGCAAATTACACGGTGACATTGGACTCCCATGAGCTGTTGGGCAGTCCATAGTCAATACTGTGCAGACATTCATAGTGTACATTGTTGTTGCACCTAACTATGCATGATGGTTTGATATGTGCCTCAACTTACATATGTTACTCATGTTTTGCAGGTATTTCACACAGTTCTTCACACGGGCATACTCTCTGGAGTCAGACTACATGTCGGTAGATGTGCAGTGACACTTTTGCGTGGCGCCATCACTGTACATCTGGACGGTGTGGACATACCAGCACAATCAGGTATTGAGACTACCATTGATTACATGCATTGTGTCTTGTTTTGGTGGGCTTCAGGGTGGGTTGGTGTGTAATTTGATTGAAATGACTCTTACACAGGTGTGTAGTAGTGCCTCCATCACGGTTAGCTGTTCAAGTGCGGCTATGTTCCATTTGGGGCACTGCAATTTGTGACACCGGTGTCATGTTGTGAGGGTCAGTTTGTTTGCTCTCACATACCATGACATGGTGTCCTCTGTGGCGGGACTGTGAAGGGATTGGGTGACATGGCAATGTTGTCATGTAGCAATTCGCCTGTGCCAATGCATATTTGATGAATGGAGTTGTGTCTTTTCATAGTTATGCATTGCTGGTGTATGTGTAGGTAGGGGTGCACACATAGTGACACTTCCATGTTAACAATCTCAGGCTGATGTGTTTCTGACAGTTTATTGTCAAGAAATTTTGTGACATTGTCAGGTAGTGTCATCATTGATCGTCAGATGGTATGTGCCAGAGCAGTGTGCACTAGCCAGAACTGTGATTCCTAGGTGAAGAAGTTGGCCACCAGTTGCGTACGGGCTGCCTCCCCCCGTGCCCTTTCCCCTCCCATGCGCAGCGGGCGTGCATGTGGTTGTGGATGTGGGGGCACCACCATGTCCACGGGCAGGCCCCGGCGTGTTGCAACGTTGTGCATGACACATGCTGCCACTATGATCCTGCACACTAGTGGGGGAGCATATAACAGCTGCCCGCCAGAACGGTCAAGGGAGCGAAAGCGTGACTTCAGCACTCCGAATGTGCGCTCCACTATGCCCCGGGTTGCAATGTGGGCTGTGTTGTACCTTACCTCGGGTGGCGTGGTGGGGTTCCGGATTGGGGTCATCATGTGGGGGCTGATAGGGTAGGCACTGTCCCCTGCGGAGGTGGTGATGGGTATCATTAGTGGTGTTGTGACATGACCCTGTATCTGACATGCATGCATGTGCAGTGGCATTCATGCTCACCAAGCAGCCATGTATCTCCATGCCGGCCAGCCTCTAGGTCCCGGCTTAGGGTAGACATTCTGTAGATGAAGCTGTCGTGGGTGGACCCGGGATAGTTGGCATATACTGATGTGATGATTCCCTTGGCATTGCATACAACTTGCACGTTGATGGAATGCCAGTGCTTGCGGTTTCTATAGATGTGCTCTGTTGCCCTGGGGGGACGTAGAGCCACATGGGTGCAGTCAATTGCACCAAGCACTTTGGGGAATTGAGCCACACCATAGAATTCCTGGATGCACGCCCGCCTTTCTGCAGGAGTCCTGGGGAGATATATGTGCCTGCGGACTGATGGCCGTGCAGTGATGATGTTCAAGACCTGGTGTAGACAGCGTGACTGCGTGGCCTGTGACACACCACCCACTATGGCACTTGTCCGCTGAAAGGATCCAGTGCCCAAGAAGTGCAGTACATTCAGGACCTTCTGCAGGGGGCTGAGTGCTTGGGAGCACAGGGTGGGTGATGTGAGGTCATCCTCCCACTCACTGACCAGGTCCAGTATGATGTGTGCTGGAAACCTGTACCTCCCATACACCTGGTCATCAGGCATCCCGAATAGGCTGGTTCTGGGTGAGAAAATTCTGGCCCTGACTCTCCTCCTCCTCCTCCTTTGGTAACCCACAGCCACTGCTGCTAGGAACGGTATGTTCATCTTTGTACTGAGCTTGTAGGATGTTTTCATGTGAATATTTAGACGTGCCGGGTCACGTACGCCTGCTTCCTGCAGGCGTACGTCTTTCCGTATTGCCTGTTGTAATTTTGCACGTGTCGTGGCCGAGCGTGTGTGACTACATGCTCGAGGTTTACCAGGTTAAATGTACGTTATTAATATTGTAATTGTATTCAGATGTAAATGGTAACCGGGCGTTTTTCACGCGCGCTGTTGAATATGCGATTACTCGCTGTGTGCCTTTGGACCAATGAAATCGGGTACGCGTGCTGACGCGCTCGCGCGGCACGTGTATTTTTATCACGTGGGTTGGGAAACACCCGTGCGTCATAGGCGCGCTTACGCGCCTGGCCCTTTGGACCAATGAAATCGCGTACGCGTGCTGACGCGCTCGCGCGGCACGTGTATTTTTTTCACGTGGGTTGGGAAACACCCGTGCGTCATAGGCGCGCTTACGCGCCTGGCCCTTTGGACCAATGAAATCGCGTACGCGTGCTGACGCGCTCGCGCGGCACGTGTATTTTTTTCACGTGGGTTGGGAAACACCCGTGCGTCATAGGCGCGCTTACGCGCCTGGCCCTTTGGACCAATGAAATCGCGTACGCGTGCTGACGTGCTTACGCGCTGAGGGCCATTCCTCGGATTCCACGCAGACGTGCATGATTTTCACGTGCCAATTCACTCCGTATCAAGCTGGCCACGCGTTCACACACGGAAGACCACGCTCCTGCCCAGAAGGCCGAGTTACTGCCCCCCAGTGCCCCGAGCAGCCTCCCACGTGCCATCTGCTGCTGCCTGCCTGCCTGCCTGCTGCCACCGTGCCCTGCCATTTGGTGCCTGCACATCAGCCATCTGCAGGCGTACAGTTGCTGTGTCCACCCCTGCTGGAACTGAAGACTCCCGACTGGAAGAACACCACTCCACAGCCCAGCCCCAGGACCAAGTTGCCCACCCACTCCTGCCTCTGGGGTTGCCATGTCGGGCACTGAAACATCTGGCACCACTGGCAACCCCCAGCCAGAGAGGCAGAGGGGCCCCAGCTTCAGTGTCACCGAGGTTGGGGTCCTGGTGGAGCGAGTCCTGGGGCAGTATGATGCCCTCTTCGGAAGTAGCCGCGCCAACTATGAAGGACGGACTCGGACCTGGGACGACATCGTGACTGCCATCAACGCGGAGGGGGTGGCAGTCCGCGACAACCGACATGTCAGGAAGCGTTGGGAGGACTGCAGGTCCAGGACCCTCTCAAAGGCCCGGCGCCTCGTGGAGGGGGGCCGGGGCCACATGAGTTCGATCCAAATGAGGGTCCTGGCACGCATACACCCAGCGCTCCACTCCCAGGTCCTTGAGAGGGAGACCCGTCTGGAGTTGAGCGGTAAGTGTGCAGGCATTGCTGTGTGAGACAGTGCATGTTGCAGTGTGCTGGTTGTGTGATGCTGTATGTGTGGAATGGGCCTTGTAGGCATGTATGTGTGCAGTGTTGTCATGGCGATGCATGTGCGACCTGTAATTTGTGGATCACATGGTTGTTGTATGTGTTGCTATGCAACCTGAGGAGGCCTATGCAGATTGGACACATGTGAGCATGCAAGTGTATGTTCGTGGACATGGGTGTGGGTGAGGGATGGATGCTGATGCCAGGTACATGTATGGTGTCGAGGTCGGTGTGCTTGACCTGCATGTCTGTGACTTTTGAATGGCATGGATGCATGACACATGTCTGTGACACTGTACAGATTCACTGATGCTGCCTAATCATCCTTGTATTCACTGTGTTTGTGATGTACGAGGCCACATGGATGTGACAGAGGTGAAGTGTGTGCGTGTGATTTGCATGACCAATGATGCATGTGAGTTCCATGACATCGTACTTTAGAAGAGTGCAGTGGACATGTATGTTGATGTGCATGCCATGGACCATGGGTGTTGCGTGTGTGTATTGCCTGACCCATGTGTTGTGGAGGGACATGATAGAAGTGTACTTTACCATTGCGAGTCATCTGATATTGCTTCCTGTGTAGGGGACCATTGTACAGTGCCCTGATGCTTGTGTTCTATGTCTCCCTCTATGCAGCGGCTAGTGATGGAGAGGGCGGAGACGGCGCTGTGGAGGTAGACGGCGGGGATGCCCCCACGGCTGCGGCGGAAGGGGTGGGTGAGCCCCCACAGGGGCCAGCTACAGCGGAAGAGGGCAAGGAGCCATCCAGGTTGGTGGTTTCTACAGAGGAGGAGGCGGCCGAGACTGAGGCACACCTGAGGCCTGGTGGGGGCATCCCTGCTGGTGCAAGTGGTGCAGTCCAGGGCCAGGGGCAGGAGGCAGCACAGGTCGCCGTGGAGGTGCCTGTGCATGTCGCTGTCCCTGACCCTGTGAGTGCACCACCATGCACCAGCATGGATGCCCCGTCCCAGGCCCGTCCGCAGGTGGAGGGGGTGTCTATGTCATCTGACTCCCCTCCACCTGCGGACGAGGGGACCCGTGGGCGCATGGAAAAGGTCCTGATTGGGGTCGCGTTGCGCACGGGGGTCATTCGTGATGACGTGCGTGCTTCCCGGGAGGAGCACGCACATCATCACGAAGAGCACCGTGCCGACGTGGCCCAGTTGGGATCTGCCATTGGCGCGGGTTTTCTGCAGGTGATGGCCAATGTGTCGGGCATCTCCTCCTCTGTGGAAAGTATGCGCCGGTCGTTCTCCTTGCCGTCTTCCGGCCCAGTTGACACCAGAGCCCCCTGTGGACCTGCCCCGACCAATGCAGCCGGCTCAGTGGGGATCCCATCCCTGCCACAGTCGGGAGTCGGTGGTCCAGCTGGTGTGGACACCATGGCAACTGGACCCCTGCAGGTGGAGGATGTGCCGGCATCATCAGGCAGGGCACGTGCACGACGGCGTCGGTGGATACCATCAGCCTGGATGCCGTCGTGCTGGCAGAGGCAGTGGCTGCAGAGGCAGCGGCAGCGACGTGGGAGGCGTCATGGCTCGGGGCCATCAACATCGGAGGGGCAGCCATCGGCTGGAGGGCAGGAGGACCCTGGACAGAATGTGTCTTCCATGTGGCAGCGGTTAGGCCACGCAATAGATGCGGAGAGGCGGCGGGCAGAAGAGGGGCGGCTCGCTATGGACAGGGCAGTGGACTCCATGCAGAGGGCCCTGAGGCGTGCCGAGTGCCTCGAGGAGATCCGCAGGGGCTTGGAGGTGGACACTGCGTCAGCCCTGCGGGCCCTCGGGGCCATTGAGGATGAACGCCTCGGGGAGATAGAAAGGGAGTTCGATGATGACCTGGCCCATAACATCTCTCAGTGAGCCGCAGGACTGGCCCGCCGCCTTTGTATATAGTTATGTAGATAGTAGGTTTCCTTTATTTTTATTTATTATTTGGGTTGATTGGACAATGGCCCACGTTTTTTGTATATAGTTAGCATTAGTTAGGTTTTGGGTAGGTTTCATTTTATGGTTTTTAGGGATATTGGACCCGGACAATCATCTTTGTACATAGTTTGTGGATATTTTCGATTTTATTATTTGGACCATGGGGCAATGTGTTTGATTTTGATTTCCATTTTGATTGACTTTGCACCCGTTCTTTTGGATTTCACCTTTCATTAGATTTTTTTTGTTTTTTACCTGTTACTTTGTGTATTCATTTAGGTGTTTCTTTTTTTTTCCTTCTTACATTTTAATACATTGTTCTTTTGATTCTATTGTGTGGACTTCTCTCATTGGTTTGTTGACTGTCACAATCTGGGTTTTCACAGTCATGTGTTGCCATTGTGTGAGTCTGACGGACTTGGACTCATGCGCATACTGCTCATTGGTTATGTATCATGTAATGGGTATTTGATTTTTGAATGGATGTGTACCTTGGATGTGTGTATGGACTGGGGTGACATGGGGTGGGATGTGGTTGCCCATGGGATCCTGGGATCTGTATTGTGATTTCCTATTGGCAGGGGAACATCTGTGTGGGCCTGGTGGAGGGTGCCCCATGACTGCTGGGGGGTGGGGTTGGTGGGAGACATGAGTGGGACATAAGTGGGGGCCTGGTGGAGGGTGCCCCATGACTGCTGGGGGGTGGGTGTGGTGGGAGGCATGAGTGGGACATAAGTGGGGGCCTGCTGGCAGGTGCCCCACAGTGCTGGGGGGTGGGGGTGGTGGGAGGCATGAGTGGGACATGGGTGGGGGCCTGCTGGCAGGTGCCCCACAGTGCTGGGGGGTGGGGGTGGTGGGAGGCATGAGTGGGACATAAGTGGGGGCCTGCTGGCAGGTGCCCCACAGTGCTGGGGGGTGGGGGTGGTGGGAGGCATGAGTGGGACATGGGTGGGGGCCTGGTGGAGGGTGCCCCATGACTGCTGGGGGGTGGGGTTGGTGGGAGACATGAGTGGGACATAAGTGGGGGCCTGCTGGCAGGTGCCCCACAGTGCTGGGGGGTGGGGGTGGTGGGAGACATGGGTGGGGGCCTGGTGGAGGCTGCCCCTGGTGGCGGGAGGGTGGGGGTGGTGGGAGACATGGGTGGGGGCCTGGTGGAGGCTGCCCCTGGTGGCGGGGGGGTGGGAGTGGTGGGAGACATGAGTGGGGGCCTGGTGGAGGCTGCCCCATGACTGCTGGGGGGTGGGTGTGGTGGGAGGCATGAGTGGGACATAAGTGGGGGCCTGCTGGCAGGTGCCCCACAGTGCTGGGGGGTGGGGGTGGTGGGAGGCATGAGTGGGACATGGGTGGGGGCCTGCTGGCAGGTGCCCCACAGTGCTGGGGGGTGGGGGTGGTGGGAGGCATGAGTGGGACATAAGTGGGGGCCTGGTGGAGGGTGCCCCATGACTGCTGGGGGGTGGGTGTGGTGGGAGGCATGAGTGGGACATAAGTGGGGGCCTGCTGGCAGGTGCCCCACAGTGCTGGGGGGTGGGGTTGGTGGGAGGCATGAGTGGGACATGGGTGGGGGCCTGCTGGCAGGTGCCCCACAGTGCTGGGGGGTGGGGGTGGTGGGAGGCATGAGTGGGACATAAGTGGGGGCCTGCTGGCAGGTGCCCCACAGTGCTGGGGGGTGGGGGTGGTGGGAGGCATGAGTGGGACATGGGTGGGGGCCTGGTGGAGGGTGCCCCATGACTGCTGGGGGGTGGGGTTGGTGGGAGACATGAGTGGGACATGGGTGGGGGCCTGCTGGCAGGTGCCCCACAGTGCTGGGGGGTGGGGGTGGTGGGAGGCATGAGTGGGACATAAGTGGGGGCCTGCTGGCAGGTGCCCCACAGTGCTGGGGGGTGGGGGTGGTGGGAGGCATGAGTGGGACATGGGTGGGGGCCTGGTGGAGGGTGCCCCATGACTGCTGGGGGGTGGGGTTGGTGGGAGACATGAGTGGGACATGGGTGGGGGCCTGCTGGCAGGTGCCCCACAGTGCTGGGGGGTGGGGGTGGTGGGAGGCATGAGTGGGACATAAGTGGGGGCCTGCTGGCAGGTGCCCCACAGTGCTGGGGGGTGGGGGTGGTGGGAGGCATGAGTGGGACATGGGTGGGGGCCTGGTGGAGGGTGCCCCATGACTGCTGGGGGGTGGGGTTGGTGGGAGACATGAGTGGGACATGGGTGGGGGCCTGCTGGCAGGTGCCCCACAGTGCTGGGGGGTGGGGGTGGTGGGAGGCATGAGTGGGACATAAGTGGGGGCCTGGTGGAGGGTGCCCCATGACTGCTGGGGGGTGGGTGTGGTGGGAGGCATGAGTGGGGGCCTGGTGGAGGGTGCCCCTGGTGGCGGGGGGGTGGGGGTGGTGGGGGGCATGGGTGGGGGCCTGGTGGAGGCTGCCCCTGGTGGCGGGAGGGTGGGGGTGGTGGTGGGCATGGGTGGGGGCCTGGTGGAGGCTGCCCCTGGTGGCGGGAGGGTGGGGGTGGTGGGAGACATGGGTGGGGGCCTGGTGGAGGCTGCCCCTGGTGGCGGGGGGGTGGGGGTGGTGGGAGACATGAGTGGGGGCCTGGTGGAGGCTGCCCCTGGATGGTGGGGGGTGGGGGTGGTGGGAGACATGAGTGGGACATGGGTGGGGGCCTGCTGGCAGGTGCCCCACAGTGCTGGGGGGTGGGGGTGGTGGGAGGCATGAGTGGGACATAAGTGGGGGCTTGCTGGCAGGTGCCCCACAGTGCTGGGGGTGGGGGTGGTGGGAGGCATGAGTGGGAGATGGGTGGGGGCCTGCTGGCAGGTGCCCCACAGTGCTGGGGGGTGGGGGTGGTGGGAGGCATGAGTGGGACATAAGTGGGGGCCTGGTGGAGGGTGCCCCATGACTGCTGGGGGGTGGGTGTGGTGGGAGGCATGAGTGGGACATAAGTGGGGGCCTGCTGGCAGGTGCCCCACAGTGCTGGGGGGTGGGGGTGGTGGGAGGCATGAGTGGGACATGGGTGGGGGCCTGCTGGCAGGTGCCCCACAGTGCTGGGGGGTGGGGGTGGTGGGAGGCATGAGTGGGACATAAGTGGGGGCCTGCTGGCAGGTGCCCCACAGTGCTGGGGGGTGGGGGTGGTGGGAGGCATGAGTGGGACATGGGTGGGGGCCTGCTGGCAGGTGCCCCACAGTGCTGGGGGGTGGGGGTGGTGGGAGGCATGAGTGGGACATAAGTGGGGGCCTGCTGGCAGGTGCCCCACAGTGCTGGGGGGTGGGGGTGGTGGGAGGCATGAGTGGGACATAAGTGGGGGCCTGCTGGCAGGTGCCCCATGACTGCTGGGGGGTGGGGGTGCAGGGGGACATGAGTGAGGGCCTGGTGGAGGGTGCCCCTGGTGGCGGGGGGTGGGGGTGGTGGGGGGCATGGGTGGGGGCCTGGTGGAGGCTGCCCCTGGTGGCGGGAGGGTGGGGGTGGTGGGAGACATGGGTGGGGGCCTGGTGGAGGCTGCCCCTGGTGGCGGGAGGGTGGGGGTGGTGGGAGACATGGGTGGGGGCCTGGTGGAGGCTGCCCCTGGTGGCGGGGGGGTGGGGGTGGTGGGAGACATGAGTGGGGGCCTGATGGAGGCTGCCCCTGGATGGTGGGGGGTGGGGGTGGTGGGAGACATGAGCAGGTGTGCAGGGTAGTCCCCTGTTTTGTGGGCTGCCTGCAGGGGCCGTCGAGGGTGACAGGACCCACCCAGCCTAATCGCGTGTGTAACTTCGCATGCACCCCTGTAATACACGTACCAAGCCAAATCGCGTGTGATAATTCCCGCGCACCCCTGAAATACACGCGCCCAGCCTATTCGCGTGTGGAAATTCCCGCGCACCCCTGAAATACACGTACCCTGCAGTAATCGCGTGTGGGACTTCCCGCGCACCCCTGTAATACACGCGCCCAGCCTATTCGCGTGTGAGACTTCCCGCGCACCCCTGTAAATGATGTACCCTAGTTTTTCGCGTGTAGGATTTCACGCGCACCCCTGGAATTCCCGTAGCCTAGCTTTTCGCGTGTGAAACTTCCCGCGCACCCCTGTAATTGACGTACCCTGGCTTTTCGCGTGTGGAACTTCACACGCACCCCTGATATCGACGTGGCCAGGGCAATCGCGTGTGGGACTTCCCCGCACCCCTGAAATACACGCGCCCAGCCTATTCGCGTGTGGAAATTCCCGCGCACCCCTGAAATACACGTACCCTGCAGTAATCGCGTGTGGGACTTCCCGCGCACCCCTGTAATACACGCGCCCAGCCTATTCGCGTGTGAGACTTCCTGCGCACCCCTGTAAATGACGTACCCTAGTTTTTCGCGTGTAGGATTTCACGCGCACCCCTGGAATTCCCGTAGCCTAGCTTTTCGCGTGTGAAACTTCCCGCGCACCCCTGTAATTGACGTACCCTGGCTTTTCGCGTGTGGAACTTCACACGCACCCCTGATATCGACGTGGCCAGGGCAATCGCGTGTGGGACTTCCCCGCACCCCTGAAATACACGCGCCCAGCCTATTCGCGTGTGGAAATTCCCGCGCACCCCTGAAATACACGTACCCTGCTGTAATCGCGTGTGGGACTTCCCGCGCGCCCCTGTAATACACGCGCCCAGCCTATTCGCGTGTGAGACTTCCCGCGCACCCCTGTAAATGACGTACCCTAGTTTTTCGCGTGTAGGATTTCACGCGCACCCCTGGAATTCCCGTAGCCTAGCTTTTCGCGTGTGAAACTTCCCGCGGACCCCTGTAATTGACGTACCCTGGCTTTTCGCGTGTGGAACTTCACACGCACCCCTGATATCGACGTGGCCAGGGCAATCGCGTGTGGGACTTCCCCGCACCCCGGGATACACGTACCCAGGGCAATTGCGCGAGTGACTTCTCACGCAACCCGTTGTACACACACGCGCGAATTGTTGAACAGTGGGTGTCCGTGTTAATGGCGTACACCTTTGCACCTCATTTGTCCTTTGGGGTCACGGTATGGCCCATTGCTGTATGTGGGTGGTATTTGTTGGCGCACTTTCGTTAAGTGCGTCGGGACGCTACCGCCTGCTTACTTGTGGCGTACGTTTTTGGGCCTGTGCGCTGGTTTGATCGAGCGCTGTTTTGCCCTGTTCGAATCCATGAATACGTGTTGCCGGAGAGCGTGTGGGCGTTCCGCGCACTTGCCTCCTGTACTTCCCCGTGCCGCCCACATTCTTCCCCATTCCGAGTGTTGCGCCCCATTTTATTCCCCATTCCGAGTGTCCCGCCCTGTGTTCCCCCTACTTTAGAGCTGTGCACTGCGCTCGGAGTTATAGCGCAGTGGCCGTGGCGCACGCCGTTGGTTGACCTGTGCGCCGGCGTGCGCCGCGCACTTTTTCATCGCACGTCCTATGCTTTTCTTACGCACGGACTTCCATGAATCGACGTGCGCTGGTTTCCCTGCGCTTTTCGCTATTTTTCGGCGCAGCGCACGTATAGGCCCCTCTGCGCCGGTATTTTCGGCGCACATTTATTCCATGAATCGGCCTGTGAGTCTCGTTCATTTTTTACTCTTCACCCGTATTGTGTAATGCACTGCTTGATTTTCGAATGCTTTGTTGATCCAGCCTGCCACAGGCCATAACAATGGCAGTTAAGAGATTTACAATTGTCACGCAACATAGCATAGCAAGAGTGAGGTTCAAAACAGATTCCTTTTGTGTTTTGACCGTTATTAATGCAATTTGGGTTTCCAAGTGTAGGGTCCTCCCAAATGCCCATTTCTCCTGCTGCTATAAAAGTGCACAGTCTGGTAGTCCTTTTAGCAAAACATGTTTTTGCGCTTGCACAGGTTTTATGCCATCTTATTCGTTTTTTTAAGGGTTCATGGCGAATTTCCAAGCCCCTTCCACTGGCCAACTCCCCCTTTCCCCTGCCTCATTTGGTCGTCCATTTTAGAATACATGCGTGTTTTGACAGACTTTAAAGCAAACCTGTTTGTTCTTTTTAAGTGTTTGTGAAGAGCACCTTATGTCTTGCTTGATGGAAAGGTTCCTCCGGATTCAGTTTTGGTAATTAAAATTGTCCTGCTTCTCACCCACTTCCAGCCTGCCTGGAAATCCCACCACACAGAGCGCATTCACTTCCCAGTGATTTAGTGGAATTTACCACTATTTTCTGAAGATGGCCAAGTATATTTGACATGCAGATTTTAGGGTATCAGGTGTTAATATCCCGATATATATGGTCGCTGTATATAATGTCGCTGGGAAAAGGTCATGGCGACATTATATAGGTGACCATATATATAGGACAGGGGCAGTGGGGGTTGCGGTGGTGTCCCCCGCTCCCCATGAAAAACAAAAAAGGGCTTGGGGGTTGAAGGGGTGTCCCCTGCATGTTCCAAGTAATAATGTCCCCACAAAAAACAGACATCTTTCGGCGATTATTTTGCATGCCGATATCTTTGAGGGGACATTATAACATGGAACCGATTTTAGGCCCCTTTTCCTCGCTGTTTGTTCTCTTCTCTCTTCCTCGCAAAGACTCCCACAATTTATATGTTACATTTCAGTGCTGTACTAAGAAGAAGATGCCCAATAGACTGAGCGGTTTTAACAAAGTTATCTGGAACAGCCTACTGCCACCTGTTAACTTACTAGACAACTAAATCACTGGGAAATGGATGGAAAGATGTGGCATATATTAATCCTAGCAATGCAACCACTTCAAAAGGTCCAGTTCGCACAGCGCCCAAGGAGTCCCCATTATGTGGAATTACCATCTGTTACGGATGTTAAAACCCTGGCTTTTTAATTTTTTTTTAAATAATAAAATGATGTATGTAATTCCATCTAAGAAAGAGTGGTCTTATAACCAGAAGCCCTATCATTACATTCCATGCAATGTCATTGAAGTGCAGAGGCTCCAATTAAATCTGCACCTCTATTCTAAAATCATAACAATTATGATAAACTTCCAGCCTGGTGACAGGTTAATTTGAAAGTGTAAGCCATACCTAGGTTTTGGTATGTTGGGTGGTAGTTCACAAAATTATTAACTGCACATTTATTTATATCATACACAAGTCAACACTGAAAGCCCAAACTAGATGTGAAAGGGTTGTGTGTATTCTAGTCAGACAGCTTGTCCCTGCTCAGCCAGAAACTCTCGGGAAGCAGGCCTCAAACAAAGACGCCAGCTTCACACCAGGGTGTTGCATACCAAAATGACTTGGGAAGTGGACAGATTTGGGGCCTAATTCATGGAACGTTTAGCGTGGTGCAAAGTGACTTTGAACCACCAATAAACATGTTGAAATGGGCCTCCCGTTGAGCCTGAGAAGAAAGACTATACTATACTTGCAAAGGTGCCTGGTGCACACTTACAGGAGCGCTTCACCACAATGCGGGTCTGGGCAGCAGTGTAACTGGCAGATATGCAGGTCTTGTTCCAGCCACAGGTTCACACCCAATTTGCCCTGAGGATGGGTAGGTAACAGAGTTCTCCTCTGCCTTGGACACTCAGTCTTCACCTCAATAGTGCAGGGCTTCAGAAAGTCTAATCGCCCAACAGAGGTCCAACAAAATTCTTCCTTAGGTATTTGTCCCAAAGTGAATCTGAGAAGAAGTAGGTGACCCCTTCTGTGAAAAGGTAACAGACCACAGGTGATTGGACTAAATTTAGTCTGCTTTTGGCATCCAACCCCTGTTCTTTGATGAAGTAGACTTTGCTTTCTGACATTGCACCCAAAGTGCTTTGCACTACCAGAGGTGTGGGAGGAGAGGCTGAAAGATAGAGGCAGAGAGAAACACAATGGTGGAATCTTCCTCCAGCAGTAAGGAGCTCCATCTGTCTACACTAACCATGCACCTTCCCTTCTCAACAAAAACACAGTCCCTTTTGTTATGCAGCATCCTGGTGTGAGACTACTCATTTTGTGAATGAGTGTACCCCGTGATTCTTGTTCCAAGGACAGCATGCTGTGGGGTGGTTGTCTCTCTGGGGGATGGGGTTGGGGGTGTTACCCACTCTCACAAAGGAACAAAGAGAGGCAAATCCCAAAGCTCCAGTTTTGCCAGCAGAAGCAAGGGCAACCTGGCTGCAGGAATACACATAACCTTTCCACAGTTTAGGTGGGCTCACAGAGCTGAGATATTTGTTATATCAATTGGTTGTGATTGCAATAATGATGAGATATACCATCCACCACACTCTAATTCCTTTTTGAATTATATTTAAGCTTTAATGTTGGGTCAGGACAGTACATGCACAATTATGGGGTTTTGGGACAGTGGTGCACATCATAAATGCAGTCCATGAGCTGTCACTGCAGCTTCTGCCAAGAGGTCCCCCGTTCCCTGAACCTGAACCTGAACTTGCTGTGGGCACAGGTGTGTACTATGCTTTTGGTATGGAGTTTTGTGGAGAGGAGGATTCATATCAGCAGACCAACCTCTCAGAGAAAGAATTGACTGCATCATTGTATGATTAAATGAAAATCAAAGAAGCCAGGGCTTCTACACCCTTGCCAGACGGAAATCCTTCAGTGTCTAACTTATTTGCCTTGCACATAGATTACTGTGGTCTCTATCACTTGTTTCAGTTGTCTGGTTCACCTCCAGATTTATCTCTCTGAGTTCTGTTGCTTTATGGTAACACATAACAAACAAACAAGCCCCCATACTTCAAGCAACACTGGAGAACTTTTCAAGTCCGACACACAACCACTTACGTACAGATTTCAGTACAGGTATATGCTTGTTTGCATGAGCATTTCTCATTTCCCCTTTTCTGATCGGTGATATTCGTTGATTATTTTATACTGACTGTACAAGCATACAAACTATAACAAACGCCATCTCCACCTGTTTCCCTTTCTTACCTATACACATGTTTCATGTGTTGTTAATGCTCTCCCCTTTTTAATTCTCCCTCCCATTCCTTGTTTTGCAGACCATGGTCTGAATGCCACTGTAGAGGGCACCATATGTCACTCTCCAGAAAAAAAAAACTTTGATGTAAGACCATTACAGTGATGGCTGGAATAAAAAAACACTCCTATCATTGCATAATATAACACATGATATTGAGTATTAGCCTACTACCTCATAGGGCCTGATTCTGAGTCTTAAGTAAAATAATTGAAAGTGTAATTGCGTGCCGCAACAACACTTTTCTTATTTACTCTATATGATGTGCCTATTATGCCATTGCGCTAGCGCAAGGCATAGTTATGGTTAAAATAAAGTCTGTATGGTGTTTCAGAAAATTACATGTTCGCCCAAATATCTCAAACTGTCAGCTCGACTCAGCAAATTATGAGATATTAAGTATAGAAAATCTATTTATATATGATGCAATTGCAGAATGAAGGCACATTTTTAATACAAACTGTAAACATAGCATATGAGTTTTACAGATCATACATTTCACAATTAACAGTTTGTGTGTTAGAGCATTAACATCTAAAAACTCACATCAAAGGCAAGTTTCAGCTGACTTTGATTTAAGTTTTAAAGTGATGGAATAAATGTACAGTTTCAATACAAAACTGTAAACTTTTAATGCAAAATGCACACTTTCAATACAAACATTTACACTTTAGAAGACATACAATGCATGAGCAGAAATGTCAGTTTTTAAGTGATTGAATAAATGTACACTTTCAATATGAAAATGTACACTTTTCATAGGAACTTTTTTAAACTTTTCATACGAAAATGCACACTTTAGGATGCATACAATGCATGGGCAAAATGGAGGTCCATTTTATATTAAAACCTCACTTGTACATTTCTGATATTAACATTGTAAATATAAACACTAATAACATGCTCTTATGACATGCACACATAATACACATGCTCTTCGAACACATAAAATGTAGATGTGCAAGTGATCTCACATGCATGCAGGATACATGCACTTATGATATATACACCTACGACGCATGCACCTATGACACGTGCACCTAACATGCATGCTCCTAACACACATGCTCCTAAACACAGGCTTCTACGACAGAGATTCCTATGACACACACTCCTACCACACACACTCTTATGACACATACTTACCACACACACTTATGAGACACAATGTAATAACACAAATTCCGATGACACATGTTCCTACAGCATGCACTGCTATAACGTGCACTCCTACAACACACACACATAAGATACATGTTCCAACGACAAGCATACCTACTACTCATGCTTCCGCTATACATAACATTTGGTTGTATTACAAACGCTCTTATGACACATGTTCCAACCATACACAATCTTACAATGCACACTTACCATACACTCTTTGAACACAACCTCATAAAACAATGTGGGGCCGATTCCTGGAATTTATTGCACATAAAATAGGGTACTTGCGTCCAATCTGTGGCCAGTCTGCATGTGCAACCCTGTTTGTCGATTCTTGGAAAAGGTAGCTGATCTGGCAGCTTCCTGCTTTGCATTTGGGCGTGTCAGGGGCATTCCTGCTGTCACTTGAGAATATGGTTACTTTACGTGAACAATTCCATGAATATGCGTTGCGTTGCATGCATTTTCCCTTCTGCGCGTAGGCTTGCACAGTGTCCTTCTCCGCGCGCTGCCCTTGCGCGATGTCTGCACGAAATTCCATGAATCGGCCTCTGTCAGGTTGGCATCATGGAAGGAGAGACAGACAACAGATTCAATGTATAACAAAGTGTTTTATTAAAGAAAATATGAGAATGGTGTAAGCCTAACTTGCCCTATATTAAGGTGGGATTTCCAGACCTAAAGAGGCTAAGGAACGTCTGTGTCAGAAAGTTCAACTGAAAGGTCTGTCTGTGTCCAGACCTATGCTGGCCATCACAACTAAAAAAACACAATGTGTAGGGATGTCATAAACTAAACAGTATTCCAAAATAACGTTCTGAGCTATTTCCAGTTTACGCTTATTCTTCAGATTCTTTTCTCCCAAATGTCAACAAGTTCAATATAATGTTCAACTTATCTTCGTGTTGAATTAAAGTCATAAAATTCCATACTTTTATAAAGGTCAGGATGCCCTTTCCCAAGTTCCATATAGTTCCAGGGCAACACGTCTCAGGGCTCCCTTCCCCAATTTCAATATTAAAGGGTGACATAAAAAGAAGTATCTTGAGACTGTTCTTTAGACTGTGTTTCAACAATTCTTTACAGTTCAGGTTCCTCTTCACCAAACCTGGAATGCACCAATGATAGTTTTTATTTTCAACACAACAGTAAACTTCCCTGTTGGCAGACAGGGTTCTCTGGTCTTGGCACAGTTGTTAGCCCGCACAGTCCACCCATTTAGGTCACTCAACCTGGAACCTCGCACTCGCTTTCAACAGTTCTTTATTCAACAGGTATTAGTCTGGTCTAAGCACAGTTGGATCACACGATCCGCCAGTTACATGTCACGCAACCAGGAACTTCCAGTTCTCCTTGAGTACTTCAATATTTAGCCAAACAAGTGGTTTCTGAACTTTGACAACAACTTTGCAGTCAGAGGGCCTCATCACGGCTTTGGCGGTAACCCTTAAATCCGGCGGTCGCGCTATTACCGCCGGATTTAAGGGTCCGCCAAATGAGGACTTCGGCGGATTGCGCCCAAGCTCATGGCTGGGGGAAATCCGCCAAAAATGTGCGCTATTACCGCTGGCGGGAAATCCACCAGCGGTAAGAGCGTGAATTTTCCCCATTGAGCCCAATGGGGAATGGGGCATTCCCAAATGGGCTCAATGGGGAATGGGGAATTACATTACCGCCGAACTCGTGATCCGGCGCTATTAGTGCCGGGGAGTTCGGCGGTAGGGCTAATACCGCCAGCGGTAATACTGCCGGCGTTACCGCCAAAGTCGTGATCAGGCCCAGAATCTTTTATTCAATGAAGTTTCCCGTTTGCTTTCAATTCATTGTGTAATATTAGTAGTTGTGCTGTTTCATATTGCTCAATCATCAAAATGAATAGCCTGTTTCTTTCCTTTCACTTTGATATTCAAAAGGTGGAGGTTTTGTTTATTTCATTCAGTTCAGTATTCAATGAAGGCAACTTTGCTTGTTTCAATCAATTCAATGTTCAATAGGTGCAACTTTGCCGGTTTCATTCAATTCGGTATTCAATAAGGACAACCTTGCTTGTTTCATTACGTTCAGTATTTAATAAGTGCAACTGTAAGTGTCCTTGTTTCATTCAATTCAGTATTCAATAAGGGCAGCCTTGCTATTTTTTTTAAATTCCGTATTCAATAAAGGCAGCTTTGCCAGTTTTGTTTAATTCGGTCTTCAATAAGGGCAGTTTTGCCAGTTTTGTTTAATTCAGTATTCAATAAGGGCAGCTTTGCCAGTTCTGTTCAATTTGGTATTCAATAAGGCCAGTTTTGCCAGTTTCATTTCATTCGGTATTCAATATTGGCAATGTTGCTGGTTTCCTGAGACTGCTCTCTTATTCACATTCCCTTGGAGCCCTCTGGTGCTTCCTGTGTCTCCGACACTGACCTGTAGGCGGGAAAACCTGTTTGCGCATGTTTTGTCCAGCACAGCCCGGCTCTTGTGCACAGCTTCTCCTCAGCTCCCATCAGATGGCCACCTTCCCTTTCCGAAGGGATCACCTTCCTGCAGATTCCCACCAGCAGGCCTCCTGGATTGTTGGTAGGCATTTCGGCATCTCAACTACTTGCATTCCCGCACAGCTCCTTCTGCTGTGTCTTCCTGTTCCCCTGTTTCTCTGTTGTGCAACTGAAGTACACCTCACCTGTGGCCCTTTAATGGGCTGTAGGTGTCTTTCATTCATTAAGGCTGACTGGCTCTGATTATAGGGACATGCCTGACCTTCGTTTATCCTATTTGTCCCAGTACCAGAGTGATGAGAGTAACTGGTGTCTATTAGTATCAGTTGCTTCTCCCTCATCTCAGTACTAGAATGGGGATGGTATGTAACATTAATAACCTTTAGTTGTTTCTTCCTCCTTTCAGTACCGGAGTTGGGAATGAATGTGGTGTTCCTAACTCTCAGTTGTTCCTTACTCATCTCAGTATCTTTAGACACCCCAAAAGGGAATAAAGGGGAACTGCTTTATAATGACTCAAAAAGGTTGGGTAAACATTAAGCAGGTTGTCATGAGGGTAAGGGGGATACTGTGTTTTATCCCAAGATAACTCATTCCTAATCCTTCTTCTCCTCTTTCTAATATGTTGGGGTGGATTATATGCCTTGTTCTTCTCATGAAGAAGAGAGCATGGGGAACAATATCCCATATCTACCTCTGGGATAGGTGCTTCTTCCTGAAAGCAGAAGGTGGAATACTGCGTCTCATCTAAGTGCATCTCACCTCCAATCCCCAAGGACCCTCCTCCCTCGCTTGTCAACCCACATGGTTTGGTTACACAAACGATGGACCGCACTCCTTCATCTAGTCCTCCTACAGCACATTCAGCTACTACAGGCAAGCTGGATTTGCATATGATCCCTTTCCTTTTGTAATGACTTGGCAGGCAAAGATCGATGGTCTGGAGGGTTACCCAGAGCAATGTCAGAGGTTAAGATTAATTCTAAATCTTTCAGCTATGACACTTTTGTTTTGCAATTGTTACTTTAGGTAGGACTGGCATGGCCAAGCGTGGGTCCCATGCCTGTTGTGTCTTGAGACCCAAGCGACTCCTCACTGATGATGCCCAATGAGGCCGAAACATGTCTGGGGATGCTTGTGATCTTGTGCAAACCGGATTTGACCTGGCAGTTCAGGCTGGACTGCTCCTTTTGGGGTGGGATCAAGCCTGTTTTGCATATGGTCTTTCTCCTTCTGTAATGGCTTGGCAGGATGCTGAAGGATGGTCTGGGGTGTTTCCCAGAGCAATACCAGAGGTTAGGATTAATTCCAGACCTTCCAGCCATCACCTCTTTTGTTTTGCCTACAGCACATAAAACACACAATCTTACAACACATGTTCTTACTTGACAAAAACGTACAATGCAAGCACTTATGATGCATAGACCTACGCCACACACTACACAATACAACATGCTCTTATACCACACACACATTATTACTACATGCTCTTACAACACACACTAGTATTACAACAAACACTAAAAATCAATAATCACATAACCCTAAAAATAAATTACAATTATTTTCTACTTACATTTTTTACCAAAGAGTTATGGTTAAACCAACAACGAGTTAAGGTGTTAAGGTCCACAAACATCAAAAATAATAACGTTAAGGTAACAACATAGTAAATTGTATTAATACATTTCAAAAAATCAATCTCATGGTAGCATTAACTCACCCCTGCATTTCACACATAAAAACAAGTAATCCTATAAAACATAAACCCCTTCAAATAATATTGAAATGATCTAGAACATTTAGCAAATTATCGGAGAATGTAACTTTTTTACATGAGGGTGGGAATCAGGTCATAGACTTGAAGGTGAAATGTTCTCATAAAATATCCAATATACAAAACTGTACATTTGGCATTAACTTGTTTCCAATTTTAAATTATCCATCTACCCAAATTATGTTACATTTGGAAATATCCCTTGAAAGGCATCATTTGTGTGAACTATAAACATTCACATTCTTTACTTTACACTACTTGCATAAAATGCATTTCTGTGTGATTTATGCATTTCTGAGCACATTCATGAACATGTGTAAACTGAATTTCGGACATCTCATTAACCCCACACTACCATTTCCTCTCACCTATGTCTTAAATCACTCTATAATATAATTCCAGTGCTTCATCTCCCTCTTGTATATTTACACTGTGCAGTAGACCTTTCTCTGATATGTTTCAGCCAAAAACTTATACTCTCCAAAATTCGTTCTTGATGTGCACAATGTTTCCAAACTCTTTATTGACAAAGTTGAAACTATATCTCCACTCCACCCCAGAGGTCTGCACTTCACCATCTCTCTGGCCATCCCAATCCCATCCTTCTCCCATATAACCAGACCTGATCTGCTATTCCAACCTTACAAAATCAAAAACCTAGATCCACATTTGGTTCATTGCCCCATGCACTCTTCTACGAACTCTCACTTCTTTTCCTCAACCACCTTGTACATCTCATCAGCTCCTTCCCTCCCCCAATGGGATTATCTCAACTCTCTTTGATAATCCATTGAAACACCTCTGTAGAAAAAATAATCTTGGACCAGTTGATCCTTAGGAACTTGCGGCCTACCTCTTACTTCCCTTTCCCCACCAAGACACTAGAAATATATTGCTCTATTCACTTCGTGTCGGAGGCGGCCTCTGATTCAACGCTGTTCCTTACGTGCTGCAATCGCCGAGGTGCGGCTTGACACGCATTGCACAGTGAGGCCGTAGGGTCCTTTCCTTGAACGGCTCGCGAGTATGGCGTCATTCATGTGAGCCCCTCTGAGCTCCTGGAGGCCCCTGGAGGTGTGGTTGGTGTCAGAGTTGGCTTTGGTGTTATATGAGAGCCGGACCTGTGAGGCTCTGTACGTGGCTTTCTCACGGCGGTGATGTCCTGCTGTGTGGCCCTTTTTGGGCTTGCTGACAGCCCGCTGTGTGCAGTGGTCTTGCTCTCCCGAGTTGGCTCTTTTCCAGTCTGGGATGGCTGGAGAAGTCCCAGAGGTGAGTGGGACTCTGGGAGCGGTACCTTTAGGAGGTCTCCACACTGGGGGATGTGAGCTGAGGGCGACTGGCTAATGTAATCTGGCTGTTTGACTTCACCCTAAGTCAACTGTGGCTCTTTGGTACTGTGCACTGCTAAATGGGTGCAGTGTAGAGACAGTGTATAGGCACACGACAGTTTATATTGCTCAAGCACTGGTCTCGCCTACCGATTTTTTGCTGCCTGAAGGTCTCATAAGCCTCTGCTCCCCAATCCTGTAATATTTGGAGGATATAAGGGCATAATATCAGCCGCTACGAACCATCCAATTTATATTAGTGCAGACTGGAGACCGTCATTATTGGCATTTAATCAGGTGCCTAAGAGATATGACCAGGAAACTGTGGGCTTAGGCCTTTGATCCTGGTCACCCAGACGTATCCATTTTAGAGCAATTAATAAAGCTGCATTACCTTAACGGCCTCCTACTGTGGAGTGGAGTTAGTTGGAAATCCACAGAAGTTTGTGGTTAACCTCTTCTATTTTTTGGTAATAAAAGGGAATATCAGCTCCTTTTATTTCTAACCAGTGTGCTAGCCACTAAGTCAAACGGTGGAGAGCGCCCCATTGATGAATAGAGGATCTTCGTTGATCCCGACAACTATTTCCATGCCGAAATGCAGCAGGGGAAAAGGGCCACACAATCCAAATATAATCTGCGGAAAACCAAGACTCAACCTAATAATGAGAACAGGGAGACTCATATGAAGGGGATTAAATCAAAGAAGAAAGCGAAGTACTCCAACCCGGCGGACCAAGGTGTTATTACTCGCTTTTTTCCAGTGAATCCACCTCCGGAAATTAACTCAACAACAATTGAGGAAACAGCAGCCACAGGCCCTATTGGCAGTACCCTAATGAATTCTACCAATTTTTATCACATTGATAATAACTCGCCATTGGAATTGTGTTTAAATATACAAAGAGGGATGTCATCGCAAATACCGTCGCTAGTTATAAGTGGTACCCTACCCCACAATGAAAGTAATATGAGCATTCCGCAGGGTCTACAAAACTCCATCGGAAGCAGTGGACGACTGTCAGCTTCACCTAACCTAGTAATGGCTTCTATGGAGGATGTTCCTGATAAAGAGGTGGATGATTTTGATTGTCAGTACCCTGGCTTAAATGAGATCACTGAATTACAGTCATCAGTTGCTGCATTACAATTTGCGCTCAAGAACTTATTACAAATGTCCAGACGTATTCTGGCACATAATAATATCCTCGCTATGGCACAAGAACAGAAGGAGCCACACCGTGAGGAGGCGGATGTTAATCTATCTGATGCTATGCACATAGTGGAAGGAAGCGAAGAGCAGGAAAGCACAGAAGAGGCGGAAGTAAATCCTTCAGAATCCACTCATATTGTTGAAGCCCACTTTGTACCTCATGATAATGACACTGATCCAGATCCTGAACAAAGTCCGCAAGTTTTCTTCTCACGGAAGCAGCGTAGATTGGCGAAGAAGGCACTAAAAAAGGAAAAAATAAATAAGTGCCCCTCTCTCTATAGCTGGTCCCCAGATAACGTTGGATATATGCTCTAAAAAAACCAAGAAAAGAATAGCTAGAGCGAAAGCAATGGCCTCAACGGCCAAGGGCCGCTTAACTAGCTGGCTGCTACCGGAAGAAGAGAAACAGATATATCTGGTTGAAGATGACGAACTATTGGAAGTAATGGATCAGGGGGTAGAATTAAGATCTCCAGTACGCCCTGAGCATTCAGTAGGACCTGCGGACGAAGGAAATAGTCCAGTGTTTACATTGCCTAAACCAGGAAATGACTATAAGGATATTAATGAGAATCGTATTTGCCTTATTAAGAACCTATATCAGAGTGCCAAAAACAGTTGGCTAGCGAGATCTGAGCTATTAGTCAGACTTAACTGTGTTCCCCAACTTTGAGGATTGAAATCTGATGACTTTCTGTTTGTTGAACCGTTGAAAGGCCCTAATCCCAATGTCTCTGCCCTACATCGTACTTTCTTATCTACAGCGCGGATGATTAGAAAATACAAGGAGGAACTTAGGGCAGTTGACGTTGACATCGATGTGGACCTGAATGAGATTGATCATAGAATTGTCCAAGAAGACATGGCTACTCCAGCAAATTGTCTTAAGCCTTCTGAAGGGAAAAATCTAGAACTTGCTGAGGTGCAACAAGTGCTAAAATGGTTGATGGAATCTCTCCCAGGGGCCTTACTTAACCATTGAGCTTTTTCATTTCTTACATGGAATTGCAGAGGCTTTTCCCATTTACTGAGACCTGAGGGTTCCGTCAATTTTTTGGCTAAACATAGCTGTATTCGTTTGCAAGAGACTTGGGCAATGAACCCTCTGATACTAGATGGTGTTGTGTCATATCAAACATTTGTAAAAAGGGGCTTAAGGGGTCGTCCATTTGGGGGATTACTCATGGGGGTGGTAAACGCTTTGATTTCCAGAAGGATTTACTGCAACCAAGACGATAATCTCATGGCAGTGGAGGTGGCGTATGGTGAGGAATGTAGTCCCCAAAGACTCCTCCTTATAAGCCTATATAATCCACCAGGAGAAGTAGTCAGAGAATCCTTACAAGAAGCATTGCAGGATTTAATGTCATCTTGGAGAATAAAACCTGGTAATGCAGCAGTAGTAGTAATGGGAGACTTTAACTACCACATGACAGGCGAGGGGGTAATTCCATCTAACCCTAAGCTAAATCTAAAGTGTCTAATGGCCCACGAGAAAAGGGAGGTGGAGGGCTTAGGTTGGATACAACTGCTTGAATCCTGGGAATTAGAGATGTTCAACGGCCGTACGTCCAGTGACAGGCCGGGGAAACATACCTGGACAAATAGGATAGCCTCCAGTACCTTAGATTACATATTTATGTGTCCCAAAATGCAGCTGAAAGTTACTGACATGAAAGTGATTCACAACAACTAGAGTGACCATGCAATACTCCAATGTTCTCTCCATTTACGAAGATCTGACACTGCGACAATGAATATCGGCAGAATAAGCACTAATTGTGCAGGATCAAGAATGATCTGGTCAGAGAAGAATATAAGATTGGCTAAGGAAGCTCTCGAACCCATGTTTACTCCTAGCTTCCCGGATTTTAATGCCATGTCCATTAATGCTATCGAAGAATGGATTTTAGCATTTTTGGGTAAACATGCTGCGGTTAAAATGGATTACATGGTAAGAACGAGGGCAATAGACCTCCATTTAATAAAGAAATTAGAGATGCCAAGAGAGGGTTGAGAATTGAACTCTGTATAATTAAGGTCATGAACCTGCCAGCAGTACAATACTGTGATAGAGTAAGAAAAGCCAAAAATAGATACAGAGCCAGTATTAAGAAGATAAAAAAGGCAGATAGAAATAGTGCCTATCAAAGGCTAGTGCAAAGTATCTGCTCTAAACATTTGCGTAGTATTTGGTCACTCTTGAATGAGTCTAGGAATAATGGTAAAGGTCAATTAGCCAACCCTATCAGTGGGGAGAACTGGGTAAAATTCTTAGAAGGACGAAACTCAGGGGATGATGAGTCTGTTAATATATCCCTGTGTAATGCCCCAATTTATCCACCTTTTGATGTATCCTCTGAGGCAATTCTGAATAAAATAAAAGACCTTAAGTCCTCGAGAGCCCCGGCCCTAATGGGCTGGCTAATGTGGTAATTAAGAACTACCCAGAATTCTGAGCCAATTTATTTTCTGTATTATTTGAAAAGATTCTGGCCCAGGGAAGAATCCCCCATTCTTGGCAAACAGCAATTCTCATACCAATATTTAAAAAGAGCAACCGATTAGATCCCAAAAATTACAGGCTTCTCACAGGAAAGCTTTTTGCCGCATTGCTGTTATGTGAAGTACAGAAATGGGTAGATGATGCCAACATACTAAGTAAATTTCAGTGTGGGTTCTGGTGGGATTACTCTACTTTCCACAACCTCATGGTGATGGATATATTACGTACAAGAGCAATTTATAGGGGGCAGCCTCCGCTTTATGCCCTATACATCGATTTCAAGGCTTCCTTCGACTCCGTCGCAAGAGATAGATTGTGGCCAAAACTAGAAGCTATGGGTTGCCCGGTGGGACACCTGTACTATCTTAGACTGTTGCATCAGAATACCATGGCTCGACTCAGATTAAATCAAGAAGGCAACATGACTAAAAAGGTGCTCCAAAATGGGGGGTCAAACAGGGATGTGTCACCGCACCCCTCATCTATAACCTGTATGTCTACAATATATCAGCAGCAATAGCAGAAGCCAAAAATTGCCCACCTAAATTGGTGTGGCGTCTTGTGCAGTGCTAGCATACGCCGATGATTTGGTATTATTAGACAACACCATAAGCGGATTACGACAATCCGCCGCCGCTTTATGGGAATATGCTAGCACAAACGGCTTGACCATCAACTTAGATAAGACCAAAGTGTTGAGATTCACCAGTAAAAGAGCCTCCCGAGTTAATCTGATGGTGGGTAAAATAAATATACCATATGCGCCCTCCTACCGCTACCTGGGAGTAGAGACTGAGCCCAACGGTGACTACTGTTATTGCAGACAAGTACGTAAAATCAGAGCGGTGCATGTACCTGCATTGATTTCCACATTTTCGAGCAAGCAGGGTGGCTTTACACTTTGGGGGACACAACGCCTATATATTCAAGTGTTTATCCCTATGATCACTTATGGCCTTGAGGCTCTCCTCTCTTTTGATTTAACTTGGCTCCAGGTGATAGAAGGAAAATTTTGGCGTTGGATACTGGGGTTGCCCCCAGGTGTTCCGATGGCCCTTATAAGATTAGAACCTAACTAAAAGCAATAGTACTAAAAAAAGGGGGTGGGTTATTCCTAAAGATGATTAGTTGCTGCACTAACCCACTATTGTCAGTGTTATATCAGGAAGTGGCCAAAAACATACTACCTCACCCCTACTCAAATCAATGACAAAGTACCTAGCAGATATAGGTTGGACACACAAAGGTGTTGCCTACTGGAAGGAAGTTCAAAATGCACTTGGGAAACGTGTGGACTTTTGGGACTGGCTTGAGAACTTTGCCCATTTGAGTATGTTAAAGAGCTACCAGTTTATCAAATACAGGCAATATACCTTCATGAAGCCTCAAGCATATTTGAATGTTTGTCCTGCCAAAAGACTCAGACGCTTCATCATCCTATTTAGAATGGAACAATTACCTACTAGGATGATTCTGGGAACTAGGGAAAATATTCCAGTTCAAGAGCGACTCTGTTGCCTTTGTAATACATCTGAATCGCTGGAGACAGCCAAACATTTATTAACCGAATGCCAAACATTGACCAGTACAATTTTGTTACATCTTGGTAAATATGTGTATAATCCAGAAACCATCAGTGAAATGTCATTCTGGTTATATTGCACGAACACCTGTAACATGCACCTGTTTATTGCTCTTTATAACATATGGCTAAAAATTGAATCTAAGTTGGGTCCTTTGATTTGAGAAACATGAGAACTGCAACATTAAGAAAGTTAGATTCCGCTATGGGGCCAATTATTTGTATATTGCAAATCGGAATTAACTCATGAACCTGATGAGGAAAGTGAATCTTATTATTTTAAGAGTCTAAGTTATAATAAAATTTGAAAGATACTATTGCATGTTTTGTAGGTTTATTTTATCACTAATTGAAATGTTCTTACTGCCAAAGATTTTATGTATAGTATTACTTTGGTATATTATTCCATTTATTTTTTCTTTTTGTCTGTTCTTTTTATCTGTTCTTTTTCTGTTTTAGTTTCTTTTGTTTAAAGTGTATATTAATGTGTTATGTGTAAAGTTTGAATTTCTTAAACTAAATCACATTAAAGAATAAATAAATTGTCTCATGCCAGCCTCATTTCTTAACAGCAAGATCACAGCATTTTAGACAACACCCAGGTCAGCTTCTGCTCCCTATGAAGTGCAGAATCTGTTGTTATCTGAGACATGGTTGACTTGTAAATATTTACAGAAGATGATGGAACAGGTGCCTTTATCTCTCACTACGTAGTTGTACCGTCCAGTACAATCAGTGATTAACTATTTCTCTCAGTCAACCTTGACAATAGGATCCAGGTATCTGCTCTATCCTGATTGATTTCCTTTCCACATAATACATGCCAAATTAACTCACTTCCTCCTTTTCCCTTCCTCCTCGTCAATTCATCTGTAACTTCCTCTGCTGCAGAGTACTTCAGGGGTCCTTCCACTCCCCCTCAGCTTGAACATAGCCCTACACCCCTTTCCTCAACTTGTCTGTACTTTTGGCTTCGCTTTAACCCATATACTCATGACAACAAGATCCTTGTGTGACAAGCCAAATGCCCAGCTGCAATGACCAACAACCTCCAGTGATGCATGGCTTCCATTCACTGTTGGATGCACATCAAATGGCAGGAACTAATTGTGAAAAATCTTATTTTTCATCCCAAATCACCACCTACAACTGTGGCCTCTCTACCTGAACTTCAATGCTCAGTCATGTACTCAAATATCATCTATTGTCAAAAACCCAAGAGTCTGCATCCATGACAAACTCTCACTATCTTCTGCAAAAAACACTGTCATCAGCTTCTGTTTTTCTCCCACATCTTACTTTTTCCAATAAAGTCACCATGGGCTTTGACCTAATCTCTTCCAGACCTGTCTATGTGAACAATCTTACCTTGTCCTTCCCTTTGCACTAATCATTTGTTATGCCTCCTAAAAGGTCATATCACTCCAGCTCTACCTTCTTTCCACTGGCTACCTGTTCCAAAATGGGAACCACTGCGCCTTCAACAAACTTGGTCCCTTTTTCTCTCATCAAATTTATGTTACTAGACTTAAACCAGAAACCTTTGATCACTATGCAAATCTCTTCTCAACAGACCACAAGTAGTCTGGTGGGGTTTCTGCACACTTAATTCTAAATTCTGGCACAATATTTTCCTGCGGAACAAGAACACCTCAAATCACACATCCTCTCACTGACACCTGAAGCCTTGATCATCTTACAAAACAAACTCTTCTGCAATCTGCCCTCCCTATTCTAGACCATAAGCTCCAAGAGACCACCTTCATCAAGAACCTACCATGAATGCTACAAAACAAATAAATAAGTAAAGAGATAATGTAATCTGAATATCTGACTCTTTTATTTGAATTGAGTCATTTGTGTATGTATCATAAAAACAGCATGGTTATATCCTGTGTTTCCTCTTCTCCATGTAAAACGTCAAATGTTTGGAAAAAAATATCAAGCCACCTTGTTTTAATTACACTAAGAGAAAGTATGTTTTGTTGCTTCAAGGCTGAATCTAATATGTCAAAATCAAATGGAAATAAAAACATTTGTTTAGGACAATTTTGGTTGAATATGATAGTTGGAAAATTAATCCATCAAATGAGCAATCACTGACTTGAGCAAAAATCTATTTAGTTCAACATGTATTTTCGCTTGATTTTTTACACAATATTTCATCATGATGAATGACAGATTTACAGGAACAGGGGCCTGTTGGTTTCTTATTTCACTTTTAGACATTTTGAAAAGAAGGCAATTATTAATGCTTCAATCATTGTAATTAAAACATGTTGTGTGTGAGAATCACAGAAGCTTGTTTCGTCAAAATGCAAGTGAAGTCTTTTAACGTCGAAATGATGATCGAATGGACCAAATAATTTAGGAACCACTTTTCAACACATCCTATTTAAAATGTTGTACAGCACTCCG
This sequence comes from Ambystoma mexicanum, assembly GCF_040938575.1. NCBI lineage: Eukaryota > Metazoa > Chordata > Amphibia > Caudata > Ambystomatidae > Ambystoma > Ambystoma mexicanum. The sequence continues at coordinate 269,241,276 of NC_090941.1, forward strand.
CAATGTGCCGTGTAAGGCAAACAAGCAACACTGAAATCTGAGGAGAAATCAATGTTTGGAGACATACATTCTACAAATTCTCAGACAATGCTCAATTTGCTGACTAAAATTACAGACTTTAGAAATAACTGTTGCTGTATTATGCTGTATTGGACTTGTTGAGGTGGTTTCACAGAAAAATGATATCACTTCAGATGTTTATGCACAACTAGGTGCGTACGTTGGTGTATAAACAACATTTGGGCCACTTTGCAGAAGCTTAATATATGTTGCCTTTGTGTTGTCAGTAAATACACTTTCCATTTTGACAATCATGTTTAACTAGAGGTTTGCAAAAAAACTAAGAAAGAAATCATGCACTATTTTATGTACTTATGTACAACAAATGTTGCTCTTCACACGTGGATCGTAAATATTGTTTTTTATTTTTATTTATTTTGGCTTACTAGTCCTCTTTGTAATACCACATAAAGAAAATGCATTGAGTATACATAAAAACATGTATGATTGAGAAAGAATGCAAATTGACAAGGGGGGTCCTGGGAGTCTCTCTGCCAGACATTAGTCCTGGTTAAGAGAGACTTACCCAGAATCTTTATCACACTATCTTTCACAGAGAAGAAATATCCCAAACATATCAGTATGGATATTTAAGTAACTTTGGGTCTCACCCTAAACTACTAGGGGAATCCAGACGTGGACCCCTTGCTCACTATTCTTAGAGAGGCACAGATCCTCCCTACTGATGAGGTCCAACCAGACCGAAACACGTGTCTGGGGATGCTGTTGGTACTCTTGTTCAGAGGAGAATTGCCTAGCATTTCGGTGCTGGACTGCCCCAGGGCAGGACAAAGACTGATATGTTTGGGATATTTCTTCTCTGTGAAAGATAGTGAGCTAAAGACTCTGGGGAAGTCTCTCGTAACCAGGACTAATGTCTGGCAGAGAGACTCCCAGGACCCCCCTTGTCAATTTGAATGAGAAAGAAGACAAAACAAGAATCCTGTTGTTACCTTTCTTAGTTTGATGCCAGCCATTTTGTCCAGATGCTAGTAGTTTGAAAGACATTATTTACGTAGTTGACAGGTAAAATATATGTTCCTCAATTAACCACCTACAATCTGTATTAATCTTTTTCATGCAATTAGTTAATTGAATTAAGGCGTGTTCACCTACCGAAAATAGAAACTGAAGAGCCGAACATAAAAAGAAAAGAGTTCTCTGGTAGGAGCCCCACAAGTCTATTACTGGGTTAATAAATGACTGTCTCGCCCAGAATTCCTCCAACATAGTTAAAAAACGAACTATCCTCCAAAGCGCCTGTTACTGTCTGGGACATCACAGGAAGTGATGTCACTTGACCTTTGACCTGTGTGGCATCAGCTTCTGTTTAACCCTGGTGACATTACTGAAAGTGACTTGCGGGAGGAAAAAAGGTACATAAATGTAAACATTTTCAATATCAAATACGTACTGAAGCAGAGAAGAATATTTTAGATACCAACCACATTTTAACAAGGTTGCTGCCTTCGTATGCCCTGGATGGGGTCATGATATAATACGGCTAGACCGAATAGTACAACATAGGCCAAGGCAATATTGGTTCCACCATCGTGTTCGTTATTGCAAGATTTGAATATATCTTGAAGCAATAATTATGACAAAGCATTGAGAAATTCTGGGAGGGCTGTGACCCGGTTCTTGCTGAAAGTGACTCAGACAAGCTTACATTGATGGAAAGCCCGGTGAAGATGTACTACAAAATGAAAATTGTAAAATGTGGAAAGATATACAGAGAATGTCATTGTATATACTACACAAGGGAGCTAATCACACAACTGAGGAGATGCAGTCCTCTGTGATGACATTCCTAGGCACCAAATATCATATGCGCTTTCATCTTAACTCACTAGGCTCCCTACAAAGGTGGGGTCCCATAAGAAGGATCCCTTGGCAAGAAAGAAATTGTCGGCTCTGTAAAAAGCCGGGAGAGGCAGAAATATTAAAACATTGGCTGATTGGCTGTAATGCCACACTAGGGCTGAGAAAAATGCTTTTGGGAAAGTTCATAAGGATATTAGAGGATTTAAAAAGTGAAGTCCTGTGGACTAGGCTCTTGTATGGATACTCTATCTTAATGACCATTGCTTTACTGAATATTTTAATAGTGATACACAAAACATTGAGGAAAATGTTTTTATCGATAAGTCCACCATAATGCAGTAGGGAAGGGGGTAATTTATCGGATAGGTGGAAAATGTAATCTTAGGTGTTAGAAAAGGAGGCCCTGATATGTATATTGTTTATGATATTGAGCCTCATTACAATAGTGCCGGTCCAGAAACAATGGGGCTGGTAAGCCTACCGACACCGTTGTTTCTGGACCGGCACACTACAACTCTGCGGGCGGGTGTCATCCCACCCGCCAGGGACAGACCTGCCGGGCGGGACGACACCCGCTTGCAGAGTTCTCACGGAAGCACTGCCACCTTTGCCGGTGCTCTAGTGTCCCCATTCGCATGGAGTCGTATGCGACTCCATGGGCATGGGGACTAACATAATCACTGGTGCCTGACTTTCCATTCACTGGACCCAGAATAGTCCGGTGGCACCGGGAAGTCAGGCGCCAGAAATTTATTTTGGGTTACCGCCGGACCCATAATGAGGCCCATTGTATTGTGTTGAATGAATTAATGTCTGTAATGTTTGTTTTACAATGTTGTGCCTCAAGTAATTTATTGCCATTTGTATTGAACTAAGAGTTACGAAGTATATGAATAAAAATGTGTTAAAGTGTTTAATAGACACAACCAAATAGGCTGAGGCACTGCCATAGATATGCCACTTCAGCACTGTATGGCCAGTTACATCCGTGTTATGCCAATTATAGCTGCATGTCGGGTATTGTCATTATATGAAAATAAGATCCCCTGCATTGCCAGTTGCTGCAGTAATGCAGTATCCAAAAATCCAAGTCACTTTCAGTGGCAGTAGCATTAATGCTTTAATGATAATGATTTGTCATTTATATAGTGCATTCGCCAAAGCCCTGTACATGGCTCATGTTTACATGAAATTATCATCCACACCAAAGATGGTACTCATTTATTAGCCTCGGAAGAATGAAAGGCTGAGTTGACTTTGCCAGGATTTGAACCTGTGACCTGCAGTTCACACACAAATCACAGCAGTGAGAACTCACCCCTCTGAGCTATTGTACAGTTTTGCTCTTAAAAATGCAATGTCACCATAAAAAAGCCTATCAAAACTGGCTGCACAATGTACGCCAGACACGTAGTAACACTTATCATGTTTGCTGTAGCCTTGATGATGCACAGTAAAACATGCCATGCCACAATAAGACATACCTAGACTGGCAGCATCAAAATGGAAATCTAACAATGTAATAACACTTATTGTGGTTACTTTATTATAGCAGCTCCAAAAAATATATAATGCCACAGTAAGGACTGGCTGCACCCAAATGCCAGTCTAGCCACGTAATTACACTTATCGTGATTGCTTTCCCCGAGATACCCAGTACAAAACATCAAGCCACAGTAAGAAACGGCTAATGTAGCAGCAGCAAAATGCTAGTCTAGGCACGTAGTAACACTTATGATGCTTACTTCATTATAGTTGCTGTAAGGGTTTTGAATTACAAGTCTGCACAATGATGGCATGGTGGTTGGTAAAGACTTTTATTCAGGCAAAACTAAAGATGAAACCTATCTCTCCCTAACTCTAAGAGGGGTTTCCCTGCCTCTACTAAGGAACTAAGGAATCGGTCAGAATGTCCAAATAAATAAAAAGAGTCTACCGTCGTGACAAAAATGCCTACTTCATTCCCTCACACTTGTAACTAATAAGAAAAAGGTAATGGATCTACCTGGTACAGAGGAATGTCTCCCTTCCCCAAGCCCTTCTGAGACTTTGGTATGCAGTTCACACTGCCAGCGGGAATGCCTCTCTTCCCCAGGCTTATTTGCCCCTTTTGCTTTCACAATTCAAAGTTCCATATTAACAGGGGGAATGCCTCCTGTCGCTTGGTTTGGTTTGATCTTCAAAAGTGGACAGTTCACATGAGCTCCGAATATTATGGGTGCGGGTCCCGACCTGTTTATTTCTCTTGTCTTTGTGCAGTAGTCCTGGTTCACTATGCTGCCAGCTCTTCTGAAGGCCCACCAACAGTCCCGGCAACCCATGTACCTGAAAGGGGCTTGTCAATGTTCTTCGGTTGGTCGGGGGCTTGCCTCTATGTCCTTTCGGGCCTCAGGCGGCCCCTAATGCTTTCCAGTGTGCTGCAGTGTCTCTGAAGTGTTTGTTCCTCGCCGGCTGCGTGTCTCCTGCCTCTCCACGGCAGGCCTGATAGGGACAGCTCCACTGTCCCAGGAGAAGGGCTCCTTTCGCCGGGCCATTTTTTCAGATTGGCTTTACGATACACAATATTCTGGTTATAGGTTGTTTTACAGACGTAAATTCAGAGTGGTACCAGGGACGTCAGTTCACCAAAATGACAGGGGTAGCGGAAGTGACATCACATGACCCTTGACCCCCCAATGACACCACAGGAAGTGATGTCATTTGACCCCACTCCAAAGTGATATCGCGGGAAACGATGGAACACGACCTTTCACCGGTTGACAAAACAGGAAGTGACATCACATAGCATTGAACACCACGAAAAATATGGTTAAGATATCACTATAATGTGATGTACATTTCATACACGAATGGATCGCCATATGTATTGTTAAGATCAGTGTGTATAGGCCCATATTACCAAATTACTGCAAATGCAAACAGATGTCCATGACCAAATGATAATGATGTGTTATTATATAGCACTTACGCTTAAGCGCTTTATATAGCAAAAATATACACCCAATATCACCCAACCTGTGTTGGTACTCCTTTATTGACCTCAGAAGGATGAAAGGCTGAGTTGGTGTTTAAGGACAGACTAAATCAGTGACTCACCCCCTGAAGTGTGCCTGAAATAAACCTTTAATGAGTCTGGCAATTATTGTATAGATTTACAGAAAGACACATTATTTGGTATTCCTATTCTTTCTTATTTAGGGTGCGTGCTGAAAGTGTCATGGCACTCCTGTTCTTATTTTTCTTCTTTTTTTTAAGGGACTTGAGCAAGAAAGCCAGCAACTCCAGAAGTAAAGAGCCACATGGTGCTGGCCACAGCCCAGGAGCTTGCATTACCAAAAAAAAAAGATGTTTATTTTGTTTTCTTTTTAGAGGTCGCAAGTGAGACCTCAGAGGTCGCAGTTGCAACCTCTGGCGACCCCTAAATGACGTCACTGAGTGGTACATTTCAAAGCAACCAAAATACCCAAAAACACTTTTTCCTTTTTTTTTATTTGGTGGGGTCCTCCGCCAGCCCCTGATTTTCTATCCTTATAATGCAACCCCATCTCGATTCATTTTAACCTATTACCCCACTACCCTTTCTATATCTATTTCATATTTTCAGTGTTTTTCGGTATTGCAGTCTGCAGTGAAATGTGCACAAACATGGGGGGGCCTGGGAGTTTCTGTCTACTGGCCTATATCCCGAGTTAGAGTCTCAACCAGAGTCTTTAGCTCACCATCCTTTCAGAAGAAAAATGTCCACTACATATCAGTCTTTGTCTTGCCCAAGGGCAGTCCATCACCGAATGCCAGGCAATTCTCTTCTGAACAAGAGTACCAACAGCAATGGCAGACACATGTTTCGGCCTGGTTGGGCCTCGTCAGTGAGGTGGAGCTGTGCCTCTCTAAGAGCAGTGAGCAAGGGTTCCACATCTGGATTACCCTAGTAACTTAGAGTGAAAACCCAAAGATACTTAATATGCATAAACAAGGGGGGTCCTGGGAGTCTCTCTCTACCAGCCTATTCTTGCTCACTGTTCTTAGATTTCACAAGATGGGAACACTGGCTTGTCCCCCTATCACTGATATAAAACATATTAAACGAACAAGGTGATATAGCTCAAGCAACATTGTGTAAGAAGGATGGGAACGCTATTTGTTCTCCACCTAAAAGCTCATCTATCACTAAGCAGGATATCCTGGAACTTGACACAGAACCCAGGAACCCCAAACTCAGTGGAGTAGAGTAATGCAAAGAACGTCCAAATCAGATGATCAGATCTACCTAGAAATGTAGGGGGACCTCGGGTTAACAGTAGACTATCACATCAACATAATCTAATTCCTCTGGAAAGGGGGGGCTCTCTGCATTTAGCTGAACATTAGAAGGGGGATGTTTTGATAAAAACGGCCTAGCAATCTCCTAAAGCCTAATGGGTTAGGGGTATTTTCAGAAATAAAACAAGCCTGATCATGTCAATCAGATGGTTCCAAAGAAGCATAGAAGAGCTAATGACAAGCACAAATGTTGTCTTGCCCCCACCTGCACGTTTGACATGTTCCTTCTACCCTCACTACCCAAGTGGGGCTACATGACAGTGGGAATGTGTGTGAGACAAGCCATCTATCAAAAGGGTGATACTGGTCTAGCAGTTCAAGAGTCCTCTCAAAGTCAACTGTCATGGAGCGGGAAAGCAAAATTATGAAGGAAGAAAGAGCGGGTATTTTGATGAATAAAGTGCCAGTTTGAAGAAGTATTCTATTTTAATGGGCAGCAAGGACGAGTTTGCCCTGATCAGGTGGAGGCTACTGAAGCAATAATCACTTGTGTTCGGTGGGCTTCACTGGACGATGAAAGTCCGGCCCTATGATATAGGCCCAAGTGAAGTGAGGGCCCTAACACCGGGAAACACCTTGGGGTGCTAATAGCAATGGAACCATTTAAAAAACATTGCTGTGCTGCTTCGTTTGCTGTGGCTGGTGATATGTGCGTCTGGTTGCCATGGAAATGGAATGCTGGGCTCTGCTCATAACCCCTCTTCCATTTCCATGGCTGAAGGAGACAGCTAAGCGGTGCAGGCCTGGCAAAGGAGCCATGGTAATGTTAGGATAAGGGAGAGGGAAGTGGGGTCTTAAGGGCTGGAACTGGGACAGGCGGCAGAAGTGGAGTGGGGACAGGCAGCACCGGGTGGAGGGCAGATGCACAGACCACTCCAGTTGCTCCCAACCCAGGGTTGCATCGTTAGATTCAGCATGGGTTTGGCGCAACCTGATTGGCTGATGCATCCAACAAGGGGGCTTAAAAGTGATAGATGATTTGGTGGGAGTTGGTGGTGGATGCAGAGAAAGTGTGACATTCCCCATATAGGTGCTACAACATATGCATTTTGTGAGATTCTTGATTGGGTAGGGGTTAACCACAGTTGAGTTTAATCAGGGGCTCCTAGTACTCTACTTAAGTGTATATAGCATACTTTTGTATCAGCAGAAACAGCCATCTTACCAACATATCTCCACTACTGTGGCCCCAATTTATGCATAGCAATTTATCTATGGCACACATTGTACACAGCCTTCTGAGACACTGGGCCTCATTACACGTTGTGCGCTAAAAATCTCAAATTACCGGCATGGCACTCTTAACGTGTCCGCCCTCACAAGAGGGCGCTAATAGCGTACCATTACGAGTATGCGGACATGAGCATAGCGCAATGCCGGTAATGACCCTACCTCCATGCCGTTAAAGTCCCCAAAAAGTCTCTTACCGGCTTCGACGAAAGTGCAGATAGCACCTCCGCCCTCACGCTGCATGCAAATAGCGGTCACCGCTATTAGCGGTGACCGTTAAATTGCGGGACCGGAAACAGCGTCATCGCACAGGAACGTTAAAGAGCACGGCGGCCATCTTTAAAAACACAATCCATTGCTATCCTTTGCCCCTGGACCTGTTCTGAGTAGTTTGCAATAGGAAATCCACAGGGACACCCTCGACATGCATAAGGCTGTAAAGAAAAACACCGACCGGCAGCGGAAGGAAATATTTACCACAGAGGAGCTATTAATGCTCACCCAGACCCTAGCTGACAATGCCGCCGTGGTCTTTGCTAGCGACATGCGGCGGGAGACACTCATCAAAAAGAAGGCAATCTGGGCTGAGGTAGTCTTGAAAGTTAGTGCTGTGGGCACCACCACCCGCAATGTGCGTGAATGCAGAAAGAGGTGGGATGATCTCAGACTCCGGGTGAGAAGCATCCTTGCAGAAAACCACAACATTGCCACAGCAGGTGGATCTGGTTCGCCCATAAAACTGAAAGAATGGGAGGAGACCTGCGCCAACCTCATTGGAGTGGAATCAATAGAGGGAGTCGGGACAATGGAGCATGGCGTGGCAACCACTTCAGATGGAGGTGAGTGTACACATGAAAGCATGCAATGTGAATCTACTGGTCCCTCCAAATGTGAGCCCAGAATCACCTCATGGATGGCCAAACATCCACACATGCATCTAACCCTGGCCATGTCAGTGTCAGACCCAAACACACACACATGCAAACATCACCAGAGACAAGTACCACACACAACCATGCATGGATGAGCCACTGAACTGACACATCACCTGCATCCTTAACAATGAAGTCCAAATGCCCACAACTGCATTATTGATGTATACTGCATTAAGTGCATAGAACCGTAACCAATGCCATCCCCCTTCTTGTCCCCGACAGGCTCACATACAGACAGTGAGGATGCTGGCAAAGCATCTCAGGCACCCCCTGCGAGTAAGAAAACAAGGGCACAGGACACAGAGGACACCCCCACAACATCAAGGGGCAAAGGTAGAAGGGTCCAGATGCAGAGTGTCAAACATCGGTGGAGCGCCACTGCCAAGACACAAGTTGCCACACCACCAACAACTGCCCCACCTCCGGAGGTTAACCCACCACCACTGATCACAGCCACGGCCCACCCTCAGCTGCTGTGGAGGATACAACCGATTTCCACATGGAGATGCACACCCCAACCCCCCCTGGGACCCCAGAGCCATCACCACAGCAGACACCTGGGTCTAATGTCACTGGCGAGGACAACATGGGAGCTTTTAGTAGCCCCCTGGTGGCTTCATCTGTTGACGTGGTTGCATCAGAGGGCACAGCAGCCACACCACCAGAACCCAACACTGCCCTCGACCTGGCCAGCATCAGCCAGCGGCAACAGGAAATAACTGTGCTGGTTGAGCAGCATGTGGAGGAGGCTGACCGTCTCAGGGCGGAGATTACGGAGACAGCAAGGCACTCCAGGGAGGAGATGGAGGCCTGTACAGACATGCTGTGTGGGGAGATTGTCCGATTTAGGGAGATCCTCACACGGATAGTGGACGCAATGGACCGCCACTTCCCACCACCACCACCAGGACAGTCAGCCACTTCCTAAGCCGCCAGTTCGAGGCAGATAATCCCCCTCCACCGCTCCTCACGCACCACCAGGTGCACGTCAGGCAGCCTCCCAATGCTGGTGGTGGCAATGGCCAATAGGGAGTGCATGGTCAAGCTTCCGCGTGCATGGCTGGACGGAAACATTGTGGCAGACACATGAGGAACTGTAGTGGGGGGTGGGTGGAAGGATGTTATGGGACTGTTGTGGGGGTTGGGGGGAGGGTGTTATGGGACTGTTGTGGGGGGTGGAGGGAAGGGTGTTATGGCACTGTTGTGGGGGGTGGGGGGAAGGGTGGTGGATGTTTGGGGACATGCACATTTTCATCTTTACGTTCCTTAATACACTGGTGTTTGATCAAACTTGGACTTCTTCATTGTGTATGTGTACTTTATTGACGACAGGGTCCATTGTGCACTTCCAAACAGACACCAGTGCATTACTACCCATATCCATGTGACAGTAAGAAACCATGTTACTCAGAATATTTGGTTGATCAGATGCTGTCTCACAGCACGTCCCTCCTGGCCATCCCCTCTTGCATGACCTGCATCCCCTTCACCTCCGTCCTCATCACCATCATCATCCTCATCAGGTGCTTCTATTTCAACGTCAGGGGGCAGTGGCACATTCCGTCTGATACACATAATGTGCAGCATGACACATGCCATGGTGATCTTGGCCACCTTCTCATGGCCATACAGGAGAGCGCCACCAGACCTGCTAATGCACCTAAACCGTGTCTTCAAAAGGCCAAAAGTCTGCTCGATCACGATGCGGCTACCGGTATGTGCACGATTGTATTCCTCTTCGTGCCTGTTCTGTGGGTTCCGTACAGGGGTGAGGAGCCACCTCTTCAGGGGATAGCCGGCATCACCTGTATGGGGGGACGAATGGGGTCCTGTTACTGTTCACCTCAAGAGCGGCCTGTTCATATCACACAAATTGACTGTGCATTGTGATTGAAGTACACAATTAATAGATTACATGCAGACGGTCTGTGTGACTGCAATGTGCAAAGGTGAGCTCGACCCTGCAAGTAGACATGCCCCATTAATGCCTCCAACAGTAATTGACATGTCCTGGGTGAGGCCAGGTCGTAGGTGTCCCTGGGCCCAGGCAGATTTGGTACCACACTGCTGGTGTACTGCCATTCCAACATTGATGTTTCCATACTTCAGTGGTGCTATAGGTGCGTGGTGCAATGCTATGGGGTAATCCCTTTGCATGCATTCAAGGGCACATTGCATTATTGATGTTGTGCTGCGCTAATTCTGTATGACTATCTTGACGGCATGTATGACCTTTGTGTATTTTGTGGCGTGGAATGTTGTGCAATGTGGATGGATGTTTAATGTTTCTATACCTGGATTGTCATCTATGTTGTGTAGCTTATACTTGCATGTCGTTCATCTCAAGTACGTTGTGGCCTTCCCAGATGGACATTGGCGTACATCTGTATGTGCATTTGTCCGATGGATGGCAAGCTACACCCATTTCGAGTATGTATCGCTCCCCCTCCAATCACACCCAGTTGGAGTATGTATATCTCCCCCCCAATCACCTCAGTTGGAGTAAGTATCTCTCCCCCCCATCACACTGAGTTGGAGTATGTATATCTCCCCCCCCAATCACACCCAGTTGGATTAAGTATCTCCCCCCAATCACACCCATTTGGAGTATGTATCTCTCCCCCGCCCCCAATCACACTGCCATGTGCTTGCCCTGCTACTCACCAAGTAGCCACGAACGTTGTCCAGCTTGTCGCTCCATGTAGCGTGGGATAGTTGAGTTCCGCAGGACCATGGAATCATGGGTTGATCCGGGAAATCGGGCACAGCAATGTGTGATTATCTTGTTGGCGTCACATACCATTTGGACATTGATGGAGTGGAATTGCTTCCTGTTTCGGTAGACTACTTCATTGTGATGTGGGACCACCAATTCCACATGGGTACAGTCGATGGCCCCGATGCAACTTGGGATGCTTGCCAGTGAATAGAACCCAACTTTGGTGTTTGCAACCTCCTGGGCAGTCCGTGGCATGAATATGTGTTCAGGTGCATGCTTCGGGAGGGCATCGAGTACCTGGTTCAGCGTGCGTGAGAATACTGGTTGTGAGATGCCATGCATCTGCCCCACTGTATGCTGGTATGTGCCTGTGGCCAGGAAGTGGAGCACAGTCACCACCTTGAGTAGAGGGGGGATGGCAGTTTGGATGTCTATGAGGCTCACAATGTCATTGTGAATCATGTCCACGATGCTGGTGATGGTATCCCGGTCCAGACGGTACAGGGTGTGTATCTGCTCAGGGGTTAGGTTAAATGGACTGGCTCTGGTCCTGGGGGTTGGTGGGTGCCTCTGTGGTATGATTAGGTGCCGTGGTGGTGGTGCTTGCTGTGCCTGTCTTGCCCTTCTCATCCTCCTCCTCCTCCTCCTGTGTCTCCTCTGTGCTGCCTGTTGTTGTTGCTGCTGTGCTGCAATCATGTCCTCCAACCCATGTAATGCTGCTAGTATTGGGACCATTTTGGTGTGTGAAGGGGTGTGGTGTGCTCCTTTTGTGCTGCCACAGTCTCCATTGCCTCCACCTGTGCTGATTGTGTCCACCTGTGGCAGATGGGAACACTGCTCAGTTCTCTTAACGGGTGGTTCGCGATGCCGGTATTAGCGCCATGGCGGTAAGGGGTTTTGGGGGCTTTACCATGCCGCTATTGGCATGTCCGCTTGCCTTGTGATTCTGTGCTATTAGCGGCATTGGCGTTATTTACAGGATGGAGGGTCGCGCGCACGCAGACTGCCCGCTATTAGTGGCACCGTACTTAGCGGTGCCGCTAATAGCGGTGAGCTGGTTCGTAATTCGCATGGGGATTTAACGTTACCGGTATTCCATTACCGGGTACGTTAAATCCCTACCGCCTACCGTGTAATGAGGCCCACTGTCATTTTACCACTAAGAGTCATTCAACAGAGGTCCAAGTGACTGCACCTGCTTGTTATTTCTACCACACACACAAGCATACCTATTTCAGATACATAGTCGTTCAGGAGAATATCATTTGATTGTGATGGTTTTTCAGGCATGTCTCCTATCCATTAACCCACCATCAATGAATGTGACCCAGGCAATATCAGCTAAATGTCTCCTATCAGCACTGGCACTATTTTGGTCTCGGATTAAGGTGTGGCAAATGGTGTTTCTCTGTTTTCAATGAGTGTTTGTGAATCTAGATGTTTGTTCACACTTATTTATTTTACGGTATGGTGCCAAACACTGTTGCAATCTAACAGGATACAGATACAGGTCTCTATTACAGTAAATGTGTTAAGTATGCCGATTCTAACCATTAACTGGGGAAGACGTTTTCATGCTTTCCCTGTCCATATGCCTTAAAGGTGCATTAGGCACATAGGCATTTGCAAATGCATCACTTCCAATGTTGTGAGTACCTCCAGGATAAGACGCACACATAGGAAACCCTCAGGGCCTCATTACACGGTAGGCGGTAACCATGGCGCTATTAGCGCGGGTCCAGCAAAGGGACCTCGTAGTAAGGCGGCAAGGGTTAACTGTCACCGGTACCCTTACCGGTGACCGTTAACCCTTACCGCCTTCCGTGTAATGAGGCCCTCAGTCATCTAATGCTAGGCTATGCTACTTTCACTACCCCCAATCAGGCTTCACACATTCAGGGTAATTCATAGAATTTCGCAGAAAAGTGTCGCAAGCGGCTGGCGCAGAGTGTCCGCGTGCGATTGACTGCGCCAGGCACGTGCGATAAAACCGATTTCCGCGCACAGCGTATTCATGGATTTCATGCTCCCAAACCAGCCGTGGTGCAGAGTATCGCAGCGACCCTGCAGCAGCGCCAGTAACGCCCCCAAGAACGCCCTCGCGCAAGGAAAAGCCAGCAAAATCGCTAAATCATCGCAAAGGGCTGCGCTAACCCTGGACCAGTTTACAGGGCAGCCAAACAAGGAACGCAAAGCGGGTAACGTGCATATCAGGGGTACACGTGAAGTCATACACGCGATTAGCCAGGGTACGTGTATTACAGGGGTACGCGGGAAGTTTAACACGCGATTAGCCAGGGTACGTGTATTACAGGGGTACGCGGGAAGTTTAACACGCGATTAGCCAGGGTAAGTGTATTACAGGGGTACGCGGGAAGTTTAACACGCGATTAGCCAGGGTAAGTGTATTACAGGGGTACGCGGGAAGTTCAACACGCGATTAGCCAGGGTACGTGTATTACAGGGGTACGCGGGAAGTTTAACACGCGATTGGCCAGGGTACGTGTATTACAGGGGTACACGTGAAGTCATACACGCGATTAGCCAGGGTACGTGTATTACAGGGGTACGCGGGAAGTTCAACACGCGATTGGCCAGGGTACGTGTATTACAGGGGTACACGTGAAGTCATACACGCGATTAGCCAGGGTACGTGTATTACAGGGGTACACGTGAAGTCATACACGCGATTGGCCAGGGTACGTGTATTACAGGGGTACGCGGGAAGTTTAACACGCGATTAGCCAGGGTAAGTGTATTACAGGGGTACACGTGAAGTCATACACGCGATTAGCCAGGGTACGAGTATTACAGGGGTACGCGGGAAGTTTAACACGCGATTGGCCAGGGTACGTGTATTACAGGGGTACGCGGGAAGTTTAACACGCGATTAGCCAGGGTAAGTGTATTACAGGGGTACACGTGAAGTCATACACGCGATTAGCCAGGGTACGAGTATTACAGGGGTACGCGGGAAGTTTAACACGCGATTGGCCAGGGTACGTGTATTACAGGGGTACGCGGGAAGTTTAACACGCGATTAGCCAGGGTAAGTGTATTACAGGGGTACGCGGGAAGTTTAACACGCGATTAGCCAGGGTAAGTGTATTACAGGGGTACGCGGGAAGTTCAACACGCGATTAGCCAGGGTAAGTGTATTACAGGGGTACGCGGGAAGTTCAACACGCGATTGGCCAGGGTACGTGTATTACAGGGGTACACGTGAAGTCATACACGCGATTAGACAGGGTACGTGTATTACAGGGGTACACGTGAAGTCATACACGCGATTGGCCAGGGTACGTGTATTACAGGGGTACGCGGGAAGTTTAACACGCGATTAGCCAGGGTAAGTGTATTACAGGGGTACACGTGAAGTCATACACGCGATTAGCCAGGGTACGAGTATTACAGGGGTACGCGGGAAGTTTAACACGCGATTGGCCAGGGTACGTGTATTACAGGGGTACGCGGGAAGTTTAACACACGATTAGCCAGGGTAAGTGTATTACAGGGGTACGCGGGAAGTTTAACACGCGATTAGCCAGGGTACGTGTATTACAGGGGTACGCGGGAAGTTTAACACGCAATTGGCTAGGGTACGTGTATTACAGGGGTACGCGGGAAGTTTAACACGCGATTGGCCAGGGTACGTGTATTACAGGGGTATGCGTGAAGTTATACACGCGATTAGCCAGGGTACGTGTATTACAGGGGTGCGTGGGAATCATCACACGCGATTAGGCTGGGTGGGTCCTCACAGGTGTTCCCTGTACACCCTCCACGGCCCCTGCAGGCAGCCTACAAAACAGGGGACTACCCTGCACACCTGCTCATGTCCCCCTGCACCCCCACCCCCCCAGCAGTGCAGGGGCAGCCTCCACCAGGCCCCCACTCATGTCTCCCACCACCCCCACCCTCCCGCCACCAGGGGCAGCCTCCACCAGGCCCCCACCCATGTCTCCCACCACCCCCACCCCCCGCCACCAGGGGCACTCTCCACCAAGCCCCCACCCATGTCTCCCACCACCCCCACCAGTGCAGGGGCACCCTCCACCAGGCCCCCACCCATGTCTCCCAACAACCCCACCCACCAGCACTGTGGGGCACGTGGCCAGCAGGCAGTCAGGCAGCAGCAGATGGCAGGTGGGAGCGTGCTCAGGGCTCTGGGGGTCAGTAATTTCGCCTCCTGGCCAGGAGCGTGGTCTCTCGTGTGTGAACGCGTGGACAGCCTGATAGGTAGTGAAATCCCACACGTCAGCAAAGGCCCTTAGCGCGTAAACCCGTCAACAGCATATGCGCGCCTATAGTCACCGGCACGTGCAGGAAATTGTTGCGTGACACGTCCCAGTGTCAAAGCGTGTGATTGGTGAAAATGGATGTACACGTAGAAGTGACAAAGCGTGTGATTGGTGAAAATGGATCTACACGCAGGAGTGACAAAGCGTGTGATTGGTGAACGTACACGCCGCGTAAGTGATGCTGTACGTGTGGGCCTGTATATAAGGTACATGTAGAACACCATTTCCTTGTACGTGCTTTTCGTGGAGAGCGAGTGGGTGAAATCTGTACTTCTTGTCGTTTCACACGCGATTTACTTCACGGCGTTTCCAGTTCGTATTCCCTGTTACCTCTGACAGCTTTTTCTCTTTTTTCTCTTTTACTGGTTTACCTGGGCCTGTTCCCTCAAACAGTGTCCCCTTCTACTGTTGTCCTGTCTTCTCAGACAGCGTACACATCTTCTTTTGGCGGGGGTTTAGCCAGCCAAACGCGCTCATTCTTCACGCTCTTTTACCTGGCAGACGGTGAGTCACGCACGTATCCAACTTCTGTGCTTGCCCCGTGTGTTGCCTACCCCTTCAGAGGTCATTCTAGGCTGCGTGTGACACGCATACGTTCATTCTTGTGTTACTGGGTGCCACAGCGTAGTGCAGGTTTTTCTTTCTGCACACGTGGTCTAGGAGGGGTTGCGTGCACGTCATCTCCCTTTTTTGGGCCTCCTGTGCGTTGCGTGACCCGTCATCTTTCCCCAGGGGTTACAATCAGCCGTGCTAGAGCACTAGGGTACAATTACCATCTGGTACCCAACCCCTTTGACCCCCAATTGCCCAGGACAATTGTCTACAGCCACTCCCATACGCACATTAATATCAGTGCCATGGCTGGGAGGCGAGGATTCCGTAAGGGTGGCAAAGGTGGAAGAGCCACAAGTGGTGGCCGTGGTGGATCCGGTAGGGGACGTGGTCGTAACTTGCAGGGTGAGCCTGTCCCCCCATGTGTGGAGGACCAGTCAAGGGCACCCATCATCCCCCCCCTCCCCCCCTTCCCCCCTCCCGTTGAGGCTGAAGTGGCTGACACCATCCATGCTCAGCCCTTGTTGGACCAGCCCATTGTGGCACCAGACCTGGCTGACTCCATGGCTGACTTCCAGGTCAGCAGGGCTACGACACGTGCGCTGGTGCACGTTGATGCCATCATGCCACGTGGATCTGGGGCAGCAAGGTCATCCGCTGCACCAAGGAGGCAGGGCGGAGTGGCTGCAGGGGCAGCTGCGGCTCCATCCACCCCAGCCCTCACACACCCAGCCAGGACAGTGTCGGTCCTAGTCCATGCTGCTGACATTCCCCCTGACACCATCACACTCGAGCCAATGCCTGCACCAACTCCCATGCTGAGTGTGCAATCCCACACTCCTGATACAGAGTCCACCAGGGCTCCTGCCCCTAGTGTCCAGAGCGGCGCAGGACACTCAGGATCACCACCACCTTCCAAGCGGAAGAGGAAGAGTGCTCGTCCGGCACAGGCTGATGCCCCAGACACGGCTACACAGTCCGGCCCGTCCAGGAAGCCCAGCTTCACGGATGACGAACTGAATGCACTTGTCGAGTATGTGTCCGGACATGACAACGAGATGGTCATTGTTGCAGGATCCAAGACCACACCTGCACAACGCCAGGCACACTGGCAGACCGTTGCGGACATCGTAAGTGCCCTTGGAATCGTGAGGCGCACAGCCAATGATTGCTATAAGCGCTGGAATGACCTAAAGCGCAGGGCAAAGAGTAAGCTGGCCTCAAGTCATGCCGCAACTCTAGTGACTGGAGGTGGGTCTCCAGTAGTAGACATGGAACTCACTCCACATGAGTCAGTCGCTGGGACCTACGTCACGGAGGAACAGATCCAAGGCGTGGGAGATCTGGCTGATTACGAGGCATTGTCCGGTGAGTGCACATGCATGTGTGTGTCATACATGTGCATGGTGTGTGTGTGAGGGCTTCTGTTTGGGTGCCAGGTGAGAGTGTGTGCGCCTCAGTCGTATGGGTCAGCCATGTGCCTCATGCAATACTTCCTGCGCAACTGCATTTGGCCATAGCAGTATCCCTTCTGCCAACAGTAGACATCTAGCACAACTGCACGCCAGTTGCCCTTGAAGTGTCACCTTGACACAACAGATTTGCTTATTTTTCACTGTTCATTCAGTCAGTTTGTTTGCATTCCACCACTTTCACTAGGCATGTCGCTGTCCACTAGTCACATGTCTGACATGGGTATGGTAAAGGGGAGTGACTTTGTTACCTGGATATCATTTGTACACACATGTCCCTGTGCAATTTGACCATTACAGACTGGCAGCTCCAGGTGAAAAATCTGACCTGTTAGAATCAGAAAAGCTATTACATGCGGGAACTGGACTGAATGAATAGGTGCTGCCCTCCTCTCCATCTTCACTCAATAGCAATGGTACATGCCATCTGTGTGATGGCATGTGTGTTTCACCTGCCAATCACAGGCCAATGTGTGATGCCACTGCCAGGCAGCATGCAGAAAATTTGTTCATCTTCCATCTTGGTGTCATCAGTGTGTGCCATTTGCCTGCACTTCATACGCAGTGAGGGTGCATGCATGGGAGGGTTTTAGTCATGTGGGACATGTCAATCAAGTACTGGTTCTCTTGCTTCTCAGCCCTCAATGTGTGCCATGGTGCTAATGCCTGTTTCCATTACTTTGTTTTCATGTCTTTGCAGGGGAAGACGCACCTGATACTGCTGGGGTTGTGGAGATGGTGCAGACCCAGGAGGTGTCCCAGGGCCGACCAACCACCAGTGAGGGACGTGGTGTGGTGGTGGGGGAGAACCCACAAGTGCTGCAGGTCGTGCTCTCAAGGGGTGTCTCTGGCTGCACCTCCCCCGAGCTGTACTCAGGTGTTGATTCGGATGAGACCTACGTGCCGTCGCTGGTGAGTGTTCCAGGGAGGGATTCTGTTCTGTCTCACCCACCTGCACCAGGGTCAGTACCCTCCATGGGGATGTCAGTGTTGGCAGCTACGCCTTCGGTGGTTACGGATGCAGGGTCACACTCCGCGACATCTGATCCTGTTCCTGGGCCAGCAGATCAGAGGGGGAATGCAGTCCTGCAGCCTCAGGCAGTGCCGGCACAGCAAGGCGCAGTTCGCCTTGCCCCAGACAGGTGTGGTGCCCGCCGACGTGGTGGCCGTACGCCACCTGGCAATACCGCATGGGAGCAATCCATTTACGGTATGGCTACCCAACAGGCTGCATCATCCGAGATGATGGCTCAGGCCATGGATAGGGTGGCCACTTCCATTGTCCCCCCAGAAAGGCTGATGGAGCGACTAGAGCAGGCAACTGACTCCATCTGCCAGTCACACAGGGAGGACATGTTGGGGTCCAACAGGGACAGGCGGGCGGCACTGGCGACTCTGCAGGAGGCCATCTCCATTGAGTCCCAGGGCCACAGGGAAGCCCTGAGGCAGGAGCTCCTACACCTCAGGACGACTCTTGTTGAGCTTGAGGCTTCAACACACCAAAGGACAGAACAGCAGCTGGAGCGTCTCACCCGTACGCTCTCAGCTGAGATGCAGGCAACGAGGGCGGAGGTCTGGGCATCCCGTGAGTTGTTGCATGGGGACCTCCGCACACTCATCCTCCAGAACCAGACCTACCACACCCGCATGCTTGCAGCCATGGAGGAGCAGACTAGGGCCTTGCGTGGGCTGCCTCCCATAGTGCAACCACCTCCGGATGCAGCTGCACAGGGTGATAATAGCGACAGCAGTGACACTCCCACAATAGGGTAGCCGTGTGGGCCATGAGCCCATGGAGGTGTTTTATTTTCCCAGGATCCACGCAGGTGGGTTCTGGTGTGCATCCTGTCCTCGGACCTCCTGGGTGGCCTCCCCAACCCCCCCGGGCCCATCAATGGCCATTTTTGATTGTTTCTTATTTTTATTTTTATTTTGATTTCTTTTATTCCCAATTTTTTTGGGAGGATCTGTTGGCTCCGATCTGTTGGCTCCGATCTGTTGGCTCCGATCTGTTGGCTTCCATGGTTCCTGTGGGCATACGCTGCATTGTGGCTGGGCACATGCAGGCTTGTAATGTATTTGGTTCAGATGCTTGGGTTTGAGTCACACACACCCCTCCTGCTTCCCGTTTCCATGGGCTTGCAAAGGGTGTGCCCAAGTGACAGTGAATTACACAGTGACGTTGGACTCCCATGAGCTGTGTGGCCAGTCTGTAGTCAATACTGTGTATACATTCATAGTGCATATTGCTGTTGTGTTGTACACTGCATGTTGCATTGATGTGTAACTCTTCTTCTGTGTCTACCTCCCAATTTGCAGGTCCCTTCCTCAAGTCCACACAAGGACCTCAAGTCTGGCGATGGGGACCATGTTGGCAGCAGTGCACCTACAACTCTACATGGCGCCAACACTGCACAGTTGGTAGTGGTGGGAGTGCAGGCATTTCCAGGTGGTGAGACTACTAATATGTAACATTTTTGATGTCATGTTTATGGTACTACGTGCTCAAGTATGTTGTTGGTCCGGCATTGCTGTGAGCATTTCAGGTGTTGCAGGTTTCTAATAGTGCCACTGTACATAGTGAGAGTGATGTCATGTTGTGGGGATTACTTTGTTTACCTGCAATTAGCATGACATGGCACGGTGTGTCGTGTGGCAGTGCTGGGGTTGGGTTGGCTGACATGGCACTGTCCTCATGTTGCATTTTGCAAGTGGGTATTCATTTTAGCTGCTTCAATGTGTAACTTCACAAAACTGCATTGGTGGTGTCTGTGTGGGTAGGGATGCACACATTGTGACACTTCCAGGTGAACAATCTCAGGCTGACATGGAATTCCCGGTTCATTCTCCACACATTCAGGATCAGTGTCAGGTTGAGTCATCATTGATTGTCAGATGGAATGTGCCAGGGCAGTGTGCACTCCACAGGGGTGTGATTTCTATGTGAAGTAATTAGCCACTAGCTGTGTACGGGCTGCCTCCCCCCGTGCCCTTTCCCCTCCCATGCGCAGCGGCTGTGCATGTGGTTGGGGATGTGGGGCCACCACCATGTCCACGGCCAGGCCCCGGCGTGTTGCAACGTTGTGCAGGACACATGCTGCCACTATGATCCTGCACACTACTGGGGGAGCGTATAACAGCTGCCCGCCAGAACGGTCAAGGGAGCGAAAGCGTGACTTCAGCACTCCGAATGTGCGCTCCACTATGCCCCTGGTTGTAATGTGGGCTGTGTTAAATCTTACCTGGGGTGGCGTGGTGGGGTTCCGAATTGGCGTCATCATGTGGGGGCTGAGAGGGTAGGCACTGTCCCCTGTGGAGGTGGGGATTGGTATCATTGGTGAGGTTGTGACCTTGCTCAGTATCCAACATGCATGCATGTGCAATGGCATACATACTCACCAAGCAGCCATGTATCGCCATGCCGCCCAGCTTCTAGGTCCCGGCTTAGGGTGGACATTCGGTAAATGAAGCTGTCGTGGGTGGAGCCGGGATAGTTGGCATATACTGAGGTGATGATTCCCTTGGCATTACATGCTACCTGCACGTTGATGGAATGCCAGTGCTTGCGGTTCCTATAGATGTGCTCAGATGCCCTGGGGGGACGTAGAGCCACATGGGTGCAGTCGATGGCACCTAGCACTTTGGGGAATCGTGCCACTGCGTAAAAATCCAGGGCGGCAGCATGCCTTTCTGCAGGTGTTCTGGGCAGGTATATGTGCCTGCGGACTGATGGGCGTGCAGTCATGATGTTCAAGACCTGGTGTAGGCAGCGTGACTGGGTGGCCTGTGACACCCCACCCACTATGGCACTTGTCCGCTGAAATGATCCAGTGGCTAAGAAGTGCAGTACATTGAGGACCTTCTCCAGGGGGCTGAGTGCTTGGGAGCACAGGGTGGGTGATGTGAGGTCATCCTCCCACTCACTCACCAGGTCCAGTATGATGTGTGGTGGAAACCTGTACCTCCCATACACCTGGTCATCAGGCATCCCGAAAAGGCTGGTTCTGGGTGTGAATATTCTGGCCCTGACTATCCTCCTCCTCCTCCTTTGGTAGCCCACTGCCACTGCTGCTAGGAACGGTATGTTCATCCTGGCGTCTGAGCTTGTTATTGTTAAAGTCCGCAATTTATGCTTAGCGCGTGTTCTAGGCGAGCGTGTGACCCGCGCACCCCTGGAATCCAGTTCCCAGTCCAATAGCGTGTGGAAATTCACACGCACCACGGGATACAGCGTGTGACCCGCGCACCCCTGGAAACCAGTTCCCAGTCCAATAGCGTGTGGAAATTCACACGCACCACGGGATACAGCGTGTGACCCGCGCACCCCTGGAAACCAGTTCCCAGTCCAATAGCGTGTGGAAATTCACACGCACCACGGGATACAGCGTGTGACCCGCGCACCCCTGGAAACCAGTTCCCAGTCCAATAGCGTGCGGAAATTCACACGCACCACGTGATACAGGTTCGCTGACGTACTTGCGTGTGTAAGTGGCCGCGCACCCATTAAATACACGTACATAGGCCAATCGCGTGTACGCGCACTTTTGTCCAATTACACGCGATGACACTCTGACGTGCAGTACCTCCACGTGTGCCCCGTCATCACGTGCTGAGTGGGGAACACCCGTGCGGGTCACGTCACAGACGCGCTTACGCGCTGAGGGACTCTGGTCCAATAGAATCGCGTATGCGTGCTGACGCGCTTACGCGCTAAGGGCCTTTCCTCGGATTTCACGCTGACGTGCAGGATTTTCACGTGCCAAATCACTCCGTATCAAGCTGGCCACGCGAAAACACACGGAAGCCCACGCTCCTGCCCAGAAGGCCGAGTTACTGCCCCCCAGTGCCCCGAGCAGCCTCCCACGTGCCATCTGCTGCTGCCTGCCTGCCTGCCTGCCTGCTGCCACCGTGCCCTGCCATTTGGTGCCTGCACATCAGCCATCTGCAGGGGTCCAGTTGCTGTGTCCACCCCTGCTGGAACAGAAGACTCCCGACTGGTATTACATCGCTCCACAGCCCAGCCCCAGGACCCAGTTGCCCACCCACACCTGCCTCTGGGGTTGCCATGTCGGGCACTTCAACATCTGGCACCAGTGGCAACCCCAGGCCAGAGGGGCAGAGGGGCACCAGCTTCACTGTCACCGAAGTTGGTGTCCTGGTGGAGCATGTCCTGGGGCAGTATGATGCCCTCTTTGGATCGTCCCGCGCCAGCAAGGAAGGACGGCAGAGGATCTGGGCCGACTGTGTGGTTGCCATCAACGCGGAGGGGGTGGCAACCCGCGACGTCCTGAAGATCAAGAAGCGCTGGGAGGACTTGAGGTCCAGGACCCTTGTGAAGGCCCGGCGCCTCGTGGAGGGGGGCCGGGGCCGCATGAGTTCCATCCAGATGAGGGTCCTGGAACGCGTACGCCCAGCGCTCCACGCCCAGATCCTTGAGAGGGAGGCCCGTCTGGAGTTGAGCGATAAGTGTCCATGCATTACTGTGTGAGACAGGGCATGTTGCGGTGTGCTGGTTCTATGATACTTGCCTGTATGTGTGCCATAGGCCATGTATGCATGTATGTGTGCAGGGACATCATGGTAATGCATGTGCGACCAGTGATGTGTGATGCACATGGTTGTTGCATGTGTTGAAATGCCGCATGGGGAGCCCTATTCAGATTTAGAACATGAGAGCATGCCAGTCTCTGTACGTGGACATGGGTGGGGGTGAGGGATGGGTGCTGATGCCAGGTACATATATGGTAGCCATGTCTGTGTGCCTGACCTGCGTGTCTGTGACTTGTGCATGCCATGGATGCATGACACATGTGTGTGACAATGCAGAGATTCAGTAAAGCAGCCAAATTACCCTTGTAACCGCTGTGTTTGGTGTGTTTGGGGCCAGATGGATGTGACTGAGGTGAAGTGTGTGCATGTGATGGGCATGAGGCATGATGCATGTGAGTTACATATCATTGAATGTTTCAAGAGTCCATTGGACATGCATGGAAATGTCCATGGCATGCACCATGCCTGTTACTGTGTGTGTTTTGCCTGGACTGACCCATGTGTTGTGGAGGGACATGATGGAAGTGTACTTTGACAGTGGTGCTAATCTGCTATTTCTTCCTGTCTAGGGGACCATTGTACAGTGCCCTGATGCTTGTGTTCTTTGTCTCCCTCTACGCAGCGGCTAGTGAAGAAGAGGGCGGAGACGGCGCTGTGGAGCAAGGCGGCGGGGATGCCCCCACGGCTGCAGCGGAAGGGGTGGGTGAGCCCCCACAGGGGCCTGCTACGGTGGGAGACGGTGAGGAGCCATCCAGGTTGGTGGTTTGCACAGAGGAGGAGGAGGCCGCCACTGGGGCACACATGGGGCCTGGTGGGGGCATCCCTGCTGGTGCAAGTGGTGCAGTCCAGGGGCAGGGGCAGGAGGCAGCACAGGTCACCGTGGAGGGGCCTGTGCATGTCGCTGTCCCTGACCCTGTGAGTGCACCACCATGCACCAGCAGGGATGCCCCGTCCCAGGCCCGTCCGCAGGTAGTGGGGATGTCCATGTCACCTGACTCCCCTCCACCTGCGGACGTGGGAACCCCTGGCCGTGCGGAGAAGGTCCTGATTGGGGTCGCGATGCGCACGGCTGTGATTCGTGATGCCGTGCGTGCTTCCCGGGAGGAGCACGCACGTCATCACGAAGTGCACCGTGCCGACGTGGCCCAATTGGGATCGGCCATGTTCGGGGGTTTCCTGCATGTGTTGGCCAATGTGGCGGCCCTCTCCTCCTCTGTGCAGGCTATCCACCAGTCGTTCTCCTTGCCGTCTTCCAGCCCAGATGCCACCAGGGCCCCCTGTGGACCTGCCCCGACCAATGCAGCCAGCTCGGTGGGGATCCCATCCCTGCCACAGTCGGGAGTCAGAGATCCAGCAGGGGTGGACACCAGAGCAACTGGACCCCAGCAGATGGAGGATGTGACGGCATCATCGGGCAGGGCACGTGCACGACGGCGTCGGTGGTTTCCATCAGCCTGGATGCCGTCGTGCTGGCACAGGCAGTTGCGTCGGAGGCAGCAGCAGGCTCAACGTGGGAGGCATCATGGCTCGGGGCCATCAACATCGGGGGTGCAGGCATCGGCCGGAGGGCAGGAGAACCCTGGAATGGGAGTGGCTTCCGTGTGGGAGAGGTTGTGCCAGCGGATAGGTGCGGAGCGGCAGCGGGCAGAGGAGGAACGGCTCACGATGGTCAGGGCGGAGGACTCCATGCGGAGGGCACTAAGGCGGGCTGAGTGCCTCGAGGGTCTTCGCAGGGAGTTAGAGCTGGACACTGCGTTATCCCCGCGGGACCTCGGGGCCAGGGAACATGCCCGCCTCCAAGCCATTGACCAGGAGTTCGATGATGCCCTGGCCCATGACAACAACCAGTGAGCCGTCCGAATAGCCCGCTGCCTTTGTATATAGTTGTATAGTTAGGGTTAGGTTTCCTTTGTTTTTTTGAATTTTTTTTGGTTGCGATTGGACAATGCACCACTTTTTTGTATATAGTTCACTTTTTAGTTAGTAGTCAGTTAGGTTTAATTTGGTAGGGCTCATGGACCCAGGATGATCTTCTTAATTTCCTTATTTTAATAATTCAGAATTTTTTCTTGGACATTCTTCTTGTTTAGTTTGATTTGCTTTGTGTTTTTTCTTGTTTGCTGTTCAATACATAATATTTTTTTATTCTTCAATGTGTCGTATCATCTCATTGCTTTCAGGCATGTCATGTTGGGTGTTTTGTCATTCACTTGCAGCCATTGTGTGTGACAGACATGTGTTAAATTGCATTATTTACATTGGGGGTGTAACATGTAATTGCCTTTGATATGTGGGTGGGTGTGATAGTTGGTTGGGCCTTTTGGCAGGGCAGGATGGGCATTACGGACATGATTGGGGAATGTTGGGACCCAGGTGCAGGGGGGCATGGATTGGACATGGGTGGGGGCCTGCTGGCAGGTGCCCCACAGTGCTGGGGGGTGGGGGTGGTGGCAGACATGAGTTGGACATGGGTGGGGGCCTGCTGGCAGGTGCCCCACAGTGCTGGGGGGTGGGGGTGGTGGGAGACATGAGTTGGACATGGGTGGGGGCCTGCTGGCAGGTGCCCCACAGTGCTGGGGTGTGGGGGGGGGGGTGGGGGACATGAGTTGGACATGGGTGGGGGCCTGCTGGCAGGTGCCCCACAGTGCTGGGGGGTGGGAGACATGAGTTGGACATGGGTGGGGGCCTGCTGGCAGGTGCCCCACAGTGCTGGGGTGTGGGGGGGGGGGGAGACATGAGTTGGACATGGGTGGGGGCCTGGTGGAGGGTGACCCTGCACTGCTGGGGGGTGGGGTGGTGGGTGACATGAGTGGGGGCCTGGTGGAGGGTGCCCCTGGTGGCTGGGGTGTGGGGGGGGTGGGAGACATGAGTTGGACATGGGTGGGGGCCTGCTGGCAGGTGCCCCACAGTGCTGGGGTGTGGGGGGGGGTGGGAGACATGAGTTGGACATGGGTGGGGGCCTGCTGGCAGGTGCCCCACAGTGCTGGGGGGTGGGGGTGGTGGGAGACATGAGTTGGACATGGGTGGGGGCCTGCTGGCAGGTGCCCCACAGTGCTGGGGTGTGGGGGTGGTGGGAGACATGAGTTGGACATGGGTGGGGGCCTGGTGGAGGGTGACCCTGCACTGCTGGGGGGTGGGGTGGTGGGTGACATGAGTGGGGGCCTGGTGGAGGGTGCCCCTGGTGGCTGGGGTGTGGGGGGGGGTGGGAGACATGAGTTGGACATGGGTGGGGGCCTGCTGGCAGGTGCCCCACAGTGCTGGGGGGTGGGGGTGGTGGGAGACATGAGTTGGACATGGGTGGGGGCCTGCTGGCAGGTGCCCCACAGTGCTGGGGGGTGGGGGTGGTGGGAGACATGAGTTGGACATGGGTGGGGGCCTGCTGGCAGGTGCCCCACAGTGCTGGGGTGTGGGGGTGGTGGGAGACATGAGTTGGACATGGGTGGGGGCCTGGTGGAGGGTGACCCTGCACTGCTGGGGGGTGGGGTGGTGGGTGACATGAGTGGGGGCCTGGTGGAGGGTGCCCCTGGTGGCTGGGGTGTGGGGGTGGTGGGAGACATGTGTTGGACATGGGTGGGGGCCTGCTGGCAGGTGCCCCACAGTGCTGGGGGGTGGGGGTGGTGGGAGACATGAGTTGGACATGGGTGGGGGCCTGCTGGCAGGTGCCCCACAGTGCTGGGGGGTGGGGGTGGTGGGAGACATGAGTTGGACATGGGTGGGGGCCTGCTGGCAGGTGCCCCACAGTGCTGGGGGGTGGGGGTGGTGGGAGACATGAGTTGGACATGGGTGGGGGCCTGCTGGCAGGTGCCCCACAGTGCTGGGGGGTGGGGGTGGTGGGAGACATGAGTTGGACATGGGTGGGGGCCTGCTGGCAGGTGCCCCACAGTGCTGGGGGGTGGGGGTGGTGGGAGACATGAGTTGGACATGGGTGGGGGCCTGGTGGAGGGTGACCCTGCACTGCTGGGGGGTGGGGTGGTGGGTGACATGAGTGGGGGCCTGGTGGAGGGTGCCCCTGGTGGCTGGGGTGTGGGGGTGGTGGGAGACATGTGTTGGACATGGGTGGGGGCCTGCTGGCAGGTGCCCCACAGTGCTGGGGGGTGGGGGTGGTGGGAGACATGAGTTGGACATGGGTGGGGGCCTGCTGGCAGGTGCCCCACAGTGCTGGGGGGTGGGGGTGGTGGGAGACATGAGTTGGACATGGGTGGGGGCCTGCTGGCAGGTGCCCCACAGTGCTGGGGTGTGGGGGGGGGTGGGAGACATGAGTTGGACATGGGTGGGGGCCTGCTGGCAGGTGCCCCACAGTGCTGGGGTGTGGGGGTGGTGGGAGACATGAGTTGGACATGGGTGGGGGCCTGCTGGCAGGTGCCCCACAGTGCTGGGGGGTGGGGGTGGTGGGAGACATGAGTTGGACATGGGTGGGGGCCTGCTGGCAGGTGCCCCACAGTGCTGGGGTGTGGGGGGGTGGGAGACATGAGTTGGACATGGGTGGGGGCCTGCTGGCAGGTGCCCCACAGTGCTGGGGGGTGGGGGTGCAAGGGGACATGAGTTGGTGTTCATTAGTTCAAGGAGACATGTGCCTTTGCTGGGGGGCATGCCCATGGTGGGTGGGCTGCCTGCGGGACATGACCAGGGATGCAGGGTAGTCCCCTGTGGTGTGGGCTGCCTGCAGGGGCCGTGGAGGGTGTACAGGGTACACCTGGGAGGACCCACACTGTGAAATCACATGTGGAACTTCCCGCGCACCCCTGAAATACACGCGCACAGGCTGTTCGCGTGTGGAACTTCCCGCGCACCCCTGAAATACACGGGCCCAGGCTGTTCGCGTGTGGAACTTCCCGCGCACCCCTGAAATACACGCGCCCAGGCTGTTCGCGTGTGGAACTTCCCGCGCACCCCTGGAACACACGGGCCCAGGCTGTTCGCGTGTGGAACTTCCCGCGCACCCCTGAAACACACGCGCCCAGGCTGTTCGCGTGTGGAACTTCCCGCGCACCCCTGGAATACACGCGGCCAGGCTGTTCGCGTGTGGAACTTCCCGCGCACCCCTGAAATACACGCGCCCAGGCTGTTCGCGTGTGGAACTTCCCCCGCACCCCTGAAATACACGCGCCCAGGCTGTTCGCGTGTGGAACTTCCCCCGCACCCCTGAAATACACGCGCCCAGGCTGTTCGCGTGTGGAAATTCCCGCGCACCCCTGAAATACACGCGCCCAGGCTGTTCGCGTGTGGAACTTCCCCCGCACCCCTGCAATACACGCGCCCAGGCTGTTCGCGTGTGGAACTTCCCCCGCACCCCTGAAATACACGCGCCCAGGCTGTTCGCGTGTGGAAATTCCCGCGCACCCCTGAAATACACGCGCCCAGGCTGTTCGCGTGTGGAACTTCCCCCGCACCCCTGCAATACACGCGCCCAGGCTGTTCGCGTGTGGAACTTCCCCCGCACCCCTGAAATACACGCGCCCAGGCTGTTCGCGTGTGGAAATTCCCGCGCACCCCTGAAATACACGCGCCCAGGCTGTTCGCGTGTGGAACTTCCCCCGCACCCCTGAAATACACGCGCCCAGGCTGTTCGCGTGTGGAAATTCCCGCGCACCCCTGGAATACACGCGCACAGTCTGTTCACGTGTGGAACTTCCCGCGCACCCCTGGAATACACGCGCCCAGGCTATTCGCGTGTGGAACTTCCCGCGCACCCCTGGAATACACGCGCCCAGCCTATTCGCGTGTGGAACTTCCCGCGCACCCCAGAAATACACGTAGCCCGCTCCCCCAGACCCGATCGCGTGTGAAACTTCACGCGAACCCCTGTGATGCACGTACCCTGCTGAAATCGCGTGTTAGACTTCCCGCGCACCCCGGTATACACGCACACGTATTTTTTGTCAGCGGGTGTCTGTGTTTGTGGGTACCCCTTTGCACGTCTTTGTTCCTGGAGGGCCACAGTATGGGACATTCATCATGGCAGTATATAGGTGCGATTAGTTGGCGCACCTTTTGGCGCACATTTCTTACAGCCGCAGAGACGCTACCGCCTGCTTTCTTGTGGCGGTTGTGTTTGTGCCTGTGCGCTGGTTTGAGCGTGCGCTTTTTTCCCCTATTCTATTCCATGAATACGTGTTGTAGGCGAGCGTGTGGGCGTTCCGCGCACTTGTGCCCTGTACTTCCCCCGTGACGCCCACGTTTTGGCAAGTTGTTCCCCATTCCGAGTGTTACGCCCGTGTTCCGCCTACTTTTGTTGCGTGCGCCGCGCTATGTGCGATTTTCGCTGTGGCCTGTGCGATTTTCGCAGTGACCTGGCGCACGCTGTTAGATGGCCTGTGCGCTAACGTGCGCCGCGCACTTTTTATCGCACATCCGCTGGTTTTCTCGCGCACGGCCTTCCATGAATCGACGTGTGCTGCTTTTCGTGCGATTTTCGCACGTTCACTGCGATTTTCGCTATTCCACTGCGATTCGCACGTTTTTGCCCACTTGCGCCGCGCTAATTATTCCATGAATCGGCCTGTAAATGTATTTTGTGTCACACATACAATCATGGAAAGCTATCGTCTAAATGTTTGTTTATATAGCTATAAGCATGGGCCCCATTCCAGTGAATGCATGTACGGTGGACATTAGCAAACCTGCACCAACGAGTCAGACAGGGTGTCGATAATCAAGGGGAGCTGGCTCAGGGCCTAATTAGCACATGTTCTAAAGAGTGTACTAAGTGATATATTGTAATGACAGTTGTACAGTGCAGGTACCAGGAAATGTCATAATATGTGTACTGAAAATACTAATGTGTGTATTTATTTTAGTCAAGACATGGATAATCGTTTTTAGACTATCATGCAATTCATGAATTCATTATCTTGACATATATTCAAAAACAGTAAAGTATAATCCCAAGGTTACTGTAAAACTTAGTGTTGGGCACAGTTCCTGACAATCCGAGAAGAACATGATAAAATTACCCCAGGGAGGATACCCTTTTCGGTGAACCACACTCTGCTCCTGCAAAATTGCTGCTCACCTCGCACTCCACTCCCCACTCATTGACACCAGACTGACTGCTGTGTGGCGCACCATATTAAGAGCACTAATCAACTGTACTTTCCAAAGCATTGCTTGGCCCCCTCATGGTACGGTCATCAGCTCAGTGCCTTAATGTTTTTTTTATTCTGTCGAGTTTTATTGTGTTGCATTTAATTTCCTTTCAGCTTGTTGCACGAGCGGGAGGGTGAGTGGATACCACAAATTCATATTTGAATTATTTTTCATTATAGTTGTGTTTAGTTATTTATTTAATGTTTACTTCATTGTATGGTTCCTTGTAGACCGGCATTCCGGTCTGGAAGTTGTCTGGCTTCCTGACTCCGACTTACGCCCCCCACACAAGACACGCTTTGCGGTCTGACTTTACCCTCTAGGAGCAGTGCGAGGGGCTAGGCTAGGTTGATACTAGGTGCCTATTTAAGGCACCACAGGTGCGGCCATGCAGAGGACGAGCGCAGCGGACGAGGGCTCTGCATGCTGAAGTCGTGCCAAATTCAAGCCCGTCTGTGCTCGTCCTGGCTGCGGGAGGGCTGTGGGGGGACTTGGTTGGAGGGACTCACTGCAATTTGGAGGCATCCATTCGGCAACAGCTGATACGGCTGGCTCCAGCAGACACAGTGTGGCCTGTGGGCTTGACACATACTAAACCAAATGATAGGCAGGGTAACCATCCAGGGATCTTGACATGCCTTGTACTGAAAACGCGGTCATTAGTGATGCTTGCACTGCCAT
Organism: Ambystoma mexicanum; assembly: GCF_040938575.1. NCBI lineage: Eukaryota > Metazoa > Chordata > Amphibia > Caudata > Ambystomatidae > Ambystoma > Ambystoma mexicanum. Next base: position 269,272,006 of record NC_090941.1, read on the forward strand.
ACCATGATCTACTGGAGGACTATGGCCCAGATATCGCCTGTCTTACTGAGACCTGCTGCGCAACCATTCTGGGCAGCGATTGTGCAGGAATGTCCACCTGATTACAGTATTTTAAGAACTGACCACCCCTCTCTGACCTCTGGGGGCGGTGTTGCACTTACCTATAAGTGATCTCTGACTGTGTGTGTCATTCCCTGTGGTCATGGGATTAAAATGGAAACTCTGCTAGTACATTTATCAGTCACACCATCCCAGTCCTATTATGATTTAATAGTTTACCAACCCCCCTCTTATGATTCTTCTTTCTGTGGAGCTTTTTAAAATTTGGTAGCCGAGTCGCGGCTTAAGTTTAATAATGTAATAATTGTACGTGATTTTAATTTAAAAGTTAATTTGGCAGTCGTCCAACCTATGCTGTGGTTGCTGTCAGGTATGAAGGCCTTTGATCTAACTCAGCTGGTGGCTGGTCCTATCCATTCTTTGGGGAAAACCCTTGATCTGATATTTTCACCTCCTGGGTTAGTCTCAGCCTTCCCAGTCCTTCCAATAACCTGGTCTTATCATTTTGCAGTTTCATTCTGCCTAATGGTGGAATCTCCACCTCAGCCCTGTGCTAAACCAAAAATCTGGAAGCACAGCTGGAACTCTGTCACTCTGAATGAGGTTTCTCAGTCCATGTTATTTGGCTGCCAAGCCCGGCCAGTTATGGATTCGGAGTCTTTGGGCTGGATTTTCTCAGACACCGCTGACTCTTTTGCCCCTGCTAGACTGTCCAGTCAGCACATTTCCAGCAATCCAAACCATTGAGTGATGATGCTTTAAGATCTCTGTGCCTTAAGCAGAGGCAGGCCAAGCGGGAAATGGAGATGCTCCTAGTCTCAGCTTGACTGGGCATCAGTGCGTCAGGCCACAGCCGCATTTCACAATGCTGTTGTAGCCGCTAAGACTTGGTTCTACTCAGGCAGAGTGGAGGCTGCTCTTAATCAGCCTCAAGAGCTATTTGAACTTGTACGCGCTCTTTCCTCCGCTGCAGCAGCTGTGGCCAGTGCTGTTCTATCACAGGAGTTATGTGATTCTTTGTCGAGTTTCCTTTCAGAGAAAATTGTGAAAATGTGTAACTCCATCGTATTATCTCACCTAGGATCTGAGGGAGGCTTTTCAGTGGCATCTGGCTGCCTCTCCCCAGGGACATGGTCTACCTTTCCTGTGTTTTCAGTGGAAGAGATCTTAAAGGCCACCTCTCGGCTTAAATCGTCATCAGCTTTGGATGCTATTCAATTAGCGGTGTGTAAAGATATAATGTCGGCCATCGCCCCATGGGTCGCCCAAGCTATTAATCACTCCTCTCAGTCAGGGATTATTCCGTTGCAGCTGAAACATGTGCTGTTGACCCCACTTAAAAAAACCCTCACTGGATCCTGCCTGTCCTAACTTTTGCCATATTTCTTTGTTTCCCTTCCTTATGAAGCTTTTGGAGCCTCTAATTGCTTCTCTTCTCAGCTCTTTCTTGGAAACCTTTTCATTCTTAGATCCCTTTCTGTCCGGTTTCCATCCCGGTTGGGATATGCAGAGCATACTCGTCTCAGTAGTGGATGACCTTGCACGTCCCTCCGACCAGGGGAGATTGGGGATTTTGGTGTTATTAGATCTATCAGCAGCGTTTAATACTGTTGACCACCCCATCTTGCTTGCCCGCCTGGCCAGGGTGGAGATATCCGGACAAGTACTTTCCTGGTTGTCTGCTTTCTTTGCTGATTGCACACAACCTCTTTCTCTCCCACCTTTTTGCTTGGTGTCTGTTTCTTTGACTTGGGGCGTCCCCCAGGGCTCGGCTCTGTCCCTACGTTATTCAATCTCTACATCCAGCAGTTGGTTAGGCTCATCCACTCCCACAGCTTCTAGTGCCACTCCTATGCTGATGACACCCAGATTATTCTGCGTCTTGATCGCTCCCATTTTGATCTGGTGTCTCAGTTATGGAGATGCTTGGAGGACATGATGAGGTGGATGACCTGCAATTGGCTTAAATTGAATGGTGACAACACTGAGATCCTGATGGTGGGCCCCATAACTACACCTTGGTTGTGCACTTCTGCTCCCCCCCCACCCCTTCTTTAGGTACCTGTCCTACTCTGGTCTCTGTGGTGAAAGACTTGGGAGTACATTTCTCAGCCTCAGCCTGTGAAGACGCTCAGCTGTCCACTGCTTGTCAATCGAGCCACTATAAACCGAGTTCTGCGTAGGGTGTTTGGATTTCTCCCCTTACAGTTCCATGCACCAGTGGTAGCTACACTAGTGCTGAGTTGATTGAACTACTGTAACTTGCTATATTTAGCTCAGCCTACATATTTGATCCACCACCTGCAAGTACTGCAGAATGTGGCAGCCAGACTGGTGGTAGGTACTCGCTAACATATGTTCATCTCTCCAGTCCTACTGCAGCTCATTGGCTCCCCGTGGCTCAGAAAGTTCAATTTAAATCTATGTGCATTGTACACCAAGCCTTTTATGGCAAAGGCACAGAATACCTGCTGAGTAAGTTTTGCCTGTGCGTGCCGAACCGGCCACTCTGGTCCCTTGAGTCATATACCATGTTGGTCCCACGTGTACGTCTCTCTCAAATTGGGTGGCGTACCTTTTCTGATGCTGCAGCTAGATGTTGGAATTCTCTTCTACTTCACCTTTGGGCGACGGTGGATCACTTTGTCTTCCGCCGATCTGCTAAAAACGAGGATGGGATTTGGAGTGCCACAAATATTGTTGGTTGAAATCTAAACACAAATTTTACTAAGACCTAATTGACTACCATGTTGCTATTTGAATGGAGACCAAACAGCATAGTAAGGAGAATATCTCTTTCCTGTCTCTTCCCCTGGTACAGTATAGACTAATATATTTTCCCTCCTTTTCTGCATGCTGGGCCATAGAAGAGTTTGATGTGAGGGAGCAGTACTGTGGGTGGATTGCATTCTCAGTTTACATAGATGCTCACCATTTACATGCTGTCTGGTTGTTTTAGCTCCAAGGCCTAAGCCACAGGGACATTTTGGTGCCCACAAAATATTCAAGCACCTTCAGGGCTGCTCTCAACCCCATGTTCCTGGATGATTTTAAAAGAGCTGTGTGGTATCAAAAAGCAGCATTACCACCCCTTATGAAAAAATGTGTGCCTCTGCACAAGGAGCTAGCTGCACAGCTCAAGTTGCACAGAGAAACACATGGATCATGGGTTAACAAAGGAGGAGGAAAATAACAAATTACTTCTTTCCAAGCTTTCTCTGCCTCCCATTCCTTCAAAACCAGCACCCTCAATTATCAATACCAGGGCTAATCACTCTATCCTCAGCTTAGAGACTTAGAGAATGCACTGGATCTCCCTATATCCTGCAGCCGGGGAATGCTTTGGGTACTTTCATTATTAGTCTGAGTTTTCAGGAAAGACTATCACGCCTGGAGACTGTTTGGAGATGCTCAATCCAGCCTTGGATTTTCACCAAATACTTGACATTGGTTTACTAAACCCCTGCCATCTCTACCGAAATGCCATCCTGAGCTCCAGTGCCATGGATATTTTTTCTGTAAATGTCATTCCTTCAAAATCCTCACCTGTCTTGATCCACTGTTTTTCATGCTTCTCCTTGTTCTCATCATACATGAAGAGTGACAGCCCATGTACTGTACATGCTTGTGGTCTCGGGCAGAAGGGATGTGACCAATCAGTTTGGGGTTTCCTGCTCTTTTTTGGGTGGGACCAAGCCTCATTTGCTTTTGGTCTTTCCCCTTTTGTAATGGCCCGGCAGGTGAAGAACGATGGTCTGGAGGGTTGCCCAGAGCAATGTGGAAGGTTAGATTCATTCTAAACCTTCCAGCCATCGCCTCTTTTGTTTTGCTGTACTCACCCCGAGTGGGACTGGTATGCCCAGACGTGGGTCCCGTGCCTGATGGGCCCAGAGACCTAAGCTACCCCTCACTGATGAGGCCCAACAAGGCTGAAATATGTTTGGGGATGTTTGTGATCTCGTGCAGAAGGTATTTCCCATTTTGTAATGGCTTGGCAGGCGAAGAAAGATGGTCTAGAGGGTTGCCCAGAGCATTGGCAGAGGTTAAGATTAATTCTAAATCTTTCAGCCATCACCTCTTTTGTTTTTATGTACTGTACCTAAACAAGGAGAACAACAAGCTCTTATCCCCTCAGCCCCATTACATCATTACCCTTCTTGGTGCACAAGATCCCTATAACTTCCCAAAAACCTAACCTCACTAAACTGCAGAAAAACACTTCACACAACAGGGCACCACAACTCCAAAGTAAAGCCCCCTCTTCAGTCCACCAGGATAACTGTTACAGTTTGCCTGTTTTAAACAAGAGCATAATAAATGACTCAATGTGTAACTTGAACCCTGTGAAGAAAGGACATCAGATATTTTAGTCACAGTTCTCACACTATCCTCCTTAGGCAGGGCACAAAGATCGAACACAAGTGTTTAAAAATACATCTAAAAAAGGGAATGCTATTATTGCTAACAAAACCAAGAAATAAATGCACCAGACATTGGACTTCTCATACGCATGCAGAGTACACAGTGCAATAGAGCACCTTCACCTCCACCAGTCTATTGTACAACATCTTAAAGCATTCAAAGTATCCCTACTCACCTCCATTACAGATCTTGGTGCTTAAGTATCCTCTTCCGTGCATTCACGTTCATCCCAGGAGTGATAGTAGATGGAAAACTGAGTGAGACAAATACCACGAGTTACTAGCCTTTGCTGGATTTCTTTTTTGGCAAACCCACCAGCAAAAAACGTGTTTAGCTTGGTGCTCATGTCTGAGCTGATGATTGTAGGTCTAGTGCAGTCCCAGAAAAATAGAGACTACCGCCAGTGAAGCAGCTCGTGAGTTGCGATTCCTGAAAAGTTCCATAGCCTTAAAAAAAGAAGCCCTTTAAAGAAGAGGTGGAGCCAGGGGTGTTGCTAGGTCTGGAAAAGACCCGGGGCTACAACCAAAAGATCAGGGGCTATAGCCCCCTTAGCCGCCTCCCTAGCGACGCCTCTGGGTGGAGCTAAAGTAGTCACAAGGTGCCCAAAAGTTGAGAGCTTACTTGTTTCTCAGAGAACCATGTTGAGTGCATCCAGTAATACACTGTGCCTATTGCTTCTCAGGTAGGCAGAAACTGCCCATCTTAAAAGTGGCACACGCTTTCTAGGAAGGTACTGAACACTTTGGAGAAAGTTAATTCATGATGCCCTATCAGCTGTTCACAAAGCCTACACAGGTAGGCTGTTCACAAAGCCTACACAGGTATGCTGTTCACAAAGACTACACAGGTATGCTGTTCACAAAGCCTACACAGGTATGCTGTTCACAAAGCCTACACAGGTATGCTGTTCACAAGGACTACACAGGTATGCTGTTCACAAAGACTACACAGGTATGCTGTTCACAAAGCCTACAAAGCCTACACAGGTATGCTGTTTACAAAGCCTACACAGGTAGGCTGTTCACAAAGCCTACACAGGTATGGTGATCACAGAGCCTACACAGGTAGGCTGTTCACAGAGACTACACAGGTAGGCTGTTCACAAAGCCTACACAGGTATGCTGTTCACAAAGCCTACACAGGTATGCTGTTCACAAAGCCTACACAGGTATGCTGTTCACAAAGCCTACAAAGCCTACACAGGTATGCTGTTCACAAAGACTACACAGGTATGCTGTTCACAAAGCCTACACAGTTAGGCTGTTCACAAAGCCTACACAGGTATGGTGATCACAAATCCTACACAGGTATGCTGTTCACAAAGCCTACACAGGTATGCTGTTCACAAAGCCTACACAGTTAGGCTGTTCACAAAGCCTACACAGGTATGGTGATCACAAAGCCTACACAGTTAGGCTGTTCACAAAGCCTTCACAGGTATGTTGATCACAAACCTACACAGGTATGCTGTTCACAAAGCCTATACAGGTATGCTGTTCACAAAGCCTACACAGTTAGGCTGTTCACAAAGCCTACACAGGTATGGTGATCACAAAGCCTACACAGGTATGCTGTTCACAAAGCCTACACAGGTATGCTGTTCACAAAGCCTACACAGGTATGGTGATCACAAAGCATACACAGGTATGCTGTTCACAAAGCCTACACAGGTATGCTGTTCACAAAGCCTACACAGTTAGGCTGTTCACAAAGCCTACACAGGTATGGTGATCACAAAGCCTACACAGGCATGCTGTTCACAAAGCCTACACAGGTATGCTGTTCACAAAGCCTAGACAGGTAGGCTGTTCACAAAGCCTACACAGGTATGGTGATCACAGAGCCTACACAGGTAGGCTGTTCACAGAGACTACACAGGTATGCTGTTCACAAAGCCTACACAGGTATGGCCTACACAGGTAGGCTGTTCACAAAGCCTACACAGGTAGGCTGTTCACAAAGCCTACACAGGTAGGCTGTTCACAAAGCCTACACAGGTATGCTGTTCACAAAGCCTACACAGGTATGCTGTTCACAAAGCCTACACAGGTAGGCTGTTCACAGAGCCTACACAGGTAGGCTGTTCACAAAGCCTACACAGGTAGGCTGTTCACAAAGCCTACACAGGTAGGCTGTTCACAAAGCCTACACAGGTATGCTGTTCACAAAGCCTACACAGGTAGGCTGTTCACAAAGCCTACACAGGTATGCTGTTCACCCATTCGTTTAATCACAGCACAGAAATGCACTAATGTATCAAATGCAAAGAATGCATCACCTTTCATTTGCATTTGAACATAAAATGTTTGTATCTGGTAAGCCATCGTCTGTAGACATCAACACTCGTGTGGCCCAAAACTTTCTTTGATACTGGTCTTGCTCACCCTTTTGAGATGTTGTTTATCATTTTCCACTTCGAGAAACCTGTAACTTTTTGAGTTGCCCCTGGACAGATGCTCAGTTCTCCCGGTTGCCGCTACGGCTGCAGAGGTTGAAGCCTACCTGGTGACTCCATGGTGGATTTGGGGACCATTGTGCGACGTACTTCGCTGAAATTACTTTTAATGTGTTCATTAATCTTTTTACACCAGTGGTATTTATTGAATATGTATTTATTTATTTTGATGTGTCCAGTGAATTTTGCTCTGATTTCGGTGTGTGGGAAATAAGCACCAGAAATAAACATCAGTGAATCTATGCAATGTTTATTGCTAGTAGTTCATTATCATTTCTTTTACAGCATGTATATCCGGATATGGGTTGTCTGACCTTAAAAAATGACCTACTGCTGAATTGATCTATTTATTTGGACACATTTATTTTGACCTACTGCCGGGGGACACCCCCTAGAGTCCCCCATAATGCGGTGGGAGACTCCCAAACCCCCTGACTTCCCCGCACCTTAACCTATCCCCTTGTCTCACCCCACATCTATTTTTTTTAATTAAAATGTACCAATTGACCTACCAAATTCGATCAATAAAACGCAATCAATTCAGAGCAGGTCAATTTGGCATTAGGTAATATTGGGCAATACCTGTACATCCTACTGTGTTCCCGTTCATGTTGAATGCATCGGGTGCAATCATATGAACCACGTACAATACCTAACACAAACACACAATCTGATGAACTCCTGTATGGTACAATTCTCAATGAACCTCCAATCCACCACTTCATTCAAAATCGGCATCCTAATCAAGCTGTCTCCCCTCACTCACTGTACTGGCATCCCTCAGCAGTTCAGAACTGACAGTAACTGGATGCCATGTGAAGCGGTGTATGGTGCAAACAACTTGCAAGTGGCTAGAGGTGGTATTAGGTACCCTGTGGGAGTTTAACATTACCATATGAGTGGTGTGCCTTAAACCCACAATCATCAAAACACCCCAAGGTAAAACTCAAAGAACATAAGTAGTGCCACACAGATTACAAATGATCATGGTGTCCCAAACTGTACTGTTTTTCTGCACCCTGATTGTTATTAGTTTAATGTATTCATTTCTTTTGTATTTTATTTGTTTGAAGACATCAAAACAAAAGCCCCAAAATAAATTAAAAAATCAAAATCAAAAATGCATTGGTGAAGGTGAGAGTCAAACCTGTCTCCCTGGACTTCTTTTCGCTGGATGCAAAAACTCTCTGCTTCACTACCCGTGCCATAAAGATGAAGCCTCGAGAAGTGAGGATGTACATACACCCCTCCCAATACATCACAATGCTATGCCCTAAAAAGTGATCATCACATTGATCCATGACAAAGAATGTAAGTCTAATTGCTGTTCTGAGCATGCCCGTCCCTGTGCATACTTTTGCACAGCAAACTAATAACGTGGCCTTGTTTAACTTTCTCCATAAGCATCACAGTCTTTCCCTGCATGCACTGGTCTTGGCCAAGTAACAGAGGTCAAAACGAGACAAACTGTTTTGTGCGTGGTCCAGCAAACTATACAACCCGCACTCCCCTCCATCAGCACATTCAGGACTGGTCTTGTGTGTTATTTCCTGTATTAAGAGCAGCATGCCTGCAGAGAGAATACACTCTTTTTCTCTCATGTTATCCCACCAAACTGTAGCCTATGCACTGTGTTTGAGTGCTCTTACAGCAGAGTGGTTCATTCACACCTGACTTTTAGCCACTCTCTAGACATCAACTTTAGTAATGCCCTTTAATAGGACCCTATTTAGTGGGTGATTGTGGGCCAGGCGCAGAAGGCCTGCTGGTTCTAGCTTCTATCAGACCCAAACTTTTACATTCTTCTTCCCTCATATCCAATGAAAGGCTTGGATAGCCTGACCCCAAAGATATCAAAGTTGCTTCAGCTGCCAGTCACCTCCCTAATGGACACATATCAGCTACTCCCATCCAGCATCTGTGGTCATGGATGGAGTAGGGGGCAGGGTGCAGTCAAGACGTGTCAGCTGACAACCAATCAAAATATTAAATAATACTACACAATTTAATGTATTGTTGATTCATTATGAGTTCTTAGTAAGCATAGAAATACATAACGTAACAAGCTCAATAGAGCAGAGCGCGACAAGGGCATCATATCTTTATGACATTTTCTCAATACCAGGTATAAGTGGGTAGGCCTGGCTCTTGACGCCAGTTACGCAGCTCATTCCAACACACATTTCTGAGGTAGGCAGAGCGCATTCATAGGTCCTATACCCACCATCACATTGATATAATAAATATTGTTGACGCTCTCTGGTCCATGGCAGCAGAAAACGTGTATGATCACAGAATATATGCACCAAAGGAAAACTAGTCCTATGTCCTGTGAGAAGGCTATGGTGCAATGAAAAGCCTCCACTCTCTTGCAGACTGTCTGCAATCACAGGGAACCTCATTACAAGTTTGCTGGTCTGGAAACAACAGTGCCGGTAAGCTTGCCGGTACCATTGATTCCGAACTGGCAAACTACAAGTTCTGAGAGCGGGTGCCGTTCCACCTGCCAGGTCTGACCTGGTGGGCGGAATAGCACCCACTCGCAGACCTTGACGGATGCACCGGCACCATTCATGAATGGGAATGGGGAGTAATATTTTCCAGCGACCAGCAATGTGCAATTACCAAGACCTCTGGCGCCGTAATGTCCCAGTGAGTCCGTATTGCCGGCACTGGAAAAGAAATAACACCGGCGGCAGCCATGCCATTTTTACTGGCACGGCTACCACATGACTCATAATGAGGCCCAGTGACTGAAATGTTCCACCTCAAACCAAAGAAGAAGACTGGGTTCAACAATCTCTAAATATGAGAAAAGTACTGCACATAGAGGTCAACAGTATCATACAACTAAGTCAATGAAGGAAAACTATTAGCAGAGTGAAGTTACTGAACAGTCATTTTTTGTTTCGCCCACCCTCCACAACCCTCACATCTCATCCGTGTGATTAAATGCTCAAGCAACATTCTGGTGTACCACTGTTGCACTGTTGCTCTTGGTATTACCCATCTCATAGTCCATGGAAACAAATAACGTGTACAAGACAAGAGCCCAGGCATGGCAACTCTGCTTTAATTGCCCAGAGCGTGGAAGGCTAATCCTAGCTCTGAAACGCAAATGGGTCCGGGCGCCAAAGCTTCCCAAAATGTTTCTGCCAAACCTGCAAAGGCAGTGCCTACGAATCCAGTGGTCGGTACTGAACTGGGCAAGTAATGTACTATTCATCTGGCAAACTCTCCCCCTTGCCTGTTCAACTTATTGGTTACATTGGGCAGGCATTATGCGGTATTCTCTCTCTCTCTCTCTCTCTCTCTCTCTCTCTCTCTCTCTCTCACTCTCTCTCTCTCTTTCTCTCTCTCTCTCTCTCTCCCTCTCTCTCTTTCTCTCTCTCTCTCTCTCTCTCTCTCTTCTCTCCCACACTGCCAGTACCATGTTGTCTTTCTTATCATAATATAATGTTTCTTAAGGGAAGCCCTCAAATTCAGTCCGGCCACCAGCAGAAGCAGGGTATCCTCTCCACCATTATGCTCAATGTCATTATATATTATACATTCTGCAGTCATTATATTGATTTATGTTACTAAGATGTATACAGCACATCGCTCTCTCTCTCTGTCTTTATCTGTCTCTCCTTTTCTCTTTGACTGTCACACACTTGCTGTCTTCTTTTCTCAGTGTGGTATGGTCATTGTCACCTCTCCCTCTCCTTCTCTAATGTATGCCTCTTTATAATTCCCCTGGTCTCTGTCTCTACTTGTTATCACCATGACTCTCTGTCGCTCTTTCCCTCTCTCTCTCTCTCACTCTCTCTGCCACCGTGTCCCCCACCCTCCCTCTTTCGCTCTTCCCTCTTTCTCTCTTTCTCTCGTTCTCTCTTTCTCTCTTACTCTTTCCCACTCTCCCTCTCTCAGTACAGTGAAGTCTTTGTCATTGGCTCTCTATATCTTTCGTTCTCTCACTCTCATAAACTCTACCTTTCTTCTGTACATGTCTGCAATTTTTTCTCCTTAGGGTAATGTGCTAAAATATTATAACATAATATTACAGTAAACACTTCCTTAACCTAAGAGGACGCTGAACTGCACCAGACTGTGGGATGGCTCCACCCAAGGTGGCCTCAGCTATACTGAGGGCCAAGTACTGCCTTTGTCTCCAAGACCCCATCCCTGACATGCAACACACACAGTATGCAATGGATGTTCTCAATGGAGGTAGTACACAGGAGCTTTTGCAATATCTCATCCATAGAGTTCACCTTCGCCATACCTGATATCACCGATATTGACCCTGTCATCTCATCAATCACACCCACAAAAGTCCCATTGGCTCTTTAACCCATTGGCATCACTAAATTCCATTACCCCTTTGTGGTTTAATAGCACATATGCAAAGTGTCGCCACTCCATGGCTCAAAGCAAGATTTGAGGGTGACCACATCCAGATTTTATAAAATAAAACAAATGCATTCTTGCAGGTGCAAGGCAGAAATCACACCCTCCTTCACGTCCCTCTCCCGCCTTCTTCTGCCTCGCCCCTAACCTCCTTATTACCGCAAACCAGAGGCAGTCATCACCTTTCCCCTACATCCCACCCATCTCTTTTTTCCCCAGTCACTAAAAATGGCAGCAGTCCACCCTTCACCACTGACTCTAACTGTTCCTTCTCATTCCCTTACACCAGTTAATCTTAATCTGTGCAGTACATTTTCTTACACTACTGCAATATGGTTATCCTCCCTGTGCCTACAGTGCAAATGTTTAACTTATTCAAAGTTGTAGATTCCTAACTGCACTCTACATTTTTGTGTCTAATTTTAAAACACTTACACTTTTTTCCTTGCCTCCAGTATATATACTGTTTTGCTGTGAACTACATTACATATTTCTGCCAACATGTGTTTCCTGCTACAAACTCTTCATCAGTGCATTTTGACTTTTCTTTAACACTAGAGTAAGTCAATTTGCTAATGGGTTTAACCTTGTAGCTGGAATAATCTTTGTGTTTAGAATAATCCTTCATTATTGTTGTCTTCCTTGGTGTTTTGGGTTGTCTTTATTTTACCATTAACTGAAAACATCCTGTTTTTTGTTCTCCTTGTGTCTTTTTTTCAAATTGACTGTAATTCGCTTCCTCTGTATAATTGTCTACTAACAATCAAAGTTCCTTATCAAATTGCACTATTTCTCTCGTAGTCTTTAATAAATGCTAACTGTTCACTTTAGACAGTGCAGTCTCATTTGACATTAATACCCTCTTTGGTATGGATTATCCCTTGTCTTATGCAGGTAGTCTTTGTATGGTGTGACAGTGCATATAACATTAAAGGTTTCCATACTTAGAGACAGTTCAGAATCCAAAATGGAATCCATCCCGACAAGGTTGATAAAGCCAAATGAGACTGTGGGCCTCATTACACGGTAGAAGGTAACCATGGGGCAATTAGCGCCATGGCTACCCCCTACCGCCTTCTGGATCCGGGTAGGCGGTATAGGGACTTACCGGGTCATTCAGACCCTTGAGGACCCGGTAAGTCCCCATGCCAATTGCCATTCCCCATTCCCATTCGAGCCCCCATAGGGCTCAATGGGAATGGGGAAAGAGCTAATAACGGTACCGCTATTAGCGGTACCGTTATTTGCTCTGAAGTCCCTCAGCGGGTCCCTTCCTTAACGTGTGGTCTGACCACACGTTAAGGACGGCAACCGCTGAGGGACCTCGTAGTAGGGCGGTAGGGGATTACCGGCACCGGTGTCCTTACTGGTGCCGGTAATCCCCTACCGCCTACCGTGTAATGAGGCCATGTGTGTCCTAAACTAATGTAAACGAAGATTGATTTGATCCTGGGATTGACAACCTAATGCTTGAAAGTGCAGAGACATAGACCTGTATCTACCAAGCAGTGGGGCTACTTTCTTCCATAAAAACTGAAACAGTACAGGTAATAATAATATGTTGTTTTAACTGTAAACCATTTTAATCTATCATTCCTTCCTTATGAATCTATGTAGTAACATATGAAAATGTCTTGACTGTGGAATCGGGAAGAGTCTCTATGTTGGCCCAAAAATAACTTTATCTGGAGAAAGTAAATATTCCTCCCAGATTTGTATTTGCAGACCATTTAAAGAAGTAATTGAAGACAAGATTAAGAGAAGAGCCCTCAAACTGGTACACAAGGCCTTGCCCATGAAGTCCATACAACATACATGTATGCACTAAAGGTTAAGCATCGCAGGTACTTCAACATACATCAACAAGTGCTGGGCCAAAACCTTGTGCATAGGCACTGCGTTTTCATCCAGCACCCTGGCGAGAGCGGAGATGGTGCAATTATTCCTCTGATCGCCTATCAGTGATTGGGGAAAATGTGCATGTGTAGTAGGGTACTCACTGAGGTCTAGTATTGTGGAAAATAATGCAGTGTATGTTAAGATATTACAAATATCTATGACAAGTACTTTAGAAATCCAGGTTGTTCGGTGGCAATGACAGATTTATTGGTGATGAATGTCAGTAATGTAGCTTAGGCTACCAGATCAATGTCATAATGCTGAAAACTAAAACAAGAGGATGCTCAATATTTGCTAGCAAGACACTATGACAGTTAAGTGTATTACTGCAGGACATTGGCCTTTGGGGATCATGGTGAAGGCTCGCACTAGCTTCTCAAGAATGGTTAGAACGATTCAGGCAGGGTTATAAAATAATGATGTGATGCTCCGTTTCGAGATTTAAACTGGAAGTGATTGACAAATTTCTGCAGCAGGAGCATTAACTGAAAACGATGATGTAGTTGTGCAAATTATAAAAATAGATGATGTAACTTCTGACCAACTACTACTGTCTTTTCAGTATCTCCATAAAAGCGTTTTTGATTTCTGAAAAAGTTGGAATTGACTTCCAGAAATGTTACTTGAAGTTATTCAATGTATTTCCAAATACTTTGCAGTTTCTACAATCAATTATTGTAGAACGTTTAAACACAGATCACTACAGAAGGTCTTAACCCCTTAGCAATGTTTGCGTACTTCAGTTTAAGGAAAATTAGCATTGTGTTTTCATGCCTGCTACTGCAACTTGGAATTAGTCTACTTGTCATTGAGGATAGCCCCAATGTCCAAGCTTCTGCAACCTGGACACTATGAAATAAAGCCATACGCGGGAAACAGCTTGTTCATACTTCAGGAGCCTTTTTCAGAAGTTATGAGAAAAGATTTTTCTGAAAGTGTTGTTGTCTGATTTTTGATACCAGGACATTGTGAAAATGTGAATAATGTGAACAGCCAGGTTGATAAGGCAGTTTATTTATTTATTTATTTATTTTAGATTTTATAAAGCACTGCTCAAAAAAAGGCCTTCGAGCGCTGAAAATACAATACCTAAAATACTACAAAACAGTAAAACATACACCATAAATTAAAACAGAGTGTAGAGGAGGTCCCAAGCACGACGTGCACTCAAATTGTTTTATTTTGAAGTACCAGTAACTTTCACGCCAAAATATGTGACGTATGATGAGCAAATAAACCAGCAGCGAGCCACAGTGGGGCTCTCTCCAGTACCTATCAAAGAACAGCACCTGTGAAGTACCAACGCAGAAGAAAACCTGGACAATAAGGTATCCATTGAGAAAGCCATATCGACAAATAAAACAAAATGAAGAATGTCTGAGCACAGTCACTGAAGAAGCTAAAAAGATACAGAAGGAAGACAATTGGTGACGTCACAAGAACCCGGACTGACTCACATATAGAAGATATGACGACCTGCAAATGACGAAAAGAGACGAAACACTCTAGATAAGTGACATCTTGAGTTTAAAGGGAAATTACTGATGTCAAATGTAAGAAGCTTATGCCATGAGCGTGGTGAAAATATGCAGCCAGTTTACACGTGTACATATGCTTGGAACCGCAAGAAAGCTAAGAAAATTGTGTGGCTTGCTATGCTTAGTAGTAAGATATATTGCGGCAAGCACCACCTATAAATATCTACCTCAAAACGGAGCATTTTATATATGTTTACTTCCACAATGCACAAGAGCAGAATCAATCAAAGGTTACTAAAGGTCTCAGCAGAGGAGCCCCTCAGCATGTAAATCAAAAACTAAAGACAGAAAGAAACTCAGACACATACAAATCGTGCCAAGGAGCCAAGGTTGTATCGGCTGAAATAGACCAACAATAGATACAATTAATGAAGCAAAGAACAGAATATCCTGTTCAGAGAGGTCAAGATGAGCTGCAGAATGCAGGTGGTGGGCAAAACTAAATCAAATACACAAATTGCATGGAGAATGAGACGATTTCACGGTTTTCGAATCACGTGACTAGCCAAGCGAGAAGAGATGAAACTTTCACACCTACGCGTGGCCTTTTGCCATGCACAGATATCTGAACTTTTCCAGACAGAGATGCAGTCTCGAGGCCACCACAAAGAAATAATTGACACATGACCACTGAGGTGATGATTGACTGTAGCAATAATTGGAGGAAGTCTGGGGGAGCAGATAAGCACCCTGCACCTGGTCGGCTATTCTGCACGCTGCTAAGCTAGTGGAAAAGTATGAGTGGGGTTGGTGCCAACCCAATCATAGTGGGCCAAGGGTTTATATTCACATAATCGAATGTCAAAATGTCGAAAGTCATAATCTCGAGAAAAAAAATGTCAAAAACAAAAAAGTCGATTTTTTTTTTTTTAATTATGTTTTTTATTTGAAATGGGGGGTTCTCCACCCAAACCCCCTTTTTACATTTGTTTTTGTTTTCCCCATTTCTTTTATTCCCGGACCCCAAAAAATATATATAAATAAAAAAATAAAACATTCAAGATTATGACTTTCGACATTATTGATTCAATATTTTGACTGCACACCTGGGCCAAGTAATCTAGGATCCTATAGTTAGTGGAACCAATGAGGCATCGTACTTTTAGTGACGTTCACCGCAGCCATTTTGAAGGAAGGTCTTAGATGCCCCATCTGACACTGTTTATCCAATCCCCTCACTCCGTTACCATATACAGATATAGCACCTATATTAAAGTTACCTTCCTATAACCAATAGAATTGCATGCAACATTTTATGCATTACATGTCAGTGATGATGGGTTTTTAGTATAAATTATGTGTTTTTTATGAAGTTCGTTGGAGTTGTTGAAGCGAGAAGGAAGATCAAGCAATAGCTGATGTTCATGAACTTCCCGTTTTTTGTACTTGTCATTAAACAGACTCAGTTTGCCAAAACATTGAGTTGTCATTATTGATTTGATGATGCTAGAATATTAATCTGCATCCCCATCCATCTCACGGGTGCTGGTGCCTCATCTGAAAGTGCTATTGGGCAACCCACAGCTTTATGGGCCGGTTGGGGTCCTAGTGCACAAAAGTTGGCATCCAAAAGGCAGCATGAGCCCCACAGTACAACAATTAAATTCTCTGAAAGAGAGCACAACAGCATAAAAACTCAGCATATACATTAGGCACCATTCTTAAATTGGAAGCAGGTGAAATATTCTTCAACTTTTTATATCTATATCGACTAAAAAATACTGTCAGATTGTGCTAGTCAGAGCCAATAACCACACAGTCAGTGGTAATCTTTGTATACCAATCTGGGATTTGGATTCTCCAGAGTGGTCCCAGGTCTTTCAGTCTGATGCAGCTATGGCCCTTGTTTCTTAATGGCTCTAGAGTCTCTGTCCTCTCTGGCTTATCCACATTAGTTATAATAATGTTCCTGTGGTCCATATTAAGCACTCTTTGATGTATATCAAGAATCTCAGGCATTGTGAACTTTTTAATACAAATATCACCCACATAAGGAGAAAAATCTGAGCTGTATATAGGGGCCACCAAATCCATGGACTTTTGCAGTTATGGCATACCAGCACATGTGTAATCTCCAAGTGCGGACACTGATACAGCACCTGAAGCTAAACAAATCAGATTGGTTTGGTATTCCGTGATTTCATTACCGCCAGTTACCTTGCAACTAATTTCAACCAAATCTTCTTGGGTACCTATATCCATCTGGTTAACAGATACCTGAGTTTTATTTAGGTCAGTTTTTCCACTGAATATACCGCTTTCAACAGGGGCCTGCATTCAAACCGTGTTGAAGGAATCCACCCATTGACGAAAGTCCACACTATTTTTGCATTGATTAAGATCAACAATGATCTTCTCCTTAATGGATTGCCAACTCGTAACACAGGTATAACCAACTCCCACTCCCTTACTATACAGATGGACTTGTTAGAGGGCCTTTATAATGAAATTCTCCCTACACTTCAAGGCTGACTGCATCGCATTAGATGCGGCCACAAATAGCTTATCATGATTTCCAGATTGGCTTTCAGCTGGTAATCCCGGACCAGCATGATCGTTTCTACAAACTGCTTCTTCAGTGACCAATTCTTATCTTGTCATTGGGATGACCAGTATAGAGTCATTATCCTCCTTCATTATATTCATATTTTCTTCTTGAAGACATTGGGGGTCATTCCGAGTTTGGAGGTAGCCATGGTGCTATTAGCACCATGGCTGCCCCCAGTCCCGCGTCCGGGTCCAGTCTAGCTGAATGGGGACTTACCAGGTCATTCCTACCTTGGAGGACCCGGTAAATCTCCATTCAGTAAACCATTCCCCATTCCCATTTGAGCCCCCATATTGACCCATAAGTCAACCCTGTTAGGCAGAGGGAGAGGTTCAACAGTTTGCCCGAGCATCCGTTTAACCGTATGGGACCTAGTAATTGGCATTGAGAGAGAATAACTTTCTATTCCCTTCGAGGATAAATAGGTTAGGAAGATAAAGAACAATATATTCTAGATGTATAAAATGCTTATGGATCTCATGACTACATCGGAAACTCATCGAGAAGTGTATCCAGAAACTCATGTCCAGTAGCGTCATAAATGCAGCACAACCTCTACTACATATCACATGCCTGAATATCTTGATACCTTTGGAGGCTTTCTAAACTGCTTTTTCTTATACCTTGGCAGGAAAAACAGTGGCTCTAGTTTGAAGGAAGCTGGCAGTCAACAGACCCAGCCTCAGGCACTCAAGAGGTGGCTGTCCAACACCCAAAGACAAGAAAGGAGGCCAACAGCAGGAAAAGGAATAGGGAGAGAGACTGCACCAGAAATCGGCTGAAAGCCGTACTGCAGACGAGTGTGCCACCAGGCCTCAAAGTGCGCTGTCATGCCACAGGGGCTTCCACCAAGAAACAGTGCTGAGTCACTAATCGTACTGTGGCCAGAATCATTTTTCAGGTGAACTTACTGCAGGATGGTGGCCAACCACCCAAGTGGTGGCTCATGTTCAGCAGGTATGATGGAACAGTTGATTTTGGCCATATTATGTTTTAAACGATTGTATTATTGTTTATATATAGGAAGGAACAATGCTCTTTTGATACAAAAAGAATGTACAACAGATAAAAACTCAGATTTGACAGGAAGCAATGAGCTTCTTACAATGGGGTGAGTTTGAGTTATATTCTGACCAGGATGTGGAGGTGAGTAAATGGATCAGCCACCCGGAACAATGCTAGGGTGGACTTGCATAGATTAAGGACAATCAACATTAGATATTTTTAAGTGCAGATAGGTGGTACAGCCAGC
Organism: Ambystoma mexicanum; assembly: GCF_040938575.1. Lineage (NCBI taxonomy): Eukaryota > Metazoa > Chordata > Amphibia > Caudata > Ambystomatidae > Ambystoma > Ambystoma mexicanum. Next base: position 269,290,572 of record NC_090941.1, read on the forward strand.
TGTGGTCGGTATGAGACCATGATGAATGAAGCGCTAATGTTGAGGAAGTGAAAGTGAGGGACAGAGGCAGGTTAGAGGCAAGGGAAAAATGGTATCTTGAAGGAAGATAAGAGGTAGGTTAAGAGGGTAACTAAGAGGCAAGGAGGTAGGCTTGGTTTTGAACAAATCAGTGTGGGCTGTTTCTCGGATATCTGGTAGAAGGGAATTCCATGCAAGTGGAGCAAGAAGAGTGAAAGAGCGGAAGCGAGAGGAAGCACAGCGAGGGCGAGGAGCCACAAGGGTAGTCCAGGAGGCAAAGCAAATATTACGTGAAGGCTTGTAGAGTTGGATAGGAGAGGATAGATAAAGTGATGGCTTACCATGGGTAGATCTGTGAACCAGAAGAAATGTAAATCTGGCCTTGTTTTGCATCATCAGCCATCAAGCCTGGTGCAAGTAAGAGGAAGTAGGTATGAAGTGAGGGAGTTCAAAGAGAGTCCTGGTAGCGAAACGAATGATGTTGTTGAGAAAGCAGAAAGCATAGTTGGAGAGACCAAAGAGGATGCCTGCACATTAGTCCAGTTTAGAGAAGACAAGAGTGGTCAAGAGATGCTTGGTGGTGGTGAAAGGAACGAGATGCATGATGTTCCTAATATTTAAAGGATTGGGGTAAACTGCTGTTGCATTTTTGGATATTAAAGTAATGAGAACGGGATAGTCAGGAGAAGAGATGAGAGTGGGTATTTGGCAGGGAAGAAGGGCACCTCTGATTAGGTATAGTATAACACCATAACATGTGAAGTCAGCCAATATATATAGGCAGAGAGAACGTTGGAAATTTTGGGAGAGAGATCAGTGGAAAATTCAGGAAAAGAGCAGAAGATGTGGGTCTTGTCCACAAACAGTTGGTATGAGAATGCAAAGGAGGAGATAAGTGCCCCCAAGGAAGACATGTATAGTGTACATAGGCGAGGACCCAAAATAGCGTTTGTGGTCCGGTATTCAGTATATAGTTCAGTATTCTAAGTTAAACAGGTAAGACAATGTAAAGCCATTATTTTATGACCATCAATAATAAACTATATGAACATCTTATAAGGAAGGGTGAACTGCTTTGCTTCAAATTCCTCAGTTGCACATTTACAAAATAAGAACTAAAGTGTTGCCTGAGTTGACATACATGTCGTTTTTGTGTGGATGCTTCGTTTATACTAACAATGCTCATTTTAAGTGAGCGTCCCAGGGAACTGCAGTTAAATCAGAAACCAACTAGTTACATTGTGCTTGTCTTGATTTTAAAACCGTTTTGAATGTGTTATACAAAATAGACCAGTACTGAATTAAGAGTGATCTAATTTTAACTTTCATCATTCCGGGTCTCCTGGCTTGTAGGCCCCAAATTATTATTCAATACTACTGCACTTGAACTGCATTGAACTTCTACCGCCCCAATGGGGCTTCAACTCCCATGTTTGCTGTGTGCTTGCTTTGGTGTACATGATCTCCAGCGACCCTTTAGCACAAAAATACCTCTGCAAATTGTTTTGACGTTTTGCCCGGAAATGATGCTTATTCACTTATTTTCGTCCCACTATTGGCATGTAGTGCCTTGTGCTTTTTGCGTGTTTTTCTGCACGTGCACTTTCTTGTTTGTCTACCATACACTGTACTGAGACTAACTTTGCTGATCTACCCATGGATCTTACATTTTCCAGTCAGTTCATAACACTCTTATGAAATATTTATCAATTGTCCAAATTAACCTGGCTATCTCAAAAACATTTCTTTCGTCTTCTTCACCATCCTCCGGAAACTATTTGGAGTCTGAAGAGGAAGCGCTGCAACCGTAACTGAAAAGGCAAAGGAACACAAAATACAATACCTTAAAACCTGCTATTGCAATCAGGTGTCTTATTTTCCTCTCCACCTATTGAATTACTAAAGCCCTTTATCAGCCAGCTGGTGGTCCTAATGGCACCGGGCTTTTCAACTCCACTCGTCTGTCTCTGCAAAGGAGCCCATCAATATCACTCAATCTAGTGTCTGTTTCATGTGTCATTAGTTTCCCAGCGCTGTTGTCTTGTGATTCGAAGCACTGCAGTGCTGAGTGCTTTATAAACGAATGACCCATACAAGGGTGTAAATGACCAGAATCTGCTTCCGGTGTCACTCAGTTCTCAGTTCCATATCACCTATAATTTAGTAAATGCTGCCTTACTGAATTGTGAAAGTGTGTTTCCTGTTCTTCCGAAATCAAAGATACTATTGAATCTCTTTTTCTTGTTTTATTCATCTTAACTGAAAGGTGTCTCAATCACTCGTCTAGTCCATGATTTGATAACCTGTTTCCTAATATTACTCTCTTCTTCACTTAGATACATTTTGGAGAAAAGGTCGATGGATTGTTTACCTTCATGTTTTTAAAAATATTTTTTTTTTTATTGTGTTCAGCCAGTTATCAACTTTTTACAAAATAAAACCATCACAAATTAAAATGTACATTCATTATAATGTTTAGCCATAGTATTCAGTACAATTTTACAATAAAAAAAATGCTTTAAATGTTTACAATTTAGACAATACTAAGCAAGGGTGGACACGGCAAGACAATCCACTTAAGACAACATGCAGACTTCAGCCATTTTAGAAGCCCCAGAGTTAATTTGGTTTCATAGCCAGAGGCAGCTCGCTCCCAAAATGCAGCCGTCTGAAGCCACTCTTCGCTATAAACACATTGGGAAAGGTATCTCACTCTCTTTTATTTCATTTTTACACATTCAATTACGATATGCTTCAGAGTTTGCACTTTCCTTTCCCCACACAGTAAGCAAAGACCGTCTTCTATTCCCAGGCTGTCTCTAGAGGCCCTTACTTCTCCTGTCGGGATAACATTGAGACGGACCCTAAGAAAATCAGACCTCTCCCCAGGATCCGGAAATGTAATCAACTATCCTGGAAGAAAGCCCCCCCCCACCCCCTCTGTTCATCAAGAAACGAGAGTAGTTTAGTAAGTTTCAAATTTCTAACAGAGTCAGTTGTTTGGATCCAAGCTAAGTCAAATAATTGGTTTTTCAGTGCCCTCTGGGTTCCAGACCAGATCTTTTGGCAATCTATCCAGACGCGCCAGGCAGTCCGTGACTAACTCCTTCGACTAACTCCTTCATTCTCATCAGTTGTGGTGACTTAGCCCATAAAACACTCACAACTCCCCTCTATCTCAGTATCCAGCAAATTCTGTTCACTTAGAGACATTCAGAGTTTCCATGTTGCCAATGCACAAAGCACACTTTTAGTGGTGTAAATCCAATATTTTCATAACACTCATACACTCTCTAAAACTATGGGCCTCATTACACGGTAGGCGGTAAGGGTTTACCGGTACCGGTATTTTACCGGTACCGGTAAACCCTTACCACCTTACTACAAGGTCCCTTTGCGGGTTGGGGAATTTAACGCCTGCTTTTTGCAGGCGTTAAAAACCAACCCGCAAAGGGACCAGGGAGCTAATTACGGTACCACAATTTGCGGTACCGTAATTAGCTCCTTCCCATTCCCATAGAGCCCTCTGGGGCAAAAATGGGAATGGGGAAGGGCAATGGGGGAAGGGGGAATTACCGCCCCACCAACCTTGGAATAGGGCGGTAATTCCCCTTTCCACCAAGGCGGTGCCGGTATTTTACCGGCATGGACCAAGGCGCTAATAGCACCTTGGTCCACCGCCATCCGTGTAATGAGGCCCTATGTGTAGCACTGCCATACTTTGTCTTAACCCTCTCCCAGGCCATACTTGAAGATACTTTTTTGATAAATTAACTTAAACTTAGAAATGTTTTCTTGAAAAGATAGCTTCAATCCAATAGAAATTAACGAGATATCTTATCGGGAATCCTTTGTCTCCTTTGTACTTAGTGATCTGGCATATATAATTGCTTCTCTCAAGCCAGACAATGTGTTGCCCTCCAATTTGAACAACACATCTCTGATGAAGCACTTACGCCACTATGTAGGCTTTTTAAGCTTGCTCAGGGTATATACCCATCATGGCACATGGCTGGCAGGATCAGCCCATTACTGAAGACAATGGGCCTCATTACGAGTTTGGAGGTAACCATGGTGCTATTAGCGCCATGGCTGCCTCCAAACCCTTACCGATTCCGCCCTGGTGAATGGAGCTATTACCGCCCCATTCCAAGGTTGGCAGGGGCGGTAATTCCCCATTCACCAGGGCCCTTCCCCATTTGAGCCCCCATAGGGCTCAAGGGGAATGGGGAAGGCGCTAATAACGGTACCGCTAATTGCGGTACCGTTATTAGCTCCAAAGTCCCTTTGCGGGTCCTGTCCTTAACACCTGGTAAAACCAGGCGTTAAGGGAGGACCCGCAAAGACCTCGGAATAGGGCGGTAAGGGATTACCGGCACCGGTGCCCTTACCGGTGCCGGTAATCCCTTACCGCCTGGGTCGTAATGAGGCCCAATGTCCCTAGATCTGCAGGATAGAAGTAATAATCAGCTGATTACCCTTCTACCTTGCTTTCGTACTATTTTAGAAAAATCTACCATTAACCAACCACTTGTCCATTCTGATTTCTGCTCTTACCCTTCCGGAATCATGGATGCATTTTTGGGAATCATAGATACTGTGGATGCCTTTCTTCTCATTCTTCTCGACATTTGGCAGCCTTTGCTTCCATCAGCCATGAGTCCCTCTGTTCCATCCTCGATGAGCACATGGGGGGTGGAGGTCAATACTTAACTTGGTTGTGCTCTTTTCTAACACACAGATATCAGGTCATTCAGGTTGGCTCCACTGACGGTGCTTGTTCTATGTGGTATTTCCCAGGCTTTTATTCTCTTGCCTCGGTTGTAGCCAACATTTCTCAAAGCCCCCTGGACATACATGAGCCGCGGGCAGAGTATTACTGCATAACGGATCATGTGTGCACAAGCCATCAAATCAGGTCACCGATATGCGTAATGGAAAGGTCTGCTGCAGGTGGAGGTATTGTAACGTGGGTTGGCAGAGCTGAATTGTACAGATCCTGCATTGTGCTCTAAAGACATCCCCTCCAAGGCCTGAGAATATTCTATTAGGAAGATCATTGTTTATATAACTGAAGAGATGAATCTTATTGGTATTTCTGTAGGAATCTCTTTGTTTGACACCCTACAAAACACAGACGTTTGTGCACTAGTGGGGTCACATCTTTTGAGAAGGAGACACTTTTCCTGGTTTTTGTTTCCATTTCTAGACAGCAGGGGAAAAATAAAGGCTGTCTATACCTTTGATGCCTGGATTGCTCATTGGATGCATTGTAGGTTTTCAGGTCTCCTGTGTTCAATATGTATCTGCAACCTTTGCTGAGACTTTCTTTTAAAACATGCAATCATCATTTCATTACATGGGTTTTGTCTGCTGAATATTTAATGAGATCAAAAACCTTTATAACTGAAATTGCGGGTTGACTAGCTGTCACTAATCTTACATTTAAATCATTCAAGACTGAGCTCATTTTGATGGCTACCCATATCAAGGAGGACATGGTTCTCTCTGCTGGCTCATAATGGTGTTTCACCAACCTTTGTTTAATCAGTAACATCTCTTGGCTTTTGGCTTGATAACAAAAAAAAACACATTTGCTCGAGGAACATGTGGCCAAGGAAACCCAACTACAAATGTTTAACTTACTCTGCTTGAGAAAATCAGAGTTCATCACTATGATCTTTGCAGAAATGTGACTCAATCGCTGATTCTTTGACACATCAACAAAATATTTGTCATTTTTATGTTAGCCTAAAAAAAACACACTACGTCCTCTTAGATGCACACTCCACACTGTTGCCCGACTTATTTCAGGGAAACACAATATGTTCACATCTCACATATTTTGGCAGACATGCACTGGTTCCCCTTGGATGAGAGCACATTCATTAATATGGGGTGTTTTGCCTAAAAGGCAATCATTCTACAATAACCTCATCAGCTAGCCAATCAATTCCAGATTGCTGACAGTGTGTGAGATACCAGGAGTAGGATCCTCCTGCATTTGAACATCCCAACAACCTCTAAACCTGCATAGAAATCCATTTCAATCTTTATTCCTTGATTCTGGAATGCGTTGCTTTCACTTTGTGAAAGCTCTCAAGACTTTCTTATTTCCCCTTAGGATTTCTGCTTAATCACTCTGTCATATTGTATGTTGTGTGTACTATTTACTAACAGACCATTTGTGCTCCGTATGTATACCTTTGTGTGTGGTTAGGGCAATAAAACAACCATAAATAAAAAATAAAATTAAAACAATGTAGGGAAAGATATTGTAGGTGCTTTCCAGAGCCAGGACAAGACGCCAGGTTGATATGCCAATTTGTTGAAACCTGGAGAAATAATGCAACCCAAATACTTCGATATCTGTGTCCTCTGAACAAGAATTGTCTCGTTATTGCAACACATAAGAATGTTTTCCTACAAAGCAGTGTCTTTTGAAATTGAAACCTTCTGATTGCATGCTGTACATTAACCACCTCAGATATTTGACAGGTGATGCTGTGTAGATGTCATCCATGGCACATCCACGTTGTACGGATAACATAGCACCATATACGTAGCAAGCATCACAAGGAGGGGACATTGTGCAAATTTATACGGATGCGCTGATGCATCATTTGCAACTTCAATTTGAGCAAGAACACAGACAGCAGAAGCACCACAAACCAGCCCACATTTTGGCAAGCACACCAGGAATCTCAAGATCAAAATTGACGGCATAAACTGTATGTACATTAATCAAACAATCAATACAACCTTTATTTCTGCAAAGACCACAAAAGCACACCAACACAATATTAACATAAAAAAGATAACATTCTAAAAAAAACAATATCACTGAATCCAGCCATCCACCAATACGCGGACAATACTTAGTAGAACATGAGAGTAAAAAGCACACAGGACATCAGTTATCTCTGTGATTACATAGCCATCATCCAGTCCAGAATGTTGGCTGCCTACCTCGAGCTTTACCTATAGAAAACATAATTTGCCTCATCATTCCATCTGCTTAACACCAACTTGTTCAGCAATGGCTAAATTATATGCTTCCTTAAGGATTTGATCTGCAACCCTCAGATTCAACAAAATCCTTAGGCTTCACCATTTACAGCAGGATGTCCTTCCAGAAACACATAGCGAAGAAGGCCCAAACGGTATGGCTCAAAAATCTCCACCCTTTGCAAAATCAAGCCTTTCATCCCACCGCAGAACTTTGAGACTGTAGTGCAAGCCCTTGTGGTCTTGCACATTGATGGGGGAAATTCCCTCCTTATAGGGCGCCCAGCTGCTCACTTGACTTCCCTAAAAACAGTCCAGCATGCTGAGGTGCATCTTATTATGGGTGCACGTAAATTTGACTGAATCAACACAGTCCTGTGTGAGCTACATCGGCCTCCTCTCCAGGCCAGGACACTGATAAAAGATGCAAGCCAGATCACTGGCTACCCACTCCCTGTACAGTGCTCCACTGCTCTTGAGCTAGGTTTAAACAATACATTAAATAAATAAAATACTGAACACATTCCTAGAACAAAAATACATTTTGATAATCCATATTACCAAATCAATATGATAATTAGTAATTTTTAATGAAATAATATATCAAATAGATCAGAGTAAACAAAATTTTAACTAAAACAGCAATCTATTGTATACTGTTTATAATACATTATTGTTTCTTTTTTGCCTGTTAGTTCTTATCTGTTTGGCTTGAAATCCCCAACCCGTCCCTATATAAGTAGGTACACCATAAAGGGTTGAAATATAACTTGTTAATTTGTCACATAGCAACATTTCTTTGCATCACATAACCTACTGGTACTAAACCTCACACATACAGAAGTAGCCAGGAATGCACACTAAATACTGTTGTATGCTCAACATTTGGTTTAAGCAGTTCCAACATAAAGAATCCCTTTAGTCTGACCATGCAGCAGTGCATTTGGCAAGTTGTAATGTTAAGACTGCCCAGGAAAGTCCCAAATTACCTAGAGGACATGGAGTTAGTCCAAACCAGACTCAATGGCGGAAGTAGACAAAGTGCAAGGCAACATCCAGCTTTATTATCATCCAAATAAAGCAGGGACCGCATACAAGCATTGAAATCTAGAAGCTCTTGCATTCCAGATGATTACAAGCTGGTTGTATTACACAACTTCATCATCAATATCGTCACTTTACACAATCATATTACAAAACCTACAGAATGTGGGGAATGGATAGTGGTGGTGGCTACTATGCTGGATATGTTTTTAATTGGGCTATGCTTGTCTGATAACTCCTCCTGCGACCACCCCTATATTGATGAGTGCTAGGATGTGTCATCTATAAGGCAGGGGGTTGGTTGGCACATAACATGATGGGCGGCATAACAAAAGGGATTCCGATTGGTTGGATTTCTGCTTACCAACCTTGAAAAATTGACAGGTCTTCAAGACTGAGCCAAATAGGCAGTAGGGGGATAGAGGTCCACAGACTGCTTTTCTTTTCTTTTTGTACTTAGCCTTGTGCAGTGTCTTGTGTCTGGGTGTATGTGTAAGGAGTACAGCAGGCGTCCTATCTGTGTTCCTTTCTAATGAATGGCCAGTGTTTTCCATCTCTGGGTCATGTTCTACGAGACCATGGTTGGAATGATTTTACCCGTGAATGTATTGGGCTTTTAGCTAATATTGATGTGAGTGTTATTTTTCCCTTTACCACTGGGGACACTCTTGAGTTATTCTTCATGGAGGCCTTTGGCTTGTAGTTCAACTGCACCTGGATAACAACGGTTGGGTGTTGTCTGATGAGCTTTTATTAATCTGGCAGCATAATTCTTGCATCCTGGGAATCACTATCTCATGTTTTCGCTCCAGCGTTCTAACCCTCGCACCCCCTTAATTCATGCTAACCTTGGCTGTGGTTGTCAGCTACTGTCTGCGCTCTGCTTGGATCTGTATTTTTGTGATTTCAGCATTTTGAGTTCTCTTGAAGCCATGAAGCCTTTGTTTATTTAAAATGCATACTGTGGCTTCCATTTTCGATAAGATGGCTGCCTGCTACTCTCTTGCTTCAATTTCAGTAAGCTATATTTGCATGTTCTTCATGTTGCATTCAACTTATACATTGCTTATGTTAGTATTCTTAATGTCTTATGGATGCTATGTTAATATTCTTCATGTATAAATGCATATATGACCTGGTGTACGTGTTCTTCATGTTGAGTGCACATTTGCTTCGTGTGTAATGCATGCACATGTATTGTCACAATATTAGTATGATTACCCTTGACATCATCAGCTTAGATTGCGTCCATATTCTGCTGTACCTGCCTGGGATAAAGGCATTACTGTCAGCTCAGTAACATTTCTTCTGTGTGGTATTGGGCTGGGGGAGAGACAGAACCTACGGATGACATATTCATTTGCCTCTGAACATTCCCCCCTCTTGTCGAGTCCTTGACCACACTCTCCTTCCTGCTCCTAGGGTATCCATGTTTCAGTCACTCTCCTCAGGCTACCTGCATGTCCAACGTGGTCGTCCACACTCCAGGTCATATAGCAACATTCCCCATTGGAATCACAGCATACACAGTGCTCGGTGTAATTGTAAGGTTCCTGAGTTCAAATCCATTTTTACCCTGGCGGAGCAATAGGGCTACCCATTGTTTGGTTACAGGGTTTGAGAAACCTAAAGGTGTCTCACCCGCCAGTCCTCGGGGATCTGTCATACAGGTGGGCAGGACACTTCCATCACTTTTGGATCCAGTTCCTGGAGGCGGACTAGTGCGGGAAGATCACCTGGATGAGGGGTCCTCAGGGAGTGGAAGTGGGACACGGTAGGGTGAGATGCAGTATTCCCTTCCCAATAACACCTTTTGCCCATCCTACCAGGTAGGATACCTAGGAGCTCAACCCCCCTTTTTTTGACACAAACACTTTCTCACAGACAATTCACTGTGAGCGACAACAGACTAACACCCGAGCCGTATACCTGACATGTCCCAACACAATGGTCAGGCAGAGTCAGCAATTATTGATAATTACACACACCTGACTTCTATCACACTTCCCCACCAGGATAAAAGGCGGAGCATGAAAGCACACTCTGAGCAAGGCAAAACACTCGAAGAAGCAGCAGTTCCGAGATGGCAGTTTAATATGAGGAGAAAGATGGAAAGACCAGAAAGAGTTGCAAGGAGGAAGTTGCCCTTGGCCTTTTCAGAGGGAAACCGCTACTTTCAAGAACCCTTAAGCGTAAGAAACATAAAACGGGGAATTAAAGCTGAAGAAAGGTGCATTGTGTGTCGGAGGTGCCTGGGGCTCTACTGCATCGATAACCGAGGTGGGAAGGAGCGATTGCCACCATGGTACTGTCCTTGGCTCCGACAACAAGCCAGTGAGTCGGGGAGATTGATAGCAGACCGGTCTGTCTTAGAACCAAGGTTGCAAGCAGCAACATTATATAAAGAAAACTGAGTGTGAAGCGTTGGTGATGAGCAATGCAAGTATAATTGGAGCTGAAGAAGTAACTGAACTTTGGGATGGAACCTAAGATACGGCAATGGGTTGGTTGGCGCATAACTTGATGGGTGGCATAACATCGGGGATTCTGATTGGTTTTCTTTCTGTTTACCAACCGTGAACAATTGACAGGTCTTCAAGACATGAACCAAACTGGTAGTACAGGGAGAGAGCTCCATGGATACTATTCAATTGAAAGTTACCATCCCTTATTCCTAGCCCATGAGCCAGTGTGATCTCTTTATACTTAGCCTTGTGCAGCGTCTCGTGTCTGGGTGTATGTCTAAGGAGTACGGCAGTTGTTCTATCTGTGTTCATTTCTAATGAATGACCAGTGTTTTCCATCTCTGGGTCACGTGCTACGAGACCATGGTTGGAATGATTTTACCCTGCATTTATTGGGATTTTGGCTAATATTGATGCAAATGTTATGTTTCCCTTTACCACTGGGGACACTCTTGAGTTATTCTTCATGAAGTCTTTTGGCTTGTAGTTTGACAGCACCTGGCTAACAAAGGTTGCTTGTGATTTTATAAGCTTCAGTTAATCTGGGAGCGTACTTCTTGCATCCTGGGAATCACTATCTCATGCTTTCACTCCAGCTTTCTAACCCTCCCGTAAATTCATGCTAACCTTGGGTCTGGTCATCAGCTACTGCCTGAGCTCTGCATGAATATCTATTTTTGTGATTTCAACATTTTGAGTTCTCTTGAATCCATGAGGCCTTTGTTTATTTAAAATGCATGCTAAGGCTTTCATTTTGAATAAGATGGCTGCCTGTTACACTCTTGCGTCTATGTCAGTGACCTATATTTGAATGTCGCTCATGTTGCATTCAACGTATGCATTGCTTGCGTTAGTATTCTTCATTTCTTATGGATGCTATGGTAATATTCTTCATGTATAAATGCATATATGACCCAGTGTACGTGTTCTTCATGTTGAGTGAACATTTGCTTTGTGTCTAATGCATGCACATGTATTGTCACAATGATAGTTTGACTACTCTTGCCATCTTCAGCTTAGATTGTGTCCATATCCTGCTGTACCTGCCTGGGATAAGGATGGTATGGTTGCCTCAGTGAGAAACGTTTCTCACTTGTGTGGTATTGGGCTGGGGGAAGGGTAGAAGCTATGGATGACATATTCATCTGCTTCTCAACAGTAAGATGCCTAAGCAAAGGTTTACGAAAACTGATTTTATGTAGAACCGGTTCAAATATGTTAACATGTGGTTGAAAACCCTAAGTAAATCTGCTTCCTAGATATTGACTACTATATTTACAATTTCATACTGAACATAAAGCGGTCCACTCATTAAAATGACCAATAAGGTGCTGAAGCTGTGGTAGAGGTGAGGAGTTCCTGTGCCATATCCATCTGGCAGTTGTATTTCAACTCTAGCAAATTACCAGATAGGGAAAGAACATCTTCCAGGCACATCGGATACAGTGGATGTGCAGGCTATAATCAGCTTTGTAGCCAATAAAGGAAGGGTTGTATTTTAATAATATATATGCTACTCTGTATGCCTAATTCTAAGTTAATTCACTTGTTTATTGCGCCAGTACATCACTGACACCTATTGAAATCTTCGTGAGCGGTGCAGGCATATCATACTAGGAGGGGTATCTGTGGCTCAGTGACTCAAGCAACTCCAATACAAATGGGCCATCATCAAGGACAGACAGTGGTCCACCAGATTCACAGATGCTTGATGTCTATCTACTGGACATTCATTTGTGGGATGGGATGATGAGCCATAACAGTATTGGCACAGGAAGCAGTCCATCTGCCAAGCGGCACCAGTGCATGTGACATCACTGACCTGCCCTCTACCGGTGTAAGAGCTTTTAGCATGGATAGGGATATTGTCTCAACTGTCTCAGTGTGCAAATAAGCAGTAATGTCATTGCAGAAGAGAATGGATTGGCATCTACCCACAGCCAAAAAAACAGTCTGGATGATGATTTGTTTGCCAGTTCATGTCAGCCACCCCTTATAGTTCTCAGTTTGTTTCACAGTTTAAACTGCCCCCGACAGATTATTTGCATAGCACTGATAACAGGGGCATTCCGCTGGTAACACTGACACTGATTGATGGACTGGACTGGCTCAGATGTTTTGAAACAACAAGCCAAATGTTGCCATAATGCATCTGGAACATGCTAGCACCCTCTCCCTCTCCCTCCTCACCTTTTCTGGAGGCGACAATTGCAGGAGCCAGGTCTCTCGCAGCATCTCTGGAGTCATTGGGCTTGTTAGCTGGGTAGACTTCCTTTTACCAATGGTCAATGTGGTTCTAGTGGCCTTTGAACTAGTCTGCAGACCTTCACTGTTCCCTACTGTGTTGTCCTGTCCCACTTCCCACCGTCCTCCTCCCTCTACAATACCTCAGGCTCTTCCCATAAAAAGGCTTCCCTCATGGCAGGGAAAATGTGTCCCATACCCAAAACCATATGGGCTGTGTAGGAGGGGTCAGGACTTTGCTCTCTGGAGGTCCTGTCTTGCCCCTCTACCTTGGCAAGTGCAGGAAAAGTCTTCTCCACTACATCTTAGACACCTCCTTGACCTGTACTTCCTATTCCCACTCAGGCAGGTCCAGCACCTATATGCAATGTCTCCATAAGCTTGTTCTCCATCAAACCTCTTTCTGATGGAACTCCCCCCAACCTCAGCAGCACCTTCACTATTATACGAAGAGACCATGTCTTCCTCAATGCCCCTTACTCAGAGAAGAACGTCCGCGTACACCTTTATAGATATAGATGGAGATGATTATAGTAGAAAAAATGAAGCAGTTGGTTTCATAGATGTATTGAATAAGAGGGTAGGAAGAGTCAGTCTTCAGTGCTTCAATCCCTTGCTAGGCTACTGAGAAGATGGAATGATAGAGTCATCTCAATTTCAGCAATGTTGCTGGTGTACCTGGTTGCCCCCTACACATGGGCATACACCTTGACTGAATAGGATGGAGAAGAGGCTATGCCCCAGATGCATGTTATTGCACCCAGTGTCAACCCTTGTTGCTAATATTGGCACCACTGTGTCACATATGCTATTGGGTGCTTTCAATAATTTTACAACTCCGACATACCAATGAATCCACAGTCCAGGCGTCATTTAGTTTATTCTTTTTTTCATTCTTTAAGATAGCTTTGCCATGCCTTTTTTTATTTTAATTTAGGAATGTCTTGCTTAATGGTGATGTCATTCCACAATAGTGCTATAATCTTCAATATGAGACATCCATGTTACTTTATGGTGCCTTCATAATACTATTTCATTTAATATATTGATGTTAAATTCCAGCAAAACAAATTCCGAGCAATTTGTATTTTTACTCCACCTCTTTAGATGTAGTGAAAAGGCTAGCCTATAATACAGCTCCAAGTATTTCCATGTAATACTGTCAGTTGTATCTAATTCAACACAGAATTTATCAGAGAAAAAAAACTCAGACATTTTCAAAATTCAAATCAATTCAGAATTACCACCAAGCTCTGAATAGCTACCCAAGCATTACAGTTAACGTCTCGTCCAGAACAGTCTTATGTGACAAAGAAAATACATATATTGAAATCATCATCATATTCACATATAAAAATATATAATCACATGTACAGACACTACATTGCCCATTTACGAACACCCTCAAACAAATTACCACAGTCAGACAAACAGGCAAAAATAAAATATGCACACTTTCTCTTCCTCTTCCTTCCCCTCTTCCTTGTCCTCTTAATCTCTCTCTCCCTCATTTCTCTCTCTCTCCCGGCAAAACAAAAATTCAAAAATATATATGATTGGTTGCTCTTAATCCTTCTCCATTAAACCAGTCCTTTGTCTACTCCACTGTCAGGAGCTGGAATCTGCAGCATATGTTCCAATCAAGTGAATCTTTGTTGCATGGTAAAAGCCAAGTACACGCCGCCTCTTTTGTCTGCATTGTCCCAGACCCACAATCACTATCAACACCACAACAAAATTCGTATTGCCCTGTCTGGCTGAGGCTCATTGTCAAATGGAGTTGGCCTACCTTTTGCATTTTAGCCAGGGCAATGTCTCAGGAACGTATAGTTTAAATGACCAAATAACATGCATGTAATGTAATGCGTGCCAGCGGAGAGGCATAATGGCCAGTGAGTTTCTAATGTGGGTGGGTTGCATTGCCAGGTTGCCAGATATGGTGTTGGCTTGTGGTGTGTGGTGGCAGGAAGGAATAGCATTTGTTTATGATGTTCCTGCAAATGTTTAACTCTATGAGTGAAGCTAGGGCCCGTAATGTGTCTCCATCAATCAATGCCCTAGCTTCTCTGCCTCTTTCCATCAGTCTATAAGCAAAGATGTATGATATGGAGTTAAATGGGAGGACATTCAGCCTGCTGTGAAATAGCAAAATGGTACATGGGCGCGCACCTAGTGGAAGCACCGGTGAAGCACCGCTTTGCACCGGACCCCTGCAACACGCTTTTCCAGTTACTCCAGTTACTCTAAGGGCCTCATTACACTGATGGCGGTGAACCATGGTGCTATTAGCGCCATGGTTCATGCCGGTAAAATACCGGCACTACCTTGGTGGAAAGGGGAATTACCGCCCTATTCCAAGGTTGGCGGGCGGTAATTCCCCCTTCCACCATTGCCCTTCCCCATTCCCATTTTTGCCCCATAGGGCTCTATGGGAATTGGGAAGGCGCTAATTACGGTACCGCAAATTGCGGTACCGTAATTAGCTCCCTGTCCCTTTGCGTGTTGGTTTTTAACGCATGCAAAAAGCAGACGTTAAATTCCCCAACCCGCAAAGGGACCTCGTAGTAAGGCGGTAAGGATTTACCGGTACCGGTAAAATACCGGTACCGGTAAACCCTTACCACCATCCGTGTAGTCTTGGAATTGAACATTGGTATTTGGACTCATTTTGATATTACCTTGTTACATCCTGTGGACGTATATACTGTGAACATTATTAGACCCTGCCCAGTATAATAATCACTTATTTTTCATTGGTTAGGCTTGTTAAAGTATAAGCCCCGCCCCTTTTGTACCCCATGCCCCTCGTTTGTGTTCCCCTTCCTCCCCATGCCCCTTATGCCCCTCATTTGTGTTCCCCTCCCTCCCCATGCCCATCATGCTGTGTTCCCATCCCTCCTCATGCCCCCCTTGCTGTTTGTTTGTGACCCCTAACCTCCTCCCTTGCCCCCTGTCTTGTTACTTTGTTTTTCTCCTTCTCCCTCTTTCCCTTCCTTCACCCCCTCACCCTCTCCTTTTTGCTGCATTCTGGCATTACCTCAATTGCCGTCAGGCATAGTAATGTAGCCGCCAGTCTGTCTCTTTCCCTTGCCCCCCTCCCTTTCATTTTTTAATAGCGTTTACTCTATCACTCCATCTTGACTTGTGTGATAGCAGCTTGTCTGTCCCCCACCCTTTTCCCTCCTTGTTTTTCCCCTCCCACCCACCCCCCCAGCTTTATCTGACTCGTCATGATAACAGCTTGTTTTGTTCTTCTCCTTCTCCCTTACTTCAACACCTCGTCAACCCTTCCCTCCTCTTGTTAATTTCCGGCTCTACAACAATTGCCGTTAGGCATAGTAATGTAGCCGCTTGTCTGTCTCCTTCTCCCTCCCACCCCAATCTACCTTCTATGTTACTTGCACTTGCAATATCTGAAATGCCGCTAGGCTGATTATGAAAGTTATTTTTCACATTCTAAATGTATCAAGGACTTGTAAGTATGTCAATGTATTCTCCCATGTTCCCTTCCCTGCCTTAAAGTGCTTTGAAACATTGTGTATAAGTGCTATACAAATAAACAATCAATCAAAACGTCATAAAAAAGGGCTCCCGCGGCAACTAGTGGAGGCACCGGTGAAGCACCGATTTGCCGCTTCGCCGCAGTGTCGCAGGCAGTGCAGTCTTCTTTGTTCACGGTGCCAGTAATCTTGTTCAGCTTCGCTGAATCTTCCGAAATTGTCTGCATTCACCTAAGTAAGATCGCCTTGATATCATTAAGTCTTCCATAAGACCTGTATAGCTTTTGATAATTTACTTAACCGACGAAATACGCAATGAAACTAAATCTCTATACGCTTCGTACAGATATGCCGACACTTCAGCTGGGAGGCGGGTGTGCAGATAGTGCTGTTAATCGCACACAAACCAGAGGGGCTTCTGCTTCTCCACATCTGAAATGACAAGGGTGTTCCACGCCGAACGCCCGATCCCAACATAACACGTTGGCAGCTAAACATACAAGTACTTCTAAAGTTAATACAACGGGTGATATACATTTTTTCTATCCAAACCCTGAAGCGAAAATTCCTTTTGTCCCTAAATGCAATAACAAAACCTCCTCTGTTTCTGGTTACATTCATTCTCACAAAACAAATACGAAGGCAGATATAGAAAAAAATTCCATTCAAATGACTACTGGTAACATCTCCTTATCTGATAGTACAGTTTTACGAGGGGATTCTAAAGCAGTAGCAATCACAGACAATCCAGTTAGAACCTCTGAATGTTCTGAGGATGTAGCAGTTATTGATTTCCAATTTTTCTGCACAAGAACTGAGAAATTATCTGTCTCGCTCAGAATATGCTCTAACTTGAATTCTACAAAGTCAAATTTAACATCCTCCTTCTTAGCTCTTACACTGCGGAAATGCAATGTAACAGAAAATCTTCCAAACACACAAGGCTTGTCGAAGGTGATGGAACTAACTTTGGAGGTGATGAATATTACGATGAAAACAAACCATAATTTAGCTGTATCATACTTTGAATGATAAGTTGAATATTCAAAGTACTCAGTTAACTTCCATTATAGCAAGGCAACTAAATCAGGACAAATTACAACATGTGGAACAGAAAGTTACATCTCCCACGGAACAAATAGTTTGTAAAACCGCACTGCCATTACTGGTTGACAAATGTACATCTCCGTTAAAACCTTTGGTCACATGTTCAACTTTGAAGTTGAATATAGATAACGCTGAGATTGTTGATCAAATACCAGCTTTACCATAAATCAGCAAAATTATTACTGACCAACCCCTTACAAAAGATAAACCTGAAGAGATACAAAATTCTATTCAGCCGTTCCCAACTTTCACTATTTTCAGTAAAACGGGAACCACATATAAGAAAATTGTTGATGCCAGTAACAAAAAAACAAAAAACATAAAAACGAGTAAGAATACTACAACAGCAGCTACGAAACATTTTATCAAAACTTTAAATGTCCCCCCTAAAAGTATTCAAATAGCCTGAATGGCGGTCACCAAAAAAATACACATTATTGGATCAAGCACGGAAACAGAAATCCATTATTATGAATTCAACTGCCCCAACTGTATTACCGTATGCACTGTTGGACAAATTTACTGAGGCAGTTCAAAAACATAAAAATAACCAGTTAGCTACAGTTGTAATCAATACTAAAGAACCTACAATTTCATCCATTGAACAAACAGTGCTAGATGCCAGAAGACAAGTGATAAGAAAGGAGGTTGATGCATACATGAGTAGATGCTCAACTGTACCAACGCTAAGTGCACCGGTAATTGCACCCTGCGTGCGCTTCATTGCTGTAGTGTCAGATTCCCTAAATCAAGTGAAAGTGACTGACAGTCGATCTGATGCTCCCAGCAAACTACCTGTCACAGAGCAGTCTTCCGCTGGTGGTCTTGCAGCAATGTCTGAACCTCAACATTTTAAACACGGTGAGGAAATAGTCCACTTATTACATTCTCTCTTACCACAAAATAGAGATAAGGTACCATGTGTAATAGCATCTAACACTAAAAATACGATTCAAAACAAGAAACAAGTTTCTAACTTGCATTGTCGTGATAAAAATTCTACTGTCCTAATTCTTGGTTTTCAACCATTTCCTTATCCCCAGTATGTCCTTAACAGACATAGGGCCTCATTCCGAGTATGGCGGTAAGGGATAGCGGCCACCGGTAACGAGACCGGTGGCGGTATTCCCTTACCGCCATACTCCGAGTTCCCTCTGCGCCCTCGCCCTTAACGCCTGCTTTGAGCAGGTGTTAAAGTCGAGGGCGCAAAGGGGCCTCCAAGCCAATAACGGTGACCGTAATGAACCGTCACCGTTATTTGCATCTTCCCCATTCCCATTGAGCCCTATGGGGGCTCATTTGGGAATGGGGAAGAGCCTTGGTGAATGGGGAATTACCGCCCCGCCAACCTTGGAATGGGGCGGTGATTCCGCCATCCACCAAGGCGCTGCCGTTCCGGGTACGGCGTCAACCAAGGCGTTAATAGCGCCATTGGTTAGGGCCGTACTCGGAATGAGGCCCATAGTGTTCTGAAGTTATTCTCTGATATTCCGCTATTGGAAGACATAGGAACTGCAGATATAGAACAAGTTGAGTTCTGTAATGATTCCATTCTGAGCACTGCATGTCTGTGGCTAAGATCCCGAGTTGTTCCCAATCGTATTTGGGAAGCTAAAGATCAGCTTCTTGCCTTGGGTTTTATAATACTGGTGGGACCGACTAATGTTGCTGACGAACAATTAAAATCTGGTCTGTGGGTAAAATCAGTCCCAACAGAGTTTGGTAAAAATGTAACTACTGATATTTGTGCACCTACTGGTCCTAAATGTGTTTGTAATTGTGGCTCCAGGAGTTAACTAGAGCAAACAAGAGAAAAAGAACATTCCATTACAATAGCTTCATGGAATACGCGTGGTCATCAGCAATTATTAAACAACGTCCATTGTAAATTGGGTAGCTTTGACTTAATTCTCCTGCAAGAGACTTGGCTAACTGTAACTCCAATTTGGAATGACCACGCTTTCCATTTTACGCCTGCAATTAAGGGCAACACAAGTCGACCTATGTCCGGACTTTTAAGAGGTGCCAAAATTAGTTCAAAGATCCATATAATTTTCTCTTATGCACCAAATTATTATTCTCAGTTTACCATTGTTTCGATTGATGATAAACTGTATGCACTAGTTAACCTCTATTTGAACCCCAAGGGCATTGAAGATGGAGATTCTTATGTGATATCACTTCTCCTTTGGATTGTATTATGCTTGTGCCTGAGATTGTACATACCATTGCAGCAGGAGATCTCAATTTACATAGTTTTAAACCAAGCCAAAGCAATGAAAGCTCAAGACGTATACAATGAGAACACCTCATGGCATCTCGTGGTGTATGCATGCTTAACAGAACTCAGCTTGACAAAAGTACTTTGCAACATACTTGGACACAAGGCCGAACTAAAGCCATGATTGATTATATCTATGTAGATTCCAATTTATTTTCTAAAATCAATTCATTTCAAATCAAACCTATGGTAGGTAGTGATCATCTAATGCATTCCATTAAATGGACTGTTTTATCTTGTTTATTAAATCAAGTAACCTCTATGATCAAAGGAACAATGATTGTAAACAATCAATTGAATCGTATTAGATGGACAAAGAAAACACTAAATCAGTTTCAACAATCTTTATAGTCTGCTATTATTCATACTAGAGCAAATCAACCCTTTTGTGATACACCATACTATGACCTTATGCAATGATTTTCTGTTCCTCCTAAAATTCATTCATCTCTGTTATGTTGTAACCACACATTTGATAATGAAGTAAAGTCCATGAAAACTGCTTTTCGAGTACAAATGCAAGAAACCTTAAAACTTCCTCCAGAAACAGGATCTATGGCATTAGTTAAGGCTAAAACAACTTATCGAAACTGGAGTCGCTGCTATCGAATAAAGCTACTACAAAGAGATGGTGAAATTATGCTTATAGCAACACAAGAAAAGAACACTGCTCAAATTTGGCAAGCTCTGAATAGTGCATTGGCTGCTCCTCAAATGATTTCACAAACATATAGTGTACCAGAGTCTGTTTGAATCAGACATTTTACAAAGAACTATGATAGACCCAGATCGATACATCAACAAAATGAGATCTAATCTGATGATCCCATTTTCATTAAAATAATAAGAGCAGATATACTATATTACATTAAAACAATAAGTCAATCAAAAGCACCAGGTCCTGATGGTCTTTCAAATCAAATCTTGAAAGAGCATCCCGATATCTGGTCTTCTATTGTATACAAAATTTTTGAACAAATTAACATCACCCAAATTATACCTCCATCGTGGAAACATTCTATAATTGTTCCTATCCACAAAAAGGGTGACCGTAGTCTCCCAGAGAGTTATAGACCTATCGCTTTACTGGATGCGCCTGGTAAAATCTACAGCCGCATTGTATTGCAAGAATTAAAATTATGGACTATGACAGAGCACAAGAGGCATCCCTTTCAATCGGGTTTTCTCTCTGGCCTAGGTACGTCACCTAACATGATTACTCTTAACATGTTAAAATTTAAGTATGTTATGCAAAATCAATCTATATACATGATATTTGTGGATTTCCGCATAGCTTTTGATTCAGTTGATCGGGAGCTCTTATTTGATTACATGAGAAAAAAAATGACTGCCCCTCTTCTCTTCTAACTGTTATTAAAAAACGACATACAAATACCACTATACAAGTTAGACTTTCATTAGAAGGTCTACTATCAGCCAAAATCAAGACTCAAAAGGGATTGAAGTAAGGATGCATACTTGCATCGACTTTATTCAACCCATTTCTCCTGGATATGGGAATATCCTTTGTAGATGTTATTGCTGATCCTCCAAAATTAGGCAATCAAACGATTACCTGGCTTTTATATGCTGACAATCTCAAGGGACTCCAAAACCTATTAAATAAATTGGATGAGTATGTCAGCAATAACAACCTAACTATTAATGCGGAAGAAACCGAATAGTCATGTGTGAGAAAAAAAAGAATCCCAAAATGTCAAACTATCAATGGCTCTTACAGAGGGAAAAACGCATGGTTGTACTTCACTACAAATATCTGGGTTTACCCTTTTCAGGCTCTATAGTCAACCAGGTATATGAATCAACTCTGAATGCCAAAATTAGATCTTTAACATCACAAGCAAAAGTATATTGCATAGATATGGGAAATTTACCATGGTTCACATATTAACTTTTTTTCTTCAGAAAGTTGTCCCAATTGTTTTGTATGGATCAGATACTATGTTGCTTAGACAAAGACAATTTTGGGACCGATATGAAGGTCAATTTGAAAATCTCTCCTGTGCTTGCCCGTGTGTACTACAATAACTTTGTTAGGCTATGAATTGGGCTTTGTCTCTATATTTAGTCAAGTGCTCTGGAAAGTGTGTAATTTCTATAGAAAATGTCTAATGGGAATCAATACTGTAAATCTTTTGGGCTCTGTATCAGCATATGTATTAACATCTAAGGATGACTTTCCAAAACAATGGAGTAAATGCATATTGGATGCTTTATCGGACGCAGGTATAACAATTGAATTACTACTAACGAATCCAACCAAGGCCGAGTTACAACTCCATTGCTTTGAATAGATAACCACACAAAATCTCTGTATGTGTTATGTATATTTTAATCTTTGTTCATTTCCACACAAGAAGTGTAGAACTATGGCAAGTTGTCTTATCAAATGTCCTTCGGCAACAGTTATATCAGAGATGCTAAGACTGCGTTTGAATCTATGCCCAACAAATCAAATTTTAGCAAGAAGAGGCTTAATACATAAAACGCAAAGCTTCTGTCGCTTTTGTAAAGATTAAGAACAGCTTGAAACCCTGTCACACTTCGTGGTAGAATGCCCAGCTTTGCGTCAACTTTGAGCTAGGCTATTTCATAAGCTACTGCAATTCTTTTGTGCTTGTACCAAAGAGGAGATATGGAGCACCTTAATCAAGAACGGTGATACATGTTGCCCTTGTTCAATTCATAAAGACTGTTATTCCAAGAGAACCACACCTGAAGCTAAATTAAATAATGTGTAACAATGGAGTAAATCAATAGTAATTCTTTGTTTCCTTTTGTTCTTGCTTTTTTCTACTTTGTTCTTTTATACTTTGTGACTTAAGGATATTTCAAACTTGATTAATGACATTATGTAAATATGAATTATATGTATTAATAATGTGGAAATATGATATATGGAAATACTATTTTAAACATTGTACCATTTTATAGAATTTGTGTACATTTCATGCAATTGTGAATTGATTGAAACATTATTTTTGTATATGTATTATGAATTGTTTGAAAGGTAGAATTTTTCAGCCAAACAAATAAAATATATATATATATATATATATATATATATATATATATATATATATATATATATATATATATATATATTTTTTTTTTTTTTTTTAAATGGGACATGAGGACACATCATGTATAAGCTTTCAATGTATTTACAAATCTAATGTCTGGGTGAAATACTTTTCTACTTTTGCTGTGTGGGTGAGGTTCTCTGTGGCTATGGTCTCTAAACAACAACAAACATTACTGGAATATATGTTGTATTAAAAAGAAACTAATGTCAATAACATTGACTACATATAATTCGTAATCTCAGCATAGTGGAGAGTTTGTTATTGAGTTTAGTCACGTTAGCTGCACGATCTTACAGAGTATTGTACTAGCCCCCCAGGCCAAACTTTGTAAGTTCTCCCCTGTGTGTATGGTTTAAGATTTACATATTTATGTATATATATTGTTAGGTGGAAAATGCATCTTCTGACGTTCTTTATACATGTGTTATGTGCTTGAAAGGAAACCAACATCACACTCTCCTCCTTCTCACAACACTTAAAGCTAAGGGTGTTTCTATCCCCACTGAAAGGGACAGAGACTCAGAGTGGTGCAATAAACAGCATCTTCTGAGTCTGTGCATGAACATCAATGAATATAGATTGGGGCCAAACCAGCATCGAGATCTGTGAACCATGTTGCATACTGTGTTAAAGCAAAACACCAGAGATGTGCACCCATCTAAAATGCCCTTCTCTGCTCTCCACACTTCATACTATTAGTTTGGGCTCACACTAGGTGGTTCTAAAGTCCCATGAGGTAGCCTTGAGTACGCTTCAGAACCCAAACTCACCAAAAATGTAAATGCGTGACATAAGTGCCACACTGTGTCCGTAATATATACGCAGGAGATAGTTTGTCACACATTATTCAAACACACCTATGGGCATATTGAAGATACATATATCTTCAAGGCACATTCCACAATATTGTGTGTAACATGATCAAACTGTGCAGTCATAGTTATAAAATATATTTTTAGACTGAGTGAACAAATTAGAAAAGAAAATAAGCAATCCAACCATCCTGCAGGTAGCAAATATAATTGTTCTCCAAATCCAAATGCAGCCAATAAGAAAACATTTAAGTGGTGTTAACCAGATCCCCACTCTCTCCAACAGTGTCAACGAACAGCACCATGTGGATGGTAATAATATAGTGGGTTTACCATTTTTAAAGGTATAGCATTTGTGATGTTGGGACATGCTGGGTCTACTGATGGGTCTTGAGATTTTTCCTGAAAGACATCAGGTTCCGTGAGTGTTATGTCTTCTGGAGGTTAGAGTTGGGATTGATTGCAGCACTCTCTCCCTTGGGGTTCACATGGTATTTCGGGTGGCTGGCCTGTGATCAAGTGTAAGACTCTACTAGGTTGGTATCTTGGGATCATTTCTTGCTGGTACAATACTGCATGATTTTGAATGTTCAAAGCCTTTTTGTGCAAGGAACTGGACCTTCAAGAACCCCCTGGTCTACACCAGGAGGCAAAGTAGACTGGTGATTTGGTTGGTGGCTGCTTGGGCATTCCATGAGCCAAAGATCAGCATAGCCACAGTGTTTAATTTGATAGGTGAGGAAGGACGATAAATGGTGAGGCGGTAGTCCAGCATTCAATGTACAATTGCTCTTACCACCATTGGGTTTATTTCTGTTAGTGTGAGTTATTTGGAGAATATCAATTTAAAATAATGCTAATTTGACAACAGTTCTGACCTATGTATACATCCTGATATCAGCACCCTATATGGTGCTTACGTTGCCTAACTTGTTTTCATAGGTACTTTTTCCCTAAATAAGGTTTGTGCACTTAGTGAGGAGGTTTCTTTCAGTAGGTGAGATGGGCCAAGAACCAGAACTTCAGTTTTAATATCATTGAACTTGAGATTGTTTTGTCCCATCTACTTCAATATGGCTGTCAGTCAAACACAATTGAATATTGGTCTTGTTGTCCTCTGACACCTATGTGGGTTTCAATGTCACCATCATAGATGTGAAAGTGAATTTTTATGTTGTGGCTTGACAAATCTATGGAACATTAGCAAAGAAGAGCCCTCAGGTACTCATCATTCCATTCCAATTTGGATGATTTGGTTCCTAGTGATACCCTTTGCTTTGGTCAGACAGGAAGAACTTGAACGACCTCAATGTGTGAGGTGCAACACTGGCTGCATGTGCGGGCGGTGTGAAATGATGGTGTGGTCCACTGTATCGAGGTTTGTGTATAGGTCAAGTATGATCTGCATAATGAGGAATACTTGATCTGCTAGTAGGCAATGCATTTTGAGATCATTGTGGATTCTTTTCATTAGAGGGACATAATCCTGACTGGTATGTGTATAGTGTGTTGCTGGATTCATTGTGTGTCATTAGTTGTACAGTCACTATTTCCTCCAGGGTCTCAGAACTCCATTACAGTCCTGAAATGGGCAGTACGTGTTAGGATATTTTAGGAAGTTTCTGACCATGGAGTATTTGTGGGTTTTTGGAACTTCTTTGTATGTGGTGAGCTGTTGATAAGTGAAGAAATGGGTTTGGGTGAGATCTCAGTGTGCTGGTGAAGGGCAACCATGGCTGCTATGCAGGGTTCGGTTGTATACCAATTGACCTTTTCACAATTGAAAGGTCAATTAGGACACGTATGCGGGGGAAACCCCCCCGAAACCCCCACCCAATCCAAAACCCCCTGCAACCCTCCATCCAATCCCCTTATATTATTTATAGTACAAAACCAACCCAATACATATATAAAATAACTAAAATAATATAAAGGTCAATTGTGCAGAAGGTCAATTAGAACCACTAGAATTAGGTCAATTGTGCAAAAGGTCAATTGTAAAAGGTCAATTTGGGTAATACCCAGGGATCACCCAACGGTGTGTCTCATATGAGCCCCTTGATGAATGGGAGTATGTCAGCGCATGACTTGTAAGACTGATAAGTCATTTGCCATGTTTTCATGTGTTTAAGTTCTTTTTTGCAGGCTAGATTCCTAGTTTGTTTGTCCAATATACTTTCTGCACTTTTTTGTGATGAAGTAGTCTTGGGTGTTGCAATGTTCTTGGTTTTGGGGGTTGGTGGATCTGGTACATTGTACTGAGAATGATGGATACACAACCTTAAACAGGTCCCAACACCCTCACAGGCAAGAGTACACACAGCGCCTGTTGCCTTTGTAATCAACAGGATGAATGGTACGGTGGTCAGTCAAAAAACCGAAAACAAAATCTCGAACTGCAAAAATATCGAATCCAAAATCTCGAAAAACAAAAATCTCGAATTATTTATTTATTTAGTTATATGTGTTTTTGGGGTCAGGTAAGTAAAAAAAAGGGTTAAAATAAAAAAAAATAGAAAAAAGGGGGGTTGGGGGGGAACCCCCCCATTTCGAGATAAAAACGTATTAAAAAAAAAATTCGAGATTTTTTTTTTCGAGATTTTGAACTCGAGATTTTTTTTTTCGAGATTTTGTATTTTTCGGTATTATCACTATAAACCGAATGGTACACTAGTGTATATGATGACAATGGTAAGGATCTAGTTGGTAAAATAGCAGGGAATCCCTGTTGATGGGCTGATCATGTGACCCCATCACCAAAGAATGCTTGATGGGGAGCATGGGAAGATGTACATCTTTCCACAGGTCTGCCACATTGGGACATATTGGGAAGTCTCCAGGGATCAGGATGTTCAAAAGTGGCGAGAAGAACAGCAAATAGAGGTATAACTGGGTAACAACTCACACTTGGGCCAATGTTCATGATGTTGTGGTAGTATGTAGCACAGACTTGTAGAGCAGTCATGGAGTTGGCATCTGCCAAAAGGAATGATACATGTCTTCCAACTGTTCTCATGAACAATAAAGAAGGTAGCACAGTTTCAGGCTTTGTCCCAACTGGAGGGTGGTGTTGATTCTACCATCTCCATGTCAGTCACCCTGTAGTGGACTTCTCAAATAGCATGCCCTGGAATACATCCACCTTTGATCTAAGTCCAAACGCCACACTCCATCAGGCCATAGTAAAAAGAGCAGGAGAAGAATAGGATACATATGGATGGATTGTTATTGGTCAGGGTTGGTAGATGGAAGATGGAGATGTGTTGGAGGGTGTTGTTGAGGGAAATGTTGATTGGTGGGTGGTGGGAATGTGTTGTTGGTGTAGAGATGTCTGGAGAAGTATGGAGAGGATGGACCTCATTACGACCCTGACGCTCCCGTAATGAAGGTTGCCGGTACAGGACCAGCACCCTTCATTAAGGGAGCGCCTATTACAAGGTTGCCTTTGCGGGACTCGGAACAGATGTCTGGAAAAAACCAGACGTCCTTTCCAGGTCCCGTGAGGGGAACAGGGAGCTAATAACGGGCTGTTATTTACATGCCCGTTATTAGCTCCCTCCCCAATCCCATTGAGCCCTAAGGGGGCTCAAATGGGAATGGGGAATGTTTCCTTCAAGGAGGAATTACCGGGTCCTCCAATGTTGGAATGACCCGGTTATTCCTCATTAAAGGATCCCGGTTTTGGAGCCCGGTATGGAAGCAGCCATGGCACTAATAGCACCATGGCTACCTCCATACTTGTAATGAGGCCCGATGTGTTTGTGCAGTGTTTTTAGAGGCTGTGGATGGATGGTGAAGGTGATGTGTTGAGGGGTCACGCTTTGTGTTAGTGTGGGATCAAAGGAATAAACATTAAAAGACACATTCATGGATCCATGTATTCATTTGCGTTGCTCTTTTTGTGTACCGTAAACGTTTACATAGGAAATTGTATTGTACACCAAGTTGTTAGGTAAATGTTGGACATTTCCATTCATGGCTTTATAATAAATGATATAAGAGTACTTGTTACTTAAAATTGTTTGTTTCGGCTTACTCAGTTAACATTAAAATGACATGCATAACAAAATCAATCAACACTGAAAATCCTTAAATCATTTCAAAGAACAGACACTATTCAATGCAGATACGAAATAGAATCAGCAGATTTAAACTGTCCCCAAACAGATCTGTCATTAAAAATGTATGCAGTAATATACTTTTGAAATATTACTTAAGTATGCACCTTAAACCTTCTTTTATTTAATGTCACATCTATAAACCTCACAAGATCATACAAGAACTGAGTTTCAGCACAATTTACCAGCAAGACCATAGCTTCCTTGCATGATCTAATGTGATGCTCAAGGAAATGTGGCTTTAGCCACTCATTCCGCTCTAAATGATAAAATGGGCAGATCGAAAGGAAATGGACCAGATCTTCATTGAACTCCATACCACACAGGCATTTTGGTGTGACATTACAGCAGCTCATCTCTTTTAAAAAGTGGATGTAGATTTAGTTGTGCCATGTAGGCAAATTTGCTCCACTAATGGGCTCTGGGCATGTCAAATTCTCCTTTTCCTCAACATACCATGGAAGGCATGGTATGCCTTCTATCTGTGTCCACAGCCAGCACCCTCCCTCTAGACCAGGTTTTCATATTTAAAGTGAGAGGCCCCCAGGCCAGTTGGTAAATTGCCCAACAGAGTCAATAAAGGTACATCCCGGGAGGGAATAAGACCAAGACCAAGTGAGAGTGCGATCAAAGGCGTTTTATCTAAAGTTAGGGCAAACATAATCTACTCTGCTCACGCCGAGCGCTCTGCAGAAAACATGTTACATTTAATTTTTATAAACGTGTTTAGTCACCAACACAGTTCTCTGGCCAACCTTTCATTGCCATGCAATGCCTCCATGCATTTTCACTAAGAGGGGGAGGGGCTTGCCTGTAGCCATGCAACCCTTGCATGCACATTGCACATGATGCCTGAACTTGCCCTTACACTGCCTTCATGTTTATTGACACCATAACGTACTTGTTGATGTAGATAGTTGGTAATGTACACATGTTCTGCACTGCACCCGCCCACTTCTGAGCCATGTTACAGCGTTCTACATGCCTACTCACTGCTGCAATGTCAAAGTGACCTGGCATGTATGTTCAGATTGTCTCCCATCCCTTCACTGTCATGAAATGCACAGGCACAGGTGCATCCTGTGACACATGTACTCTGTATTGGAACACCCTAGCGGGTGTTTGGCAAAGTTGATTGGTCAATCTGCAGCCTATACCAACTGGTATAGGCTGCAGATTGATTATAGCCTGCAAACCGGGTTCTAATGACTGTGGAGATGCCTGCACGTGTGTATGTATGCACTTTCACATACATCAAATCAAGCAACGTTGTAGCTGCTTGCTTTGCTGTATAGGATGCTGTTCTTATGCACCATACGGGTGTATATGAACACGGGTGTATTTGAACACTTTCACATATACATATGCAAGCAGCATCAACTGACACAATCCTGAAGGTGCACTGTCGTGCAATACGTGTACGCCCAGGCCCACTTAGCTAATCTGGTGGAGCCTGGGCGTGATGATTTGACACACTGAATAATGTTTTTTGGCACCTTCAATGCACAATGTGCTGTTTCAGGCCCTGAGGGGTGTTCTGGAGGCTTCATGGACTGGCAGCTCGGACCGTACTGGGCGTTATGGTCCCTCATGCCTCGTTGCAGGCCCTCACTTTGCTCGGGACATTCACTATGTCTACATGGCCCATGACACCCGATACAGGCTGAGCTGCAGATGGATGAAGCTATATTGGTGATGATGATTTAGTGATGCATGTGTACAACATGCATATTACGTGTGTCATCATGTGTTTTGATTCACTTGCATCTGTGGCCATTTGGCTGTTCAGACATGCTTATGGTATGTGCCATCTCTTTGTTGCCATCTGTCATTTCTGCCTGTGATATGTGCCTGACAGAGGTGGTTTGTGATGGAGGTAATATACTACATTCAGTACATGTGTAGGCTTCTCAAATTTACACTCATCCATGTCTGCTTTTGGGATACCATTGCATATCAATGCCACTGGATGCATGCCGGAATTTCAGTTGTGTGTGACATGTCTGCTTCATGTGTTGGCTGTCGATGCAATGTCTATGTGTGTGTGTGGGTTATGTGCTTCTGACATGTGTACTCATGTTTTTTTTTTCACGTTACAGGTAATGACGCAATGGAGCCAGAGGATGGTGATGTCAATCCAGACACAGGGTTGCTATTACATCAGCAACCCGGCACAAGTGGGGGTCATGGGGTGGTAGGCCACAAGAACCCAATTGTGCTCCAGACCATCGTGTCCAGGCCTGGCAATCAGTGAAGCTCTGATGATCACTCTAAGCACAATGTTGAGTTGGATGCGCGTCATGTCCATTCATTCGCCGGTGACTGATTCTGATGTGGACGATCTTCTGTCCGTGACACCTGCACTGAGGGGCCAGACAGTGCTGGAACCTCCACCTGTGGTGGTTCGGGTTGCACAGTCACACTCCACACCAGTTGCTGATGTGCCTGGGGCATCATATCAATGGAGGGATGCAGTCCTGCAGCCACGTGCGGTGCCAATCCAGCGAGGACCATGGCTCATTGGGCCCCGCGGGTGTCATGTCCAGCAATGTGGTGGCCGTGCACCACCGGGGTATACTGAGTGGCAGCTATTGATAACATCACTCAGAGCATGGAACGTGTGGCCCAATCCATGCTCCCCCCTGCTAGGCAAGTGGAGCTCCAGCAGCGGGCAGCGCAGTCCACGGGCCGCTCACTCAGGCTGGGCATGGCGGCCTCAGACAGGGCACGCCGGGCTGAAATGGTGTCTCTGCGTCAAGCACTTGCTGCTCATGCAGAGGCACACATGGAGGCCCGGAGGGATGACCATGAATCCCTCAGAGCTACTCTGGGTGTACACAACATGTCCCAGAAGCCGCAGTCAGAGGAGAGGTTGGAGCAGCTTGAGAATACCATCTCGGCTGAGCTACGTGCATGCTGGGAGGTGCTTCAGATGTTATGCGAGGCCATGCAGGCAGAACTCTGTGTTACATATGCTACCTTGCAAGAGGTGCTGCATGCTGACCTACGTGCCATCACCACAAGGACCAGGCTTGCCAGAGCTGCAGGCTTGCTGCCGTCGAGAGGCAATCTGCACATAGGCGTGGTCAGGGAACTGTGCCACGTCCACCTTCTGATTTCCATCCAGTGGGTGACCAGGACGACGACTTATCTCCCACACAGGTCGGGCCATGAAGGTATTGAGCCCATGGAGTTTTTTTTATCTCAACATCATTGCATGTGTGTGTTAAGGTGCACCCTGTACTTCCCCCTTCCTGGGTGCCCCCCCACCCCTCGCGTTGTATGTGGTGATTTTTTTAAAAATAATATTGTCTTTTGTGCATTCATGTGACGGTGTGGTGATTTGTGGCTTTTGAAAGCATCCACTGTCTGTTCCATCTGGGCCAATTCAAGCTTGTCTCGTGTGTGTGTTTGTGGCTTGGGGTCCAGACACATATGCCACTCCTGCTTCCCCTTTCTATGAACTTGCAAGGATGGTTCGGTGTGACAGCAATTTACACAAGGGCATTGGACTTTCGTCATATCTGTGGTTAGTCTGCTGCTGTACTACTTGTGTTTACACTCCTAGTGGGGATTATGGATGTTTTCTCAACAGCATGTCTGCAATCAATTTTGGTGAGTACATTTTTTAACTGTACATTTATTGAAGTTGATTGTGATGATTTTTCATTTCTTGCCTGTATACGTGCTTGATGCACTTCATGCTGTAGATGGTAGCCCGTACACTTTAGCTGTCAAAGTCACACTGATGGTGGGAGGGGGCCGGGTGGTGACAATGTCAAGTTGGTAAGTGTTAAGTTCAGCCCCTGGGGATTGTGACAAAGGAGGAAGCATTAGGAATGTGACCCAAGAAGCACAATTCACGGTCCAGTCTCATCTCAGATGTCCGCCTAAACTACTTCTCCGCTCCTTTCCATTTGGACGGCACGTTGTATCTGGCTTACGTCTTGGACTTTGCTGCTGCGTGATGGCACAGTTTTCCTACTGGACTACAGCTCTTTTACTCCTTTTTCACACTCTGGTCCCTGTTTTTCTTCCTGCTAATGTCCTTGTTGCAGATCTGTCTGCCCGTCTTTCGGGCAGTTATTTCCACTTACTCTTACGCTGCCTCGGTTTGGCTCGGTACTCTTCTGTACCACAGCATCTCTCTCTCTCGCTCCTCCTGTCTTTCATCTATTACATCCATACCTTCATGTTGACTGTGGCCTTTTTCCACTGCTATTCAACTGTTCTGGTTTTTAACTTGCTGTCAGCTGTTTCCGGCTATCTCGCATTCACTGTGCCTTTCCAGACTTGTGCTGTCTCTGCCTTTCTTCGTTCACGCTATCAAGGATTGATTGGGTTTCAGCTCAGCCATCCAGTTGTGCCAGCCTCCTTGGTTATTTTCTACTCAAGTTTCAGCTCTACTCATCAGTTGTGGCATCCTCATTGATTGTTGTATTCTCAAATTCCTACACATCCTGTTGAACCATTGTACAACTGTGCAACCTTGGAAGTTATTCTATCATTCAGCTTGGACATGTACTTGGCCATATTCTACGACTTCAAGTAATCTACTGGAGACTCTTCCAGGGGTTTTTGGTGCCTAAAGGCTTTTTCCCTGGTTTGGGGGTTTGGCTCATTGGAGTTCTCTGCGATTTGGTATTTTTACCGGTCAAGGTGGCCGCCGAGGGGGCTAGACCCTATTTACACAAA
Source organism: Ambystoma mexicanum (assembly GCF_040938575.1). NCBI lineage: Eukaryota > Metazoa > Chordata > Amphibia > Caudata > Ambystomatidae > Ambystoma > Ambystoma mexicanum. Next base: position 269,322,971 of record NC_090941.1, read on the forward strand.
AGGAAGAACAAGGAAACCAAGGGGAGGGGGGATCCTGAAGCCAGTTAGACTAGAAGGAAGAAGCCGATGGACCCCTGAGACAGCTCTTCTGAAGGTCACGGTGATGAGGAAATGAGGGAGGGGCTTTTGTTGTTGGACAGTACGCTTGGGCTACAGTTATTGGGCACTCTCTGACATTGTCAATGTGGGGTACTATGTACATGATGTGTTCTGCTGGTCAATGGCTGTTCCTGTGTTGGGTTTACTTTTCAGATGTCAGGGGATTGGTGTGGTTTGACACACTCGGGTGTCCACATGGGCAATGTTCACATGTGATGTGTACAGGACACTGAGGGTCACTTCATTTCACATGCATGTATTGGGTACATGTCCCTTCTGACACACACACTTACACAATGCACCACCACACATACAACCACCCATCCATTCCCACACGTGCACAGAGTTTGCCTTCTCTGCCATGCTGTGTCCCTGTGGCGCATGATCACTTGCCATTTTGGGATTGTGTACATGCGTCAGTGGGTACATTTTGTTGCTTGTCCTTTTTTATATGATGCTCAAGGTATATCCCCAACACAATGGCCGCTCACTGTGCTGTGTGCTGAGCGGTGTATTGCAGGGTACACACATAGCACACGGTTTTGGGATTTGCCGATGTGGATTGGCCAATGTGCATGCCAACAGGCATTCGGTCTTTTGTTGATGGTACCGCTGGTGGCATGCATTTGTTAATGACTTTGTATGTGTGGGAGGTTGTTGGTAAGTCTTTTCATCTGATTCCATGTCAGGTGTGATTGTCTCAGGCCTCTTTCCATTTATCACGTGGCACTTTGTATTTAATTTGTCATGTGTTGTGCTTTTGGTTTGCTCTTTTACTGTTGCATGCCATGTCATGGTGTGGCCGTATAAGGGTTATGGGTGTTATGAGCATTTGGGTGATATACCAGTGATTTTCATGGCCTGTTTTGCAGGGGGGTGGTGTGATATGCACAATGCATGTGTTCCTTTTGGTCACACCAGATTGGTTATGTTTAAGTAGCTAGAGATGCACACAATGTAGCACTTCTGTGGAAACATTCTCAGGGTGGTAAGGTTGTGACAGTGACTGTCTCTTTGTCATCATCGATTGTCACCTGGTATGTGCCAGGCCTTTGTGCACTCTGCAGGGGTGGGAGTTTAGGTGAAAAATGTGGCCACAAGCTGGGTCCGGGCTGCCTCGCCATGTGCCCTTTCCCCTCCCATGAGCAGCACCTGTGCCTGTGGTTGGGGATGTGGAGCACCACCATGTCCACCGGTACGCACTGCCATGCTGCAACATTGTGCAGGACACATGCTGCCGCAATTATCCTGCACACTACTGGGCTTGCATATACTATCTGCCTGCCAGAGCGGTCAAGGGAGCAGAAGCGTGACGTGAGCACTCCGAATGTGCGCTCCACTATGCCCCTGGTTGCAATATGGTCTGTGCTGTATCTTACCTGGGTTGGTGTGGTGGGATTCCGTATTGGCGTCATCATGTGGGTTCTCAGAGGGTATGCACTGTACCCTGGGGAGGTGATGATGGTTGTCATTAGTTGGGTTTGTGTATTTGTCTGTGTGTGACATGCATGCATGCGCACAGACATTTGTACTCACCAATGAGCAATGTGTCACAATGCTTCCCAGCTTCCAGGTCACGGCTCAGGGCAGAGATTCTGTATATGAAAATGTCATGGGTAGACTCAGGATAGTTTGGATAGACAGAGGTGATGATTCCATGGGCATCACATGCAACCTGTATGTTGATGGAATTCCAGTGCTTGCGGTTGCGGTAGATGTTCTCAGTGGCCCTAGTTGGAGGTAGGACCACATGGGTGCAATATATGGCACCAAGCACTTTGGGTAAGTGTGCCACCCTGTAAAAGTCCTGGACCACGGCCTGCCTTTCTGCGGGTGTTATGGGCATGTATATGTGCCTGCGGACTGAGGGGCGCACAGTCATGATTGCCAACACCTGGTGTAGGCAGCGTGACTTCATGGCCTGTGAGATACCCCCAACTATGGCAGTTTTCCACTGAAATGACCCAGTGGCCAAAAAATCCAGGACATTAAGCACCTTTTCCAAGGGGCTGAGTGCTTGGGAGCACAAGGTGGATGATGCGAGATCATCCTCCCACTCAGTGACCAGGTCTAGGATTATATGAGGTGGAAACCTATTCCTGCCATAGACCTCCTCATCAGGCATCCCAAAAAGGCTGGTCCTCGGCAAAAAAATGCGGGGTCTGGCTATTCTCCTCCTCCTGCGGTGTCCCACGATCACTGATGCGAGAAATGGGACATTCATCATAGCTGTATATACGTGTTTGTCATGTGGCGGACGTGTTTACACCTGTGTGTGTCTTTTGGTGTGCCCGGGTTTCCCCTATTCGATTCCATGAATATGTGTTATTCGCATGCGTGTGGGCGTTCCAGGTATTTCCCAGCGGTACTTCCCCAGTTACACCCTCATTTTCATGCGTTGTTCCCCATTCCGCATGTTCTGACCCCTTTTTGGTGTGTTCACTACACGTTGTGCGCTTTCGCAGTGCGCGTCGCACACGGCGTTCGGGATGTCGCAGTGACATGTTCGCCCGTGTGCATCACGTGCTGTTTCAGTGCAGCTCCCTGGAAAAACACACACACAGACTTCCATGAATCACTTGCATGCAATTCGCATGCGTGCGCTGGATTTTTCTCACTTACACCACCGATTTCAGCGCACAATTATTCCATGAATAGGCCTCTACATGTTTTGATGACATTTCCATCTGCAATTCCCCCAATCATGATAGCCTTTAACCTTCAAATTCCCTTGTTTATGTTTACTACTCCGCTTGCCAATCACTTTCTTAAAATAAATTATAAATCTTATCTGTATATGTTAGTCCCGCAAATATTTTTAAATGTCTTTTTGATGTCCGTGGACTATATTAATGCCTGTGTCCACATATTTACACACCAATAATGCAGTATTGATGTTTCGGTGTTGGCGAACATACCGCCTAGTCCGCGGACAAACTGCACTTTTAATTTGTATGTGAATGTCATTGTCTGGGTGCGGATGCCACACTGTGTATACATTACATCATAGGTAACGTGGTAGTTCATGGACGTGATGACATGCATGTGACCACACCCATGCAGCACAATAATGTGTCTGCGATTGATGTCCGTGATTTGTGGACATCTTTAATTTCAATTTTCAGCCAATCTAGGGACTTTAAAGTTCAAACTTTGTGCTTATACTTACATAATACATCCATAGTACTACAATAGCACTTATAAAATTCAAAAGAGTTAGAATACGCCACCGGGTGTCTAACTACTTTAAGCGTATCCTTCATTACACCACACTTCAAACATGCCATCACAGTTATACTTACAAAATACATCTGTGGTACTACAATAGGTTTTTTAAATCCAAAAGTTAGAATACGACAACGGGTCTCTAACTACTTTAACAATACCCTTCATTACAATACACTTCAAACATTCTATCATGCTTATACTTGCATAATATATTCATAGTACCACACACATGAATTCTGTAACAAGTATATACTTTAAAATCTTGTAAATGCCACAAACTGTAATGGAATGCAGTAGTTTTTTTTTTTAATCCACCATGGATTTTTTCCCCAATTATCCAATTATTACTTCATGTTAATACAACAGTGTACCATGCACAAATGTTATACCAAACATAGTACATACAATGTACTATTTATGAAGGTAATATAAATGAATCTATATTTACAACTGTATATAATGAAAGATTTTAAAGTATGTTGTTTAACAAATTATACGTTTTTTTCTTCATAGAGAAAAAACACAGATTCCAGCCTTCTTACCATATTCAAGTAACTATCCACACCCAGTATCAACTACTCTCAGCATATTACTGTAGCCATATTTACTAAGGACACCGTATTATACATTTCACCAGCGTCTATAATTCTACATTACATCCTTCTTGCAATATTCAAGAAAGCATCTATCCCCACTATCAAGATACTTCTCTAGCCAAAATCACTAAAGATAAAATATTGTAACCATAAGCAGTGTCCACAATTGTAGTAGGATTATAAATACCATATACACTTAATGATATTGTTCCACAATATTACAAATATCCCCTAGAGTACCTATAATTACTATACACATATTCATGTGGCCATAGCTAGTGTCCAGATTGATACTCCCCTTAGACTATTTAGAATTTCTATACACATATTACTTTGGCTGTGGCCTGTGTCCTAATTCTTGTGGGCATGGCCTGTGGATAAATACGCACAATACATCTTCAATTAACAAGACTCACCCAGAGCCTCTCCCAATCCCAATAGCATTCGCGGACACACGTCTGTGTCCATGGACATATGTCCACCCGTGACCGCAGCTCAGAACATGGCCACAGACAGTAAAAATGACTGCAAACTCAGCTGCACCTTCCTGGCCTTTTTCACCTATACAAATGGCTCCCTCTTAACTAATGTCCACTACCCCACCCTTCCCAGACACTCTTTGCGCCATAAAATAGCGCCACATGTATTTTCCAGACTTTGTTCTCACTACGCTGTCTGCGGACAAGGCCATGGTCCCAGGATCCAATATGGCGACCGTTTCAAAAGGTTTGACGCACCTCAGAGTATTCAACAACCAATCAGCATGCGCGTTTGATGTCTGCAAACACCACCCACTGTTTGGTCCAGAGGTGTGCCGGGACACCGAACCAGGAAATTCTTTTTGTTGCCTACTTTTTGACCATTTTAAAAAGAACTACTGGATGGATTTACACCACATTTGCAAAAGCATGCTTTCGGGGCCAAGCCGCCGTTCCTCGCGCAAGTTTGGTGAAACTCAGTCCAGTGGTTTGTGCTGTAGGCGTAAGCAAAATATTTTTTCCATTATGTCTATGAGAATTTCAATCATTTTGGGTCCCCCAGCATAACGTTTCCCCCCCTTTGACACAAACGCACCAAACTTTGAAAAATCATTCTGAGGAGGCCATATACTTTTTTTGTGCAAAGTTTGGTAAGGATTCGTCAAACCGCACCAAAGTTATAAACCGCCCAGAAACTGCCATGTGTGTGCATCGTCAGGCATTGTAGAGGGGTAGGACATTTCTTATGGCACAGCAGGAGATAGAGCCTACAGGCCTTGCTTTCGTGAAGCTTTTCAGCCAATCGATGCAAAATTATTCATCAAATGCAATTTAGTCAATTTAGAGTTAGGAGTAAATTGTTTGAGCACGACTATTCCCAAACTCTACAGCCGTCTTTGTTACTGCACAACTTGTAAAAGCTATTAGCCCGTTTAAAACTATGACCAGTATATTCAAAAGACACTTTAGTATGTCCATGCATACTAAATGTGCTTTCTGATGCTTCCATAAACTAGGTCACAAAACCATCTAAAATTCATATATTGAAAAATTGTGTTTGTGGGGTCAGCATCTAAAGAGACTCTTATGCTGGTATCACCGGAAATCCCTGGAGGTCACGTGGGTGAATACTCCTTCGTTTCTTACTAGTGGGGCTCAATTCCACAGCTGCCATGCTCTGCTCTTATGGGTATCTAGGCACCTATGTGTCAATTCCACAAGAAGTTACTAGGCATAACTCTGAGTTAGCCAGGACTGAAGCATGGAGAGCTTTATTTGATTCACAATGGAGTTAGTATAGCTCTGATTTCCTCTTGATGTTAGTCAGGATTAAGTCAGCGTTACAGATAGTACCTTCTGTGTGAAATTGCCCTATCCCAGGGTAAATTGGAGTTACACACAGTACAGTTATACATGTATGAATCCCTCCAGCATCAGGTCAGTCCCAAGACTTCCATGATTGAAACTACTACAGGTGGTAGGAATGGGTCGAGGAGCAGGCAGCCTTCTCCTGGCATCAGTGTTCTGTCCTGTGTGACTCATGGAAGTACAGAGTTCTTAGATACTTGTTTCTGCTTTACCCTAAAGGGAGTTCACACTAGTAGCCCGTGGCTTGGCGTTAGTGGAAAAAAAATAATCCCTTATGAGACAAGCATAACAATTCTCAAAGAGTAAGCAAGTGAGCTACGATTGCAAATCAGGGTCCATAATGTGGGCGTGGGCTCACTTTTTCTAAGGGTTTTTGAAGGGATACCAGAAGCAGAACTCATAATTACCACCAACAGCAGAAGTGCATGCAATCATAGGTGGAATATTTGTGCTTTCAAATGTTGATGGCAGAAATCCTGCATTGTTGCCCATGGGAAGATGATCAATCCACGACTTTCAATACCGGCTTTGAATCGTTTTTACCACCACCAAAAGATAGATGGTGGGTTGGGGTCTGGCAACATTGATTGGGGTTAGGTGGGGATGCGCGGGGATGTGCGGAGGGCGGGCAGTGCCCCACCGTATTCTGTGGTAAAAGATGTAACGAAAAAAACGAAATAAATTTGATCCGTTCAAATCACATGGAACGTTCAATGCATCTGCAATTGTAGTGATTTACTTCTTCTATATGTTAACACAAATAGAAACCATTATATTTTGCTACTGAATTAAAATACACAGAGGACACAGGTTGGCCCTTCACATTTAATCATGCAGCGCCGCAACAAGGAATTTTAATGGCGTGATGTAAATCTTTCTTGTGCATGTTGCCATCCAAAGTAGCCCAGAATATCACACTCCTGTTATCATGCACATGTCCCCTTTACTTTGTTCCATTTCAGTCATAAATGTTTCTCGCCTTCAGAGGAGGCAAAGTGCCTGCCTGTTGGAGTTAGAATGACAGCTCCGGTATTTGAATACATGTTTCAGAAGCATTCGTGTAATTGGCATCTCGAGCCAGCAGCCCTCACGAGCTGTCAGAAAGCTCAGTGCAGTGTGACCTGTCATCGGCTCTCTGCCAGCAATCATCCCCCATTGCACCCGAGACAGAACAAGAAGTGCTCTTGATATGCCGCGTGTCATATTTAAAACCATTACGCTCTTGTTGTAGGTTTGTTTTCTACGTGGTCTGTGGGGTTTTCTGGAAGCATTCACTATCCTGGAGGTTGGAGGTTTTCAAACAATGTGGCTGGTGTGCGCGCGCTGCTGCACAACCGTGTTCAGTACAGCTATCTTGGTTGATTAGTACAGACTATAAAGCAGCTTAGACCTTTCTCTGACTAACGGAAAAGTGCAGGTACATTAGTAGATGGAGAAGGAATGAGATATTTAAATGCATAATACAAAGATTAGTTTGACACATGGTACGTCACGGATATTCAGATATTAGTAGTATGATGGCAATGTTAAAAAATTTAAAAAAACAGGTGAAGGAATTTATAGTGCATCTCTACATTTATTGTAGACTTTGATACACTACGTTATGCCTTTTAATTGTTAACTCAACTTAAATTTGTATCTTGGACTACTGGTTAACAAGTATTATAATGGTTAATTGTTGATGATCATATCCATTACAAAGTCTAATAAAAATTGCTAAACACAATTTTTTTTTAAAAAAAACAGGTGGTGCCTCCTTATGAATATGGTGGCACACTATGAATACTAGCCATATTTTAATTACGTCCTATTTTTAAAATGCTACCTACTAAAGAACTGGTATTGCGTGGTGTGTTTAAATAATTGAAGACTTATAAACTTCTGTGTACTGTAAATAGGGATTGTTTACATGCAGTCTTTATATGGCTCTCGATGGAAATAGATTTCCTAGACCTACACGTTAAAGGATATACGGTAATGTCGAAAACGTACAGGAAACCCACTGAGGTGAATATATAAGGGCTAGGGGGAATTGTAGAGAGCCTGAGGAATTTGAGAAAGTACGCAGGCTATTGGATGAAAGGTTTCAGGAATTAGGTTATGCACTAAGTGCATTGAGTCAGGCTAGGAGAAAAAGTCTTAATATTAACAGACAGGACCTCCTTAAACCCAGAAGCAAATGTACATAAGATTATGATGTGGTTCGGGTGATCACACAATATAGTGCTGATACCGACAGATTGCTAAAGATACTTCTGGAACACTGGAGTATTTTTACATTGGATTCAGAACTGATAAACGATATCTCTGATAAACCAACTGTGGTGTATACTAGGGCACCGCGGATAGAAGCCAATTAAACTCTTCTTTTATGAAACCTTTAGAATCTAGAGAGTGTAAGAGTGTCACAATTAACATTAAAGCAGTATATAAGATTGAGAGGTTTGTGACTTGTCGAACCAAGTATGTGGTGTTTTGCATAGTGTGTGGACTCAGTTATGTGGGAAGTACGATTAAGTACGGATCCATATTAGGGAACATCTAAGTACACTTAGTAAGGCAGATCCTAAACTACAACTTATGGTGCATTGGCAGGAATGTCATCAAATAGACAGAAAGGAGGATGTACGCTTCATTTGGCTAAAAGCAATATCTGCTGACCCTAGATTGGGAGACCTAGAGAGGGTTCTGAGGCAGGCGGAGGCAAGGATTATTTGTAAACATAGACTGGTAAGTTTGGGTTTAAACACAGAGCATGAAATGGGAATTTTCCTGTGAATGAACTGTTGGTAGCAGTGGTGAAACCTATGCGATTGGGCATTAGTAACACCTACTTTAGCCAGAGCGAAGGTGAATGAATATTGTCCTTATAATAAGGGATAGACCCATGTAGAATATTTGGGTACACCTGTGAAACCATGTAACAACAATAGTATCTGTATAAAACAAGTTCTAAACTCTTGTTGAAATAAGGAATATGTGGATCTACTGACATTATTACAAGGCCACGATAGTGGCCATGTAGTTATGGTTAAGTTGCTATTGCCATAGGAAGAGCACTTTTTGGGCGGCTTATAACTCCGCTCCCCCTGGACGAATCCTCACCAAACTTTGAAAAAAAAAGTATATGGGCCACTCTGAATTTTTTTGTAAAGATTGTTGAGAATTTGTCCAGGGGGAGCGGAGTTATAGGGGGGGTCCCAAAACGTCTTTTTTTCCCATAGGCTTAATGGGGGAAAAACTTTGCGTACGGCTACAGGTGAAACCGTTGGATGGATTTTGACGAAATCTGCGGCAGGTACAGGGGCTTGGTCCAGAAAACATGCTTTTGTAAATTTTGTTACCATACGTGCAATACGTTTATTTATAATTATGAAAAAGTAAGTCTGAAATAATTAGTGATATCTATGTTCGCTCCGCGGTCACACTTCCCTGTTCGGTCGATGAACAAGAAACCAATTGGCTAAGGGGCTGCCGTCATGACCGCGTACACGCAACGTCTCTGCCCATTGGCTGCTGTGAGACGTGTTCTGCGTCAGATGGTTTGGATGCACCCGACATCTTGGATCCACGGAAAGCGGAGCAAAAACCAGCATACACATGCTTTTTTCATTACCCTATTTTGCTGTGTCTCAGAGCATTGGGAAAGGTTCAGAGTAAGAAATGGGTGATCTATGCATTTGTTCTTCGGCCATCATGATCTAATTTCTATGGACACCTTGTAATAACGATAGCACTTCAGTCCATGTAGTGGGCAAGAAATTTGTAACACTTCAGTCCATGTAGTGGACAGGAATTTTGTAACTCTTGAAAGCACACGGGTATAGGTAGGCAACATTGAAATTGACAACATGCAGTGAACGCATTATTTTTCCCAATGGCTATTATTATATTCATTAGTACGCCGCCATGGGTGGCACATGCTACGGTGGTTGTGGCCAGGGGCTACAGTCTGAACTTATGGGTGATTAATGCACTTGTTCTGGGGTCGGTAGTCATGATGTACTGTGTATGGACATCTTGTACGCACAGTACACTTATACCAACTTAATGACGTATGTTCTATGGCCTCCTTGTACGCACAGAAAAGGAGGGTTCCAATAAGGCCAGTATTTGAGCCTGTGCACTGCAGGGGGAGTTGTTACATTTGTAAGGACACGTGTAGTGTTAGGGAACATTGAAATTGCCAACATTACAGTTTCCAATGGCCATTATTATATTCATTAGTACGCTGCCATGGTTGGCACATGCTACGGTGGTTGTGGCCAGGGCCTAGAGTCTTGGATGCATGGCCGTCGGCCGAAGGCCGAAGGCCTCACTTCCAAGACTGTAGGCCCTGGCCACAACCACCGCCGCATGTGGCACCATGCATACACCCCTTGAGTTGCATTTTCATTGGCAAGTTGTGGGGAGTGCGTGTAGTGTTGGGTGCATGGGCGAAGAACAAAGAGGTGGTTGTGAGGAGATCCTGCACTCTTGGGTGCAGGGCCGAAGGCCATGCACCCAATAATACACTTATACCTACTTTATGACATATGTTCTGTGACCTCCTTGTACGCACAGAAAATGAGGGGTCCAATAAGGGCAGTATTTCAGCCTGTGCAGTGCACGGGGGAGTTGTTAGATTTGTAAGCACACATACATTACTGTTTCCAATGGCTATTATTATATTCATTGGTACGCCGCCATGGGTGGCACATGCTACGGTGGTTGTGGCCAGGGCCTAGAGTCTTTGATGCATGGCCGTCGGCCGAAGGCCGAAGGCCTTACTTACAAGACTGTAGGCCCTGGCCACAACCACCGCCACATGTGCCACCCATGCACACACCTGTAGTGTTGCATTTTGATTGGCAAGTTGTGGGGAGTGCGTGCAGTCTTGGGTGCATGGCCAAAGGCCATGCAACCAAGAACAAAGTGGTAAGTACTAGACTTGGAAGACACTGCACACCCATCCCATGTAAGATCTACAGACATACACCTAGGAGGGAAGCCTCTGGGGCAGAGGTACTGAAGGATAACACACCTATAGAATAACCCCCACTACCACACATCACCGAGGTGGTTGTGGGGAGACCCTGCAGTCTTGGGTGCATGGCTAAAGCCCATGCACGCAAGACTGAAGTCATAAGAAGTGGAGTTACAAGTTAATATGGGTGTGGTGGATTGTGGTCGTTGTGTTGATGCCCTAGTTTCTTCACTTCATGGCTGCAGACGATGGTCCGAAAAGTAAATTTATAAGCAGCTAATTTACAAGGACCATGTTTTACATATGCAGCGATGGTTGTGGATAGGAACTGTACTCCTTGAAACTTGGTTGTAAGGCGTAGGTGGTAGGTTACTCACCGCACATGAAAGGTCAGCCTACAGGCACTGCAGCATATTACTACCATGGATTAGACGAGTGGATTCCCATATGTCGAAAACGCCTGCCAATATACTTACTCCTTACTTTGTTCAGAATCCATAAACTTTTTTTAAATTGGTTATTGTACTTGGTGGAAGTATCACCTTTTCCATTTCTGTGATGAAAGAAAAAGGTGTGTTAATGTTTGCATTTTTCCAAATTTACCACATTGCATAATAGACAGTTAACTTTTTTTTTAGATCCTCATATTTAGTTTACAAACCAGTGTACTGTGCATTGCTCTCAGTTTCTGTGTTTGCTTTTCTAATCCTTGGGTCTGGGGAAAAAAATCCTTGTCGGATTAAAAAAAAAACTTCATTTCTTATGCAACTAAGTACTTCATTTTTTTCTTTCTGTGTTTTCTTAATTTTTCTGATCAATGTTATGTTTGTTGCCTTCCTGCCCATTGTTAACAACAGTTAGATACCTGTAGGCATATTCTAACTGTGCATTTGTTCCTACAGATTTTTGATATGCATTCATTTGTGTCGTTGTTACATCCTGTTTCCTTCATCTTTCCCATTAATGTTTTCTTTGTTGCCTTCCTGCCGATTTTTAACACCACTTAGATACCTATAGGAATATCCTACCTGTGCATTTGTTTCCAATGATCTGTGATAATCATTTATTTGTGTCATTCTTCCATCCTGTTGGGTAGTTAGATACCTGTAGGCGTATTCTAACTGTGCATTTGTTCCTACAGATTTGTGATACTCATTCATTTGTGTCGTTGACATATCCTGTTTCCTTTATCTTTCCCATTAATGTTTTATTTGTTGCCTTCCTGACGATTTTTAACAACAGTTAGATACGTATAGGCATATTCTGCCTGTGCATTTGTTTCCAATGATCTGTGATAATCATTTATTTGTGTCATTCTTCCATCCTGTTGGGTAGTTAGATACCTGTGGGTGTATTCTAACTGTTTGTAGTCTTTCACATACTACAATTTTGAAGTGCACATTATTTTGTAAATTTTGGCTTCAAGAACAATAAATACGCATTTGTTAGGTTAACTGGCAACCTCTGTTTTAGAGTAATGGTGCTATCATTACATTCAAACCATCCAGAATTATTTTTAATGTATGCAGTGTAGTGACTTGCATTGGTTGTAGCTCCTGCATGGTAGATTATTCCTACTGTGTTATAGGTTTTCTTTCCAAGTGACACTTGACCGTGTGTAAATCCAGTTAGTTTGCAGTTGTTTTTGGTACCATCTGTATTATAAAGTAGAAGCATAAGGATTATGTAGGCACTATGTGATTGTATCAGTAAGGTAGAGTGATTGTCTGATTTGCAAATACTACATATTCTGCCATGATTTGCATTTTGTACAAGTTGCTGAAATGGAATGCTCTCACAATTTGGTATGGAAATATACACAAATCGCTCATTTGGGATTTCTTCCTGTATCACTTTGTTACAGAGAGTGCATGTATGTTTCCACATGTACGAAATTTGGAAGAATTCATTTACAGGTATGCTTTTGTTTTCCAATACTAATAGTATGTACATTAGAAATTATTGTGGATCTTCTTGTGAGTTCATAGTGAATCTCGCCATTCCAGCACAGTCGTCCAATTGTTGCCTCACTCCATGAACACTGTATGTGTTATCAGGATTGCTTGTTGCATTTCTATGCAGCAATAACATTTGCAAACACAATTGGTCTGTGCTGTGCAGGTAAATATTGTTCACAATTGGTGGCAATGGAAATAGAATATTCATTGCTACATTTGCATAGCAACTTACCCCACTTTCATTTGTAAATTTGAATGGGCCAGCAAGTTCTGTATCTGAGTGCATTTTTCGTTTTTTCGTTTTTTTTGTTGCTTCTTTGCCGACGTGCCTGGTTTACGTTCCCTAATAGGTTCTTCTATGTTTGCGGCAATTGATGAAACTTTAGCTTCTTTTCTTTTTTCTGGAATTTCCTGTTGCATTCTGTTGCATTTCTGTTTCATTTACTTTTCTTTAACCACGTTTCACTTTATCTGGAACAGGGTATTGTTTCAGGTGAGGGGTGTACAAGAACGCAATCTTTTGTATTCTAGAATGCAAGGAATATCAGCTTTGACTTTACTTGAATCAAAGTGTATTAGCAATAGACCGTCAAGTGTATGTAAGCGTTATAATGCTACGTAGCTCATGCCTTCCTTAAACACTGTCTTTCCTATATCTATCAATGCTTTCTATAGGGTAAGACCTTGGGATTTATGAATGGTAACTGCACATGCAAGAGTTAGAGAAAATTGCTCTCTACTTACATACATGTCTTTGAAGAGAAGAAATCGAACCATTGAGCGCCCTATCCTTTTCACTTCTGAAACTTTATCAAAGCGAAAATTTACAAACTGAATGCTGCTATCACGTGGGTATTATTGAAAACTAACAACTGTGCCCAGTGCTCCATTAACTAGCCCTTGCTCTACGTCAAGGTTACATTTAAGCATTACTGTACAATTTAATGATAATTTCAATATTTTTTCCAACCCATCTGTGTTGGGGATTACATTTTGTAAACTATTTAGTCTTGTTGTGGCTTGCTCACACATGGGTACTGTCAAACCATGTACATATAGTTTGTCTGTGGCGCTAATTTCTGTTATTGCTTGCATTTCTTTCTTTAACATTGTTTCTTTGAATTTGAAACAGCTTGCAAGAGTTGGCATTTTTGTGCGCTATTTGTTCCATAACATCAGTTGCACATGCATTATCACCATAAAGTGCATGTATATTCCACTTTTTCAATACAGCTTGTGCTTCTTGCGATAATACACCAACTCTAATACTTTTAAGATGTTGGCATAAGTGAGCTCTGCAGATTGCCGAATGTTCTCAGTTAATTCTCTGTATTGGGAATGTTGCCAAAAGTTAACATTACCTATGCTGCCAACAGTTTTCCGGCAGAGTTTGTGGCCTAAGGTTTTAAAAATCGGTTCACCTTTGACTGGTGTCAATTGTAGAAGATCTCCAAAAACGATAATGTGTTTCCCTGCAAAGAGTTCTTCGTTATTACCTTTAAGTACTTCTTGCAATCTGAGATGAATCAAAGCCAACATTAGATTGGAGACCATGCTCACTTCATCTATTAGTAGCATTTTCATCTGTTTCAATACTCTACATAATTCCATTGCAGGTTCTGCAGACATTTTGTAGTAGTCTTTATTTTGATGCTCTACTGGAAGCAGTAGTAATCGGTGTAAAGTCAAACCGCCTATGTTGTAGGCAGCTAAACCTGTGGGGGCTGCTACAACAGCTGACAGTTTGTTGTTTGGCAATTGTTGAAGGAACTTGCTGATAATTTTGATTAAGAATGTTTTCCCTGATCCAGCTTCACCACTGACGTACAGCAGTATAGGTTTGTAATTTTGGCAGCTACATTCTTTATTTTCATGTTGTACGCCATGCACAATGTGTTTTGTTATGTCTTCAAAAATGGTGCGCTGATCATTGTTATGTTTTGCTTGTTGTACAGTTAAGTCTTCTGTATCTTCCTGACACTGATACATGGTGTTTTCTTCTTCTGCCATAGCAACTTCAGCCCCATTTGCATTTAGTGGTTGTCCTACTGGTTCTTGACTTCCTGTTACAGAAGGTTGACTACTGTCGGAAGAGTCTTATCTAGTTGTGCCTGAATTTCTTCTTCCTGTTGCTGCTCATTGTGTAACATTGTTTTGTACTGCATAAAGTTAACATCGGTGATAGTGCTTTCATTTGCTTTGAAAGCATCTTCATAGCACTCATAATTATCTAGTATGTCTTCCTCTTTTCTCCATGGTTTTAAAAGTTGTAACACAGACATGTAATATAGTTCTTTCTGTTGAGGAGTTTTTAATGACAATTTCACATGATTAATTAAGCTTCGTTTGTTAAGTTTCACTAAGCTCCCTTCACCATCGGTCACTCTATATCTACGTTTGCTTTCATCAGGTTTTACATTATTTTTGTATGCAAAGTTTTGAGCTATGTGGTATAGACACATGCTTTCGAGAGTGGTACTCCTGTTCGGATAGTATGTGTCCAGTAAATTGTTTTTTAGAATGTCTTGGCTGTTGGGATAATTTCTGGCAATTGTTTCTATGTCCTCATATGATTTTAGCACTCTTTTTCTAGATTTTGCAGGATCAAGACTGAGCCATACTATGTTTTCTGATTTTCCATACAAAGCAGTGCCGGTTAAACGATCTGCTGCTGCATAGGCCCCACATTCTCTCCAGAGAGCATTTTTATGCCTATGCTGTACAATTTCTGTGATCATGTTTTGTCTGATGCTAGGTCATCCCAGAGGTCTTGAAGCTCTGTTTTTCTTATTTTGTTAAGTAGGCTGTAACATATTGTGCAACAGCAATTGAATTGTCTGCAATGTACTGCACATCTATGTTTGCATTCCATAATAGGGCAACGATTGCATTGTAATCATTGATATATTTTGATTCTTCCCTTCTTTTTATGTAATACGTGTTTTTAGGTGATTTACCTTTAACACTATGTCGAACTGAAGACATGAAGTTGTTTACTTCACCTGTTTCTGTAACTGGTCTAGGGAAACCAAAAAGGCATTTGGTGTAGTATTTATCTTTGTTTTTGTATTTACGGTGAAACTATTTGCCACATTTGTGTCTTTGAAATTGTAAAATCTGCCCATGCAGCTCACTATGTGTCTGTTGTGAAGGGATATCACATGTGACATATTTCTGGATAAACTGCAAAACAGTGCTATCACTGCCGTGCCCGAATTTCGGTGCACCTTTGATCCATAACAGCATGTGAATATGTGGTGCTCCTCTCGCTTGATATTCTTTTCTCCAAAAGAAGTGTTGCACTTCTCCAAGGGGAGGAACAGTTTTATTGCAAATAAAGTGTAGCATTGCAATGAAACAATGATGGAAATATCTTGAGACATTCAATGGACCTAGAGAGCAAAGTTCTCCAGGTGTTAATATATCTATGTTGTTTTTGTTGCTGTTTGCTATGCATAGGAACTCATGTAAATCTTCCCATGCATATTCTGCACAACTTAGCGTAACAAACCAAGTTGGTGGTCCAAAGTTTCTGATCATGCAACGCACGTCTCCGTGCTGTCGAAACCACTATTCCTTTGTACCACGCATGTTTGCAAACAAATTTGTTATACTTGATTGTAAAACCTCATCTTTTTCTTGTACTTTTTGTATTAACTGCGTAGCTGACATATTTTGTGTGCAACTCCATAACATAGTGTTGCTAATTCACTTTCATAGAGTAGGTGGAATATGTATTCCACTTTTTGTCTAAATCTGGGATCTTGCGAATACATTCGTAATGAGCGGTATTCTGATGCCCCAATCTGAGTGGGTCTATCATCGTATCTCTCACCTTTGCCAGTAGGAAATAGCAATGGAAAAGCACGTGCTTCTATACTTTTTTCCCAAATACTCATTGGTGACCCTTTGGTTTGTCGCATTTGCTAAGTTTCTAGTGCCTCATCTATGCTTTCATTGGAATGCAATGGATGAATTGTGTAATGGTCCAAAAGAGTGGATATTGTAGCTGGATCCAGAAGTTCGAATTGTCCAGTTTCTGATGGCTCTTGAATTATTTCCGTTGTTTGCCTTGAGCTTTCATCAATATTTATTTCCTTGTAGTACCCATTGTTGTCTTTTAGATATTGCAATGCTGTCTAACTTTGTGTAAGTCCACTAATTGTTGCCAAATTTTTTTGTCCTTTGTTGGCACTCCATTTACCAAGACTATTAAAGAATTCTCTATTGAACGTTCCACTCCTAGAGTGTGCACATTTTCCGTTAGATCTAATGGCAAGTAAACTACTTTGCCATGAATGCCTTTCACCAATTCAGAGGAAGGTAAATTTGCTGTTTCTGGATGAAGGCGTATAATTGCTTGAAATGGGTGAACTGTTTGAATTATTATGCTCTCATACAAATTGAGCTGTTGCAGGATATTTTGGTAATGGAAACAATTCCAAATTATTTGTAATTGTATGCAAAGGAGTGTGGTTGTTCTCTAATTTTGCAGTACAGTAACTGCAACATATTAGGCGTTTAGTTATTTCATATTTGCTTTCAGCTAAAAGGTACAAAGCTAATTCAAACCATTTAGAGTCTTCATTTTTTCTATTTTGTATGCTATGTCCACATTTTTGTGTTCCTTTTGTAAAACGTTCTGCGGCAACATACACACACATGGTTTGGTACTTCAGCCGATGACCTTTTAAATTTTTGTATTTCTTTTCTGTATGTGTGTAATAGAAGGTTGCTATGTGCAGAATTGTCGCTACTATGCTCTAAAACTGTTGCATTTTCTATGTGGCTCTCACTTCCAAAGTACTTTTTCTGAATACGGTCCATTTCTTCTTGTAAGTATTTGGGTGTACCATGCAGAAGAGTGGTATTTAAATTGCCTAATTCTGAAGCTGGACTTTTTGCATAGTATATTTTATACACTAAATTTCTTACTTTGGAATGATGTACTGATATTCTTTTGATATCATGGAAGGTACATTTGTAAATAGGCCCAGAAATGAAGGCTAATGAATGTCCTTTTAGTCCTGTGTCTTTCCGCACTACACAAATATCCATATTTTGCAGCACTGTCATTTTACTTTTGTCTTTACCTTTTACATATTGATTGAGGAACTGACGTAAAGATTTGAAAGCTTTGTTTGGAATGGCACACATTGATGTGCACGGCCATTTGTATACTGGATGGTGTGGTTCTGCTGAATCGAGAGGTAATTCTGAGTTTTCAGAAGATAGTTTTGTAAGCAGTGTTTCTTGTTCCATGATGGTAGTATTGATTTTCTCATACCCTCGTCCACTGCTATGGATGGCAATTGTGTTTGTTTGATTTTGTTTGTATGCTTCTTCATTAAATTATGGCTCTGTGGTTGTTGTGTGACTCCATTCACCACCACAAACATGCAAAAAATTATTTTGGTTCACATTCCGTTTATTGCTGAGTTTCATTTGTAGTTTGGTACTTAGTTTTGTTAGTGCTTTCATCCTATTTAACACTAATATGAACAACTTCCTTTTGAGAAGAATTGCACTGTCCTACGAGTGCTTGTAGAATTAACCTTCTACGGTACGTTTTAAGGGGTGAGGATGATTTTGGTCCTCTTCTTAGTAGATTCTGAAGGACTCTGTGACGAAACATTTTTGCTAAAATACTTTTTTTACTATGGGTTCTTCTTACACTATCAGGATTATTAGGAACATTGTTAGCTCTACTGGCAGCTGTTTTTTGACAACATTTCTGTGTTTTGTGACACTTTTTGATGGAGGAGGTACAGTTTCCGTAGTTGAGACTTCTTTTATTATGTTACCCAACTGCTTTAGGTGTTTTGTATCAAGATTCTCCACTAACTCTACAACAGGTGGATGCTTACATTGGACACCTTTATTTTTATTTGCTCTAATTCTGTGTTCCTTTCTACTGAGCTGCTTTTTGGTAAGCATTCTTTGGTGTCTGTTGAGAAAAGAAAGTATACTTTGGTCTGTTGTCCAATATATGTGTGCTGTGTCCATGTGTGCATAAGTGTGATGGGGAAGCTCTTTGGCATGGTGTTTCAACGTACAGTGACCTCTAACTATCATTTGATAAGGCTACTTTACTGTTTGTATACTACTACAATGTGCTTTAGATGAGAGTACAAAGTGCCCTACTTGTGGCTGACCCATTATTAATAACCGAAATGCCAAAGACGTGGTACCACAACTTATTTTCACAATCTAACCTTCTAAGGATTTCCTGTTATTTCAGTACCAAACACACAGGGATTTGTCAGCCATTCCACCTGTTATTCTTTGTTCAATAAATGGATATTTGTAGGTAGAATGGTTTACAAATGAATGCTTGCTTTAGTGCCCAAAATAAACAAATAACCCAGGCAGCCTCTTTAAGGAGTAGTTACAATATGAAGGTTGTACTGTACTTACTTTTTTGTGCAAGATGACCAGGTTTCTTCGGATATGTCGTCTGCAGTGTAGATCCTGTTGATTCTCAGGAGAGTAGTCTTCACTGTGAATTAAAAAAACAATATCAATTACTTTGTGTGTTTGCAGCGGTCATGATACTGCAGAATTTACTTGTACTTCTTTCGTCAGAGGATTCAACTTTCATATTTCAACCCAGTCCATGTGCACATTTCACTTCTCTCTGTGCAGTCTTTGCATACTACTTTCAATATGGTACTTGAAAGTCCTTCAAAATAACTACATTTTTTAAGGTTTTGCAAATGCCTTGTTCTTTACAAAGTGTAGTATGCATAGGAGAGAGGTTTGTAAGCGATAGGGCAAAGTACTAGATGGGCAAACATTTTGTACTTGTTAATGAAAAGCACGATGTCCAAAAATCGGGAGACCCTCCAAAGGACATGTCAGCACTACAATCGGGAGCGCTTACTATTCTCATACGATCACATTGCAAGTAGCATTACTGTAGGCAGTACAGAGTACAGAACTCTGACATTTTCACATACAAAATTGAGGTCTACCCTAAATTATACTTCTCAACTCACACGCTTTTGGCAGGTGTCACCCGCCTTGTAAAGGGCAGACTCACCCGCCAAGCCTCCTGCACAGCCATTCATTACAATGGGCGTCTCACCCGCTAAAAACAAAATTGGCTGATTTCACCCACCTTTAAGACAAAAATGGTTGAGAGCTATGCCTAAATAGGCATGCTTGCAAAGTATGTACAGGTTATGCAGAAGACAATAAGCAGTCGTGCGATTTGTTAATGACAAATCGGCAATCTTGCACTTTAAAAGGGGGAGCGTTGTTATGTGTTCCCTATGGAAATTTACTGGCATTATTTTGTCTATTTTAAATCATAAGGCTTCCACATGTACTCTGATTAAAATGTACATACCTGTACTCTATACTGATGCATGTGGACATGCATGGAGCTGTACGTAGAAATTCGCAATCCTTGTACAGTAGCTTGTGAAGTAGGTGTTTTGCAATGGTATGCGATTTCCATTAAGAATCATCGACAGTAATTTTGAAGTGTGCAATGTTGATGACAGAGTTAAAATTAGCGATGTTCTATGTGATTGGTGGATGGTTGTGCGCCCGCTTAGTTGTGTCCAATGAGCTACTTGCTTTGGTACCGCTGTAGAAAGGGTGGAAGGACTGGGTAAGAGTTACGTTCGGCACATAGGCAACGCTTGTCCGCTGGTAGGGCGTGTCACATACGGGTTTCTACAGCAAATCCTGCATGGAAAGACGACTGTAGGCATCAGCCAATCAGATGTTCACATTACTCTTTTGTGTCGAAAGACGATGCGCACACTGAAAATGGCAGAGGTGGAGAGGGTCAGGGTTTTGCTGCTTGGAGACATTTTGTGCAAGGCTTACAACACTATGCCGAGAGTAGGCATGTGGCACACCATATCGATGTGCGAGGAGTGGAGGTGGTGTGGAGTGCTGACACTGATGGCAATGCTGGGGCAATTCTGCAAGTTTGCAGAGACATGCATAGAATGACCACTCCTCATGTGGTAATTTTGCACTATGGTGCTTGCCACTTGGGATACCTGACTTCATGTACTTGGTTGGCAGATTTGGAACAGTTGGTTGAAGCACTCATGACCATCTTCCCAACATCGAAAGTATTTTTTTCTGCTTTACTCCCGAGAGTACAATGGAACAATACTTCTGTTATCTGTCCAGATCAAAGCATCGGGAGGTGCATCATCAATTGTGGCATGCGTGCATTCATGCTACGAGTTGGTATGTTTTTTTGTAGCCACAATAACATTGCTCCAACCAATGCGCATTACTTTGAAGAAGATGGTGTTCAGCTATCCTCTTTGGGAAATGTGATGTTCTTTTGGAACATAAGGCTTGCTTTAGAGAAGGTTCTGTAATGTTTGCAAGAGTAAAGCAAGGACAAAAAATTAAAAAAATACATAAAATACCACATGTCTTTACGATATGTGGCCAAAAACAAACAAAAAAACTGCTCTTTTCAGAGCCTACCTTAAAGGGGAAAAAGGGGAATAGTACTTTAATGTATCGCCGTCACGCTCTGATCCTGTACATGTCCGCGAACCTGGCGGTAGTTAGCAGCCAGCATATATCACCACCGGGGATTGAAGGGTGGAGCCACATGTAAATGAGAATGAGCGGAAATAGGGATTGGTCCATAAAGTTCAGTAGGTGTGTTCTGACCGACGTACTTTAGTAAGACCGTCTTCTCCCTCACAGAACACCACACAGCCATGGCTTTCCATGCTTGAAAACAGATTGGGCCTCATTATGACCCAGGCGCTAAGTGTTTAACGGCGCCGTAAAAGGTTGCGGCGCCGTTAAACACCTAGCGCCTAATTACGAGGTCCCTTTGCGGGACCCGACCTTAACGGCTGGTTTTACCAGCCGTTAAAGTAGGGACCCGCAAAGGTACCTTGGTGCTAATTATGGTACCGCAATTTGCGGTACCGTAATTAGCGCCTTCCCCATTCCCATTGAGCCCTATGGGGCAAAAATGGGAATGGGCAAGGGCCATGGCGGCATGAAGAATTACCGCCCCACCAACCTCGGAATGGGGTGGTAATTCCCCATTCTGCCATGGCGGACTCCGGCATGGACCATGGTGCTAATAGCACCATGGTTTAGCGCCGAGTCCTAATGAGGCCCATTATCTGGATTGTGGGAGACTCATGGATACATTGGTTGAAGGTGAATATAGAAAGCTGCAGTTTATCTACAAATCTCAGATTTCCACATGCGGAAGTGCACTGGCATGGCATGCGGGACATGAGATGGCTGGACTTGGTACCTCTTTGTGTTACTTTACAGACAGAGTGTCATCCAGATATACTGATCATTCATTGTGGAGGAAACAGTTTAGGCCATGTATCTGGAATTACTTTGCAATTTGCCATGAAGGAAGGACTCGCGAAGCTCATGGACATGTTTCCAAAATGTCAAATACTTTTTTCCGTATTGCCCAAAGACAAATATGGTTGCGTTCTTCTGCATTTGGTCCACAAGTGGAGAAAGCGAGACACAATGTGAATAAGGCTGTGTGTGGCTTTTTAAGAGATGTTGGCATGTCCTCTTTTCACAATGAAAACATTTTGTTTCGTAGCAGTTTCATTCTCCGCAGCGATGGAGTCCACCTCACATATAGTGGCAATCAGATGTTTCTTCACAATTTACAAAATGCATTGCACCCTCTTTTGCAATCACACTAACCTATCTGACAATCCGTTTTCCCAATCCACTGTTTTTGACCCACACAACACACCACCAAAAGGCTCTTTTTAGAGCCGCCACTTACTCCCAATGTACACTTTCTGCGTTTGCTCCGCTTGCACCCTCCCTTTTCCCCCTCTACGACGGTCCACAAACTTTTGATGAACTCTGCAGGGGTCTATGGCCTTCACTTCATAGTTCTATTGTTACACTGAGAAAGGCGGCTCTGAAAAGAGCCTTTTCTGTCATTTTTGTTGTTTTTATGTTCATTGATTAACAGCACTCGACACACTAGGAGAAGAGGCGAAAGGAGGGTAAGGAAGGGACACCAGCCACGGGGATAAGAAAGGGCAACTGAACAGACAAATATTAAGGGTGATCTTTATTTAGGTAAGGAGCAAATCTTTTGATGCTCGGTGACTGCAACCTCAAAAGTACTTCGAAAACTCTACCCCCTACAGAGTACAGCGTCACAATACATGCACACTACTGTCACCTTTGAAAGGTAAGGGTCCACAGCATTGCGAATGGCTTGTGAAGCAGCTGGAGGGAGGCGCTCCCCCACAGGAGTGTCTCTTGTGGTGGGAGGATCGGATTCCGAGGATGCTGTGGAGGAACTCAAACGACTACGCTCTTCACATGGAGCATATACGCAGTGTGGAACGAAGTGAGGTGTTGCTTCATAGTTGCCGTAGCAAAACTGTACGCTCCAAATCTCCCGCGACTCAACACCACATCGCACTGGTTACACTTCACCAGGTTTGCACATGCTTTTGGTACGTTCCCATAAATGGAAAACAACTGCCAGACCCACGACTCCCACTGAGTGCTCCTAGTGCAGAGTTCCTCCACTTCATTATCTTCCTCCTCTTCTTCCTCAATCTTTACATCCTCACCCATATATCTCTCTGCAGGCTCTTGGTGAGGTGGTGATGGTGGCAGGTTTGGGGGTGGTGCAGAGGCTAATAACCCAACAGCAGCCATGGAAGCCATACCGATTAGTTTCCTTTTGGTCACTACAGCAGTAAAGGCAACGCACCTCAATCTGCTATAGCTAGAAGGACAATGAAGATGCACTCGGGGGTGTGGCCTTTTGTAGGGGTGCAGGGGTGTGCCTTGTGAACGTCTTCATACCTACAAAGCGGTACACACATTTTACACAGCAACTCCTGAGGTGGCCTATTGTTTGGGATTTGTAAAATTAAATTTTTACACTCTACAATACTTTGCCTTGTGTCTACAAGTTCATTTTTATTGTTGCGGGAGTACACAAACCGCGGAAACTAGTCCCCACGCTCAGCGTAGGTGTCGTGACAAGATGACGTCCTCAACACATCCGCCCCAGTAATGAAAGTCCCCTGGACAGCAAATGCAAAGAATCAAACATGCGCATGCGCCTAAGTGTCCTACGGGTTCTCAAACTACTTCAAAGTGCGACACAAGTGACACGGACAGTTAGGAACTGGCGCGATGTTTGCAATACTTACGTTTGTACTGCGCATGTGCACGCATGCTATGTTCACTGTACGGACAGTTCCAGTGTCCATAGGACAACTCCATTTTGTTTGCCTACGAACTTGCTGGCCACCGTGCCTGTTCTACGGACGGCACCATTTTGACTGCGCCCAATACGGACTGCTATACTGTCCTTCACACACTCCCTTTTTACTCATTTACACCCATTCCGGACATCTTGTGTGTTCTACGACCATGTATTATCTTGTTTCCAAGCGATATGCCGAGGTAGTATATCCTTTGGACACCCCTTTCTGTTTATATAAGCACATTTTCAAAAGATGGTGCAGTCACACATCACATCCATCTTACTTCACATTAGACAGCACCCACATTCCATTACTTGCGGATAGGTCGAACAGGCACGCTGTTCGCAAACATTTTACGTCTTTTTTAAAAAAATTCTACACACACACTCTTTCTCTACAACTAGGGCACAAAAACATTTCAAACACACACACACACATCAATCTAAAGAAATAGCAGGGGAAGCGGACACGAAACAAATATGGGGGAATTAGGATTCAACACGGGCTAGTTATGAGGTGAAGATTTGTGAGGGGAAGAAGGGATGGATATTTCGTAAAAACATCTATTTTCCTGTTCAAGGTTTGGGGATGGTTCAGTAGGGAATGGAGAAGCAGGCAGGTGCAGGTGGGGCAATGATAACAAACTTTTCCTCTCACACAGTCCTCCACAAACTCCTGTAAACTTTGAAAATTGTCGTTCAATGTGTCCATTTTCTGCTCTATCCTTTTTATCCTGTCTTCTTCTATCTCGTTTGTTGCCCTTTCTTCTTTTCTTTCCTGGTCTGTTAAAAAAAGAAATACATAGGTTGAATGCCTCTAAAATACTGGTCACTATTTTGCATATGCAGAGCACTCTGTACCATTATTGTCACTGTCTTCAGACATTTCCTCATGTGGGAAATGCTCATCCAGCCACTCCAAAGTACTGGCCATTTCTGAGTCAAAACAACAGAAAGAAATTACTATTTCCAATTCTGCCAAAATTCTCTAAAAATATTTCTGCACTACATACCACAAAAAAATATCACCCATATAAAAACATGACCTGTACTCACTCTTTTGCTGTAATGTCCCTTCGTCCTACTGCGTCTGTCCACTGTCATTCCAGGATGCCAAGTTTCTGTGAAGTGATTACGCTGGAGGCATCCTTTCTTTTTTATGGTACCATCCACTTTATTCTACATGGTTATTAAATGTGTGGTTTTCTTTTCCTAATTTCAGGTTTCCATATTTACTTATTACTACTTATAATATCTTTATGTCCTTCTTCTACGTTGCACATATTTTGTGTAAAGTACATTTTCAGCTATCCCGCGCCTCTTTGGGTAATGTTGATCCTGTCCAACCCCGTCCGCAAACAGGCGCTTAGTCCGTCCCTTTCCAATATCATTAGGGAGGGGGTTCTGCATGTTCTATGTTAAATGTATGTCAAGTATGTACATTATACTACATATATTTCAAAATCATATGATTATAGTGTATATTCTGCTGAACGACTTCATTGCCACAATTTCATGCTTAAGTTCCACCTTCCAAAAGTCTATGCAATTCCCTACAAAAAAAACTTTGTTATGGGGACGTTATGGTTAAGTTGTCCTCCCAAAAACCAGTGAAATTCACTGCAAAAAAAACTTTGTTGAGGGGACGTTAACTGCTAACACTAACACCCAGACAGTGTTAGCAGTGCACAGGGGTGGTGGCAGGGTTGGGGGCTTAGTTTACCATAACTGTCGAATTTCAGGGGTTTTTCTGTTTTAATTTGAAGCATAAAGGGGAGGTGGAATTTTTTTTTTAGTGAAGTGTACAGATTTTTGTTAGGGCAACTTAACCATAACGTCCCCTAAACAAAGTTTTTTTTGTAGTGTTATAATATATGTGTTATCTTTCCTAGGGAGGCAGGTGCTTGCCACCACCCGATCATGTTTTCTATTAATTGGAAATGATTGGTTATGGCTTTTTATGTTTATAGGAACTCGATCAGTTGCTGTGCCACTGGGCACTTTTTTGGAACTGGCACAACGAGAAATGAATCTTGTAACGATATATATAGATACAAGCTGTATGGTACTGGTTGGGCTTATCTGTAGAGGAAAGGGGAAGTTCTGATAGCATTTGCTGGTGCATGCAGGTCAAGTGTGATGGTGCGTGTGCTTGTGCAATCACATTATATCACTCCAACAGTGGAGTTGTATTTAGTAGAAGGTAGAAGTTCCTTTGATGTTCGCCGCTGATCGCAGCATGCATGCGAGGCAGCATGATTTGTGTTGTTATGATAATGAGAAAAGACGCCGAACACACTGCGTCTGGCGGTGGGAATGTAAGACGGTATATGTAGTGGTGCAAGTGAAATGGCACTCATTTGAGCAGTGTAACGAGATCACGACATTGGAATTAGTAACAGGCTATGGTTTGCTACTACGCTAGTATGGTTAGGTGATTCATTTTTAGGTAACGCAGTGAATAATACTAATTTAGGTACCTCATGCAGATATAGGAATTCGGAGGATTATTGTGGACTGGAAATCTAGATTTAAAAATGAAGACAGTGAATCTGATCTATGATGTGTGGGAAACCCAAGGTAAATACCGCAAACTGTTATCCTGGTGATGGGACGTGCAAATCAGTTCAAGGGGGTATTGATAATAGATGGGTGGTGTTTTTTTTGCTTTCCCCTATATACTAGCAGACTACTAAAACAGTGAGATGTGAGAACCAGACCCTGTGATTATCAGTGGGTGGCAGATTTCAAGAATGCACATACGGGGAGGTGCTAAGTGTATGTGAGGCAATCAGGTAATGTGGCATAACGGGTGGGTGTTTTAATTAATAGATATTTGAGTTTGAGAAGCCCACTGAGTCTATTATTCTTGTTAGAGGAGTGATTAGGCAGGTTGGATACTGTCAGAGGATTGTTTGCAGGTGAAGAGTCAGTATCTGTGTCAAGCAAGGATTTGGATGTGACAGCAGTATAGCAGACGGTAATTTTGTAACAATAGATAGTTCTTCAGATTGTAAGGTGGTATGTAGTAGCACTGTATGTATAGAGTGTTTGGGTAGAGGATTTTTTCTGGTGTGTAAGGGAGCCCGGCACCTATAGATGTAAGAGGGTGTGTTTTGGTGCTGGCAAATACCTGTAACAAAGTTGTAAAGGTGCAACCGGATATCGTGGAGCCATATCATGACATGGGGTCAGAAGGGGTAGACGAATATGCCAACTGTCAACTTTGAGAATTAGTAACCTATACCCATGTATGTTTTTTCGCGCACCTCTGTACCCCGAACCATTTGTGGACCGGCAGTTGGTTCGTATTTTGTTTTATTTTTTGCTCTGTTTGGTGTGTTTTGTAATCATTGTTATTGAAATGTCCACGAATTTTATTAATGCAATGTCATTGTAGCTAAATGCATGTATGCTATTATTTTGTGTTACTATGTGAATATGGGATTACTATTGTATCCCTAAGGAAGACTTCAGTAGGAGGTCAACACACGTGTTGGCAACAAACCAGTAAAGAATTATGCCTATATTGGAACCTGTTTGAATTTACTGAAACGTATATGGAACTAAGACTGCATTTGGGGTGTGGCTCATATAGTCTGGCGCTCGCCTGTAGTTTTGTATGGACCTCAGGCTGCTAATAGCCCACGTAATGATTTTTTTTCCTTCATTTAAATTGTGCTTTTTTAAAAGACCATGTGTATCATTATCATTTGGGACTGCATGATTTATGCATCCCATTTGGGTACATAGAAAGTACTGTGTGGGGTTAAACGATATTTACCAGATGCAATGCTCACAATGCACCCCATGTGCTAAATACACAATGTAATAGATAAACCGCAATAATTAGGTGGTATTTTCAAAACAAGTATTATTGTAGTTACCATTACCGACATGCTCATAATGTGCCCTATAGTATTTTAAATAACCTCCTCTTCCAACAAACGCCACATAATTGTGAGTCGGAAGCATTTGTTTTTTTATGGCATAGGGTACAACGCATTTACTGCTTGAGGCAAATATGTTATTTACCCCAAACAGTACTTTCTATATACAAAATGCCATAAAAATCAAATTAAATCCGAAGAAGGATTGAAAATACCACGGGCCTCAGTGTGAGTACAGGAGCGAGTGAAGGACTACTCAGCCTAATGCTCCATCCTGGATTAATATACGAGAGCAACAGCTAGCGGCCCTTGAAGGAAAGCAGTCACCCAAATGTAATCTATACCTCCTTCTCCTTTTAAGGTAACATTGGCCGAGGGCAGGTTATGTTCTCTGGCGATGAGTAAAGCAGTAAAGAACAATTGCACTGTGGTGCCAAAGTAGAATTCTTCTTGATGCAGGTTTTTTAATATAATATAGGTATTTTACTTAAACACAGACAATTGGTCAAAAACACTGAACAATCCAACCTCTGTGCAGCAAATAGATCAATGCAGGCTTAGATATATACACTGGCGATGCTGGTTATAGATTTCAGGAGAAAGGAAAAACAGTTCCATGTCATTTCATCGCGGGATGTTTTTTCGCAGCCTTTTTTATCGCTGATGTTTTTATGAAAAAACTCACCTAATTTTTTGTTGGGGGGTTCCAATCCCCCCAAACCCCTTTAATTTTGTATAGATGCCCGAACACCCACACCCAATATGTATATTTTTCCAACCGCCCCAAAAATATTTGATGAGTTTTTCGGCAAAGAAATTGTGTTAAAAAAACACTGCGAAAAAAATATCCTGCGATGAAAGGACGTCATACCAGAAAAACATGCAAAAATGCAGAAACCAATAAATATATGTTACGCATGCTCCTTAAAATGTTTTTTTTTTTTAAATAGGGAAAGTAGACACGATTGAAGGTTCAAAGCAGTGAGCAGTTTAGCTGGGTTTGAGCACTGGAGCATGTAAAATGTATAGAGGGGTAACTCAAAGAGCTGAATGGTGTCTAGTTGCAGGCAATGTTGGTTCCAGCTGTCGTGGCTCATTCACTTTGATGGGTGGCTCGCAGGTGATTTTTGTCATGATGGTTCGATGCAGTGAGTCAGACTTGAACGTACGGGATAAGTTGTGAGTGGCTTCCACTTCACAGTTCAACTGGATTCTCTGGATGGCTTGACGAGGGGCAAAGCGTAGCTTGAAGCACAGGGGATGGGGAAGTCCGTTTCTGTCAGCAGCTCGACTGTAGTTCGTCATTGGATCAATAGACTTGATATGGTTTGAATCAGGAAATGCTGGTCCCTAGCACCAGACTCGCAAAAAGCAAGTACTTTGGGCTTGCAGCGTGCTCTGGGTCATGAGGCCCCTTGAAGTATGCACCACCTTTCCCATCCAAGCAAGTCGTTAAGTTATTTGCACAATCATTGCCACAGTCTTGGGCAAGGACTCCCTGAGTACAAACTGTCTTTAGTATTAGGAAAATGTTTCCTCCATCAGTCACCTCTCTTGTTTCCTAGATGTGGTTAAGGATAGAGCTGCCAGATCACATGGAAATCTTGTTTTCACCTTTGCAAAGGACTTTGAGCAGCTGCGCTCCAACTAGAGTTCTTAGTGAATTCTTCTTCTCTTCCTGCATGAGTCCAGAAGATGAATTTTAAAGCTGGTTTTCCAAATGGGGGTTTTAAAGCTCTGTATATCGTGAAATCTTCAAATAACAAGGGGGGTCCTGGGAGACTCTCTGCCAGACATGAGCCCTGGTTATAAGAGCCTTACCCAGAGTCTTTAGCTCACTATCTTTCACAGAGAAGAAATATCCCAAACATATCAGTCTTTGTCCTGCCCTCGGGCAGTCCAGCACCGAAATGCTAGGCAATTCTCCTCTGAACAAGAGCACCAACAGCAACCCCAGCCATGTGTTTCGGTCTGGTTGAACCTCATCAGTAGGGTGTAGCTGTGCCTCTCTAAGAATAGTGAGCAAGTGCTCCACGCCTGGATTCCCCTAGTAACTTAGGGTGAGACCCAAAGTTACTTGAAATATGCAAATAACAAGTGGGGTCCTGGGAGACTCTCTGCCAGACATGAGTCCTGGTTATAAGAGCCTTACCCTGTGAAAGATAGTGAGCTAAAGACTCTGGGTAAGGCTCTTGTTGGCTGCTTTCAACACCGTGGACCATACCACCCTTCTTTAAAATCAGAACCCTGCAACTGCCATAATCCAATATCTTTCTGTGGTTGCCACAAGCAACTACAATAACTCATTGTGTTCTCTACTCAGGATGGAACCCTGCGTGTCCATAATCTAGAAGATCAATATGTTCAGTTAGTGGCGACAAATAAGAAGTAACTACAGACTCCAATACATTTTATGACTGTGTTGTTGTTTTATACAAAGCAAATACAAAGATACACTAGGTTTTAGGTGGTTCTTGTGACTCTTGCAAGATCCTCATTACTAAAATGGCACAATTATGATGTGTGCTTCATAAACATATATGTTTTATAACACATAGGGCTCATTACAAGCTTGCTGGTTCGGAAATAAGGTGCCGGTAATAATGTTTACTGGCACCTTTCTGGACCAACAAACTACAAGTTTCTCTGATCTACCGGCAGGCCTGACATGCCAGCAGATCAGGCCCCTACCGGCAGATGAATGCCTAAAGCACTGGCATCATTAGTAATGGTGCCAGTGATTGGAGCAACCCCATCCTCTGGAGTCCTATAGGACTCCATGGAATGGGGAGTTACCAGCATTGCTGCTGCCCGTACTATCCAAGTAACACTAGGATATTGAGCGATGGAGAGGGTAAGGTAGTTCCCCGGTATCCCACTGGATTTACTGGCGGGATACTAGGGAACTCGTATTGAGCCCCTAAATAGTCTTTGGCGTTGCAGCATAGAGTCTGGTTCCACAGCAGATACAAGTACATTTTCTCAATGATTTGTCCCTTAAATTGTCAAGTGACATAACTGTATTTTGCCTGTAGATGCCCCTGAAAAGGGCTCCATTAAGAGCTATAGAAACCCACTGGCTTTGTGCAGTAGGACACTCACAAGATGTACATTACAAGTGCAAGCACTTTCTTAGAAAATGTATTTTATTAAGTAACACTTTGCATTAGTATTAAGGTCCAGTGTCCACTGATTCCCACCGCTCATATAAATTAGCTCCAACTGACATGGCAGGGCTCCAGAGTGACATCACACTCGCAGTCTGAGATCATGCACACTGAGACAAATAGGTCCAGCGGCAGCAGGCCAGATGCCGCACAACTCAGTCCCTTCATATACTCACACAAAACCATTCAAACAGACCCTAGACAACAAACCAATAAGTATCCATCATGCATATAGTGAAACCAGTCATTCTCACAAACAAACACCACAAAACGCAAGCACCGACCATTTATTAAAGCACAACACCAAGCAGCGCCCTCCATACAGCTAATCACCCAAACAAGCACCCATCAAGCCTGCTAAAACATCAAAGGCGGAATGAGAGATAGGCAAGCCACCAGATCCAACACTGAACAGATGATGGAGCTGAGGAGGATTCCCTTAGATGCAGCCATCAATTTCTCATGTTAAGATGAAAAGGCCCACGTGCATGTTAAAACAGTCTCAGATGGATACGGCCTCTGTGGATAATACAAACAGCTACTCACCAGTGATCTGCACCTACTGGGACACGTAAAGGTTACTCGAGAATGCTACCACCAGGGAGAGAAGCATGTTTGCTCCAGGTACCACATGCTTGCACATGGCTCAGAGAAAAGACTTAAGTTCTAAGCATCCACTTTACGGTAGCATATACCACCAAGGATAAAGCCACTCCTGATCAAGTGTTGTGCACCTTCACATGCACCAAGCAAGTATACCTTCGCCATGCATCCTTTTTTTGTACATGCCACTTCCACTGAGGCTACACCCACATATTCACTAGGCAGCTTACACACCAAAGGACACTCACATCCCCATCAGGTCTCTTACTCTCAAACAGAAGTGCAGAGACTGTAATAATCCTTTAATCCCAAAGGAGCTCGTTTTACATGAGTCCATAACTTAGTGGTGCAGACCCGTTTTGCATAGGTGGGTCGCTGCTGCCAAATTCTCATCATTTGCACAGCGGACTGCAAAAGGTGAGGGCAAACGGTGGCCTAAAAGCGTGTACACTGCCTTTTTCCCTCCTCTTTTGCACTCCGCTGTGCAAATTGAGGAAAAGCTGCCTGCCATGTATGACTGGCATGCAGCATTTACAATGAATCCGCTTGAAGACTGCATGCTTTTCACTGGCGCATAAAGCCGGCAGACTCCATAGGGATCCCCAGTATATGCATTTGCATGAAAATGCATTCCAGTGCAAATGCTGGAGCCTTTACATGGCCGAGAGGAAGGGGGAGACGGAAACGCAATTTGCGTTCCGTCCCTCCCGTCTGACCGTAAAAATGAATAAAAATGGTGTGCACAGAAAATTAAAGATGTGAAAGCTACATACAAGGATACAAGGCTTTTACGTCTTTCATTTCTGTTTTGCCGACTCATAATGAACCCCATAGTGTGCTTTCAAAACACCTCCGTAGCAAGGATGTTCCTCTGTCCCTAACCATGACCTGGAACGCTCCTTTGAAATTAGACACATCATAAGTGGCTAGGAAACCAATTGTATTTATGCCGCTTGTAAGTGAGCATATTCAGAACTGTGGCAGGGTGAAACGTGTCCGAATCCTTAATTACATGAATTTTCAAGTTACAATTAACTTAATAAACTTCATGAACTTTGAAGATGTTCAAGTGTTACATTTGGGTTAGGTTAATGACAGTTGCGTACTGGTGGAATGTCCCTATAGCATTACGAGACTTCAGGGAGATTTGGGCTACACAAAATATTGGAATAAAATGCAAATCCACTCAAATCTGACGTGGAAATGTTCAGGTAACTACAACTACTTGTTTACGATTTGATCGACCCTTCTGATATTGCTAGCTTCAAACCCATATAATTCCGCCCAGTTGTTCCTACATTTCTGGATATGGTAGTGAGTAACAATTACTTGGTACTAATATATCATCAGGGTTTCACATAACCTATGCAGTCTAAATAAAATGCAGAGCTCTGTTTGGGTCAGAGGAGCTCAAGTAGGTATCTTTATTAGACAGCACTACACGAGACAAACTCAATAAGCAAAGAGTGTGGTCCCTGTAAAAGAAAAATAGCAAGTGCCCTCTCTTATGTTTTAACAAGCTTTTATATATTGTGTGGTCTTATAGGTTTTAATACACAGACAGTGGAGGTTTCTATGATCTTATCCAAACCAAACTTGTCAACATAACCTACTGTACGTGTTCTATTCAGACCCAGGTGCCCACGGCTGATCGCCCCATTAGAATATAAATACAAGCCAAGAAAATCAATGGCTTTGAAAGGAGGGTGGCATGCCAGATATGCGTCCCCCTTAGATGCATGGCAACACACAGTATACAATTATGATTGCACAAACGCAGCATAATATCAAACATGCAACAAGTACATTTGTTTTCCCTTTGCTTTAACATCCATCAGTTCAGGACTGAGTCCAGCCCAATTGGGCCTTGTGCTTTTCATTAAAGGTCTCGAAGTACTTGCATTATATTGTACTACAAATGCAATTGTTCTCTCACAGATACCTTCCTTTGGGTCTGCTTTGAAACAGCCTACTGAATCGACATTTCCAAGTAACAATTATTAGTCTCATTGGATAATTCTTTCGACAATTTCCTAAACATTAATTTCTCTGAATTGCCACTGTGTTGGAGATGCTCTCAAAGGTGCAACTCTGTGCCCATTGCACAAGCAAAAAATGCATGAATCCTCAAACAGAATTTTACATTGAATTTGGATTTGTATTGTGGAAGACCCCAAAGAGCCTATTGAAATTTTGAGTCATCCTCACAAGCAGAGATGGTAAGGCAAAAGTGGCACTTGCCCAGGGCACCCACTGTGGAGGGGGGCCCCACAAGGCTAGCTGATCTGAAGAAGTAAGATTCCATTGTTCACCAGTCTTAAATAGCACACATCAGGATATTTTATGGGGTGCTGCTGAGGCTCTAAATTCATTGTTTTTCGGTTTTGACAAGTACATTCTGCCTTGATCAATTCATCATGTATTGCTTTCTGTGTTCACTGTGGTATGCATAGCTTGTGTGTTCCTTACGACACAACTCTGTAGCATTCTTTACTTCCTGCGGGAATTATGTTGATCATGTGCAATAGGCAATGGTGAAATGCATATTGATAAATTGAGTGCCACAGTGGTTCAGAAGTTAGCTCAGTGTGTGAAGCACCCATTGCAGAGATATGTGTTCATCGGCAAAATTAGAATATCACATTCCAGCAAGGCTAGCTGAGCCTTTCCTATATCTGAAGTTTATATGTACTTGGTTTTGCAGAACAACATCTGCTATTATCAACAATGTACCTGCACCAGATAGGGGTTGCTATAAGAACTAACATATCATCCGTAGGGTGAAGGTCTAGGAATAGGTTTGTTCAGATTGGGGTGTTGTAAAACATAGGCAATCGCCTCCAATGATGGCATAAACTGTTAGTCCAAGAGGTGAATAAGTATCCAAATTCAAGACTATGGAACAAAAGCGTTCATGCTTGTATCCTGGATTTGCCAGCAGACGATACAGTGATCCTGGTCAAATGATCTAATAGATCTTACATTACTGTGCTGTCTTCTGTAAGGTTTGCCATCTTGCATGCTGCTGGTATCGTTTAACCCATTACTTGATATTTCTTCGTATGTAGGCCATTTGGGTGTAAGGGATGGTAGACAGAAGAGAGCGGACCATACGTTGCAGGCCTCAGGCAAGCATATTTTAAGGTCTGCGAGTTTGACACAAAAATGGTTTGCTTTTTGGTAAAAGTCAAAGGTTTTTATGCACGTTTATAAATGAAAATGTCACAAGCCATTGTTTTGGAAGTATGTAAAGCTTTAAAATACAAAAGACAAACTGATTACATTTGGTAAATCGCATCGATTGGAATGCTGTTTCTAATATACTTCCCTTGATGATGGAGAGAAGGAAGCTAGAATCATTCCCATTTTGCATAACACCCTTCTATAATATTTTGTTTAAAAATTGTCATGTTTGGTAATGTGATCTGTGTACTTTCCAATTGATTTTTGTTATGAAATGAGATTGTTTAATTCATGGTAAGAACTGGAAAAGAAAGTGTTCAAATGCAGACATTGCAGAGTTGGAACAAATCCCAGCTTCACCCCTTAACCAATGTGTGATCTTGGGCATCTTATTTAATCTTGTATTGCTTAACCTCTCAATATTGCCAGTCCCTATACCTTTCAAAATTGTGTCACTGCAATAATTTTGCGTGTCCTTTCGCCCTCCATTAAGTGATTCCACCAGTCCTGTTCTTCGTAGGAATGCAGGTCCTTAAATAGATGGATCATATGGATAGTTCTTTCCTTCCTGAGGCCCATACAGTTCAAAAGGAGATGTCTTAATGTTTCCTTAAGGTCAGTCCTCTCACACATTGCACTAAGTGCAAACTGAGTAACCTGCTATTAGTTACCCTTGGGCCCCCAAACAAGGTCCACCAACATAGAGAATCAACTCGGGGTTCCACAGAAGTTCATCTTTTAGACCCAGTATCAGGGTTAAGAGGTGTCTATTAACAAATAAGCAGTCTTGAGGGTCACCATCAAAGGGTGTTAAAGGCAGTGAAGTAGGTGTTTAAATATATTGGTGCTTTGGCATATGTTTGATTGGGTGCATGTGTGTGTATGTGAGTGCATCTGTATGTAAGTTTGCATGCATATGTGTGCATACTGGGCGTGAGATAGGTCAGACACTGGCACCACCAGAATGTGTGAATGACTGGCAATCCTGAACTATTTGGCAGACTGCAAGACACAATTTAAAAGTGCAACGTTGAAATGTTTCTGGAATTCGCTGCATGCAACATGTTTGAATGGCTATGCTGGCATATATTGGGAACATGTTGGGCACAGCCAAAATGACTATGTTTTATCGTGGAAATATTGCCATGTATTGGGCACAGCCAGCATGAATGTGTGTTTTTCATTTGCAATACTGGGATATTTGGGGAACCGCTAGCATCACAATGTGGTTTTAGAAATCTCAACCATCCAGACCTACCAGATCTCCATATACCGGTCAGCTGGCCATCCAAAGATTTAAAAGACAAAAAGCAGGCGGTTCTTGCTTCCCGGTCTTGGTGGCCAACTATTGGAACGCCATGCCCCCTGAGCTCAGAACTGACCCCTCACTCAGGTCATTCCGAAAAAATCTCAAAACCTGGCTCTTCAAACAAGACCTGAAAGATAACTACTAAGTCATCACCTTCCATACTCATCCCCTCTAGTGGGAGCGAGATGCCCTACGGGACTCAGATATCACCCCACATCACTTCCAGCTATACACCAAGACTCACCCTGGTGGATCACTAAACCCACTAACTCAAAATGTGGTGCTGCTGGATTACAGTAGGAGGCAACCAATTCCCACGTTCCTGATTAAGATTAAATCAAAGTATGTATCACTAAGCTAAATGTAATTGAATGTAACCACATACTTAAGTACACCTGGAAGCTGCAATTATGCATATGATCGTGACTAAGACGAAAGTAGCTGGATGTAACTACTGCCCAAGCAATATCCTATGAGCAAGTCTGAAAGTAACTGGATGTAACCAACCTCATGATTCACAAGACTGAATTTGCACCTGTAACCATATACTTAAGAACAAGCGCCCAGACGCCCCAGGGCTAGGTGAGCTATATAAATGTAATAAACAAATAAATAAATAAATAAATAAATAAATAAATAAATAAATACATAAATAGTGGCATTGGTGTCATGGATTGGAATTTGGCTATAATGGAATGTATCATGGGCATTGGGTTCATGAAAAGCTGTGTTCCAGTGACAATGTTCTTTTAAACTGTGTACAAAGCAATCGTGAAAAGAGGCTTTCACAGCACCAGTGCTGGCACGTAGTGAGGGCAAAGGCTTTATGAACATTCCATTTGTTGTGGAAGCACTAACATATATTGTGGCTACAGGAATCATGAGGTATGTTTTACATGGACAATGCTGGAATACGTTTGGACATCAGCATTACAAAAATACAATTTAAAAAAGATTCCTGGTTACTGTTTATGACTTTTCATCCGTTGTCCACGATATAACCGAATCGGAAATATCTGAGGAAGAAAAAACGAAATGACGTGTGTTTTTCTCTCCCCAGAAATGTCTGCTAACCGGCACCCGCCACACCACCCCTTACTTACCTTTTGGTGGCACACTTCTCTGTGTGCCGCCGACTCGCCCACCCCTCTGCGATGCCAGTTCCCTTCACTTCCGTCCACGGGAAACGGCGCTGAAGGCAACATTTTTTTTTCTTTTTTTTTACCTTTATCTTTGACTGAGCGGGGTACACCCCTGCAACCCCTGATGCCATTGCAATGAACATGGGTGTGGGGGACACCCTCACCCCACTTGTTTGCTACAATGGTACCGAGTGGTAGATGTGTGCAAAAGTATTGGCTGTACAGAATTTTCGCACAGCCAAGATTCGAACAAATCTAACATTCGTTTTTTTTTTCAGTTTTATATGCGGATTCCCTTTTCATCTATTGGATCTTTTTATTGGATACCCTACAGAGACAATTGTAAATGTGATATCTTTTAAAATTGATAGTCCAGAAAATGTGTGTTTTAAAATGTAGCATTTCAACCCATTATGCTTAAGATCAGGGCGACGCCTCCATCATGGGCGACGGGTCGCCGACCCACCCCTCCATTCTGGAAGAGCGAAAGGCAGGCCCAGATAAAACCAAGCACTCTGTCAGTTACAGTGAGCAGCTGTGAAAGCGCTCCTGAGCCGGTCCCTGTTGTAAGGGAACCATGTTTCCCTTATGGGTGTGTGTTTACCCCAGCCAGCGCATGCCCAATGAGCCATGCAAGGCCAGGGGTGTTTTGTTTCTCCAGCATTGCACGGCTCATTGAACATGACGGCTGTGGTACTGCAGGGTATTAGGGCATAGGGAGCACTCCTGTGCATCCACAGTCTATTGGCTTGTCATGGGCGTTTAAATGTGTGTGTGTGTGTGTGTGTGTGTGTGTGTGCGCGCGCATGCCATATTTGTATATATGCGTGCTTGCATGATGTGAGCCATGTGAGGCGTTGCTTGAGCAGAACGGTTTTGTGCATGTGTCTGTGTGACAGTGACTGCTTGCAGGTGTGAATGTGTGTACGTTTTTGTACATGTGAATACGTGTGCATGTGTCAAGCTATGCCTGTTAATGATGTCTGGGAGGTATGGAATGTGAACGTGTGTTCAGGCCTGTGGCTGTTGATTGGTTAGAGGAGCATCGGGCAAGAGAGTTCTGCTTTGGTTTATAAAGAATAATTGCTTCGAATTCAGAAATGATTTTTCAGGAAAACCATTCCGGAATTCGTAGCATTCGGATGGTTCTCACTGGGTCCGCAGTGTGGGCAAATACAAATGCTGCAGTGCAGACCATGTCAGAAAAAAGGCCCTGGCCGAAGTCCTAAAAAAGTGGAGGTGGGAGGAGTCTGCCATACACAATTGTAAGTGACGTCATAGGGAAGTAACACGGCCTAAAGTGGAAGGTATCTGCAGCAAACATGTCCTCTGTAGCAAAATTTGAATTTGAGTCATTCTCGAGCTTCACAGTCCGTTTAGTGTGGTCTTGTGCTAAGCGTGACCCCTCACAGCTGTGGGACCTGGGTTCTAATCCCATTCCTGTTACTTCAACTGAAGGCAGTCAAATATATATTTTTAGTTATTTAAAAACACGCAGGCAGGTGTGGGGTCGACAGCCTCAACCATATGAAAAAAGTGTTCCCTTGACTTGTGTCAGGCAAATGACAGCAAGTGCAGCATTAGGTAACCGACCCTTCCCCCTTTTTTCTGCTGTTATTATTTTATTCATTTAAGCAAACGTTTTCTAAGCACTTTAATGTTTGAGCATAAACAATGGTTCTGTTATAAACGCCTCATACTCTCGCTCTGCTGAACTAAGAAGTTTAGAATTCTGCTTTGAGTTCTAGAATGAAACGTGATAAAATTGCATGTAGGGCAAACAAAAGAACACCCCATAAAAAAAATCTCATTTGTTGAAGGCAATGATGGGCCTTATGTGTGTGCATTTATTTTGTATTGGTTGTGTGTGTACTGTAGAGAGAGGGAAGTTTACATCAGCATAATGACGGCTTACATCATGTGCAAGTAAAGAAATAAAGGATGGCAGTGCCCGCCAAAACGGGACACTACGAGTAACTCCATAACGAGGTGTGTGTGTAGTTTATTTTGCTCCAGTGACTGTGCGCTGCGCACCATCCCAGTTTTCCCGCAGTCACCACACTGGTGACGAGGCTGTTCAACACGCGTGCGCTGCCGGCGACGGCTGCTAAGCAGCGCGAGCTGTTCCATCCTCTGCCAGTCACAGGGCGCGGCAAGCAAGCGGCCCGGGCCAGTGGTGGTGTGAGGAAGGATCATATAACGTCGAGGGACATACAGGGCACTAGCGCTACCTAGCGGCCAAAGTGCAGTGAACTCGCCACAATGCTTGCCGAAATCAGGCCTCTCAGACCTTTGCCAGGTTTTTGAGCCACCTGCACGTAAACAAGAAGACAAAAGTTTAAGGTAATAACAACACCGGGCTCGCATTTACAGACTGCAAAAGCAGCTTTCAGAATCAAGCCCAAAACAATATTGCTCTTCCTCCATAAGGCAGGAAGACAATAGAACACGAGAGAACAGTTAAAGGCTTCCTTTAACAGGAGTGCCTCTAGGAAGTACACGAAACAGTGGTGAGAGTAAAAGAGAAAAAAAAGAGCCCAAGAGGCTGGCCAACCTCGACATGATTGCAGACAACCAACAGTCACAACCCGCCATTGCAAAACACACAAAGGTCCCCAGGTGAAGCTTCCAGCCCACTGGACACACGTGCGGGAAGGAGCATGTGGCAAAACTCAACACAGGGCGCTTCATGCGGCCTTTTGATCTGTATGTAAAAGGTGCTGCCCTCCATTGGGAGGTGTGGCTGCAACAATTTGAACTCCACCTGAAGTCGAGAAAAGTCACAGCAGACGAAGAGAAGCACGCACTACTCATGCTGAACGTAGGGCCCCTCACTCTGCAACTATTCAACACCCTGCCAGAGGCCAGGAAGATGACTACCAGGTGGCTAGAGCAGCACTGAATGGGAAATTCCGGCCCCAGCTAAACCCTGTCGGCCGTCAGAACCAATCGATGACTTCCACACAAGGATCTGCGAGCTAGCAATCGGGTGCAAATTCCCAGATGAAGAATTTGCAGTGAGGCAACAGCTAATCCGTGGCATTTCACCAGAAAAAATCAGGAGGGACATTGTATGTGAAAGACGCATAACCCTCGAGTGGATTCTAGAAATGGGGCACCAAAGAGAAAGGACGGATTCCCATTTAGCAGCCATGGAAGCAGCCTTGATCCGCCTGCCGATCAATGCACAACAGCCAAATGCCAACGTCGGTGCAGTGGAAGCAAAAGGTCGCCCGGTGTAAAGATCCCTGGCATGCCCATGCGCTCCCCATGAACATAACGCATGTGCAAATGGTGTGGCGGACCCTGGCACAGGGAAGACCGTGCCCAGCCCTGTGTGCAAAATGCTGAAAGTGCAGCAAGCTAAACCATTTTGCCTCAGGTTGCCTTAGCTCCAAGCCTTGATGAGATCCCCGGAGGTCACTGTAGACAGAAGACTGGAAATCAAGGCCAAGCCACCAAGCACACCAGAGAGCAAAGGCCTGGAAAGTAGGGCGGGACCCAAGCACCAGTGGCACCGATGTGAGTGAACTGTTAGAAGAAGAGTCGCCCCTAGAATGGCACACCAAAACCAGGAGGCGGCAAAGCGAGCAAATGCACCTCATTTCAGCAGTAAGATCCCACAAGGGGGCGAAAAGGACAAGAGGCAGGGGTCAACCAACCTGCATTGTGCTAGTAGACAACACGCCCACAAAGATGGTCATCGATACAGGAGCCCCTGTAAACATGATACCGACGAGCAAGTACACAGTAATACCGAGCAAACCCCCCCTGCAGCACAAGACTGTCCAGCCCTATGTCTATGGGTGCAAATTACCTCTTCCAGTCAAAGGATTGTTTAAAGCCAATGTCATCTACAACAAGAAAATATGCTGCACCAGGTTCTATGTCATAGACGCTGACATAGAAATGCTGCTAGCTGCAGAACGGCAGAGAAATTGGAGCTAATCCAGTTTGCCTTCCAACTACAACAGCTAACCATAGACAAACTCTTGGCCGAAAATGCAAACGCCTTCAAAGGGATTGGCTATCTAAAGAACCAAACGGTTACACTCCATATTCACCGTACCATTGACCCGAAGGCTCTTCAGCACCAAAGGGTACAGTTCCACATGCGAGCGGGAGTGGAGGCAGAGCTGAAAAAGCTGGAGGACCAGAAAATCATAGAGAAGATGTCTGGACCCACACTCTGGGTGTCCACGATAGTGGTCACCAAGAAGCCAAAGCAACCGAATGCTGTTCTGATATGCATCGACATGAGACTGCTGAATCAAGCATTTGGGTGCAAATGACACATTATGCCTACCATTGACTAGCTAATCTTCAACCTAACAGGGGCAATGGTGTTCAGCAAGTTGGACCTCTGGTCTGGCTATCACCAAATTCAGCTAGCCAAGGTATCACAGGACATAACAACCTTCACACCTAGGGCTCCGGCGGTAACGTAGGCTCAACTTTGGTATCTCGTCGGCAGCCGGAATCTTTTAAAACGAGATTCGTCGAGTGCTGCAATACTTGCCGGGCACCACAGATATTAGTGACAATCTCCTCATGCATGGCAACTCCGAAGAGGAACATAACACATGCTTAGCCGCAGTGTTTGCCCACATAGAAGAATCACTGTTGATTCTACATGCCAGAAAATGTGACTTCAGCAAGCTAAAACTCTCTTTTTTTGGTTATGTCATCATTGGAAAGGGGGTCTCGCTCGACCCAGACATAGTAGCAGACACCGACCACAGCAATGGAGATCCGGAGCTTTATGGGGATGGCATCATTGCAGCAGGTTTATACTGGACCTGGCAACCGTTGCAACCCCCCTCTGTGTACGGAAAAAGAAAACACACCATGGACATGGGAACAGGAACATATGAATGCTTTCCAGTGGATAAAAGACTACCTCACAACGAACACCACCATGGCATTCCTCAACACAACCCGAAAAACAGAACAGCTGGTGGATGCCAGCCTTTCAGGCTAGGCACTGTCCTCACACAAACAGACCAGAGTGGAACTACGTACCCCATTGCATTTGCCAGCCGGGCCCTGACCAAGACCGAACAGAACTATGCCCATATCGAGCGAGAGGCCCTCACCATCCTCTGGGGGTACCGACATTTACAAGTATATTTCCTATGTCACCATGCAATGGTTTACATAGACCATAAGCCACTGGTCCCAATCTTTAGAGGTTATGCTTCCCATCCACCTGCAAGGCTTGAGTGATGGATGCCCCAGCTTCAACCTTTCAACATAGAAGTGCTCTATCGAGCATGCGAGGACCATCCAATCGACTACCTCTCCTGAAATCCACAACCAGTCAGCAGAGCAGGATGACACCCAAGTGACAGATGAGCATGTATGCCATGTATTTGTATGGGCCCACCCGAAATGAATGAAATGGAAGAAATCTGCATCAAAATGGAACAAGACACATGCTTGAAGTGAGTGAGAGACTCC
This sequence comes from Ambystoma mexicanum, assembly GCF_040938575.1. NCBI lineage: Eukaryota > Metazoa > Chordata > Amphibia > Caudata > Ambystomatidae > Ambystoma > Ambystoma mexicanum. The sequence continues at coordinate 269,365,643 of NC_090941.1, forward strand.
ATCATATCAGGAGACTGGAAGAAATTCCTAGCTGTGACATTCCACTGGACATCAACTGCCCAAGAACTACTATAAGCCCTCTTTGGAATATGACATGAACTCTCCATATCCCCAGAGGGGATCATACTAAAACGACACTGTATAGTCCTGCCGGTGATGATGGAGGAGGAGCACTGAGTCTGGCCCACTGAGGCCACCAAGGCATTGTCAAAATGCAGGCATTCCTCAAATCCATGTGTGGATACTGAACATGCAGCAGAAAGTGATGTCCCTGGTGGGAGCCTGTGCTGCGTGTCAAGATTCCCAAAGTCACAGACTGCCAGAGGCCATCGGAAATCCTCCCATGCAGTCAGCAGAGGTGGGACCCAGACAGCGTGGACATCTGCTTGGTGATGACAAAAGCACATATGCTTGTTTCAGTCGATGAGTTCAGTAGCTATCCGGAAGTGGAACCAGTCCGGTCGACGGACACAAGAACCGTCATCACAACGCTAAAAAAATGTTTGCCGTCCATGGCATACCAAACAAACTCAAGAGTGACAATGGGACCCAATTCCAAGAACGTGAACACAGGGGTTTCCTGGACATTCAATACCACAAAACCACCCCCTGCTGGCCTCAGGCCAAAGGGGACATGGAACGCTTCATGGAATCACTCAAAAAAGTAATCCGTATTGCAAAAGATCAACAAGTCCTGTGGTTGCCAGAAACATATTGATTCTTACGAACCTATCGGCAGACACCTCATTCTTCCACTCATGTATGCCAAGCAGCTCCCATGTTTGGCACACCCATCCAAGTGGCACTCCCCATACACCATAGCTGGACCATGCCGAGCGTAGATCACAAAAAGATTGAAGAGAACAGACAAAACCAGAATGAACAAGAGAGCCGCTCTCGTTGGGTCACACCCACCCAGTGGTATAAACCCCAGGGATGTGGTTTTAGTCAAGAACCGGTCACCCCCAAAGAAACTAGCCCTCTCCTATGAACCAACCCCATGGACAGTGGTAGGAAAGAATCACGGAATGGTGACTGCAAGAAGAGGCCAAGAGACAGTGACACAGAATGCCTCCCATTTCCAACGAGGACTATCCAGCCAATGAAGAGACGAAAACTGGTTGGCCGGGGAGGTGGCCCCCAGTCAGAGTGACGCTCCTGAGACACTGAGGAGGACGAAATACCATGAGGAAGAGAAAGCCACTGCCAGCCCCCAGTGCCCAACCCGACACAACTGGACTCTGGCACAGAGCTGCAAGAAACCCTAGTGCCCAATCCCGAAGCTCTCAGCGAGAGCAAACCGAAGTACTCGAAGTACTCGCTGAGAGGGTGGCCAGAGCCGTCCACTAGACTAAGAGGATTTGTCCTACACGGCGTATACCGACAAATTGTAAAATGAACTCTAATTTTCTTTATACGCCTACACTTGTGTGTTTAGTTAGACACAGTCGGGTGTTGTCCTTATGTAAGTTGGGGAGGCATGTGGTGTAGAAGAAAGGCTATGCAGGCGTTATGATGGTTTACATCATAACACAAGTAAAGAAATAAAGGATGACAGTGCCCGCCAAAACAGGACACTGCAAGTAACTCCATAAACAGGTGTGTGTCGTTTCTTTCATTCCAGTGACTGCCCCAGATCTCCCACAGTCACCACAGTGTGGATATGCCATAAATATGAAATCTGCTTTTTAAATTTAGTTTCTCTCTTTCATGAGGTTCTTATGTAATTTGCAAAGTGTTGCTCTGGTGCTCCTTCATTCAACCAAGAAAATGAGACTGTTGTACTTTCCTCCACTTGGACACTTGTTAATTCTGACACTATATCGGGGGTATAGCACAAGGCACCTCCTTCTAATGCCTTTCATCTGACTTGAACTTAGTGAATGCACTGTGTCCTCAATTATGACGATGCAATATGCCATGTTGCGAATGTTCATGAATGGACATTAATGAAAAGACTGAGGACCCCGCACTCATTAAAATAAAATGGCACTTTGGAAGGCACTGTGCTCGTCGCCAATTTGGTGCCAGGAAATTGTGGGTTAAGGAATGTGAGGCTTCTTAATTGTGCATATTGCCACAGCCAGCATGGATACGGTTTCCTATAGTGGAATGGCATTAACAGCAAAGCAAACATGCGTGGGTTCTTATGTGGTAATACTGACCTGTTAGCCTGTCAGCACTGATACATTTTCTTACAGTGGCATGGCACAATGGGCAAATAAAACGTAAGAACATTGGCATAGCCAGCATGGACATGTCATCTTAGCGTGGCATATATTGACATAGACAACACGAGTGGGGTTTCACAGTGGACATTACTGACATTACTCGGCAGAGCCAGCATGAAAATGTCAACGCCATTTTACACGGGCACGGCTAGCATGTACAGTCAGTAGGAGCATTTACTTTTACACAGGAAGTATATTAGCACATAATGGGCTGGAAAAAGCACCTGTGTACTGCTGGTGATGGGGCATCTATTGCATTTTTGCATGTGCTTCCCTATAAAATAGATTGTAAACTGTATGGTTTATTATCACATTTTTCACAAAATGGGTCCTGTAATATGCAAATTTTAAGCCAATATTTTCAAATGTTTCTCGTGGAATAACCGCACAAAACCCCCCACACTTGGTTGCTTGTGCACATTTGTATGAAATATTTGCGCCCCTCCAATTAAAAAAATTCACCAGCCACCACTGGTTAAGATTTTGTCTAGGATAGATCCTACCCAAAGACCCAATGGTAGCGTTGGCGTCTAAACCTAAGCAGGGTCACTTCTGCACAACTAAGCAGGGTCACTTTTGCACGTTAGTGGAACATATGTTCATGCCCACAGTGAAAAAATCACCAGCCACCACCACCACCAAATGATGTCAAAGGGAAAAGTACTAGCGCAATCAAGTATAAACGTTGACACAATGCTAATGAGATGAGGGGGTCATTTTAAAGTAAATGCCAATTGCATGCAGTGGACTGCCAACATTAGCTCACACCTGCTGTTGCGTCCCCAGCATGCAATTTTAACCATTTGGAGTGTACATGCGAAGGTGAAACGAGGCAGAACCACTAGTACTCTTCACTTTTACTCACCATTTTGTAAAAACGTGTAGGCTGCCTGTAAACCACGCCTTGTAAGCCACGTTTGCTAGTGGATTCCTATGGAGTCTGCATGCTCATTAGCAGGTGCAAATGCAAATCAAATTCTAATGAATCCATTGGTTTTTCGCCTGCATGAATACTCAGGCCAAAAACCTGGTCTCTTCCAAGTTTGTGCACCTCCCACGCCTAGGAAGGACATGAAAATAATAATAAAAAAAAATAATAATATGGAATTTATATAGCGCTACGAACCCTCGGGTATCTCAGCGCTGCTTATTATTACCCACGGTGTGTGGTGCTCATTTATCGACCTCAGAAGGATGAAAGGCTGAGTTTGGCCCTGCCGGGATTCGAACCTGCGTTCAAATCCGCTGAAAATTATAACACCGTTAGAGACAACATTCTACATTCTTTATATACCAATGTCAGAGAAACTTAAACCACTGATAAGAAAACATTATACAATTACTTACACCTTGAAACCACTGGAAACAGAAATCCCCTTCCTTCACATTGCTATTGACCTCCACTCTACTAGCTCCTTTTCCTTACTTCAGTTTGCAAAGAAAATTGCCATGAATCCAAAGCATTCTACCCCCCAGCAGTAGGCTCTGATAACTGCTCCAGAAGGGTGATGGAGGGTGGGAATTCAAGCTGGGGAGGCACTGGAAAGAGACTGGGCTCCAGTCCCTCCCCAGCTTATAAGCAGTCCCCCGGGCGAGTGGGAAGCTCATGCCCTGAGAACTGGCTCCCCCCCTTCCTGCGGGAGGGGTGGAGAGATCCTGTAGAGGGGATGTCAAAGAAGCGCTCTACTCGCTGTGCCACTACACCGGCTAGGGCTCAAAATGGAAGGATACACCTTGTGTATATGAGACATGGTGCATAATCACAGAAGCCTTTTATAATGGCGCAATCCCATTGGAAAACATTCTGTGACTCTTACCATCCAATACAAACTCATATTTAGGTTCGTTTCGTGTAAAAAGGTTGGAACACCCTTTTAACCAACATTACCATTGCAAAGATGAATACATGATTCCTATAAAAACACAGGCAACTTAATAACTGGCACATGGTCACCTTAAACAGCACGTTTTCTTTTTTCCTTTTTTTGTTTTAAAGAAGCTTTTTCTGCAGTGTGTTGAAAGACTGCAGAGAAGTACATTTCTCTACATTCAGCACAAAGACAGATTGCTCAAACGGTTAGTTGGAACATTGCATTTTCTTTCTCTCAGCCCATAAGTCTTTTGACCTTTTGCACACACTGTATATTTGGCAGTTTCATCAGGTTTCTCGTGAAGGCATTTCTTTGGTGAATTATACTGATTTTCTAAAACTTGCAACCTGCTATCCGCTTTTACTGAGCCTCATGCAGGAGTATTTTCCTATTCTGTGCTGTTCTCACCTCCTCGCAACATGCTCGGTTCAATTTGCAAGACATCTGTCTCGCTGGATGTTCCCTGTATTGCTCGTACCCGTCTACTCTTCCTCGCTCTGCATTGGCTTGATGTTGAAATCCCATTTTACAGATCCCATAGCTATGCTTGCTATTTATTTAACCTTTAGCAATCTTTAGATGGTAGAAACAGATGTAATGTCTTGAAAATGCCAGTAAAAGCGGGAGTACCAAAATCCATAATTGTAATGTTGTTTGTCAGTGTTTAAATGTCTTGAGTTGAGAGCTCGGAATTTCTGCCGAAGCCGATGACCTTTTCTGAGAAAGGAAAATGCAAGACTTTATTATTTCATGAGGGTAGAAATCATAATCAATTAGAAAGTTACACAAAAACAGAATCATGACTGTCATTGAAAAACAGTGGTTCATGTTATCGTTTTCCAGTTGACTACAGAAAGCCCAGGCCGACCTTTTAACATGTCTTAGACATTCCACACTGAGAGAGAGTGCATCAGGCAGGTTGCGCACTGTTCTTCACTTAGCACAACGAGCACTGTATCATTTCGATAATGCGCACATTAGACAAGACTATTCATTCACCATCCTCCTGTGAATAGAAACGTTCTGACATTCAGAAATAAATGCTATCAGAATTTCAGAGTAATTGCATTATTCGCATTACTTTTCTTCTTCTTCTTCTTCTTCTTCTTCTTCTTCTTCTTCTTCTTCTTCTTCTTCTTCTTCTTCTCCTTCTCCTTCTCCTTCTCCCTCACCTTTTTCTTCGTCTTCTTCTTCTTCTTCTTCCTCTTCTCCTTCTCCTTCTTCTTCATAATAATAATAACTATACATATGAACATATACACTATACACGTAGCTATGTATTCATCAGGTGATTGGCAGGCCCTCCAGGGAGACAAAGGGGTGGTAACAGATAGTAAGAATGATGGACATAGAAGTAGAGATAGATAGATAGATAGATAGATAGATAGATAGATAGATAGATAGATAGATAGATAGATAGATAGATAGATAGATAGATAGATAGGCTGATAGGTGTATAGATATATTATTTAGTGGCCTGACATTGGTGTTGTGAATGTCAGAAACAATGTCAATGAATGAATCATTGACATCCTCCCTAAAAAATCATAGAAGTATCGTAAGTGACATCACAAATACTTGGACCCCATGATGACAACACCGGAACCCGCCTCACATAAATTCTGTCTCCGATCAGAGCTGCAGCCATTGCAGCTTGCCTTAAGCAATATAGGTCAGAGATTGTGAGCAATGGTTAATAAAATGCACGAAATTATGGACGCTAAGGTGTGGACGTAGCTGAGGTGCATGTTCCAAGGACCCAAATACATTCTTGGTCCTGTGAGCCGGTGCTGTGCAGGCACACTATGGCAAAGTGGCAGGGGAACCGGCCCACTGTTAGAGTTGGTGAGTGGCCCACCCCCAGGGCACAATTCTTAAATTGGCGCAGTGAACGTGCTAAAGAGCACGATTCACTGCGCCAAATCGGATGCTCAGGTTCCACCACTATTCTCAAGTGGGCCTGGGTGTACTTGAAGTGCACAACAGTGCACCTGTCATACACCGTCAGCATTGCACCTGTTCTTGACATAATGGGCGCAATGCTGAATATTCGTTATTTTACAAAAATGCTGCAGAGAACACGGGTGTATATGAACACTTTCATATGCACCAAAGTAAGCAGCTTTAATGTTGTATATACATCCTGCACTGCAACAAGTTTTCTTGTGGCACTCCTCCACAATACCAGCGCAAAAATGGCACTGTATATGTGTGCCACTTTAGCGCACATTTGAAAGTGGAGGAGTGCCACAAGAATACATGTCTTAAGTGGCAAGTTATGAATATGGCAGTTGCTAGGTTGGTTTCCCACCCATCCTAGCAACTTCCACATATATTCCGAAAGTGGCGCATTCATACCATCTTCAGAAGAATGTGCCACCTTCAGAATAGGTCTTAAATGCCGAAAAGGTTGTTTATGCTATCGTTACTTAATACCCAGTTGAGAATCGGCCCTCAGAGTGACGAATGCAAAAACAGTATGCATACAGTCCCCAGGCAATTCAAGTAAGTACCCTGGCAAAACTATGTGCAGTCCCCACACAACTCAAGTAAGCATCCAAACAAAACTATGCACAATCCCCATGCAACTCACGAATCACGCCGGCTAAATTGCGTGCTGTCCCCCCCATAGCTCAAACCAGCCCCCCGGCAAAACTATGTGCAGTCCCCAGGCAATTCAAGTAAGAACCCTGGCAAAACTATGTGCAGTCCCCACACAACTCAAGGAAACACCCCGGAAAAACTGCATGCCGTCCCCTATAACTCGAAGCAACACCCTGGCAAAACTTTATGCAGCCCCACACAACTTAAGTAAGCACTCTGGAGAAACTGTGGGCTGTCCTACTTTCAAGGCACTGAAACTGCTGGCCTACGCCCCTAAGTCACAGAAGCCCCCTCAAGTCCTGACAGCACCCCCCACACTCACTTCTGTCACAGCCCCAGGCAGCCCCGTGTCAGTACTCCCACCTCCCCAACACCCCTTATGTCTAGCACAACCCCCAGGCAGCCCTCTCAAGTCCTGCCATCCTCCACTTGCCCCACTCACCTCCACCACAACCCCCAGGCAGCCTACTCCCAGTACACCTCGCTCCCACCACCCCTATGACCTCTGCCACAGCCCCCAGGTTGCCCCCTGGCAGTACACCCCCTCCCCACCCCTGGCCTCCACAACAAGCCCCAGGCAGCTCCCTCAAGTTCTGCCACCCCCCACCTCCCCCACACATCGTCAGCCACAACTCCCAGACAGACCCCTGCCAGTACACCCACACAACCCTGACCTCTGCCACAACCTCCAAGCAGCCCCCTCAAGTCATACCATCCCCCCACCACCCCTACTCAACTCTGCCACAGCCCACAGGCAGCCTGCTGCTAGTACACGCTCCTCCCCACACCCCCTGACCACCATCACAATCCACATGCAGCCCCCTCACGTCCTGCAACCCCCCCACAACCCACACTGACCTCTTCCACAACCCGCAGGCAACCCACTGCCAGTACACCCCCCTCCTGACCCCCAACCTCCACCACAACCTCCAGGCAGCCCCCTGCCAGTACAACCCCCAGACCCACCTGACCTCCACCACAATCTCAGGCAGGCCCTGCCAGATTACTGTCCTACCAGTCCAATGTTGAACAACAACTCACCAAACTCCACCGGCCTTCCTCCAACATGAAGTACACCGGCCACATATCCTCCTCAAACCTGAACAACTGGGATCACTGCTGCAGAATCCATGTCTGTAGCTATAACAGGATTGCCTGGTACATCAAACTCTGTTTCACATCAACAGGACAGCATAATGTGGCACCAGCTACACTGTGACCACAATATGTACATGTTACATAGTAATGCAATGGAATGTAATGTTACATATCATTATGTCCATGTGCCTTTGCAATGGCCTCAAATCACGGGATTCCAATAAAGGACCCAAGGCTGAGACATTACAGATTGTACTGAGCGATATGTAATGTCTGTGAGCATCATAGCCTTTAGAAAGGATGGAAGGAATGTAGTCAGGTAGTTAGGAAGGGGTGCCCCTGCAAGTGACACAAGTAGAGCAGGCATGTGGTTGGGTAATATGTAGGCCGACAGAGGGTGTGCGAGTCAAGAAGATGGATAATGTGTACAGCCCAACAGAAAAATCAACCAAGTGTATGTGGCAGATGTGCAGCATGATACGAAAGCAGGCTGTGGGTGATTGCAGATGTGTGTTGGTGGCGATACTTTGGGAGGGATACAGCTACCGAATAACGAGTGTACAAGTGATGAGTGTAGCCCACACATCCACAGTGAGACCCCAACCCATGTGACAGTCATAGAACAAATGCATTTTGAAAAAGTAAAAGTGATTTTGCACATGGAAAAAGGGATTGAAGTGTGTGATCAAGATTCAGAAAAGTGTATTCAAAATATTTGCACTACAATAATGTAATATGGGGATGGGTAAACTGTCCAGGGATGAAAATTAAATGAAAGTCCAAAATGAAACTGAAACTAAGAACTATATACACAGGCAGCAGGCTTAAATGTCTCTCAATGCTTCATCCCGGGCAGAGTCACACTCCTCTTTTCCATCTGGAGACAGGCATCCGTTCTTGCCTGGATGGCTTGCAGGCCCTCTATCATCCGCCTCTGTATCCCTCCAAGAAACCTCTAGGGTGGCAGCCCACCCCATTGTCCTCCTCTTTGCTACCTCTGTCCTGGCAATGTTTGCCTCTGCAGTCCACTGCCTCTCCGTCATCAGCTGCCTCTGAAAATGGGCTCTGATGCACACCATCTGCCAGAGCTGCCTCCTTTAGTCATGCCAGATGTGACACATGTCCTGCCTGATTTGCCTCCTTGGGGTTGATTGGCCCTGCATCGACTACCCCATACACTCTTCATCTGCTGATGCTTGCCAGAGATTAAACTGCGCAGATACCCCTTCCTCCTGGATGCCAATTGTCAGGCGGTACAGCACCTGTACTGGCATCCAGTGCTAGCTGTACCACCACTGTCTGTTCCTGTGTTGGTGCATGGGCAGTCAAAGTGACCACCTCATGTGGCATACTTGGGAATTCCACCAGAGGCAGGGACGTAGGCACAACCAGACCAGGCAGTGTGGGTGTTATTCGTGCACAGGAGGCCGTGGTGGAAGGTGACATGGAAGGCTCCCTGTATGGTGACTGGGACACAGTGGAGAAAGTGATATGATATGATATGATATGATAGATTATTTATAATGTGCTTAATACCCAGAGGTTTCTAAGTGCGGACCCGGGGATCAAACCTGTGTTGCTGTGTCGCCTTGCTTCCAAGGCGAGCATGTTGCCACTGAGCTATCCTCCCGAGACAGTGGAGGAGGGGGAAATTACATGTGCAAGTGCACAGAGACCACCCAAGAGCAGTGCTCTTGCCGGCTGGCCCAGGAAGAGGCTCATCTGATTGTGCCGCTGAGTCAGCTCATCGCGATAAACTGACATAGAATCACAAATCGATGAGACCTGCCTCATGAGACAGGCCAGGAGGATTTGCACCACATCTTGGGTGGCACCCTCAGTCTCAAGGCTGGCCTTGTTCTCGGTGGAGCCATCCATGAAGGTGGTCCCTGCCACAGCAGATGGCCCAGGGACAGGAGGATGTGCAGAAACCTCCACAGTGGACTGCACATCCTCATGTCCTTGGGCCAGCGGCACAGCCTGAACACCCTACTGTATGCCCCCATCAGCTCTGTGGGCTGGACTGCAACTGCCCACTCCGCCACCTTCACCCCCATCATCACTGATGACTTCAGAGAATATTCCTCCCTTGATGGACCCTGTGCCACCGCACCCTGTCCCATAGCTTCTGAGATGTCTCCCACCACAATCACCTCCTGGGACTTACCCCCAGCAGCCTCACCTGATGGTATTGGCGCTCCCCCAGCCAATTCACCCTCAGGAGAGTTGGTTTGAATGGGGGATGGCTGGGGTGTTTGCCTGGGACTGGTGGCACGGTCCCTGCCCTTCCGCTCCACAGCAACGCCTCGGCCCACTTCATGAGCTGCAGCAACTATGGAAAATGGGAAAAAGAACATTGACATCAGTCATCAGTTTCAATGCATATGTGGCATACACAACATTAACAGTAACATTTATTCAGCATGTGTCAACAAGCAACTGACAAACACACATGAACACCCATGCAATCAGCATGACTACTGACACACGAGTGTAGGGACAATAAAAACTCACATTTATGACACGCACATGCCAACCCAGCACGTTGTTCTATGGCCACAAACAGATTTTCAAAATCATGCAATGCCACTATGCCAACGCCAAAGTGACACAAGTTTGACATGCGACCAGGGCCAAGGGAAGTGCACCTGGGAACCTGTCCACCCAATTACAGTTAGCAACATGCATCCCTGACAGCTTGACTTGTAAGCATGCAACATGTACAGTCACATATTTCTGAGGAACAAGCACTTATGCTGTTTGCCTCTGCACATACATGTGATATGATCACATGTCAATTTGGACTTCACATGCAGTGGGATGACACATCATATTCCCGTCCCTGATAGGTCAATGCACGAACATGACATTCACAGACATCCATGCACACGTGTCACTCTCAGCGAATGTGTGGATGGACTCATTTGCAGATGTGCAACACATAGAGGTTCCCTGCATTAATGTCCCCGACATGGCCACAACATCGTAAACTGGCATCTGTACTGGCTCAGCATTTGTTCCCATGAACTCACATAGCATGTGCATGAGTGCAGCAAGTCACCAAGGACAAACAGAGCATATACCAATGCATGTCCCATAAACATATGAATGCCACAATATATGCCCGGCATTGGCAGGAGACTACATGCTGCTGTGGCTCAATGCAACACACGTGTTGTATACATAAGGGGTATCATGCAATAATGCACGCCTATGCACTACACACATACACTGCAGCACTGCATTGGTACTCACCAGCAGCTTCCAGGCATCATTTCCACTCACAGATCTGGGAGTGAGTTTCTGGGTAGAACCTCTCAAAGACCCACAACATGTTTGGTGACGACTGGTGGCAGCCTGCCTAGTGCACCACCATAGTGAGCTCCGTCATAAGGGCTGCCTAGCCTTTGTATGGCTCTGGGTATTTGGCTCCTCCCATCGCTTCTTCACAGTCTTCAGTGTGCGGTCTGCCACCCCGTCCATGTTGATGGTAGCTGTGATCTCTTCCCAGATCTGCAGACGACTGACATGTCCCAGCTGCATTGCAGGGTGGAAGAGGGTGTCATAACTACCCAGGACCCATTCCACCAGTATGCCAACTTCGGTGTTTGTGAGGTTGGCAGCACTCTGCCTCAGAGACATGGGGGTGCCGCTCTCTCCAGTTGAGGTAGATGGTGCCAACGTGGCAAACCCAGAGGCAAGTGTGGCTTAGCTGGGTCCCAGATATGTGCTATGGAGCTGTGGTGGAGGTAGTAGGGAGAGGTGGAAGTCCCACATTTCCAGATGAGGTGGTCACAGGTCAGACACAGGAGAACAGGCAATGGCAGAACAGCTGTCATTCCATTATAGTGCTGGTTGGCAGCAGGCACTTACAATCAATCAGGCAGTAGCAAATGTGGAGTATTGGAGGCAATGCAGGAGGAGACAAAACAAATGGCACAGAGGCAGGAGGAACGTTGGTGAACATCTTGCATTTGCTCACGTACTTAATTCCCTCCTCTCTGCTCGCTACGCCAAACAATCCTCACTTCTTGAACTCTCTGCTGCTTTCGACACTGTCAACCACCCCTTACTTCTCAGCACTCTGTCCTTCTTTGGCTTCAAAGGCACTGTCCTCTCCTGGCTCACCTCTTACCTCTCCAACCGATCTTTCACGGTCTCCTGGGGTTGCCGTACCTCAGACAGCCTCCCCCTGAGCTATGGAGTCCCTCAGGGTTCCGTACTTGGACCCTTTCTCTTCTCTCTCTATACCTCCCTTCTCGCCCCTGTCATCTCTTCCTTCGGGATCTCTCACCACTTCTACGCCAATGACACCCAACTCTTCCTCTCCTTCTCTTCCTTCACTGCTGACCTCCACCACACTCTTTCTTCCTGCCTCATGGCCATAAAAAACTGGATGTCTTCCCACGTTCTTTCCCTCAACACTGACAAGACAGAAGTACTTTTCTTCCCTCCTAACACTTCCTCCCCATTCCCCCCCTTTCATCTACTTTCCCCCTTCCAATCTCCCCATCTCGTCCCACGCCCGCAATCTTGGCCTCCACCTGGACTCCTCTCTTTCCTTTTCTAACCATATCTCCCTAACCTCTCACGCCTGTCGGCACCACCTGTTCAACATCCGCAAGATCCGCTCTTCCCTCACCTTCCACGCTTCTAAACTCCTAATTTCCTCCCCCCCGTCCCCCACCCTGCTAGCAACGATCCTGATTCTCAAACCCTCTACCTTCCCCCTCCCCCCTCTCCCTCCTCCTCCCCTCCCCTTGAGTAAATCGTTCCATATACTGTACTTCTGGTTTGTTTCACGTTTGTAATAAGCTTCTCAAAATGTTGTATCTTGTTTTTTATCTGTAAAGCGCTTTGGTGTAAAGCGCTATATAAATTCAATAAACATAAACATAAACATAAACATTTGATGCAGCAGATATCAGAGTAAAGGCCCTTAGCATGTAATTTGCATGCCTAAGTGGCTTTTGCGGTACATGGCAATGACAGGGTTATTAAGGAGGTGTGACACGCATCACTGGTTGTGCACAAGAAGGTACGAAGATGGACAAGTTTCGCTTACACGCATTTGGGGGTGCTACGGAAACCGTTTCCTTCAAGTAGCATGGACTGCATATTTTTTTAGGGGGGTTGCCTTTGCACATACCTGCATGTATTTTTGTTCATTGCGAGGCTTTTGGTTTATCGCATATTCATTTTTGGACTTTTGGAGTGTTACTGCATTTCATGTTCTGCTTTTTTTCTGTTTTCTAAAGGTTTCAGGTATCGTGTATGCATTTATTGGCTTTTGGAGTGCCATTGTTTATCGTGTACCACTTTTTTCTTGTTTTAAATCTTTCAGAGTATTCCATAGGCTATCTTTGTATTTTGGGTGCGTCTGCAAATTGCGCACTGGTCTTCTTTGGTTTTGGGGTCCCTTGGAGCCTTACTGGACTACTCATCTACAGAGTCTATCACGTAGATTGTTCCCTTTCGTATCGCTTTGTGAGACATATTTGGGGGTATTTTTCATTTATTAATTCTGCCTGTACCATGAGTGGCAAGGACCCAAATGGAAAATGGAGAAAACAGGGAGGTAGTGAGCACACAGGTGACCCAGCCCCAGGAGAACATGGTGTGCCTCAGCATACAGGTGACCCTGAACTTGTACATGGACATCGTCAGAGGCTGTGAGGTGGACCAGCACCACCAATGGCCAAAAGGTCCAAGAGGGAATACCCTGCAGAGCAGGAAGATGCTCCACCCCAGAATCAGGCACAGCAGAAGGGTCTGCAGAGGAACCAGTGAATGGTGCAGTGGCACTATGCCACGCACCTCATAAATGCCTATGGTGTGGAGAGGCACACTGCTAAAGAGGTCCAGACGTGGATGAATGACCTCACATGAAGGACCAAGCAGAATCTTAGTGGCAACATGGGTTCTGCCCAGGCCACTGGAGGGGGGCCAGCAGAGGAGAGCTGCTGAGTCTATTTGAAGAGGCTACAAGTTTACTCATTATCAGTGAACAAGTGAAAGATGTTGGAGGCATGGGTGCTTTTGTGGACACATCTGGCAAGTGGTATTTGTGTGTATGTTATATGTAGACAATAATGGTTGACCTGCCCATATATGTGTTGCAGTACAGTTGGCTACAGTTGTCAGCCATCATTGGCCAATGCATGTCTGGCACTGTATACACTTCTGTCATATGGCCCACATTCTGGAATGTGGCTGTATGGTTTCCATACATGGCACATGTTGGTGTCACAGTACACATAACTGTCTTTTGACCATCACAGCTGTGTCAGTACTTATATGCCAGGTTGTTTCTATCCAAATGTGTGCCCATTGCAAGACCTTATGATGTTCCCCCCTGACTGGCGCATATCACCCCCAAGCCACACCTCTGTGTCATACAAATAAACATCCTCCACATTAATGAATAATTGCTAAACTAATGGAGCCAGTCTCTTTGCATTGTACATCAAGAACAAAGTATATATGATGTTGCAACACAGCAGTTGCTGCTGAGGTGCATGTTTGTTCTGTCACCTGCTCTTATGGAACGCCTTGTCAGAATACATTTCCAAGCTGCCTGTATTGACACACTGTGATGTGACCAGCCTGCCAGGGGCTGTGTATCCACAGACCACTGCCCTGTGTTGCAGGTGTTATGATGAAATTACCTCACTTGTATATTGCAAGGGGCGACACTAGACCAAACATAGGTATACGTTGCTGATAGAGGGTCACCATTCCAAGGTGAACAGTCTGGTACTCTCCTATTGTACTGTCTGAGGATAACCTATGAGAAAGGATAATGGGATTAATAACACCAATAAGTGTACCTGCCTGCTTTGCATGTAATGAATGCACATTTCTTAATTCAAACATGATCATAGAGCCCTAGATTCCATTCATCAGTCTGTGATGGAAGGTTGCCTGTGTGAATCAGTGAATACATGACAGACTCATGGCTCGGTGCTTGCATCACTGTTGAAAACACTCACTCTAACATAGCAATGTCTGTAAACATGAAGCATACATACTTATCCAGACATGGTGTTGGAATGTAATGGCAGCAATATCGCCCACTCAGATGGGGTATGAAGGCTCTGTTGCTCCTTGTCACGGGAACATTCCAGATGAGAATGTGCAGTGTCTCAGTCTGGGCATGCCCAGTCACAGATACAGACTCATCTTCAGTGGATGATGTTCATAGACAGGAACAGATGCCCCAGAGAATGACCAAGACAGGAGGTATACATGTAGGGAATGATTGTTCCTCTTGCAAACACTAGCCTGACCGTTAATGATCTGATGAAGCATTTAGAACAAACCCAGCTTCTGATATGGTGTATGGAGTCCACATTTCTACAGCCATTGATGCCTCACCATTAAGCATGCCTCACGGGTAATTCCTGCACAAAAGAGCAGGAACATGCTTTAACTGGCAGTGCTGGCATAGCATTTCTTCTTAGTGCTTGCGTGCAGCCAGTGAATATCATGTTGTGGTGGTGTGGTAAGGGTGTTTATCTCTGTGGAGGTTCAATTTGAGCGTACTTCTGTGATTGATTCATATGATTAAGTGTGGGGAAGGTATGGCACAATCATTGTAGCTGCATATGTCAAAGTTCCCAGTGCACTATTGTATGGACAACTGACATGGAGCTGGCTCAAGGGAGCATTCAGTTGTGCGGTCACAAAGAGCCACCACAAATATAGTGCAAAGCCAACACACACAATGTAAAGTGTCACTTCACATTGTGTGAGCTGATAGCGCCCTTTTCATGACAGTGTCATGTAAAGGGTCAGTCAATGACTGTCAGTCAGTCATTTATTTACAGTCATTGACTGGCACTTTACATGACACTATCATGTGAGGTGTGCTGCCAGATCACACAGTTTAAAGTGGCATGCCTAATCATGAACTGGACCAGGCAAACAGCAGGGGGTTCACGCCCATGTGGAATCACACACAGGGTGCTGGTAGACCTGGTGTCAGCACTGATGTTACACATCAGACAGTAACAGTCATATGTGTTGTTTCATATTGTGGCAGCACATGGACGCTTTGACAAACAGGTTGGTGATTTGGCCAGCTCACTAATCATTGCTGCAATCATATTACAGCATTGTTTGGATATGGACTACGGTCTGCATGGTGTTACAATGGACCCTGCTGTCCTAATCAAGGTGTAAAGTCACATTGAGGAGACATCTGTCAGTGGTAGGCATGTTGGGAGGATGGAGAGTGTATTACTCGGGCGGGGGGGTCATGTACAGCATGTCCCAATGCATCCACTAGAACACTTTGGGGAAAGAAAACCACAGTTAAGCTACTCAGGCATATGTAGCAATGAAGTGATATTCATGAACAGTTTCTATGCGTGAATTGGCAAGACATGGAATTTAAATACATTGTATCTTTTCATGTGTGTCATGTTTTTCAACTTGAAAGAATGTGTAGATTTGGTCATCTAACTGATGCTTTGTGCTGGTCTTCACCATTACAATGCCCCATGTGCAGTACTTATCACTGGGTTTTGCAAGGAAAAACACGTGTTGCCTAAGTCATCAGTCTTAATTAGTCCTCAATTGTATGGCTCTTTCTACACTAAGGGCATGAGATGGACATGCAGGGATATGTATGCATGTTCTTTTGCCAGCAGTGTACTTCGAGTCAGATGTCTGGGTCTGAACCTTCCTGTATCCACCCCTGTGTGCTTTGTGCTCTGCTTCCAAGGAAGTTGCTATCTCCGCATGGACCATGATATGGTGCAGCTTGTACGTGTGTCAATAGCATGCAACACACATGTGACTGCACACATTCACATTGAATTGCATGTGTATTGTCCAGTGGGTGAGACAATCATGAATCATGCAGTGCCACAAAACTATATGCATGTTTACACAGTCTTCCATTACCTTGCCCTGATGGGACAACATGTGGATGGCTAATAGTTGTCTCTGTGTAGTTCATTACACAAATGGAGTGTCAATGGAGCAGTAGCCATGCAAACGTGCCTTGGTCGGTTCAATGTTGCAGTCTTCTAACACACGTATGCAAGACATGTGACTGTGCACAGCCATGTAGCTTGCAGGGTGCCAATGTTACAATTGTGGTTGGGGATATCATGGCAACACATATGCTTGCATGCATTTGGTGGCCTCAGATGGGCAGGTCACACTTCCACATGTTGCCATATGAAAATGTCTGGGTTGTGCATAAGATCATGGATGATGCACAGACCTCCATCCTTCCATTGATGTGTTTCACTGACACTCATTTCCGGGTGCATGAATGTGCCCTTGCACACGCAGACCATGCCATGTTGTACTGCCAGATGTGCGCATGTCAGCGAATGTCATTCATCTGTGATGATGTGTGATGCATGCGTGTCTAGCCATTTTGTGTCTGTATTCATTTTTATACATTAATTGTTTGTATGTAATCCTCATTTTACAGCAATTGTGTTTGAAGGTGCATCAAGACAGGTAGGGGGAATAGGGATGAGCCAAGAGTAAAAACAATAACAAAACGTTATTTAAAGGTCTTGAAACATTTGGAAAGTGCAAGTGGTAAAGCAAGAGAGCAGGGCTGAGGGGGAGAAGGTAAGTGTTGGAATGGAAGGAGGGGGTGGAAAACAACAAAAATGGAAAAAAAGCATTCCTATTGGCCGTGTGACAATTTGGAACGTGCAAGTGCTAACATGAAAAGAATGGGAGGAAGGGTAGTGCAAGAGGTGTAAGGGGGGAAAGAACAGACAAAAACATCCTTACAAGGCTTTGAGGTGATTCAGGTCATGCAAGTGCGATGAGGCGAAGAGGGGAGGAGGGGAAAACCCATTAGGTGCAGAGACAGAAACAGCAAAGGACGATGTGAGGCACGGCAAGGCTTCAGAGTACAAGTAAAGGGTAGTAGTAAGAAAATAGAAGTAGGTAAGCAAGAAGAATGGACTGCCCCAGCTTCAGGTGCATGGGCAACAACAATAAATCATACACAGCAAGTTGTAACAATTAGGGAATAAGCATGTCAAGAGGGTCTGCAAAGGAGACAATGGATAGTGAAATTTAGAAGCTGATTCATGATGCAAGGTGCTGGTAAGCAGGAGGCAATGGTAGAGTGCAACGAATAGGCGAATGCACATCCCAAATAAGAAAATGAATCTTAAAAGAAGCGACTAAACAAGTTAGAGAGATGTGAACATTAGAGCCCTTTTTGGTAACACTTACGCAGTGGATGGGAGACAGAATAACTCTGATGCCAAATAATCGAACCAATTCAAAAATTGTCTGTGACTGTTTTTATCCTGTTGTTGGTACTCGTATGACTTAGAGTAGATTCATTAGTAGTGGGAAACAAGGCTCTACTTTTTTTGTTTCTGTTATACAATTATAAAGCTTCTTATTTTCATGTCACCTAGTATCATAATATTATGCAAGGTCTAGCTCTCGACATGTTTCAGTTCACTGGTATAATTCTGCAACATTCATCAGGAGTAATTGTAGTAGTCACATGGGCTATTAGAAGGAGTAGTTTAAGTCTTCCTTTCTTTGGGCTTTATCAGCAGAGATTTCTTTAACTGTTGGGTAAAAACAAACAATATAGTGAGCTATAGATGCTCAAATTGTAGTCTGTTGGTCAGAAATGACTATATAACTAGTATCTAAGGAAAACATATTTTACCTGATACTGTTAGTGGGTGTGATGGTACAAGAATTCCAAATCATTGGAGTATCTTCGGACACACTAATAAATAGTTGTCTCCGCCGTAAGTATCTATAACGATATATATATATAACTCTGTTTAACTCATCAGTCACTCTGGTATTGGCTTCCCATTCATTATCCTTTTTAGATGCACTATATTTATTAATATTCCAGCTACCGTAAGGTGTTTTTATTCAGTGTAACCTCATAGCTCGTGGGAGCAATGATATCTCTCTGGTTCTTCTTAATATTCAGACGGTTTATATATCTGTCAGGACTTTGATGTATTCACAATACTCTACCGCTGGTTTATAGTTCTGGCTAGAGTAAATAAAGAAGTCCATGTGAGAAACGATTATAAACCCTCGTAATAAGGTAGACTAGGTTTATATTCATAGATCTAACTCTTTCCACAAGCCATGTGTCTTATTAGTCATTCTAATGTTTTGCCATATTATCCTATTTTCAATGTATTCACAGTCATTTAAAAATAGTATATCAGTGTATATAGGTTATCTGTATTTATACGGCTTAAGGGTAGAGGCACTCGATGGTTGGCAAAAGCCTCTTTGTAATCTGCGTCCTAGTTACATTGTAAGCTTTGAGGAGTCGAGTCATTCGTACTCAGCATTTTGTAACTAAAATATGCTTCCGTGATCACTGAATGGAACACGCGGTCGCTTAACAAGTTGCGTGATGTTGCTTTTCTTAAAAGGTATTGTTGGAATAGTTCCTCCATCCTCTATGGTTGCACAGCCCGGGACATCCTCTATGTTGTTCATGTAGTGTTTAGATCGGCATAGTTTTCAGGTTCTCGGGTAAATATCGACTAATTTCCCTAGACAGGTCTGACCTGTTTAGGGAAATGATTCAATATTGGACTATAATCCCATATTGGTTCCTGGGATACCATGTGTGTCACAATAGATTTGGGTTGTGCTTCGCATACAACTTCCATACGTGTATGAATTTTTAAATATTTTTTGTGTTTTGCAATATGAATAAATGCTATGTTATTACTACACATGTTTCTTGGCCATATGTTGTGTCTGAATTACACAACCATACTGTAGTTTTCACCTGTCCTGGTGTAGTGTGGATGGGCGGGGAAGCCTGGGCTCAAATCCCTTTTTTTGATTAACATTACTTTCACTCATGAGACAGGCCCCCTCATGTACAAAAAAGAGGGTCTTAATCCCATTTTGTCTCTGATGTCAGCACATGCATGTGGAACATCACCCCTTCCCCAACAGCTTCTGTTCATCTGTTGTCCCTGCACCTGTTTGCAGTACACCCTATGATTCCTGACCCCTTCCTGGGAAGAACTTGTCCAGGTTGTGCGCTTTGTTAGAGGGGGAGGCTGCAGCTGGGGAGTGATGACCTGCCATAAACTTTGGTGTCCTAAGGGGTGGGTTGGTGGGTGGTGCAGAGTCTGGAGTGGGGGTGCAACAGCCTTATTTGTGTTGCCATTGTGAACATGGGTCTCTTTCTGTATTACATGCCATTGTGTGCTGACCATGTTGTTTTTGTGACGATAAGATGAGGAGCACCCTTTCGTAGGTGGCTTTTGTTTGCCAGTCTGTCCTTCACCCGGACCCCCTATTGTCTTTCATCACCCCTGACCTATGCTATTTTCACATTGATGTGCCTTCCAGACTCTCTGCCCCTGCACCCATCTCCCTCCTCATCTCCCCAGCAGCCAGACACCTTCTTGATCCCCAGTTCCTCTCTCTTCCCATCTCTGCCTTTCTCTTTCTCTCAGCTCCGTAGCTACATATTCATCACTCTGGCTCCTCTCTCCCTCTTGCCCTCGTTCATCCTTCACATCAGCTCCCAAACGTGCACTCCCACCTCCTGACTTGTCCCTTTTTCTCCCCTGCCTTCAAGGGTGACCCAAAGGCACACATGACTGACGGTGTGTGTGTACAACTTGTATGCCTGGAATCAATGGCCCAGCTTGTGTCCACATCCTAGAGCAGACTAACCCCTGTGCCTAGAGTGCATAACATGTTGTTGTGGAAATGTTTTTGCATCACTGCCAGTGATTACTCTGTCAATGAGTTTGGAATGAGTTGTATTCATTGTTGTTCACGCTCTCTGATATGGCCTTCCAGTTGTTGACATTGGGCAGAGCATGGCTGTCAAGTTACCTTGTTCCCTACAGGACAAATCAAGGCTGTCCTGCTTGTTTACTTTCATGCAATGCATGTCTTTGCAAGGTAAAAATGTAATTTCAGGTGAAATTCTGTAGAAGCGAGACAGTGTGCACCTTGTGCAGGTAAGTTCAAGTCACTCAAGGGCCACAGGTTGCGGTGTAATTGATGGAAGAGAGGCTGTCACTGTATGGGTGTTTTGTATTGCATTTTCCTGAGGTGAGAAGGTCTGGCTGCATGGGTGCGGTGACACATATTGATGGGAGGCTGGTGAGGCATTGCTTGCAGTTTTTGCATTGCACTCAAGGGGGCATAGGTTGTGGCGTAATTGGTGGCAGGGAGGCTATCCTGTAGGGTGTTTTGTATTGCATTGGCCTGCGGTGAGCAGGTCTGGCTGCATGAGTGTGGGGCCACATGGTGATGGGAGTCTGATGAGTCATTGCTTGCAGTTGTTGCATGTGTCATGCATGCCGTAAAGCAACCCGTTCACTAATTTTTTGTGGCATGTGTACCCATGCTGGCACTTCTGCTTTGTCAGGGGGTGCACTCCCCAGAGAACCCCACACAGAGTACAGAATTTCAGACCATGTGGGGGCTGCCATGTTGTCCAACTGCAACAATGTCCTGTCTTCTCTGCAAATGATGAGAAGGTAACTTTCCGTCATCTTGGACATTCCGTCATCGGCTCCCTTGCCAATGTTTCCTTCACTATCCTGATGTCATGTTAATCAGGGAAAGCCAAATTGTGTCATTGAGCTGACTACAGTCGGATCTGAAGTATCACAATTACCCTGACTGGAACAAGGTGTAAGTGGAACCTGCTCCTTCACATCATGGCATTCAGAGGGGTAGACATTTGAGGTGTTTTGGGTGTGGATGGTGTCACTACTTAGGGTAGTTCTAATTGCATTGAGGTCCCACTGCAGGGTGTGGTTGAAAAATGGTGATGGGAGGCTGAGGAGTCATTTCTTGCAGTTGTTCAATGGCACCGATGGGGGGCACAGGGTGTGGTGTCATTTGTGGGAGGGATGGTTTCACTGTGTGGGGTGCTTTTCATTGTGTTGGCCTGAGGGTAGCAGGTCTGGCTGCTTGGGTGCAGGGGAGACATGGTGATGGGAGGCTGGCAAGTCATTGATTGCAGTTGTTGAATTGGGGGCACAGTGTGAGGCATTTTAGGGCGCATAGGTGTGTTACCTGCTCTGACCTTGTGTTATTTTTCTCTACTGAGGCATTCTGCAAGGGAAGGTGGTTGCTGCTATTCAAGGCAACAGTGCTGTGGGATGCCGACATGCAACACCTCAGCAGTGTGGGCTGGTTTGGACACCTACGTATCAGAGCATGGATACACTCCTGGGTACTGCTGGAGCAGGCTCGCAAGAAGAAAGGTTGAGGTGAGATGTGCATCTTTCTTGCAGTGACTTGCAATTATCTCAGTCTGTATTACTATTTAGATGTAGATGTTTCTTTTAGCATAATTGTTGTCAGGGAATGGGGTGGCAACTTGTATATTGTTGTGAGACATGCATAGGGTGGCCTGGGCAGTCTTCACAAGTGTTAGTTACTGCTTACATGTTGTGCTGTGCCTTCCTACTTGTGTTCACCTGTGTTTCGTTGGGGGTTTGCACGCACAATAGTTGGTGGGGTGCATTTGAAAGTGGTGGGGGATTTCATTGATTGTGTTGGGTGCTTTGGTGTGAACATGTATACAGTTGTTTCCACTTGTTATGACTGTGTCAGTGATTGGTGCAGTTGATTTGATGGCTATGGACACGCACAGTTTGCCTCTACCAGACACAAATTCATAGGGTGTTGTTATGGGCACGGTGGATTGGCCCAAACTCATAATTGAATGGCACCAGGAATGTAGCTTCACTGTGTGTGCTCCACATGGGCTGGTTCATGTGAAGTAGTTTTTCACAAGCTGATTGCCTGCAACATCTCCCTGTGCCCTTTGGCTGACCAAGGGCAGGGATGCTGCCTGTGGCTGAGGTCGATGTCCCTCCTGAATCTCTACTGGTATGCCACGCCGTGTGGCAACATTGAGGAGGACACAAGCAGCCACAATGATTTTGCATACTACTGGTGGGGCATAAAGCAATATGCTGCAAGAGTGACCAGTGCAGCAGAAAAATGACTTCAGCACCTCAAATGTGTGCTCCACTATGCTCCTACTGGGTATGTGTGCTGTGTTGTACCTTACCTTGACTGGTGTGTCAGGATTCCTGAATGCTGTGAGCAGGAATGTTGAGAGAGTGTAGGCACTGTCCCCTGTAAATGCGTAAACTGTAAAAGCAAAAATGAGTGGGCACCACTGGAACATTAATCTCCTTAATGTCCTTATGAAGTCTCTGATGTATGTTCCCAATAACAGGGTAGTTTACTATGTGCAGGAGACGGCTGTAAAAGACTTGGAGACACCAAAGTCAAAAATAACAGTAGAAGCAAGAGACCAGGTGCAATACCCAGTCATACAGCCGCTCTCTGAGTCCCAATACGGGTTTTAGTTAATTACAATGTTGGTAGACACTTAGTGTAGAGATAAAGAGTTGATTAGAAAAAAACTCAAAGGTAATATTGTTTTCTCAATGATGATTTTATCTATCCAAAAGTAAAATTGCGTAGTCACTAATAATTTTTAGTGAGGAAGAGTTCTGCCACAAGTCACTCTTTCAACAGACTCAAATTGTGCCAATGCATTTCGGAATACAAATTCCTTCATCAGGGCAAGTCTAAACATCATAAACATAACATATATATTTTTTCCAAAGTAACAATACCATATTTGCAAGGAGAGTAGAGAGTTTGTTCGTAGATGGGAGGCCATTCTTAACAAATGTTCATTGGATCTCATCTTATTAACTATCCAAGAATTATCAAAGAACTTGACATCCCTCAGTACAGAAATTGAGGAGATAGAAAAGGAGTTGGCTAGTACGCTTGGAAAGGAAGAATATGATTCAATACTAGTAGAAATTAACACAAAACTTGAAGATTAAAAGTCGGAACTTGAACAGAAGAAGGTCAAGAAATTTAAACGCGATACTTATGACTATATTAACGATGAGTTATATACCTGGATGGACAGATATGGTCCAGTAGCACCTAAGAAACTGTTTAAATATGCATCAGATAATACCTCCAGTTCTGACTCAGAAGCCCAGAGAGAGTCTGAGACTGCAGCCGAGCAAACCACAGAGAATCCAGTGCAGATTACAAGTCCTTCAGCCCAAGCTTCATCTACTTTATCTTTTTTAGGCACCCGCCGAAAAGAACCCGCAGGGGGAGGAGGAAACCTAAAAAGCAAACCTCAGACCAGATTGCAGCAAAAGAAAACTTAGTGATAAATATATCGGAGAGGAGACTGAACAAATCTGAAGAAGAGACTCTTCAAAAAGGCTTAAGTTTCGTACCCACTTACGGAACCACCGTGTTTGATACAAAGATTGAACTATACAAATTTGTTCGCAAGCTCAAACTGAAAGTATTCTTTGAAGAATTGGAAACACAAGACAGTCCAGCCAAGATGCCAGATTATCAGGAGTTCAGGATCAAAAGTGGATTTGTACCACCTATTACGGTACCATCCATTGAAATTTTCCAGAAATTGGTGACTCGTGATCTAGAACGCATCAGCTACAAAACTCCTCCATACAGGAACCTTAAACCACATGAAATGAGATTAATCAGGGACCTGTTTAGTGATAAAAGTATCACCATCCGTCCGGCAGACAAGGGGGGAGCTCTAGTCATCCAGAATACGACTGACTATGATGCCGAGTGTATTAGACAGCTCCAAGATCATACCACATATACCACTTTAGACCATGACCCAACCCTCTCTATTCAACAGAACTTGAAGAGCCTTTTGGCTAAAGCACTAGAATTGGAATGGATCAATGAATATACACAAAGATTTATTTCCAAAAGCCATCCGACAATACCAAATTTCTACACGCTGCCGAAGATCCATAAGGATGGTACTAAACCACCTGGCAGACCAATTGTCGCAGGAATAGAGAGCATCAACCAACCTCTATGGATCTATATCGACTTCTTCCTACAGCCTCTAATCCAGAAAACATGTACTTACACTCGGGATGCCACCCATTTCCTTCAAAAACTCAACTCTTTGACATCTTTACAAGAAGATTTGATGTTCACAATTGATGTGAAGAGTCTCTACACCTCTATACCTCATGACCTAGGGATAGAAGCTGTGGAATGGATTTTGCTTGAAGCACCTGAAATACGTGCCCAGAAGGAATTTATACTGGTCCTTCTACAATTTATCGGAGAAAACTCTTATTTTCAGTATGGCAATCAGTTCTACTTACAAATTGCCGGGACTTCAATGGGGGCCACTATGGCACCCTCATACGGCAATAGTTTCATGCACAAATTTGAGACTGACCATGTATTGAAGAGACAAGAATGGAATAAGGACATTCGGATATGGACAAGATACATAGATGATATCTTTGGAGTTTGGAAGGGGACCAAAGAGTCTTTTGAGATATTTTTTGAATATCTTAACAGCATTGACCAAAGGATACAATTCACTAAGGAAACTCCATATGACACCATAACTTTCCTAGATGTCCAGGTCAGAAAGCAGGCTAACAGCTACAGTACTTCTCTGTTTCAGAAAATCACTGATCGCAATAACCTCTTGCATCGCCTTAGCTTTCACCAGCCAAGTTTGCTCAAAAACCTGCCATACAGTCAGCTACTACGGGTAAAGAAGATAGTGAGTGATCCTGAAGACTGTAAAATGCAACAGATGGAGATGAAGGAGAAATGTCTGGCCCGTGGATACAAGCAGGATGAGCTTGATTTAGCATCTGACAAGGTCAATGCTCTGTCACGAGAGACTGTATTATCAGTACAGAACCCCAAGGAAAGGAGAGAATTGAAGTCACCAGTATACGTTTCAAAATTTTCAACTCAAAGTCATAAAATCAAGAAAACTATTATGAAACACTGGGAGATATTCAAAAATGATATTAGAGTACAGAATCTGTTTAATGAAAAAACAGTTTTTGCATATCAACGTAGTAGGAACCTAAGGGACGAATTGGTGCAAACTAAACCAGCAATAAAAGGACCTACAACCCAACGTACTGGTACATTCCCTTGCCTCCATTGTGTTAATTGCAACTTTGTTATCAAAGGCAACATCATCAACCATCCGAGAACAGGACAGAAGATTCTGCTGAAGACATTTGGGACTTGTGACAGTAGTAACATCATTTATGGGATCAAGTGCCCATGTGGGAAATTCTATGTTGGACAATCGACAAGAACAGCCAAACTTAGGTGGAGTGAGCATCGGTCCTGTATCCGTAATGCGAATACCAATTCAGCTGTGGCACGACATTGGGTGGGTAATGGACATAATGTGACACAGATAAGATTTGTGATTTTAGAAGTACTTACCAAGAACAGTCCTCATGAGGATCTAAGCCAACGTCTGAATCGCAGGGAAACTTATTGGATAGACAGGCTTGGCAGTCTGGTTCCTAATGGACTAAATGAGGAGATTAATTTTCATTGCTTTCTCTGATTGTATGTCATTTCTGTTTGGATGGACCTGTTTAGAATTACATCTATGTACTAGTGGTACCATGATTTACATGTAACTATTGTTAACACAAACTTACAAATATGGTTGGTATTTTGAAATTTTACGGTCAATGTGTATTTATAACACTCCCCATAGATGTGATTCGCATGCTGCATATCCTGGATTTTTATCTAGGACCCAAGGTGCCGTCTTGATGACGACACCACTGGCAGCATCTTTCTATATATCTACGATTTGATGCATGATGTGAAATATTGACATAGCTACATTCTTTTTCATAATTCTTTGTATAGGCTGTTCTGTCCCTCCTACATGTGCTACTATCTTCTTTGTTACCCGGAATTTTGGCGTTGAGTATTTCTTCACTTTCTATGATTTTCACTTACTTCTATTTTATTTTCTAAATAGGTTTATTACTCTAGGTATGAGCCTATTAGTCTCCGAAAATAGTTCAATCCTTCTTATTCAAGACTACTGGCTTGATTGCAGCCTTGACACTTGCATCGCGCGCTCTAGCGAGGAGCCGCGATCACGTGTCATATTTAGCTAGGTTGCTAAGTAACACTCTGATGCAGCGCGGTCAGTCTGCTACTGGCAGACATAGAGAGAACAGCTCCGCTATACTCTCTGTGACGGTAAGCTTATTCTTTATACTTTACCACAAACGTTGTGATTACAACGTTGTGAATCTCGTGGGATTCTAAACTAGATGTGTCTATGTTTACAGAGACTGCTTTACATTGGATTCGGGGAGCGGGTCGTTTTTCTGACGATATCAGCCCCTTAGTTGAGTTGCCACATTAATTTACTTCATTCAGGTAACAGACAATACTTCGTTTTGTATGACCATACTTGATGAAGACATGACTTTACACTGTTTGATTGCAATTTCCGGTCCTCTGTCTACTTCTACAAACATTATTGCTGGGTATGTGTTTTATTACATTTTATTTTCATATGCTATTTAACTGGATGCTAATTCTATTTCAACATATTTGCATGCTTGTCATATCCTTGGGCTTGGATTTGTTTCATAATACTCATGGTTTTGTTACTTTGGAAAAAATATATATGTTATGTTTATGATGTTTAGACTTGCCCTGATGAAGGAATTTGTATTCCGAAATGCATTGGCACAATTTGAGTCTGTTGAAAGAGTGACTTGTGGCAGAACTCTTCCTCACTAAAAATTATTAGTGACTACGCAATTTTACTTTTGGATAGATAAAATCATCATTGAGAAAACAATATTAACTTTGAGTTTTTTTCTAATCAACTCTTTATCTCTACACTAAGTGTCTACCAACATTGTAATTAACTAAAACCCGTATTGGGACTCAGAGAGCGGCTGTATGACTGGGTATTGCACCTGGTCTCTTGCTTCTAATGTATTTGTGGCAACACAAACACAACCATGATGTGATGCAGCCCAATACCTGGTGTAGCCACCGGGATTGTGTGACCTGCAATATGCCCCCAACAATGGGAGTGGTGCACTGAAAGGAGCCTGTGGATAGGAAATATAGGGCTGTCAGTATCTTCTCCAGTGGTATGAGGGCATGAGAGCAGATGGTGGGTGATGCAAGGTATTCCTCCGACTCCATGACCAGGTCTAGTATGACATGGGGTGGGAACCTGTACCTTGCATAGACCTGGCCATCTGGCATTCCAAAGAGCAGAGTATTTCATAGGACAATCATGTCTGTTTCCATCCTCCTCCTCCTTCTACGGACATGCATGATTGCTCTCAGTATAACTGCATTCATCCTGGTTGAGCAACGTTTAAATGGTGTGCATAGCGTGCTTGATATATGTTTCCTTTCTGCATTGGTTCATTTGCGCATTGTATTTTCCGTCTCCTATAATGTGGTGGCAAGATCATGAGTTTTTCGTGTGATGTTTCCCGATGTGAAGTTGCACATTGCAATCCATGAATTTGGTTAGGTTTGCACTTGACTTGTTGTGTGATTTCTTTGCGTGGTGCATCCCCACATGTTTCCTCCTTCTTCATCATTTTGCAGGGAGAATGGGGAATATGCATGTCCCGCCCCTATTTGTTTCTTTGCGTAGGACCGTCCCACACTTTGCCTAGTATGCCGTCCAAAGCACTCGACTGCACGCAAAGTCAGGACGGACCCGCACAAAGTCGCAGAAAGTCACACAAAGTCGGATCGATGAATCGATAAAAAGGAGGTTTGCGCAATGAAAATTGTGCAAAGTCACTTCTCAGCACGCAAAACATTCAGTGAATCAGGCCCTCAAGCAGCAAATCGGGTCTAGCTGAAAGCTGTCCTCTCACACTCAAAGTTTCCATAACAAATGAACCGCATTTCTGTATCCTGCAACGATCATGACACGCTAAACCTCTGATTACTTATTGTAATGATCACATTCGGTTTTCAGATTTGATCAATATTTATTTTCATTTTACCCATTATCAGTGATTATTAAAATCCTTAAATATTTTGCCAGTGAACTTAGTGGTGCCCAATTTCCATGTTGTCAGGGCTAAAACAAAGGTTCACACGACAGGTGTAAATGTGTTATGCATGTCTTTAAACCTTTTTAATGTTCCTGGGCATTCATTTGCTCTTTGAAGGTAGATGGCGGACTAGAACCGGGTGTGATATTTCTACCCCTCTTTTCTGCTCTGCCTTCAAAACCACCTGCTTTTACATCATCATGATATTTCCATGCTGGCATAAAACCAATGGATTCCTATGGAATCCGCCTGCTTATTACGCCAGAAAAAAGCAGGCAGATTCCATAGGAATAAATTGTAAATGTTGTCTGACATGGATAGGCATTGTTTACTCATTTCACACTGCAGATTGCTAAAGGGAGGCACACTGGCACTTCCTCGACTATTTCACCACTCCCTTTTGCACTAAGCGGCCCCTACCAGTCAATTTACAAATGTATTAAAAATGAGCTCCAAGAAATATAAAGCTGAGCAGCATTGGTTCACAGATCATCTGTGCATGAATAATATCAATATAATTCCATAATAAGAAATAGACACATTCCAGCTAGTGAATCTCTAGGTGTTGGGCTGGAATATATAGCACTTCAACCGGGGTGCGTCCGTGATAGGATTCATATATGATGCATACATGCTGCCCATAATCAGGAGCGTAGGAGACACATAAAATCTGGTGGGACATGGGACATCTTGGGGACTTTGCTTTATTTATTGTGTTTTAGTCAAAGAACTCGACTTTTCACAAAATTGGAATTAAAATAGCAGTACGTATTAAATTACAAATATCACTGTATAAAACAAGAGAAAAGAAGAAAAGAAAACAGAAGAAAATTAAAGGATGCAGCAGCAAAGAACATGTCTTTGTATGTTGCATTTCTGGATTTTTCATCTGATTATGAGCTCATGGTAAGAGAGAGGAAATAAATAACAATTACTTCCAGTGGGCCACAGCTGGGACGCCAGCTCGTTAAGAGGCAGATCACCTGTAAGTGGACTCCTGCCAAATAAAGGAGTTGCAGCCTTTTCTACCAATTGCTACTTTTTTTGCGTGGGGGCAAGGAGACGCGTGTGGCTCTTGGAATGGAAGGATGGGGGTTTCAAAGAAAGAGGAAATCTTGTTTGTACTTCTGAGTAAGCCCTATTATGGGAGTAGAGGGACCAGGTGTGTGATGTTGCTGCTTTGACTGTCCTCCGGGGAAGCGGGGTACAGCTTGACTGGTGTATTAAGATGTTTGTGTAACGATAGGTAACGCTGCTGTGCACATGATTATGCGCCCAGCTACCTGAGGGTTCGGACGTGCTTTATAAATAAACAAACTAAACTAAACTAAACAGCAAACAAGTAGGATGAGCGATCGCAAGCCCACCCCCTTATAAGCACTCTGCAGATCCGCGGCCGGATTTGTCAGACCCGGGGTATGCCTAGTAGGTGGGGTGTATGTGGACACAGTGGGCTTCCCCTCTAGCACCCCTGCGAGGGCCGGGCCAGCCTCTCACAATGAGTCTGGTCCCTCTTATTCCATCTCATGCTGTATTCAGAGACTAGCCTTTCTTTGCCTTTGTTATTCTGAATGCAAAGCCTGATCTATTTGATTATCTCATATTTTACTAGGACGGCAGAGCATGGGTCCTCTGCCTGGTACATTATTCAAAGTGCCCCTCTGTCCTTTCTTGCCTCTCCCTTATCTCACTGCTTGCTTGCTTAATACATACCTCCTTGCTTGAAAACTCAACATATTCTCCCTAACACAGCAATGGCAGCTGCAGTCTGTCTTCATTTCTATTTGTTCCATATCTTGAATTATCCTTTATTTCCGCTTTTCTGTCTGCAGGGGAAAGGCATTTGCCAGTCACTGCCATGATTGTTCTACCTGGCCATAAGAGGGCAACAGCTAGCCAATATTGGAAGAACATGGCCATATTATGCAGAGACTGGCAACTGCCTTCCTAATGCCTACACAAGAGACACAACTCTTGCCTTTGTTTCTAACAGTAATTCAGTGGAGGAAGAAATGCGAGAAGACACATATTGCTTATAAATGAAGGGGATGATGTCACATTTGGTTAAGACATTGTGATCACGCCAGGAGTTAATTTCCAGCTGCAATTAAGCGATTACCTTTCAGACTTCTGGCTTTAAATAACGTTAGTTTCACCTGGAAAGCACAGAGGTTGCTTAACAGGGTTCCTGGAACACAAGGGGTATTCTACTCGTGGGCATGGATGATTGGAGGGCATTATTGCCCTGGTTTGGAGCCTGGCCCCTACAGCCATGATGGGGGGAGGGGCCTATTACTTTTGGTTGTACGTACCCTTTAAGGGTGGGCAGACATTACCTCCTGCTTTAGCCCACTAACAGCTCTGCTTTGCAACTTTTATCACACATACCTGTCAGGTGGCATGTAACTCAATGCTACTAATGTTATCAGCCTCAGAAGTCTGGAATCCTTTTCCACATTAACTAGGGTACAGGCTTGTCACCTGAGACTTACCCATCTCTGAGTCGGCATCTGTCGCCCTGTAGGGAAGACACACACAGAAAGAGCAGGGCATAGTGCTCTTGTGGGTTTTTCACAATTCTTCCTCGGGGTGGGCACAATTCACTCAGCAGAGAAAGTGGCACATGCTGGGCAACATTCTACCACTTTGACAATGTCACCCAAAGAGCGAAATTGGCCATTTGAAATACCTCTGTTGACTTATTATTGCGCAATCCACACTGATGGGTTTAAGCACCTGCTTAAAGGGAGATGGCAATTAAGGGCATTTGCCAACGCATTCAAGAAGCCCAGGACACCCACTTACCAGCGACATGCCATGCTCACTCATTCTGATCACGAATTGCCATTTATCTGGGGTCATGTTAAATGTATTTATTTATTTAATACATGTGTAGCATCACGCAAAACCGCCAAGCATCAAGGCGCAAAGTAAACTGCATGGAGTGGACCACTTCCATTGGCGTACATTTTTACTTTTCCGCCACAAAATGGAAGATTTTAGCATAAAAGGCAGGTGAAATCACATCACTTTCCACTTTGGAAGTGTGTAAATACCTCGCGCAATTAGCGATTGCTGGCAGAATTGACAATGGCTTCCTCTGGACTCCGCCCGCCTTGACCAGGTTTCATTTCCAAGCAGATCCCAGAGGAATCCCTTTCCTTATTTCCAGCATGAGAATCCATGCTGGCAGTAAGGCCACATTTGTCTGGTGGAGTGGGAAATACAGGGGGTCCTGGTGTGTCCACTTGGCTCCCGAACTCCACCCAGAAAATGCACGAAAATCTGGCCAATTAGAAAAAGCGAAAGTAATAGTGTTTTCCACCACTTTTTCTGAACCAATTGACCTGGAATATGATGTGTTGCATCAGAAGGTGAATGCATTCACTCTGCCTATTATCCCACTGGAAGATTAAGCCACGTGCTGTATACATGTGTTACATATTCCTGGGCACAATCTGCATTTGGAGCATTAACTAACTGAGCTACCTTACAAATGATATCCCCTCTGGGGCTTTACCGTCTTAACCTCTTAACGGCCATGGGTATTTCCCCCCAGTGCAAAGGCCTTTTTTGGTGATTTCGGTATGTCACCATTCAATCCCTTGTAACTTCTTTGTTACATGAGATATCTCGGCCAAAGTTGCCCCCTTTTTTCCCACATCTAGGCGGTCGTAATGCCCCCGAGGAATCCTAGTTTGCTGTAGGGAGTGAGAGAAAATAACCAAAAAGGAGAACATTTGTTTTTTTTTCTCCAGAAAATGCCAATAAAATGTTGTACAAAGAAGGCTGTGGTGTTTTCCTTGTAAGAGATAGGAACAAATGGTTTCCTGTGCTGGAGTCGCCATTTTCCAGGCTTTCGAGAACAGATTGAGTGGAAACCAAAATAACATATTTTGATATGCTAATCAGCTATTTTGTGAGAGGTAGGCGATTTTGGCGTTTTTTGTCCAATAGGACATGCATGGACGCAATGGAAGAAAAGGGTAGGAAAGCTGAACGGGAAGCCAGAAAGGTATACATTTCTGAAAAGTAGACAATTATCCAAGTTTAGGAAGGGGTGATTTGCGCAGGTCAGGCAACAACTATGTAGGGAAAGATTCCATAGTTTGGGGGGAAATCGGGAAAATGACAGAAAGAAAAACACAATTTCCGCACATTTCACTCTGGTCACCCACCGAAACACACAGCCAACAACACATGGCCTACCTTCCCTTGTTCCCACAGGTTTCCCAACGAAAACGGTACCTCACATCTGTGGGTGCACCTACCTGGGTGCAAAGAGAAAAGCCTAAAACACTGGTAACCTTTAGGTTACCAGTGGTTACCAGAGGGAAATGTCTGAAAATACCTTGGCTAAGGGAAAAGGCTAACCCACTGATAACCCCAAGCCTTTCGGCAAAGCAGATTTTGCTCATGTGGACAACCTACAGATGTGGGCCTAGTGTGTCGAAGCCACCAAGGAAAATAGAGAACCCCATGCATTTCTGAAAAGAAGACACCAGTGGGCATCCCCCATTTCCACTAAAACCATCCATTGTGGTTTAGTGACCCCCACACCCACCCAAAGCAAGTTATCATTTTTTTATTTTTGTTTTTGTTTTGCCTCTTTCCTAGGGGCAGATTGTGCTAGCAATCTGCCCCCAGGGAGGGCTACATGTGATGCCTCACATACATTTGGGGGTGGGGGGAGAGGGCCACCCCCCTTTCCACTAAAAACATCCATAGTGGTTCAGTGGCCCCCCACACCCACCCAAAACAAGTTATAAATTGTTTTATTTTTGTTTTGCCCCTTTCCTAAGGGCAGATGGGCACATGTGTGTGGCCATCTGCTTTCCCGGGGGGCAAAATGTACTGCCCCAGGCATGGGGGGTGGCTCTGTCAATATTTGCAGTGGCCTCCCCCACCCCAAATGGATGGGGGCATCTCATGTACCTCTTCCTAGGGGCAGAAATCTGCCCCCAGGGAAGTCTACATAAAGTGCCCCCATCCACTTAGGGTGGGGAAAGAGGGCCACCCCACCTTTCAAACACAAAATATCCTGGTGGTCTAGTGGGCCCCCCAACCCTACGGAAAACAAGTTATATATATTTTTGTTTTGCCCTTCTCTAGAGGCAGATGGGCACATGTGTGTGACCATCTGCCCCCAAGGGGGTGGCAAAACGTACTGCCCAGGCTTGGGGGGCGAGGTGGCTCTGCCAATATTTGCAGTGGCCTCTCCCCCCACCCCAAATGGATGGAGGGCCGCTCATGTACCCCTTCCTAGGGGCAGAAATATGCCCCCAGGGAGGGCTACATAAGTTGCTCCCTATCCACTTAGGGTGGGGGGAGAGAGGGCCACCCCCCTTGCAGAAATCCCTGGTGGCTAGTGGTCCCACACCACCCAAAACTACGTTTTAAAAAAGAAATATCTTTTTTTTTGCCCCCCTTCCCTGGGGGCAGATGATCACCCATCTGCCCCAAGGGTATTGCCCCCATGCTTTGGGGGCCATGGGGGAGTGGGCAGCTTACCTATTAAGCAACCCCTCCCCCCACTTCAAAAACAGATCCCTGCACGACACACCAAACACATATTCTGGGGGGGATAAATGACATTACATCCCCCCCACTTAAAATTGTGGGGGGATTTGTCCACCCTGCCCCTCCCATGTCCTACACCCATGCCCATAATGCTCATTTCAGTCAACATTATCCTCAGATTACTTTTTCCTGCCATCAGGTTATGTCACAGAATGGAGCAGTGAAACAAAGTCTGATGGCTTTGAACCCTTTGATGCAGTGACAAGGGTTTATCTGTGATGGCGACGCTGGTCAGGTCATAGAGATACCGGAAACTTGGATTATTCTAAATACACCCTCTCAAGTCTACAATTGAAATCAATTGTGTTGGGATGTGTATTCAGCATGTTTGGGTCACTCCATCCCTTAGAACAGTGTCACTTAAATAGCTGCTGGAGTCCCATGAAATAGGTTCAGTACATATGTCAGCAAGCACTGATTAGCTGGCCTAGTCAAGCACATTGTGCTCCCACCTCAATAAATGCTAACAGTAATACCAAGGTACCAGACATCTTTGCCAAACCAATTGTTATTTTCCTGCTATGTAATTTATCACATAATGTCGAGACTATGGTGTACCAAATTCTCATGCAACCCGCAGCAATTTGAAACTCTAACAATGGTAGTTAGATGCTTTGCAAAAATGACGCATAACATAACATGATACATACATGGTCCAGCATTTGCCTTGAAATACAAAACAGACTAACGATAAAGATGCATGTACAGTGCCGAAAATTAGGGCGGAAGAGAGAGGGGGAGGAATAGGGAAGTCACTTGAAATGTTCAAAGAGAATAGGTGAAAGGTTTAATTTGTAGTCCATAAATGTATGATGGATGACTGTATGGTGGTGCATTGAAATAAGAAATATACCATATTTGAAATAGCACATCTGAATATTCATGTTGTCTCTGTGATGTTTGGATTCTTCATATACACACATGACCAACCATGGAACGCATCATTCAGGAGTAAAATGTAAGGAATTGATTTATGGGTGCGCCAGCTCGGCACAATGTTGTGCCACATGTTGGTGCAGTCATGCCACCACCCCCTGGGGCTCCAGGAGATGCAGTTCTTGCATCTGACACTGGCGCCCATGTGACCCGGCAGTCCGTTTCATCGACTGCCACGGGCCCAAGGGTAGTGGTAGCTGCAGGTGCAGCTGTGGACACCACCACCCAGGCTCAGGGTCTGCCAGCGCAGGCTGCGTTGGCACATGAAGAGTCCATGGAAGAATTCCAGGTGGTCAGGAGGCACTCCGTAGGTACACACAGGGATTTCGTGACTGAGGCACGTGTCCCTGGGGCAGCTATGTCATCTGCTGCCCCGACCAGGCGGGTGTTGGCAAGTGCAGGGGCAGATGCAGCCGACACGACCCTGGTTGTGAGTCTACCAACCAGGACAATCCCGGTCAATGACCCTGGCACAGCAGATGTTGCTGCGCAGGGTCCATTCCAGGGCACCCAGCAACCACTGACGCAAGTCAGGGCTTCACTCCATGTTCCACCTGCCACTCCCTCGGCTCATTCCACCAGCGCCACTGCCCATACTGATCAGGGCGGCATTTGCCTGCCAGGGTCCGGACCAGCATCCAAGAGGAGGAAGGTTGCACCAGCAGTAGAGGCTGGGACCCCAGACACAGCTACGGCCTTCAGCACATCGTGGAAGAAGCCCTTCTGCAAGCAGGAACTGGACATCCTTGTGGACTACGTGCGGGAACACAACCATGACATGCTAGTGGGGCCGAATTGTCAAACTACGGCTGCCCATCGGAATACCCACTGGAAGCATGTTGCGGATGATGTGAGTGCATTCAGCCATGAGGTGCACACAGCGCAAGAGTGCAAAAAGCGTTGGAATGACCTCAAACGCAGTGCTAAGGCAAAGGGTGCCTCAAATTACAACATCACTCTGGTGACTGGCGGTGGGCCACCACCTGAGTAGGAAGACCTCACTCTGCACGAGGCTCTCGTTGCGGAGTTCATACCAACAGAATTGGTCAAAGGAGTGGGAGAGATGCCGGACTTTGATGCCCAGTCCAGTGAGTGTTGATGCCTGTTGGTCGACGACATATGTGTTTTGCATGTGTGATGTGTTGTGCTTGACTGCCACAGCATCTCCTGTTTACATGGTTCTCATGTGCAAGTAATGGAATGCTTGTATGATAAGTGCCTGTTGTGCAGGGTAGTGGACATGTAGAGCAGACAGGGACTGTCCTCACCACCACACTTGCACCCTAATCACATGCTAGTCACAACTGCTGCCCCTACAGTCCATGTTTCAGCTCTATGGCCCTTCTGCATGGAGCTGGTGTGTGTTTCCTCTCAGCACTGGGACTGCGTCATTGCATGACTGAGGTGCATGTGTCCTCTGCATGCATGCGGGTACTCCACATAGGAATGCTTCCTTGCCCCTCCACCGACAAGGTGCCCCAATTTCATCATTGCAGAGGTGTGCATCACGTTGGTGTACTTCAATGGCCTGTTCAAGACTCCTGTGTACATGGAAACTTCCACCAGCCAACCTGCCAGACACATGCAGTGGTGTACATCCTCTGCACTTCATGCAGGTTGTATCACTTGGACTATGCAGCTGCCAGATGCTCCACTGGAACATGATTTCACGTTCATGCTCAATGTGTACTCGATGCATCCCCCTATGTGTCCTTGACTGGATGATCATTGTAGTATGTGTCCAGGATGACGTACATTTCTTTGATTTTGATCATCCATTCCATGCCCACTATGGATCAGTCCCGCACCACACACATGTTTGGGTGTCACAGTCTGTGCAGGGCACAGGCCTCACCACGTTTCAGGCCCACTGACTCTGTTCAACTGTCGTAGGGGCTTCTGCACACATGTCTGTACTACTGAGGGGTCATCAGATGTCCTGCTTTCTGTCCCATCATCATCTGCTGTGTTGTCAGTTGAGTCAGATGATGCAATTGATGTTAGACAGCACTGTCTGCCAATGCACAGGTCTCTGGTCGCCCTTTCGCTGACAAGCAATGCATCGCTGAATTGTCACTTGTGGGGGTTTCTTGCAGCCATGCAACACATTGCATGCACATTGCACGTGATGCCTGGACTTGCCCTTGCACTGCCTTCAAGTCAATTGATGCACATCATGATGTGCTTGTTCATGTGGATAGTGGATAACGTACGCATGTCCTGCACTGCATCAAACCACTTCACAGCCGTGTTACAACTTTCTGCAAGCCTAGTCCCTGATGCTGTGTCAAAGTGACCGGCAATGCATGCAAGGTTCACATTTGTGTGTGACGTGTGATTCATCTGTTTGCTGTCAGTGTGATGTCTATGTCTGTGTGTGTTATGTGCTTCAGACATGTGTACTAATGAGATATTTTTCTACACTTTCCAGATGATGACGCAATGGAGCCAAGGGGTGGTGTTGTCATGCCAGACACAGGTTTGCTATCACACCAGCAACCCGGCACAAGTGGGGGTCGTGGGGTGGTAGGCCACAAGAACCCACATGTGTTACAGAACATCTTGTCTGTGGCTGGCAATGAGTCAAGCCCGGACGATCGCTCTGACGAACATGTCGAGTTGGATGTGCATCGGGTCGATTCGTCTGGTGTGAGTGATTCTGATGTGGACGCTCCTCTGTCCATGACACCTGCGCTGAGGGGCCAGATGGTGGTAGGACCTCCACCTGTAGTGGATTGGGACACAGGGTCACCCTGCACACCAGTTTCTGATGTGCCTGGGGCATCACATAGACGGGGGGCTGTAGTCCTGCAGCCACGGGTGGTGCCAACCCAACAAGGTCATCAGCGCCTTGGGTACTGCAGGTGTCAAGCCCAGCAATGCGGTGGCCGCGCGCCACCGGGGTATACAGAGTGGGAGCAAGACATGATTGCCAATTCAGAACGCCAGGGGGCAGCAATGGAAAACATCGCTGTGAGCATGGAGTGTGTGGTCCAATCCATGCTCCCCCTGCTAGGCAGGTGCTTCAGTGGGCCGCACAGTCCACAGCCCGCTCGCTCAGGCTGGGTATGGCGGCCTCAGACAGGGCACACCGGGCTGAAATGTGTCTTTGCGTCAAGCAATTGCTGCTCACGCACAAGCACACATGGAGGGCCTGAGGGAGGAGTATGCTTTCCTCAGATCCACTCTGGGTGTCCTCCTGATGTCCCAGAGGGAGCGGTCAGAGGAGAGGTTTGCGCAGCTTGAGTGTACCATCTTGGCTGAGCTACATGCTTGTCGGGAGGTGCATCAGTTGTCCAGCCAGGCCACGCAGAAGAACTCTGTGTTACACGTGCTACCTTGCAAGAGAAACACGCGTATCACGAGAGGTTCTGCATGCTGACCTACTTGTCATCCCCGCACGGAACCAGACTTGCTGCCGACGAGGGGCAAGCTACGCCTAGGCGTGGTCAGGCTCCTGTACCATGTCTACCCTTTCAGGAGGATACTGACTCGGACGACGAGCTATCTCCCACACAGGTCGAGCTGTGCAGGTGTTGAGCCAATGGAGGTTTTTTTTTTCCTCAAAATCATTGCCTGTAGGTGTTGAGCTGCACCCTTTACCTCCCCCCTCCTGGGTGCCTCCCCCCCGGGTCGTATGTGGCCATTTTTGATTTTTATATTAGTTTAGTTAGTTAACTTTCTATTTGATAGTCAGTTTAAATAGGAAAGGTAGGTTTTTCATAGTTTGTTTAATTAGTTAATATAGTTTAAAATTGCTTGTCTATTGTGCTTTCATATGACGGTGTAGTGCTTTGTGGCTTTTGAAAGCATCCAATGTCTGTTCCAGCTGGGCCCTTCAAGCTTGTCTCGTGTATGTGTTTGCAGCTTGGAGTCCTGACTCACATAAACCACTCCTGCTTCCCTTATCCATGGGCTCGCAAGGATGGTTCGGTGTTACAGTCTATTTCACATGGGCTTTGGACTGTCATATCTGTGGCCTGTCTGCTGGCTGCTGTACTACTTGTGTTAACACCCCTAGTGGGGATTATAGGAGTCTTATTAATCGCATTTCTGCATTAGAGATGGGTGGTTTCATGTTTCATGTGTCCATTGATTGCTATACATTGTGTTGTATGTTTATTTTGTTTCATGTACATGTGCTTGATGCACTTCATGCTGTAGACAGTGGCCGCCACACTTTGCCTGTCAAAGTCACACTGATGGTGGATGGAATAGTGATGTACGTCTCTGATGTGGCCCAGTCACAACCTGCATAAAGAGACGCACACAGGGAACTTTCCAGCATTAATTATGTGTTTTGTGTGCTTTCTGCAGGAGATTGAGTCTACAGACCACCTTTGCCGGCAGATATGGCCCATTGTACGTCTGGCAGCTGGACACATTCGGTGTTGCAGACATGCGCATGTGTGCGCAAGCAGAGCCATAGAGATTGTGCTTGCCCCCTTGTTATAGCCCATACATCCACCAGAAGCAGACGTCTTTCCAGGAATTCCAGGCAAGGTGAGCAGCACAAGGGGCACACACCACACCCAACCTTCCACCGGGCCAGTTGCACATGCATGCTAAGTAGTGCCACTGGCGGTGAGCTTGGACAGATATTGGTGTTGAAGCGTACAGTACAGCTAAGATGCATTGGTGGACTAATGGCAAGTTGCTTTCTGAGGGGCTGTCAGGGGCACACACAGGGGCAGTCACACATATCCTCCAGTCAACCATGCTCCATTGAGGCAGATGTATTAACCCTGTAGTGTTCCGAGCCTGAAAAAGGAGCATTACACAGGGACACCCAGCGAGGGACAGACTCATGTGCAGTGCATATCATTTCATGATTTCAGCATGTTCCAATTGACACATCCACTACCTATTTTATTTTGGGGATGGCGGGACACGACTTGTACTGAAGTCGTACCTCCCTATATGTGTCTAGCTGCTTACCCAGGGGCCATTACATGATGTGTGAATC
This sequence comes from Ambystoma mexicanum, assembly GCF_040938575.1. Taxonomy (NCBI): domain Eukaryota; kingdom Metazoa; phylum Chordata; class Amphibia; order Caudata; family Ambystomatidae; genus Ambystoma; species Ambystoma mexicanum. The sequence continues at coordinate 269,405,844 of NC_090941.1, forward strand.
TTGACATATTGGTCTTCCATTTGCCACGCACCCACGTGCGCCTGACTTAATGCATTGACAGTGTATGCACCACCACGGGGGGAATCTTTCGTATGGGTACAAAGCAGCAGACAAGAGTGTTTGTTTGTGGAGGAGTTACTTACTTTGGGGCATGTATGGTGGTGTGGGTGTGTGGTATCGACACACACAGATTAGTAACTCTGACTCTCTTTGCAGCATTGAAGTTATGCTGTTACCGGACCTGCAAGTGTGCAGGCAGGAGGCCAGCACTCACCCCAGAGATAAGTCTCTCTTTGATTTCCATTTGACCCATTTGGTACAATGTGCATGATGGACACCTTTTGTCTGATTGAGTATGTGTTAATGTGAATAGTAGATTTTTGTATTTTCCCTACTTTCCCTTGACAATCCGACTCCCCTCTCCTGCACCTCTTTCTGGTTATCCAGAGTATCAATGTCTGTCCAGACAACATATCCCTTACCCTCCTTCCCCACCGGGAACTCAGAGGCCTGTGTAAGTTTGACCTTGCAGGCACCCAGACCACAGTGGGGGTGGTTGGTTTGTGCCACTCCTGCGCCTGTACACTGGAGCTGTGACACTACACATCAGTTGGTGCTGCAACATTGTATATTATGTACCAAACATGGTACACATCCTGTTGTGGCATTGTTTAACTGTGCTACCTTGGTTGTTCCATCATAATGCTTGTACTTGTGCTTTGTGATTTACTGCTACTTCAAGTCATCTACTGGAGACTCTTCGGGTGTTTTTTGCTGCCTACAGGCTTTTAACCTGGATTGTGTGTTTGGCTCCTTTGAGTTCTCTTCAATTTGGTATTTTTGCCAGTGAAGATGGCCTCTGGGGTGCTGGACACTATTTAGACGCAAGGTGGAAGATGGAGACAAAGGGGTAGGATGATCCTGTGACCAGGTAGACTTCAAGGAAGAAGGCTACATACCCCAGGCACAGTTGTTCAGTAGGTCATGGTGATATGTGAATGAGGGAGGGTCTTTGGTTGTTGGACAGTTGTCTTGGCCTACAGTGTGATGGGCACCCTGACATTTTAAATGTGGTGTCCTATGTACATGATGTGTTCTGCTGGTCAATGCCTGTTCCTGTGATGTGTTTGCCTTTCAGGTGTGAGGGGATTGGTGTGATTTGACATGCTGGGGTGTACACTTGGGGAATTTTCACATGTGATGTGTAGAGGGCACTGATGGTCACTTGATTGCACATGCATGTATTGAGTGCATGTCCCTACTGACACACACAGTCGCACTATGATCCACAACATGTACAACCATCCCTCCATGTCCACATGTGCACACAGTTAGCCTTCTGGAGACCACAGTGTCCCTGCAGCACATGATCTATGAACATTTGTGGATCCCTGTACATGCATCAATTGTTTATTTATTTATTTTGTCCTTTTCATATGATGCTCAAGGTGTGCCTCACACACAATGGCTGGTCACTGTGCTGTGTGCTGAGCAGTGTGTTGCAGGAGACACACACAGCACATGGATTGAGGAGTAGGGATTTTGCCGTGCCAAATGTGCATGTGAACAGGCATTCATTGTTATATTCATGCTACAACTGTTGGTATGCATTTGGGTATGAATTGTTTTGTGTGGAGGTTGTTGGTCAGTCATTTCATCTGATTCCATGACAGGCATCATTGTCTGAAGCCAATTTCCATTTATCACATGTCACTTTGTATATTATTGTTACTGTGTTGGCCTTTTGCTATTGCTTGCCATGTCATGGTGTGGCAGACAAGGGTGATGTGGTTTTGGAGGGTTTGGGTGACATACCAGGGATTGTCATGGCCTGTTTTGCAGGGGTGTGTCATACACACCTTGCATGTGTTCATTTTGGTCACACAGGATTGGTTAGGTTTAAGTAGCTAGGAATGCACACAATGTAGCACTTCCATGGCAACATTCTCAGCGTGGTAAGGTTGTGACAGTTGACTGTCTCTTTGTTATCATCGATTGTCACCTGGTATGTGCCAGGCCTTTGTGCACTCCACAGGATGGGAGTTTAGGTGAAAAATGTGGCCACAAGCTGGGTCCGGGCTGCCTCGCCATGTGCCCTATCCCCTCCCATGGGCAGCGCCACTGCCTCTGGTTGGGGATGTGGGGGCACCACCATGTCCACCGGTACGCCCTGCCATGTTGCAACATTGTGCAGGACACATGCTGCCACAATGGTCCTGCACACTACTGGGGATGCATAGAGTAGCTGCCCGCCAGAGCGGTCAAGGGAGCGGAAGCGTGACATGAGCACTCCGAATGTGCGCCCCACTATGCCCCTGGTTGCAATATGGGCAGTGTTGTATCTTACCTGGGGTGGTGTGGTGGGGTTCCGGATTGGCGTCATCATGTGGTTGCTCAGAGGGTAGGCACTGTCCCAGGAGAGGTGATAATGGTTGTGATTAGTGGGGTTTGTGTATTTGTCTGTGTGTGACATGCATGCATGTGCACAGGCATTTGTACTCACCTAGGAGCCATGTGTCGTCATGCTGTCCAGCTTCCAGGGCCTGGCTCAGGGCAGACATTCTGTATATGAAACTGTCATGGGTGGAGCCAGGGTAGTTTGCAAAGACAGAGGTGATGATTCTCTTTGCATCGCATACTACCTGCACATTGATGGAATGCCAGTGCTTGGGGTTTCGATAGATGTGCTCAGTGGCCCTAGTTGGGCATAGGGCCACATGGGTGCAATCTATGGCACCGAGCACTTTGGGGAAGTGTGCCACCCTGTAAATGTCCTGAACAACAGCCTGCCCCTCTGCGGGTGTTCTGGGCATGTATATGTGCCTGTGGACTGAGGGGTGCGCAGTCATGATTGCCAAGACCTGGTGTAGGCAGTGTGACTGCGTGGCCTGTGAGCCCCCTCCCACTATGCCAGTAGTCCGCTGAAATTACCCAGTGGCCAAAAAATGCTGGACATTGAGCACCTTCTCCAAGGGGTTCAATGCTTAGGAGCAGAGGGTGGGGGATGTAAGGTCATCCTCCCACTCCCTGACCAGGTCTAGGATGATACAAGGTGGAAACCTATACCTGCCGTAGACCTGGTCGTCAGGCATCCCAAAAAGGCTAGTCCGGGGGGAAAAAATGCAGGCCCTGGCTATTCTCCTCCTCCTGCAGTGTCCCACGATCAGTGCTGCAACAAATGGGGCATTCATCGTAGCTGTATATATGTGTTTGTTGTTTGCACGCACTTTTATACTGTGCACGGGAACGCTTACGCCTGCCTTCCTGTGGCAGACCTGTTGCCGCCTGTGCGCGTCTTTTAGCGTGCGCTTGTTTCCCGTATTCGAATCCATGAATACGAGTAGTTTGCGTGCGTGTGGGCGTTCCGTGTATTTCCCTGCAATACTTCCCCAGTTACGCCTTCTTTTTCACGCATTGTTCCCGATTCCGCGTGTTACGCCCCGTGTCCCGCCCCCTTTTTGCTGTGTGTGCTGACGTTGTGCGCATTCCCTGTGCGTGGCGCGCACAGGGTTTGGGTTGCTGCAATGACGTGTGCGCCCGTGTGCGCCACGCTCTGATTTGGCGCACAACCAGTGGAAAACACACACAGGCCCTTCCTTGAATCACACGCATGCGCGTGCGCTTGCTTTTTCACGCTTGCACCACCTTGCGCCAGCTTGCGCTGAGATTTTCGGTGCACATTTGTTCCATGAATCGGCCCCTAAATGTTGCCTACACTTAAGCTTTTTCAAGCGGTAAAACATTGCATATAATTCATCAGTATTCTGCATGCAAACACACCTGGCCTGTCCATTACACGGCTTCCTCTTTGCACCCTGCCATGCATTGTCCTCTGCTTTGACTTTGTACTTTTTGTAATTAGGTAAAGAAAGGATTGGAATTACCGAGGTACAGATAAATATTTAACTAGTTTGAGTTTAGATATTTTCCATAGACTCTGATTTCAACATTTACGTATGACGTAAAGGTACTTTTACGTATGACAAATTACCACTGCATGTTTATCAAGGCTGTAGTTACGTAATGCGCTTCCTCTCTGTAACCCGAAGCACTGAAATTAAGTACAAGCGCCTAGATACCTCTGGGTTTTGAGCACTATACAAATAAACAATACAATACAATACAACCTGGCAACTGTACACTACAAGTTTGCATGTGTTTCTTATACCTTGTTTCCTGTCTAACACTCTGGCGACAGTATCAGGCAAAAAGGATATCTCCATCTCATCATGCTCTTTCTTGTACTTGAAAAGGCATGATTCTGTTTGACCAAGATAAGACATGTTTTTATGATGTACTCGTTTTTTCCCCTTTTCTTTTTAGGGGAGCATACAGCATGATCCTTCACTGCAACAGGTAGTTCATTCAGGTTACATAATTTCATGATAGTTTATGTGATGATGGACCAGATAGCGTAAATTGCACGAGTGCTAGGCCATTTTCCAAATGACAGCTGTGCCAACGGCCTGTCAAACTTTGTCACTGTTGCACTAGTAAATTGGTACAAAACTCATGATTGCAGTTCTTATTTATAATATGACCAGAATAATAACCTGGACTGAAAATGAGGTAGCAAAAATGATGAGATTACAAATACACATTTTATATTGAAAGCAATGCAAACCGTGAAAATGCTGTGTAGAATGGACGTGGGCCTTTCATCTGTTGGTACCACAACATCACTACACTTTAATTTTTTAGCAAAAAAGTACATTCCGAGCAAATACATGTTTTTATTTTAAACGTCTTTTTGATTCTTGTTGGTTTGGCGGAACTCGAGAATTCTCACTGAACCAACCCCTTCTAAACCCGTCACTCCATTATTTACACCTACGAATTTCCCGTCTTGATGGTATATTTTGAAAATCAGGGGGCAGCCCCATGCTCCTGAAGCAGCATTCCAAGCCTCCTCTGCTGTCCTCGTCAGGGACGTCATTAAGTGGTTGCCAGGGGTAGCCGCTTCTACGCCTGTCTCCTCCCCTACTACCCCTAGACCTGTGCTTGCGATCCCTGGGCCACTGGCAGTGCCAAAACCAGATATCTGTGTTGCACCTGAAAAAGGCGGTTGTAAATGCAGCTGAATGTGCCACAGCTTAGTCACCTGGAATCTAGCTCTCGTTAGCTGGAGAAATAACAGGGATGCAGGAAAAACCATGAAGCCGACGTCACTAACAGGTTGGCAGTCCATTAGTAAAGAATGCCTGAGTGGTTGGGTTCAGAGGCCTGGCTGTCTGTTCAGCTCTTACTCGGTACAGTAGGAACAGGAAAGGTATGGGGGTTAGGCCTAGCTAGCTGGGATTGGGAAAGAGCAGCCTGTAGTACTCAGTGACAGCACAGCATGAACGCAAATCTCATCAGTGTTTTTCATTGTTTGCTTTGCACATCCACACACAGGTTCTTCCCTGTTCATCCCAAACCATCAAGGACCACATTGACACCCTCGATCCAGCCTTGGCCGACTTCTGCAACCACTTTTTCACCACTGGATCCTTCCCTTCGCCCCTGAAGCAATCTCTTGTGCACCCTCTTCTTAAGAAAGACTCAGGCAACCCCTCCTGTCTGGCTAACTATCGGCCAATCTCCATTACTCCTTTTCTGGGCAAACCCTTGGAAAAGCTGGCCATCTCCGAGCTAAACCTTCACGCTGAATCTGTTGGTTGTCTCCATAACCATCAGTCTTGTAGAGGAGGAGCCAAGTACCTCTACTGGAAATCCCACCCCGATTTTGCCTATATGTTGGCAACCGGAAATTGCGACATGATCAACACTAGTGATGGTAACTATACCGCAAAAAGTCCTTGAAACAAGGCATCCATTGTGAAAACTATACATGATGTATCCACAAGGAAATGACAGTCTTCTGAAGGAAATCCTGAAAGAAGTATGAAGATGAGTGAAAGAGAAGACTGGTGACGTCATCTGTTGCAGAAATTACGCACCCAGAAGAGAGGCCAATGAAGAAACGTGAATAGATCTTATAGAATCTGATGGTGAAGTAAATAATTGAGTAACATTTCACAAGCAAAATGAAGATTGCACATGCGGGTGAAGCATTGAAGAAAATGCAATGCAGTTTTATAATTGTACAGATGCAGTAATGCAAGTAGAACTAAGTAATCGTAAGGCTGGCTATACATGTTATGTTATGTTATGTTATGTTATGGTATGTTATGTTATGTTATGTTATGTTACTGGTTCTGGTAAAGCGCACGGTCGCCCGAAGGCATCATGGCGCTGGGAGAGAAGGAGACAGCACCAAGATATTTAGAATAGGAACGTTTTGACCCACCTTCTAAACTCCAAATAATTAGGAGTTTTCTTTATGATGAGTGGAAGATTATTCCACAGAACTGCTGCAGCAATAGAGAAGGCCCGGCCGCCAACCCGGTCTCTGTTGTGCTTTTGAACAACGAGTTGTTCGGAGGTGGCTGAGCGCAGATGATAAGTGGGAGAGTAATGCATGAACTTAGCTTCAAGGTATTCTGCACCCTGACCATGAATGGCCTGGTGTACAATGCACAAGGTCTTAAATTCACCCCTTTGAGCCACATGGAGCCAGTGCAGTTTCCGTAATACGGGGGAGATGTGCGCTCCAAAAGGGGAGCGTTTGTCTACCTTGCGAGCAAATTTTGCAACCGCTGCAGCTGTTTAATCAGGGCCTTGGGTTGGGCCAGATACAGAGATTTGCAATATTCTATACGTGATAAAACCATAGCGGCAACCACAGGTGTAGCAGGGCCGGGATCAGAGGTAACACTCTTCTCAAAATGTTCTACTGAAAATGACTAGCCTGACAGACCGCACAGACTTCTTAGTCCATAGACAAGGATGCAGATAAAACCACACCCACGTTTTTCACTTTCTTAACTGGAATCAGTAAGTGCCCCATGGAGCAAGGCCAGAAAGAGGGCACCCAGAGTGTAGGATCGTGGGCATAGCCCACCACCATCACCTCAGTCTTGTCCCCATTCAGTTTGAGCCCATTGTGGTTCATCCAATCTCCAACCACAGTCAGGCACCCCCGCAAGTACGACGACACCTCAGCCTGATCAAGGTCTAATCTGATCAGTATCTGGGTGTCGTCGGCATAGGAGTAGTATCTGATGCCGAAGGAGCGGATTAGACACACAAGGGCCCATATATAGATGTTAAACAGAATAGGTGACAAGGAGGAGCCTTGAGGCACTCCACATCTGAGGTGACAAGGAGCAGAAAGAAAAGGAGTCATCGAGAGGGTCGATCCGCAAGGAACAAACTGAACCAGGCAAGTACCTGTCCAGATATGCCAAACTGGGAGAGGCGAGATAGCAGGATGGAGTGGTCGACAGTGTTGTATGCCGCTGATAGGTCTAACAAATCAGGGCACCCACTCCACCTGTATCCACCAGTCTGGTCATATCATCCAAGACATCAACCAAGACACTCTCCGTGCCACGACCACGATGGAAACCGGACTGAACAGGGTCCAGGAAATTAGAAGATTCTAGAAAGGTCGATAGAAGGGGGGTCACCAGTGATTCTAAAAGTTTAGCCAGAAAAGGAAGGAGCGAGAAAGGTAGGAAGTTAGATGGAATAGTAGGGTCCAATGTAGGCTTTTTCAGAAGGGAGATCACCCTGGCAGACTTCAAACTCCTGAGGGACAGATCCTGATTGAAAGGAATCGTTACTCGCTTTGGTAATTTCTGATAGCAAGTCAGGGGCAATGTCTTTCATGACCCGTAAAGGAATAGCATCTGAGGGGGAGCATGACTTGATTTTACCCATAGACGTAAGGATAGTTTCCTCAGTATAGGTTGGGAAGGTGGACCAAGTATGAACAATGATGGGATCGGAAGCAACGGGGAGAGGGATGGAGTTATCAGTAGGTCCAGCCCTTGTCACTGCCTGAGCGATGGTTTGTCTGATAGCGTCAATCTTTGAATTAAAGAAGTGAGATAGAGCATCACAAAGCGCTTGAGTGGGTGTGACAATGGGGGTGAGCCTCTCCACAGAGGTGAGATCCTTAACAACAACGAAAAGGGCCCTTCCCTGAGAAAGAGAGGACTCAATGTTAGTAGTAAAATGTGCCATTTTGATAGCTTTAATTTTAGCTGAGTAAGCAGCAGAATGTGTTTTATATTGGATTTTAAGAGCAGCATTGTGTGATCTCCACCATTTATGTTCTGACTGGCGTAGTTTGAGGCGTTCTTCTTTCAGAAGATTAGTGAACCATGGTTCAGGGGGCAATCTACAGGTTTGAATCAACCGAACTAGCGGCAACCATGTTAGCAGCTTCAAGGAGGGCTTCGGCCATAGAGGACAGTGGGGGTCATTCCGAGTCCGGCGTTAAGGGGAAAACGAGGCCGGTAAAGGAATAACGACTTCCTTTACCGTTACGGTCCATTCTGAGCCGCCACACCGTTATTTACGCCACCGTAAACTACGATTGCGTAAATAGCGGACCAGTGTCGCGCGCCCGACACACCATCGCGTAAATAACGGGAAGGCGTAAACCATCTCCGATTCCAAGCAAAGCGAACACGGAAATAACGACCTCCACATGGGCGCAAAGTACCTTACCGCCATGGCGTTAATACCGGCATCGCGGGGAAGGTATTAATAACCCTGATCAGTGTTTGGAAGAGGAACAGGTGCACCCAATCAGCACAGGTGGAGGCAATAGAGTCTGACACAGCACAAAAGGAGCACACCCACACACCACACCCCCACCCACACCAAGATGATACCAATTGTAGCAGCATTCCTGGAGCTGGAGGCCCTGCTTGCAAGGCAGCAACTACGACAACAGCAACAACAGCAACCACAGCAACCACCACAGAGGATACACAGGAGGAGAAGGAGGGTGAGACAGGGCCAGCATGCCCTACCAGTGCAGCCACCATTACCACGCCGGCAGCCCCCAATACCCCGCATCAGAGCCACCCCCTTCAACCTCACACCAGAGCAGATCCACACCCTGTACCGGCTTGACTGGGACACCATAACCACCATAGTGGCCCTGATACATACCGACATAGTGAGCCTCATAGAAATCAGCACTGCCATCCCCCCTCTACTAAAGGTAGTGTCCGTGCTCCACTTCCTTGCCACAGGCACCTACCAGCATACAGTGGGGCACATGCATGGCATTTCACAGCCAATATTTTCCCGGATACTCAACCAAGTGCTGGATGCCCTCCTCAAGCACAGAAGGGACTACATATGCCTCCCCCGGACTCCACAGGAGATATATATTACCAAAGCTGCCTTCCATGCACTTGCAGGCATGCCAAATTGCATAGGTGCCCTCGACTGCACCCACGTAGAATTGGTGGTTCCTCATGCCATGGAGGTGCCGTATCGCAACCGCAAGCAATACCACTCCATCAACGTCCAGATGGTGTGCAATGCCAGTAAAGCCATCACACAATGCAATGCTCGGTACTCATGACTCCTTGGTCCTGCGGAACTCAACACTACCACGCTACATGGGCCGACATGCCGGACAACGTACCTGGCTGCTTGGTGAGTAACCATAATGGGCCATGGCAGTGCATTGGGTCTCTGAGTAGGTTGTCAGCATACCACACTGCGAAAGGGGGTGGGGGAGATGCATACTCCACCCGGGAGGGAAAGGGGGGGGTGCATACTCCACCCAGGAGGGAAAGGGGGGGATGCATACTCCACCCGGGAGGGAAAGGGGGGGTATGCATACTCCACCCAGGAGGGAAAGGGGGGGTGGTGCATACTCCATCCGGGAGGGAAAGGGGGGGGTGCATACTCCACCCAGGAGGGAAAGGGGGGGGATGCATACTCCACCCGGGAGGGAAAGGGGGGGGATGCATACTCCACCCAGGAGGGAAAGGGGGGGGATGCATACTCCACCCAGGAGGGAAGGGGGGGATGCATGCTCCACCCGGGAGGGAAAGGGGGAGATGCATACTCCACCCGGGAGGGAAAGGGGGGGATGCATACTCCACCCGGGAGGGAAAGGGGGAGGATGCATACTCCACCCGGGAGGGAAAGGGCGGGGGATGCATACTCCACCCAGGAGGGAAAGGGGGGGATGCATACTCCACCCGGGAGGGAAAGGGGGGGTGCATACTCCACCCGGGAGGGAAAGGGGGGGATGCATACTCCACCCAGGAGGGAAAGGGGGGGGGATGCATACTCCACCCGGGAGGGAATGACAACGCTATTGTATGTTGTGCACCTCACAGAACACTGTGCCCCATGACAAGTGGCACGCTACATTACCACCTAACCACACAGTAGTGAATACGAGCCAACACCTAATGGTACCTGACAAACAGTTACCCTGGCCTAAGACCACGACACATGCACCACACATCGGTGGACCTTACACACCGTAAGGCCATCGTGCACCATGCAGTGCAATAGCACCATGTCACTGACTCCTGCATCTCAACACAAAGGACAGTCATCCATGCGAGTGCATAGAGGTTAGTCTGACAGGGATCCTACTGCGTGTGACTGGTTCGGCACCTCCATAGGATAGCTGCCAATCACCATGATAGGGATCAGTGCTGAATGAAGGGTATGCCACCAACTACTACCAACACACCCTTACAGCAGGTCTCATGCAAGTCATCAATTAATGCAGTCCAACACTGCTGCATGCATAAACAATGCACATGCAACAAGACATGAGTGCGCACCATGACCCATCAGGAAGAAGCTACCCCCTCCATCATTCCATTGTGCAGCACACATGGCCGGACCAGTAATGGGTTGACTGTATCCAGGGACATGTGTGCATGGCCAGTCATCACCCGCTGCAATGTAAGACTAGCACAGTTCTCCACCATGAATGTACCAACACTTACCTTCATTCCACTCTCATGCAGGTGATGCTGGCTACCCTTTGAAACCGTGGCTCATGACCCCGGTCCGCAACCCCCAAAACAGGCACGAGGAGGACTATGATAGATCTCATACCCGTACACGGGTGGTCATAGAGCAGGCCTTCGGCCTTCTGAAGGCACGATTCTGTTGCCTCAGCCGGTCAGGTGGGGCCCTCATCTACAGCCACAAGAAGCTGTCCAAGATCACCATGGCATGTGTAATGCTGCACAACATGTGCATCCGTCGGACCGTGCCACTGCCCCCTGACGTGGGACTGCTACCACCAGATGAGGAGGAGGAGGAGGAGGTGGAGGAAGGAATGGCAGAACAGCAACATGGTGCCGATGCACGGGAGGGACGTACCGTGCGACAAGCATTGATCGAGCAATATTTCTGAATCACAAGTCAGCTGAGGGGGTGAGGATGACAGGGCATTGGGCACTTGGTGTGGGGATACATGTACTACATGCACTGTGAGACATTAAAAGGCACATGCACAATAATGAATGTCCACTCTGTATTGTAGGATAGACCAAACTGTGTATTGTATGATGATGTCCAAACGTGTACAACAGATCCTTCACCCTCAACCCCCTCCCCCTCCCCCCAACTCCCACACACACCCTCAACCCCCTCACCCTCCCCCCCAACTCCCACACACACCCTCAACCCCCTCACCCTCCCCCCCAACTCCCACACACACCCTCAACCCCCTCCCCCTCCCCCCAACTCCCACACACACCCTCAACCCCCCACCGTCCCCCCACAACAACCCTACAATGTTCCCATCAGTGTAGCATTGGCCACATGTGTGTGGCTGCACGGTCAATGGGCACTGCCAGAGCCTGGGGCATCCCTTCCATTCCGGCGCATCGTGCGCAGTGACCTACGGACCGGGCTGGTCTGCGTAGAGGAGCTCTGGAAGGGTGGCTCCTCCTGCTGGGGCTGTGGTCTGGGGGGTGCTGCCTCCAGGGCATCAGCAATCCTGCCAAGCATCTCACAGATGCGGTTTGTGCTGGTACTGATGACCTTGCCCAGGGCCTGAAGGTCATTATGTAGCACCGACCCTGATTCCCAATTGTCCCGGAGGAACTCCTCTATCATGCCCGTGAGGTGCTGGCAGCGCACTGTTTCTGCAGCCGATGTGGGCGATGTGGTTGGCAGGCTCTGTGTTGTTGTGCCTGCAGGACTTACAGGACTTCCTGCAGGGGAAGTGGGCACATGACAGACAGGTGTATCCGCTTCGCCTGTGAGCCCTGGGCCGTCACTCGACCCAGGGTCGCTATGGGCAACCTGGCTGTACGAGGGAGTGTCTGGGCTCTGTACATAGTCATTGGGCTCCTCCACGTTGTCGATGGTGTTTGGTGATGTGCTGCCTGGCACATCGAGGATGCACATGGCAGCATTCTCCCCTGACGCACTCGATTCCTCATGGTGCAATGTGGGGCATGTGTCCCGCAGAACTGCAGGCATGTCCAGGGCCGCGGATGTGGGTTGTGTACCCTCCATGGGGGTTGCTGGGACAGGTGGTGTGGCATGTGCCTTCTTCCTGCTTGCAGGTGTGTGCTGTCCCCTGCCTGTGCCCCGGGAGGTACTTCTCCGGGGGCCTTCCTGGTCCTCACTTTCATGACCGGTGCCTGTGGGGGGCAAGAGAGAGACAGCATGAGCAATGATCTGGGGGTCAGAATTACTTCCAGACAATGGTATTACGATGGGATAGCAGCGTTTTGGTGACATTTGTTTGCTGAGTGGGACTGTGATCTTTGCTTGGATGGGAAAAGCATACTGTCGGCAGGGTCACTCATGTTGGCGGAGTACTGTGGTGACTGACATTGACCAGCTTTTTGTGTGGCATGCCCAATATGGGTGTCAGCCTTGCACCTGACATCATCCTGGGTCCCAGTTGTTACGGCATCATTGGAGGGGGGGGTTTACCCAAACATGATGTGACTGCTTGACCTGCCCGTGGCGATGACTTGCATTAGGGATGCATGTACTGTTTACACTCATGGCACTCACCTGCGTCAGCTGATGAAGGATCACTGCAATCCATATCGCCAACGCCTTCGATGGCTTCTGTGCCCATCATCTCTGCACATGTTTCCTCCCAGGGCATCATTTTCATGGGTGAGCCTGGGCCTCCTCCTGTCTCTAGGGCCAGATTGCGGTTTGCTGAGAGGATGGCCCGCACCCTCAGACGGAGGTCATCCCAGCGTTTGCGGCAATGCGTCGTGCTGCGGGGGGTGTTTCCGACAGCGCTCACCCTCTGCGAGACCAGCTCCCATATCTCCGTCTTCCTGAGGATGGTGGGCCTGCGCATGTTGCTGCTGAAAACAATCTCAGCATGTTCATGCAGAGTATCGACAAGTACCTGGAGCTCATCCTGGGAGAATTTCTCCTTCCTGATGCGCGCAGCACCCTTTTTTAATGCTTTTGGCATGATGCTGGTCTCTGGAGTCTATTTTGCCTTTCACAATATGCCCACGAGTCCTGTATGGGGAGGATTGCAATGGATTGTGATTTTAAAGATGGCCGCCATGATGCTTCCCGTTCCTGTTCGATGACGTAATTTCCGTTTGCGGTTTTTACCGGTGCCCGTAATTTACGGTCATCGTTAATTACGGGCACCGCTATTTACGCACTAGGTGGAGGGCGATGGTGTTAGGTACATCTCTGTTGTTGTCGGTAAGGGGTTTTACGCGCCCTTTACCGGTATGGCGCTAGGGGGTTTACCGGCATGGCGGAAAGCTCGTGCCCGCGAGGTCGGAATATGGTGCTAATTACGCCCTGCTACCAACGCGGATACGGTATTTCCGCCATGCCGGTAAAGTCAGTAATTTAACGCGAACCTCGGAATGAGGCCCAGTGACATCACTGGCTCACGGCTACATTTGGCTTGAATCAAAGCGGCCAGGTCTCAGGTATCCACAGCGCGCCAAGAGCACTGCCAGATTTTCTCTGTTGGAGTTTTGTCAGGTTTGCCGATAGTTTCCAATGTGCAAGAGACCAGGAAATGATCAGACCAGAAGATAGGCTCAATGGACTGAAGTGTGAGAAGGGATTTATGTGCGAATACCAGATCCAATATGTTGCCCAATTTATGAGTAGGGTTATCAACATGTTGGTGGAGTTGAAGATCAACCATGCTTTGAGCAAATAAATCAAGAACAGGGTGCCTGGGAGGACCATATTTTAAATTAAAGTCCCCCAGAACCACCAGATGAGTATATTGAATTTGTAGATTAGCTACAAGGTCAGGGAATTTCTCAAGAAAGCTACTTTGAGAGAGGGTTGTAGGCGATATATGCGCAATAAGTGGCAAACGTCAATAGATTGACTCACACACCAAAATAATATGGCCTCCATCGGAATGTTATCGGAGAAGTTTATTTGAGTAAACGTAACCTCTTCCCTGAATATAACAGCAATTCCTCCTCCAATCTGAGGTGGTTTGCAGTCGTGACATGCAGGATGCAGTATCCAGGGGGATAGCATGAAGAAGGTGGGGACGTGAGCTGGCCTGGAGCCATGTCTCAGTAAGACACAGCATAGTAGGGCATCGATCCTCTAACAGAATACGAAGTTCCTCGACATGAGCTGGAAGAGAGCGAGTGTTTAACAGAAGAACTGAAAAATACCCAGGTATTTTTCTAGCAGGAAGTATAGGGCCGACATTAACAGGGCTAGAAAAGTTCCCAACCCATCCTGTGGGAAAAACTGTGTCTTTCGGTGCTAGATTGGCCAGAGCAGCTCTGCTCCAAATAATACTGTGGCGTCCCTCACCGGCCGTGACACAGACCGGCACAGACAGGCTTGCCTTAAGAGTGCCTTCCGCGCGCTGCAGGCGTGTCTGCTGCACCCATCCACTGCACTTCGGTTGAGGAACGCACATAAATACCGGTGGTGAAGGGGAGGGGAAGCTAAGCCCTCCCCTACGAGAAATAGAAAGAGGACTGCAAAGGCAGAAACCCCAAACACACGAGCGTAGGCGAAATAATGCTGCTAAAATTATTACCAATCATGCATACATAGAAAGCAGTGCTAGCACAGATTACACAGGAGTTAACAGACTGCAAGCTGTGCCGTCAATATATAATGGTTATCTGTTTGAGAAGATACAATGAAAGTGAGAAGCGAGCCGAGCTCTTGTTTGAGGTGTAATGGAAAAACACTAGAAGTGCCAGGTTTTATTCATTTAATAGTATTAAATACAATGAAGGAGCTCAAAACGTGGTCTCCTGTCATATGGTCAGATGAAAATAGACTTGGAGCAAGCTACACGAAGACAAGAAGAAAGGTGATGCTCACACTCCCTTTTATTCTCAAGCACAGTGATCCTTTGCAAGGCTGTTCAAAGAAGCTAATTGATTGGCAGACCGCAGGAGTGATGATGGATGTTGGGCTAATTTGGTGAGGACTCATGACCAAGCCAACCCTCCAGCACCTGGAGTACCAGCTTGCATGCTGCTAGCGAGTGGAATATTCCAGAAGGGAACAAGCGTGTCAACCAATTGTAGAGGGCCACATAGTGAAGAGCCCTATAGTTTGAGAAGCCAATAAAACATTGCGTATTAGTATGACATGGAAGATGACTTGGACTAGGGGTGGGCATAGATGTCCACCTGACCTTAGAGACCCAATCACAGTCCAGTCCCCCATAGAAAGTATACTTAGATGTTCCCTTTAAGCCTATTACATCCCCTAGTAGGTTTTCTTATTTTGCCACATAGAATGACATCACTCATGACAAGTTTTTAGTATATAACTGTGGTGTTTCTTTTCATGTAAATGGGAGAGAGACTTATGACTGTGCAGCGTCCATTGATGCGTATTGTACTCCCTATTTTAGACAATTGCAATTAAAACAGTTGTGTTTTTGCCAGCTTCCTGAGTCAGTCTCATTATTGATGTAGCAGTAAGATATGCATCCCCATCCATCTCAGATACAGTACCTTGTCTTAAAGGGCCTACGGTTTCAGTCTGGCTACAGAACGGCCAGAAGCACAGAAACTGCTCTCCTGAACAGCCACCCTTCTTTCTCTCATCCTACTCGATTCCTCGTCACCTTTTTAATACTGTCAACCATGCCATCCCGCTCAACCGGCTCTGTGATAACCTGGGTATCACTGATCAGGCCCTGGCCTGGCTGACTTCCTTTCTCTCCACTATGTCTCTCTCTCTACATGTGGTGTTCCCCAGTGGTCTAATATTTCTCCCTGGCTGTTCAACCAATACCTGGCACCTCTTGCCCACTGCATAGCTGCTTTCTGCTCCCACTTTCAGTGCTTTGCAGATGACACGCATCTCGCTTTCAGGGTCCCCTCAGCCGCCTCTTCTCCCTCTTTCATCCCGGATTGTTTGTCCGGAATTCAGGAGTGGTGTTCCACAAATGATCTCTGCCTTAATGCCTGTAAGACAGAGATCCTCCTCATCGGCTCACCAGAACCTTCCTTCCCTGCCCCTCTCTGGCCGCCCACTCAGGGTCCTCTTCCTGCTCCCACCTGTGAGGCTAAGAACCTCGGGGTAATCTTCGACTCTACACTATCCTTCTCTCCTCACATCTCTGACGTCTCTAAGAAGTCAAACTACCAGCTGCAACTCCTCAGAGGTATTCTTCCTTTCCCCCACTTCCCCCAGAAGCTCACTGTCTCTGGTTATGTCTATACTGGACTATTGCAACAGCCTCTTTTCTAAATATGTCTGCTTCTACTCTCCGTCCTCTGCAACTCATCCAGAATAGGTCTGCAAGACTTGCCCTTGGCCTCAAGCCCAGGGATTGCATCTCTCCAGCTCTGATAGCTCCATTGGCTCCCAGTGGCCGCAAGGATCAAGTTCAAGACCCTCTGCATTGTCCACAAGGCTTTCCGGGCCCTGGGACCGCAATAGCTCCCACTCTCTCTACGGAAATATCTTCCTACTTGAGCTCTTCGCTCCTCCACCTCCAACTCAATTGAGGGTCAGTCGCTTCTCCAAGCAACGCGTTGGGGGCAGATCTCTTTCTTCGGCTGGTGCCTCCCTCTGGAACCACCTCCCTGCCTCTCTGAAACTTGAGCAGAACCATTTCAAGTTCCGGAAGCACCTCAAGACCTCTTTGCTTCTGCCTTTTCTCTCCCTCTCCCCTGCTGATCTCCTGTCTGATTCATGGCCCAGGTCCCTGCCTGTCCAGCTGCATACCCGCTCTGCCTCTTGGCACCCCCTGCAATTGTGTTCTGTATCTGTAACCCTACAGTCCCCTTTCTTGCACGTATTAGACACCTGTTGTCTGCACTTCTAACACTCGCACTTGCTACCTGTTGGCTGCACTACTTGTTGTGTTCTGATTCCTTGTCCTGCACTTGTCCATCCTCCCACTCCTCTCCCCTGGCACTTCTCCCCTCCCTGAACTCCTGCATTTGCGTGATCTCAATGTCACTAGGCCTAGTAAGACTGTTGTTTTTGTCCTCCCTCTGTTTCCTCTCCCTTGCCTTGTCAGGCCATGACACACTTGTGTATAGGTGCGTTATAAATGCCATATATCCAGTGAGCCACTGGGTCTGTAATGAAAGGGGTGTGCCCCAGTGGCTTCTGCCACATATCCTGCCGGAGCACTGTTGACCGTGCCAAGATCTTCCAGAGCTGCATCACAGGCAGACTGTAGATATATGCAAGATGAGATAATTAAATTACATGAAGTTGCCCTCCACCTTTGAAGTAAACATTCAGTGGCTTCCTCAAGCAAAAACAAGCATTGGGATTCGCCAACAGTTTGGGCTTTTGTGCAGGAATGGGAAAGGCACTTGCCAGGCACTGCCGTAGTGGTATTAATTGGCCATTGATGGTAGCTGGTTTGAGTACCTGGGCATCTAATAGCAGTGTGTCACAAATGCTTAATACTAATACAGAATCCAAAACTATTAGCTTTACCAATGCTTGTTTTTAACGGGACTTCAGTGTAGGACAGCATAGGGCTTTTAAATCAAGTGGCGAAGGCGCACCTGGCCAAGACATTGTTATTACAACAGTAGCATTTACAACTCCAATTACAACTCCAATTAAGTAACTGACTCTCAGAAGATTGCTTTAAAAATAAACACCGGCAGCCACTTTGCAGAGTTTGATGGTAAGTCTTGTTAAAGAGTTCAGATGATGAAGTGTTTTGGGCGGTGAGGGGCAGGCACTGGGTGGGAATGGCCATAAGGCTTGCCATGACCACGGGCAGTTAATGTTCTCTAATGCAATAGTTTCAAAGTGGACACTGAACAGCCCAAACTGAAAATGACCTCTTAGGTTACAAAGGCAATGTGCTTTCTGGATGATATGGCAACAAGGGCATTCCAAGACTCGCCATGACAGCTGCTTCCTTCAGCCAAGCAGGCGCGGAAACACATGCGCCCTCGTTTTATTGTCCTGCCACCTACAAGGGCACTGCACAGCTACCATGTTTTAAATAATACAGTGTTGATTTTAATTTTTAACACACTTTGTTGGGAATCACAAAGTTTAAATATATGATTTCTCAGCCAACGTCCTTGCTTATTGTTTTATTTACCCAATGTTGACTCTCGTGTGGGTGAAAAGTGCTATAGATACTCAGCTGTAAGGGCAGCCTCTGTGAAATCAGAGAAGCAGCCCTAGAACCCACAATAGTGGTTGTGCACGTGTGCTTTTGTTTTAAGTTCAACCTCTCTTTGATAACTGTGTGCCTCAATTTTCTGCAGCCATAGTAGGGCAGTATCCCTTGGCAACCTCGGGCTATTACATCCAAGCTCAGGTAAGCAACCCAAGTCTAAACGACAGAACGCTAACATTGAAACAGATTACAATGTGCAAGCTACAAAAACGTATTGATATTTTTCCCAGCGAGCGCAGCATTACATTAACTTGCATAACAGACATCCGATTGCTCTCTTGGTGTCACAGATGCACGCATACTTCCCTGCGTTTCTACTAAGCACAGCAGGCACTTGCCATCTCTCTGGGCTCATCGATCCATTTCTCCTCTACAAAAAAGCTTTTTACCTTTTTTAAAATTCTGCACCGCAGTTTACACTGGGGTGATAACTGAGACAGCTGAACCCTGTAATGCAGCAATGCATTTTGCACCAGAGCAGTTTTTACCCAATTGATAATGCAGATACATAGTTGTAGTACACAGGGGCAAAGTTAATATCAGATAACTCTTTGGTTGCCGCCTGTACATCATACAATGGTTACTATTGGTATCATAAACTCGAATACGTCTCAATTATTGGTTACACTTGCCCAATCATTCCACACCAAATAAAAACAAGTAACGCGTCAAAGCGGCAAATCCATGTTGGGTTAATTATGGAGCAACCCGATATTAAGCGAGCAGAATCGCTTACAGCTTCTGGAGCAGAACACACGATGGTGTTAAAATGCTCAAACTCAAAACATAGCAATTGCACTGTCACAATTAAACGATTGTGGGCTCGCTATACTGTCAGAGGCACTCACAGTCAGTGTAATTGTGCCCATGTTATGCCTGGTGTTTCGTGTGTCTTACAGCAGCCTACATGGTTGATCACTCTGTTCAGCGTACACTTTTGATATTACAGCTCAAGGAAGACGCACAAGAGGAAACCTGGCAAGCAGGAGTTGATCAAGGCATGTGACAAAGGCCAATGCGATCATTGATATTGTGTTTATTTTACTGCCAGGGAACAGAAAGTGTTCATCCTTAACATGAGGCTGGTGCCCTTGTGCCAGCGCTAGGCAGCTGCTGCTTCTCTCATTTTCCAAGTGAGTGGGGAGCGTCAGAATTCTGGGACACTGGACAGTGCTACTGCAGCGCTGCTGGTACTCCCTGTGCTCTACCATTCCTCTGATTGTGCGCCACAGGTCTCTGGGATTCACTGTGATTTTCCTCGGGCTTGATACAATTAACAAGCCTCCCCTGCTCCTCCATGCCTTGCAAGTGGAAAACAAATGTGCATTTTTAAATCAGGATGTATTCATGTAAAAAGAAAAGAAACCCAAGAAATATTTGTATGAGTTAAAAAGAGGGTTAATCGATGTTTTAACATTAATTACTGTTCTTGTGAAATCGTGTCTTACATATATGTGAAAGTTAACATTAATTAGGGTTTTTGTGAAGTCATATCTTACATATAATTGAACTGCATGGTATATTTACCATTCCAAGATGGCAGGCTTGTTTCCAGAAAGCTTCCTTAGAGATATTCATCCAAGATGGCTGCCTCCATGGAAGAGCTCACACAAAATCAAAGAGTTCTGAGATGGGCAGGAATGGGTGGGATTAGCCACATGGACTACATTGCCTAGGGACAGGGAGCGTGAGGGATTACAACTGTGTATCCCTCCTCAAATATCATCTATATTGGAAAAGCATTACAGACCCTCATTAAAAGCCCATATTTGAAGCTCCTATGTTAATGACAATAGTTTTGACTTTGAAGGTAGCACTTTCAGGTCCATCTAATAGCCCAAACTAAAAATATGTATTTGGAAGAACAGCTCAAAGGCAACACCCTTGCTTTAGGAACAAGAGGATGCAGTGCAACATAGGTTCAGTTCCTGTTCCAGTTCTTAGAAGCTGAAGGAGACAGGCACTATGCAAGATATAAAGTACCAAAGAAAATAATGAAATAGTTCTTTTCTAGGGATGATGTCATAGAGCTTCTGCTGCTGTTTTCATTTTAAAAGAATTTAAAAACCTGCAATTATTGTGACCTGCAACATATCCTTTCCCTCTTTTCTCTCTATCTACCATCTAACAGAAAAAAAACTGTGGGTTATGTACCAAATAAGCACAACAGAAAGGGGGTTGCTGGAAGGTTGAAATCATTCATAACCACTGGCACAGCTCTGGGCAACCCTCCAGACAATCGATTTTCTGGTTGGACTTGTGTTGGTCAGTTGCTGTTTCCAGTCTGTGTCCAGGTGCTTGGCAGGCACCGGATGTCTGCACCTTGGGGTTTAGGCTTCTTTGAGAGGCTCCGATTACAGTTTAGCCTGCATAATGTACAATAGTCCAGGTTGTTGTGTTGGACATCTGCTTACATTCACAGTAATCTGGTGATATGGGCATATACACACTGAAATTGATGCTACCTATTGTGATCCATTCTTGTATGAAATGTATATCATATTTCAGTGATATCGTAATCATATTTTTCTTAGTGTACTGAGGAACAATGCTATGTGAAGTCACTTCCTGTTTTGTCAAGAGGGGAAAGGTTGTATGCCATCACTTCCCATGATATCACTTGGGGGTGGGGTCAAATGACATCAAGGGTCATGGGATGTCACTTCCGCTACCCATGTCATTTTGGTGAAATGACAACCCTGGCCGTAGCCTGTTCTTAATCACATTGATCCCATCCATGAGTTATATTCTTCTCTTTAATACATTTTAGTTATTTTTCATATTAAATTTGAGATATGTTTGCTTTCTTCTGTCGAAGTTAATTTTATAGCTTAATTTGTAATATTCTTCATATTTGCAAATTTATGTTCACTGTGTATCATTTCTGCACTGGCTGGTCAGTGCAAATAATGTTGAAAAACCTCTGCATATGTATACACAATTTTCTGGCACTGATGCAATTTATGTAATCTGGCCTGAGGCATGCCCTTTTTTAAAGGATTTTCCCTTTTCTGAAGTACATGTCATACAAGCTGCAATATTGATTTCCATGAGTATTGCTGGCAGTTATTGTTCTACTTGTATACTTCCTCGCTGTAAAATAATTATACATGCATCTTCCAAAAACAAAGACAAAATAGAAAAATTAAGTCTACATGTAATGGCACT
Source organism: Ambystoma mexicanum (assembly GCF_040938575.1). Taxonomy (NCBI): domain Eukaryota; kingdom Metazoa; phylum Chordata; class Amphibia; order Caudata; family Ambystomatidae; genus Ambystoma; species Ambystoma mexicanum. The sequence goes on from NC_090941.1 coordinate 269,427,466, forward strand.
GAGGACACTAGAACATGAAGCTGAAATTGCAGAAACACATGAATAAGGGGCAACTGAGTCACAAGAAGAGTTAACCAGCTTTCAGAACTGTGCAAAAAGGAAGGAAAAGCAGAACGTCTAGAGACATTGCACGTTCGAAAAATTCAAAACATAGGGCTTTTCAGTAAAGGCAGGTGTGGGGGAGTTGAAGTTCTTTAATCTATTTCCCAAACAAATCAAGTTCTTTAATATAATTTCATATATTATGAACTGGGCCTGTTTTATCACAATGTAATATTAGTTTAAAGTATTTGGAGAATATTGTGACTCTGCCAAACGTATGTGATATCAGATGACATTCTGTGGATGTTTGAAGTCCTCATCTTCTTGAGCATGTTCGATGATGCTTCACTATTGCATTCATGACGAATGCACAACATATGTTTTCTGAATAAAAAACATTTTACGTAAGACAAAGAATAATGGCAGCAATAACAATGATTCTTCTTCGGAATTGAAGTAAGTGATGCGTTCCGCGAGATGGGGTTTGTGGGGAGGGGCAGAAAGCAATGCATGCTGGCCAATAGATGAATTATAACAATGGAAAATGAACATGGGGACAGTTGATTGAACACCCAGAACCAGATGCGGTGGAGAGGATTGAGACATCAGAACCTTCCAAGGCGAGAAGCAGGGAGGCATCACACACACACAACTAGAACCAGGCAAGAGATGTGGGAGGAAGAGTGATGTGGAGAAAGTCTAGAACCAGCCAAGAGAGGAAGGTGAAGGAGGAAATGGCACCACCCAGACCGAGCCAAGGGTGAATATGGGAAGGGGGATATAATTGTGATGAGGAAATCTAGAAACAGTCAAAGCATGCATAACCATCAATTGGAGCAGGAGAGGAAGCAGTGGGTGCACACAGAACCAAACATTGGTGGTGGGAGGAGATGGGAACACCCACACATCGCCCAGGGGACAGGAGGGGACAAAGGAGGACCATGGAGGCAAGTGAAGAGGCACTTTGTGAAGAGGTGTTCATTGAGGATGCAAGCCATGCAACCTGTTGAACAGTCTAAATGCCTTGCTCGGGTGTATATGTCCTTCCTACTTGCACCCAGTAAAGAATGTCATGGTACCATAGGTGAATGTCAAGCTGGGGTGATCACATGTGCTCAGACAGGCAATCCGATGGGTCCCTGCCCTTCAATGTATTGTGGGGTGAATTAAGGTTAGCAAGGGTGCACTGTGGTACAGCCTGGTACCAGGCAGATGAAATGGCCGGATCCCCTCTAACAAGGTGCCCATCAGCAACATTAACGGGACAGTGGATCGCTGCAGCAAGATTTCCGTTGCTAAATCACACCTGAATATTGATTGACGCAATTAATCAGCTGGCTCCGTGACTGGTGGTGGATTGAGGGATGTGTCATGATCCATAGAACGCGTCCCTTTGGACTTCCTGGTTTCTGTCACAACGGGGCTTGCACTCCTTGGTACTTCCAACATGGCCGTCTAACGTGGTACGCTCTCCACCAGCCTCCACGTCAGACGTAGCTCATTCTACAAAGAGACCATGCCCCCGCGGCCCCACGCATCTCAACGCTACCGCTTGCAGTGACTAGGCGTGTGCTCCGTAGTTCGCTGTAACTAACCTCTCGTTTCCTGGTTCCCGGACCCTCGATTTCCCCCTCTTCCCTTCCTCCCTCCTTACTCTGCCTTGATTCCCGGATCTCGTGTACTGCCTCCGAGTACACCTCCTTCGTTTCCTGGACTTCTCGGTGGCTCCGAGTACCCCTGGATGCTGAACGCACGCTGGAACCAGAAGAGGCTCACGCGGGCTTGTACAAAAGCCGATCCGTACACAAGAAGGCTCCTTCCAAGAATTCCTGCAAGGATCGAACTCAGGTGAGAGAGGGGAAATCCGTGACAGGGTGAACCAGAGACAGTGTTGTGAAAACAGATGTCTTTTAGGAACCAGAAAGATTAAATGGCATGGATGGTCACCTACATAAAGTTTGGTATCACAGATGTTAAATGTTTGAGGGATTGCTGCAGCAGGAATTTGGTTTATAACCTTATTCTGAGTCTCAGAGAATCGATCACATGGGTCTTAACAGCCATTCAGCTGGGTCTCTGTCCAACAATGAATTGTGGGCAAGCCTGCGCCAGAGAGACACCATCAATTGCCATCCATGGACCAGGTAGATGATACTACCTGATTCCCTCCATCAATGTGGGCATCAACAATGTGAAAGGGATCATGGACAGCACTGCAGCCATATCTAAGTTGCTATGCACATTGAGGACATATGCGCTCTTGAAGCCAATGTAATGTGTGCCTGCACCACAATGGATTGTGGGCAGAGGCAGGGTCAGCAAGGAGGTATCAGACAGCATCCAAAAGACCAAGTATATGAAATGGCCTAATACCGTCGATCAAGATAAGCATCAGCAATGGGTGACTTTTAATTTATTTCCCTTGTGTGTTTTTATGACTGTTTTTAAGACTGTTTGATAGGTGGTCTTTTATGGTGTTTTACACCAAAATAAATAATATTTGTTGTTGTTGTTTCAATGTGAAAGCCGTAAGGGGATTGCTGCAACAAAATGGTAGTTGCTAACCTTCTTCTGCATCTTATAGGGCTGGTCACAAAGGTCATGGCAACCAATAATGCGCGTGCCAGCCCCGTGACTGAGTGTGGGGTAAGGCAGGCTAGCAAGGTTACATCAGGCAGCACCAGGCAGATCAAAAGGTAGGAACCAGCTTCATGGAGATGGGCGTCAGTGGCTTTAAAGGATGGGGGCTTTCATTTAACTATGAGCTGCATGTCAGAGGGCCAATCACATGGGCCAAGACAGCCAATAATCTGGACCCCTATTCTGCAATGGAATCTGGGGAGCGGGTAGAGGAAGATCCAATGAGGATGTGTCTGAATATATCCAGCAACGAGGCCAATGAAATTCCCCCCTCCTCCCCCACCTTCCATCAAGGTAGATGTCAGTGATGTGAAAGGTGCAAGGAGAGATCTGCAGCAAAATTTTAGTTTGTAACTCCCTTTTGTATATCATTGAGACAATCACATGAGTTTATGCAGCCAATCAGCTGCATGCCTTCTCCGTGATGGATTGTGGAATGAGACAGAGCTACTAAGGAGGCAGGTAGCATTGGCGGTCATGCCAATTAAATTGCCTCATCCCCTCCATCAAGGCGGGCATCAGAAATGCCATTTGTCGTATATTAATGTGTCTTTACAGTGTATATGAAGTGTGTTTGCTCCCTTAAAATTACGACACATTACATGTTCAAATTGCTATACAAATATCAATGTTACCTTTTTCATTGTCAGCTTAAGTGGTATGGGTTTTTGGTGACTTCTCTAGTTACATTGATGTTTTTAAAGCCAGCCCACTCGAGGCATGGTAAGCAAGGTGCTCTGCTCTCTGCCATGCATGGCTGGCACTGTGCCTTTGTTGATTGTGGCTTTCCTTATAAATACCTTAGTATGGTTTGTTATTTTTCTGTGCTGGTGTGTATTTTCTTAATTAGGTGAATAAATACAGGAGTCTAGTTAAGTATGGGGAAAACTATGAGGGAGGGGTGTTCCATTGCAGGAGAGATTGGACACATCCCACATGAACTTCGGCGATGAATGACCCCTCATCCCTAAAATATCTGCCCCTTCACGCCCCTAGTTTGTTTTCTTTCTAGCAGATTTGTATTGGGTTATCCCTCTTCCCTGTTGGTTGAAGCCAATGCTTGTCCTACTAGACCTTAAAGGACACATGCAAAAAGGCTGACGACAGATCCACCCCATCCGGGGTTACCGGAGCAAGGCCTCTGGCCTTAGTCCAGAAGAATGGGCCAGCTCATGCTTGACAGAACAATGGACTGTTGTGATAAAGCGAAAGGGGTGGAGGAACTGGCTGGCGCGAGACCAGAAGCATTTCTTGAAGAAGGATTCCTGCCCATATCAGTTCAGGCTCCATCAGATGTACCTCAGTGAACGTCACTTCCATCTATAAACATTATCGACGGAGTTGTACATCAGACGAATGGCCCCATCATTTGCCATAGCCAAGCGACCAGTGGTCTATAAAGATATTAGGTCTGGAAGGTGTGCCAGGCTAGTAATATGGTTCTCATTATGGGCAGGATGCTGTGTTCCATGACTTGCAAGCCAAATAATAAATCACCTCTCTTTGCCATGAATCTGCATTTAAGTGTGCGCTTGGTTTTCTCTGACAACTGACTCACTTAATTAAGACACATGTCTGTTGTCATGTGATGTCTTAAAGAAACATTTTTTTATTGTTTTTGTTTTGCAGGATCCAAATCCACCTGTTCATTGAATCGTGCACTTTTTACACAGACTGGGTCATCATGAATTGGGTGGTAACCCTTAAATCCAGGTGTAACGCTATTACTACAGCATTTAAGGGTCCGCCAAAACACAGATTTGGCAGGATTTCCTCCCGGCTCTGAGCTGGGAGAAATCCACCACGAATGTGCCGATTTTTGGTGCAATTACTGCACGGTTATACCACCGACGGTAGTTGGACCGAAAATTCCCCATTGGGCCCAATGGGGAATGGGGAATTCCCAAATGAGCCCAAAGGGGAATGGGGAATTCCCATTCCGCCAAACCTGTGATCCTGTTCCAATAGCGCTGGAGGGGTGGCTTGGTGGTAGTGCTATTAGCAGGGGCGGTATCCTGGCAGGAATACCACTGGGATACCGCACAACTCATAATGAGGCCTGGAAACACAGTCACATGCAGGTTGATGTACCTGATTGTGCAGGCTTAGTCACATATGTTTGCTTTAAATGATTCAATGTCTCGTTGCTCTTTGTTTTATGATCAGTATGATTTCAGGGTTGCAGAGGCAAGTGCTGCATACTCTTGATTGACTGGATGGCAACAATGCATCAGGTGCAGGAATAATTATTCCACTCTGACATTTGGTCGTTCTGTTTCAGGTCTTACACACTAAATTACTACTTTGTGTTTGGAGCCTTCATGCTGTTACTGTATCGAGCTGTGAAGACATGTCCTTTGTTTGAATTGATGTCTGAACGTCAGTTCAACATCTCATCAGTAAAAACTTGTCAGCTAGAGCACTAAGGCCACAATGGCATGAGTAGGCATGGCCTTGAATTCTGTGCTTCCTGTTACGCTCACCTGGTATCCACAGGGACGCCACCCAGCCGGGTTACTCGCTGATATGCTTCTCAGCTTTGCCGTGATGTGGTCTGGGGGTAAGGTTCTGCCTGAAAATACAGGAGGACCGTGTTGAAGACTGACCGACTGGGGTAAGTATCCTCCCTCCACCCCCGTATGATTTCAGTCCCTCTGGCGCCCTCTCCTCACCTTTTGGTAGAATTAGGCGTGCTCTCCGTCCTGCCTTCTTTGCAGGGGTGCGTTGTCTTTCATGGCGAGTGCGGTCCAGTCACTTCACTGACGCCGGCCGTTTGATATTGTTCAGGTAGGTCTTATTGCTGTTCTTTAGTTTTGTTGCTATCCTGCAAGCCTTTCTTTGTTTAAAATGTCTCTTTTTTCTCCCTTAGCTATGCAGAGCTTCAGCGAACTGGCTTGGTTGAGCCCTGCGGGTAAATGATGGCCCATAAAGAGCGCTATGATGATGTAAGTAAACGCTATGTGCAGCGCTGCGAAGTCTTGCCTTTGCTAACCTGTGTTTTCCTTCCTTGTAGGTCGCGGTGTTCTTCAGCGCGAGTGGAATGTCCGGAGTGGTGCCAGCCGAGAGGCGACCAGCCAGGTAAGCCTTTTGAGCAGTTCGTAATTTGTAAATGTCTCTACTGCTTTCTTTAATGTTGCCTCTATCTTCCTCTTTCAGGTTGTTCTGTCCGGGAGGCGTGCAGATTCGAGGAAGCTGTTCTCAGTAGCTGTGAGTGTTTAAAGATGAAGACTGCAGGTAAGATGCTGCTGCTAATGATGTTCCTTTTGTCTCCTTGCAGGTTCTGCTTCTCCGAGGTTCGAGGGAATAGCTGGACACGGTGAGCGTCACGTTGCAAGCTGTAAAGTAACGCGAAGCGTGTTGTCTTTCTCGGGTGTGGTTTAAATAGCCCCAACAAAATAGTCCAGGTAAAGTAGTCCCTAGGCTACCACACCCAAAACAGTAGACCGCATAGCTTGGTTCTTAGGAACCAAGCTATGTGGATGCCTCCATGTTGGCTGACAATACAATAAAGTAGTTCTCAAGCACATTGTTTTTTATGGTGTATGAGCCTGGCGCCATAGGCGCCAGGACTGGCCCCATGAGGGCTTTTGAAGAGGATGCCAGGCTCTAGAGACCCGAGCCCTGACTCCACCTGGCCAATGGGTTTGTCAGAGGGGGTTTTGGGCGAGGGTCGTGACACTTCCTCAGGTTTATATTTCTGGGCTGTGGGTTGGCGGAGGTTGTTTCTGTTCAGAAAGTCAAGTTGCTTCTCTTCTTGCTAAAATACAGGAGCCCCGATATACTTTCCAGGTCTCAGGACTGCTCTGGCTTAGTTTCTTTTCTATGGATGTGGTTGCCTTGTCCTGGAAGTCTCTTCTCCTTGTCTTAGCAGCTTGGTAACAGCATGCATATTTATTTATTATTGCTCAGGTGTTATAACGCACTACAGATGGACCCCATCAGAGCACAAGGTATGTAAGGAATACTACGCAGTGTCACATTCCCAGAACTACATAACATTAAACTGAGGCGTGAGACAGTATGCTTTGGTGAACACAAAAGGCTTTATGCTTTTCCAGAACAAGTGTCGCATATCTGCATCAGTGAAAGATGGCAACCTTTCATGAGTCCTGTTGCATATTGCATGGTCTATTAAATGTTGTTATGGTATCACTTTAGCTCTTACCTCTACTGAATGCTCTTAATGTCATTCTAATGCCATCTCTGAAGTCAACGAAACGAGTGTGAGCACATCCATTAAGTCAGTCAAACTCTTCTTTCCAATTCTGTTTAGTATCTGCACATGGCTGCCCTTGACTTTCATTGCACACTTGCAGCGATTAGAAGGGGATGTATGCCGCATGCGCAAGTCCCCTGTGCAGATCTGCAATAATGGCCACTGAAGCCAACATGGCAGCCGTACTGCCCCATTCACACAGACAGATTTTGCTAGGGTCCTGCTTGCACAGAGAAACTGGAAACAACCACTGTGGAAAAAACCATTCTATTGGGACTGGAATATCGCAAACTCAGACGGTATGTAAATCCACTGAATGAACTTTGCTGCAGGGATGCTGTATTTTCCATCCATCTATGCAGAACAAATTGAGGGCGTTTTTGTTTCTTCAGTGATTAGCTTGAAGTTAATGCTGTTCAGTTTAGTTTCTCTTATTGGAGATCTATTGAAGTATGGGTTGTTCTGTAGTTGTTTCATCAGCAACGTTTACAAAGACAGTTGCTCTGTGAACATTCATCGATCTTGGCCCTGTCAGTCATTTATCTGTCTGGGTGGTGTGTCAGAAAAAGGGCACGACGTTCATTCACCGACAGTGTTTTTTAGAAGGGTTTTTTGCTGAAATTGTGTTTCCCAAAAATATAAGGTGGTGTGGATACAGGTATTAAAGGGCTGAGAGCAGTATGGAAAATCGGTAAATAAATAGTTGAGATGGATTGCGGGGACCCCCCAAAAATAAAAAAACATACACATTTTCAATTAGTTTCATTGAGAAAATAGACAATTGAGAAATCGACCTGCACTCCTGTGTTGCTCTCCAATAAATTTAGATTCTGATGTTCTAATAATATTTAGCGGAATATTAAATAAGCTTAAGGTGAAGAGGAGATGAAAACCAACCCTGGCATATGGGTTGTATAATGTGAATCAAAAAACAATAAAGTTCCCAATGTGGGAACTTCCGTCCCCTGCACACTATCAATGGCTCAAAACATTATGAGTCCATGTAATTTAATGGTACTTTGTGTATTTTTTTCCATATGATTTCCCATCTTTTTACTTGCATCAATAAACAATGTTTTAAATAATTAGATGCATATCAGATAAACTGACACAATCAATGTTCTTGTAAACATATATGATGTATTTGTGGCCCAACGCGTTTCGAGAGTAATCTATTCTTCAGGGGCATATAAGCATTTCAAACAATATCTAGAAAGTAATTTTAAATGGTATACATTATTAGAAGATATCATCAAAAATTAAATAGAAAAACTTTTCAGACGCTATTCACAGTGTTTGTACAAAAGACAACATAATTTAGAAACCTCATTCTTTCAATTTTTTCAAAAAGACAACATGTTTACATAATTCCTATTGTGTGACACTGACTCAAAGTGGTACCCTAATATTTCTAGGATTCGAAATATTAGTGTGATACGATGCATCTGTTCCTATATTAGCAATTAATCTATCTGAAGACCCCCTAAGAGAAAGTTTGTGCAGCAATAACCATAAGTAAACGATTCGGAAAATATCAGTCTGTCACAGTGGTTAACATATTAATCAGAGTTGTATTAAAGGCTAACAAAAGTTGTGGCAACCAACACGTGTGTGTTGCCTAATTCATTTCAATTACAATCTCAAGTGAGGGTTGAGAATCCAACCGGAGGAGGGATCTTGTATGTGGTGCTTCTAAACACCTAAAGGGAAAATGAAGGTATTGTATCAAATCATAATAGGTCACTGGTAAAAAGTGTTGCAGTGGGGTAAAAAAATTACCAAAAAACGTCAACTGTCAATGGTAAAGTGGAAACTTGAAAATTGTCCTAAGTCCCTCTGGGTTAACTGGTTATGCACAGCTTCAGATGCACGTAAAGTGTCAAACACTCCCTTGTATTTTCTTTGTTAAAGAGAAGACCTAAAGGCAAAGAGTATCCCTAATGACAGGGTAAACACAAAAGTGTATCCCTAAAGAATGTTAAAATGAGGGGGTGCTAAGGAGCCCCTTCCAAGGATAACTTACTTGACTAGAGTTTAAGAAGGGTAGACCAGGAGGAACCACACATTCCCATCCAAGATGGGATTCCTGATGAGGACAGTGTAAAAGATGGCCACCATATATAGTGTCCCGTGCTGATGAAGTCATCACGCAAATGAGCATGCCTGATGCCACAATGTAAACAATGTGACATCATTGCGCGCATGCGCGCCGCAACGTCATAATGTGATTAGAATTTGTATGGTGAATGCGAACTTATTAACGGTGTAGATCATTTAAATTAGGAAATTCAGGGTTTTTTCTAAAAGCTTTTATCAGTCTGAGTTTAAAATGTCTAAGTTCACGAATTGCTAGAACTCGTGGTGTATACTGATCACAATAAATGTAAAGTCAATTGTTGGAGTAAGGTCATGATCTTACAGAGTGTAGTAGGATAGATGGCACCAATTATGTTTACTAATAACAGTAAGAAATTTGAGTCTATGTATCAGCAAATGAAATTTCGAAAAAACATGCCACTTGTACAATATCATATACCAATGACTATCATCATTCACAACTAGTTTAAATATATCTCACAAGTAAAAAATACCAGATGTATATTAACCTGTCTCCAAAACTCGAGATCACAATCTGTATATTGGACATATTGTTCCAATTGTCCATATGTTAAACCGGTCTAAAGGTATTACATAGATTTACCAGATTGATAACGACCTGTCTCCTAAGAGTTCACATTCTGATATTTATAAATTACAGTCCGTGTCAATACATCATGATATGTTATTACCCAAAAGGGTTTTGAACACAACAATTTATGGGTCATATTAATGGATTCCCGATCTCAAGCAGTTACATGTCTGCTTATTATTTCCTCACTCTTACGACTATTCTGGATTATTATCCGTGTAGGTTTTTACAGAAAGGACCTAAATAGAAATCCTCATTCCGTCCAAGTGGGGCTAATGAATCCAATTTATGGATCCAATATAATTCTTTCTGGGAGAGGCGCTTTGCAAGATCACCGCCTCTAGGTAGTTGATGGATCACTTCCAAAATGACCCATCATAGTTGTGAGATATTGGCCCTCATTACGACCCTGGCGGATTTTTTCCGCCATCGGCGGACTTTTCCGCCATGGCGTAAAGTCCGTTTATGCCATGGCGGATGGCGGACTTACCGCCCCATTCCGAGGTCGGCGGGGCGGTAAGTCCCCATTGACCCATTTACCCTTCCCCATTCCCATTTCGGCCCCATAGGGCTCAATGGGAGTGGGGAAGGCGTTAATTACGCCACCGTACATTACGGTGGCGTAATTAACACCAAGGTCCCATAGCGCCATGGATTTTTACGCCCGCAAAAAGCGGGCGGAAAAGTGACCATGGCGCTATGGGAACTCGTAGTTGGCGGTAAGGGGTCGGCGCAGCTAACGCTGGCGCAAACCCCTTACCGCCAGGGTCGTAATGAGGGCCATTGTGTCTGTTTTCATGAAAGTGTCTGTAAACAGGAGATTTTACATTGCTTGTTCTAATATGTGATTTGTGCTCCGTTAGACGTTCTTTGATTTCCTAGAGGTTTTGCCAACGTAATATTTACCACAAGGGCATTTTAGGGGGCATACCACATTTTTACTTTTGCATGTTGCGTAGTCTTTAAGCTGAATTTTCTTTCCACTATTAGGGTGGCGTATATGGTCTACTTTCAAAATATTAGAACGTTTGCATGCTTTAATTGTCAGCATTGTTCTAATATTTTTATATATGCCATGAGGACACCTGGGCACCAGCACACCCCTGCCCAAATGATAAAACCCACACTTACACTCATAGGCACCATAGCGGAAGCAGATGATACAGCAAGGGTATCCAAGAGATGGTAAAAAAATGCAGTGAGCACAGAACAGAGCTTAGCAAAGAATTAGGGCATTCACTGGTGGACTTCGCCCACATTCCATGCTCCTGGTTGGGGCGGTGCGAGCCGGTGATAAGGTTTAGCATAGCAGCAGAAAACATCTTCTAAAGTCTCTTTCATCACATCTATTCCAATGCATTTTCTTACTTTTCTGTTTCATCAACTATTAGGCTTGTGTTTGCTAGTCAAGATGTATGTGTATTGTTCAGTGTAATCTTTGTATGGAATTTTTGGTCATGATGCTCATCAAATAAAGACATACAAACACAAACACAAACACAAACGTGGTTCCTTTCCAAAAGTCTCAACCCCTCTGCTCTTACTATGTTATGTTCCTCAAGAAAAACGTTGTAGGAGTCATTCTGTATTTTTCAGTCAAGGCTTGAAAGGTCAATTCTATTTTTGAATGACAAGAGTTTCAAGAATGGACTCACTAGTGTGAAAAAGAAAGTGCTGTCCTTAGATCTGGATTACCTTTATTTATTTTGATAGGCATATTTAGAATGAGCAAGGCCCAAATGGGTGCTCAAGAACTGTACATAGAGTCAAGCTTGTGTAAATTTAGCACAATAGTCAGAGCAAAATTTACATAAACATGTGACACATCAAGCTAGTGATGTCATTTGACCACACCCGACCTTTCACCCCTTGACAAAACAGGAAGTGACATCACATAGCATTGCTCATAAGTACACTATGAAAAATATGGTTAAGATATCACTGTAATGTGATATGATATGGCAGTTATAACGCGCCTATACACGCCTATACAAAAATGGATCACCATATGTATCGTTAATATCAGTGTGTATACGACCATATTACCAAATTACTGTGAATGCAAGCAGACGACCAAGGCCGAATGATAATGGTGTGTTATTATATAGCACTTACAGCGCTTTATAAACAACAAATATACATACAATTTCATTCAACCTGTGTTGTACTCATTTATCAATCTCAGAAGGATGAAAGGTTGAGTTGACCTTGCCGGGATTCAAACCTGCAACTTGCAGACCACACACACATTGCTGCAGCGAGCACTCAACACACTGAGCTAACTTACCAGCTATAGCTATCTTGCCGGCCATTGTAACATGAGCCATTACATGTCTGAATGTTCTCAAAGTTAGAAAGTAAATGACACTCTGTAGTGGACACCATTCAAATGGTAACTGAGATTTAACAGCAGGCCATTTCACCTGCAGGTCTGGTGCAAAGTGTTACACGTGTGGAACCCCCTTTTTTTTTAAGAGGCCTGAAAGAGAAAGCCAGCCTCTCCAGAAGCAAAGAGCCACATGTCACTGGCCACAGCCCAAGAGCTTCAATAAAAACATTAAAAACATTATTTAAAAAAACTTTTTTTTACGTGTAGCAAGGGAGACTACAGGGTTAGTAAGGGAGAGCTCAGGCGACCCCCAAGTGACATCCCCGTAGTCATTGACATGATACCATACCCAAGAAGGTGGAGGAAAGAGGCATGCAATGACAAAAGTATCTCACCTTTAACAGACACCAAGTGGGGGAACTGAAAGGCGAAATCTTGAGCTAGCATAGGGATGTCATAGTCAAATGAAGAATGGGGCAGGACATCTGTTTGCCGGAAGTCTGCCATAGGTGACATTTGAGTCGCACGTCATGGCTGTGGCCAGTGGAATCAGAGGAGGTAGGAGTAAAAGAAGGGCTTATGCCTAGCAGTTAATCCTTAGCGCTTTCAGTGCCAAGTGTGGGATAAAGTGTTGGCGGGAGGCATGTTGCAACTAAGAAGCTAGGTGTGACGAGACAGTAGAGTAGGAATAATGGCATAGGAGTTGGCTAAGTACACTTATAACCGGGTTTTTAAAAGTAAATCCATATCTCTTTACATTTTTCCAAAATTCCAATATTTCGGATTACATATCTGCCCGGACAAACAATAACTAAATTTTTAACTAAAGTTTCAAGCTCAATTTTTTTATCATTCTGTAAGTCTGCCTTTGATTGTAGATAACATGATATCAGGAAGTTTAAGAATCAAACCAATATAATTGGGAATAGGAAACTCATTTCAAAGATGAAGACAGTTATCAGCTCCCACCCACCTACTGAGAGACACCAGGGTTCAAATGTTCAAGTAGGCCATCCCTGAAAGCAATCAACATGGAAACACCAGGCCAACTTTAATATCATGTATTTTCCAACAGTAAATCACATTGTATTTGCATTAACTCAATACACAATGTATAGTTGAGCAGCAAACAACACTACCTTCTAGCACATCACTAAATATATATCAATTTTTCATACAGTCTATATAGAGAACAATTCAACAGTATACAACCTACTAATCTAATATAAAGTGCATGGTCATTATCCTATCACATTTATCACCACAATCATACCTAATGTGCTTAAGTTGACAAAGTCTAAAAGTGCAAAAGATGCTCTACATAACTCTAAACTGATGTGTTCATGGTCACAGTCAGCTCTCCCATCATTCGTGGGGTGCATGCATTATTTATTCAGCCCAACATGTTTCATTCTATACACATATAGATTTGTCAGAACTTCTTCAGGGGCAACATTTATCTCCACACATTCGCTATGCTAATCATTTTATGTGTAAACACAATAACGCTCTGATTCATTTATGTTTGTGTTCTACAAGGCAATTTATGGAATCTTTGCTCCCACACTACTCTCCAACAATGGTTGATTCCTTCTTAAATAGTTGGCGAGAGTTGTGCATTCTTCATGAATTCAATTCCGTTACTTGCATGTGCTTAGTCTGAAGCATGTCAATACTTATTTGACTCTAAATATGAGAAGATTGTAGTGTCTCTTGTACAGTTTAAACTTTAGGTTCATGTATCTGCTCCTGAGGCAAATACTGGCATGCTTTGCCATCATGTTTGCTTAACAACTGGCGTTGTTAATCTGTTTGATCCTAAGTAGTTCGTGGTATCCCCAACATACTGCTTCCTCGGCCGTAGCTTTCCGAAAAAACTCTATCGGCGCTAAATTTCTGTTTTGGTTACATAAAAACAAGGAGTTTCTGGTTAGGAACACCGGCAACCCAAATGGGACAGTGTGGACCCACCACAGGATTGACAGAGTTGTCAAGAACTCAGGGTAATGATGCTCTGATGCTCTCACACAGCAACTTACTCAGAGGGTTTGTGAAAAATATGTTGGAGCAAAGCTCATCACATGCAATTATACCAGGTATTGGAGCATTAAAGTAAGACTATTGATAGCTGAAAACACTTAATGAAGACGGTGAGCCATTCAATGAACTACAACATGTAGCCCTGGGATGGTGCCCTACTGCCCGTAAGTATAATGTGTTTCTCTCAACTCCATATGAAATGGTGTGCAGCTTGTGGAGTTTGTACTGACGCTTTGTTAGATAATCGGCCTGCTCATATCAATGATGAGGAAACAACCAAGAACTTTAATTAAGAGCATTTATTGAATCTCTGCTTGATAAACATGGAATATACAGCAAGCATCAGGGGCTTGGTTCTGCTTTTCATGTGTTGAATGCTGCCAGTATTGTGTGTCACTGTGAGTCAGCATGGCACATGTCTATTTTTCATAAAATACTGTCATTAAATAACTGTTTTTAACCCTCCGATAGTCTGTATCAAGAAGGGAGAGGACCTTGTATTAGATAGTCCCAAACTGTGAACTATATTTGGGGGGACATTATTATACTTTCAGAAAAACAAATCCCATATTGTGTAAATGAACCAATAGTCTGTGAACTCTAAAAGTGAAAGCCCAGATTACCTAAAACTAAGACTACAGATTATTAATGCAATGTATCATAGATTGTATTTTGCATACATTATTCTTCTTCTTTAACTTTATTTCAGTAAAGGATGCCATAAAAGTGCATAAAAACAATGGCAAACAATCATGATGACACATAGCAGCCTCATTCAGTGTGGGCCATAGCCGGGCAAAGTTTAAAAAACCTATTAACTATTTGCTTTGCTCTGAGTCTTAATGCTTTCTTTGTATAGCATTCAAGTGCCCTAAAACTGAAAAATCAATTATTTGCTTGAGATCAACAAATGCCAAAGTGCATCGTCTGAGTCCCCATGCTCTAAATAATGGCCAGGAGGTTACCGCCCTATTTGAGTATACTTGGGGCACATTAGGAATAAATGAATGTCTGACTCTTCCTGCATCGGGCTGAAGGGACATGTAGCAGTGTCATTCATCCTAGTCCCTCGCTCAAAGAAAGAGTTGTTTTCAAAAGGGAGTGTTGGGAATCGATATGTTGCTTTCCAACATTTAGCAGCAGAATCTGTGACCCAAGACAGGTATCCCTGCATCTGGCCATAATAAGTAATCGTGAAGTGAATATGATTTGTGATCTTGTTCAATTGAATACTTTGCCTGTGGTCCTGTGATTCCCCCATTAGTCGTTCACACTGATTTTCTCTTTGTTCACCTTAAATCAAATCTGGTTTGAGAAACACTGGACCGAGGTCATGGCGCACTGCGCATAATTAAACCATGAGAGTTTCACGACATTGCCTTTCGGGCACAGGTCTTTGATAATGCCCCTTAGTAGTACCGCATGAGGATTCACCTGCAGAGATAGTCAAATGAAGACAGCCTTGATATCCACATGGTCTAGAATGTAATCCTGTCTTAAGTCAATGTGCACTGCAAAATTGGGTGATGTGATAGGTAAGCCCAATATTCATTTTAGAAAAGGCATTTCTGGCCACTTTTAGGGCAGCATAGTTCTAATAACACCATTTCTGGGAGGCATAAGAGATAATTACACTTGAGATGGTCGGAACAATGCACAAAGCAGCTTTAGTTGATTGTTTTCTCCAGTAGTTGGTAGCCTGGAGGATACCTCCATTGGTCTACAATATAGACGTTGTTTGGTTAGAAGTGCGGGCAATCCATTTTGAATAATCTGTGAACACCACCCTGAGATATAACCATCTTTAATCTCACCCCATCCTGTGAGAAAGAATGTGTGGGCCAGTTCTTCAAGCTCACAACAGGACATTTAGATTTCTCAGTGATAATCTTAAAATCTAGTCCCTTGATAATGTGTTTGTGAGCGTCAGGGCCAGTGCAAGGAATATTGCCACCCTAGGCAAACTGTCAGATTGGCGCCGCCCCTCCCACTCCACTCCAGATCCTAACCGTTCTCAACCAACCATCCTCATTGTGTTACCGATTGCCGCAAACCGATTACCTCCACCTAGCACATTGCTCACATATTCTGCTGTGGATGGATCTCATTGCACTTTCCTTACCCTCACATTTACTCAGAGTGTTAGGTTTCAGAAGTCAAATTAAAGCCTCTGTGTTTCATAAATACATGTTTGATTAAACAAGTCAATGATACTATAGCAACAACAAATGTAATGCTGAGTATGTGGATCTAATCCTTTCTGTAAATTATATATAGGCAATACAGGCAGTAGGAAAACGATTTTTTTAGGACATGCTAGACACCTGTGCACAGCTATGCCAGAGGGAGATTAAATCAGTCGTCCAGGATCACACACTTTGGGTAAACAGTGAAGCAGTGATTGTAACCCACTCTGCTAGAAAGATTTATTTGGTGTAAATATTTTAGGTTTTCAATTTGTCAGTTCATATATATTCCCAGAATGCAAAATAATACAAGCCTGAAACAATTTCTTTTACCACCACTGTACTTTCTCCACTTTCAGACACACACTAAAAGAATTGTGCAATAAACTACGTTATCTAGGGAGATTGTGTCACAAATTTCCAGCTACTTGTTATGCACTTTTGTTGCATATGTTAATGTTAGGAACATGTCACTATCTTCATAAAGATACACTTTTTATTGTGTGTACCTCCACAGATTGCAAGTCCCAAAATATCTTCCACCCCAGATCCTATCTCCAGTATCTCCCCTCCCCATGACAATAGTTCCAGCTTAAAGGTGGCACTTTCAGTGCCACCTAATAGCCAAAACGAATGATGAGATGGTGGAGGGCTAACCAGGATGAACCAGGAAGCCCACCACCATCAAGCACTCATTGTGAGCGTTGATCCGTCTCTGGAGACATCTAGATAAGAGGTAGTATAGGTTTTCCCCCTGCAGTTGGTACATCAAAGCCCTTGCCGACCAATACATTTTCTAGAGTATTGATATATAGATTAAACAAAAGGCGCACTTTGCTGATAACCAGAAAATCCCATGAAAATTAACCCCCATGCTAAATCTGACATAAGCTGTTGTCCCTTGATGGAAGACCATACATAGATTCAGAAAATGGGTTGGGACATTTATTACTCACAGAACTCCTCAAAGCGCCACTCGGTTTACTAGGTCAAAAGTGTATGAAAGGTCACTAAAGGCCAAGTAGCAATATGTGGCTTTCAGAAAGTATAAGCTTGCAGATTGCTTCACATACATTCATACACTAGAAGCCAACAACTTCATACTCGACTTGTTGAGTCCAGTGTGGTAAGTATGAATCAAATACCACAGTCCTCACAAGTCTATTGGAAGCTTTTGGGCTGGTGCATTTTGAGGGCAGATGGGGGTGGGTTACAGAGAGTCTGGCAACAAGTCTTTGCCTTTAAGAGAGGCTGTTGGTGCTGGTGTATTGCCCGTTGGATGCCTGTGAATGGCTTTGGTACCAATTAGGGACAGTGTCTGGTTCGAATGTTGTGATTCCTGCATCTCTGTGGGTGGAACAAGTGATATAATCTGTTAGTTGGTATAGTGACTCATGAAACTGCAATAACTGCTAAAGCTCCTGTCAGTGTATTGAAAATGTGCATGCATTTCAATTCATAGGTCTTACGGGCTTTGTCAGTCCTGAAATTACCCCACAGTACAAAAATATTGAGATTATCAAGGGTTTCATCAAGGGTTGATTAGCATCTAAAAATGCTCGCCAACTGGTCTCTCCTTTGTGCATCACTTGGCACTGGGATGGTGGAGGTTCATGAGTTTCTGTAGTGGTTGGCCAGATTCCCTTACATAATAGCCCCGCGCGGGGCATTTCATGCACATAATCAACTAAACAATATTGTCAAATGCACATATAAAACGTGCCACAATTTTGTAGCCCTGCCCTGTGTGGGGGAATCTTGATTGTGCCCAAACCATTATGTAGGCGGGTCAGACAAGCTTTGTTTCTGCAAGGCCCGGGTCCATTATGTTTACTATTGGTGTGCAGTCTGCTTCTTACCATCATTCCCTTCACATTGACTAGTTGTCTGAAAGCAGGGAGGGGCATCTCAGGGAAAACTTCTCTAAAACGTTCATCTTGTTGCAGATTGGTTTGCAGCTCTTTAGCAATCCTGCAGAGGGCTTCCAACTCTGGATTTTATGAGAAAAAAACAACAGTTGCACACAGGTGTGGCCCTTTTTTGCTCTGTATCAGTTGCTCCCTCTGATCAGCGTTGGCCTGTGAATCTGGCCCTCCATAATTCTGTACTTTTATCCATGGTGTATGAAGTATGATTTAAAGGTTTGTATGTTGTTTTTCTATTCCCTTGCGTCTGAGCATTTTCAATTGTATCTTCATGCTTGTATGAGTATTGCAGCATGTTTTGTGTGCACTGGGTGGAAGCTGTTACTCTTCAAAAAGATGGCCTGGTCAGTTGGTTTGTGATATACAGTGGTCTGTAGCTGGTCATCTTTTTTTGTTATGGTGGAGTTGAGGAAATGTACTTTTGCAGGTAAGTAGGAGAGTTTGGGATTGATGGTTGCGTGGTATTATTAAATCTTCTGCGGAGGTTTAAGTCGTCATGTTTCCCAGCATTCCAAATCAGGAGGATATCATTGATGTAGTGCAGGTATCTTAAATGTCTGCAGTCACAGGTAGCAAGGACATCAGTTTGTAATTGTGCCATGAATACATTTGCTTACT
Source organism: Ambystoma mexicanum (assembly GCF_040938575.1). NCBI lineage: Eukaryota > Metazoa > Chordata > Amphibia > Caudata > Ambystomatidae > Ambystoma > Ambystoma mexicanum. The sequence goes on from NC_090941.1 coordinate 269,446,151, forward strand.
GGGGCACTATTAGGTTACCCATGGCCATCCCCATAATTTGGTGATAGGTATCAGTACCAAATTGTTGTGAGTTAAGATGAATTCTATGCACTTGCCTATAGTTTCAACAAGGATCGCCAAGAGCATTCTTTCACGCCTCAATGCCAGCTATGTGGGGGAATGTTTGTATGGAGTGACTCCACATCCATAGATGCTTGTAATGTGCCCTTGGAAGTGGACCTATTTCATCCAGTATGTTGAGTAGATCAGTGTTGACCTGTATGTAGCTGGGTATCTCTCTTACAAGTGGCTTCAAGATGTCCTCAATTCAGCCAGGCATGTTTTCAGTCAGCATGCCTGATCCAGAGATGACTGGGACTCTGTGGTGCTTTTCTTTTATGTATTTTGGGGAGCATGTAGAGAGTACGTAGTATTGGGTTATCTGGTGCTAGGCTCTGAATGTGTTCCTCAATGTCATTCTGACGTTTCTGTATGATTTTGTTGAGTTCTCTTCTATATTGTTTGGTTGTAGTTTTCCCCAGAGTGGCATTCATTGTATATGAATGTATGTATGCATGTTGTCAAGAAGTGAGAACCTTGCAGACAGATCATATTTCTTGTAGACAAACTGTCTGTAAATTGTTGGTTTCTTCCCAAGTATGAAGTTAGGGGACCAACGTGGGATTTGCCTTATTTTTTTTTATACATTTGAAAACTAAGCTCAAATACAGTCTTTGTCATTTCCCAGAGTTTTGGGGTGGGATTGTGTAATAGGGGGTTTTAGAGGAGGGAATGCCGCCTTGGTTGAATTCACAATTGTAATCATATAATTTCCAACAGATACCACAGTGATATGTATCGTTCTAATACACTGATTCGCTTAAAGTATCTTCTACATAATAATGAAACCCTGAGATATATTGTGAGAGAAAAAGGGAGGAAGTGTGTCCTGCCAATCCTGAATTATAGTGCAGCACAGTGCAGGGAGAGCCTGCGGAAATGGCAACGTTGTGCTCTAATACACACACCTCCAGTTGCAAGATCAAAAGCTGCATTCTACAAAACCCCCAGCATTTTATTAATTCATGGGACCATCTAGATAATGAGCAAATGACAGAGACACATGAAAAGGAAATGATAACCTTGCGTTTTACTCGACCCTCCTATCTTCTTACTTTTTATTTATGTGTTATATGTATGGAGCCTCATGCCACTTGAAAGTCATTCAGCGCCAAGGGTACATGAAGAAGAAGGTGCCAAAGAGCTGGGAGAGAGAAAGCAGAGAGAACCTGGTTTGCTTTTTCAGCTAAGCACAATTCCACGATCTATGCCCTTTAGTGTAGTATTGCTTTAGTGTATTGAGAGATTCCAAAGACCATAGATGGAAAAGTCATTTTTGGGAAAGGGTGTAGTGTTCAAAGGTAGACCTGAGCCATGGTCAAGCAGAATCATCTGTGGTTGCCCAACAAAGAATTGGCCGTTTAGGATGAAAGCACTGTGGTTGGTTGTAAGGAAAATGCACGCCAGGTGATCCTAAAATATTCCCTTACATGGCCTCATCACGAGTCTGGCGGTAACCCTTAAATGCGGCAGTAGCGCTATTACTGCCGCATTTAAGGGTCTGCCAGATCATGGCCTTGGTGGATTTCCCCCCAGCTTTGAGCTGGGGGAAATCCGCGGCAAAATTGCCGATTTTCAGCGCTATTACCGCCGAATGGGGAATGGGCACTAACCGCTCCGCCAAACCCGTGATCCGGCGCTAATAGCGCCGGGGGTTTGGCAGTAGGGCTAATAGCGCAGCCGATAATGCCGCCAGCGTTACCGCCCAACTCATGATGAGGCCCTCTTCAAAAGCCTCATTGACAATGCTAAGCCTCCAACCCATTCTGGTATTTCAGATTGACAAGCACTATCACATCTAAAACCACAGCCGGTGATATGTATTGTGTTGTTATGGAGCAGGAGAGTGATCGCTTCAATCAGAACCACTGTCCAAATGAACGATAACCGTGAGTGGTGCAATCCACTACTGGGTGCAATATTGAGTGGATAATATTCTGCTAGACGAGGGGGAATATTTAGGTAGAACCATTTATTGGGGATATCACAGACTAACAAGAAAAGTAATGTAATCACTACACAGATGTCAATGTCAATTAAAATGAGTACAGTTATTATAAAATATACTGGTGCAAGACTGCAATACAGTTGGGAAGTAGGTGTTAAGGGGGTAAGTATTATTCCCTGAAGGCTTCAGATGGTCATTCCCTGGATCAAAGAACTGTTTGAGGACACTGTTTAACCCCTTAAGTGCTAAGGACTTGTATGTTGGTCCTGAAATCCCAAACAGAATCATTGTCGTCTCTGCCCACTCCCGCAGTTAAGTGGATGGGAGAGTGGCTTAATTTCTTACCTCTGGGCATAGGGAGTTCCGGTGGTGTGTCACAATGAGGGTGAGGGAGTGGAAGTGGAAAGCAGGATGAGGTGGGAGGTTGGAAACAATTAGATCTGAAGAACTTGGAATTGTATTCCATGAATGGTCTTAAACCTTAAGCGAAGGAAGGAACTTGAAGAGGAATATGTGTTGCAGAGAGAATCAACTCGCCAGAAGTCGGTGGCAGATGGAAGGGAGGAACTTGGGAGGTTGTAATGAGTGTGAGTTAAAAAGCTGAGCATTTTATCAAGGATCAGAAAGGAGTAGAGAGGATCATCCCCAGAAGAGGCTAAAGCAATGGTCAGGTCATCCCAGGGCCTATGTGGAGACCAAGGGTTTAACAGAGTGGTGGTAAATGAAGTGGGGACAAATTGTGCACATATTCAGAAGGTTTATTCTGGCCACTGTGGCAGGGGGAGTAATGAAACACTGGAGCGTTAGGGGAACTCGAGGATTCCAGCCTTTAGAGCTGAGTTGAAAAATCTGAGGTAAAAGGGCAGACAGCAGCAGAAGAATAATTGGGCATTTGGAGCTGTGAATTAGTTGACATTGTCTAGCCCCTGATTTCTGGCCCTGGTCCAGACAAGGGGTGTGCCTTCCAAACCCCAGACCAGGGACAGTCACCTTGGGAACCATCACCCCCACTCCATCCATATGGGGTGGGGCACTGCACCTGTAAAATAAAATTAATCATGATCAACAGGATATTAGCTACAGTCTGAGTCCTTACCTTAATCTTTCATGAAAGACCAAGGTGGATTTTTTTAATGGATCCCAACATAGACACTCCTCTTTATTTATAGGAATACTTAAACATTTGTATTAAACATTTCAAACAAAGCAGGGTCAGCCCATCTCTCGTGGGCTGGACACCAATTATATGTAGACCCTGTGGGGCTGTTCGAAGTTGCAGTCCTGCAGGAAGCTGTTCTTTTTCATTCTGCCTCTTCTCTCTTTCTTCTGATCTTCTAACGTTTTTCTTCTTCTGTTTATTGATTTTCTTTTCTTTCTCCCTCTTGAATCGTCTTCCCTGCCTAGTCCACTTCAATGGAAGGGGAGTTCTTTCTCTTATTGTTTCTTTTCCCTAAACATTCCATCCCACCCTAAGCTGGACTGCATTGATCAGTCCAACAAAGCAGACACATACACATTACTTATAGAGTAAATAACATATTGTATTTACACACCCTGGTGTCTGTGTCCTAATTTCTGGGTTTCCATTAGGGGACTATTTGAGAATGAGGCTTCGAAGCATTATCCAGTAGCATTTGGTGACAGAACAGTTAAATAAGGAATATATGTGTGCCACCTGCAAATATGAGGAGAAGGAAACTAAAGGAAGAGAAGAGGTTGAGAGGGTGAAGAGAAATGTGCCAAGAACAGATCCTTGGTGAACACCACATGTATAGATATTTCAGCAAAGATACTGGTATTCCATGCGATGGAAAGGACTGCTCAGATAGATAGGAGACATCCTAGCCCATTGGTAGAATCACAGATGGCGATATTAAAGTCAGAAAGAAGAAGACAGTTGTGGTCAAAAGGATTGAATGCAGCAAATACATCGAGTTGGATGAGTAACAAGGACAATTTTTTAGGGGTGGGCAGAGGTGAGGAAGTTATATACATGAGTGAGTAGTGTTTATGTGGAGTGCTTGATGTAGCATCCAGATTGCAGCATACACAGAGGCAACACATCTCCACGAAGGCAGATATATTGGTGAAAACTACACATTTGTATTGTATTGTATTGTAGTCATCATTTATGTGCATTTCGCCAGTTTAGGACTTGGGAGGGCTGCCTGGGCCACAGTAAGCAATGCAGAGGTCAGGCACTTGGGCAGGCGATGTTGGCGATTTAAGATAGAGTGCTAGTGCAGGAGACACAATATGTGCCCAGCTAGACTGAATTTCTTCATAGGTGCTCGCTGTATACTAATGGCAGAGGGGTTGATGCACACAAAGGGTTTCTGTGTGGATGGCTATGCAAGCCGCGGGACCGGATTTCTCATAGTCATAGCTGCATTCTACAGTGCATGGATAGGGAGACGTGCCTGTGACATGTGTCCCCAAACGTGGTGCGATGTATACATACCTTACCCTCAGACTTTTTTTTTCTTTCAGTGTCGTTTTTTTAGGTCTATCAAGACAATGGACTGGTCATTTAAGTGCATCTTCTGGTGGGGTTAGCATACTGCCTTTGGGAAGGACCTGATTGCATTCTTTGAGTGCAGTGGGAAATAAATTAAATAGATCTTGCCACCCATGCTCTAAGACCAATGGTATCATTTGCATCCCCAACGTAAGGAACCTTCTAAGTGCATCTTAGTGCATCTCTATTCCTACACTCAAAGGCCATTAAAGAGTGTTCTGTGCCCTATAGCGCCGGTTGAACTGGTGCATTGCCTCACTTTCCCCTGTGAGACCTATGGGTTGAGTGTTCTAAGTGCTCGGGTAAGCCCCTTGATAATTAGGTAGGGACATCCAGATAAGTGCACAAACATAACTGTTCCCAGTTCAAACTGGACCTGCTACAGTTGCTAGATCTAGTGGTCCATTTGAACGTGCTCTCTGTCCAGACACCTTTAAGTGGCTGCGTCCAAGGTGCAATCAGATTTACAGGAGTTGTTTAGTAACCAGTTTGCGCTGATTATAGAATTGGTGGCCAGTGCAGGAGCGGGGGACCTGGAGGGATGTAGGGTGATGTATGATCCGGACACAGCGGGGGGCGGATGAGTTTATCACAGTGTGCCGCTGAGAACACTGTCGACATCTCCGGTGGTTTGAAAGAGGCTTAAGAACCAAATGAAGTTTGAAACTGCCATACCCACAAAGAGTGGATGAAGCACCAAATTGTTTTGAACGTATTCCATGATCTCACAGGAGGATCCTAGTTTCCAATCTGCGATCAATACAAATGAGTACCTTTTCAAGCAGACAAGGACTCAATGGACTGTTTTGAGGACATTCTGCAAAATCAGTAGCCAGCAACAAGGCCCAGAAAAAAGCCCAGCAGAAGGTACCAAAAACCAATAGTGGAAAGGTTGGCAGAAGTAATGGACTAGGGTCAAGGGGCTGGTGGGGGATTAGCTTCCCCTTTTCAGATGCTGGGCAAGAAATGATTATGAGCAGCACCGCAGCAGAAACTCACATACCTTGCAGCAAACCCAAACATCTGAAACATATGGAAATAGACTTCATCTTCGAAGTCAGACAACAAGATGTGCGGTCTCAGGACTGCAGCAGTCAAAATTGCACTAGCCCTCTGGCAGTCGGCAAAGCGCTACAACCACAGTTTCTGATTTGAGGATTGCAGAGTAGTGGAGGAATGGCAATGGAACTTAGTTGGCAGGAACATCATCTGCCTCATAGGTTTTCTTGAGGATGGATTTGGCAGTAACATTCTTGAATGAAGAAGGGAATATCCTGAACTGAAGATGGATTGAAGAGAGCATAGAGGTTAGAGCAGGTTAGAGTTGTCGATCCCTCGGTGGTCTCTCGGCACATACTGGGTTGGCAGCCCAGAGGACTGCTTCCAGCTCTGTAAGGAGTAACAATGGGAATAGAAAAGATTGACAAGAAGCATGTGGTGTTGGGACCAAAGGGGAGAAGGGAGTCACATGAGCGCGGTCAGACTGGCCCTGATTTTTGATATATTTGAGCAAAAATAGGAGGGTGTTTGGTGGAGAGGGGTGATGAACTGTAGCAGAGAAAAAGGGGAGCAAGCGTGGTCAGCAGGGGAGAGTTTGAAGCTATGGAAGCAGAGAGAGGTCATCACAATTAAAATAACTGGTAACAAATTTATAACATAGTATTACAAATATTCAGAGAAAAATCTGAAATATAGCAGGTACAAATGTCTGTCATCTGATGCGTTGTCAATATTTACAGCTCATATCTTTTAATTGAAATGTTAAACTCGATGTCCTGTTGTTAAAATCATCAACTGTCCTTAACCAGATCATTCGATGAGTCATTTATTGTTGCCTTGCACTGGAAAAAGTCCTCTTGTTACCATAGAAACAGTGTCTGAGCATAGAAATCAAGCACACTCATACAGCTTTTTTTTTCCTTAGATGAAAACATAGTGCAGAAGTGGATTTGTTCACTGTTGCTTTGCAGAATCGGGAGCAACATTACCCATATTTATTACAGCTAGACTCTTGTTTGAATAGAGTAATCAGAGGGGCGAGCATCTGCTCGTGTGTTTGTGTATGACAGTTCAATATCAGAAAAGGCCTCCAAATAGAGGAATTCGAAATAATGGGTGATAATGAGCTATGCAAAATACTTAAAGATAACGTGTGGGTCCTCTGCTCACATTTAGTCTGCCACTATCTGGAAGATTTAAAGAATGCATGGCTTGAGTACGTTTTTATGATTTAAATTATCTTTAAAAATGACTTTTGAATAGAAATAGATATGCAAAACATAAGCAGTGTTGGCGTTATTGGATCCCTTGCACAGCAATGTTTTTGAAATGGCCAGGGCTTGACGGAGACAGCAACATTGCCACTCCAGGACATGTTTCTGTTCATGAATGTGCTTATCTTATTGACATGAGGCGATGCATGCTTAATAATGTGCATTCAGTATACAAGGATGACTGCAGCCTGTCTTCAGGCTACTGATTATCATACTAATCCGCATGTCTTACAATAGAAGAACTCAACACATGGGCTGATCTCTTCCCCTCCAATCCAAGTCCTGACAGCTTTTGTATTTCTGCTAAAACGCGATTCCAGCGCAATGCTCTGCTGGAAGTAACTCCACTCATCTCCTGATCTTGCCTAAAGGCAACTGCTTGCTTACCAGAGACGACACCTAAACTATGTTGTTTACATTGCATCAAAAGGTCTGGGGGCCACTCTACAGAGAACAAACACTCCAAATAACATTTTCTATGGGAAGGTGCCCACTTGGAAGGGTCTACAACCACGTTTTAGCTCACTGTACCTTTCACAGAGGAGAAATATCCATTTGCATATCAGTCTTTCTCCCACCAACAGGGGCAGTCCTGCAGCAAAAGTTAGGCAATTCTCCTCTGAACAAGAGTACTAACAGGAACCCCAGACAGGTGTTTCACCCTAGTCGGGCCCCATTAGTGAGGTGAAGCTGTGCCTCTCTAAACACAGTGGGGAAGGGGTCCACATCTGGATTACCCTGGGTAATTTAGGATGACACACAAAGGTCTTAAAAATGCACATAAAGGTCTGGGAGCCCCTATTCCGAGAGCGAACATGGCCAAATAACCTGTTCTCTGGGAAGGTGCCCACTTGGGAGGTTCTACAACCAGGTTTCAGCTCAATGTACCTTTCACAGATAGGAAATATACATTTGAATTTTAGTCTTTGTCGCACCCACAGGGGTAGTCCAGCACCGAAATGCTAGGCAATTCTCCTCTGAGCAAGAGTACACACAGCAACCCTAAACATGTGTTTCGGCCTAGTCAGGCCTCATCAGTGAGATGAGGTTGTGCCTTTCTAAGCACAGTGAGCAAGGTGTCTATGTCTGGATTACCCTGGGTTCACCTCACTGATGAGGCCCAACTAGGCCGAAACACATGTCTGGGGTTGCTGTTGGCACTCTTGTTCAGTAGAGAATTACCTAGTATTTCGGTGCTTTACTACCCCTGTAGGCGGGACAAAGACTGATGTGCTCCGGGACCCCCAACCGGTCGGGGTTTGCCCAGAAGCACTTTAAGACAAGATAGCAGCACCCGCGAGATGGATGGGGGTGCAGATTAAATACTCCAACACCCAATCAATAATGAGAACTCGACGGTTTGGCAAAGGGAGTCCGTTTAATGACAAGTACAAAAAATGGGGAGTCTCATAAACATCAGTGGATGCGTGATCTTCCTTCTCAATTCACAACTCCAACGAACTTCAAGATAAGAAGCCGGAGGCAGGAGGTGGGTGAAATGAAAGTCAAACACACAAATTGTATGAAGAAGAGGCAAATTCACGATGTCTACCGAACAAGAGAGGAGTAATAAAGATATGGACCTGAAGGGACATTTCTTCAGACCATCATGTATAGACTCAGAAGACGGAGAAAGAATGGACTCAACCAATGAAGCAAAAGGGAAACAAGAAGAACTGAATAAAGAAGGGAAAGTGGTCGATGAATCGCCCAGAGGGGGGAGTGTAACTGAGCAGTGTATTCTGTTCTTTGATTCAATGAATTGTAGCCACTGTTCGTCCATCTTGACAGATACGACCTTGGTTCTCCAGGCACAATGTCCCTCTGCTGAGTTTTGTTTCTGCCGCTGTAGTCTCGATTTCGCCAAATATGAACCTCTTTTCATGTGGCCTTTTAGTAACCTTTTGGTTGATTCTGCTTCTTGTGCAAAGTGTAGATTATGTATAGTGGTGCCTGCCACATTATCTTTTTACTGATCATAGCAAGCGGCACAATTTTCTTAGCTTTCTTGTAGTTCCAAGCATATGTAGACGTGAAAACTTGGTTGAATATCTTCATTTTGCTCGTGGCTTAAGCTTCTTACATTTGACATTGTCCTTTCACTTTAGGTTCACGATATCCTTGTCTCATGGCGTTTCGTCTCTTTACGTCATTCTCTGATCGTCATTTCTTATATATGTGGGTCAGACCGGGTTCTCGTGACTTCACCATTCGTCTTTCATTAAGACCTTTTTGGTTTCTTCCAGGACTGTACTCAGACGATCTTCATTTTGTTTTATTAGTTGATATGGCTTCTTCAATAGATACCTTACTGTCCATGGTTGTGTTGGTACTGGTACTTCAACAGGTGCTGTTCTTCTGATAGGTACTGGACAGAACCCCACTGCTGCTCTCTGCTGGTTTATTTGCTCATCATAGGTCACATATCTTGGTGAGAATGTTCCTGGTACTTCAAAATGGATGGTTGGAGTGCAGGCTATACTTGGGACCTCCTCTACACCCCCCCCCCTCTGGGCAATTCATCGACCACTTTCCCTTCTTTATTCAGTTCTTCCTGTTTCCCTTTTGCTTCATTGGTTGAGTCCATTCTTTCTCCGTATTCTGAGTCTATACATGATGGTCTGAAGAAATGTCCCTTCGGGTCCATATCTTTATTACTCCTCTCAGGCTTCCTGCTGCTCTTACGTGCTCGTCTTTGTTCCACGTCATTAGTTGACACTGTCCATTTGGTCTGCAGTAAACCCATCTTCCCACATAATTTCTATGCTTCTTGGGATATTGAAACTTTTTTCCTTCTGGTGCGTGAATGCTGGCCTTCACAAAGTCTCTTATTTCTTCATCTGTCAGGTCATTGGGTTTCCAACCTGGCTTGACATAAATCATGATCTTCATCCGTATAGCTTTTTTCGCAGTTTTATGGCACCGAGAGAGTATTATCTTGATGACACAGAATCCTAGCAATATCATCACTAGCAGGGCTCCTAGGAACTTGAATGCATCTGCCATCCATTGCGGAACCCATGAGAATAGTGATCCAAACCAGCTGTCATCATCAACTTCATCAGTTGCATCAATCATCTGGTTCTGTAGTTTCGTCAGCATACCTATGGCTTCTGTTAAGGTTCCATTTTCTTTGTCGTGAGAGGGTATGAATGTGAAACGTGAATCTCCGATTTTTGCACAAACACCTCCATCCACAGCTGTGATCATGTCAAGTACATATCTGTTCTGGAGAGTCATCAGTTGAACTGCCCTTAACTCTTCCTTGTTTACATTGAATCCTTTTATGGTCGTGTTGATTGTCTGCAGTAACTCCCATCTGGTTATCTGCAACCATTTAATGTTTGCTCCAACTTGAAATCGTTGCATGAAGATTGTTGTGAACACTGTTGAGGTGAGGCTAAACAGCCTGTGTTCATATGGGACTGCATGGAAGACTTCTTCTGGCAGAAAAGTAATTCTCTCTCTTCATTCTATTCATCAGTTCCACAGATCTCTTTTTCCTCAGATGAGCATCTGCTTTCGGAAAACTGTCAATGCTCAGGTCACTCTTTGGGATCACCAATGCTGGAACGTGGACATTCACTAGTGTGCATATACCTCCCCAGTTTTTCGGCAGCCTGATGTATGCATTTGATCCACATGCCCAATAACGATCCATTATTACTGCAGTTCCATGCACCATCCCTGGAGCATCATAAATGTGTCCACAGTTCTGATTCTCTCCCATGTTCCTTGTGCCATTAGTCCCGATACACAGTTTCAGATTCCCCAATGGGATTATCTGCAAGGGTCCCCCTCTGTCTTCAACCCATGTCAATAGTTTTAGAAGCTTTGGCCATAATGGCTTGCATATCATTTGTGCATTTTCAATTGCTTCCTTGCAGGCTACAAGGACCATCCACGCCTTGCAAATCACTACCCCTTTTTCCCATCCATCTGGTGAAAGCACTGTTCCCCAGACTTGCATTTGGCCTCTGTTCTTCCATCCACAAGCCTCTTCCTGAGTTTTCCCTTGGACATTTAGCTTCTTGTTCACTTCCCATCGGATTTCAGCTCCTTTCACACCAGGTTTCTCGTACCTGATCACATGATTCTTAGTATGAGCTCTGTTTCTTGTCTTTATGTCCTGGACATAATCATCTTCATCAGGATCAGTTGCTTTGGTTGCCCATTTCAATGAAGCATCTCTCCCCATGAACTGGCCTCTGGTCTAACACATTGCTACGTGCGAGAGACAGTGTGCTGTCTGGACATCAACCTCTACAGCTACGAAGATCTTGGACTTACCCATGCTATACGGTAAGGATACACAAACAAAACATTCCCCTTCTGAACTTCATCTTTCAACTTCTTTCATGTGCTGGTACCAAATGTTGTTTCCCAAATGTGCTGTACTGTCCAAGTAATCGTTTAGTTCACTGTCGTCTCCGTTTATGCTTCTCTTAATCCTTAAGGTTTTCATGCAGTTTGCTATAACTACATCCCTGAATTCATCTGTATGGCTTTTCCTTGCTGGAGGATTCTTTTGTTTCCTGGTCCATGGTGCAGGTCTCCGTATCTGCACCATTGGAGTAGACACAAGTCTGGCAGTTCTCTCCTTGTCCTCTTGCATCTCTTTTCTTCTGGTTAGAAATGGCCATTTCATCCATTCTGACATTGGTCCAGTATACGCTGTATTGTAGAACCTGTACTTGATCCCTCCAATGGAACATATGTGCTTGTTAATGTCTCTCTGGTGGTTAATTCTCCACCTCCTCTTGTCGCTTCAGGAGGTCAATTTCTTCCCTTTGTCTTTTCACTTCACTTGTAGTGGAACTTCTCATAGTGGGCAGTCTCTTCTTCTTCCATGCTTCGGCTTGTGATTCTGCAGTTATTGACTCTAGGCATTATGTGTGTGTATTCAATGTTTGCGTGTGTATGGTTGGCAGTAACCTTTTTTTATTCACACTCTGCTGACCCTGACTCCAGCTTTTAGATTTGTTTGTTACCACAAGTGTGTGTGTGTGTGTGTCATTGCTAATCACATCCATCTCAAGTTCACTCACTCCATTATCAGATCTTCTAGGGACTGGAATGACTATGTAAAGTCTGGGTGCCTTCGTAGGTTTCATGTATGCAAAATTAGGTGGATGTACTGGGATTGGCACGCTTTGTACACCAATAAAAAATGCAATTCTGATTGTCAGCGACAGCAAAATAATGATAAATATAATACATAGATACATTATCCCCTTGTAAGTCCATCAGAAGCATTTACTTCCAGAAAGGGACAGACATCTCTCCACTTGGGGGAGGACGAGATTGCTGCTCTGACTCCCCAACTCGATCATCTGTTGAGAAATATTTCTAATATATACCTTCTAAGCAATATTATCTCTGGATTCTGTTTGTGGGCTATAGGTACTACACAATTGTCTCTCTTTGTTTGAACACTGGATTGTCTATTATTTCTGGACACAGTTTTTTGTTGGGCTCTATGTAGAATATCAAAATCAGGTGATAATTCAGTAAGTCTCTTTACTGTGCGTGTTCAATATATATTAGCTCCCAGTCCATGCCTCTGATCTGCTTCATTCCCGAAGACATGTTGTGTCCTTTGGCAATATAAAAATAAGAAATTAAATCTTTGGCACTGCTCTCTCGATCTGTCCCTTGGTGGAAAGCTTCACGATCTCCTCTGGAAACTCTGGTGGAGATTGAAGAGTTTAATTTGCGCTACAATACCATGCAGGAGCATGCTTAGCTGGGTATACTTTGCTGGGTCTCTGATGAACGTGAGGATGTCAACATCGACAGGTCTCCCCACAAGCTATGGAAAGTCCTCAATAAGGTGAAATAAGACCTTGTTCGCCAATCTGCTATCTTCTGGTGACAGGGACATTTCTCCTGCCCTTGCTGTTTTCCGAAGGTAGGAGAAACTGCTCGGCAATTACGGTTAGCAGCCTCCTTTTAGACTTTTTGTTTTCAGGATATTGAAGAAATTCAGTGACACTGGTGAGCCTCCCCACCAATGACAGGTATGATCTCAGTAGTAGCTCAAAATATCTCAAAATGTCCTTAGTGATGTCAGTACTGTGGGACACCATGAGTGAGTCCGAACAAGGTCTCTCTGTGGAAGGAATCTGGATACTGTATTTTCTTCCAATGTATGTGTCCTAAATCAAAATTTGGCATATCCTTTTCTAATCAAGGCTTCAGTGTGCCTCAGTCCAAAGTTCAAAGTCAACAGACTATGTTGTGGCTTCCATGTGCACTTTTCTTCTTCACCCTGAAACTAGGATGCACATAGTGTCCGTTTTGTATGTCCTTATCCCTCTTTTTTGCTCAAAGGAATGTCCAAACTGAAGCCACAGTCTTTGCAAAAAGTTCTTTGTCCTGCTTTGCTGTTGCTCATGTGTCCTTCTTCCTCGTCATGGATCTCGTCTGCATGTGCTGTGGTTCTTCCCCGTCATCTGTAGTCTCTTTGTGCTCGGGTACAGGCAGGGGGCCTTCTCCGATGTATGGCTTAATGCCACCTAAAAAGATCCAAGCTCTTCTTTCTTGTTGCTTTACTGTAGAGGGAGTGCAGTCTTCCACTGTAAAGGGACCGTTAAACCTTGCTCGTCCCACTTTTTCCTGGTGTGGTTCTTTACCAGGACGGTATCTCCAGGGAAGATGGATGATACACGTAATCCTTGAGCTGCATCTGCAGTAAGATCTCCTTCTGTGTTCCGTGCTACCCTTTTCATCGTCGCTGCAGCTGGCCTGAAATTACAGTAAGGCAAGATGTCATGCAATTCAAGTAATCCTGCATTTCAGACCCTAAGATTTCTCCTGTTGACTGGGCATCACATCTAGCTCTGGGATTCAGTGGAGTGCGCATTCTTCTTCCTGTGGCTATTTCGTGGGCGTAAGCTGATGGTTGGAACAGGGTTGATTCCGGAGTGCATACAGTGCCAAAGGAAGACAGTGCAACCATCCCTTTCTTAGAGTAAGCTTCAACTTGGCTATCCTTTTCTGTAATAAGCTGTTGAGCTTCTCACATATCCCGTTACCTTGCGGATGATACGCCGATGAGAACTTGTGCTTTATACCAAGCAACAAGCTAATCTGCTCAAAAACTTAATTTACAAACTGAGTCCCGTTATCTGATCTCATGACTTTGCATACCCCCACCTGGGGAATACCTCTCTCACTAGGAATTTGGCCGCCCAGGTAGAGTCTGGGTGTGTACTTCGTCCTGCTTCTATCTATCTAGAGAATGGACATACCAGAACAATTAAATACCTGTACCCGTTACATACTTGAATCATATCGACGTAATTGACATTCAAGTGCTGAAAAGGCCCATTGGGCCTTGGGATAACTCCTCTAATTACTTTTAGTGTGTGCCCAGCTGTGAACTGTTGGCAAATTATACAGTTCACCATAAAAAATGCAACATGCTCTGCTAAATTCGGTATGAACCAGTCTTCTGAGAGTGTTGCCGCTCGATTCTCTTTTGTCATGCGTGCTGGATAGTGTAACTGCTCCAGCACTATTTTAAACAGGGCTATAGGCAAACTGGTTTACCAGTGCTGTCTTGTCACCACGAGCTTTCAGAAGTGTTTAAAGAACACCCTTGCCGTTTCCATAAGTTCTTATCCTACTGTGGTGCCTCCCCTTGGAGTTCCATCAACTTCGTTTGTCCCATATTATTATAGCTTTCAGGTTCACTTTGTGTGACAATCATTTTCTCATTCATGTTAATGTTTTCCACATCCATGATTGTCTCGTTCTTGGATGCCATATGCTTGGCTTCTGTGTCTGCTGCTTGATTTCCTTGTGAGATAAAATCTGTCCCCTTCGTGTGGGCAGCACATTTCATGACCACTATGCTCACTGGGAGCTGTAGTGCTTTAATCAGTCTATCCAATAGGGAAGCGTGCTGCACTGGCGTGCCATCCGCTCGAAGATATAGCGCTCACTATAATAGGGACCATTAAACAGTATTAGAGAGCAAGTTCCACTGCCTTCCAATTTATTTTGGGTACCAGCATTTTGCACACTTCCACATTCCAGTCTCCAATTCCTGACCCCTGGCCCCGCCTCTTTGACCGCCCTGCAGCTAGAGCAGCCCACCCCCACCATGGAGCATACCTTCAGTTTCTCTGAGGTAGAAATAAATTACATCATACAAGGCCCCACCATGTTCAACATGGAAGGAGCGCAACAACACCTAACATCCACAGCCACAGGGAAGACCTTCTGAATCTCAAAAAGTGATGCTTTAGAACAGAAGTCCATGGGCACTTTCTCAGAGAGTATCTCAGAGTGAATATGGTCCCCTTGGACTTACAGTACGTAATGAACCGGCACTATTCTTAGACGACCAAAAATATCTGTAAGGGTTCAGTAAGATAGCCACCAAATGTAGTCGCGATCTAATGGCCCTTACCATCACCACGTCACAGAGGATCCACTCACATATCCTTAAAGATCTTAAAATAGAAGAAACTAAATTCCTCAACAACGACACTTTAACCAACAAAGGTGACAAACTTAAAAGATTGACAAAACTATGGATACATTTATGGCCACCATTCTTGAAAAAAAGCACAAAAAGCTTGCAAAAGACATCAAAAACTTTAAAATAGAACACGGCTATCCCTACCTTGCTGCCGACTACAAGGAAACCAAGGACAAAGAAAGGGCAGCGAGGCAAGGTGGCACTTTAAGAAATAGGCGCAGAAGTGTCTCTTTTTCAGACACCACTAGTTCTAATTCTTCAACTGATAACCAACTTCAGCCCAGAGGTAGACAAACTAACTTTGGACAATTCGAATCATTCCAGCAACCACCCATGGTGCCTTTTTTAGGCCAAGGGGGGCCCAGAGGAGTATACTGGGGCCCCCCCAACAGCCCCAATTCCCTTTCTTCAACTACCCCCAGTGGAGACAGCCGAACAGATGACGCAGAAATAACTGGAGGCATTAGAGATGACCCCTATCTTCAATTTGTCAGGGACTCCACTTAAGAAGGATGAGACATCATTACTAGCCAAGGGACTATCATTCGTTCTGACCAACCATACAGATTGGTTTCAACTGGACCTTGAACTATCTAACTTCTTCCGTACCATTAGAAGGAAGGCCTTCTTTCTTGAAAAATACCTCTTACCACCACCTGAAGACACAGGTCTCAAACCTAAATCTGACTTCACCCCAAGGGACACTGAAATACCGTCCTCCACCGTGTCTTTTGAGAAATGCATCCGGCAAGATCTCCTTAAACTTCAGTCTACACCTGAACAGCTCAGAGAGAATTTGCCAATAGGGGAAAGGAAAGCCCTCAAAACCCTCAGTGACAACAAATCTCTAGTGATCAAAGCAGCCGATAAAGGCGGAGGCATTGTGGTACAAAATTCCGCAAAATACTATGAAATGGTGATGACCCTGCTTAACGAAGAGGGTAACTATGAAAAACTGAAAAAAGATCCCACACCGGGGATTAAAATCAAGATCCAAGAAGCCACCAGATATGCTCTAGAACAGGACTGGATTACTGATAAAGAGGAGGCATTTCTGAACTCTTCAGAAGAAAGAACACCTGCACATTACGCACTCCCTATAATACATAAGAACAGTACTCTACCCCCTGGGAGACCTATAGTCTTGGGGTGTGGTTCCATTCTGGAACCCACTGGGAAATGTATAGATCATTTCCTCAAACCACTGAGTCAACGGACGCCAACTTACCTCAGAGATACCATGAACACGATTTCCAAATTTCAAAACCAGCCATTTAACCAATCGGAAGAACTTATGGTCACTCTGGACATCAAGAGGTTGTATACTAGCATCCCTCAGCATAGTGCAGTAGAATGCATAAGAAGCCACCTTGCCCTGCACATGACACAACAAAGAGTCCCAATCAACTTCATAATCAAGTTGCTTGAATTAGCACTCACCAACAATTTTTCTGTATTTAATTACACTTTCTATTTGCAAATATGTGGCACAGCCATGGAGGCTGTCTTCACACCCAGCATGGCCATCATTTTTATGGCCGAGTCCGAAATAGCACATGTACTGAATATTTCCAATCCATTTCTCGACTATGTCACACTGTGGATCAGATACATTGACCATATTATTTTCATTTGGAAAGAGACAGTGGTACACTCAACCAGTTCTTTGAATGCCTCAATACATGTACACAGGAGATCCAATTTACCATTAGCAAAAGCAATCAGAAAATGGATTTCCTGGACCTGGCCATTAAATCTAAGGAATGCTCTATTTACAAAAAAAAAAACAGATAGGAATACGGTATTGCATTACAGCAGTCACCATCCAAAAAGTTTACGGACTAACCTCCCCTATGGACAGTTTCTCAGAATAAGCTGCAACTGTTCCCAGCTCGAAGAATTCCAGAAACACTCCAGTAACCTGCAGCTCAAACTGACATCTAGGGGCTATCCGAAAAAACGTATCAAAAATACCCAGAGAAGAGCCTGCTTCACGCCAAGGGAAACACTCTTGGTACCCAAACAACATGATAACACGGCAGACAACATCATGGCTTGTGTCTCCACATTCGGCCTACTACTTCCAAACTCAAGGCACTCATCAGGAAGTTTTGGCCATTAGTCCAATTGAGCTTGCCTGCCGAACCCAGACCAAGGATGGCACTAAAGAGGTCTAAAGATCTCAAAGACCTGTTGACCAACGCTAGAACCAATAAAAACACAACACGCTCCACTCTATGGAATATGAGGGAGATCCACGGCCACCATCGATGCGGCTCATGCACTGCTTGCAGGCAGACATGCAAAATCAACTCCTTCCCCATTGATGGCAAAGATTGGCAATTAAAGCACTTTTCAAACTGCAAATCGGCCAATGCGATTTACGTGATCCAATGCCCCTGCGGCCTACGGTATGTAGGTTAAACCTCCAGACCCATTCATAAACGCATAGGAGAACACAGATCAAGAATACGATGTAAAAACCACACTGCCTCCCTGGTCAACCATTTCATTGAATTCCAACATGGTCCCGACTCCTTCTCATGGTGGGTGGTTGATAAAGTGCAAGACAAATTCACCACTGTGAATGCATTGAACTTTAAAGAAGCATGGTGGATGTTTAAACTCAAATCCACCACCAAAGGTCTCAATGAAGCACAACCAGGACACTTCGATACATAATGACCCCATTGGACCTCAGGGACTTTCTTTCATCCAGTCCACTTCTTTACTGTAACGGTAGGGTTTCCCTTGGCCCTTAGGAATGCCCCCTGTGGGAAATGAACCAAGAGGAGCACCTCACTTCCTTCGACTCCCCTTGTGACCTCCTGCACTTTTTACCAATCCTCTAGTCCCACCATTTCTACCAGGCACTTGGCGCTGTGTGTCTCTTGTGTCTCTGGCCCAGTCCCAAGATTGTTGCACTAAGGAACCACTTCTAGTGAACATGGCCTCCAACTAGATAGGGTCTGCCTGTGTCCTACATGTATTGGATACGAGAGTAGAAATCATTGTTGGATCAATACATTTACTGTCTTGACCGTACTGTTTATATCCATATGGCCCTCGCATCACCTTGATGTAAATTTATACTGACCACTTATTCAGTGGGAACCTTATGGAATACTGTTTTTACTAGTATATAGATGTTTGTCCAGTCATCTGGTTCACTGCCACGACTGCATGATTTCCGTTTTGGACTCACGTACATTTGCTGCTTTCACAGTTTCTTTCAGTCATTGGTATCCATGTCTTACAGTTAAACTGTTTACTTGCTTTTTTGATAATACTGGCTGTGACTGCTGCTCCAATTACATGTATGTGTTGCTATAACAGTTAATACTACGAATGGCATGCATTGATACATTTATATATGCAGCTCCACTGACACGGCAACATTTACATTAGTACATAGTGTTGCCTCACTCCGGCTGCCACTGCAATGTCCACATGTCATGTTCTGGACTTATACGCCTACCGTACTGCCCTTCCCCCTTTCTGCTCCCGATCCCTTTTGGCCAGACTCAGTAGACGTGTGCATGCGCTGTGCATGCAGACACTACCCTCAGGCACATGAACACGCCTTCAATTTATACTGCTCGCCTTTCTCCCTACGGCAGAGCCAGCACAGGTTCTCGCCGAGGACAGCTGCCTCCGCACACTACGCCCAAACTCCCAAGGTAACTCTTAGGCCCCTCCACCCGCCCGTTCATTCACACGGGGGTGCTTCTGCTAAGTAGGCTGACCTGCCACTTTCTGTGCCCACAGCTCGCGTTTGCACCGCTCCAGACCTCTACTTTGCCTGCTCCACCACATGGATCCTCCATTCCAGGATCAGGAAGACTGCCTTCCCCAATCCATCTCTCTTCCCAAGGTAGAGCCTTTGCTTTGTCCCCACATGCTTTGGCACCTCCCTTAATACATCCTCCCCATATTGGGCACAGCATTTATTCATTTCCATCTTCCAAACAGGGAGCCTTATCCTGCCTTCATTTTGTTTTACCTACATTGGGGTAATCCCGAGGATATCTGCCTCCCAGAGCCCTCCTCCCGCACCAGGCGGTTGCCTCAACACTGCCTGCAGTCCACTTTCGGACATCTACTTTACTACCTGCTGCGCTTCTACCTTTTCTGAGCCAGCAACGTGTGGAGGTCCCGGCTACGTGAGTCCCTTTGGTTACTGGAACGACACAGGTCGTTATGCTTATTGTATATATTTACCTTCACCCTTTTTATCACTTTCACACCTTTTTAATACATGCTCATTCTTTTGCTTGTCCCTCACAGAGAGAGACCTGACTTTTATGGCCCTAGAAGATGGCTCCCACCACCTTTGAGCCGAAACATCCGCAGCCACTGTGCCCACCACTCTGGGTGATGATCAAGCCTGCACTTATATCTCTAACATTAGACCTAGACGTAGACTTATCAGGAGGTCATATTTCTGCCAGGCATAGGTGTACTTCGACCAAGGCCTCCTAATCAGAGTATTAACTCAGACTGTGGGATCATTACATTAGTTTATATGGTTCTTTCATTACTTGCCATTTAACAAATGTGAACTCATTGATGAGTTGTGTTCTACAGTTTTTTGTTCATTTCAATGCTCAAGAACCTTTATGTTTCAGTATCATATTATGGGTACAATTGTTTGAATGACATTATTCTTTAAATAAGTTAAATAACAGCTAAATAATAAAAAGCTGTGTCTATATAACAGAATTATTACATGTATTTTCAGGTTGCTTACCAATGGGACAAATGTTCTAGTGCCCCATTGACGTTTTTTCACAAGGGTTTGAATATATCTGCACTAAATCATTGCATAGATTTGAATTCTAGTGGGTAGGACACCCCCCTGTTTCAGAGAATCTGCTCGGACGTAGCCCCTCCTTTTCCAGCACGCTAAGCCTGCGTGCACTGTTGATGTCACATAGGCGGAGTCACTGTACACTGTTACTTCCTGCTCTGCGTGATTCTCAACCACGAGTATCAACACTAATAATTCTGCTGCTTGTGCTGAATAATGAGATGGTATTCGCGCACTAAGAAGTACTGGAAATTTCCATTTGCTGTGTGGTTCATCACAGCGACGCCTGTATATCTTTGCCCATCATTTTGATCAATTCTCGAAGAACCGTCAATGAAGACAATTTCTCCTGCTGCCAATGCATTTTCTTTCACTCTTGGAATCTCATCATAGAATTCTTCATAATTCGCACAGTCATGTATTGGCTCTCCTTCAGTGACTGGCTCAGCTATAAACATAGCTGGGTTCACTATTTTGCATTGCACTATTTTAATCAATGGATTTGATATGATAACTTCATAAGCAGAAGCTCTCCGAGATGTCAGCGTGCCCTTCGGTTTCTCTAGAATAGCAAATAGCAAGTGCTCGACGTACAACGTCATTGAGCATCCCATTACAACGGTAGTAGCCTTCTCGATGGCGAACTGTGTGGCAACTAAACTTTGTTCGCACGGGAAATGGCCCCTCATCACTGGGGCCCAAATTTCCACTATAGTATGCCAGTGGCTTGCAGCCCAGTGTGGTTCTCTGTATGAGCACTGCCGTCATAATGCTGCCATTCATGTGTGAGAACAGGTAGAATTCTTCTTCTGCATAATTGGGAATCCCTAAAACTGGTGTCGTGCAAATGGTTCTTTTGAGTTCAGCAAATCCCTCCTCCATGGTCTCAGACCATTCAATCTTTTCCTTCGTCACTTGTGCCCTCTTTAGGGCCTGAAGCAAAGGCATGGTGTACGAGCTGTAGTCAAAGACCCATGCCCTGACATAATTGCAAAGGCCTAAGAAATTCTGCATCTCCTTTACAGTGTGCGGCTTGGCTGTGTTTAGTTTTGCTTCAGCCCTTTCCAGGGTAACTCTTTTCCCCTCATGAGAGATCAGCTGACCTATGTATAGCACTTCTTGTTGATAGTATTGTAACTTCTCTTTGTCAACCTTATATTCTTTTTCAGCTAATATGGTTAGTATCTGAACAGAATCGTGTCTGCATTTCTCCTCTGTCATGCTGCAAATTGCAAATTAAGATGTCGTCCACATATTGCACTTAACACTTTCCAATGCAATGTCGCTTAGGTCCATCTGCAGGACTCTGTTAAAGATAGAACGAGACTCTGGGGTAGCCTCGTGCTTTTCAGATGCATCTGTCTGAACGTAAATGATGTCAGATCTTGTGAGTCTTTGTGCAATGGGATTGAGAAAAATGCATTTTTACAATCAATCACTGTTAAATATTTTGCTTCAACAGGTGTATTACATAGGATTGTAGCCGGGTTTGGGACTAAAGGCAACTCGGTTTCAACAATATAATTTATCTGCCTCAGATCTTGAATTAGCCTCCAAGACCCTCCCTTTGATTTCTTGACAGGGTAAACTGCAGTATTGCATGACGACTCTGACGTCACTAAGATGCCCTGCTCCATCATAGCCGAAATAGTCTTAAAAATTCCTTCATCTGCCTCCCTGGACATGGAATATTGTTGTGCTTTTGATAAAATTGCACCTGGCTTTAATTTGATTTTCACTTCTCTGACTCCTTTCAATAGTCCTACGTCATAGGAGCCTGTGGTCCACACTGAGACAGGCACCTGGGCCATGTTGTTCTCAAAATATTCAGGACGGTTCTGTGCTAACATCATTCTCTGAGGCACCTCTCTTTTGATCATTTTCACCCAAAAGGTGAGGTTCACCTCAACTGCTTTTTCTCCCCCGTCTGCTTGCTCATCAAACAGATCGTCATCAGTAATGTTGGTCAATCTGTACCCTTCTTCAATGGCGATTACTGTTGTGGGATGTTTTTACCCATGCATCCAAGCCCTACCATAAAACTGTGCAGTACTGGCATGGAAAACATCATGATGGCCAGAACTCCCCAGAGAGTGCCCAGGGAAATCATGAAGAATAGGCTGCCACCCATTTTTGCCTATGTTGTGAGCACAGGAGGGCACTGCCTAAAACCACAATTGGGCTACACACACAGTAGCCTGAAACCATTGGGAATGGCAATGCGTTTTAAAACCACCAGACTTTTGTGTAAAACTGAACAGAGGAACCCAAACCAGGCCAAGGAAAGACTTGCTAAGAGGTGGATACTTTTACATTACTTTATAGCATTTGTATGGCGCACCATAAACCCATAGGTGTGAGGGCGCAGACAAAAACATAGAATAAAGGGGAGATAGAGAGGCTGAACGATCTAATGGAAAAATTAACTGAAAACCAGGGGCAACTATTTGAAGAGGAAGGTTTTAAGGCCCTTCTTGAATGTATTCAGGGATGATGAATTTCTCAGTTGGTCAGGCAGAGCATTCCAAAGCGCCGGTACAGCTGAGGCAAAAGCATCACATTGTGCCTTTTTGCCTTTGACTCTGGGCTGCTGGAGCAGGTTCCGGTTGTTGGACCGAAGGTTTCTGGCAGAAGATTTTATTCCAATGTACCTTTGCAGGTAGGAGGGCATCTTGCCCTGAAGGCATTTAAAAGTGATGACCATAAGTCTGAAGGAGATTCTTGATTCCACGGGCAGCCAGTGTAGTGCTCGATGTGCCTCCGAGACATGTACCCTGTATGCAAGACCAGATACCACTCTAACAGCTCCGTTCTGAACCACCTGAAGGCGTTTGATGATTTTTTTACTGGAGCCTGCTAATAGGCTACAACAGTAGTCTAGTTTGGAGCCGATAATGGCTCGGGCGATGGTCTCAGCATTGGATTGGGAGATGTATGGACGCAGATGGGATAACAATTTAATATAATAGTTGGCGGAAGAAACGGTACTGGCCACATAAGAATTCATCTTGAGTGATTGATCCAAAACCACGCCTAGGATTTTAACCTTGGGAAGAGTGGAAAATAGAGCATCTCCCAGCTGGAAATGTTTGTAAGTTGAGTCTAATTTGGCTATGATGCTATCAGATCCTACAACCATGAGTTCTGTCTTGCTGCGATTGAGTGCAAGATTATTCAACATCATCCTTTGTTCTATCATAGCAAAGATGTGATTAAGTTCTTTTTCATCCTCCGAATGCTGGCCTGTAAGAGGGATGACACATTGAGTGTCATCTGCATAGTTGGAAAAGAGGATGCCCTCATGGGCCAGATGAGCAAAGAAAGGAGACATGAAGATGTTATAGATGCAAGGCGACAAACTGGCGCCTTGTGGCACTCCAAACAATGTCTGAATTGCAGGTGCTTTGGCATTGTTGGCACATACCCTGCTAGACCTGTTGGATAGGAATGAAAGTATCCAGTTGGTAGCGGCCTGCGAACAGTTAGCTACTGACATGAGCCTGTCTGCTAATATGGCATGATCGACAAGATCGAATGCTGCCGATTGATCTAGGGAGATCAAAAGAGCGATTTTTTGAGAGTCCATTCTTTGTAGTAACTGTGACTTAAGGTCAAGAAGCGAGGTCTCCGTACCAAACCCTTGTCTGAATCCTGACTGAAAAGGATTAAGAATAGGGTGGGCATTTAGATGTTGCACTATTTGAATATATGCTACTCGATCCAGTATCTTAAGCAAGAAAGGAGTGTTAGTTATAGGCCTATAATTTGTAGGGACGTTTTGATCCAAGCTGGGTTTTTTCAGCTAGGGAGTAACCCACGCTTGTTTCAAATCGTCTGGGACCGAACAGTTCTGCAACGAGGCATTTATAAATTTACATATGGCTTGAACAAGAGAGGGGGGACAGGTTTTGATAATTGTCGAAGCACAGGGATCCCCTGCGCAGTTGGTTGCCTTGAGTTTATTAATAATGGAAGCCAACTCCTCCTCTGATATAGGTGTAAAATCAAAGATGAGGATATTGGGATCCCTGATGAAGGTGTTACTAACTAGGTCGAAATCTGGTGTGTCAGAGGCTGCTTTTTTGGTTGCTATAGATTCCCGGATACCGTCCAATTTATTAACCATGGCGGTCTGAATATCCAGACACCACTCGTCATTTTTAATAATGGCGGATAGTGCTGGTTCTGGGACGGACTCTTGTTCTTTCAATATTTTAAATAGTTCCTTAGAGTTCGATATAGCCTGGGAGATTCTGGAATCCAGGTAAGATTTCTTGGCATCAATAACTGCCCTTCTGTCATTTTTTGCAGCTTCCTTATAGTTGGAGAGTGCTGTGGAAGATTGATTGGCTTTCCAAAAATAGAATAGCTTGAGAGAGAGGGCTTTAAGAGATTGGATTTCGGGCGAAAACCAAGGATTAGTGAGTTTCCTTTCAATCGGTTTCTTTTTGTCTTTTATGGGAGCGAGAGAGTCTGCCACTAGTTTAAGATTAGAACAGATTTTCTTGGTAAGAATGACAAGATTATCTGTCTCTAGGATATGTAAGGTCTGAGAAGAAAGGGATTCAATTTTATCCGAGGTTAACAGCTTGGTATTGCGATATGTAGCAGTCACCGAGCAAACTGTTACAATGTAAAACTATATTCTGAAATGACTTGAAGGAAGTAATTATTTAATGTATATGTAAAAATTGTAAGTTTGATTGAAACTGGGAACTAAAGTGACATTTAGCTGAATTCTGCCTGACAACTACCCCCGACAGGAGAAACCTGCTCAGCCACTCTTCCCAGGCCTGGCTGCCTCCTGCTTCCCCACCAAAAGGAGATGACACCTCTCTGATTAGATTAGGGGAGGGGCACCTGCAGGAGGTTGAACAAAGCCTTGTCCTGGACTCAGGCAAATGTTATATTGGGGGGGTCGTAAAATGGCTTCCTCTTGGGGGAAACTGGGAGGGGCAGTGCCTCTGCTAGCAGCTGAGCTTGGGGGAAGTGGATAAACCAGTTATTCCACCCTGTGATGTGGGAAGCCACACCCCTTTTTGACCAGGGCATAATTTTAAAAAGATAGATAACTCATAGTGTGGACTGGTCAAAATTATATAAATAATATCATTATTCTTGGGATTTTTCCGTGCACATTTTAAGAGGTGTTAGGAACCTGTGGGATGTTCGTGGAGAAAAGGTTGTTACTCCAAATGTATGCATGTTAAAAATCTGACACTTTATCATCTGTAACCCATATCCCTGGTGCACATTTGTATAAAATCTGGAAAGGTTTAGAGGTCGTTATCTGAATGAAAAGGGGAGAATTCTGTCATCAGTGGACACGACATCGTACAAAGACAGGGATCGGATGGTTTGGTGCTACAGAAAATATGTTAACTGGACCCATAATATTAGAAAAATGGTACATAGATAAATAAGTATTTGGATCAGAAATAGATTTGTGTGCAATTTGACAAGGGGAGGTTCCTCTGACCATAAAACCTACAACATCACTCTGACACTCCATTTCTTTCCCCCAATTATGGGAGAGGGGAGAATTGGGCCAATGACAAGTGAGAGGGGCAGGCTTAGCTAGGCCCAGGCACACACCCATTTTCAAAACACATAAAAAGGGCGACTGAAACCCAGATAGGAGATTCACTTTCCACTTTCTTGCGGGACGCTTTGCCGGGAGACTACAAATCCATCAACCTCCAGAGACCAGAGATCCAGAGAGACCAGAGATCCAGAGAGACCAGAGATCCAGAGAGACCAGAACTGTGCAGTGCTGAGAGCAGAACCAGAGACCAGACCGCTGTTCAGAACCACCCGCCGGAAGTCCCGTCCAACCTGACCAGACCTTGACGGCTTATTTCAAAAATATAGTGTGAGTACTCACTGTGCAAAACCAATTTCTTAGTTTAAAATAATCTAATCCAAACTATTTTAGCCTATTAGAACTGCCTCCTAGAATTGTGTCATTCTGTCATCTTTAAAACTGAAAACTGTCATCTGTCATTCTGAGCTTTAAAATGTTCAAATCCGAAAAACTACTTTCACAAAATCGTCCGTATCTCCGGAACCGTTTGTGCTAGGAACGAGATTTAACTTTCATCTTAAAGCTAAGATTCTAGACTTCCTACTCTTTATAGTGCCTCCCTAATTACGCTCAATGCGCTTGAGTAAATTTACCGCGATTTGCCATGTGGCCCAATTTCTTCATCTGTAAAAATCAGCAGCGTTTTGCTTCTCTTTGCTAAAATTTGTTTGCAATCTGCTAATCATTCATAGAGCATTGCTAAAGTGAGCCTGAACTAATATAAAGTATCTCTCCCTCACCCTGAACCTCCGGCAGGGAATTAAAATCAATTTTAGCATCTTTTCACTTCATTGCCACCACATTTCAAAGTAATTCGCCTGTGTTTAAAACTCATACCTGTTTTCTCTAAGCTTGCTGGGGGAACTGGAACTGTGTATTGAATTATCAAGTGTGATTTGTTGGGATTCTTGAAGACTGTGTGTTCTCCTTTCCATCTCCTTATATTGTATAAAGGGGGGGAGTGAGTTGCCAGAGAAAGGTGATTACATTGTTGTTGGTTGAAATCAGATCAAGTTTCTTTGCTGTACTGCATTTTATTCCACCTTGCATTTCCTTGAAACCATCAAGCATTTTCAGCTACCTCATCCTCTATACTACTCCTAAGTAATCAAGTGTACCACTGTAACATTACCCATTGTGGATCCACATCATATGTCTAAGTGTA
Organism: Ambystoma mexicanum; assembly: GCF_040938575.1. Lineage (NCBI taxonomy): Eukaryota > Metazoa > Chordata > Amphibia > Caudata > Ambystomatidae > Ambystoma > Ambystoma mexicanum. Next base: position 269,473,039 of record NC_090941.1, read on the forward strand.
CTATCAGATATTAATTTATTATAAAAGTGTGATATGTATATATTGTTTAATTTTTCAAATAAACCTTTTAAATTTGCAAAACAAACCTACTTCTTGGCTCAGTGGCGTCAGAGGGATTCTAAGTGGGGGTGTTATACAAGGGTTGTCATCCAACTGAACTGGACATACAAATACATCAATAAGGGTTTTCCCAAGCATCCCAGACTAGGCATTGACTTAGCTGTAGTGTTGATTGAATATCGCTTACACTGTGCACCGTTGTCACCTTCATCATCACGACCATTGATCAGAGCTATTTTTCCTCATACCACAGCTGTGTGTATCACTAAGGGAAATACTTGTCCCTTTTCTTCGTGCATAGGTATTCTTGGACTGAACAGAAATTCATCTGGGGTCCTCATAGTTTTCTCAGCAAGGCCTGGCAGCCCTGCCATTAGCACACGTATTCCATACACAAATATTTCGGGCTCTAATGGTACATCGCTCATAGCTGTGTGTCTACGTATGCTGTAATCATTTCGCATACGTTCAAATAGTGCAATCCTGGAGCTGAACATACGATGCCCTCCTCCGTGAATGAGATTGTCATGTTTAATTTCGTCATTAGATCTCAACCCAAGATGTTTACTGGGGTTTATCGCAAATATAACAAAGGTACATTCATATCACATTCTCCTATAGAGACTGGAAGTGTCTTTGTAAAAGTAACATGACTTGTAGCTCCTGTGAAACTCTGAGTATTTATAGCATTGCCGGACAAGGACACTTTACCTTCACATATACATGAACGTGTTGCACCTGTGTCAACTAGGAAGGAATATTTTTATCCTCTACAACGACATCCACCCTTGGTTCCTGGTGAGGGTCTGGTGTCACTGATAGGATAGAACACATCAGGGTTCCCAGTGAGCTGTCCTAGTCCATATATAATTTTGTCCCACCCTGTGTGAATGGACTTCCCCCATCACCAGTGTTATTCCTCATTCCAGGGTTCATGCCTGTTCATCATTCCAGGGTTCATGGCCTGTCCTGTACTTTCTGTCGGTGATAGTTGTATCAGTGACTGTTGAGACTGTCCTTGTGGAAAGCTCATCGAATTCTGAGGTTGCAAGCCTCGCTGTGCTCTCGGCGCTTGCTGTTGCACCATGTGATTCTGTGCAACTCCATTTCCTCACTGCTGTAAAAACAGAGGTGGATTCACCATACCTGCTCCTGTTCCTTGGCCGTTTTGCATCATGCCTGGATTTCTGCATGTGCGTGCTAGATGTCCTGTCATCCCACACAACCAACATACTATCGGTGGTCTGATCATTTGCCCATTTAACATATCTTGGTTGCCATTTTGCATGTTTTGAAAACTTACCTGATTACTTTGAAAACCTCCCTGATTACTCTGCCATCCTTGTCCTCTAAATCATCTTCCCCTGGGGTAAATCCCAGTATTGCCCTGATTGTTCTGCTGTGGATTATTAGCTTTTTGAGTGTTTGATCCATCTGCGCTAGTTATCATTGCTACTTCAAGGGCGTATTTTGACAATTTTTTCTGTACTAATTTTGCCTCTTCACCCTTTCGTGCAGCTTCTTTTTTGCGATTCTTTTCTTGCAGTAGCCTGCAAAGGTGTGTGATGGTCAGCTGTATTTCTGACCACGGTTTGGCCTCGATTCCTACCAATTTCTTGAGCTGTTTCTGTTCCGGCTCTTGCAGCCCTTGGCATAATATATGGTAGAACACAGGTATATATTTCCTCCAAGTTTCCCGTGTCTCGAGTACCCACGTGTCTTGGAAATTCTGAATGTAAATCAAGGGGTCTTCCGACTCCTTCATTTTACGTATCATTATAGCTCCCATGTCGGAAGTATCCAGATATAATAATCGTAACGCTTTCCATACTGCGGCTCTGCAATTGTTAAATGGAGCATCGTCATGCATGGTATTGACTGTGGTCACACCAGGGTAACCTGCCCGTGTCCACACATCATCTGCTCTATCACCAAGTATGGCGATTAAGAGACCTTTGATATTCCCTATGGCTAATGTGTTCCCTCCCGTCATTTTTTCAAGCTCGTGTATCCATTTTCCGGCTCCCGATGTCAGCATTGGAAGCTTATTTTTCAGGTTTTCCCTATCCATGTGTGGCCATGGAATAAACCGTGGTCTTGCTCCACCTTTCTCAAGCAATGGAAATTGGGACGCATAGCCCTCTCTCTCTTCGATCATTGTTCTCCTGTCTATTACAGGAGTAATATTCCCGCATCGCCGCCTACCTGGCAATATCCTTAGCCTGCTCACATAGGATGTTGGAGACAACGCCCTCTGACCGTGAGATACTTCTTTGTGTTGGTCTGAATGTGTGGCTGGTTCTGATGCCCTTGATGCAGATCCCATAGAGTCTGACCAACTTATCCCTAACCCTCCTTGGACTCATTTTCTGTGCCTTCTTTCTCTCTCCTTTTCTTCTTGCTCCTCTCTTTCAGCATCAGACATTGTCTGCGCCCAACTCGTGCAACTTCTTGCATCATCCTTGTTCCTACTTATTTCCAATCTATCTAGGGACAGTTCCCTGTTCCCATTACTTCGGGAGATGTCCTCAGTGTTGTAAAGCTGAATGCTCTCCAGGCGCTTGTCTTCCGCCTCCCCTTGGGGTACTTGTTCAAGCCCCATTTCAGCATATATTCTATCGATCGTCTCTCTGATGCTTCTGGTGTTAAAGTCATCCTCGATATTTGCCCTAGATGTGCCTGTTACTGAATCGTACTCAGGAAATAATTCTTCTTTATATTCCCAATCTACTACTGGCTCAGGTTTTCTTACCTCCCTTTCCAGATATTCAAGATCACATGCTCTCTGTCTTCACTTATGTTCTACATCATCATCAAACTCTCTGCGCTTCCTCACTTCTTCTCTGACCCTATCTTCTTCCTCTTTCTTTGCATCACTATGTTTGTTTGCCCTTTGGATTTTCTCATCCCTTCGTCTCTTTATTCTTTTCTCTTGTATCTTCTGTTCTTCCTCTATCCTTCGCTATTCCTGTCTGTCTTGCTTATTGGCTACTCTCTGTTTATGATCGTGTTGCCTTTCTTGCTCTTTGTGATATAACTTTTCTCATCTCTGTCTATCTTTCTTCCTTACTCTTTCGTCTCTCAATCCTTTTTCTCTCTCCTTCTCCCCTCTCTGTACATCATCTAGCTTCTCCTTTTGTTTCGCGTCATCAATGCCTTTGCCATCGAGTTTCAATGAAATCTGACCTCCTATCCATTCATTCTGTGTGAGTGCTATCTCATCAGTTCTATCTTCATTCCCTTTCCATCGTTTGCCTTCTCTCTCTGTATCAAGAGATGTACTTGCTTGTGTCTGGTCTTTTCTCTCATTCTTGCGTCTCTCCTTGTCCCTCGGGACTCTGGAGGTGATATCTCTATCTCTATCTTTATCTGGATTTTCGTCACTACTTTGCATAGGTGACTCATATACTTGGTTGCTATAACCTGTGGCTGCTTTAAGCTCTCTTAACGGTCTTCAGTTTTCGTTTCAGATGGGACGGGTGGCGCTGAGGGCGTCTCACCCCCCTCTGTACATACGTTGAGTATCCAATCTACTGGCCGCTCCTCCTCTTTATCCTGCTGGTACATTTTGCACAATTCTAGACTAGCTAAGCGTTTGTCTAACTTTTTGCCCTTGTATGTGGCATGCAAATAGGTTGTCATGTGTTGCAAGACTGGTTTAGATAATGATCCACCCTGAGTCCAAGACATCAACATCTTGTGGGTGGTTCCTTTAACCGATTCCCACTGTACTTTTTCAGCGTAGGTGCGTGTTTTGGGAACCGTTTGCACAGGTGTACTAATGGAGTTATGTCTTCGATATTTAACTTTCTTCACTTTCACTTATACAACACTTGTTATGTCTTTTGTTACTTAAACAATTCTAACAATATGAGCGTGCACCAATCGTCGCAAGCTCCAATCCCGTTTTTTCCACTAATTTTATATCTTCTATTTTACTCAATAAACATCTGGTTACCTTCTACAACATGCCAAATATCCAATCGCACACTTTTTATGCTAGTTCCTCGAAGGAGAACTTTCTGTACTATGACGTCACAACAAACAACATATAAGACAGACGTTAACAGACTAGACAAACTCCAGCTGGTTACATAGACCTCTGCCTCTAATATTTTACCCTGACATGGAGTTTAAACCCATCCCTTTCACAAGGAGTCTTTAAACGCTGTGGTGACCTATCTGTTCCCCTTTATTTGGGATTCTGGATGCAAGTTTCTTCTAGCCGCTATATTAAAGCATAGGAATAAGACAAATCCTCTCTCTTCTCGGGTGTCTCCCCCCGGTATCCTCTCCCTTCTCGGATGTCTTCCCCGGTATCCTCTTTTGCTGCTTTTATTCACCCTTTCAGTCACTCTTTCCTTCCCCATATATATATCCTACTCTATCTGTGACTATATTTTGTTTTCCTGCCTCCCTCCGTTACCTTTTCCCTTACTTGTTCTAAGGTAAATATGTTTTGCCAAAGCAATTAGTCTTTTTCACTCACCGTTCGCATGTTTCCTCTCTGGATGCTCGGGATCACCGCCTTCGTCACCGCCTTCTCCGGCTGTTCACCCGCTCAGCTGACTGTAGGAGTGGGAAGGGGTTATGTGGGTAACACGGGTCCCTTCAGACCTCGTTCTTCAGATGTTATTTTTATTCTACCACTGTCTACAGGGAGCTTCATGATCTACTCAGCCGGATGGCAAAGGACTTGTGATATTACCGAGGACCTAGAGTTACTTTATGTCGATGGTCAATGGGTGTCTTATTCTAATCGATAATCGATAGCCATCAATCTCTGCTACCAAGAGTGCTCCGGGACCCGCAACCGGCCCATAGAGTCAGGGTTTGGATGGGGTTGCAGATTAAATACTCCAACACCAAATCAATAATGACAACTCAACGGTTTGGCAAAGGGAGTCCGTTTAATGACAAGTACAAAAAACGGGGAGTCTCATGAACATCAGTGGATGCGTGATCTACCTTCTCGCTTCACAACTCCAACGAACTTCATAAAAATCAAAACATTTATACTGAGAACTCATCATCACTGACGTGTAACGCTTAAAAGTTGGCATACAACTCTATGGGTTCAGGAAAGGTAATTTTAATATAGGTACTATATCTGATTTGGTAACGGAGTAAGGGAATTGGGTAAACACTGTCAGGTGAGGCATCTAAGCCCTACCTTCAAACTAGCTAGTGCAGACGTCACTAAAAGTACGATGTCTCATTGGTTCTACTTACTATAGGAACCTAGATTACTTGGTCCATTGTGATAGGGTTGGCACCAACCCCATCCATACTTTTCCACTTTGCTTAGCAGCAAGCAGAATAATGAGGCCAGGTGCAGGGAGTCAGTCTGTACCCCAGCTTTCCTTCAATTTATGGTACAGCCATTCATCACCTTAGTGGCTGTGTGTCAATTACTGCCTTTTAGTTTGGCCTTGTGTCTCCCTCTTGATCTGAGAAAGTTTAAGGAGGATGGGTACGATAAGCCTCCATCCATTGGTGTGAAAGGCTTACTTCTGCTGGCTCAGCTGGTTACGTGGTTGAGACACCGTGAATTTGCCTCTTCTTCGTACAATTTGTGTGTTTGACTTTCGTTTCACCCACCTCCTGCCTCCGGCTTCTTGTCTTGGCCTTCAGAGCAGTGTATTCTGTTCTTTGCTTCAATGAATTGGAGCCACTGTTCGTCCAGCTTGACAGATACAACCTTGGTTCTCCAGGCACGATGTGCCTCTGCTGAGTTTCGTTTCTGCCGCTGTAGTGTCGATTTTGCCAAATATGAAACTCTTCTCGTGTGGCCTTTTAGAACCTTTTGGTTGATTCTGCTTCTTGCGCAAAGTGGAAGAATACTTATATAAAGGACTTCTTTGAGGTAGATTATGTATAGTGGCGCTTGCAGCACTATCTTTCTACTGAGCATAGCAAGCCGCACAATTTTCTTAGCTTTCTTGAGGTTCCAAGCATATGTACACTTGTAAACTTGGTTGAATATCTACATTTTGCTCGTGGATTAAGCTTCTTACATTTGACATCATCCTTTCACATTAGGTTCACATTATCCTTATCTCATGGCATTTCATCTCTTAACGTCATTCTCTGGTCATCATTTCTTACATATGTGGGTCAGTCCGGGTTCTCATGACATCACCATTCGTCTTTCATTAAGACCTTTTTCGTTTCTTCCGGGACTGTACTCAGACGATCATCATTTCGTTTTATTGATTGATATGGCTTTCTCAATGGATACCTTACTGTCCATGGTTTCCTTGTTACCTGTACTTCAATAGGTGCTGTTCTTCTGATAGATACTGGACAGAGCCCCACTGCGGCTCTCTGCTGGTTTATTTGCTCATCATATGTCACATATCTCGGTGTGAACATACCTTGTACTTCAAAATCGACGGTTGGAGTGCAAGCTATACTTGGGACCTCCTCTACACTGATATGCAAGTGGATATTTCTCATCTGTGAAAGCTACTGTGAGCTAAAACGTGGTTGTAGCCCCTCCTGAGTGGGCTCTTTCCCAAAGAACATGTTATTTGTCTGTGTTTGTTCTCGTTAAAGGGGCTCCCAGACCTTTGTGTGTACGTTAACATGGCACAAACATCCACATGGCAAGATCCCTCCATGCATTTAACTACAAAATGTGTTGGAACAGGTGAACAGCAAACCCTCAAAACCTTCAAACCTCCACATATGTGCTGATTTGAATCTCACTCTACTATCCCCACAGCACCAGAAGGGTGCTGCATGGTCTGATTCTTTCCATTAAAAAAATATTGTCAAATATTTTCCCCACTGACTGACAAATGAGCACCAACTTGCTGCTGGAAACTAAAAAAGCATAGGCCATATTTTGTCACTACTTCTGATATCACTAAATCCCAATGACCACATTGATTGATGTAAATGTATGTGACATTACATTTCAGCGTAAGGAGAACAACATCACAGAATTGTTTGGAGGCGAGCAGGAGATGTGATTACATTTAGTAGCTGTAAATCAGTGTGCCATCTTGTAGTGGGGCAAATAGCAAGTACACATTATTTCCGAAGAACAAATCATAGTATTGTTAACAGAATTTCTCTTATTTTTGGGGTCCGACCAAATACCTAGTTGCAGAGTTGCAAATATCATGCATTGAGTTGTTGATTTTGTATGTTTCCTTATCAGCTCCCACATCTCTTTGATACAGTTGTTCTACACAGCCCCTCGTGTGGTGGGACCAAGCCTGATTTTCATATGGGCTTTCCCCTTCTGAAATGACTTTGTAGGCTGAAAATAAGATGGTCTGGATGGTAGCCCTGTGCTCTGCCTGTGGTTTTTGATCAGTTCAAAACCTTCCAGCCATCACTCTTCAATGTTAAGTTAGTCACTCCAAGTGGGACGTGTATTCCCAGACGTGAGTCCGAATCTTGCCATTCGTAGAGACCAAAGCTACACCTCAATTATGATCACCACTGAGGCAGAACAAATTCTGGATTTGTTTGTGGCATCATTCAGAAGTGATTTGAACTACGGGTATGGGATGGACATGCACCTTTTGAGTGGGACGATGCCTGATTTGAGTGTGGTCTTTCTGCTTCTGTATTGCCATTGCAGGCTGAAAAAATATGCTCTGGGGGTTGCCAAGAGATAACATTTATATTTCTTTATCCTTTTGGCAAATTTTTGAACAACAGATTTTTGAATGGTTGTATTGATTTTAGAGTATGAATCTTGCCACTTTGTGCAACACTGCAAGGAAATGTAAGTACACTGTGCCTTTTCCTAAAGGAGTTGATAAACTTCAGATGCGACTGCATACTTGTAGATGCACCTAGTCACATATTTTGGGGAGAATAAAGGAAACTGGTGCATGTGCAATTAGCACTAGGGCACAGATTTCTCTAGCGCCCAAAACACATATTTGCACAATGGTGAAGGACTAGGCCTAGGGTATATATTGCCATGGTGCAAAAATGCATTGAGATAATGTGGTTTGCACTAGAGCAATGTGTGCCCTAGTGCTTATTGAACATGCATCAGTGCAAAGTGTCTGTAATATCACCCGTGGAGCATCAGAAATCAAAGTGATGTAAGCTCTAGCTTTAGGTCTTGTATAATAAATACCACATCTGACAATAGCTGGACACTCTGTATATGGTTGCACTGTTTTTAAATGAATTTCAATAACAATTTTCAGTAACCGTTCTTCCACAAATTTAAGCCTGTTATCCATGTCGTAGATTCAGAACATCTGTCCAAGCCCTGGTCATCACCTATACTCACAGGATCCCAGGTGACCACTGTCCCTTTGACTGCAGTCTAGCATGATTTTGCAAGCCACATCATAGGATTAAGAAAATGTAATGACACCACACCCATCCTCAAGGAGCTACACTGACTACTCTTCCAAGCACATATCATGTTCAAGACGGCATTCACCTACAAACCGGTCAAAACTGAAACACAACTCTGCTTGGTGGAAAAACGCACCATCTGCAGTGGTCAGTGCACCATCAGAAGCCACAACATTTGCAGGCTGTAATCAGAGGACTGCAAGAGTGAAAACAAGGAAATACACCTTGTCCTCCTATGCAACCTGTCTATGGAACAGGTGTCCAACGCAGATAAGACTGCCCCCCTGCATCATATACTTCAGGAAAGACCTGAAGACCATGCTGTTAGAGAAGATCTCACCAATTACTGATCACTTCCCTCAACTCTATTTCTCGCCCTCTAGCGCTCTCTCCTCCACATCTCCAACTACGCATCCCAGCACCTCTTCTTCTCTTGCACCATACATATAACTCCCTGGGAGTGTCCCCTTTATTCACCACTCTGTTGCTCCACAGATAGGTTTGCACTTTATAAATCCCGTACATTCACACATAACACTAATGCATTACATTATGAACAATATTTTTTTTTAAGAAAAACATAATATAAAGTGGAGAAATAAAACATATCTGAAAAGTCATTAATATCTTTTCAAAACTGGGTATGGGTATGGGTGGGGTATTCATTCGTTTTGGAAGTATACCAAATGTTGTATGAGCTTTTTTTAGATTTTGCCCTTCTATACATAAATGCTGTAAATGTTTACATTTTCAATGAGTTATAATAGTGTAACTTCCACTGATTACGAGTTAAGCTTCTATGAGCCCCAACTTCCTCAAGGGTACTTAGCTGCTGAAAACAGAAAACCATTCACAAACACATCTTAACTCGGATGGGAAGCATTCCTAAATACATGTCTGGACCATGTTTGTTAGTGTGATAGCTTGCATATTCATCATTCCTTTAGGTAGATCCAAGTTAAAGGTGTTTGCATTAATATTAAGACCTAGCAGGCTTTGTTCGTGTTTAGAGGTTTTAACATCCCATATAAGTGACCTGAAAGCAGAATGATTTCCACGCTAAGTAGGTTAAACAAGATGTTAGTTATGTTTGTGGACATTTTTTGTGGGCGAAGTTAAGTGGTGCCAAGATGTTTGCTAAAAACATATAGCCCGAAATGAATTTGTTCAATTGGAGTCAACTCTGCTAGACCAAGTAATTTCCCATATGACTTTTCTTGCAATTTAGACAATCAGTTTAATTCCTCCTAGGCCCACACCTCCCCACCATATAAAATAGGTGTAATAAGATTCATCTTAGCTGGTTGCATGGAAAATCCACCTTACTTATATCAAGTATTGATGTTCGACATATTCAATAACTGATTAGCTTTTAGGTTTCCTCCTGGAACATGTAGGCCCTATCTCTTGTTTTTACTTAATCACGTTGAGATACGTCAACGTTTTTACCACCTCAATGAGTCATCCATTGAGATAGCATCTACATTTTGATTTGCTTATATAGAAAAGTATGTTCCTTGGACACAGCTGTTAGGTTCCACAAGTTAGCTTTATTCCAGTCAGGTTATATGATCCATTAAAGTGACAAGTATGAACCACTGGGTCCCATCAACCAGGCTGGGGCTCTCCAACTGACATACAGTGGAACCTTCACTACAGGCGTTCTTACACTCACAGCCAAACATTCTTTCAGGCACACCAACATCCTCTCATGCATTCCCAAGCACCTGCATTCACACCAAGCAGGATACAACACATCTCCCTTCTTCACACACACAATTCCACAGGCGGGAAGCAAACAGGGAACGTTCATACGGGGCACCATTTTTGTGAGAGGTGCAACTCAAAGATAAGGCGGAGGGTGTCCGCCCCTAGCACACTGGTTGTGCCTGCAACAGCAGCCACTCTCTCTTACAGAATGCGTCACCTCCTTTCTTTACCAACTCTATGTCTCCTAGTCACATGAATGAGGTGTCCCCCCTTATTCACTTACACATCTGACCCATTCCTTACTCCAATTAAACTCTGCCATGTCCTAAACCTGTGAACCAAAAATACCAATGACCAAACCTCACACTGGATGAGAGGTCCCACTCCATTTCAAACACACAATTGTGTTGGGACGGTGTAGCCACGAACCAGTAACCACCCCTCACACCTCCCATTCTCACAGCACAAGTCACTTCAGCAGCAGGTAAGCGTGCGGGATGCGCTGATCCTGCCTGCCCTATTAATGTGGCTTTCACTGTGTGGCCATCACCTCCGCAGCACCAACAACATTCTCTACAACCCTGTGCATCCATTAGCATGCCACGAGGAGGAGCCTTACTAAAATGGCGGCCTCATTGTTTTGTGTACATGTTGACTAGCAACATGCAACGTTCCTGATTTGTCAGCGGACCTGCCGAGTGCTACTTCCATGAGCTTCTCTCACCGGAAGGCATCAGCGGGGCCTCCCTACAAAGCACCGCTCCTAAGGGCCTTGCCTGTCAGAGCCATCATCCCAATCGAGCCCTGTGCAGGAGGCAGGAGTCTCCCACAAGTTGCCCCAGCGACGAGCCGACCGTGAGAGGAACCATGCCCGAGAGCCGACATCGTCCCAGCACGAGTCCCTTCAGCAGCGGATAAGCATGCGTGATGCACTGATCCTGCCTGTCCTATTAATGTGGCTTTCACTGTGTGGCCATCTCCTCCGCAGCACAGACGAAATTCTCTACAACCCCATGCATCCGTTAGCACACCACGAGGAGGAGCCTTACTAAAATGGTGGCCTCATTGTTGTGTGTACATGTTGCCTAGCAACATGCTACTTTCCTGATTTGTCAGCAGGACCAGCTGAGCGCTACTTCCATGAGCTTCTCTCACCGGAAGGTGTCAGCCGGGCCTCCCTACAAAGGGCTGCTACTAGGGCCTTGCCAGTCCGTGGCAGGACGAGGCACACGAGATATATCCTAATCTTCCTAAAGCCTGTAACTACCTAACCCCTACACTACTAGCTTCTTGAGAGGTATATTACTGCTTATGCACACGCATCATGCCAGAATGCCAGAACTCCAGAGCACCACTAAGCCCAACAGCTCTACAGAACTACATGGCGTCTGACCCTATACTGCCGCAGGCTGCCAATGCCTAAGCACTGCCACTACCACAGTAACCCACAGGTACTGCCGTCGCCCACGTGCCCATGCTATTACACTATATATGACTCTGACCATCGTCTACTTTATGTTTACTGCTTTCTTGAATATGGATGCCGCCCTTCCAGCATTGTAATTTATGTTTGAAACCGGCACGCCTAACTGCGATTGCGCCCTGCGGCCTATATAGCTCTGACTAGGTTATTTTGATTGCCGTCCATCCTGTAATGAAAACTGTTGCAACCGGGCTTACTGCCCTCCTAGATTTGCAGTATATGACAATAATTGGCATTCCAGATACATCTATGCCTACCGCCTACCTACTTTTAATATATTACTGGCGTGTGGTAACTATCTCAACTGTTACCACGCCCACTGCCCATCTAGTACAGGATTCTGAGTCAGCCATCCAAAAGTGGTCTTCCTAGTTGTGCCTGTGCCTGCTGCCCCTTCTAGTTTCTAACATGTTACTGTGAGTACCGTTCACTACTATCTAGTGTGTTATACTGCATTTGTGACCCTCCCATAAACTTAAGACTGGATCATATGGGTTAGACACAGCACTGGATGCACGGTCACACTCTGCCCTGTCTAACCAGGTCCAATCTATTCTACCAAATTGTATTTTACTGATCTGGCCCTTCCTGTCTTGCATATTGTACCTTATGGCCAGTACACTGAACTAGCTCTATGTCAGATGCTTTTTGCCATACTATTAGGAGTCTAAACCAGCCCAACACTTCTGGGATACTTTTAGCTTACAGTTAATTACTCTAAACTGACCTATCATAGTATGTTATCTGCCCTGCCTATATGGGACCAGCCTTTTTGGTTTTTAAATACTTTTGCCTATGGGGGACTAGCCCACTGTGATTTGTACCTGCCCTGCCTTCGCGGGACCAGTCTGCTTAGACCTGCAACTACCCTACCTATGCGGGACTAGCCTATCTGATTTGTATCTGTTCCACCTATACGGGACTAGCCTACTTTGACTTATAACTACCCAGCCTATCACAGCATGTTATCTGCCCTAACCACATGGGACTAGCCTTTTTTGATTGTTACATACTTTTGCCTATGGGGGACTACCTACTGTGATTTGTATCTGCTCCACCTACGTGGGACCAGCCTATTAGTTCTGTAACTACCCTATCCATGCAGGACTAGCCCATGTGCTTGGTATCTGCTTGACTATGCGGGACCTTCCTATCAGATTTGTAACTGTTCCGCCTATGTGAAACTAGCCTACCTGACAGGCATAGCACTGCACACTACCTCTGCTAACCAGCAAAACACAGCAGCCAGGGCAAAACTATGCACACCAGAAAGTCCCAGTTGATCCATATACGACTGCCCATTCTTTACCTCCTCACTATAATGGCTTGCATTAATTTCGCACCATGTCCATTACAGAATAGAAACATCAGACTACGAGCAAGAATACCCGTCTTTATGAATCTAAGACAAGCAATTACAGCCTCCTAAACCCTAACCTTAATCACAACACCACCGCCTTGGCACAGGAACCAATGTCCACAATAGACCTAGAAGCGTGGCATATAACACAGAACTGTACCCGCCCCCCTCCCCTTACCCGCATATGATTACTAATCCACCTGAACGTAGACTCGCCCCCTCCCAAGGGCCGACTAAAATGACAACTATCTCTGGAGCACTCATTAACGCAAGATCTCTTATGGCACATACCACCGAAATTGCAGATATATTTTCATCTGATGACTTAGACTTCCTTGCAGTAACTGAATCATAGCTCCATGACGCAGCAGGTCCTGCCCTTATGCTAGCCATTCCAGAAACCTACCAAATACTCAGAGCTGACAGACCCAATGCCAGAGGAGGCGACCTAGCCATTATAGCCAAAACTAACCTGGCAATAAGACTAACCTCACAACCCTCACTCAAATCTTGCGAAAAACTCTCAGCCAAATTTTCCATATCTAGCAACTGCACGCTAACCATCTACCTATTATATAGACCCCCAGGTCCAATAGGCACCTTTGAGGAGGAACTATCTAGTTTCCTCTCTAACAACACCAAAGACTTCTCACAACTTCTACTCTTGGGAGATTTTAACCTAGGGTTCAATGACCCCCCAGGACAAACATGCCCAAAACATATCAACTATCCTGACCGAACATGGTCTCACCCAAAAAGTTCTTGACCCTAACCCACATTAAAGGGAGAATTCTAGACTGGGTTGCTGACCTAAACTGCACGATTACAATCAATAAAATAACCCCGCAACCATGGACCGACCACCATTTAATTAGCTTCACTTCCTCAATAGAGCCTGAAAAGCTGAACATTTTAGATATGACACCCCCCCTTCCTACCAGAAGTAAAAATGACATAACAGCTGACAAATTACTCCTTCACATTCTCCCCTCCCTCAACACTCTTACCAACAACTCAGACCCAAATTCACTTGTAGAGATCTTCAACTATACCATGACTAAGGTCCTTGACATCATTGTCTCACTCAAACTCAGCAAAAGCAAATAGAAGGCCCACCTTAATGCCTGGTTCACCCCCCACCTTAAAAAATTAAGACTCCAAAAAAGAAAACTACAAGCCTTATGGCAACATTCCCCCACAGCCGAGAATAATGTCCAGCTAACTAACTTTGCCAACATGTACAAAAAAGAAATGATCTGCACTAAAAGGAACACATTTCTTGACAGAATATCCAAGGCCAACTCCAACACCAAGGAGCTATTTACTATCCTCCGGGAAATGGAGACCCCCATCCCACCTACCGACAATGTCCCCAAGGACAAGCAATGGTGCATGAGCATCCAGAATGCCCTCTCCAACAAAATAGCAACCCTCCAGACTAAAATAGTCAACAAAAAAGCATCTCTGCTCTCCACTGAGTTGCATCCTACCATACCTACTGAAACTACCAGTACCGACAAGCCCTTGAGATTCTCTAAAATCTCCATTCTGGAAACAGAGAAAGTCATACTATCTCTGAAGCCCTCAAACTGCCAGGGCGACAGTTGCCCAGCACAAATAATTAAGGACGCTACTAGGGACCTAGGGTGGTTCATCTCAAAATTGATTAACGCCTCCTTCAAGTCCAACAATGTCCCAAATAACCTTAAAGAATCTTGGGTTCTATCATTGCAGAAGAAACAGACCTTAGATCCCTCTATCCGGATGAATTACAGACCCATTACCACAGTCCCCTTTCTTTTGAAAACAATTGACAGAGTTGCATATCTTCAAATTCAGAACCACCTTGAAGCTAACCACGTATTAGGCTCCCGCCAATCCGGATTCAGACCACAACACGGCACGGAAACGGCACTCATTGATCTAAAGACACAAATCGACGAGCTTAAGGATAAAGGTAAAACAGCTATGCTAATCCTCCTTGACTAATCGATGGCCTTCGACCTGGTGGATCATTCAGTCTTATGCAAACACCTGGCTTCAGCCGCCCATTTCTCAAATGATGCTATAGCCTGGGTCCACTCCTTCCTAGCTAATCGCACGATGAGAGTCTTTTCCCCCTCAGCAGCTGCAGACCCGATCCAAACCACTTGTGGGATTCCACAGGGATCATGCGTCTCATCAACAATGAATAACATCTTTACCAAGCCCTTTTTCGACAAATTGGACAGACTGGGTGTCACCTACACTAATTATGCCGATGATACCCAGATCCTCATACCCCTTTCGGGCAATTCTGACAAAAACACGGCCTTGGTAAACAAGATATACCTCCTCATTCAGGCATGGATGGCATCACAGGGCCTCTGACTAAATGACGACAAAACTGATATCTTGATTCTGGGCTCTGATGCTAACCTAAAAAAACGTAGCCCCAACTACGCCACATTTAATATTGACGGTAACAATGAAAGCAGTAACCGAGGTAAAAACTCTAGGTTTCTACCTTGACTCCACCCTAACACTAAAAAAAAAAAGATAATGCCATGGCATCTTCGACCGCCTATACCTGTAAACTCATCAGGGCTTGCAGACCCTTCCTATCTAATGCCAACTGCATCACACTAGCCAATGCACTAATAGTGTCTAAACTAGACTATTGTAACGCTCTATACATAGGAGCCAACAAATATATGTTAAACAAAATGCAAACACTGTAAACAATGCCTTAAGAGCCGCCCTGAACATACCGAGCAGAGAACACATTTCCATTATTAAAAGAGATCACCACTGACTAAAAATCAGTGACAGGATCCTTCTCAAAACTATATCTCTTACCTTCAAATGCATGAACAATGCGGAACCCCGTATCTCTCTGAGAGAATGACTAGAAAAACCTTGACCCGACTTACTAGATCATCTAACACACATTTCCTAGAAATTCCTAGATTTAATCTAATCAAATCTGGCGAAGCCAGTTTCTCAGTTAAAGCAGCACTATCCTGGAATGCCCTTTCACAAGCCCTCAGATCCGAACAGTTATACCCTAGATTCAGACACAACATGCTAAACTGGCTACGATCAAATGACATTTAACTATCCACTGCCGCACATCAGTGCACCTGACCATGTATGATATCCTTTACCAACTGCACTTGCCTTTCCACGGATGTAGGTTATAAATGTACTGTATTCATTGAATTCATCTTCTGTACCTTTTATGTATGCACTGTATTCCCGAATCTATCCACTGTACATTTGTACATGTTGTAACCAAGCGTTAAGTATCCTCTACATATGCTGCGCCCAGCTACCCAAGGGTTTTGTGTACATTATCAAATAAACATACAAACAATCAAACAAACAAACAAATACCAGGGAGGTCCGATATCATACCATACATACCTCACTCAAACACCCTTAAATACTTTACAATACTTGCACATTGACATTTTAACATTTTGACATTGCCCCAAAAGTCCACAAGTGAAAACATTTTTAACCTAAAAATCGCTAAACAGGTCACTCTAACCCATACTCTTGACTCTTTTACTGAACAGTTCTTCATCTTAATATGGTGATGAAGTTCATAAACTAAAAGTCCATAGCTGAACGCAACTCCAAACTTGAGAATTCTTAAAAATGCATGAGTCCCTCACATTTTCCCATAACACCAAACATGTTCCCAATGCACCTTCCTTTCGTTAGGATTACTACATTTTACACTGTTGGAATTAAATCCTAAAAGACCATGTTGCAGCTAGCCACCTAAAAGTCCATATTGCATCCAGCAACCATAAAACAAAAATTCTTCAATATGGTTAAGCTAGCACACATAAACCACAAATGTACTGAAGACACCATTGCATTCTAACCACCCATAAACCTTTAACTTTATCACATCAACTACAACGAAAAAATAAAGGTTGCGTGATCCTCACAGCTTTTCCTCGTTTCAGCATCTGGCAAATGACCCTCCATTCCCTGCATATGACCTGGAAACCTTGTGCTTTCACTACGGTGCAATCACTTGAAACTTCCTCCAAACACTGTGTACAACCGGCTCTTGTTCAAATGCTAATATCCCAGTTAACGTGTACTGCCTACCCGTGCATTTCACCTAACAGCGGCGAGCCGTCCAGACCAGGATACCAGCTTTTTTAATTTCCCTTTTCAGCACACGCTTCCTTTAGAAGGATTCAGCTACATGACACAGCGCTCCAACGCCGTGATGTCCTTTACCCCTTCCTGAAGGCAATATTTCCCATTTCCTCTAGCGCACTGTCCACTGTCCGTACGCTGCACAATCACTGTCTGTCGTCATCCTCACTGAATACATACAGCCACTTACTAATCCTGATGATGTGCATGCAAAAGCGTCAGGTCCTTTCCTCGACCTATGTGTACATTAGGACCCTCAGTTTTCTGCTCAATGCGCGTGCAATGCTTTCCCTGCTGGCTGTGCCATGTAACAGCCAGCCTGGCAAGGAGCTTTCCCAATGCTCCAATGTTTGCCAACTCCGTGCACTTCACAACCTACGTCATCAAATGGTTTTAGGAGGCAGACCTGACAGAACTCCCTGCTGCAACCGGCTCTTTCCGAACGAGTACAGGTATATCAATTTAATTGACGGATCAGAATGCCAGGCATCCCGGCTCCTGGCGCATTTCAACCCTCCTGTCCCTCTCATATCAGTGCACGCTTTGGTGCTGCCAAGATCCCAGCCAGTTGTACTGGGGAACTGTATCCTTCTGGCCCTTCGTCTCTCCCGCACAGTAACGTGAACTGCACAGCACCCCTTTTTCTCACTTTCTGGGTGTCCTTACAGCTGGGGCTTTCACAGGGGCAGAGCTCCCCTTTCCTCTCTTTCATTGCTCTGGGAACTACATAGTAAGGGCTCTCGCCTTCTACTTTTCCCTGGGTCATGAACTTTGCACTCCTTGTTTCCCTGACCATGGGAAGTTCACGTTTGCCAGCTTGCCCTGCCTCTGTGCCCTGGGGCTTCTCTCATACGCCCTGGGTCTCTTGTTGGGTCACAGCTCCCTCTATTCCTTGCACAGGAATGCCAAATGTACTGCACCTCTTCCTTTTTCCTTTCTCCCTTCTCTTATAGGGTCTGCATCTTATCTTGGCCCTGAGAATGCCTCTGTATCCTGAAACTTTACCTGTTTTTTCTCTCTTCACCCTGTGTGATGGGACTTACTTGTGTGGGGGGCAGTGGGTCCCCTCCTTGTTCTCTGCAACCCCCCTCCCTAGCAGACTGGACACCTAAATCTTCAGTCTTGCACAACGCAGATTATTTTTCTTTACTTGAGGAAAGGCCAACTCGTCGCCAGTGTAGAAAAGCAAATTCCTTTAGTGCACCTGCCAGGTTCCACAAGTTAGCTTTATTCCAGTCATGACAAGTATGAACTATTGGGTCCCATCACCCAGGCTAGGGCTCTCCAACTGACATACAGTGAACCTTCACTACAGGCATTCCTACATTCACAGCCAAACATTCTTTCAGGCACACCGCATTCGCTCATGCATTCCCAAGCACCTGCATTCACACCAAGCACATTACAAAAGTTTACTTAATGGGAGAAACACATGATTATTTTTTGTGAGTCTATTAATTTACAGACCATTAATATCAACACAATTTGACAAAATGTTCAATGACCACTACAAACCATTGCATCCATGATCAAAACACGATTTGCGTAAATTAGCCGTTGTGAAGTTTGAGCTGCTAGATTAAGTTGAAATGTCCTATTGAATCTAGCTAGTCTTTAGTTTGATTAGATATATGTTTAACTATGAATAAGCCAATACACAGCCTTGTTTCAAGGCTCTAAAGATAGGAATCTCATGAGACAGGGACCGCCAGCATATAATTATACTTGCAGGTATGTGTTTTCATGCCATATTTTAATATAATTCAGCATGGCAGGATTTATGGACCATATTCTTAATTATTCCCCTAGCTTTGCACAGTCAACTCACTCAAAGGCTGACATAAAGTCCATAAAAGCCACATTTAGCACAGGCATCTTGGCCAGTATATAGAGAACTAACCATTCCATGTTGGTCAACATGTGGACTCTAAACCCAGTTTGACTAATTGACAATACATTGGCCTCATCAATCCACAAATTAAGTGCCAATGAGAGTATTTAAGAGAACATTTTAGATTTTTAGATGATGTATCCAATAATGCAATTGGCCTATAACTTGCTGCATCACTTCTAGTCCCCTTTTGATATATTGAACAATAACGTTTTATTTCCTCCATCCACAAAGAATGAATCGTCCCATGCTACAGGCCATGTTCATTAATAAGTATGTGTAGAGGGGCCAGAATTCAAGATGAGATTGGAATAAGATGTTGCTCAGTTGATAGGGACCTGGAGCGATTCAGAGGCGTAATAACATGTTTAGCTGTCCTGAATGTGAATGTACAATTCCAAATCAGAGGTGGCTCAGTGGGAGAAGAACTACTGCTCTTTCAGCCAGGACCAGATATTGTTGTAAAATACTTTATTCAAATCTCCTCTGAAATAGGATTAAACTATACCAAACTAGTGTGCAAAGTACTCTGGTTTACGAACTGTCAGCATTTTCTACGATCATTAGATGAACCTAGTGGGAACATCTTCTTTCTATTAAGAGTTAGAGCGTGCTTTTTCAGAGGTTTCTTCCATGTATGTGACTGTTTAACCTTTTAATTGCTCTTACTCAAGATGGCAAAACGAAATTCATTTCAAATCTCTTATTACATTTTGAATCAAAGTTCTCATAACATATCTCCTCTTGATGAGTTTAAGACAGTAGAGTATGTATTATTAAGTCTTCATTTACTTTTCATTTGAACATAAGGTTTTGTTTTCAGGTTTTCTGACACCAATCTCACAAATGCCTCATGAACCATGGCTTGATTAATGATGTTTTCCCTATGTCCACTAAGATCTTCATTTACCTTTCTTGTGTCTACTTTTGTCACTGATGCTGTTTGCTTATCTTGAAGCACGACTTGTTCACTTAATCTGCTGCACGTTCAAGGCCGCAGTAAGTGCATTCTTTGACATCATTTGTTTAATCAGTCCGCACTGTTATGAGTTTCGTCTGAGTAGTTCTATTTTCCTTACATCTCCATAGACAGCCAGCACTACCCTGGATTAGGGTTAATCATATAACCTTGGTCAGGCGCAAGCCTGGACTCCAATGACTTACTTAGCCACCTAGGCAGACTAATAAGCATCGGCTACTATTCAGCTAAAGGGATTACAGCCGCAGCCCCTCTGAGAGAGGTTTTTACTTCTAAAAAGACACAAAGTTAGCCCCTTTTTTGTCATTGTTTTGATCCTTCTGACTCCAATGGATTTTAAGTCTACTTTATAGAGTACCACATGAATTAAATTGTGTTTACAAGAATGTAATATGGGTTATGTAAATGCAATATAAGTGAGGACCATGATGTTAAATGTTTTCCTCCACTCCCGCACTCTGAGCTAATAATATATTTCTCAAGAGATATGTAAATTGCATATGTAAAGAATATTCTTATTGTATATATTCAACTAATAGCAATTTCATATGCACTTTTTCTATAGAATCTAATGTGCCCTTGATGAATAGTGACCTATCACTGGAAACGCGTTGGGCCCTCTCTGCATCATCATCACGAATGAATAAAAAAAGAAGATTCTTGTGATCAATAACTGTTATATTGTCATTTTTGAATTGACTTTTGACTAAATGTTTCTTGGTAAATGTCTATTGAATAGCATATAATCATGTTTTGAACTACACCTTACATTATTGGTCTGGTTATCCAGACAAAGGATAGTGTGCAGGGGACGTAAGTTCTCTACTTGTAACTTTTTTCTTGTCCATATTTGAAGTGCAGCATAGATGTCAAGGCTGTCTTTCTCTCCTCTGCACCTCCAATCACTGTCAGACTTTTTTTTTATAATACACAAATGTATATTCATACATAATACATATAATTGAAAAAGGGAGTGCCTAGTGTTCATACCATTTCTAACCCCACAGATAGTGCCACTGGAGAATTCCAAACTGTGCTTCAGAAACAATGGTACAAGAAAAATTGGAGAAAATCAAAACTGTGAACAAATCTTCGATGCTACAGGAATGATGCATGGAACTGCAGTAATCATGGATCGTTTTTGGGCGTATGGATCCAAAGCATATATCAGATTGCCGAACAATTGGGGAGGTATATATACATTGGTGAATGTGCACCTTCCAGCCTTGGTGATTCCAAGAAGTTACATGAATTTTGACAATTTCCCAAAAGCATATGCTCACGTGAGGAAGAAGAAATCTATGGAACAGATACGCCAAATGAAGAGAGAGAATTTCTTCTCTGCCAAATCAATAGAAGCCTTTGATGCAATCCTATATGAACGTAGGTTGTTCAGCCTAACCTCATCAGTGTTCACAACAATTCTGATGCCAAGAATTCAGGTTGGAGCAAACACTAAATGGTTGCAGATAACCAGATGGGAATTACTGCAGACCATTAACACAACCATAAAGGGATTTAATGCAATCAAGGAAGAGTTAAGAGTGATTAGACTAATGATGCTCCAGAATAGATATGTCCTAGACATGATCACAGCCATGGATGGAGGTTTTTGTGCAAAAATCAGAGAATCGTGTTGCACATTCATACCTTTACACGATGACGAAAATGGAACCTTAACAGAAGCTATAGGTATGCTGACACAACTACAGAATCAGATGATAGATGAAGTTGAAGAAGTCAACAATGACAGTTGGTTTGGAACACTCTTTTTATGGGTTCCACAATGAACGGCGGGCGCATTCAAGTTCCTATGAGCCCTGTTGGTGATGATATTGCTTAGATTTTGTGTTATCAAGCTAATAATCTCTCAGTGCCAGAAAACTGCAAAAAAGGCCATAGGGATGAACATCATGATTAATGTTGAGTTGGGATGGAAGCCCAAGGACCTGACTGATGAAGAAATAAGAGACTTTGTGAAGGCCAGCATTTATGCACCAGAAACAACAAAGTTCCTGTATCCTAGAAAGCATAGAAAATATGTGGGAAAATGGATCTATTGCAATCCAAGTGGAGAATGTCAACTAGTGACAGGGAACAAGGATGAGCATGTGACAACACCAGGATGCTTGAAGGGAGTCATAAAGATTTGGACCCCAAAGAAGCACTTTTTCAGACCACGATGTCTGGATCTAGAGGATGAAATAAAAGTGGATGCAAAGAAGGAAGTGAGAGTGGTTGATGAATCGCCCAGAGGGGGGAGTGAAGAGGAAGTGCCAAGTATCAGCCACACTGCAGCCACCCCCTCCATAGTACCCGGTACTTTCACGCCAAAATATGTGACATATGAAGAACAATTAAACCAGCAGAGAGCAGCAGTTGGATTTTGCCCAGTGCCTATCAGAGTAACAGCACCTATTGAAGTACCGACACCTAAGAAAACCTGAACAGTAAGGTACCCATTGAGAAAACCATATCTACAGGCAAGACGACATGACGGTTGTCAGAATGGAATACCCGAAGAAGCCAAGAAAATAATAAAGAAGACGAATTGTGATGTCATAAGAAATCAGACTGACACACATATAGAAGATATAATGACCTGAGAATACTGACTAAGAGACGAAATACTATGAATAAGTGACATTGTGAGCCTAAGGTGAAGAAGTTGATGTCAAGATGCAGAAACGTATGCCATATACACGATGAAGATATTCAGTTAGTTTAAATGTGTACAGATGCAAGAAACCGCAAGAAGCAAAGAAATCGTTAAGCTTGCTTATGCTTAATAGTAAATAGATTGCGGCAAGCGGGAACATATACATATACATATATATACCTCAAAAGCACTTTAAATACGAGTGTAAATCCACTACGCACATGAGCAGAATTGAACAAAGGTTACTAAAGGTCTCAAGAGGAGAGTGTTGCAGCAAACAAATCGAGAATTAAAACGGAGCGAAACCCCGCTGAAGGTAACAATGCCAAGAAGCCAAGGTCGTATCTGGTTGGAAAAGGCCAACAGTGGATACAATTAAAGAGAAAAACAACAGGGGATCCTGTTCAGAAAGGTCAAGATAAGCCACATATGGTAGAAGAGTGGCAGAATTAAATCAAATACACAAAAATATATGAAGAAGAGGCCGATTTCACGGTGTCCTAGTCACGTGACAAGGCAGGCTGGAAAGGATGAGACTTTCACACCTATGCATGGATCCCTGCCATACCCATACTCCTTCATTTTTCTCAGACCAAGAAGCAGACTCGAGGCCAAACTACGAAGCAGTAATTGACATATGACCACTGAGGTGATGATTGATTGTAACATAATTGGAGGGAAGCTGGGGTGGAGACAAACTCCCTGCACCTGGATAGTTGTTCTGCATGCTGCTAGACATAAGTGGAAAAGTATGAAAGGGGTTGATGCCAACCCAATCATAGTAGGCCATGTAATCTAAGGTCCTATAGTGAGTAGTGCCAATGGGACATAATACTTTTAGTGACGTTCATAGTGGCCATTTTGAAGGAAGGGCTTCACCTGACATTGATTGTCCAATCCCCTCTCCCCATTACCACATACAGTTATAATACATATGTTAAAGTTACGTTCCTATAACCAATCATGTTGCATGTTGGGTTTTTAAGATTGCGCGTCAGCGATTACGAGTTTTTGCTATAAATACTGTGTTTATTCAGAAATTAAGTGGAGTTTGAAGCGAGAAGGAAGATCGAGCGGTTGCTGATGTTCATTGTTCTCCCCGTTTGTTGTACTTGTCGTTAAAGTGACTCTCTTTGCCAAACTATTGAATTGTCATAGTGATTTGATGCATAACCACAAATAAATGCAACAGTGAAGAAATGCTTTTTCCTCCTCCACACGGCAAGAAGAATTCTACCTTTCCTCTCCTTCACGCACAAAACACTCACTATCGTCGCCCTAATCATGTCAAAAATCGACTATGCAAACAGCCTCTACCTCGGAATACCGGAATACCACCTGTAGAAACTGCAACAGATCCAAAATGCAGCAGCAAGACTACTCCTCAAACAATCCAGAAGAGACCACATCACTCCAGCCCTAAAAACACTACACTGGCTCCCAGTAAAACATTGCATCACCTTCCAAACAATGTGCATAACGCACAGGGCAATCAGCGGACAAGGAGCAGAATTCCCATAAAAGAAAATAACAGTCTACAAGCCAACGAGACCCCTCCGATCAAGCAACGAAATCCACCTGGAACTCAAACCATACCTCAAGAAAAAACTTGGAGGCACCTCCTTCTACCACCTAGCTGCAAAAACCTGGAACAACATCCCAAAAGAAATAAGAAACACTGAAGATCACCTAAAATTCAGGTAATCACTAAAATCCTGGCTCTTCAACACCACAGACTATAAACTGAAAACCGAAACAGGAATAGGATGACTAAACTGGAAAGGACATGGACAACGCCAAACCAACAGAGAAGCTCCCACGGCACCTGGACGGGTGACACCGGATAGACTGGAACACAGGCGACACACACAGAGACTGAGTCAACTACCCCAGCCAACCACACCAACACTTTTGCCCACCCCGTAGTTTCCGCCAGGTACCACAGTGTTGTGGAACTGTCGAGATATTGGCAATCACCAATCTACCTGAGATGTTGACATTGGCAGGTGCACTGGCCACAGGAGTATGAAGGGAGGACAGGGGGGGCTATGAGAGAGCATGATAGAGGTGGGGGCCAGAGGAGTAAGGAACCTTGTATGCCAGATGGACAAAGATCAGGACAGAGGTGCATCAGGGGAGACTACGCAAGCCGAGCGCCTCAATTAAGAACAGAGATGCAAACTAACCAAGCCACTAACAATTTCCCCTTCTGCATACACCTCTCAAACTCCAAACCAAACACAACCAAAACCTATTGCACACCAAGCCGCACAAACTTCACTACATTGCAACAAGAAAACAAAAATACACATAGACTCGCCCAACAGTACACGACGACTACCGGCCGCAAATACCCCAGGCCCAGCCAACGGACCCACCGGGCTGAGGCCGCCAACAGCACATCATTGCTCTCTTGCACTTTTCCTGCTTCCCCCCACTAACTGAACCTCCCCTCCTCTTTCAGAGCCGCCAGAGCGCCAGGGGACCACTCCGGTGGTGATAGTGCACAGTACAAATGTCCTTTAACATTAACATTAACATTAACATTAACATAAGTATGAATCTACATCCTCATATATCTCAAGGGTACTGCTACTCATCTTAAAGGGCTGTTTGGAGATCCGCAGCCAAGAGGACGGCTGGAGGCCATCCAGTTCAACCTTATTTCGAAAAAGACTGTAAAGTCGCTTGGCTGTCTCTTCAAGAACTACACCAACTCTGTTATTATTTGTATAACCTTTGTAAAACCTGGCTACTGCTAAGTGTTGGGATTGGTCGCCTCGCGGAGCAGTACATACAAAGGCCCTTACATATGCTCCCAGTCACTGGACCGAGACTCTTTCAGGTAGTGTGGTTTAGGGGCGGCGGACAATCCTGCGAAGCGCCATAGAAAATCAACCTCCCATTGTGCAGAACTGTTCAGACAGAACAAACAAGATAATTACTTAAAATCCACAAACATGAACGTATAGCAAGTCAGATCACTTAATTGAGGAATCTGCAACGTTTGGCGCTCCAGATGCTTTGGACTACATCACCCATCAGCCCTAGCCAGCATAGTCATTCGTATGGGATCTTGGAAATCGTAGTCTAAAATATCTTGCGAGGTGCAAGTTGCAGACCCCTAGTTTAGTGGGTTCTTCCACAAAAATAAATAAATAACTAAGCTTCTTATCCTTCCATGTTTGTTAAAATGGTTATCATTGGTTTGGGGAAATGGTAATAGTTATTAAGATGCCCGAAAGGTAATTGAGTTCTTATGCCATAGTCTAAATGGGTATTTATGTCAATCTGAGCACTATTTAAGAGCTCACAATAGGATGCACTTTATTGTCACCAGTATCAGATCCTGACAGTCTACTGAAATTGTTTTCCAACAAAGACCTTCAGTACGTAGCAGAGAGGAGGGCTGCATAATCCAACATGTGCACATCCAGAGCTGCTGTCTGCACAAATTACTCACGTGTATAGTCTAAACGGACGCATGTAACGCATGCAACGGTCTTACATTACAAAGTGCGCCCAATTTGGAAAACATGATGCTCTTTGTGTGTTAGCGAAAACGCCACGTTCCATCCCATGCTCTGCTCTGTTAGCCAGAGGGAGGGACGGAGGGCGTGTCAGCGTGTGCCCCGATGATACACCCATAAGGATGCCCTTTTAGAAACAGCTTCACCTTTTGGTTTACACATTCAAAGACTTGCGCCTAACACAGGTTTGTAAATTGGCTCCTTACTTCTAATACTGTCAATGGAAATGATTGAAATGTTGCCATCTATAACATGGTACATTTTGTTATTTGTGAACATTAGGAGCACCCGTACAGAGGTGAAAAGAAAACAGGGATTCTGTTTAGGGCTATGCTATGCTGCTATTTGTATAAAGTATATCACATTTTTATGCTTACAGGCTCTGAACAAAAACGTATCTGTGCCTAGCAAAACTTTTGATTTAGAGAAAGTTCACTATTTTATTTTGCTAATGCCTTTAAACACTCTCTTCCATTTTCTCCAGCTGTGTCTCAAAAGCATAAACCTGTGATGGCAGTTCATTTATCTTTAAGTCAATATTTTGCTAGGCAACCGAAAACTGCACTCTGATTCCCTGGTTGGCTTTTTAGCTGAGCAAACAACCGAGTGATATTTTTTCTTGCTTGACACTGTGAAAGTTGACTACTGCCCTGCAGGCTCACGTCCTGCCATCCCTTCCCTCCAAGGACGGAATTGAAATCCTACACTTTTGCAACTTTCACAAATCCATCAGACCCCGAAGGCAAGAAGTTCTTTTCAAGTGCTTAAACAGCTCAAAATAAAATATCCAAGGGCTTCCAGAAATGTAGTACAGAATTACTGCCACAATCACAAAGATGGTCGGATTGTCTTGGGTAGAGACCCAGGAAGATGCTGAATACATGCTGTTTTGAATTGCCCTGCGAGACCTCTACTTTGCAAGCTCTTCTTTTAGGACAGTAGCATTGATCAGCAAAGGTTTAGTTGCCATGACTTCCCTCGTAATCTTTCAGGTATGCATGGTAAACATTACTGTTGCTAGGGCAAGTAGAGCATTTCTGTTCCCAGGAACTCCACTCCACTCCAACTAACCCACACTGCATTTTACAACACTCTCTTTAAATATTTGGTGTCAATAGGCAACTTGTCTGAGGACTGGCATCTGGTCATGTCCTGGGCACCCGTTGTAGTGATTTGGTATAGCCTTTGACTATGCCCCATGCACCTCCAAGCTGTTTCATGTAGCCAGTAGGCATACTGTGTGGCCATGTCCATTGGCTTTCCCCAGCAGCCACAATCAAGGTGCTGTGCCCACGGTTCTTTGTCTGCCTCCCTGCCGGCGACACTTTGCCCAGGGTGAGTTTTTGGGTTGTCACTAGCACTGTGGATCTTTTCAGTGGTTATGGAAGGTCCACCAGCTATGTCTAGCCCCATGGATCCAATCAGCCACCCACAGTGTGACGTCACCTGTGGTGTCTGGTCAAAGGATTGAAAAAAAGGGTCGAATGGTCAAAGGATCGACTCCAAAAGACCGAAAACCAAAGGATCACATTTTTTTTTTAATTATATTTTTTTTGTGGGTTTTCGTATAGGTAAAAAAATGTTTTTTAGCATAAAAACGTGGGTTGGGGGGACCCCCCCTCCCAAAAAATAAAAAAATAAAAAAAATTCGATCCTTTGGTTTTCGGTCCTTTGGTGTTGACCCTTTGACCATTCGATCCTTTTACTGTCGATCCTTTGACCCATAACCGTCACCTGTGATATAACTGATGATGCCAATTGTGATGATATCTCTGATGCCATGCATGATGGTAGGAGCAGTACACGTGGAGGGTAAGGGGGTTTACGTAAGGTTGTGAAGATAGCCATTACTGCCGGATTTCAGCGGCTTGTAAGTTCTGAATGACAGCCTTGCTATACCTTTGAGTGAAATGTTTTCACAGTTTTTGTAATAGAAGGTAAATCATAAGGCGCCTGCAGCTAAAACTGAATCTGAATCTGAACGCTTGTCCTCATTTAAGCTTACCTGCAACTAAACCGCTTTCACTTCATTTGAATGTTTCTGAAATGGTGTATACACTACTATATTATATCATTTATAATTAAGTAATCAGCACCCGTTTTGAAACATGAACCTTGTGGTAATGGCCCGGGGCCCAAGTCATAGGCCCAAGCAAACTGAGAGCCATAACGCCGTGCCTCAGCACCGTTACCACGCGGTCCAGTCCCATAGCCCAGTGTTTATTGCTATTGGCACCCCAGCGAGCGTAACCTATTGTTTCTTATAAACATTTCCTCACCTCACATGCCACCATATGAATGCTGGTGGATCTGTGCAGAGTGCAGATTATGTGAGGGGACACTAACACCTCTGCAGCATATATTCTCTTCGCATTTTTTACTGTATTGGATAATAGCTTAAATTGCATTTAAATCTGACCGGCACGCGTACGACGGCTCGAGTTTTTGTTGGGGAGGGAGGGGGGAGTTCAGAGGAGAACATTGAATAACGTAATGTCTTAATATCGATCTTGAATGCCCTAAATGGTTGTAATGTTTGGAGTGGTGTTTGTTTAAAATATTGTTTTTAAAAATTCAACAAAAAAAAAGGCATAACAAAACATCTACATTGCAATTCAAGCATGTGTGTTCCTAAACAACTTCTCCATTAACCCAAGTAAGAGAGCAATTTTGTACTTCAATATCCAATATCCCACTATGTGCCCATTACAATGGCTGTTCTCTCTAGGACCATGTGCTCCCCTCACTTAGACAGTCAGGTATCATACTTAATGAATCCATGCATTGTACTCTTCAGATTGAAGACAGTTTTACAATGACCCAGCTCCTTTAACACATGCTTAAAAAAATCTGCCCGTACCTCAAAATGGCACAAAGGATAGACCTAGCCACACCCCTGATTTTAGCCAAACTTGACAACTGCAATGGTATCTACAACGGTTTGAGTATATTTCAATGTAACCAATTACACCAGCTTGGCTGATCCTTGGCCTTAAAGCATCCACCCACATCACACCACGTCTCAAACCCCTTCAAAGGTTGCGATCACAAATCACATTCATCTTACTATTCTTTGCTGTACACCTCACAGTCTCTGACAGAAAGGTCCACACCACACTTCTGCCCTTGTATCTCCTCCCTGACCCAGCAGATCTTTAGGATTCACAAACGAGAAATTGCTAAAACTACCCAGAATCCAAAAATGTGAAGTAGCCGCTAAAACATCCGCTTTCAGAACACTAGAAGCTGCAATGACCTTCACAAACCCTTGCAGCAAGAGGAAAAAGGACCAAAAATGTAGATATAAATGGAGAGGCCATGATATTCATTTTTTTGCTAATGGATGCATTGCAGGCGATGTACTCAGTGGAAAAGTCTTCCTCACGCTGCGTACATCACCTGGAATACATCCATTAGCAAAAAAACAAATAGCACGGATAAAGAACCAAGCTAAGAAGAAATGAAACAAAAGCACCAGGCATTCCCAGACTGACCTGAGCGAAAAGGCCACACCATATGAAGTTTGGTGTACTGAAATCACACCATGAGAACCCATGAAAATCTAAGGAAATATTACGAAAAAGAAAAGAAACTTTCTTTTCTTTCCTCATGTGTCTGAACAAGATTCAGAATTCGAAGCTTTGACAAAGGGGTAGTCAAACGATTTGAATATCGTGGTTAACTTTGTATGTCCTGGTGGAGGCCCAGCATAACATTTAAAAATAGGATCGCCAAGGATGGGGGAGTCTTTCTCCAAGGGGCCGAAACACTTTGTGCCGACAGAATACTCTATGAGAAAAACATCCTGTTGTGAACCAAACAAAGCGGACAGTGACATAATTTGATTTTAGCCTTTGGGCAATGCCTGAACACAAAAAAGCCACAGTGAAATGTAATAATAAAATGAAACCGCTTATGTGTACGATAAAAAGAAGTTGTTAATACTCAAAAGAAATGGATGTGGTAGTGTTCTGATATCCGCATAGATCCAATATGAAGAACTCGCAAAAAAATGTTGTTTGCATACAAAGCACGCTGTACTACTAACCCCACATTTCACTTACGCACTTTATCGCGCAAGGAGCAGTACTTTGCTTGCTTAACCAATTTTTATGTTAAGTGTCATGTATATTTGAAATTGCATTATTTCTCTCCATAGATTGTGTTATATTGAGTGTGACTTTTATAGAATTCTGTTTATTCTACTACTGTGTGTTTAATGTCTTTTTTGATTGCAAATATAATAAACAATATATATGTGTTAATGGATCATGAACAGCGATGCTCAGTGCAGCATGCATTCCACATCTGCATACACTTCACAAGTGGTGTAAAGCCTTTACACAAGAGGGAAGGGCATCTATATACTCACTTGTGTTCTTCTGTAATTCTGTGCTATACAAAACAATAAGAAAATGAAGTAAAATGAAGTTTGTTATTACGCACAAAGTGAATGGCTGTAGTCCATATTTTGCAGCCTGTATAGTTATGTGCATTATGCGCAAACTACATTAGAGGGTCACTTACTGTAGTACTTAGTATGCAGCAAAAACATATACTGAGTACCTACTCTCCGTGATGTGCTTATCATGTTACTATTTCATTGATAAACTGTGCCTGGTACAGGAATCGTTCCTATATCATAGAGACACTATTTCTAATCTATCTGTTACACATGGTGTAACCTTTTGGTTACTGCAATGAATTCCAGAATTGTGTCAATACACATTCCCAATGAACGTGTCTAATAATTTGTCATTTCACCCTACCTTGATCAACCAGATATTTTAGACATACTATTGTAAAAAGAAGTCTGCTGATGTATTTTTTTTTCAATACTTACCTGTGGACACTAAGAGCAAATATCACTTTTACCACTCGGTGCTTTTCATTAATTATGGCCTGCCAAGTCTGAAAAACTGTCAATACGATACATTGCAATGACATTAATTTTCTTCAATATCTACAACAATCCTTTACCTAAAATACATCCCACTCACGATTTATGTGAAGTTTTATAGTGTGCCCCATTGCAGCACAGGCCACTTGAGAGTATCGGCGCAGGACAATCACAGGCGGATAAAGGAACATCACATAAACAGTCAAAAATGGTATTATTAATTAAAGCATTGATGTAACAGTTATAACTTTCACAACAAGAGCAACAGTAACAATAAACTGTTTGGTTGGCGGTTTTGCTGGGGGATCAAAGTCCTGTTTAAGCAGTCACTCCCTGATATGTTGCTTGAACATTTTTTCGAGTGTTCGCAAGACTGGTGCCCGAATGCCAGATTTCATGGCGAGCACTGTTCTAAGTGCCTTATTTGTTAGTAATTGCAGTTAGTGTTTACAATTTATTCAGTGACTAGTGAAATGCTCTTAAACTGCAAAATGGCAGGATTGGACTCACTTTAAATACAAGTTTTCCCTGTTTTTACAACAATATTGAATAATATATGAAGTCGGAGAAATTAATATATCATTATATTCTGCCACCGAGGGCTACAGCAGCCACTAATGCCTTCACCACATGGTACAGTCCTTCCAGCACAGATATAGCCTGTGGTGGAATGTCTACAATGCTATTAGAACATTTAACCCATTACAAGTTGAATGATCTTTTTTAAAAAGGGGGTGACTAAGGAGTCATATTGGAATGCTGGGAGAGAAGACGTGTCATTATTGCCCTCTGCCACTGTACAGTCTGCAATATATTTGCCAAAATTCTAAAGTACTATTGTGACGTCCATCCTCTGTTTCAGGGGCTGGAATGGGGGATAACGGACCAGCAGCACAGGTTATTGGCCTGAACGAAGCAAGGGCGGATAACGAGGGCTCCGGGCCGTTATCTCCCGTTCCAGTCCCTGGAACGAAGGATGAAGGCCATTAGCACCCATGGTTACCAAAGCGGTAACCTGGGGTGCTAAAAAACGATGTTCCTTCCTACAACATCCTTTTCCAAGATGGCCAACATGGAAAGGGAAGAGGTGCTAGGGAGCACCTCTTCCCCTTCCATGGTGGCCTGCGGGAGGCAAAGGGAAGGAGCGGAGCAAACCCCAGAGGGTGGGGAAAGAAAATAAAAATAAATGGGACGGAGGGTGGGGGGAAGGTGGTGGGTGGAGCTGACCGTCAGGCGGCTTGGAACGCTGGAACGGAGGGTTGTTCTGGTGGTTCAAACCCGCATTCCTAGCCATCTGATTGGCTGGTTGCCCCCGCCTGGCTGCTAATGTATTGTTAAGCCTCACATTCGGAGATGGGTCTGGAAGGTAACAGCCTGCAAGGCTGAGCTTTGATAGGCCCAAGCAAAGTGAGGGCCTCAGCAAGGTCTCAAGGTCATTAACCGACATGCTCACACAGGCCTTACTCCTATTAGCACCCTGGGCCATTCACTGGTATGCTAATATACTTACTTTAAGGAAAGCTAGCTTTGGGGGGTGGTTCTTGCCCACTGATTTTAAATACAAAAACACAACAAAGTATATCAGCAGAGAAAATAAGGTTCTTTTACTATTTCAATGACTGGGATGTGGACAGCCAGGAGGTGGAGCTGAGCACCGGAGCAGAAGGAGGGCAGGTAAGTAGGGCCTCATCATTGGAAGGGGCAGTGGGTGTGGAATTCTGGGGGTATGCCCGAAGGGGGGACATGAGCCAAGTGGACTGGTTGATGAAAAAAATGTCAAACTGTGGGAGAGATTCAGATGGCTTGGATGTCACACAGACTTATACATCTGGATACAGCTTGGGTTCCTGGCCTTCTGAATAGCTAGCACTTCGTGCCCATGTTATAATAAGAGTGAACACTATTTCATTCCATCACGCAGGTACCCAGTAAACTGCACAGTTAGACAGGCTTTAAATGGAGAGTTTGTAGAGAAGCTCTGTTTTTATCCTAGCCTTGGGTACAGTGAGAGACTTGTATGATTGTAATGAAGAAGGTTTAGTAAAATATACAGTTTATATTTTAGAAGGAGCTCAAAGACAGTAAGCAGCACACATATAATTTTCTAAGTCAAACTGCCAATGAAAAGGCTTAGCTTTATGCTTGCAGAGTTGCACACAACACAATGATAGTGAATGGCAAACTACCAGTTCTTAGCTTTGTAACACTCACAGTTCCAATTCACAGAGCTTAACTATGAGGTCAAGGGATTGAGGAAAAGCAAATGGGAAATGTTTGAGTGGTCTGAGGGGGGGGGGGGATAAGGGGTTACATAGATCTCAGTTTAGCCTAGATGTGTATAGTGTCTCTGGAGGGAACCTGAAGAATCACACTGGTATCCAGATTTGAGGGAATCAGACAAGCGAGTTACTGTCTCAGGGACACAGAAAAGGCTGATCTCTCCCCTAAACAGGGACTCCACTAGACTAAGTGGTCATGGTGGCACCAGGATACAAGTGTGATCCTCCAGCTTTAAAGCATTGTGGACAGAGAGAGCATCTCTCTCAGTGAGCTCGACACAATCATTTGATGATCCAAGAGTAAAGTTGGAGCTATGTGGTATTTTAATGATGGACCATCCCCGTTGATATGTGTTATCAAGTGTATTTAGTATTAATCCACTATAAACACACATAGGCACTCTGTCATCATGAACTGTGGTCTCCTGGCACACGGCTAGGCACGTAGGAAGTCTGAATAATTAGGCTAGCAACAGGGATTCTTACAAGGATGGTAGTGGAGCATCACAGTACCTGGCAAGCAAGCTCTGTTTTTTGTTTTGCATGAGTAGAATTTCCAGTTTCTTTTTTTAAGTACAGAGATAAAATTGGCCTTCTTTCATAATGAGGGGGATGACACATTTGACCTTCGGCCCAGGAGACTTGTTTCGGGCCTTTGTACTAGTATTCTTGTGATCCAACATTGACTTGCCCTTAAGTGCCTACTGAGGCATCTTTTATGTCAATGTTAGGGGATGTCACAGATGGTGGATGGTTGCTCAGTGTTGAATAAATCCCTATTTTAAAAAGACGAGCACTGTTGGTGGAAGAGCCTATGGATGGGCAGGAGTATTTACATCACAGTCTCAGTAAAGAAAATCAACTGTGAGTGGGGAAGCAAGACAGAATCCTAAATAGGGTCAACTGCTAACCATTTAAACACCTTGCATTATATATGCATTTAATTGTAGATAAACACATTCTCAATTTTGTTAATATGTGCCATTTAGTTCTGCACTATAATGTGAAATATAAAGGAAGAAGTTTAATTTTGTGACATTACTCCTCCCCAAAGGTCTAGATTCTGGGCACTCACCTGTCACAAACCAAAGAAATGTTCATGCATATGATACAGGTTTAGTGGGACCATGTTAGACATGTTTTTCTGGAATATGCCTGGTTGAACATTTCCACCTGAACCTTGAATCACCAGAATTTCAGGTGATTCATCCAGGTTGAACCTCAGACAAAGCTCTAGGGCACATTTTCTGAGATTCAATTACAAGGCTTAAAAGGTGGCATGTGACTGGGGCTCCTTTTCAGTCTTAGGAAGCTTTTTACAAATTGTAGGGCAGAACTCCAGACAACCAGACATAGAAAAAACAATAATCTAAGGAAAAAAGTGTGCTTTGTACTCAAAAAGGAAAAGGTGACAGAGGGTCCGGTAGAACCCAACTTCCACAGAGCTCTTTGTTAGTTCAAGACAAACACATAATTATAAAGAGAGACATCATCACTGATGATGCATACAATATACAGTGTTCATGCCCCACCCTCATTGGCTATCACCTATATACATACTACCAGTCTCCTGTAGTCCCCTAATGATAGGCCACATCCTAATCTACCACTGCGCTCTAACACGTGGCCCCCTACTCCATCACCTTGGGTTCCCGCTACTTAACGGATGGACTTTCTAGGATGTTACTCTCCCCACGTGCCTAGTCCCATGGTGTGCATCAGGTCGTTAACGTGAGGTCGGTGTATAACTTAGAGGTCAAATTGGCCCTTTAAAATAATAGGCGCTTTTCTTGATACCATACATTCAAGCATCCCAACCATGCCTCTGCATCGTAGGACTGAATTTGTTTTGCATCACCGCTTGCTCCTTGTACCACAAATCAGGGAATGCTTCACTCCTTGCTCTTCCCCTTATCAGCTGCCCCTCCCTGGAGCTTCTCCTGGACCTCTCGAGGACCACACTAATAAATTGATTTCTGATGGATTTAGGTATTCTGGTTCATGGGCATCTTGTGGTTCAAACAGAATGGCCATTATTCTGGGGGGGGTTATGCTCTAAATCTAGGCCAGGCCTTTCAGCAGCTCAAGACCTTTACCCTGTCTCCCATGAGTTGAGGTACAGCCCTGCCCTTGCACGGCCATTCACAATCCTTTGTGGTTTCACTGACCCATACCTCGATAAAATTACATTTGTGAAGGCCTCCGTGTTTGGCTTTCATTGCTGGGGCTTGGGACGGGACGGCGTTTCAGAACATGTTACCTCACTATTATGCTACTTTCAACAGAACCTGTAACTTACTAGGCCCCACTTTAAATATAGCAGTGCTTCAGAATTTCTCGCATCGGGGACCACGGTCTACATTTACCTCCTTGTATCCTATATTTCAACTACTGTACTTCAGCGGCACTCATACCTTCTACCTGGACCTACATATGTGTTTATAACTGCTACAAAGCAACTATAAATGTCATTGCTATTTCACACATTCCACTTCCCTTCAGTCGTGCACGTTCACCTTCTTGTTAATTGATATATATGTTTTGCAGGCTAAATCTTTTGGCTGGGCATCGGAGCTGAAAGTACATCCAAACATTTCCACCTTTAGTTAATCCTTCATTAACTAATCAAGCTGCTTCTATTTTTCTATAATTATCATCGTTGAGTACACATGCCCGACACACTTGACAGAGCCTTTCCCTACCCTATGCATCCTGTTGCGGGGTCCATGGAAGAAAGAGGCAGTCCCCATCTCTCGCTATGTTGATCCAGTATCCTATATAATTTTCAGTATCTGGTGGGGGGTTCATTACAGTCCCACGGGGATGTGGGGGTCGGTCAATGGCCACCATACGTAATTTAGTAGGATTCTCTTTTTGGGCGTGTCTGTGTTATGTGGTAAGAGGAGCTTTAACTGCCCTTATCGAGACCATCATCATGGCACTGTTCACGAGACTCTTTGCGCAACACCGGAGTATCATTTGGCGCATGCAGAACATCACCAGCACGGGCATCACAATAGGAATCAGTATTTTCACTGCTCCTCCTAGCCATGTTGGTGCCCACAAGAACATTGTATCGAACCAATATTTAGCCTCCACTCTTGCGTCAGTCTCCATACCTGTCTTTAGCTCACTTAGGAGGACTGATGATGTGTGTCAGGGACCCATTTTCAGCATCATTCGGGGGCTGTATGTGCAACATGCCAATCCAATCTTCTTGCACATGCCCCCCTCCATGGCTGTCAACAAGTCCAGAAAGTATCGGTTTTGGAGGGTAATCAACCAAATTGCATGCATCTCAGTTTTGATCGAATTCAAGCCTTGTACTGTGTTGTTCGCCAACTGGATCATTTCCCACTGCATTATTTGAAGCCATTTGGCATGTGCTGCAGCATGGACCCCTAATAGTAGAATAGAGGCCAACAACACTTCTGTTTTGGTATTCAGCATCAGTTATCTGGAATTGCTTTGGAGAATCTTCGGGCAGATAGTTAGATTGTTTTTGTCATTTATCAATTATGGGATGGCAGTTGGTTTGCCATGGGTGTGGTGCTGGCAGCGGGTGTGTGCGATAGGGCCAAGTGGGCATCAGGAGCCACTAAAATTGCAGAGGCAATGGTGCTAATGAGCATGTTCCTCTGCATGATGGTGGGAGATGCATATATGCCCGCTGCCCACACATCCAATAAATGTCCAGGAAGGTTGCTGTGTCTTTATTGAGATCAGGGATGAATAATGTTTTATTACAATTGCTGTAACTTCCCACAGGAACAGTTCCATGTTCTCAAAAACAGAATTCATATGTATCTGCTGATTGCACCTTCACTGGAGATTCTTTTGTTTCAATCCTTGTGAGTTTGGACTCTTATGGTAAGACAGTTCTTGTTCACATTCCATATGAGCTCTTCATCAAATCCTGCAAACCCCGATGCCACACAGCTTATTACCACCTCCTCCCATCTGTTTGATCTGAACAACACCCCATCCATCTTAAAAAATGGACGTGCTTTGCACCAGAGGTCTTTTTCATCATTTGCACATTTTTCCTCATCTTTGTCCAATAGTACAACTGGCACTCCATGCCCCTGGAACATGCTGTGAACCTGACACAGTGCAACATGAACCAAACACTGGGCTTCTAGAGGTGGCATTTCTCAGGATACTAACATTTTTGGTGCCTCTGATGCATGCAGGATGAGAGAGCAAACGTAACAGTTCCCATTGGACTTCTGCTTCCCCACTGAGTGCATGCGACTGTACCACAAGTTACTAAATTCTGGTTAGTGCAAATCAGTCATTGTGCCAAAGACAACCCCTTTATATTGGCCATACTCCATATCTTCTTCAACCCCTATTTTAACCCAAGACTTCCATTGCCAGGTAACTATATGAACCTGGGTTATTTTAATATCTATTAGGTCATTTCAGAGAACTTTATTACAAACAGAACCATTCTCAAATACTTCATGTTTTATACACCCTATACTAACCCCCCCTATATATGTCCCAACAATATGAACTGGCTGAGTGAGTATGTACACTATCCTGAAACAAATCCTACATATATATACAATATAGACATTACTATGCAATGCTTGTGATGGATAACCTGAAGGGGGCGAGAAGAATGAGGCAGCCATGCAATATATTATTTCTCATGTTGCACAGTATGAGTAGGATCACTTTGTAACACTGAGAAAAACCCTTGATTTCGCAGTATTTTTATTTACACAAAATGGCATGAGGTAATAATGGCAGTATGTAGTAACTGTATTCAAAACTGCTAAGAGCTAATGCATTTTATTTATACTGACACTGAGAATCTGGCAAAGTGGAGCTGTATGTGGAGCCCTTTGGACATTAGAGGGGAGCACTCAATACCGCAACTCCTTGATCTTTACCATGAATGGGCTGTTAAAGCGCAGCTCACTCCATCTGCGTGCAAGGTTTTTTACATATATGGTGTCTCCAGGTAGTAGCTGTATTGGTGGCGAGTTCACAGTGTTGGGTGCATCACTGTTGTCTTCTGATCTTTTTTGCGTGCTATCTGGCTAGAGAGAATCTTAATAAATTTTGTTAACTGACGCAAATATACTGTAAATTGCACAAATATACTGATGCACTATGCATAAGTGAAAGTGGCATGTGCATTCTCCTCCCTGTCACTAACTCGTGAGGCGAGATGTGATGGTCCTTGTAGGGTTGCATCCTCAAACTGAATAGAGCCAGGGGCAAACAGTTATACCAATTATTTTTAATGGTAATACACAATTTTGATAATTTTCATTTTAGAAGGCTGTTTATTATCTCAACAATGCCATTGGTTCGAGAATGATAAATAGAGCACATTTTATGTTTAATTCCTAACAGAGCAGCTATTTCTTTGAATAGATCACTGAAGAAGTGTGTGTATTATCTGATGTTAGCACTTTGCCCACTCCCTATCAAGGGAATACTTCTCCCACTATACATTTTGCCTCTGATTTAACGTTGCGATGTGCACATGGGCAATGGGAGATTGGGCAGACAATAATTAGATAATGAAAAGAGTTGCACCGTTCTCCCATGTCAGCAAAGTCGATGTGTAACTTTCAAAATGGTCCACTGGGGCATCGTAGCGTGCCTCACAGTGTCCTCAATGTTTGCCCTGTGCTATCAGTGTGAAAAGTCAAGAAATTAGCAATGAAACCATTTGTCAGTTTGTAAATGAGGGGCCAAATCTGACCCTCATTCCACACGCACGACTCTCGACATGAAGATAGAGAAACAATAGATGTGCCTCGTTCTGAGGCCCATTAACGCAATCAATAGTGTATCGCAGGTGTGAAAAATGATATTCCCCTGGACAACCGTTCAGACCATACCCATTGATAATTTGGACGAAATGGATTTGACATCAATCGATCAGGTCGACTGCCTGGGAAATCACAAACCACTGATGTCATCACTGACATCACGACATAGCCGCACCTATACATGTATATATGCATCCATTCATGAAGCCACACAGACCTGCACTAGTTTATTGCATATAGGCATGAAGCACATGCTTTGGACCCACTTAGGCGGAGGACGAACTCATATACATATCTCTGTATTCATGTCTTTTGCCAAAGCTGAAATTGCAAGATGCAAAGAATTCATACATTTAGCTTGCAAATGCTTAACTGCCACTAAGATGGAGACACCCAGAAGAATACTGTGGAAGTCATAGGCCTCTGTAACGAACAAGAAAGCAGAAACAGATTCTGACCACACAAACCAGCTGACATGATCACCGCGGCTCGAGGTAAGCAGAAAAAGAACACCCAGCCAAGGACGAAGTGAAGCAGGAAAATTCCAAGTACCAAGATAGATAGCCTGCAGAGATTCAGGCTAAAATCATCATAATTACAGACAAGGGGGCTTTATTTCGTGGACACACATGACCCAGATGGAGAAAACTGTTCCCAGAGAACCAGAGAGAAGAAA
This sequence comes from Ambystoma mexicanum, assembly GCF_040938575.1. Taxonomy (NCBI): domain Eukaryota; kingdom Metazoa; phylum Chordata; class Amphibia; order Caudata; family Ambystomatidae; genus Ambystoma; species Ambystoma mexicanum. Next base: position 269,512,859 of record NC_090941.1, read on the forward strand.
TCACAAGTGCTGCCCATGAATCGTTAACTGACTGCACTCTCACAAGCTACGGTGATCAGAGAATAGAAACATTAGAGAACGCTTCACACCTCCATCTTATTTCTCATTACCTTGAAGAGGTACATTTAGTCTGAGAACTGTTTAGGGTGTCAGGGCTGTGAGGACATGTCAGCCCAATCCAAATTCACCTTTCACATGGGGATATAATTTGTTGCAAGGGCCAATGGTCTTTTGTGAACCTACAACATTGTAGACAGGTCCTAGTAGAGGTGGTTGTAACGCTCACCTGATTCCCACAGAGGCGCCGACCCGTTCTGGACTGCTATGACCTCTTCTAAGGTGATGCGCAAGACTCGGAAGACGGACTGAACCGGACCCCCAAACCTCGCCTGTCTGGCCCGTAGAAGAATCCTTCTGTAGATGGAAAAGGGGATTAACTGTCTGCTGGATAATGTGTCGGATTCCCCCCCTTCCCCCTCTCACACTCCTCGAACCCCCTCCGCGATTCCCCGTAGAGTGTCACCTTAGAGTCTGAAAGGACGAGCTCTCCATCCTGCTTCCGATGCAGGGGCGCGTTGATTTCCAGTTACTTCACTGGATCTCGGGTTTGGTGAGTATTCAACTCCGCTTGACTTTTCCGATATGAGGCCGTAAGTATTCAGTTGCAAAAGTTCAAGCCTTAATTGTCCGTTGTCCTTTTCTCTATTTCAGATGCAGGATGAAGAATCCGCGTAGAGGGATGGATTCGCCGAAGGTAAACTCTGGTGAGTCTTTTTGATGGATGGTTCCCTTAGTGATCTTGCTTTCACCCACTAATGCGTGTGTCTTTTTCCCCTTAGGGGCCGGGGTACGGAAGTGCAAAAGAAGCGGCGCCGACCCGAGGTGAGGAAAGATTGTCCCAACAATAATCAGGTAAGTCTTAAGGTGGAAGAATCAGGCCTTCCTCAATCTGTTCCTTTGCTCACCATTGTTTTGTCTCTATTTCTCCTTAGGTGCTGAAAGGCGACGGATGGTGCCAATGGTCGCTGAAGAGCCCGAGGGCGCCTCGTGAAGGTGAGTGGAACGCGGCGCTGCAGCGAGCGATGCGATGCACTTCTAAAAATAATGTCTTTTCTCAGGATTGTCGGAGTGATGGTTCCGGACTCCGATTGGAGGTAGGTAAAGTTCAATTATTCACCTTTCTCTCCTTTCCTTCCTTTTCAGGTGTTCCAGGTTGCAGGCGGGCATGGCTGGAGCCAGGATGCAGGAGCAGACACGGTGAGCGTCCAGCTGCTAAATGCAGAACAACGGGAAGCGTGAGCTGCTGTCTGGGCGTGGTTTAAATAGCCCCCAAAGTAGTTCCAGGTAAGTATTCTTCCTCAGCCACGCCCGAGTGGTAAAATAGTCCCATAGGTAAAATAGTCCCTTTCAGACCTCAAGGAGGTCTGGATCCGGCAGCACGGTCTGCATCAGGTAAGTCCATCCAAGCACTCCCATAATGAGCCTGGTGCCTATGGTGCCAGGACAGATGCCTTCTGTGAGCCTGGCGCCAAAGGCGCCAGGACAATGTCCAAAGAGCCCCTATAAGGGGTTGCTGGGTCCCTCCCTGGGGACATGATGTCTGCTTTCGGGGATGCTAGGCCTGAACTGGCTTCCCGGGAGTAGGCATCATGACAGCGGGAGTAGGCATCATGACAGCACTCTCCCCCAAGGCCCCTCCCAAGATTGTTCCCTCCGGGGGTTTTGGTTTGTTTGGGAAGATCCGGCGGAATTTCTTAATTAATCGAGGTGCATGTACATGGTCACTGGGTTCCCACGACCTCTCCTGAGGCCCGTATCCCTTCCAATCGATTAGATAGAAAAGTTTTGACCTTAACATCTTTGAATCTAAAATGTTCTTCACCTCGAATTCAGGTTCTCCATCTATTTGAATGGGTTCTGGAGGCTTGATTAGTCTGGTTCCAGGTTGCACTGGTTTCAAAAGTGACACATGAAAAACAGGGTGAATTTGCATGTTAGCTGGTAAATCAAGTTTAACGGCTGCTGGATTGATTATGGCCATAATGGAGTAAGGCCCCAGATATTTTGGATTAAAAGTTCGAGGTCCCTTGAGCGATAAGTGCCTGGTAGCCAGCCATACTTGGTCCCCATTCTGGTACTGAGGTGCTTCACTCCGATGCAGGTCAGCATTCTTCTTGTATTTTCTCTTGGCTTGTTGTAAATGTGTAGTTGCTTCTTTGAAGGCTTGGGTAATTGTAGAATGCAGATGATCCACTGCGGGCATTCCGAGGCCTTGAGGTGAGTCGAGGTCTGAGGTTCGAGGGTGATGCCCATATAAAGTATAAAAAAGACTTTGCCCAGTTCCAGAGTGTACCGAATTATTATATGCATATTCAGCTATCCAAAGAATGTCTTTCCAGTTACTTTCAGATTGCTGCAACATACACTGTAAATATTGCTCAAGGGTCTGATTCGTCCTCTCTGTTTGACCATCGGTCTGAGGGTGGTGACTAGTCGATAATCTTACATCGATTTGTGCCAATTGACAACATCTATGCCAAAAGTGGAAAATGAATTGGCTTCCCCGGTCCAATGACAGGGTGGGCCAAGGTGCTGGCGGAATGTCTAAAGGTTGAAGGAGACCGGCTGGTCTTTTCTTTCGGCCTTTATTTTGGGCGCAAACACCACAGGACATCACAAATGATTTAACATCTTTTCGCCAAGAAGGCCATCAGAATTGTCGTTTCACCTTTTCTTCCGTCTTGGCAATACCGGGGTGCCCCTCTATTAGTGTATCATGATAACGAGAAATAACAAGCTCTTGTAATTCCTTGTGTGGCAGAAATAAGCGCCCTTGGAAATAAGGTAAATCATTATTTATAGTAAAGTCAGATCCCTTTTGTACCCAATCCTGTAAGTCTGTAGGGTCCAGGAGTTGTTTAACTCTAGCTTGAATGTCTTCAAGCGTTTGTAAAGAAGTCATGCCCAAAATTCTCTGTTCGGGAATTATCGGTACAGGTTCTGAGTTAGTATCAGTTTCTCCCATTCCTATTCGGGATAGAGCGTCCGCTTTGCCATTCTTACAGCCAGGACGGTAGGTGATTACAAAATCGAATTCCCCAAAAAACAAAGCCCAACGGAGCTGTCGAGATGACTGAGCCGTGGCGGTCTTTAAATACTGTAAGTTCCGGTGGTCAGTGATCACTGTGATGGTATGTCTAGCGCCAAGTAGATAATGCCGCCAGGCTTTAAAGGCGGATTTAATAGCTAACAGTTCTTTGTCAGTGATTGCGTAGTTAACCTTGGGTGCAGAGAATTTTCTGGACCAAAATGCAACGGGATGCAGTTGGTTAGTTTCGGGATCTCTTTGAGACAGGACAGCTCCCATGGCTAGGCTGGATGCGTCAGTTTCGATGACATAAGGGAGATCTGGGCGCGGGTGCTTCAATACAGGTGCGGAGGTAAATTTATCTTTTAGTTCCTGAAAGGCCTGCTCGGCTTCTTCAGACCATTCGAAATGTTTATTTTTCCTTAAGAGCGCAGTGATGGGTTGAACCACACGAGAAAATTCTGGGATAAACCTGCGATAAAAATTGGCAAAGCCAAGCATGCTTTGAACACCTTTCACAGAGCTAGGCGATGGCCATTTGAGGATAGCATCCACTTTTCGTGAGTCCATGCGGACTCCTTTAGGTGTCAGGATGAAACCAAAAAACTCAACTTCTGTGGCATGGAAAACACATTTTTCAAGTTTAGCAAATAGTTTGTGTTGGCGCAATTTCTCGAGAACTGCCCTGACATGTTTTCTATGAACAGATTCTGAAGAGGAGTACACAAGAATGTCATCGATATATACGACAACACAAACGTCGATGAGTTCCCGAAAGACATTGTTCATGAAGTATTGGAAGGCAGCCGGTGCATTGCACAATCCGAAAGGCATCACCTGGTACTCGAATAGCCCATATTTGGTGTGGAAGGCAGTTTTCCATTCATTGCCTTCCCTTATTCGCACCAGATGGTAGGCCCCCCGGAGATTTAACTTGGTGTATATGCAGGCATCCTTCACCTGGTCAAGGAGTTCAGGGATCAGAGGCAAAGGGTATCAGTTTTTAACAGTTATCTGGTTCAATGCGCGGTAGTCAATACAAGTTCTGAGGTCGCCTTCTTTTTTAGGCACGAAGAATAAAGTCGAGGATGCAGGAGACTTAGACGAGCAAATAAAACCATTGGCTAGGTACTGATCTAGATATTGTCGTAAATGAAGATTCTCGGGTTCGGTAAGGGCATAGATCCTGCTGCAAGGGGGTTGTGCACCGGGCAATAGATCGATCTGGCAATCGTACGACCTGTGAGGCGGTAGAATGTTGGCCTGTTCCTTTTGAAAGACGTCTTGAAATTCTTGGTATTCTGGCGGTATTTGCAAAATGACAGGGGTTACTGTAGCTAGGCCAATATTTGGATTTCTTGCATAACAGGTTTGTGCACAATCTGGAAAGATTATCCTCTTTGCTCGCCCGTCAATTCGAGGATTATGTGTTTCCAACCAAGGGATGCCCAGAATTACTTGAAATTGCGGAGCCTTGATTACATCAAACACAATTGCCACCCGATGTCTGTCTTGACCCAACAATGTCACTTCAGTAGTGGAGTGTGTTACCGGCCAAGAGGCGATTTCGGTTCCATTCACTGTGGTGATGACATCCTTACTGGTTTTAGGGCAAAGAAGGAGGTTGATCCTGGAAGCCAATTCACGATCCACATAGTTTCCTATAGCCCCACTATCGATGTATGCCTTAATGGCATGTAACCGCCCAGGCTGCTTCGGATTTACGAGGACCATTGGCATGATGAAATGCGAGGTCAGAGAGTTAGTTTTTAAGCTCGGCAAGGGGACCCCTACGCTTGTCGGGCATGGTCGTTTCCCGACTCAGATTCCATCAGGTTCTTATCAGCGACTCCTACCGCCTTCTTAGATGGTTTTATAGGGCAATCTCGTAAAAAGTGTCCAGAAGCCACACAATAAAGGCATAATTACATTTGCCATCTTCGTTCACGCTCTTTTTGAGTTAAAGGTCCTTTAACCCCTCCAATTTGCATAGGTCAGTAACATCGGCACCCTTGGGGTTAACATGGGTTTTGACCAAAACCCGGGTCTCAAACTTGGACCGATCTGCCTTTCTGCTTTGAAGTCTGTGATCTAATTGGACCACCAAGTCTATATATTCAGAGCAGTCTTGGGGTGGATTTACGACCTGGGCCAGGACATCCTTAAATTCTCCACGTAGACCTCGATGGAATAACGTGATTCTTTTATCCTCCGGCCATCCAGTCTTCACAATTAACCTATTGAAGGTCGCGATATAGGCTAAGAGGTCCAGGTTACCCTGTCGTTGGGATAGAAGCTCGTTGTCCAGGGCCTGTCCCTGAGAATGCCGTGCAAAAGTCTTTCCATGCTTGTCTGGAAGGCTTGAAAGTTCCGAAGAATTGGGTCATCTTGAGTAACCAGTGGAACTGACCAATCCGCAGCACTGCCGCTGAGATATGATAGTACAAAAGCGACCTTGGTTTGGTTGTTAGGGAAGGCCCCAGGTCTGCAGAGGAAGTGCAATCGGCATTGATTCATGAATACGGCGAACCTTTTGGGGTCCCCGGCAAAACGTTCCGGTGGGGCCAGTGGCATATTTCCAGGTAGATTAATTTGCATGGGGTTATTTGAAACCACTGGGGCGGAATTACCCCCAGAACCTGGTAAAGGAGTTTGACCAGCCTGAGCTTTTAATAGCTGTCTGGCAAGATCATCAGTTTGTTCTTTAGATACAATTAACTCTCTCCTGAGGGCATTTGTCTCCTGGCGAGCGGAATGAACTTCAGCCCGTAATTCCCCCAATAGCTGGGCCAGCTGGTCTGTCTCGGAAGTCTCCATAGCGCCCGGGTGGGAAATTGTAGGTAGGCTTCGCATTCTGTAACGCTCACCTGATTCCCACAGATGCGCCGACCCGTTGTGGACTGCTATGACCTCTTCTAAGGTGATGCGCAGGACTCGGAAGACGGACTGGACCGGACCCCCGAACCTCACCTGTCTGGCCCGTAGAAGAATCCTTCTGTAGATGGAAAAGGGGATTAACTGTCTGCTGGATAATGTGTCGGATTCCCCCTTCCCCTCTCACACTCCTCGAACCCCCTCCGCGATTCCCCGTAGAGTCTCACCTTAGAGTCTGAAAGGACGAGCTCTCCATCCTGCTTCCGATGCAGGGGCGCGTTGATTTCCAGTTACTTCACTGGATCTCGCATTTGGTGAGTATTCAACTCCGCTTGACTTTTCCGATATGAGGCCGTAAGTATTCAGTTGTAAAAGTTCAAGCCTTAATTGTCCGTTGTCCTTTTCTCTAGTTCAGATGCAGGATGAAGAATCCACGTAGAGGAATGGATTCGCCGAAGGTAAACTCTGGTGAGTCTTTTTGATGGATGGTCCTCTTAGTGATCTTGCTTTCACCCACTAATGCGTGTGTCTTTTTCCCCTTAGGGGCCGGGGTACGGAAGTGCCAAAGAAGCAGCGCCGACCCGAGGTGAGGAAAGATTGTCCCAACAATAATCAGGTAAGTCTTAAGGTGGAAGAATCAGGCCTTCCTCAATCTGTTCATTCGCTCACCTTTGTTTTGTCTCTTTTTCTCCTTAGGCGCTGAAAGGCGACGGATGGTGCCAATGGTCGCTTAAGAGCCCGAGGGCGCCTCGTAAAGGTGAGTGGAACGCGGCGCTGCAGCGAGCGATGCGATGCACTTCTAAAAATAATGTCTTTTCTCAGCATCGTCGGAGTGATGGTTCCAGACTCCGGATGGAGGTAGGTAAACTTCAATTATTCACCTTTCTCCTCTTTCCTTCCTTTTCAGGTGTTCCAGGTTGCAGGCGGGCGTGGCTGGAGCCAGGATGCAGGAGCAGACACAGTGAGCATCCAGCTGCTAGATGCAGAACAACGCAAAGCGTGAGCTGCTGTCTGGGCGTGGTTTAAATAGCCCCCAAAGTAGTTCCAGGTAAGTATTCTTCCTCAGCCACGCCCAAGTGGTAAAATAGTCCCATAGGTAAAATAGTCCCTTTCTGGATCCGGCAGCATGGTCTGCATCAGGTAAGTCCATCCAAGCACTCCCATAATGAGCCTGGTGCCTATGGTGCCAGGACTGATGTCTTCTGTGAGCCTGGCGCCAAAGGCGCCAGGACAATGTCCAAAGAGCCCCTATAAGGGGTTGCTGGGTCCCTCCCTGGGGACATGATGTCTGCTTTTGTGGATGCTGGGCCTGAACTGGCTTCCCGGGAGTAGGCATCATGACAGCGGGAGTAGGCATCATGACAGCATCATGACAGTGGTCCTTGGAGGAGACACTGGACATGGCTAACCAATTACCAAACTAACCTATACATCCTTTATCTATAACTTATGCAAAGGGACAAATGCAAATATCTGATAGGTTTCTGGGAGGGAACATAGGTTTGTGATGTCACACCGGGATAAAACCGGGTGACACAAGCTTAGAAGCTGAAAGCTTTAGACAAACCTTGTTTTTCTGGTGTGATCCATGTTATGTTTATCTGCTCATAAATCACAGTAACTTTGCCCCATGACTGAGGCTTGCATTCTTGTGGCTGGGAGGTTTTGAGGGGCCCAAGGGTACTCTGCTGATCACTGGGGTGACTGCTAGAGGACTCCGGCCACGCTATACAAGTTCCTGAATATTTGTCACAAACCAATCCCCTTCTATTTCTTCAGCGATGTGCTCTTTTGATACATGTGAGGGGTAGTGCAACTGTTCAAATGCAATCATCCCTAATTCTTGGGACATTACAGCTCTAACTGCAATGGTCTGTCTCCATATTAGATCAGTGGAAGATTGCATACACCCTCACTTTTGCCACAACAATTTGTCTTCCTGCGATGTATGGCCCTGTAGTTCAATTTCCTGGTGAATGGGCAATGCTGTGCATGGGACCTTTATTTGTACCTGCACGCTGGCCTCTTCTGGATAGGCCACAACATCTTGCACTGGGATATAGGTATTATTTTCAGCGCTTGATCTATGGCCCCGTTACTAAAAGAAATTGGGTCAGTATTGTTAGTTGCGTAGCGCACTTGACCACTGCGACAAGTGTAAGCCATAAATCAATCTATCTAATAGGACAGCATGCTGCACAGGGGACCCACCTGACCTTCAAAACCCCTTTCTTTTTAAACGTGATAGTCCAGAATGTACTGTAGTGGCGACATATGTTGAATCAGAGAAGTTTGTAACTAGACACCCTCAGGATGCCTCCAGCGCCTCAATCAGTGCAATGAGTGTCTCTTACCTGTCTCCTGGGCAATAAGGATTGAACCATCAATGGAAAATACTTACCCATCCTCAAGAGCATAGTCCCTTGCTTTGGGTCTATATCATCCTCTAAGCCCTCATAGCTAACACTGTTGTGTACGTCATCATCGTCAGTGATTGGTTCAGTGATGAATGTGGCTTGGTTCACAGTCTTACACCTAACAAATAAACAAACAAACAAACAAACAAACAAACAAACAAACAAACAAACAAACAATGTGGATGCACGGGCTAGATAGTATTACCTCATATGCCGAGGCCTGTTGTGTTGTCAGTGTGGATTTAGACCGTTCCAGATTGCAAATGCTGCATGTTCTACATATACAATGTCAATAAGCACCCCATTGTGATAGTGGCAGGTTTTTCAATGGCAAAGGCTGCTGCTGCCAGAGTCTGCTCACAAGGAAACTGGCCCTGCATTACTGAGTCCGGCATGCCATTGTAGTAAGCCAAAGGTTTATGACCCATCATTACATTACAGCTGTCATCATTTGTCCATCTGACTGTGAGAACAAAAACAATGAGTGTGTCTAGTCAGGAGTCGCTAAAACTGGGGCAGTGCTAATAACATCCTTGAGCTCTTGAAAACTATTAAGCATCTCATCAGTCCATCTGATGGGGCTTTATGTCTTTTGGGCATCTTTGAGTGCATGCAGTAATGGCCTTGTGTATGTGTTCTAATTAAAGATCCAAGCCCTACAATAACTGCACAATCCTAGGAATCTCCAGGTCCTTTACTGTAACTGGCTGTGGGGTGCTATGCAGTGCGGCTGCTCGCTTAGGTGTTACTTTCTTGCCATCAATGTAATTCAGTCAGCCTAAATATAACACTTCCTGTTGACAGTACATCTCTGCTCTGACTACCTTTTATCCTTAGACTGCGAGAAATTTCAATAATGTGATGGAGTCCTTTCTGCACTGCTACTCATTGCCGCTACATACCAATAAATTCTCAATGTATTGAATGGCAGTACTGGGCACATATATGGTACCTAAATCTTTGTGGAGTACCCTTTTGAAGATACTGGGAGACTCGCAGCCCTGTGGGAGCCTTGTATGTTGGAATAAAATCCCATGACATGTAAACGCTGTAATGTATTGGGAAATGGAATGTAACAGGATGGGGAAGAAAGCATGCTTCACGTCAATAACTGTCAAATGGGTTGTGTTGGCGGGTATATTACAAAGTATCATTGCTGGGTTTTGAACAACAGGGAACTCCTCCTTTACTATGCTTGTTAAGGGCCCAAATCCAGAATCATTCTCCAGCACAATGCCTTTGCTTTTTTGACAGGGTATATCACTGTGTTGCATTGGGAGGTTGATGGTACTATGATGCCCTGGTGTAACAAAGCTGTGATGGTGTCATGTATTCCTTCATCTGCCTCTTTGGACAATGGATACTGTCATACTCTGGGCACTACTGCACCTGGTTTAATGGTGATGTGTACTGATGCTACACTTTGTAAAAGTCCCATGTCATGGGGATTACTCATCCACAAGCTCTCAGGTACCTTTGCTAAATCACCTTTGGCAAACTGTGGGACATTGTGTACTAGTATCATGGAACATGGCACATTTCGATACTGAATCATTATTTCACACGTGACACATAATGCCAAGATGATCTCTCATCAATGTCTTTGAAAAGTTGATCGTCTGACAGTTCCCTCAATGTTTGAGCTGGATCAATGCATAGAACAGTGCACCATTCACCTCCCTATGCACCCGTAAAATCTTGTCTTTTAATACCACAAATCAAGTGTGATAATATTATCACTGCATGTTCTTGTGGCTAAGCTGGCCTGAACGAAAATGATGATGGCACTCTCCATGACTGTTTTGCTACACTTGCTACTGTGTTGAGCAATACTGTGGCCCTGTACATGTACAGGGCCAGATGCACTGGTACTCCTCTAGTTTCTCCCTTGTTCCCCAACACATGCACAAGAAGCGTTGCCCTTACTTAGCATATACCTCGGGTGGAACACAGTATTCCCTCCTCCATGAACAAGCTCATCATGTTCAGTTTGCTCAACACATCCCTTCCTTGCAAGTTTACAGGGGACGCCATTGAGAACAAGGGCGGTGCTCGTATCTCCCTGTTACCTACCTTGATGGTCAGTTATTTTGTGAATGGAACTGATTTTATTCCCCCAGAAAACCCTTGTATTTCCATTACCTCACCTGACAAGGGGAATTGTCCATCCCTAATACATGCCGGCCCCCTTTCAAGACCCACTTCTAAGGTCAAGTGTGAAAATCCCTGTATGGCCGTGTGGTTGGTCTGGCTAATATCGCAGGCACTGTGTGCCTTGCCGAGGAAATGCTGGTAGACCCTGCCGTAATATCAGACAAGGTAAGTCAAGAATGGCTTTTGCAGAATTCGCCCTAGAACAGTGTCAAACAGATGCCTATTTCACAGAATTACCAGTTTAAAATTGATGAAGTGGATAAAGAAGGCTGCTTTAAAATGGCCACCATGCACGCACCCTTTGAATGCTCTGCATCCACCCTGGAGGTCTGCTTGCCTCCTGATAATCCTGATTGGATTTTCCCTGCTTTACTAAATCAAGGTCCCGGGATCCGGCAGGCAACACCGGACCCCTTTCAAGGCCCACTTCTAAGGCCAAGTGTGAAGATCCCTGTCTGGCCATGTCCAGCTGTTGAGAGACGTAGGAATGCCACCCATGAAAGGTACTGTACATCCCTTTCTTTGGGTATTACTGTTAATATCATGGCTGCTGCTATACTACCACATAAGGACACAGACAGTCCCACCCTCTTCCTTCCGCCTTGTGAGTTCTCACCTACAGTTGTGTTCTGCTGCCTGCTCCCTTCAGCTCCACCTACAATGTTGACCATGCCACCTAATATTCGGCCCGGGTGACTTGCTGTGCTGCCCTCCATGTTCGCTGACTCTGCATATTATAGTGGGCACACTGCAACTAGTAAACTGCCTCTTCTGCAGCATTGCCTTTCCTACGGCACGCCATTGCCAAAAGCTGCAAACCTCAGAAGCCCCTCCACTCTCAGAAACATCTATGCCTGGCGCACCTCCCCACACGCAAACACTGCTTTTGAGGCACACTCTAAACCAACCAGTTTTCTCCTTGACTCCTCCTGCAAAAGACCATCCGGACCTTGCCTAGGTATTTGCAGACAGGGACGCCTCTGTGCTCGCACCTTTCGACATATTTCATGTGACATAGCCACCAAACCTGTCATTCCTGCACACCATGTCTCCTCGCAATTTTAATGCAGATTCCTATGCAGAGATCTACAGGCAGATCCTGGTAACTCCATTAATCTCAATGTATGGATCCTGTACCAGCATCCACCACTACTGATGCCAAGGTAGACCTAAAACACCCATTATCAAATATCTCACATCAACCATGGTCAGTTCCCTAACAGTACCTGACACAGAAGTGCACCCGACTAATCTCACCTGCACCTCTATAGCAAACTCAACCCCCACACCATGCTCACTCTCTCCCCTACCAGCAACCACAGTCATTAAGCTGCTATGATGAATGCTAGATCCATTCCCGCCCACTCAGTTGACATAGCTGACCTCATCAAAGACAACTACCTGGACCTGTTAGCAATATCTGAAACTTGGCTCCAAGCCAAAGCTATCCCGGTCTTAACCCTAGCTATCCCACACAAATACACTGTATACAGGAAAGATAGACCAGACTGTAGAGGTGGCAGGTAGCCATCATAACTAAAGAGACCCTAGGTCCCAGAGAAATCATTAACCCAACTTTCCCTGCTGGTGACCTTCTATCAGCCAAACTGATGTTATCCCATACTTCCACCATAACCCTGCACCTGATCTATCAGGCCCTTCCCTCACATTTGAAGAGGACATACTGCACCTTCTTTCCAACGTAAAGTCATCATCCAAGACCCTACTCTTTCGGCACTTTAACATTGGTGTGTATGATGAAACTGACGCCAAGGCGTTAGCCCTAGACAATTCGCTCAAGGAGATGGGTTTCCTACAACAAATTGTCAATCCTGCACACGACAAAGGCTATATCCTCACCTGACTAGTTGACCACAATAACCTCTAACAGGCCTTGCCCCTGGACTGACCATAACATAATCCATAGCATAATATAATTCACTATACCTATCTCTGACACATCTTCAACCCTCTCCTACCTTCAATCGCCACAGGAGGTCTTGCAACTTTACCAACTCCAGCATCCTTCCCCTATTGGAAGTGTTAGTTACACCCCAGTCATCTTCCAATGACCCGGCTACCTTAGTCGACTGATAAAATCGGATGCTGACATAGGCGACAAATACTGTAGCTTCTCTCAATCTATGAAAACCCAAAGCTGAAGCACACTGGAGCTCCTGGTTCTCCCCCGACCTTGAAGCACTTCAGTTGCTCAAACAGGAAACTGAGTCAAAATCGAACAACGACCCAACCACACAAAACAAGAGTCCTTCTCCCTTGCTTTGGGCAAATACAAAAAAGCTCTCTTATCAGAAATCAGCACAACCTACAATGCCAGAATAAAGAACGCTAACTCAAGTACCAGGGAGCTCTTCTCCATACTGCGAGAACTTGAATCTCCCATTCCTTCACACAGAATCTGCACTCATGACCTTGAATGGTGCGACATCATCCAAACCACCTTGATACAGAAAATTAACACTCTACAAAAAAAAATCCTCACCAAAAAAGGCTCACTCAACATCCCGCTCTCCTACGCCTCTCACCAAGGCTCAACCCAGTCCACACTTCAATCAGACACTCTTCAAATGTAACCCAGTCTCGGAAACAGACATCTTAAAAATCATTAAAGGTCTCAAACCACTGTACTGCCAAGGCGACATCTGTCCTGTGGTAGAAACCAAAGACTGGGCCGGCCCACAGGTCCCTTTAATCCCCTCATTTATGAATGCCTCATTCCCCACCTGCACTGTACCCTCCAGCCTCAAGGCTGCTTGGGTCCTCCCACTACTGAAAAAACCTACCCTCGACCCAACTACCCAGACAAGCTACTGACCCATTACCACCATCACCTTCTTGCTTAAAATCCTAGACTATGCAGGAAGCCAACAATCTCCTGGGGTCATGACAATCAAGCTTCCGACCCGGCTATGGTACAGAATCTACCCTGCTAGATCTTAAGAACCAATTGGATGACATTAGAGACTCAGGTCACTCAGCCCTCCTTCTCCTATCTGTTTATTTATTTATTTATTTATTTATTAACATGTATAGAGTGCACAGCAGCCCTTAAGCATCGTGGCGCTTTTACAGAACGACTTGCCGGTTACAGGAACATGGAGTGCATAGCGGTTACAGGCAGCAGCTTCGCTTAGTGGTTATAATGCAGCAGTTTAGCTTAGTGGTTACGAGGACATAATATGCATAGTAGTTACATTGGATACAGTAAAGTTAATTACATGCTTAGCGGTTACCTGGGAATCAGAGGGGGAAGGTTACAGATTCTGCTTGGTGAGCCTTGGGAATTAGTTGAACAGAATGTTTTGAGGGTTTTGTGAAAGATGAGAAGGGACAGTTCTGCTCTGAGCTCGCTGAGTGCGTTCCAGAGTTTGGGCGCTATGTGGGGGAAGCTTAGACCTCCGGCATTAACTCTTTTGATGAGTGGGACTTGCAGTTGGTTGGCATGGTGACTTCTTTTAGGACAGGTAAAGGTGACTCTGTTGATGGTTTCCGTTAGATAGGATGGTGCTGTGTGGCTCAAGCATCTGTGCATGATGGTTAGAATTTTGAAATTGACATGTTCCTTGATGGGTAGCCAATGGGCAGCTCGCCTGGCTTGAGTGATGTGTACTCTTATGTGAATGCTGAGTGCGGCACGGAGCGCATTGTTTTGCACGATTTGGAACCTGTTGAGATTTTTGGCTGAAGTTTCTGCAATGATGGCATTGCAGTAGTCCAGCTTGGCTCCGATAGTGGCGCCGGCAATAGAGAGGCCGTTTTGAAGGGTTAAGAAAGGTTTAATGGCATTTATGAGTTTGGTGGTGTGGGCCGAGGCTGAAGCAATGGCGCTAATCTGTCGTGTCATGGGGAGGGTCGAGTCAAGATAGACTCCAAGGGTTTTTATAGAGTTGGAGACGGGAATGTTGGTAATGTGGATAGTGAAGTTGTCATATTTTATGTCAAGTTTAGGCAAGATTTCTTTGAGGCCAAGGAGTATGATCTCGGTTTTGACCCCGTTAAGGCAGAGACCATTGATAGCCATCCAAATTTGGATGGTAGTGTAGATTTGGTGGAGGGCTGCTGCGTCTTGGTCATAGTCATCAGAGACAGGGCTAGTACTTGTGTATCATCGGCATAGTTTGTGTATGCTATGCTGAGAGAGTCCAGTATGTCAAACAGAGGCTTAGTAAATAGGTTGTAGAGGGTGGGTGCAGTACAAGATCCTTGGGGCACTCCGCAGTGAATGGTGTCGAGAATCTGCATTGGCCAGGTTCGGAGTAGACCTTCATGGCTCTACCCTCTATGAAGGAGTTTATCCAAGAGGTTGCTTCTTTAGAACAGTGGGCTGCGTTGGAGAGGTGGGAGGTCAGGATGTTGTGATCTACCAGATCAAATGCGGCTGAGAGATCTAGAAGAAGCAGAAGGGCTGGTTTGCCCTTATCCATGATGTTGGTGATTTGGGTTTTGAGATCTAGTAGGGTGCTTTCTGTGCCGTGACCTTTACGGAAGCCTGATTGTCTAGTAACCAAGATGGCGTTGGATTCCAGATAGTGTTGGATTTGAGTGTGGGCAGCTTTATCAATAATTTTGAGGAGGAATGGGACTGTGGTGATGGGGCAGTAGTTGTTGGGGCAAGTGGGATCAAGGGAGGGTTTCTTTATGAGGGGGCGGACCCATGCCACTTTTAGGCTTTGAGGTACAATTCCTGAGGAGAAGGAGGCGTTGATAAATGCAGTATTAGGGGTTAGTGCGCTGGCGCACTCTTTGATGATGGTAGGTGGGCAGATGTCTCCTTTAAAAGTGGAGGGTTTGATGTATTGGAGGAGATCTGTGACTTTCTTTTCTGTGACGTCTCTGATTGAGAAGGGAGGGGTATCAGGATTATGAGTGGACGGTCTGAGCGAGGGTAAGTTTGCCTGTTTGGGTAAGGCTTTGTGTTGAGAGTGGATTTTTTCTTGAAGGAGCTTAATTTTGCTAAGAAGGGATGCTTGAATTCTAGTGCACCAGGCTTCATCCTTAGATATTTCATCAGATTTGGTGGGTGGGGTGATGAGATCTTTGAAAATTGAAAACATTTCCTTAGTTTTGGAGTTGGCATTGGGAATTCTGAGATTGAATGATTCAGATTTAGTTTTAAAGATTGCTTTTTTGTACGTAGAGGAGCTGGATTTAAATTCTGTCAGGGTGGATGGGTTGGGTGAGGATTTCCACTTGGCTAGAGAAAGGTGTTTGTTGTTGCGTAGGACTGCTAGCTCATCTGTGAACCAGGAGTTGGAGTGCATCGATTTTTTTCCTTATTATCCTCTAAGGGAGCTATGGTCTCAATAGCATTGGTAATGGTGAAAGAGTAGATGTTAGCAAGTACTGTGGGGTTGTTGGTAAAAGGTGGTTTGAATTCGGGGGTGTAAAGAAAAGGGAGGAGGTTATCTTTGTTCAGTTTTTTGGAACTTCTGACTTTGGCTGGTGGGGCGTACGAAAGTAC
The DNA here is from genome assembly GCF_040938575.1 of Ambystoma mexicanum. Lineage (NCBI taxonomy): Eukaryota > Metazoa > Chordata > Amphibia > Caudata > Ambystomatidae > Ambystoma > Ambystoma mexicanum. The sequence goes on from NC_090941.1 coordinate 269,528,874, forward strand.
TTTAGTGGTGGGTTTAGTGGGAATGGTAAATTGAATGCAATTGTGGTCCATCCAAAGGAGGGCTGAGATCTTGGTGATGGCAACTGTGCAATTATGGTCAGCGATCCAATCAATTGAGTTACCTTTGCAGTGAGCAGGCTCAGAGACTTTATGGGAGAACCCTTGGTCGGTGAGATCGTTGGCAAGTGAGGTGGCAGATTTATCCTTAGGGTCATGAAGGCCTAGATTGAGATCTCCGAGTAGGAAGGTTTTGGTAGAGCTTTTTAGGTTGTTTCCAAGAATTTATAAGAGATGCCTTTGGTAGTCCGGGGTTGTGCCAGGTGGTTTATATGTGATAAGGATATTTATAGTGCAGTTAGGCGATAGCATGATCTTAGCATACATAAGGTCAGCGTTATTTTTCCAGTGTTGGTTGAAGAGTGTAATGGAAAGGGACTCCTTGACGATGAGAGCAACGCCTCCACCTTTTGAGCTTGCGGTCCTGTCTCATAATGGTGTATCCTGATGGGAGAGCGAGAGGTATGGCTGGGCCTGAGGCTTCATGTAGCCACGTTTCAGTGACTGTCAGCAGATTGAGGTCTAGGGAACTGATGAGGTCATTGATTTCTATAGCGCATGCAGGAAGAGAGCGGGCGTTGACCAGAAAACATTTGAGGATGGTGGTGTAGATGGATTTTCTGATGGTGGGGGTGTGTGAGTTGGTGTCAGGGGAGAGCTTGTGGTTGGCGGTGGTGAGTGGGGGGAGCTGGGTCAGGGGGAGGTGAGCAGGCTGGTGAATTGGTGGGTTTATGTTGATGGAGGGTTGATATGAAGGGTGTGCGGGAGCTAAGTCTGAGGTTTCTAAGGTGAGTGGTGAGCGGGATGTGAGACTGTACGCTAGGCTCTGGGCGGGCCCTAAGTCTAGAGATTCTGGTGAGTAGAGTGATGTGCTGTGTAGGTTTGGCTGTGATTTGGTTGTGGAGTGAGGCTAGCAGGGGGGTTGTAGATGAATGGTGTTGGGGAGTTATAGTTGTAGTGCATGAGTGATGAGGAGACTTGTTATGGGAGAGCCAGGGTGTGATTAAGAGGAGTGCTTGTGCGAGGAGGAAGAGATGAGTGGTGGTGGCGAGAGATATTGTGTAAGACTGATGGTGAGCTGGGTTGCTGGTTGCTAAATTATGCATTTGTAAGAGGGGGGCAGCCATTTAGGTAATTGCATTCAATGGAGATTTTGTCTTAAAAAGGCACACAATTTGGTATAGTCTAAAGTATGGACACAGTTGGGGCATGCATCTGTGGGAGGTGGTCAAAAATACACTTGGGGATGGGCAGAGTTGGGATAGTACAATACAGTTTAGGGCACAGTTTAGTTAGCACAATACGTGCAATGCGGTCGTAGGTACAAGCAGCTAAGGGCACAGTTTGGGCCATGCAGTATGTATAGCGCACTCAATAGTACATTACGTTTGAAGGAGGGGTACAGATTAGGTGATACAATGAGAGCAGAGCAGTCAAAGGTACAATGAGGAAGGGCATGGTTTGGGCAATATGATACATGCAATGCACTCAAAGGGACATCACAAATGAAGGAGGGGTACAGATTAGGTGTTCTCAATATGTGCGATGCAATCACTGGTATAATTGATGGGGGCTATGGGTTAAGTAATACAGTATGTGCCAAGAGGGCAAAAGTAAAGACCAATGGAGGAGCACAGATAGGGCAATGCAATCAATGGGGTACAGTCACCAGTGGGAGCACCAATTGTGCAGTATCGGCAAAGTTCAATGGAGGGATGTGTGCATGTTTTGCAATGCAAACAGTGGTATGCAGACTGGTAGTAGCGCACGAAGGGTGCCAGCGCACCAAAAATTGGTGCATCGCAGCTGAATGGCACAGAACGGGTACTACAATCTCAAAGGGAACAACCCTGTAGGGGCAGACAATTACTGTGACAGAGCAATCAGGGTGAGCAGAAGGTGGACATAGATAGAATGCGTGTGAAATGCTAGCGGGGACACAGGAAGGGAGCAGTGACTAACAGTGCCAGAAAGTCGTCGGGGATCAGCTGATCAGTACATTGAAGAGTGCAGCATCAAGCGGGTTTCGTGTCCTGTTTTGCAGTGCCGGGAAGATTCACCCAGGGGATGCAAAATGCAAAGGCAGAGAAATGCTGGGAAGTGGATCGCCGTTGATTTGGAGTCGTTGATAGGTAACCTGCCGGGTGTGGATCAGAGGCAGGTAGGATGGTGCTCAGAAGTCGAGTGATCCGTGGGACTTACCTTAAGTGGGTAGAATGCCAGGAGGGGTGGAGCACACCAGCGCGCTAACAGGCACAAACAGGGCCCTTTGCCGCGGCCCTTCGCCGGAAGGGCTGCTGCCGGCTCCTTCCGCCGCCTGCCAGGGGAAACACCTGCTAAAATGCAAAAATGTTACGAGGCAACATCAGTCGCAGTTTATAGAGCGATGAGGGTGGCCATTACAAGCAAATTTCAATTGGTTGCTCTAGAAGACGTTGAGAGATGCACACAAGTAATCGTGCTATGTATTTAACATACAAACATCAGGATCAGGTTTTCCAAACCTGAATCAGTGCGAGGCAGCAAGCGCTTGTGGAGATCAGTTGGTGTCTACGTAGTTGGCTGCACCTGCAGCGTCCGGTCTTCCAGGGGAAGGGAGATGGGCTACATGCCCTCTCTCCGAGTGGGACAGCACTTAATCTATCAGCAGCCTTTGACTTGGTCAATCATCAAATCTTATTCTGTCAACTTGAATCAGCAGCTTACTTTTCACCTGAAGCCATCAGATGGATCAACTCCTTCCTCTCAGAAAAAAATATGGGAGTGTACTCCTCAATGGCAGCAGCCCGCTCTGCCCCTGTCACATGCAGAGTCACGCAAGGATCTTGTGTCTCCTCAACAATGTACAATATATTCATAAAACCTCTCTTTGACTTGCTTGTCACCTATGGAATGTCTTATACCAACTATGCAGACAATACACAGACTCTCCTTCACCTCACAGGCAACTACGCAAATGACACTAAAAACGTACACTCACTTTATCACACTGGTCAGACCTGGATGGCCCCCCAACACCTCCATTAAATGACAATAAGACAGAGATCCTTCTGATCGACTCACAACAAACTCTCAACAAGCTAGACCCATCTTAAAAGTCAATCATCATAGACGGAAAGTTTCCAACAATGTCAAAACCTTGGGCAACCCCCACATTTTTTTAAAGGGAGCGGGTGACACCTCCGCAGCCCCCGCTCCCATTTACCCCATATATTCTCCCCATAAATAACGTCGCCTATGCTGTTTCCTGCCGACTATATGTATGGTGACATTATTTATGAGGATAATATTACCTGCTACCAGCCTTGATGCCCTTGTGCTAAATGCACCCAATAAATGTCAAAATAAATAAATATTAAATGAATGATTTTGTTGCACCTGTGTCTACCTTGAAAACAAATGGTTTACTTCCGATCTCCACGCCCACCAATGGTTCCTCTTCTCGGTTGGCAGTGACGGACAGGACGGGGCACGCTAATGTTCTCTGTGGGCTATCTAGACTGGATAAGTGTTTGTCCCTGGGAAGATGAAGCGGTACCACCCTACCACACTGGATCCCTGGTAATTTATTACTGTCCTGTAAGGTAGTATGTTGCTATTGTGTACTTGAGGGGTCTGTGGTTGCGCTGGTTGTGTTGCATAAGCTTGTGAGCCATTGGGTGCCAGAGCTTGCAGCTGTGGGAAATCTGGTGGGGTGCCGGTGGGGCCATGGGCGGTGGTTCATCGTAGGAAGAATTTAGGGGTACCTGGTCATAGGACTGTGGATAAGGGGTGGGGGTCCTTTGCATGTACCGGGGCATTTGCTGGTTGTATGCAGCCGCTTGTCTGCTCCAACACTCCTGAGATACGTGACCCATTTCCCTACAAGTCCAACATTTCCCCATATTCCCCACACCCTTGTGCCCATCCCTTCAAAACCACCTCTCCCTCCCAGGAATCCTACAAAGCCTCCTCTCCACTGGGATAACCTCCTGGGTGCCCGCCCTGATACTGTCCTTGATACCCACCGTTCCAGTCATACCCTCCCCCATGCAGGGGTTGCTCATACTTCTCCCATAATCACCCGTTGTCCCATTTGCCCTTCTTTCGGTGCAGCTACTACTGCTCCCTCCAGGGACAGTTTTGCCAGTTTCTTCTGCATTAGTTTTGCTTCCTCTGTCTGTACCGTCTGTGCCCTTTCCTTTGCCCACTCTCTCAACCATTTACATGGTGGACAATTATAGACTGTATCTCTGCCCACCCTTTTGCTTCATTCCCCACCACCCTATCTAGTGTTTTCTGCACTTCCTTGGGGAGGCCCTTCTTAACCATGAAGTGGAAAAATGCTATTCACAGGTCCCATGGTACCCCCATTTCTGCCCTCCATATCTCCTGTATCTGTAAAATATATTGGGCTGGGTCTTCATCGTCCGGCATAGTTCACTGCATTATCGACTGAAGGTCAGGTGTATCAGGGTGCATGCGCTGCATCATTCTCTACACTCACTCAGCCCTACAATCATTAAAATGTGCTCTGTCATGGCTGTCATCCCCTATTTGCACCCTGGGGTACCCTGCTTTGATCCAAACGTCTACCGCTTGATCTTTTAATACTGCAGCAAACAAGCACTTCATGTCACCCAAAGCAAGAGTGATGCCCGCTGTCTGCTTCTCAAATGTGTATATCCACTTTCTTGTGCCCGCAGTAAGGCATGGTAGTGCCTTTATTTGATTATTTCTGTCCATTTGTGGTCAGGGTACATATTGCGCCCTCCCAGGACCCTTGTGTAACAACGGAAACTGTTTCCCCACCATCCTTACCGCCTTCCTTTCCCCCCTTGCTTTCCCTTCAGCACCAAAATGCGCCCATAGAGGGTTCTTAACCTAGGCCCCTACAAACTCTCCACCTGGGATGATATCATGGGCAGGTTCTCTTCATCCTCCAACTCATCCACTGTGTCCCACTCTTCCTCTTCTGCACCCCTATCTGCATCAAACCAGCCCGAGCCACAGTCCAATCTTCCTGCTCATGGCCTTTCTCCATACTGCCCATCAGAACGCTGCCCAATACCTTCCTTCTCCATATGTACATCCCCGATCGCTGTGTTGAGAATTCGGAACAGAATATCTCCCACTCTCTGTTTGTCTGTCCCAATAGGTGCCCTCTGCCCATCTCCTCTGTCCATCTTCCATCTCTCTAACTCTTCCTCAGTCCGTTTTAACACCTCCTCTAGCTGCTTCTGTGGCCTGTGCTCCAGTTCTCTACGCTCTTGGGCTTGAACGGCTGCTGACACTATGGGGTTCGGAAGATTCTGGTACTGTGACAACATCAAAGGAGGGGGAGGAGCAGTGGCGGGCAGCAGGGGGATTGGTAAAAACTGATGCTGCACATGTGGAGGAGACTGTGTTACTTGTGCTGCAGTTGGTGGGACAGGGTACCCCTGAACACTCGGGTGGTGGGCGTGACTGGGGTCAGGACACATGTCAATGTTGGCTCGCTCGCTGTGTTTGCAGGCAGGGACTGGGGAGCATCTTCTAAATCCTCCACCATCTTCCATAGTTCCAACACCTCCTTTCTGTTTTGTAACGTCTTTCCCTGCTATTTTGCTAGAAACATTTTGCTAGTAACTTATACATATGACCCAAAACCTCCTTGTTGTTTGTTCCCTGTTCTGCCCATGTCTTGTACATGCCCCCTCTGGTCTCGGGCACTCACTCTTTAATCTTCATGATACATAATTATCTTCTCCCTATACAATGAAAGAGCTGTGCAGATGTACTCCAATTGGGTTGCTGGCTACTCAAATGTTACATACTTTGTTACCCCAGGCTCCGGTCCTGCATTGCCTTCACATTCCTTTACTCCACCCATTTCCTGCCTTCAATACCCCACCCTCCCCCTTTGTCACTCTCCACACACACACCTCACTCCAACCTCACACCACCACTCCCCACATACACACACAGTCTTACTTCACCGCTATTATTGTTTTTATTAATGCTTTTAGTTTATATTCCATCAAGAACAAACTTTTGCATTTAAATTCACAAAGTAAAAATCACTTTTCCTAAATAAAAACAATTAAAATCACTTTGACTAAAAGAAAGATTAAAGACATTCATCAGTAACAGTGGTTACAGATAATGGAAAAACACCTCCATCTATTTGTGTAGATATGGTGGTGTGTGCATTATAGAGACAAAGGGGGTATTCATAGAAATTTGTGCACAAGTGGCGCACGTGGCTGTCGCACAGTGTGCACGTACAAATCTCTGCGCCAGCCGCGTGTGCTAAAATCCATTTCCGCGCACAGCGTATTCATGGATTTTAGCTACCAAAACCAGCCGTGGCGCACAGTGGCGCAGCGATCCTGCTGCAGCACCAGTTACGCCCCCAAGAACGCCCCTCGTGCAGGGAAAAGCCTTCAAAATCCCCAATCCAGCGCAAAGGGCTGCGCTAACCCTGTACCAGCACGGCAAGCGGGGAACGTGTATTACTGGGGTTCGCAGGAAGTTTCACATGCGATAGGCCCTGTGCGAGTGGGGTATGTGTATTACTAGGGTTCGCGGGAAGTTTCACACGCGATTGGCCCTGTGCGAGTGTGGTACATGTATTGCTGGGGTTCACGGGAAGTTTCACATGCGATTGGAGCTGGGTGTTAGGCGGAAACCTGTGCAGTTCCCTCTGGGACCACTGCAAAAGATTTAGGACTACAGGTGTTTGGCAGTAAACCCACTTGGTAGCAGTCTGCACCACACAGATTCACTGTTGGTAGCTGTGGCTGAGCAGTCAGACTTCCCTCAAGAAGAGTTAAGCAGTATGTGGAGTATACAAGATAGGGCAATTCTTCACAGTAAGACAAGCAAACACGCAACGAGGCTCAGTGTAAAGATATTAAGGTATTTATTTATAACGAAACATCTATAAAAAACACTATGGCACTATCAAGGCAAATAAATCAAACACAATTACTCTGCGAAGAAGAAACGATCAATCCCCCTAGCAATATTTCGACAAGTCTAGGTTTTACCGGCACCACTTATTTACAGACAGAGGTCTATTCCTCAACCTAGATGGCACTCTAATATTAGTTAGGACGGGAGAGAAAAAAATAGGCAGGTTATGCAAGCAACACAGTTCAATACTTCACGGGAAAAAAATGCAAGGCAAGAAGGCAAGAATCCCAATAGATCATAAAGTTCAGAGGCCAGGCCCACTCGGAGAGAGGCAAGGCGATGTGTCCCAAAAGTCTCTAGTGGAAATGCGTTCGAGTCTTTGTGGCAAATTGTTATCGGCAGATTGAACTAGTTCAGAACAATACGGGAGAAAGCTTGGAGGCGACCCAACGGAAAGGAGAGGATTAAGACACCTCACTTGAACCGATCGAAAGGGAAGCCAGGCGGACACGGTACCTTGTTGTGGAGGGCAGCTCCGGCAGGGGCAGTTGTTCCTGGTGGTGGATGCACGTCGGGTCTTTGCCAAGAGTAGAGAGGTTCTCGTCGTCGAAGAAAAGTGAAGTCCGGTGCACCACCAGGGAAGAGACCAGCCGCGGAGTGCTCCATCACAAGGCACCACATTTTGCTCGCGGTACATGGGCAGTGGCTATCCGGTTGCCGAGGTGCGCTGCACGGGCAATTCGACCACTGCGTCCTGAGGTGAATAAGAAACAAAGGGGACTGGTTGTTCCCACCAGTCAGGGGAAGAGACTCTCCGGCAGGGAGATCTCCTCTGTCGTCGGGAAGTGGTGAGTCGGTTCCGCAGGGCTCCACCGGAGGTGTCGTCGTGCAGGTCAGCTCAGCGTTACCCTCGTCGGATTCTTAGGTCCTGTGGCGACTTCTGAAGATCCAGTCCCAAAAGCCCTGCTTTTATGCAGAAAACCCCCATTCATTCAGCCTAGCTGTCAATCAACACATGCTAAGTGGTGAGCGGGGAGGCTCACCACTTGGGCCAATCACTCCAGAGTGCGACCGGAGTTGGCAAGGCAACTCGGTCCAGGGTGCCTAAACCCCCTCCCACACCCCTGTGGTAACCCAGACAGAATGGCACCACTTTGGAGGGTCTCTGTACAGAGCCTGCCAAAAGTGGAACAAAGGGCTCAACCTTTGGTTTAGGAGTCCCAGAGACGAACACAGGCGCCATTTTAAAAACCGAGTTCTGGCAGAAAATACCATCCGATAAACTTATTTACGATAAGTAGACCGGTGGTACGTTAGAGATTAACGAGGAAAAGTATCAATCTCCAACAGTGGGACGAATCCCATGGGGTTATGTTCGGGGTCGAACATAACAAGTAGTTTCCACTGCCACCAGCCAAAACTCAACGAGGGGAGACGGGACAGTGCCCCCTCGAGTAACAGATCCAGGAGTAAACGAATTACCCCTACTAGTATGTCCACAATAAGATGGTTTGTACTAGTTCTGTTAGTAAATTTAGGTCTAGTAAAGCCAATGGTGACTTTACATGCCCGGGGAGACAGTAGTCAGTCCCTGGGTATGGAGTCTATGGTGGGTGTCCGCTAGGACGCCCCGGTGCTATGGCATGTAGGGTGCAGTGTAACACGCATAGAAAAACATATGAGACCCTATGGAGTAAAAGACCCCATAGCCCATAGAACACATGGACATTCAAAGGAATTACACACATACATGTCCAAGAGCGGGAGAAAAGAGTCCCACTCTTGGCAGGATGGAAAAAAACAAACTCCAGAAATCCAGCAAAGCTGCTGGGGGACTCACTAGGTTAGGAAATTCAGCCTAAAGAGAGAATTCTCCCTAACACTGGGTACGTGTATTTCGGGGGTGCGCGGGAAGTTTCACACGCGATTGGCCCTGTGCAAATGTGGTACGTGTATTTCTGGGGTTCGCGGGAAGTTTCACACGTGATTGGAGCAGGGTACGTGTATTTCGGGGGTGCGCGGGAAGTTTCACACGCGATTGGCCCTGTGCGAGTGGGGTACGTGTATTACTGGGGTTTGCGGTAAGTTTCACATGCGATTGGAGCAGGGTACGTGTATTTCGGGGGTGCGCGGGAAGTTTCACACGCGAATGGGCCTGTGCGAGTGGGGTACGTGTATTACTGGGGTTCGCGGGAAGTCTCACATGCGATTGGAGCAGGGTATTTGTATTTCGGGGGTGCGTGGGAAGTTTCACATTCAATTGGCCCTGTGCGAGTGGGGTACGTGTATAACTGGGGTTCACGGAAAGTGTCAAACGCGATTGGATCCGGGTACGTGTATTCCTGGGGTGCGCTGGAAGTTTCACACGCGATTGGCCCTGTGCGAGTGGGGTCCGTGTATAACTGGGGTTCGCGGGAAGTCTCACACGCGATTGGAGCCGGTTACATGTATTCCTGGGGTGCGCGGGAAGTTTCACACGTGATTTTGCTGTCAGAGTGGGGTACGTGAATTTCGGGGGTGCGCGGGGAGTCCTACACGTGAATTGGCAGTGTGGGTCCTCCCAGGTGTTCCCTCTATACCCTCCACGGCCCCTGCAGGCAGCCCACACCACAGGGGACTACCCTGCACCCCTGGTCATGTCACGCAGACAGCCCATCCACCATGGGCATGCCCCCCAGCCAAGCCACATGTCACGTTGCACTACTAATCACCAACTCATGTCCCCTTGCACCCCCACCCCCCAGCACCGAGGGGCACCTGCCAGCAGGCCCCCACTCATGTCCCACTCATGTCCCCCTGCACCCCCACCCCCCAGCACAGAGGGGCACCTGCCAGCAGGCCCCCACTCAGGTCCCCCTGCACCCCCACCACCCAGCACTGTGGGGCATCTGCCAACAGGCCCCCACTCATGTCCCACTCATGTCCCCCTGCACCCCCACCCCCCAGCACTGAGGGGCACCTGCCAGCAGGCCCCCACTCATATCCCCCTGCACCCCAACCCCCCAGCACTGAGGGGCACCTGCCAGCAGGCCCCCACTCATGTCCCACTCATGTCCCCCTGCACCCCCATCCCCCAGCACTGAGGGGCACCTGCCAGCAGGCCCCCACTCATGTCCAACTCATGTCCTCTTGCACCCCCACCCCCCAGCACTGAGGGACACCTCCCAGCAGGCCCCCACTCATGTCCCACTCATGTCCCCCTGCACCCCCACCCCCCAGCACTGAGGGACACCTCCCAGCAGGCCCCCACTCATTTCCCACTCATGTCCCCCTGCACCCCCACCCCCCAGCACTGAGGGGCACCTGCCAGCAGGCCCCACTCATGTCCCACTCATGTCCCCCTGCACTCCCACCCCCAGCACTGAGGGGCACCTGCCAGCAGGCCCCCACTCATGTCCCCCTGCACCCCCACCCCCAAGCAATGTGGGGCACCTGCCAGTAGGCCCCAACTCATGTCCCACTCATGTTCCCCTGCACCCCCACCCCCCAGCACTGAGGGGCACCTGCCAGCAGGCCCCCACTCATGACCCCTTGCACCCCTTCCCCCAGCATTGAGGGGCACCTGCCAGCAGGCCCCCACTCATGACTCATGCCCCCCTGCGCCCCCACCCCCCAGCACTGAGGGGCACCTGCCAGCAGGTCCCCACTCATGTCCCACTCATGACCCCCTGCACCCCCACACCCAGCACTGAGAGGCACCTGCCAGCAGGCCCCCACTCATGTCCCACTCATGCCCCCCTGCACCCCTACCCCCCAGCACTGAGGGGCACCTGCCAGCAGGTCCCCACTCATGTCCCACTCATGTCCCCCTGCACCCCCACCCCCCAGCACTGAGGGGCACCTGCCAGCAGGCCCCACTCATGTCCCACGCATGTCCCCATGCACCCCCACCCCCCAGCACTGAGGGACACCTGCCAGCAGGCTCCCACTCATGTCCCCCTGTACCCCCACCCCCCAGCACTGTGGGGCACGTGCCAGCAGGCCCCCACTCATGTCCCCCTGCACCCCCAGCCCCCAGCACTGAGGGGCACCTGCCAGCAGGCCAGCACTCATGTCCCACTCATGTCCCCCTGTACCCCCACCCCCCAGCACTGTGGGGCACCTGACAGCAGGCCCCCACTCATGTCCCCCTGCACCCCCACCCCCCAGCACTGAGGGGCACCTGCCAGCAGGCCCCCACTCATGTCCCCTTGCACCCCGACCCCCAGCACTGAGGGGCACCTGCCAGCAGGTCCCCACTCAAGTCCCACTCATGTCCCCCTGCACCCCCACCCCCCAGCACTGAGGGGCACCTGCCAGCAGGCCCCCACACATGTCCCACGCATGTCCCCCTGCACCCCCACCCCCAGCACTGAGGGGCACCTGCCAGCAGGCCCCCACTCATGTCCCACTCATGTCCCTCTGCACCCCCACCCCCAGCACTGAGGGGCACCTGCCAGCAGGCCCCCACTCATGTCCCATCCATGTCCCCCTGTACCCCCACCCCCCAGCACTGAGGGGCACCTGCGAGCAGGCCCCCACTCATGTCTCACTCATGTCCCCCTGCACCCCCACCCCCCAGCACTGAGGGGCACCTGCCAGCAGGCCCCCACTCATGCCCCACTCATGTCCCCCTGTACCCCACCCCCCAGCACTGAGGGGCACCTGCCAGCAGGCCCCCACTCATGTCCCACTCATGTCCCCCTGCACCTCCACCCCCAGCACTGAGGGGCACCTGCCAGTAGGCCCCCACTCATGTCCCACTAATGTCCCCCTGCACCCCCACCCCCCAGCACTGAGGGGCACCTGCCAGAAGGCCCCCACTCATGTCCCACTTATGTCCCCCTCAACCCCCACCCCTCAGCACTGAGGGGCACCTGCCAGTAGGCCCCCACTCATGTCCCTCTACTGTCCCCCTGCACCCCCACCCCCCAGCACTGAGGGGCACCTGTCAGCAGGTCCCCACTCATGTCCCACTCATGTCTCCCTGCACCCCCACCCCCCAGCACTGAGGGGCACCTGCCAGCAGGCCCCCACTCATGTCCCACTCATGCCCCTCTGCACCTCCAACCCCCAGCACTGAGGGGCACCTGCCAGCAGGCCCTCACTCATGTCCCACTCATGTCCCCCTGCACCCCCACCCCCAGCACTGAGGGACACCTCCCAGCAGGCCCCCACTCATGTCCCCCTGCACCCCCACCCCCCAGCACTGAGGGGCACCTTCCAGCAGGCCCCCACTCATGTCCCACTCATGCCCCTCTGCACCTCCACCCCCCAGCACTGAGGGGCACCTGCCAGCAGGCCCCCACTCATGTCCCACTCAAGTCCCCCTGCACCCCCACCCCCCAGCACTGAGGGACACCTCCCAGCAGGCCCCCACTCATGTCCCACTCATGTCCCCCTGCACCCCCACCCCCCAGCACTGAGGGGCACCTGCCAGCAGGCCCCCACTCATGTCCCACGCATGTCCCCCTGCACCCCCACCCCCCAGCACTTAGGGGCACCTGCCAGCAGGCCCCCACTCAGGTCCCCCTGTACCCCCACCCCCCAGCACTGTGGGGCACCTGCCAGCAGGCCCCCACTCATGTCCCCCTGCACCCCCACCCCCCAGCACTGAGGGGCACCTGCCAGCAGGCCCTCACTCATGTCCCACTCATTTCCCCCTGCACCCACACCCCCCAGCTCTGAGGGGCACCTGCCAGCAGGCCCCCACTCATGTCCCACTCATGTCCCTCTGCACCCCCACCCCCAGCACTGAGGGGCACCTGCCAGCAGGCCCCCACTCATGTCCCATCCATGTCCCCCTGAACCCCACCCCCCAGCACTGAGGGGCACCTGCGAGCAGGCCCCCACTCATGTCCCACTCATGTCCCCCTGCACCCCCACCCCCCAGCACTGAGGGGCACCTGCCAGCAGGCCCTCACTCATGCCCCACTCATGTCCCCCTGTACCCCACCCCCCAGCACTGAGGGGCACCTGCCAGCAGGCCCCCACTCATGTCCCACTAATGTCCCCCTGCACCCCCACCCCCCAGCACTGAGGGGCACCTGCCAGAAGGCCCCCACTCATGTCCACTCATGTCCCCCTCAACCCCCACCCCTCAGCACTGAGGGGCACCTGCCAGTAGGCCCCCACTCATGTCCCTCTACTGTCCCCCTGCACCCCCACCCCCCAGCACTGAGGGGCACCTGTCAGCAGGTCCCCACTCATGTCCCACTCATGTCTCCCTGCACCCCCACCCCCCAGCACTGAGGGGCACCTGCCAGCAGGCCCCCACTCATGTCCCACTCATGCCCCTCTGCACCTCCAACCCCCAGCACTGAGGGGCACCTGCCAGCAGGCCCCCACTCATGTCCCACTCATGTCCCCCTGCACCCCCACCCCCAGCACTGAGGGACACCTCCCAGCAGGCCCCCACTCATGTCCCCCTGCACCCCCACCCCCCAGCACTGAGGGGCACCTTCCAGCAGGCCCCCACTCATGTCCCACTCATGCCCCTCTGCACCTCCACCCCCCAGCACTGAGGGGCACCTGCCAGCAGGCCCCCACTCATGTCCCACTCATGTCCCCCTGCACCCCCACCCCCCAGCACTGAGGGACACCTCCCAGCAGGCCCCCACTCATGTCCCACTCATGTCCCCCTGCACCCCCACCCCCCAGCACTGAGGGGCACCTGCCAGCAGGCCCCCACTCATGTCCCACTCATGCCCCCCTGCACCCCCACCCCCCAGCACTGAGGGGCACCTGCCAGCAGGCCCCCACTCATGTCCCCTTGCACCCCCACCCCGCAGTACTGAGGGGAACCTGCCAGCAGGCCCCCACTCATGTCCCACTCATGTCCCCCTGCACCCCCAGCACTGAGGGGCTCCTGCCAGCAGCTCCCCACTCATGTCCCACACATGCGCCCCCTGCACCCCCACTCCCCAGCACTGAGGGGCACCTGCCTGCAGGCCCCCACTCATGTCCCACTCATGTCCCCCTGCACCCCCACCCCCAGCACTGAGGGGCACCTGCCAGCAGACCCCCACTCATGTCCCACTCATGTCCCCCTGCACCCCCACCCCTAGCACTGAGGGGCACCTGCCAGCAGGCCCCCACTCATGTCCACTTGCACCCCCACCCCCCCAGCACTGAGGGGCACCTGCCAGTAGGCCCCCACTCATGCCCCACTAATGTCCCTCTGCACCCCCACCCCCCAGCACTGAGGGACACCTCCCAGCAGGCCCCCACTCATGTCCCCCTGCACCCCCACCCCCCAGCACTGAGGTGCACCTTCCAGCAGGCCCCCACTCATGCCCCTCTGCACCTCCACCCCCCAGCACTGAGGGGCACCTGCCAGCAGGCCCCCACTCATGTTCCACTCATGTCCCCCTGCACCCCCACCCCCCAGCACTGAGGTGCACCTTCCAGCAGGCCCCCACTCATGTCCCACTCATGCCCCTCTGCACCTCCACCCCCCAGCACTGAGGGGCACCTGCCAGCAGGCCCCCACTCATGTCCCACTCATGTCCCCCTGCACCCCCACCCCCCAGCACTGAGGTGCACCTTCCAGCAGGCCCCCACTCATGTCCCACTCATGCCCCTCTGCACCTCCAACCCCCAGCACTGAGGGGCACCTGCCAGCAGGTCCCCACTCATGTCACACTCATGCCCCCCTGCACCCCCAGCCCCCAGCACTGAGGGGCACCTGCCAGCAGGCCCCCACTCATGTCCCCTTGCACCCCCACCCCGCAGTACTGAGGGGAACCTGCCAGCAGGCCCCCACTCATGTCCCACTCATGTCCCCCTGCACCCCCACCCCCCAGCACTGAGGGGCACCTGCCAGCAGCTCCCCACTCATGTCCCACTCATGTCCCCCTGCACCCCACCCCCCAGCACTGAGGGGCACCTGCCAGCAGGCCCCCACTCATGTCCCCCTGCACCCCCACCCCCAGCACTGAGGGACACCTGCCAGCAGACCCCCACTCATGTCCCACTCATGTCCCCCTGCACCCCCACCCCTTTCACTGAGGGGCACCTGCCAGCAGGCCCCCACTCATGTCCACTTGCACCCCCACCCCCCAGCACTGAGCGGCACCTGCCAGTAGGCCCCCACTCATGTCCCACTAATGTCCCCCTGCACCCCCACCCCCCAGCACTGAGGCGCACCTGCCAGCAGGCCCCCACTCATGTCCCCCTGAATCACCACCCCCAGCACTGAGGGGCACCTGCCAGCAGGCCCCCACTCATGTCCCCCTACACCCCCACCCCCCAGCACTGTGGGGCACCTGCCAGCTGGACCCCACTCATTTCCCCCTGCACCCCTACCCCCCAGCACTGAGGTCAGTTGCCAGCAGTCTCCCACTCATGTCCCCTTGCACCCCCACGCCCCAGCACTGAGGGGTACCTGCCAGCAGGCCCCCACTCATGTCCCACTCATGTCCCCCTTCACCCCCACAACCCAGCACTGAGGGGCACCTGCCAGCAGGTCCCCACTCATGTCCCACTCATGTCCCCCTGCACCCCGACCCCCAGCACTGAGGGGCACCAGCCAGCAGGCCCCCACTCATGTCCCACTCAGGTCCCCCTGCACCCCCACCCCCCAGCACTGAGGGGCACCTGCCAGCAGGCCCCCACTCATGTCCCACTCATGCCCCTCTGCACCTCCACCCCCCAGCACTGAGGGGCACCTGCCAGCAGGACCCCACTCATGTCCCACTCATGTGCCCCTGCACCCCCACCCCCCAGCACTGAGGGACACCTCCCAGCAGGCCCCCACTCATGTCCCACTCATGTCCCCTGCACCCCCACCCCCCAGCACTGAGGGGCACCTGCCAGCAGGCCCCCACTCATGTATCACTCATGTCCCCCTGCACCTCCACCCCCCAGTACTGAGGGGCACCTGCCAGCTGGCCCCCACTCATGTCCCCTTGCACCGACACCCCCCTGCACTGAGGGGAACCTGCCAGCAGGCCCCCACTAATGTCCCACTCATGTCCCCCTGCACCCCCACCCCCAGCACTGAGAGGCACCTGCCAGCAGGTCCCCACTCATGTCCCACTCATGTCCCCCTGCACCCCGACCCCCAGCACTGAGGGGCACCTGCCAGCAGGCCCCCACTCATGTCCCACTCAGGTCCCCCTGCACCCCCACCCCCCAGCACTGAGGGGCACCTGCCAGCAGGCCCTCACTCAGGTCCCCTTCCACCCCCAAACCCAGCACTGAGGGGCACCTGCCAGCAGGCCCCCACTCATGTCCCATTCATGTCCCCCTGCACCCCCACCCCCCAGCACTGAGGGGCACCTGCCAGCAGGCCCCCACACATGTCCCCTTGCACCCCCACCCCCCAGCACTGAGGGGAACCTGCCAGCAGGCCCCCTCTCATGTCCCACTCATGTCCCCCTGCAACCCCACCCCCCAGCACTGAGGGGCACCTGCCAGAAGGCCCACACTCATGTCCCCCTGCACCCCCACCCGCCAGCACTGTGGGGCACCTGCCAGCAGGCACCCACTCATGCCTCACTCATGTCCCCCTGCACCCCCACCCCCCAGCACTGAGGGGCACCTGCCAGCAGGCCCCCACTCATGTCCCCTTGAACCCCCACCCCCCAGCACTGAGGGGCACCTGCCAGCCAGCCCCCAATCATGTCCCCCTGCACACCCACCCCCCAGCACTGAGGGGCACCTGTGAGGAAAGGCCCCCACTCATGTCCCACTCATGTCCCCCTGCATCCCCACCCCCCAGCACTGAGGGGCACCTGCCAGCAGGCCCCCACTCACGTCCCCTTGCACCCCCTCCCCCCAGTACTGAGGGGCACCTGCCAGCAGGCCCCCACTCATGTCCACTTGCACCCCCACCCCCCCAGCACTGAGGGGCACCTGCCAATAGGCCCCCACTCATGTCCCACTAATGTCCCCCTGCACCCCCACCCCCCAGCACTGAGGGGCACCTGCCAGAAGGCCCCCACTCATATCCCACTCATGTCACCCTGAACCCCCACCCCCCAGCACTGAGGGGCACCTACCAGCAGGTCCCCACTCATGTCCCACTCATGTCCCCCTGCACCCCCACCCCCAGCACTGAGGGGCACCTGCCAGCAGGCCCGCACTCATGTCCCACTCATGTCCCCCTGCACCCCCACCCCCCAGCACTGTGGGGCACCTGCCAGCAGGACCCCACTCATGTCCCCCTGCACCCCTACCCCCCAGCACTGAGGTCAGTTGCCAGAAGGCTCCCACTCATGTCCCCTTGCACCCCCATGCCGCAGCACTGAGGGGCACCTGCCAGCAGGCCCCCACTTATGTCCCACTCATGTCCCCCTGCACCCCGACCCCCCAGCACTGAGGGGCACCTGTCAGCAGGTCCCCACTCATGTCCCACTCATGTCCCCCTGTACCCGACCCCCAGCACTGAGGGGCACATGCCAGCAGGCCCCCACTCATGTCCCATTCAGGTCCCCCTGCACCCCCACCCCCAGCACTGAGGGGCACCTGCCAGCAGGCCCCCACTCATGTCCCCTTGCACCCCCACCCCCCAGCACTGAGGGGCACCTGCCAGCAGGCCCCCACTCATGTCCCACTCATGTCCCCCTGCACCCCCACCCCCCAGCACTGAGGGGCACCTGCCAGCAGGCCCCACTCATGTCCCACTCATGCCCCTCTGCACCTCCACCCCCCAGCACTGAGGGGCACCTGCCAGCAGGCCTCCACTCATGTCCCACTCATGTCCCCCTGCACCCCCACCCCCCAGCACTGAGGGACACCTCCCAGCAGGCCCCCACTCATGTCCCACTCATGTCCCCCTGCACCCCCACCCCCAGCACTGAGGGGCACCTGCCAGCAGGCCCCACTCATGTCCCACTCATGTCCCCCTGCACCCCCACCCCCCAGCACTGAGGGGCACCTGCCAGCAGGCCCCCACTCATGTCCCCTTGCACCCCCACACCGCAGTACTGAGGGGAACAACCTGCCAGCAGGCCTCCACTCATGTCCCACTCATGTCCCACTCATGTCCCCCTGCACCCCCACCCCCCAGCACTGAGGGGCACCTGCCAGCAGGTCCCCACTCATGTCCCACTCATGTCCCCCTGCACCCCCACCCCCCAGCACTGAGGGGCACCTGCTAGCAGGCCCCCACTCATGTCCCACTCATGTCCCCCTGCACCCCCACCCCCAGCACTGAGGGGCACCTTCCAGCAGGTCCCCACTCATGTCCACGCATGTCCCCCTGCACCCCCACCCCCCAGCACTGAGGGGCACCTGCTAGCAGGCCCCCACTCATGTCCCACTCATGTCCCCCTGCACCCCTACCCCCCAGCACTGAGGGGCACCTGCCAGCTGGACCCCACACATGTCCCCCTGCACCCCTACCCCCCAGCACTGAGGTCAGTTGCCAGCAGGCTCCCACTCATGTCCCCTTGCACCCCCATGCCCCAGCACTGAGGGGAACCTGCCAGCAGGCCCCCACTCATGTCCCACTCATGTCCCCCTGCACCCCTACCCCCGAGCACTGAGGAACACCTCCCAACAGGCCCCCACTCATGTCCCACTCATGTCCCCCTGCACCCCCACCCTCCAGCACTGAGGGCCACCTGCCAGCAGGCCCCCACTCATGTCCCCCTGCACCCCTACCCCCCAGCACTGAGGTCAGTTGCCAGCAGGCTCCATCTCATGTCCCCTTGCACCCCCACGCCCCAGCACTGAGGGGCACCTGCCAGCAGGTCTCCACTCATGTCCCACTCATGTCCCCCTGCACCCCGACCCCAAGCACTGAGGGGCACCTGCCAGCAGGCCCCCACTCATGTCCCACTCATGTCCCCCTGCACCCCCATCCCCCAGCACTGAGGGGCACCTGCCAGCAGGTCTCCACTCATGTCCCACTCATGTCCCCCTGCACCCCGACCCCAAGCACTGAGGGGCACCTGCCAGCAGGCCCCCACTCATGTCCAACTCAGGTCCCCCTGCACCCACACCCTCCAGCACTGAGGGGCACCTGCCAGCACGCCCCCACTCATGTCTCACTCATGTCCCCCTGCACACCCACCCCCCAGCACTGAGGGGCACTGGCCAGCAGGCCCCCACTCATGTCCCCTTGCACCCCCACCCCCCAGCACTGAGGGGAACCTGCCAGCAGGCCCCCACTCATGTCCCACTCATGTCCCCCTGCACCCCCACCCCCCAGCACTGAGGGGCACCTGCCAGCAGGCCCCCACTCATGTCCCACTCAGGTCCCCCTGCACCCCCACCCCCCAGCACTGAGGGGCACCTGCCAGCAGGCCCTCACTCAGGTCCCCTTGCACCCCCAAACCCAGCACTGAGGGGCACCTGCCAGCAGGCCCCCACTCATGTCCCATTCATGTCCCCCTGCACCCCCACCCCCCGGCACTGAGGGGCACCTGCCAGCAGGCCCCCACACATGTCCCCTTGCACCCCCACCCCCCAGCACTGAGGGGAACCTGCCAGCAGGCCCCCTCTCATGTCCCACTCATGTCCCCCTGCACCCCCACCCCCAGCACTGAGGGGCACCTGCCAGAAGGCCCACACTCATGTCCCCCTGCACCCCCACCCGCCAGCACTGTGGGGCACCTGCCAGCAGTCCCCCACTCATGCCTCACTCATGTCCCCCTGCACCCCCACCCCCCAGCACTGAGGGGCACCTGACAGCAGGCCCCCACTCATGTCCCCTTGAACCCCCACCCCCAGCACTGAGGGGCACCTGCCAGCCAACCCCCAATCATGTCCCCCTGCACACCCACCCCCCAGCACTGAGGGGCACCTGTGAGGAAAGGCCCCCACTCATGTCCCACTCATGTCCCCCTGCATCCCCACCCCCCAGCACTGAGGGGCACCTGCCAGCAGGCCCCCACTCATGTCCCCTTGCACCCCCTCCCCCCAGTACTGAGGGGCACCTGCCAGCAGGCCCCCACTCATGTCCACTTGCACCCCCACCCCCCAGCACTGAGGGGCACCTGCCAATAGGCCCCCACTCATGTCCCACTAATGTCCCCCTGCACCCCCACCCCCCAGCACTGAGGGGCAACTGCCAGAAGGCCCCCACTCATATCCCACTCATGTCACCCTGAACCCCCACCCCCCAGCACTGAGGGGCACCTACCAGCAGGTCCCCACTCATGTCCCACTCATGTCCCCCTGCACCCCCACCCCCAGCACTGAGGGGCACCTGCCAGCAGGCCCGCACTCATGTCCCACTCATGTCCCCCTGCACCCCCACCCCCCAGCACTGTGGGGCACCTGCCAGCAGGACCCCACTCATGTCCCCCTGCACCCCTACCCCCCAGCACTGAGGTCAGTTGCCAGAAGGCTCCCACTCATGTCCCCTTGCACCCCCATGCCGCAGCACTGAGGGGCACCTGCCAGCAGGCCCCCACTTATGTCCCACTCATGTCCCCCTGCACCCCGACCCCCCAGCACTGAGGGGCACCTGTCAGCAGGTCCCCACTCATGTCCCACTCATGTCCCCCTGCACCCGACCCCCAGCACTGAGGGGCACCTGCCAGCAGGCCCCCACTCATGTCCCATTCAGGTCCCCCTGCACCCCCACCCCCAGCACTGAGGGGCACCTGCCAGCAGGCCCCCACTCATGTCCTCTTGCACCCCCACCCCCCAGCACTGAGGGGCACCTGCCAGCAGGCCCCCACTCATGTCCCACTCATGTCCCCCTGCACCCCCACCCCCCAGCACTGAGGGGCACCTGCCAGCAGGCCCCACTCATGTCCCACTCATGCCCCTCTGCACCTCCACCCCCCAGCACTGAGGGGCACCTGCCAGCAGCCCCCCACTCATGTCCCACTCATGTCCCCCTGCACCCCCACCCCCCAGCACTGAGGGACAACTCCCAGCAGGCCCCCACTCATGTCCCACTCATGTCCCCCTGCACCCCCACCCCCCAGCACTGAGGGGCACCTGCCAGCAGGCCCCACTCATGTCCCACTCATGTCCCCCTGCACCCCCACCCCCCAGCACTGAGGGGCACCTGCCAGCAGGCCCCCACTCATGTCCCCTTGCACCCCCACACCGCAGTACTGAGGGGAACAACCTGCCAGCAGGCCTCCACTCATGTCCCACTCATGTCCCACTCATGTCCCCCTGCACCCCCACCCCCCAGCACTGAGGGGCACCTGCCAGCAGGTCCCCACTCATGTCCCACTCATGTCCCCCTGCACCCCCACCCCCCAGCACTGAGGGGCACCTGCTAGCAGGCCCCCACTCATGTCCCACTCATGTCCCCCTGCACCCCCACCCCCAGCACTGAGGGGCACCTTCCAGCAGGTCCCCACTCATGTCCACGCATGTCCCCCTGCACCCCCACCCCCCAGCACTGAGGGGTACCTGCTAGCAGGCCCCCACTCATGTCCCACTCATGTCCCCCTGCACCCCTACCCCCCAGCACTGAGGGGCACCTGCCAGCTGGACCCCACACATGTCCCCCTGCACCCCTACCCCCCAGCACTGAGGTCAGTTGCCAGCAGGCTCCAAATCATGTCCCCTTGCACCCCATGCCCCAGCACTGAGGGGAACCTGCCAGCAGGCCCCCACTCATGTCCCACTCATGTCCCCCTGCACCCCTACCCCCGAGCACTGAGGGGCATCTGCCAGCAGGTCTCCACTCATGTCCCACTCATGTCCCCCTGCACCCCGACCCCCAGCACTGAGGGGCACCTGCCAGCAGGCCCCCACTCATGTCCAACTCAGGTCCCCCTGCACCCACACCCTCCAGCACTGAGGGGCACCTGCCAGCAGGCCCCCACTCATGTCCCATTCAGGTCCCCTTGCACCCCCACACCGCAGTACTGAGGGGAACAACCTGCCAGCAGGCCTCCACTCATGTCCCACTCATGTCCCACTCATGTCCCCCTGCACCCCCACCCCCCAGCACTGAGGGGCACCTGCCAGCAGGTCCCCACTCATGTCCCACTCATGTCCCCCTGCACCCCCACCCCCCAGCACTGAGGGGCACCTGCTAGCAGGCCCCCACTCATGTCCCACTCATGCCCCCCTGCACCCCCACCCCCAGCACTGAGGGGCACCTTCCAGCAGGTCCCCACTCATGTCCACGCATGTCCCCCTGCACCCCCACCCCCCAGCACTGAGGGGCACCTGCTAGCAGGCCCCCACTCATGTCCCACTCATGTCCCCCTGCACCCCTACCCCCCAGCACTGAGGGGCACCTGCCAGCTGGACCCCACACATGTCCCCCTGCACCCCTACCCCCCAGCACTGAGGTCAGTTGCCAGCAGGCTCCCACTCATGTCCCCTTGCACCCCCATGCCCCAGCACTGAGGGGAACCTGCCAGCAGGCCCCCACTCATGTCCCACTCATGTCCCCCTGCACCCCTACCCCCGAGCACTGAGGGGCACCTGCCAGCAGGTCTCCACTCATGTCCCACTCATGTCCCCCTGCACCCCGACCCCCAGCACTGAGGGGCACCTGCCAGCAGGCCCCCACTCATGTCCCATTCAGGTCCCCCTGCACCCCCACCCCCCAGCACTGAGGGGCACCTGCCAGCAGGCCCCCACTCATGTCTCCTTGCAGCCCCCCCAGCACTGAGGGGCACCTGTCAGCAGGCCCCCACTCATGTCCCACTCATGTCCCCCTGCACCCCCACCCCCCAGCACTGAGGGGCACCTGTCAGCAGGCCCCCACTCATGTCCCACTCATGCCCCTCTGCACCTCCACCCCCCAGCACTGAGGGGCACTTGTCAGCAGGACCCCACTCATGTCCCACTCATGTCCCCCTGCACCCCCACCCCCCAGCACTGAGGAACACCTCCCAACAGGCCGCCACTCATATCCCACTCATGTCCCCCTGCACCCCCACCCTCCAGCACTGAGGGGCACCTGCCAGCAGGCCTCCACTCATGTCCCCCTGCAGCCCTACCCCCCAGCACTGAGGTCAGTTGCCAGCAGGCTCCATCTCATGTCCCCTTGCACCCCCACGCCCCAGCACTGAGGGGCACCTGCCAGCAGGTCTCCACTCATGTCCCACTCATGTCCCCCTGCACCCCGACCCCAAGCACTGAGGGGCACCTGCCAGCAGGCCCCCACTCATGTCCAACTCAGGTCCCCCTGCACCCACACCCTCCAGCACTGAGGGGCACCTGCCAGCAGGCCCCCACTCATGTCTCACTCATGTCCCCCTGTACACCCACCCCCCAGCACTGAGGGGCACCGGCCAGCAGGCCCCCACTCATGTCCCCTTGCACCCCCACCCCCCAGCACTGAGGGGAACCTGCCAGCAGGCCCCCACTCATGTCCCACTCATGTCCCCCTGCACCCCCACCCCCCAGCACTGAGGGGCACCTGCCAGCAGGTCCCCACTCATGTCCCACTCATGTCCCCCTGCACCCCGACCCCCAGCACTGAGGGGCACCTGCCAGCAGGCCCCCACTCATGTCCCACTCAGGTCCCCCTGCACCTCCACCCCCAACACTGAGGGGCACCTGCCAGCAGGCCCCCACTCATGTCCCCTTGCACCCCCCCAGCACTGAGGGGCACCTGCCAGCAGGCCCCCACTCATGTCCCACTCATGCCCCTCTGCACCTCCACCCCCCAGCACTGAGGGGCACTTGTCAGCAGGACCCCACTCATGTCCCACTCATGTCCCCCTGCACCCCCACCCCCCAGCACTGAGGAACACCTCCCAACAGGCCCCCACTCATGTCCCACTCATGTCCCCCTGCACCCCCACCCTCCAGCACTGAGGGCCTCCTGCCAGCAGCCCCCCACTCATGTCCCCCTGCACCCCTACCCCCCAGCACTGAGGTCAGTTGCCAGCAGGCTCCATCTCATGTCCCCTTGCACCCCCACGCCCCAGCACTGAGGGGCACCTGCCAGCAGGTCTCCACTCATGTCCCACTCATGTCCCCCTGCACCCCGACCCCAAGCACTGAGGGGCACCTGCCAGCAGGCCCCCACTCATGTCCCACTCATGTCCCCCTGCACCCCCATCCCCCAGCACTGAGGGGCACCTGCCAGCAGGTCTCCACTCATGTCCCACTCATGTCCCCCTGCACCCCGACCCCAAGCACTGAGGGGCACCTGCCAGCAGGCCCCCACTCATGTCCAACTCAGGTCCCCCTGCACCCACACCCTCCAGCACTGAGGGGCACCTGCCAGCACGCCCCCACTCATGTCTCACTCATGTCCCCCTGCACACCCACCCCCCAGCACTGAGGGGCACCGGCCAGCAGGCCCCCACTCATGTCCCCTTGCACCCCCACCCCCCAGCACTGAGGGGAACCTGCCAGCAGGCCCCCACTCATGTCCCACTCATGTCCCCCTGCACCCCCACCCCCCAGCACTGAGGGGCACCTGCCAGCAGGTCCCCACTCATGTCCCCCTGCACCCCGACCCCCAGCACTGAGGGGCACCTGCCAGCAGGCCCCCACTCATGTCCCACTCAGGTCCCCCTGCACCCCCACCCCCCAACACTGAGGGGCACCTGCCAGCAGGCCCCCACTCATGTCCCCTTGCACCCCCACCCCCAGCACTGAGGGGCACCTGCCAGCAGGCCCCCACTCATGTCGCACTCATGTCCCCCTGCACCCCCACCCTCAGCACTGAGGGCAACCTGCCAGCAGGCCCCCACTCATGTCCCCTTGCACCCCCACACCCCAGCACTGAAAGGAACCTGCCAGCAGGCCCCCACTCATGTTCCACTCATGTCCCCCAGCACCTCCACCCACCCAGCACTGAGGGGCACCTGCCAGCAGGTCCCCACTCATGTCCCACTCATGTCCCCCTGCACCCCCACCCCCCAGCACTGAGGGGCACCTGCCAGAAGGCCCCCACTCATGTCCCCCTGCACCCCCACCCCCCAGCACTGTGGGGTACCTGCCAGCAGGCCCCCACTCATGTCTCACTGTCCCCCTGCACCCCCACCCCCCAGCACTGAGGGGTACCTGCCAGCAGGCCCCCACTCATGTCCCCCTGCACCCCACACCCCAGCACTGTGGGGCACCTGCCAGCAGGACCCCACTCATGTCCCCCTGCACCCCTACCCCCAGCACTGAGGTCAGTTGCCAGTAGGCTCCCACTCATTTCCCCTTGCACCCACACACCCCAGCACTGAGGGGCACCTTCCTGCAGGTCCCCACTCATGTCCCACTCATGTCCCCCTGTACCCCCACCCCCCAGCACTGAGGGACACCTGCCAGAAGGCCCCCACTTATGTCCCCCTGCACCCCCACCCCCCAGCACTGTGGGGCACCTGCCAGCAGGTCCCCACTCATGTCTCACTCATGTCCCCCTGCACCCCCAACCCCCAGCACTGAGGGGCACCTGCCAGCAGGCCCCCACTCATGTCCCCTTGCACCCCCACCCCCCAGCACTGAGGGGCACCTGCCAGCAGGCCCCCACTCATGTCCCCCTGCACCCCCACCCCCCAGCACTGAGGGGCACCTGCCAGCAGGCCCCCACTCATGTCCCACTCATGTCCCCCTGCATCCCCACCCCCCAGCACTGAGGGGCACCTGCCAGCAGGCCCCCACTCATGTCCCCTTGCACCTCCACCCCCCAGTACTGAGGGGCACCTGCCAGCAGGACCCCACTCATGTCCACTTGCACCCCCACCCCCCAGCACTGAGGGGCACCTGCCAGTAGGCCCCCACTCATGTCCCACTAATGTCCCCCTGCACCCCCACCCCCCAGCACTGAGGGGCACCTGCCAGAAGGCCCCCACTCATGTCCCACTCATGTCCCCCTGAACCGCCACCCCCCAGCACTGAGGGGCACCTGCCAGCAGGCCCCCACTCATGTCCCCCTGCACCCCCACCCCCCAGCACTGTGGGGCACCTGCCAGCAGGAACCCACTCGTGTCCCCCTGCACCCCTACCCCCCAGCACTGAGGTCAGTTGCCAGCAGGCTCCCACTCATGTCCCCTTACACCCCCACGCCCCAGCACTGAGGGGCACCTGCCAGCAGGCCCCCACTCATGTCCCACTCATGTCCCCCTGCACCCCCACTCCCCAGCACTAAGGGGCACCTGTCAGCAGGTCCCCACTCATGTCCCACTCATGTCCCCCTGCACCCCGAGCCCCAGCACTGAGGGGCACCTGCCAGCAGGCCCCCACTCATGTCCCACTCAGGTCCCCCTGCACCCCCACCTCCCAGCACTGAGGGGCACCTGCCAGCAGGCCCTGACTCATGTCCCCTTGCACCCCCACCCCCCAGCACTGAGGGGCACCTGCCAGCAGGCCCCCACTCATGTCCCACTCATGTCCCCCTGCACCCCCACCCCCCAGCACTGAGGGGCACCTTCCAGCAGGCCCCCACTCATGTCCCACTCATGCCCCTCTGCACCTCCACCCCCCAGCACTGAGGGGCACCTGCCAGCAGGGCCCCACTCGTGTCCCACTCATTTCCCCGTGCACCCCCACCCCCCAGCACTGAGGGACACCTCCCAGCAGGCCCCCACTCATGTCCCCCTGCACCCCCACCCCCAGCACTGAGGGGCACCTGCCAGCAGGCCCCCACTCATGTCCCACTCATGTCCCACTGCACCCCCACCCTCCAGCACTGAGGGCACCTGCCAGCAGGCCCCCACTCATGTCCCCTTGCACCCCCACCCCGCAGTACTGAGGGGAACCTGCCAGCAGGCCCCCACTCATGTCCCACTCATGTCCCCCTGCACCCCCACCCCCCAGCACTGAGGGGCACCTGCCAGCAGGTCCCCACTCATGTCCCACTCATCTCCCCCTGCACCTGAACCCCCCAGCACTGAGGGGCACCTGCTAGCAGGCCCCCACTCATGTCCCACTCATGTACCCCTGCACTCCTACCCCCCAGCACTGAGGGCCACCTGCCAGCAGGCCCCCACTCATGTCCCACTCATGTCCCCCTGCACCCCCACCCCTAGCACTGAGGTGCACCTGCCAGCAGGCCCTCACTCATGTCCACTTGCACCCCCACCCCCCAGCACTGAGGGGCACCTGCCAGCAGGCCCCCACTCATGTCCCCCTATACCCCCACCCCCCAGCCCTGTGGAGCTCCTGCCAGCTGGACCCCACACATGTCCCCCTGCACCCCTACCCCCCAGCACTGAGGTCAGTTGCCAGCAGGCTCCCACTCATGTCCCCTTGCACCCCCATGCCCCAGCACTGAGGGGCACCTGCCAGCAGGCCCCCACTCATGTCCCACTCATGTCCCCCTGTACCCCTACCCCCCAGCACGGAGGGGCACCTGCCAGCAGGTCTCCACTCATGTCCCACTCATGTCCCCCTGCACCCCGACCCCCAGCACTGAGGGGCACCTGCCAGCAGGCCCCCACTCATGTCCCACTCAGGTCCCCCTGCATCCCCACCCCCCAGCACTGAGGGGCGCCTGCCAGCAGGCCCCAACTCATGTCCCCTTGCACCCCCACCCCCAGCACTGAGGGGCACCTGCCAGCAGGTCTCCACTCATGTCCCACTCATGCCCCTCTGCACCCCCACCTCCCAGCACTGAGGGGCACCTGCCAGCAGGCCCCCACTCATGTCCCACTCAGGTCCCCCTGCACCCCCACCCCCCAGCACTGATGGGCGCCTGCCAGCAGGCCCCCACTCATGTCCCCTTGCACCCCTACCCCCAGCACTGAGGGGCACCTGCCAGCAGGTCTCCACTCATGTCCCACTCATGCCCCTCTGCACCCCCACCTCCCAGCACTGAGGGGCACCTGCCAGCAGGACACCACTCATGTCCCACTCATGTCCCCCTGCACCCCCACCCCCCAGCACTGAGGGACACCTCCCAACAGGCCCCCACTCATGTCCCACTCATGTCCCCCTGCACCCCCACCCCCCAGCACTGAGGGGCACCTGCCAGCAGGCCCGAACTCATGTCCCACTCATGTCCCCCTGCACCCCCACCCTCAGCACTGAGGGGCACCTGCCAGCAGGTCTCCACTCATGTCCCACTCATGTCCCCCTGCACCCTGACCCCAAGCACTGAGGGGCACCTGCTGCAGGCCCCCACTCATGTCTCACTCATGTCCCCCTGCACCTCCACCCCCCAGCACTGAGTGGCACCTGCCAGCAGGTCCCCACTCATGTCCCACTCATGTCCCCCTGCACCCCCACCCCCCAGCACTGAGGGGCACCTGCCAGAAGGTCCCCACTCATGTCCCCCTGCACCCCCACCACCCAGCACTGTGGGGCACCTGCCAGCAGGCCCCCACTCATTTCTCACTGTCCCCCTGCACCCCCACCCCCCAGCACTGAGGGGCATATGCCAGCAGGCCCCCACTCATGTCCCCCTGCACCCCCACCCCCCAGCACTTTGGGGCACCTGCCAGCAGGACCCCACTCATGTCCCCCTGCACCCCTACCCCCCAGCACTGAGGTCAGTTGCCAGCAGGCTCCCACTCATGTCCCCTTGCACCCCCATGCCCCAGCACTGAGGGGCACCTGCCAGCAGGCCCCCACTCATGTCCCACTCATGTCCCCCTGCACCCCCACCTCCCAGCACTGAGGGGCACCTGCCAGCAGGCCCCCACTCATGTCCCCTTGCACCCCCACCCCCCAGCACTGAGGGGCACCTGCCAGCAGGCCCCCACTCATGTCCCACTCATGTCCCCCTGCACCCCCACCCCCCAGCACTGAGGGGCACCTGCCAGCAGGCCCCCACTCATGTCCCACTCATGTCCCCCTGCATCCCCACCCCCCAGCACTGAGGGGCACCTGCCAGCAGGCCCCCACTCATGTCCCCTTGCACCCCCACCCCCCAGTACTGAGGGGCACCTGCCAGCAGGACCCCACTCATGTCCACTTGCACCCCCACCCCCCAGCACTGAGGGGCACCTGCCAGTAGGCCCCCACTCATGTCCCACTAATGTCCCCCTGCACCCCCACCCCCCAGCATTGAGGGGCACCTGCCAGAAGGCCCCCACTCATGTCCCACTCATGTCCCCCTGAACCGCCACCCCCCAGCACTGAGGGGCACCTGCCAGCAGGCCCCCACTCATGTCCCCCTGCACCCCCCAGCACTGTGGGGCACCTGCCAGCAGGACCCCACTCATGTCCCCCTGCACCCCTACCCCCCAGCACTGAGGTCAGTTGCCAGCAGGCTCCCACTCATGTCCCCTTGCACCCCCACGCCCCAGCACTGAGGGGCACCTGCCAGCAGGCCCCCACTCATGTCCACTCATGTCCCCCTGCACCCCCACGCCCCAGCACTAAGGGGCACCTGTCAGCAGCTCCCCACTCATGTCCCATTCATGTCCCCCTGCACCCCGACCCCTAGCACTGAGGGGCACCTGCCAGCAGGCCCCCACTCATGTCCCACTCAGGTCCCCCTGCACCCCCACCTCCCAGCACTGAGGGGCACCTACCAGCAGGCCCCGACTCATGTCCCCTTGCACCCCCACCCCCCAGCACTGAGGGGCACCTGCCAGCAGGCCCCCACTCATGTCCCACTCATGTCCCCCTGCACCCCCACCCCCCAGCACTGAGGGGCACCTGCCAGCAGGCCCCCACTCATGTCCCACTCATGCCCCTCTGCACCTCCACCCCCCAGCACTCAGGGGCACCTGCCAGCAGGGCCCCACTCATGTCCCACTCATGTCCCCTGCACCCCCACCCCCCAGCACTGAGGGACACCTCCCAGCAGGCCCCCACTCATGTCCCACTCATGTCCCCCTGCACCCCCACCCCCCAGCATTGAGGGGCACCTGCCAGCAGGCCCCCACTCATGTCCCACTCATGTCCCACTGCACCCCCACCCTCCAGCACTGAGGGGCACCGGCCAGCAGGCCCCCACTCATGTCCCGTTGCACCCCCACCCCGCAGTACTGAGGGGAACCTGCCAGCAGGCCCCCACTCATGTCCCACTCATGTCCCCCTGCACCTCACCCCCAGCACTGAGGGGCACCTGCCAGCAGGTCCCCACTCATGTCCCACTCATGTCCCCCTGCACCCGAACCCCCCAGCACTGAGGGGCACCTGCTAGCAGGCCCCCACTCATGTCCCACTCATGTCCCCCTGCACCCCCACCCCTAGCACTGAGGGGCACCTGCCAGCAGGCCCCCACTCATGTCCACTTGCACCCCCACCCCCCAGCACTGAGGGGCACCTGCCAGCAGGCCCCCACTCATGTCCCCCTATACCCCCACCCCCAGCACTGTGGGGCACCTGCCAGCTGGACCCCACACATGTCCCCCTGCACCCCTACCCCCCAGCACTGAGGTCAGTTGCCAGCAGGCTACCACTCATGTCCCCTTGCACCCCCATGCCCCAGCACTGAGGGGCACCTGCCAGCAGGCCCCCACTCATGTCCCCCTTTACCCCTACCCCCAGCACTGAGGGGCACCTGCCAGCAGGTCTCCACTCATGTCCCACTCATGTCCCCCTGCACCCCGACCCCCAGCACTGAGGGGCACCTGCCAGCAGGCCCCCACTCATGTCCCACCCAGGTCCCCCTGCACCCCCACCCCCCAGCACTGAGGGGCACCTTTCAGCATGCCCCCACTCATGTCCCCTTGCACCCCCACCCCCCAGCACTGAGGGGCACCTGCCAGCAGGCCCCCACTCATGTCCCACTCATGCCCCTCTGCACCTCCAACTCTCAGCACTGAGGGCACCTGCCAGCAGGACCCCACTCATGTCCCACTCCTGTCCCCCTGCACCCCCACCCCCCAGCACTGAGGGACACCTCCCAACAGGCCCCCACTCATGTCCCACTCATGTCCCCCTGCACCCCCACCCTCCAGCACTGAGGAGCACCTGCCAGCAGGCCCCCACTCATGTCCCCCTGCACCCCTACCCCCCAGCACTGAGGTCAGTTGCCAGCAGGCACCAACTCATGTCCCCTTGCACCCCCACGCCCCAGCACTGAGGGGCACCTGCCAGCAGGCCCCCACTCATGTCCCACTCATGTCCCCCTGCACCCCTTCCTCAGCACTGAGGGGCACCTGCCAGCAGGTCTCCACTCATGTCCCACTCATGTCCCCCTGCACCCCGACCCCAAGCACTGCACTGAGGGGCACCTGCCAGCAGGCCCCCACTCATGTCTCACTCATGTCCCCCTGCACACCCACCCCCAGCACTGAGGGGCACCTGCCAGCAGGCCCCCACTCATGTCCCCTTGCACCCCCACCCCCAGCACTGAGGGGAACCTGCCAGCAGGCCCCCACTCATGTCCCACTCATGTCCCCCTGCACCCCCACCCCCAGCACTGAGGGGCACCTGCCAGCAGGCCCCCACTCATGTCCCACTCATGTCCCCCTGCACCTCCACCCCCAGCACTGAGGGGCACCTGCCAGCAGACCCCCACTCATGTCCCCCTGCACCCCCACCCCCAGCACTGTGGGGCACCTGCCAGCAGGACCCCACTCATGTCCCCCTGCACCCCTACCCCCCAGCACTGAGGTCAGTTGCCAGCAGGCTCCCACTCATGTCCCCTTGCACCCCCATGCCCCAGCACTGAGGGGCACCTGCCAGCAGGTCCCCACTCATGTCCCACTCATGTCCCCCTGCACCCCCACCCCCAGCACTTAGGGGCACATGTCAGAAGGCCCCCACTCATGTCCCCCTGCACCCCCACCCCCCAGCACTGTGGGGCACCTGCCAGCAGGCCCCACCCATGTCTCACTCATGTCCCCCTGCACCCCCACCCTCCAGCCCTGAGGGGCACCTGCCAGCAGGCCCCCACTCATGTCCACTTGCACCCCCACCCCCCAGCACTGAAGGGCACCTGCCAGCAGGCCCCCACTCATGTCCCCCTATACCCCAAACCCCCAGCACTGTGGGGCACCTGCCAGCTGGATCCCACACATGTCCCCCTGCACCCCTTCCCCCCAGAACTGAGGTCAGTTGCCAGCAGGTTCCCACTCATGTCGCCTTGCACCCCCATGCCCCAGCACTGAGGGGCACCTGCCAGCAGGCCCCCACTCATGTCCCACTCATGTCCCCCTGCACCCCCACCCCCCAGCACTGAGGGACACCTCCCAACAGGCCCCCACTCATGTCCCACTCATGTCCCCCTGCACCCCCACCCTCCAGCACTGAGGGGCACCTGCCAGCAGGCCCCCACTCATGTCCCCCTGCACCCCTACCCCCCAGCACTGAGGTCAGTTGCCAGCAGGCTCCAACTCATGTCCCCTTGCACCCCCACGCCCCAGCACTGAGGGGCACCTGCCAGCAGGCCCCCACTCATGTCCCACTCATGTCCCCCTGCACCCCCTCCCTCAGCACTGAGGGGCACCTGCCAGCAGGTCTATACCCATGTCCCACTCATGTCCCCCTGCACCCCGACCCCAAGCACTGCACTGAGGGGCACCTGCCAGCAGGCCCCCACTCATGTCTCACTCATGTGCCCCTGCACACCCACCCCCAGCACTGAGGGGCACCTGCCAGCAGGCCTCCACTCATGTCCCCTTGCACACCCACCCCCAGCACTGAGGGGAACCTGCCAGCAGGCCCCCACTCATGTCCCACTCATGTCCCCCTGCACCCCCATCCCCCAGCACTGAGGGGCACCTCCCAGCAGGTCCCCACTCATGTCCCCCTGCACCCCGACCCCCAGCACTGAGGGGCACCTGCCAGCAGGCCCCCACTCATGTCCCACTCAGGTACCCCTGCACCCCCACCCCCCAGCACTGAGGGGCACCTGCCAGCAGGCCCCCACTCATGTCTCCTTGCACCCCCACCCCCAGCACTGAGGGGCACCTGCCAGCAGGCCCCCACTCATGTCCCACTCATGTCCCCCTGCACCCCCACCCCCAGCACTGAGGGGAACCTGCCAGCAGGCCCCCACTCATGTCCCCTTGCACCCCCACACCCCAGCACTGAGGGGAACCTGCCAGCAGGCCCCCACTCATGTCCCAATCATGTCCCCCTGCACCTCCACCCCCAGAACTGAGTGGCACCTGCCAGCAGGTCCCCACTCATGTCCCACTCATGTCCCCCTGCACCCCCACCCCCCAGCACTGAGGGGCACCTGCCAGCAGACCCCCACTCATGTCCCCCTGCACCCCCCACCCCCCAGCACTGTGGGGCACCTGCCAGCAGGACCCCACTCATGTCCCCCTGCACCCCTACCCCCCAGCACTGAGGTCAGTTGCCAGCAGGCTCCCACTCATGTCCCCTTGCACCCCCATGCCCCAGCACTGAGGGGCACCTGCCAGCAGGTCCCCACTGATGTCCCACTCATGTCCCCCTGGACCCCCACCCCCAGCACTGAGGGGCACATGCCAGAAGGCCCCACTCATGTCCCCCTGCACCCCCACCCCCCAGCACTGTGGGGCACCTGCCAGCAGGCCACACCCATGTCTCACTCATGTCCCCCTGCACCCCCACCCCCCAGCACTGAGGGGCACCTGCCAGCAGGCCCCCACTCATGTCCACTTGCACCCCCACCCCCCAGCACTGAGGGGCACCTGCCAGCAGGCCCCCACTCATGTCCCCCTACACCCCCAACCCCCAGCACTGTGGGGCACCTGTCAGCTGGACCCCATACATGTCCCCCTGCACCCCTTCCCCCCAGAACTGAGGTCAGTTGCCAGCAGGTTCCCACTCATGTCCCCTTGCACCCCCATGCCCCAGCACTGAGGGGCACCTGCCAGCAGGCCCCCACTCATGTCCCACTCATGTCCCCCTGCACCCCTACCCCCCAGCACTGAAGGGCACCTGCCACCAGGTCTCCACTCATGTCCCACTCATGTCCCCCTGCAACCCGACCCCCAGCACTGAGGGGCACCTGCCAGCAGGCCCCCACTCATGTCCCAATCAGGTCCCCCTGCACCCCCACCCCCCAGCACTGAGGGGCACCTGCCAGCAGGCCCCCACTCATGTCCCCTTGCACCCCCACCCCCCAGCACTGAGGGGCACCTGCCAGCAGGCCCCCACTCATGACCCACTCATGTCCCCCTGCACCCCCACCCCCCAGCACTGAGGGGCACCTGCCAGCAGGCCCCCACTCATGTCCCACTCATGCCCCTCTGCACCTCCACCCCCCAGCACTGAGGGGCACCTGCCAGCAGGACCCCACTCATGTCCCACTCATGTCCCCCTGCACCCACACCCCCCAGCACTGAGGGACACCTCCCAACAGGCCCCCACTCATGTCCCACTCATGTCCCCCTGCAACCCCACCCTCCAGCCTTGAGGGGCACCTGCCAGCAGGCCCCCACTCATGTCCCCCTGCACCCCTACCCCCCAGCACTGAGGTCAGTTGCCAGCAGGCTCCAACTCATGTCCCCTTGCACCCCCACACCCCAGCACTGAGGGGCACCTGCCAGCAGGACCCCACTCATGTCCTTCTCATGTCCCCCTGCACCCCCACCCCCCTGCACTGAGGGGCACCTGCCAGCAGGTCTCCACTCATGTCCCACTCATGTCCCCCTGCACCCCGACCACAAGCACTGAGGGGCACCTGCCAGCAGGCCCCCACTCATGTCCCACTCAGGTCCCCATGCACCCCCACCCTCCAGCACTGAGGGGCACCTGCCAGCAGGCCCCCACTCATGTCTCACTCATGTCCCCCTGCACACCCATCCCCCAGCACTGGGGGGCACCTGCCAGCAGGCCCCCACTCATGTCCCCTTGCACCCCCACCCCCAGCACTGAGGGGAACCTGCCAGCAGGCCCCCACTCATGTCCCACTCATGTCCCCCTGCACCCCCACCCCCCAGCACTGAGGGGCACCTGCCAGCAGGTCCCCACTCATGTCCCACTCATGTCCCCCTGTACCCCGACCCCCAGCACTGAGGGGCACCTGCCAGCAGGCCCCCACTCATGTCCCACTCAGGTCCCCCTGCACCCCCACCCCCAGCACTGAGGGGCACCTGCCAGCAGGCCCCCACTCATGTCCCCTTGCACCCCCACCCCCAGCACTGAGGGGCACCTGCCAGCAGGCCCCCACTCATGTCCCACTCATGCCCCCCTGCACCCCCACCCCCAGCACTGAGGGGAACCTGCCAGTAGGCCCCCACTCATGTCCCCTTGCACCCCCACACCCCAGCACTGAGGGGAACCTGTCAGCAGGCCCCCACTCATGTCCCAATCATGTCCCCCTGCACCTCCTCCCCCCAGCACTGAGGGGCACCTGCCAGCAGGTCCCCACTCATGTCCCACTTATGTCCCCCTGTACCCCCACCCCCCAGCACTGAGGGGCACCTGCCAGTAGGCCCCCACTTATGTCCCCCTGCACCCCCACCCCCCAGCACTGTGGGGCACCTGCCAGCAGGCCCCCACTCATGTCTCACTCATGTCCCCCTGCACCCCCACCCCCCAGCACTGAGGGGCACCTGCCAACAGGACCCCACTCATGTCCACTTGCACCCCCACCCCCCAGTACTGAGGGGCACCTGCCAGTAGGCCCCCACTCATGTCCCACTAATGTCCCCCTGCACCCCCACCCCCCAGCACTGAGGGGCACCTGCCAGAAGGCCCCCACTCATGTCCCACTCATGTCCCCCTGAACCGCCACCCCCCAACACTAGGGGCCCCTGCCAGAAGGCCCCCACTCATGTCCCACTCATGTCCCCCTGAACCGCCACCCCCCAGCACTGAGGGGCACCTGCCAGCAGGTCTCCACTCATGTCCCACTCATGTCCCCCTGCACCCTGACCCCCAGCACTGAGGGGCACCTGCCAGCAGGCCCCCACTCATGTCCCACTCAGGTCCCCCTGCACCCCCACCCCCAGCACTGAGGGGCGCCTGCCAGCAGGCCCCCACTCATGTCCCCCTGCACCCCCACCCCCCAGCACTGAGGGACACCTCCCAACAGGCCCCCACTCATGTCCCACTCATGTCCCCCTGCACCCCCACCCTCCAGCACTGAGGGGCACCTGCCAGCAGGCCCCCACTCATGTCCCCCTGCACCCCTACCCCCCAGCACTGAGGTCAGTTGCCAGCAGGCTCCAACTCATGTCCCCTTGCACCCCCACACCCCAGCACTGAGGGGCACCTGGCAGCAGGCCCCCACTCATGTCCCACTCATGTCCCCCTGCACCCCGACCCCAAGCACTGAGGGACACCTGCCAGCAGGCCCCCACTCATGTCCCACTCAGGTCCCCCTGCACCCCCACCCTCCAGCACTGAGGGGCACCTGCCAGCAGGCCCCCACTCATGTCTCACTCATGTCCCCCTGCACACCCACCCCCCAGCACTGGGGGGCACCTGCCAGCAGGCCCCCACTCATGTCTCCTTGCACCCCCACCCCCAGCACTGAGGGGAACCTGCCAGCAGGCCCCCACTCATGTCCCCCTGCACCCCCACCCCCCAGCACTGAGGGGCACCTGCCAGCAGGTCCCCACTCATATCCCACTCATGTCCCCCTGTACCCCGACCCCCAGCACTGAGCGGCACCTGCCAGCAGGCCCCCACTCATGTCCCACTCAGGTCCCCCTGCACCCCCACCCCCAGCACTGAGGGGCACCTGCCAGCAGGCCCCCACTCATGTCCCCTTGCACCCCCACCCCCAGCACTGAGGGACACCTGCCAGCAGGCCCCCACTCATGTCCCACTCATGCCCCCCTGCACCCCCACCCCCAGCACTGAGGGGAACCTGCCAGCAGGCCCCCACTCATGTCCCCTTGCACCCCCACACCCCAGCACTGAGGGGAACCTGTCAGCAGGCCCCCACTCATGTCCCAATCATGTCCCCCTGCACCTCCACCCCCCAGCACTGAGGGGCACCTGCCAGCAGGTCCCCACTCATGTCCCACTTATGTCCCTCTGTACCGCCACCCCCCAGCACTGAGGGGCACCTGCCAGTAGGCCCCCACTTATGTCCCCCTGCACCCCCACCCCCCAGCACTGTGGGGCACCTGCCAGCAGGCCCCCACTCATGTCTCACTCATGTCCCCCTGCACCCCCACCCCCCAACACTGAGGGGCACCTGCCAGCAGGCCCCCACTCATGTCCCCTTGCACCCCCACCCCCCAGCACTGAGGGGCACCTGCCAACAGGACCCCACTCATGTCCACTTGCACCCCCACCCCCCAGCACTGAGGGGCACCTGCCAGTAGGCCCCCACTCATGTCCCACTAATGTCCCCCTGCACCCCCACCCCCCAGCACTGAGGGGCACCTGCCAGAAGGCCCCCACTCATGTCCCACTCATGTCCCCCTGAACCGCCACCCCCCAACACTAGGGGCACCTGCCAGCAGGCCCCCACTCATGTCCCCCTGCACCCCCACCCCCCAGCACTGTATGGCACCTGCCAGCAGGAACCCACTCATGTCCCCCTGCACCCCTACCCCCCAGCACTGAGGTCAGTTGCCAGCAGGCTCCCACTCATGTCCCCTTGCACCCCCACGCCCCAGCACTGAGGGGCACCTGCCAGCAGGCCCCCACTCATGTCCCACTCATGTCCCCCTGCACCCCCACGCCCCAGCACTAAGGGGCACCTGTCAGCAGGTCCCCACTCATGTCCCACTCATGTCCCCCTGCACCCCGACCCCCAGCACTGAGGGGCACCTGCCAGCAGGCCCCCACTCATGTCCCACTCATTTCCCCCTGCACCCCCACCTCCCAGCACTGAGGGGCACCTGCCAGCAGGCCCCGACTCATGTCCCCTTGCACCCCGACCCCCCAGCACTGAGGGGCACCTGCCAGCAGGCCCCCACTCATGTCCCACTCATGTCCCCCTGCACCCCCACCCCCCAGCACTGAGGTGCACCTGCCAGCAGGCCCCCACTCATGTCCCACTCATGCCCCTCTGCACCTCCACCCCCCAGCACTGAGGGGCACCTGCCAGCAGGGCCCCACTCATGTCCCACTCATGTCCCCCTGCACCCCCACCCCCCAGCACTGAGGGACACCTCCCAGCAGGCCCCCACTCATGTCCCACTCATGTCCCCCTGCACCCCCACCCCGCAGTACTGAGGGGAACCTTCCAGCAGGCCCCCACTCATGTTCCACTCATGTCCCCCTGCACCCCTACCCCCCAGCACTGAGGGGCACCTGCCAGCAGGTCCCCACTCATGTCCCACTCATGTCCCCCTGCACCTGAACCCCCCAGCACTGAGGGGCACCTGCTAGCAGGCCCCCACTCATGTCCCACTCATGTCCCCCTGCACCCCTACCCCCCAGCACTGAGGGCCACCTGCCAGCAGGCCCCCACTCATGTCCCACTCATGTCCCCCTGCACCCCCACCCCTAGCACTGAGGGGCACCTGCCAGCAGGCCCTCACTCATGTCCACTTGCACCCCCACCCCCCAGCACTGTGGAGCACCTGCCAGCTGGACCCCACATATGTCCCCCTGCACCCCTACCCCCCAGCACTGAGGTCTGTTGCCAGCAGGCTCCCACTCATGTCCCCTTGCACCCCCATGCCCCAGCACTAAGGGGCACCTGCCAGCAGGCCCCCACTCATGTCCCACTCATGTCCCCCTGTACCCCTACCCCCCAGCACTGAGGGGCACCTGCCAACAGGTCTCCACTCATGTCCCACTCATGTCCCCCTGCACCCCGACCCCCAGCACTGAGGGGCACCTGCCAGCAGGCCCCCACTCATGTCCCACTCAGGTCCCCCTGCACCCCCACCCCCAGCACTGAGGGGCACCTGCCAGCAGGCCCCCACTCATGTCCCCCTGCACCCCCACCCACCAGCACTGAGGGACACCTCCCAACAGGCCCCCACTCATGTCCCCCTGCACCCCCACCCTCCAGCACTGAGGGGCACCTGCCAGCAGGCCCCCACTCATGTCCCCCTGCACCCCTACCCCCCAGCACTGAGGTCAGTTGCCAGCAGGCTCCAACTCATGTCCCCTTGCACCCCCACGCCCCAGCACTGAGGGGCACCTGCCAGCAGGCCCCCACTCATGTCCCACTCATGTCCCCCTGCACCCCCACCCTCAGCACTGAGGGGCACCTGCCAGCAGGTCTCCACTCATGTCCCACTCATGTCCCCCTGAACCCCGACCCCAAGCACTGAGGGGCACCTGCCAGCAGGCCCCCACTCATGTCTCACTCATGTCCCCCTGCACCCCCACCCCCCAGCACTGAGGGACACCTCCCAACAGGCCCCCACTCATGTCCCACTCATGTCCCCCTGCAACCCCACCCTCCAGCACTGAGGGGCACCTGCCAGCAGGCCCCCACTCATGTCCCCCTGCACCCCTACCCCCCAGCACTGAGGTCAGTTGCCAGCAGGCTCCAACTCATGTCCCCTTGCACCCCCACGCCCCAGCACTGAGGGGCACCTGCCAGCAGGCCCCCACTCATGTCCCACTCATGTCCCCCTGCACCCCCACCCTCAGCACTGAGGGGCACCTGCCAGTAGGTCTCCACTCATGTCCCACTCATGTCCCCCTGCACCCCGACCCCAAGCACTGAGGGGCACCTGCCAGCAGGCCCCCACTCATGTCTCACTCATGTCCCCCTGCACACCCACCCCCAGCACTGAGGGGCACCTGCCAGCAAGCCCCCACTCATGTCCCTTTGCACCCCCACCCCCAGCACTGAGGGGAACCTGCCAGCAGGCCCCCACTCATGTCCCACTCATGTCCCCCTGCACCCCCATCCCCCAGCACTGAGGGGCACCTGCCAGCAGGTCCCCACTCATGTCCCACTCATGTCCCCCTGCACCCCGACCCCCAGCACTGAGGGGCACCTGCCAGCAGGCCCCCACTCATGTCCCACTCATGTCCCCCTGCACCCCCACCCCCAGCACTGAGGGGAACCTGCCAGCAGGCCCCCACTCATGTCCCCTTGCACCCCCACACCCCAGCACTGAGGGGAACCTGCCAGCAGGCCCCCACTCATGTCGCCATCATGTCCCCCTGCACCTCCACCCCCCAGCACTGAGTGGCACCTGCCAGCAGGTCCCCACTCATGTCCCACTCATGTCCCCCTGCACCCCCACCCCCCAGCACTGAGGGGCACCTGCCAGAAGGTCCTCACTCATGTCCCCCTGCACCCCCACCTCCC
This sequence comes from Ambystoma mexicanum, assembly GCF_040938575.1. Classification (NCBI taxonomy): domain Eukaryota; kingdom Metazoa; phylum Chordata; class Amphibia; order Caudata; family Ambystomatidae; genus Ambystoma; species Ambystoma mexicanum. The sequence goes on from NC_090941.1 coordinate 269,568,634, forward strand.
AGCACTGTGGGGCACCTGCCAGCAGGCCCCCACTCATTTCTCACTGTCCCCCTGCACCCCCACCCCCCAGCACTGAGGGGCACCTGCCAGCAGGCCCCCACTCATGTCCCCCTGCACCCCCACCCCCCAGCACTGTGGGGCACCTGCCAGCAGGACCCCACTCATGTCCCCCTGCACCCCTACCCCCCAGCACTGAGGTCAGTTGCCAGCAGGCTCCCACTCATGTCCCCTTGCACCCCCATGCCCCAGCACTGAGGGGCACCTGCCAGCAGGCCCCCACTCATGTCCCAATCATGTCCCCCTGCATCCCCACCCCCAGCACTGAGGGGCACCTGCCAGCAGGCCCCCACTCATGTCCCCTTACACCCCCACCCCCAGCACTGAGGGGCACCTGCCAGCAGGCCCCCACTCATGTCCCACTCATGTCCCCCTGCACCCCCACCCCCCAGCACTGAGGGGCACCTGCCAGCAGGCCCCCACTCATGTCCCACTCATGTCCCCCTGCATCCCCACCCCCCAGCACAGAGGGGCACCTGCCAGCAGGCCCCCACTCATGTCCCCTTGCACCCCCACCCCCCAGTACTGAGGGGCACCTGCCAGCAGGACCCCACTCATGTCCACTTGCACCCCCACCCCCCAGCACTGAGGGGCACCTGCCAGTAGGCCCCCACTCATGTCCCACTAATGTCCCCCTGCACCCCCACCCCCCAGCACTGAGGGACAACTGCCAGAAGGCCCCGACTCATGTCCCACTCATGTCCCCCTGAACCGCCACCCCCAGCACTGAGGGGCACCTGCCAGCAGGCCCCCACTCATGTCCCCCTGCACCCCCACCCCCCAGCACTGTGGGGTACCTGCCAGCAGGACCCCACTCATGTCCCCCTGCACCCCTACCCCCCAGCACTGAGGTCAGTTGCCAACAGGCTCCCACTCATGTCCCCTTGCACCCCCACGCCCCAGCACTGAGGGGCACCTGCCAGCAGGCCCCCACTCATGTCCACTCATGTCCCCCTGCACCCCCACGCCCCAGCACTAAGGGGCACCTGTCAGCAGGTCCCCACTCATGTCCCACTCATGTCCCCCTGCACCCCCACCCCCCAGCACTGAGGGGCACCTGCCAGCAGGACCCCACTCATGTCCCACTCATGCCCCTCTGCACCTCCACCCCCCAGCACTCAGGGGCACCTGCCAGCAGGGCCCCACTCATGTCCCACTCATGTCCCCCTGCACCCCCACCCCCCAGCACTGAGGGACACCTCCCAGCAGACCCCCACTCATGTCCCACTCATGTCCCCCTGCACCCCCACCCCCCAGCACTGAGGGGCACCTGCCAGCAGGCCCCCACTCATGTCCCACTCATGTCCCACTGCACCCCCACCCTCCAGCACTGCGGGGCACCTGCCAGCAGGCCCCCACTCATGTCCCCTTGCACCCCCACCCCGCAGTACTGAGGGGAACCTGCCAGCAGGCCCCCACTCATGTCCCACTCATGTCCCCCTGCACCCCCACCCCCCAGCACTGAGGGGCACCTGCCAGCAGGTCCCCACTCATGTCCCACTCATGTCCCCCTGCACCTGAACCCCCCAGCACTGAGGGGCACATGCTAGCAGGCCCCCACTCATGTCCCACTCATGTCCCCCTGCACCCCTACCCCCCAGCACTGAGGGCCACCTGCCAGCAGGCCCCCACTCATGTCCCACTCATGACCCCCTGCACCCCCACCCCTAGCACTGAGGGGCACCTGCCAGCAGGCCCCCACTCATGTCCACTTGCACCCCCACCCCCCAGCACTGAGGGGCACCTGCCAGCAGGCCCCCACTCATGTCCCCCTATACCCCCACCCCCCAGCACTGTGGGGCACCTGCCAGCTGGACCCCACACATGTCCCCCTGCACCCCTACCCCCCAGCACTGAGGTCAGTTGCCAGCAGGCTACCACTCATGTCCCCTTGCACCCCCATGCCCCAGCACTGAGGGGCACCTGCCAGCAGGCCCCCACTCATGTCCCACTCATGTCCCCCTTTACCCCTACCCCCCAGCACTGAGGGGCACCTGCCAGCAGGTCTCCACTCATGTCCCACTCATGTCCCCCTGCACCCCGACCCCCAGCACTGGGGGGCACCTGCCAGCAGGCCCCCACTCATGTCTCACTCAGGTCCCCCTTCACCCCCACCCCCCAGCACTGAGGGGCACCTGCCAGCAGGCCCCCACTCATGTCCCCTTGCACCCCCACCCCCCAGCAATGAGGGGCACCTGCCAGCTGGCCCCCACTCATGTCCCACTCATGCCCCTCTGCACCTCCACCTCCCAGCACTGAGGGGCACCTGCCAGCAGGACCCCACTCATGTCCCACTCATGTCCCCTTGCACCTCCACACCCCAGCACTGAGGGACACCTCCCAACAGGCCCCCACTCATGTCCCACTCATGTCCCCCTGCACCCCCACCCTCCAGCACTGAGGGGCACCTGCTAGCAGGCCCCCACTCATGTCCCCCTGCACCCCTACCCCCCAGCACTGAGGTCAGTTGCCAGCAGGCTCCAACTCATGTCCCCTTGCACCCCCACGCCCCAGCACTGAGGGGCACCTGCCAGCAGGCCCCCACTCATATCCCACTCATGTCCCCCTGCACCCCCTCCCTTAGCACTGAGGGGCACCTGCCAGCAGGTTTCCACTCATGTCCCACTCATGTCCCCCTGCACCCCGACCCCAAGCACTGAGGGGCACCTGCCAGCAGGCCCCCACTCATGTCTCACTCATGTCCCCCTGCACACCCACCCCCAGCACTGAGGGGCACCTGCCAGCAGGCCCCCACTCATGTCCCCTTGCACCCCCACCCCCAGCACTGAGGGGAACCTGCCAGCAGGCCCCCACTCATGTCCCACTCATGTCCCCCTGCACCCCCATCCCCCAGCACTGAGGGGCACCTGCCAGCAGGTCCCCACTCATGTCCCACTTATGTCCCCCTGCACCCCGACCCCCAGCACTGAGGGGCACCTGCCAGCAGTCCCCCACTCATGTCCCACTCAGGTACCCCTGCACCCCCACCCCCCAGCACTGAGGGGCACCTTCCAGCAGGCCCCCACTCATGTGTCCTTGCACCCCCACCCCCAGCACTGAGGGGCACCTGCCAGCAGGCCCCCAGTCATGTCCCACTCATGTCACCCCTGCACCCCCACCCCCAGCACTGAGGGGAACCTGCCAGCAGGCCCCCACTCATGTCCCCTTGCACCCCCACACCCCAGCACTAAGGGGAACCTGCCAGCAGGCCCCCACTCATGTCCACTCATGTCCCCCTGTACCCCCACGCCCCAGCACTAAGGGGCACCTGTCAGCAGGTCCCCACTCATGTCCCACTCATGTCCCCCTGCACCCCGACCCCCAGCACTGAGGGGCACCTGCCAGCAGGCCCCCACTCATGTCCCACTCAGGTCCCCCTGCACCCCACCTCCCAGCACTGAGGGGCACCTGCCAGCAGGCCCCGACTCATGTCCCCTTGCACCCCCACCCCCCAGCACTGAGGCGCACCTGCCAGCAGACCCCAACTCATGTCCCACTCATGTCCCCCTGCACCCCCACCCCCCAGCACTGAGGGGCACCTGCCAGCAGGCCCCCACTCATGTCCCACTCATGCCCCTCTGCACCTCCACCCCCCAGCACTCAGGGGCACCTGCCAGCAGGGCCCCACTCATGTCCCACTCATGTCCCCCTGCACCCCCACCCCCCAGCACTGAGGGACACCTCCCAGCAGGCCCCCACTCATGTCCCACTCATGTCCAACTGCACCCCCACCCCCCAGCACTGAGGGGCACCTGCCAGCAGGCCCCCACTCATGTCCCACTCATGTCCCACTGCACCCCCACCCTCCAGCACTGAGGGGCACCTGCCAGCAGGCCCCCACTCATGTCCCCTTGCACCCCCACCCCGCAGTACTGAGGGGAACCTGCCAGCAGGCCCCCACTCATGTCCCACTCATGTCCCCCTGCACCCCTACCCCCCAGCACTGAGGGCCACCTGCCAGCAGGCCCCCACTCATGTCCCACTCATGTCCCCCTGCACCCCACCCCTAGCACTGGGGGGCACCTGCCAGCAGGCCCTCACTCATGTCCACTTGCACCCCCACCCCCCAGCACTGGATGGCACCTGCCAGCTGGACCCCACACATGTCCCCCTGCACCCCTACCCCCCAGCACTGAGGTCTGTTGCCAGCAGGCTCCCACTCATGTCCCCTTGCACCCCCATGCCCCAGCACTAAGGGGCACCTGCCAGCAGGCCCCCACTCATGTCCCACTCATGTCCCCCTGTACCCCTACCCCCCAGCACTGAGGGGCACCTGCCAGCAGGTCTCCACTCATGTCCCACTCATGTCCCCTTGCACCCCGACCCCCAGCACTGAGGGGCACCTGCCAGCAGGCCCCCACTCATGTCCCACTCAGGTCCCCCTGCACCCCCACCCCCAGCACTGAGGGGCGCCTGCCAGCAGGCCCCCACTCATGTCCCCCTGCACCCCCACCCCCCAGCACTGAGGGACACCTCCCAACAGGCCCCCACTCATGTCCCACTCATGTCCCCCTGCACCCCTACCCCCCAGCACTGAGGGCCACCTGCCAGCAGGCCCCCACTCATGTCCCACTCATGTCCCCCTGCACCCCCACCCCCAGCACTGAGGGCCACCTGCCAGCAGGCCCCCACTCATGTCCCACTCATGTCCCCCTGCATCCCCACCCCTAGCACTGAGGGGCACCTGCCAGCAGGCCCCCACACATGTCCCCCTGCACCCCTACCCCCCAGCACTGAGGTCTGTTGCCAGCAGGCTCCCACTCATGTCCCCTTGCACCCCCATGCCCCAGCACTAAGGGACACCTGCCAGCAGGCCCCCACTCATGTCCCACTCATGTCCCCCTGTACCCCTACCCCCCAGCACTGAGGGGCACCTGCCAGCAGGTCTCCACTCATGTCCCACTCATGTCCCCCTGCACCCCGACCCCCAGCACTGAGGGGCACCTGCAGCAGGCCCCCACTCATGTCCCACTCAGGTCCCCCTGCACCCCCACCCGCAGCACTGAGGGGCGCCTGCCAGCAGGCCCCCACTCATGTCCCCCTGCACCCCCACCCCCCAGCACTGAGGGACACCTCCCAACAGGCCCCCACTCATGTCCCCCTGCACCCCCACCCTCCAGCACTGAGGGGCACCTGCCAGCAGGCCCCCACTCATGTCCCACTGCACCCCTACCCCCCAGCACTGAGGTCAGTTGCCAGCAGGCTCCAACTCATGTCCCCTTGCACCCCCACGCCCCAGCACTGAGGGGCACCTGCCAGCAGGCCCCCACTCATGTCCCACTCATGTCCCCCTGCACCCCCACCCTCAGCACTGAGGGGCACCTGCCAGCAGGTCTCCACTCATGTCCCACTCATGTCCTCCTGCACCCCGACCCCAAGCACTGAGGGGCACCTGCCAGCAGGCCCCCACTCATGTCTCACTCATGTCCCCCTGCACCCCCACCCCCCAGCACTGAGGGACACCTCCCAACAGGCCCCCACTCATGTCCCACTCATGTCCCCCTGCAACCCCACCCTCCAGCACTGAGGGGCACCTGCCAGCAGGCCCCCACTCATGTCCCCCTGCACCCCTACCCCCCAGCACTGAGGTCAGTTGCCAGCAGGCTCCAACTCATGTCCCCTTGCACCCCCACGCCCCAGCACTGAGGGGCACCTGCCAGCAGGCCCCCACTCATGTCCCACTCATGTCCCCCTGCACCCCCACCCTCAGCACTGAGGGGCACCTGCCAGCAGGTCTCCACTCATGTCCCACTCATGTCCCCCTGCACCCCGACCCCAAGCACTGAGGGGCACCTGCCAGCAGGCCCCCACTCATGTCTCACTCATGTCCCCCTGCACACCCACCCCCAGCAATGAGGGGCACCTGCCAGCAAGCCCCCACTCATGTCCCTTTGCACCCCCACCCCCAGCACTGAGGGGAACCTGCCAGCAGGCCCCCACTCATGTCCCACTCATGTCCCCCTGCACCCCCATCCCCCAGCACTGAGGGGCACCTGCCAGCAGGTCCCGACTCATGTCCCACTCATGTCCCCCTGCACCCCGACCCCCAGCACTGAGGGGCACCTGCCAGCAGGCCCCCACTCATGTCCCACTCAGGTACCCCTGCACCCCCACCCCCAGCACTGATGGGCACCTGCCAGCAGGCCCCCACTCATGTCCCCTTGCACCCCCACCCCCAGCACTGAGGGGCACCTGTCAGCAGGCCCCCACTCATGTCCCACTCATGTCCCCCTGCACCCCCACCCCCAGCACTGAGGGGAACCTGCCAGCAGGCCCCCACTCATGTCCCCTTGCACCCCCACACCCCAGCACTGAGGGGAACCTGCCAGCAGGCCCCCACTCATGTCGCCATCATGTCCCCCTGCACCTCCACCCCCCAGCACTGAGTGGCACCTGCCAGCAGGTCCCCACTCATGTCCCACTCATGTCCCCCTGCACCGCCACCCCCCAGCACTGAGGGGCACCTGCCAGAAGGTCCTCACTCATGTCCCCCTGCACCCCCACCTCCCAGCACTGTGGGGCACCTGCCAGCAGGCCCCCACTCATTTCTCACTGTCCCCCTGCACCCCCACCCCCCAGCACTGAGGGGCACCTGCCAGCAGGCCCCCACTCATGTCCCCCTGCACCCCCACCCCCCAGCACTGTGGGGCACCTGCCAGCAGGACCCCACTCATGTCCCCCTGCACCCCTACCCCCCAGCACTGAGGTCAGTTGCCAGCAGGCTCCCACTCATGTCCCCTTGCACCCCCATGCCCCAGCACTGAGGGGCACCTGCCAGCAGGCCCCCACTCATGTCCCAATCATGTCCCCCTGCACCCCCACCCCCAGCACTGAGGGGCACCTGCCAGCAGGCCCCCACTCATGTCCCCTTGCACCCCCACCCCCAGCACTGAGGGGCACCTGCCAGCAGGCCCCCACTCATGTCCCACTCATGTCCCCCTGCACCCCCACCCCCCAGCACTGAGGGGCACCTGCCAGCAGGCCCCCACTCATGTCCCACTCATGTCCCCCTGCATCCCCACCCCCCAGCACTGAGGGGCACCTGCCAGCAGGCCCCCACTCATGTCCCCTTGCACCCCCACCCCCCAGTACTGAGGGGCACATGCCAGCAGGACCCCACTCATGTCCACTTGCACCCCCACCCCCCAGCACTGAGGGGCACCTGCCAGTAGGCCCCCACTCATGTCCCACTAATGTCCCCCTGCACCCCCACCCCCCAGCACTGAGGGACAACTGCCAGAAGGCCCCGACTCATGTCCCACTCATGTCCCCCTGAACCGCCACCCCCAGCACTGAGGGGCACCTGCCAGCAGGCCCCCACTCATGTCCCCCTGCACCCCCACCCCCCAGCACTGTGGGGTACCTGCCAGCAGGACCCCACTCATGTCCCCCTGCACCCCTACCCCCCAGCACTGAGGTCAGTTGCCAGCAGGCTCCCACTCATGTCCCCTTGCACCCCCACGCCGCAGCACTGAGGGGCACCTGCCAGCAGGCCCCCACTCATGTCCACTCATGTCCCCCTGCACCCCCACGCCCCAGCACTAAGGGGCACCTGTCAGCAGGTCCCCACTCATGTCCCACTCATGTCCCCCTGCACCCCCACCCCCCAGCACTGAGGGGCACCTGCCAGCAGGCCCCCACTCATGTCCCACTCATGCCCCTCTGCACCTCCACCCCCCAGCACTCAGGGGCACCTGCCAGCAGGGCCCCACTCATGTCCCACTAATGTCCCCCTGCACCCCCACCCCCCAGCACTGAGGGACACCTCCCAGCAGACCCCCACTCATGTCCCACTCATGTCCCCCTGCACCCCCACCCCCCAGCACTGAGGGGCACCTGCCAGCAGGCCCCCACTCATGTCCCACTCATGTCCCACTGCACCCCCACCCTCCAGCACTGAGGGGCACCTGCCAGCAGGCCCCCACTCATGTCCCCTTGCACCCCCACCCCGCAGTACTGAGGGGAACCTGCCAGCAGGCCCCCACTCATGTCCCACTCATGTCCCCCTGCACCCCCACCCCCAGCACTGAGGGGCACCTGCCAGCAGGTCCCCACTCATGTCCCACTCATGTCCCCCTGCACCTGAACCCCCCAGCACTGAGGGGCACATGCTAGCAGGCCCCCACTCATGTCCCACTCATGTCCCCCTGCACCCCTACCCCCAGCACTGAGGGCCACCTGCCAGCAGGCCCCCACTCATGTCCCACTCATGTCCCCCTGCACCCCCACCCCTAGCACTGAGGGGCACCTGCCAGCAGGCCCCCACTCATGTCCACTTGCACCCCCACCCCCCAGCACTGAGGGGCACCTGCCAGCAGGCCCCCACTCATGTCCTCCTATACCCCCACCCCCCAGCACTGTGGGGCACCTGCCAGCTGGACCCCACACATGTCCCCCTGCACCCCTACCCCCCAGCACTGAGGTCAGTTGCCAGCAGGCTACCACTCATGTCCCCTTGCACCCCCATGCCCCAGCACTGAGGGGCACCTGCCAGCAGGCCCCCGCTCATGTCCCACTCATGTCCCCCTGTACCCCTAACCCCCAGCACTGAGGGGCACCTGCCAGCAGGTCTCCACTCATGTCCCACTCATGTCCCCCTGCACCCCGACCCCCAGCACTGGGGGGCACCTGCCAGCAGGCCCCCACTCATGTCCCACTCAGGTCCCCCTTCACCCCCACCCCCCAGCACTGAGGGGCACCTGCCAGCAGGCCCCCACTCATGTCCCCTTGCACCCCCACCCCCCAGCAATGAGGGGCACCTGCCAGCAGGCCCCCACTCATGTCCCACTCATGCCCCTCTGCACCTCCACCTCCCAGCACTGAGGGGCACCTGCCAGCAGGACCCCACTCATGTCCCACTCATGTCCCCTTGCACCTCCACACCCCAGCACTGAGGGACACCTCCCAACAGGCCCCCACTCATGTCCCACTCATGTCCCCCTGCACCCCCACCCTCCAGCACTGAGGGGCACCTGCCAGCAGGCCCCCAGTCATGTCCCCCTGCACCCCTACCCCCCAGCACTGAGGTCAGTTGCCAGCAGGCTCCAACTCATGTCCCCTTGCACCCCCACGCCCCAGCACTGAGGGGCACCTGCCAGCAGGCCCCCACTCATATCCCACTCATGTCCCCCTGCACCCCCTCCCTCAGCACTGAGGGGCACCTGCCAGCAGGTTTCCACTCATGTCCCACTCATGTCCCCCTGCACCCCGACCCCAAGCACTGAGGGGCACCTGCCAGCAGGCCCCCACTCATGTCTCACTCATGTCCCCCTGCACACCCACCCCCAGCACTGAGGGGCACCTGCCAGCAGGCCCCCACTCATGTCCCCTTGCACCCCCACCCCCAGCACTGAGGGGAACCTGCCAGCAGGCCCCCACTCATGTCCCACTCATGTCCCCCTGCACCCCCATCCCCCAGCACTGAGGGGCACCTGCCAGCAGGTCCCCACTCATGTCCCACTTATGTCCCCCTGCACCCCGACCCCCAGCACTGCGGGGCACCTGCCAGCAGGCCCCCACTCATGTCCCACTCAGGTACCCCTGCACCCCCACCCCCCAGCACTGAGGGGCACCTTCCAGCAGGCCCCCACTCATGTGTCCTTGCACCCCCACCCCCAGCACTGAGGGGCACCTGCCAGCAGGCCCCCAGTCATGTCCCACTCATGTCACCCCTGCACCCCCACCCCCAGCACTGAGGGGAACCTGCCAGCAGGCCCCCACTCATGTCCCCTTGCACCCCCACACCCCAGCACTGAGGGGAAACTGCCAGCAGGCCCCCACTCATGTCCACTCATGTCCCCCTGCACCCCCATGCCCCAGCACTAAGGGGCACCTGTCAGCAGGTCCCCACTCATGTCCCACTCATGTCCCCCTGCACCCCGACCCCCAGCACTGAGGGGCACCTGCCAGCAGGTCCCCACTCATGTCCCACTCATGTCCCCTTGCACCCCCACCCCGCAGTACTGAGGGGAACCTGCCAGCAGGCCCCCACTCATGTCCCACTCATGTCCCCCTGCACCCCCACCCCCCAGCACTGAGGGGCACCTGCCAGCAGGTCCCCACTCATGTCCCACTCATGTCCCCCTGTACCTGAACCCCCCAGCACTGAGGGGCACATGCTAGCAGGCCCCCACTCATGTCCCACTCATGTCCCCCTGCACCCCTACCCCCCAGCACTGAGGGCCACCTGCCAGCAGGCCCCCACTCATGTCCCACTCATGTCCCCCTGCACCCCCACCCCTAGCACTGAGGGGCACCTGCCAGCAGGCCCCCACTCATGTCCACTTGCACCCCCACCCCCCAGCACTGAGGGGCACCTGCCAACAGGCCCCCACTCATGTCCCCCTATACCCCCACCCCCCAGCACTGTGGGGCACCTGCCAGCTGGACCCCACACATGTCCCCCTGCACCCCTACCCCCCAGCACTGAGGTCAGTTGCCAGCAGGCTACCACTCATGTCCCCTTGCACCCCATGCCCCAGCACTGAGGGGCACCTACCAGCAGGTCTCCACTCATGTCCCACTCATGTCCCCCTGCACCCCGACCCCCAGCACTGGGGGGCACCTGCCAGCAGGCCCCCACTCATGTCCCACTCAGGTCCCCCTTCACCCCCACCCCCCAGCACTGAGGGGCACCTGCCAGCAGGCCCCCACTCATGTCCCCTTGCACCCCCACCCCCCAGCAATGAGGGGCACCTGCCAGCAGGCCCCCACTCATGTCCCACTCATGCCCCTCTGCACCTCCACCTCCCAGCACTGAGGGGCACCTGCCAGCAGGACCCCACTCATGTCCCACTCATGTCCCCCTGCATCTCCACACCCCAGCACTGAGGGACACCTCCCAACAGGCCCCCACTCATGTCCCACTCATGTCCCCCTGCACCCCCACCCTCCAGCACTGAGGGGCACCTGCCAGCAGGCCCCCACTCATGTCCCCCTGCACCCCTACCCCCCAGCACTGAGGTCAGTTGCCAGCAGGCTCCAACTCATGTCCCCTTGCACCCCCACGCCCCAGCACTGAGGGGCACCTGCCAGCAGGCCCCCACTCATGTCCCACTCATGTCCCCTTGCACCCCCTCCCTCAGCACTGAGGGGCACCTGCCAGCAGGTCTCCACTCATGTCCCACTCATGTCCCCCTGCACCCCGACCCCAAGCACTGAGGGGCACCTGCCAGCAGGCCCCCACTCATGTCTCACTCATGTCCCCCTGCACACCCACCCCCAGCACTGAGGGGCACCTGCCAGCAGGCCCCCACTCATGTCCCCTTGCACCCCCACCCCCAGCACTGAGGGGAACCTGCCAGCAGGCCCCCACTCATGTCCCACTCATGTCCCCCTGCACCCCCATCCCCCAGCACTGAGGGGCACCTGCCAGCAGGTCCCCACTCATGTCCCACTCATGTCCCCCTGCACCCCGACCCCCAGCACTGAGGGGCACCTGCCAGCAGGCCCCCACTCATGTCCCACTCAGGTACCCCTGCACCCCCACCCCCCAGCACTGAGGGGCACCTTCCAGCAGGCCCCCACTCATGTGTCCTTGCACCCCCACCCCCAGCACTGAGGGGCACCTGCCAGCAGGCCCCCACTCATGTCCCACTCATGTCACCCCTGCACCCCCACCCCCAGCACTGAGGGGAACCTGCCAGCAGGCCCCCACTCATGTCCCCTTGCAACCCCACACCCCAGCACTGAGGGGAACCTGCCAGCAGGCCCCCACTCATGTCCACTCATGTCCCCCTGCACCCCCACGCCCCAGCACTAAGGGGCACCTGTCAGCAGGTCCCCACTCATGTCCCGCTCATGTCCCCCTGCACCCCGACCCCCAGCACTGAGGGGCACCTGCCAGCAGGCCCCCACTCATGTCCCACTCAGGTCCCCCTGCACCCCACCTCCCAGCACTGAGGGGCACCTGCCAGCCGGCCCCGTGTCATGTCCCCTTGCACCCCCACCCCCCAGCACTGAGGTGCACCTGCCAGCAGGCCCCCACTCATGTCCCACTCATGTCCCCCTGCACCCCCACCCCCCAGCACTGAGGGGCACCTGCCAGCAGGCCCCCACTCATGTCCCACACATGCCCCTCTGCACCTCCACCCCCCAGCACTCAGGGGCACCTGCCAGCAGGGCCCCACTCATGTCCCACTCATGTCCCCCTGCACCCCCACCCCCCAGCACTGAGGGACACCTCCCAGCAGGCCCCCACTCATGTCCCACTCATGTCCAACTGCACCCCCACCCCCCAGCACTGAGGGGCACCTGCCAGCAGGCCCCCACTCATGTCCCACTCATGTCCCACTGCACCCCCACCCCGCAGTACTGAGGGGAACCTGCCAGCAGGCCCCCACTCATGTCCCACTCATGTCCCCATGCACCCCCACCCCCCAGCACTGAGGGACACCTGCCAGCAGGTCCCCACTCATGTCCCACTCATGTCCCCCTGCACCCGAACCCCCCAGCACTGAGGGGCACCTGCCAGCAGGTCCCCACTCATGTCCCACTCATGTCCCCCTGCACCCCTACCCCCCAGCACTGAGGTCAGTTGCCAGCAGGCTCCAACTCATGTCCCCTTGCACCCCCACGCCCCAGCACTGAGGGGCACCTGCCAGCAGGCCCCCACTCATGTCCCACTCATGTCCCCCTGCACCCCCTCCCTCAGCACTGAGGGGCACCTGCCAGCAGGTCTCCACTCATGTCCCACTCATGTCCCCCTGCACCCCGACCCCAAGCACTGAGGGGCACCTGCCAGCAGGCCCCCACTCATGTCTCACTCATGTCCCCCTGCACACCCACCCCCAGCACTGAGGGGCACCTGCCAGCAGGCCCCCACTCATGTCCCCTTGCACCCCCACCCCCAGCACTGAGGGGAACCTGCCAGCAGGCCCCCACTCATGTCCCACTCATGTCCCCCTGCACCCCCATCCCCCAGCACTGAGGGGCACCTGCCAGCAGGTCCCCACTCATGTCCCACTCATGTCCCCCTGCACCCCGACCCCCAGCACTGAGGGGCACCTGCCAGCAGGCCCCCACTAATGTCCCACTCAGGTACCCCTGCACCCCCACCCCCCAGCACTGAGGGGCACCTTCCAGCAGGCCCCCACTCATGTGTCCTTGCACCCCCACCCCCAGCACTGAGGGGCACCTGCCAGCAGGCCCCCACTCATGTCCCACTCATGTCACCCCTGCACCCCCACACCCAGCACTGAGGGGAACCTGCCAGCAGGCCCCCACTCATGTCCCCTTGCAACCCCACACCCCAGCACTGAGGGGAACCTGCCAGCAGGCCCCCGCTCATGTCCACTCATGTCCCCCTGCACCCCCACGCCCCAGCACTAAGGGGCACCTGTCAGCAGGTCCCCACTCATGTCCCGCTCATGTCCCCCTGCACCCCGACCCCCAGCACTGAGGGGCACCTGCCAGCAGGCCCCCACTCATGTCCCACTCAGGTCCCCCTGCACCCCACCTCCCAGCACTGAGGGGCACCTGCCAGCAGGCCCCGACTCATGTCCCCTTGCACCCCCACCCCCCAGCACTGAGGTGCACCTGCCAGCAGGCCCCCACTCATGTCCCACTCATGTCCCCCTGCACCCCCACCCCCCAGCACTGAGGGGCACCTGCCAGCAGGCCCCCACTCATGTCCCACACATGCCCCTCTGCACCTCCACCCCCCAGCACTCAGGGGCACCTGCCAGCAGGGCCCCACTCATGTCCCACTCATGTCCCCCTGCACCCCCACCCCCCAGCACTGAGGGACACCTCCCAGCAGGCCCCCACTCATGTCCCACTCATGTCCAACTGCACCCCCACCCCCCAGCACTGAGGGGCACCTGCCAGCAGGCCCCCACTCATGTCCCACTCATGTCCCACTGCACCCCCACCCTCCAGCACTGAGGGGCACCTGCCAGCAGGCCCCCACTCATGTCCCCTTGCACCCCCACCCCGCAGTACTGAGGGGAACCTGCCAGCAGGCCCCCACTCATGTCCCACTCATGTCCCCATGCACCCCCACCCCCCAGCACTGAGGGGCACCTGCCAGCAGGTCCCCACTCATGTCCCACTCATGTCCCCCTGCACCCGAACCCCCCAGCACTGAGGGGCACATGCTAGCAGGCCCCCACTCATGTCCCACTCATGTACCCCTGTACCCCTACCCCCCAGCACTGAGGGCCACCTGCCAGCAGGCCCCCACTCATGTCCCACTCATGTCCCCCTATACCCCCACCCCCCAGCACTGTGGGGCACCTGCCAGCTGGACCCCACACATGTCCCCCTGCACCCCTACCCCCCAGCACTGAGGTCAGTTGCCAGCAGGCTACCACTCATGTCCCCTTGCACCCCCATGCCCCAGCACTGAGGGGCACCTTCCAGCAGGCCCCCACTCATGTCCCACTCATGTCCCCCTGTACCCCTACCCCCCAGCACTGAGGGGCACCTGCCAGCAGGTCTCCACTCATGTCCCACTCATGTCCCCCTGCACCCCGACCCCCAGCACTGGGGGGCACCTGCCAGCAGGCCCCCACTCAGGTCCCACTCAGGTCCCCCTTCACCCCCACCCCCCAGCACTGAGGGGCACCTGCCAGCAGGCCCCCACTCATGTCCCCTTGCACCCCCACCCCCCAGCAATGAGGGGAACCTGCCAGCAGGCCCCCACTCATGTCCCACTCATGTCCCACTCATGCCCCTCTGCACCTCCACCTCCCAGCACTGAGGGGCACCTGCCAGCAGGACCCCACTCATGTCCCACTCATGTCCCCCTGCACCTCCACACCCCAGCACTGAGGGACACCTCCCAACAGGCCCCCACTCATGTCCCACTCATGTCCCCCTGCACCCCCACCCTCCAGCACTGAGGGGCACCTGCCAGCAGGCCCCCACTCATGTCCCCCTGCACCCCTACCCCCCAATACTGAGGTCAGTTGCCAGCAGGCTCCAACTCATGTCCCCTTTCACCCCCACGCCCCAGCACTGAGGGGCACCTGCCAGCAGGCCCCCACTCATGTCCCCCTGCACCCCCTCCCTCAGCACTGAGGGGCACCTGCCAGCAGGTCTCCACTCATTTCCCACTCATGTCCCCCTGCACCCCGACCCCAAGCACTGAGGGGCACCTGCCAGCAGGCCCCCACTCATGTCTCACTCATGTCCCCCTGCACACCCACCCCCAGCACTGAGGGGCACCTGCCAGCAGGCCCCCACTCATGTCCCCTTGCACCCCCACCCCCAGCACTGACGGGAACCTGCCAGCAGGCCCCCACTCATGTCCCACTCATGTCCCCCTGCACCCCCATCCCCCAGCACTGAGGGGCACCTGCCAGCAGGTCCCCACTCATGTCCCACTCATGTCCCCCTGCACCCCGACCCCCAGCACTGAGGGGCACCTGCCAGCAGGCCCCCACTCATGTCCCACTCAGGTACCCCTGCACCCCCACCCCCCAGCACTGAGGGGCACCTTCCAGCAGGCCCCCACTCATGTGTCCTTGCACCCCCACCCCCAGCACTGAGGGGCACCTGCCAGCAGGCCCCCACTCATGTCCCACTCATGTCCCCCTGCACCCCCACCCCCAGCACTGAGGGGAACCTGCCAGCAGGCCCCCACTCATGTCCCCTTGCACCCCCACACCCCAGCACTGAGGGGAACCTGCCAGCAGGCCCCCACTCATGTCCCAATCATGTCCCCCTGCACCTCCACCCCCCAGAACTGAGTGGCACCTGCCAGCAGGTCCCCACTCATGTCCCCCTGCACCCCCACCCCCCAGCACTGAGGGGCACCTGCCAGAAGGTCCCCACTCATGTCCCCCTGCACCCCCAACCCCCAGCACTGTGGGGCACCTGCCAGCAGGCCCGCACTCATGTCTCACTGTCCCCCTGCACCCCCATCCCCCAGCACTGAGGGGCAAATGCCAGCAGACCCCCACTCATGTCCCCCTGCACCCCCACCCCCCAGCACTGAGGGGCACCTGCCAGCAGGACCCCACTCATGTCCCCCTGCACCCCTACGCCCCAGCACTGAGGTCAGTTGCCAGCAGGACCCCACTCATGTCCCCCTGCACCCCTACGCCCCAGCACTGAGGTCAGTTGCCAGCAGGCTCCCACTCATGTCCCCTTGCACCCCCATGCCCCAGCACTGAGGGGCACCTGCCAGCAGGTCCCCACTCATGTCCCACTCATGTCCCCCTGCACCCCCACCCCCCAGCACTGAGGGGCACATGCCAGAAGGCCCCCACTCATGTCCCCCTGCACCCCCACCCCCCAGCACTGTGGGGCACCTGCCAGCAGGCCCCCACCCATGTCTCACTCATGTACCCCTGCACACCCACCCCCCAGCACTGGGGGGCACCTGCCAGCAGGCCCCCACTCATGTCCCCTTGCACCCCCACCCCCAGCACTGAGGGGAACCTGCCAGCAGGCCCCCACTCATGTCCCACTCATGTCCCCCTGCACCCCCACCCCCCAGCACTGAGGGGCACCTGCCAGCAGGTCCCCACTCATGTCCCACTCATGTCCCCCTGCACCCCCACCCCCCAGCACTGAGGGGCACCTGCCAGCAGGCCCCCACTCATGACCCCTTGCACCCCCACCCCCAGCACTGAGGGGCACCTGCCAGCAAGCCCCCCACTCATGTCCCACTCATGCCCCCCTGCACCCCCACCCCCAGCACTGAGGGGAACCTGCCAGCAGGCCCCCACTCATGTCCCCTTGCACCCCCATACCCCAGCACTGAGGGGAACCTGTCAGCAGGCCCCCACTCATGTCCCAATCATGTCCCCCTGCACCTCCTTCCTCTAGCACTGAGGGGCACCTGCCAGCAGGTCCCCACTCATGTCCCACTCATGTCCCCCTGCACCCCCACCCCCCAGCACTGAGGGGCACCTGCCAGAAGGCCCCCACTCATGTCCCCCTGCACCCCCACCCCCAGCACTGTGGGGCACCTGCCAGCAGGCCCCCACTCATGTCTCACTGTCCCCCACAACCCCCAACCCCCAGCACTGAGGGGCACCTGTCAGCAGGCCCCCACTCATGTCCCCCTGCACCCCCACCCCCCAGCACTGTGGGGCACCTGCCAGCAGGACCCCACTCATTTCCCCCTGCACCCCTACCCCCCAGCACTGAGGTCAGTTGCCAGCAGGCTCCCACTCATGTCCCCTTGCACCCCCACGCCCCAGCACTGAGGGGCACCTGCCAGCAGGTCCCCACCTATGTCCCACTCATGTCCCCCTGCACCCCCACCCCCCAGCACTGTGGGGCACCTGCCAGCAGGCCCCCACTCATGTCTCACTCATGTCCCCCTGCACCCCCACCCCCCAGCACTGAGGGGCACCTGCCAGCAGGCCCCCACTCATGTCCCCTTGCACCCCCACCCCCCAGCATTGAGGGGCACCTGCCAGCAGGCCCCCACTCATGTCCCACTCATGTCCCCCTGCACCCCCACCCCCCAGCACTGAGGGGCACCTGCCAGCAGGCCCCCACTCATGTCCCACTCATGTCCCCCTTCATCCCCACCCCCCAGCACTGAGGGGCACCTGCCAGCAGGCCCCCACTCATGTCCCCTTGCACCCCCACCCCCCAGTACTGAAGGGCACCTGCCAGCAGGACCCCACTCATGTCCACTTGCACCCCCACCCCCCAGCACTGAGGGGCACCTGCCAGTAGGCCCCCACTCATGTCCCACTAATGACCCCCTGCACCCCCACCTCCCAGCACTGAGGGGCACCTGCCAGAAGGCCCCCACTCATGTCCCACTCATGTCCCCCTGAACCCCCACCCCCCAGCACTGAGGGGCACCTGCCAGCAGGCTCCCACTCATGTCCCACTCATGCCCCTCTGCACCTCCACCCCCCAGCACTCAGGGGCACCTGCCAGCAGGGCCCCACTCATGTCCCACTCATGTCCCCCTGCACCCCCACCCCCCAGCACTGAGGGACACCTCCCAGCAAGCCCCCACTCATGTCCCACTCATGTCCCCCTGCACCCCCACCCCCCAGCACTGAGGGGCACCTGCCAGCAGGCCCCCACTCATGTCCCACTGCACCCCCACCCTCCAGCACTGAGGGGCACCTGCCAGGAGGCCCCCACTCATGTCCCCTTGCACCCCCACCCCGCAGTACTGAGGGGAACCTGCCAGCAGGCCCCCACTCATGTCCCACTCATGTCCCCCTGCACTCCCACCCCCCAGCACTGAGGGGCACCTGCCAGCAGGTCCCCACTCATGTCCCCCTGCACCCGAACCCCCCAGCACTGAGGGGCACCTGCTAGCAGGCCCCCACTCATGTCCCACTCATGTCCCCCTGCAAGCGTACCCCCCAGCACTGAGGGCCACCTGCCAGCAGGCCCCCACACATGTCCCACTCATGTCCCCCTGCACCCCCACCCCTAGCACTGAGGGGCACCTGCCAGCAGGCCCCCACTCATGTCCACTTGCACCCCCACCCCCCAGCACTGAGGGGCACCTGCCAGCAGGCCCCCACTCATGTCCCCCTATACCCCCAACCCCCAGCACTGTGGGGCACCTGCCAGCTGGACCCCACACATGTCCCCCTGCACCCCTACCCCCCAGCACTGAGGTCAGTTGCCAGCAGGCTACCACTCATGTCCCCTTGCACCCCCATGCCCCAGCACTGAGGGGCACCTGCCAGCAGGCCCCCACTCATGTCCCACTCATGTCCCCCTGTACCCCTACCCCCCAGCACTGAGGGGCACCTGCCAGCAGATCTCCACTCATGTCCCACTCATGTCCCCCTGCACCCCGACCCCCAGCACTGAGGGGCACCTGCCAACAGGCCCCCACTCATGTCCCACTCAGGTCCCCCTGCACCCCCACCCCCCAGCACTGAGGGGTACCTGCCAGCAGGCCCCCACTCATGTCCCCTTGCACCCCCACCCCCCAGCACTGAGGGGCACCTGCCAGCAGGCCCCCACTCATGTCCCACTCATGCCCCTCTGCACCTCCACCTCCCAGCACTGAGGGGCACCTGCCAGCAGGACCCCACTCATGTCCCACTCATGTCCCCCTGCACCCCCACCCCCCAGCACTGAGGGACACCTCCCAACAGGCCCCCACTCATGTCCCACTCATGTCCCCCTGCACCCCCACCCTCCAGAACTGAGGGGCGCCTGCCAGCAGGCCCCCACTCATGTCCCCCTGCACCCCTACCCCCCAGCACTGAGGTCAGTTGCCAGCAGGCTCCAACTCATGTCCCCTTGCACCCCCATGCCCCAGCACTGAGGGGCACCTGCCAGCAGGCCCCCACTCATGTCCCACTCATGTCCCCCTGCACCCCCTCCCTCAGCACTGAGGAGCACCTGCCAGCAGGTCTCCACTCATGTCCCCCTGCACCCCGACCCCAAGCACTGAGGGGCACCTGCCAGCAGGCCCCCACTCATGTCTCACTCATGTCCCCCTGCACACCCACCCCCAGCACTGAGGGGCACCTGCCAGCAGGCCCCCACTCATGTCCCCTTGCACCCCCAGCACTGAGGGGAACCTGCCAGCAGGCCCCCACACATGTCCCACTCATGTCCCCCTGCACCCCCATCCCCAGCACTGAGGGGCACCTGCCAGCAGGTCCCCACTCATGTCCCACTCATGTCCCCCTGCACCCTGACCCCCAGCACTGAGGGGCACCTGCCAGCAGGCCCCCACTCATGTCCCACTCAGGTACCCCTGCACCCCCACCCCCCAGCACTGAGGGGCACCTGCCAGCAGGCCCCCACTCATGTCTCCTTGCACCCCCACCCCCAGCACTGAGGGGCACCTGCCAGCAGGCCCCCACTCATGTCCCACTTATGTCCCCCTGCACCCCCACCCCCAGCACTGAGGGGAACCAGCCAGCAGGCCCCCACTCATGTCCCCTTGCACCCCCACACCCCAGCACTGAGGGGAACCTGCCAGCAGGCCCCCACTCATGTCCCAATCATGTCCCCCTGCACCTCCACCCCCCAGAACTGAGTGGCACCTGCCAGCAGGTCCCCACTCATGTCCCACTCATGTCCCCCTGCACCCCCACCCCCAGCACTGAGGGGCACCTGCCAGAAGGTCCCCACTCATGTCCCCCTGCACCCCCACCCCCCAGCACTGTGGGGCACCTGCCAGCAGGCCCGCACTCATGTCTCACTGTCCCCCTGCAACCCCATCCCCCAGCACTGAGGGGTACCTGCCAGCAGACCCCCACTCATGTCCCCCTGCACCCCCACCCCTCAGCACTGTGGGGCACCTGCCAGCAGGACCCCACTCATGTCCCCCTGCACCCCTACCCCCCAGCACTGAGGTCAGTTGCCAGCAGACTCCCACTCATGTCCCCTTGCACCACCATGCCCCAGCACTGAGGGGCACCTGCCAGCAGGTCCCCACTCATGTCCCACTCATGTCCCCCTGCACCCCCACCCCCCAGCACTGAGGGGCACATGCCAGAAGGCCCCCACTCATGTCCCCCTGCACCCCCACCCCCCAGCACTGTGGGGCACCTGCCAGCAGGCCCCCACCCATGTCTCACTCATGTCCCCCTGCACCCCCACCCCCCAGCACTGAGGGGCACCTGCCAGCAGGCCCCCACTCATGTCCCCCTACACCCCCACCCCCCAGCACTGTGGGGCACCTGCCAGCTGGACCCCACACATGTCCCACTGCACCCCTTCCCCCCAGCACTGAGGTCAGTTGCCAGCAGGTTCCCACTCATGTCCCCTTGCACCCCCATGCCCCAGCACTGAGGGGCACCTGCCAGCAGGCCCCCACTCATGTCCCACTCATGTCCCCCTGCACCCCTACCCCCCATCACTGAGGGGCACCTGCCAGCAGGTCTCCACTCATGTCCCACTCATGTCCCCCTGCACCCTGACCCCCAGCACTGAGGGGCACCTGCCAGCAGGCCCCCACTCATGTCCCACTCAGGTCCCCCTGCACCCCCACCCCCCAGCACTGAGGGGCACCTGCCAGCAGGCCCCCACTCATGTCCCCTTGCACCCCCACCCCCCAGCAATAAGGGGCACCTCCCAACAGGCCCCCACTCATGTCCCACTCATGTCCCCCTGCAACCCCACCCTCCAGCACTGAGGGGCACCTGCCAGCAGGCCCCCACTCATGTCCCCTTGCACCCCTACCCCCCAGCACCGAGGTCAGTTGCCAGCAGGCTCCAACTCATGTCCCCTTGCACCCCCACACCCCAGCACCGAGGGGCACCTGCCAGCAGGACCCCACTCATGTCCTTCTCATGTCCCCCTGCACCCCCACCCCCCAGCACTGAGGGGCACCTGCCAGCAGGTCTCCACTCATGTCCCACTCATGTCCCCCTGCACCCCGACCCCAAGCACTGAGGGGCACCTGCCAGCAGGCCCCCACTCATGTCCCACTCAGGTCCCCCTGCACCCCCACCCTCCCGCACTGAGGGGCACCTGCCAGCAGGCCCCCACTCATGTCTCACTCATGTCCCCCTGCACACCCACCCCCCAGCACTGGGGGGCACCTGCCAGCAGGCCCCCACTCATGTCCCCTTGCACCCCCACCCCCAGCACTGAGGGGAACCTGCCAGCAGGCCCCCACTCATGTCCCACTCATGTCCCCTGCACCCCCACCCCCCAGCACTGAGGGGCACCTGCCAGCAGGTCCCCACTCATGTCCCACTCATGTCTCCCTGTACCCCGACCCCCAGCACTGAGGGGCACCTGCCAGCAGGCCCCCACTCATGTCCCACTCATGCCCCCCTGCACCCCCACCCCCAGCACTGAGGGGAACCTGCCAGCAGGCCCCCACTCATGTCCCCTTGCACCCCCACACCCCAGCACTGAGGGGAACCTGTCAGCAGGCCCCCACTCATGTCCCAATCATGTCCCCCTGCACCTCCACCCCCCAGCACTGAGGGGCACCTGCCAGCAGGTCCCCACTCATGTCCCACTCATGTCCCCCTGCACCCCCACCCCCCAGCACTGAGGGGCACCTGCCAGAAGGCCCCAACTCATGTCCCCCTGCACCCCCACCCCCAGCACTGTGGGGCACCTGCCAGCAGGCCCCCACTCATGTCTCACTGTCCCCCAGCACCCCCACCCCCAGCACTGAAGGGCAACTGTCAGCAGGCCCCCACTCATGTCCCCCTGCACCCCCACCCCCCAGCACTGTGGGGCACCTGCCAGCAGGACCCCACTCATGTCCACATGCACCCCTACCCCCCAGCACTGAGGTCAGTTGCCAGCAGGCTCCCACTCATGTCCCCTTGCACCCCCACGCCCCAGCACTGAGGGGCACCTGCCAGCAGGTCCCCACTCATGTCCCACTCATGTCCCCCTGCACCCCCACCCCCCAGCACTGAGGGACACCTGCCAGAAGGCCCCCACTCATGTCCCCCTGCACCCCCACCCCCCAGCACTGTGGGGCACCTGCCAGCAGGCCCCCACTCATGTCTCACTCATGTCCCCCTGCACCTCCACCCCCAGCACTGAGGGGCACCTGCCAGCAGGCCCCCACTCATGTCCCCTTGCACCCCCACCCCCCAGCACTGAGGGGCACCTGCCAGCAGGCCCCCACTCATGTCCCACTCATGTCCCCCTGCACCCCCACCCCCCAGCACTGAGGGGCACCTGCCAGCAGGCCCCCACTCATGTCCCACTCATGTCCCCCTTCATCCCCACCCCCCAGCACTGAGGGGCACCTGCCAGCAGGCCCCCACTCATGTCCCCTTGCACCCCCACCCCCCAGTACTGAAGGGCACCTGCCAGCAGGACCCCACTCATGTCCACTTGCACCCCCACCCCCCAGCACTGAGGGGCACCTGCCAGTAGGCCCCCACTCATGTCCCACTAATGTCCCCCTGCACCCCCACCTCCCAGCACTGAGGGGCACCTGCCAGAAGGGCCTCACTCATGTCCCCCTGCACCCCCACCCCCCAGCACTGTGGGGCACCTGCCAGCAGGACCCCACTCATGTCCCCCTGCGCCCCTACCCCCCAGCACTGAGGTCAGTTGCCAGCAGGCTCCCACTCATGTCCCCTTGCACCCCCACGCCCCAGCACTGAGGGGCATCTGCCAGCAGGCCCCCACTCATGTCCCACTCATGTCCCCCTGCACCCCCACGCCCCAGCACTAAGGGGCACCTGCCAGCAGGCCCCCACTCATGTCCCGTTGCACCCCCAGCACTGAGGGGCACCTGCCAGCAGGCCCCCACTCATGTCCCACTCATTTCCCCCTGCACCCCCACCCCCCAGCACTGAAGGGCACCTGCCAGCAGGCCCCCACTCATGTCCCACTCATGCCCCTCTGCACTTCCACCCCCCAGCACTGAGGGGCACCTGCCAGCAGGACCCCACTCATGTCCCACTCATGTCCCCCTGCACCCCCACCCCACAGCACTGAGGGACACCCCCCAGCAGGCCCCCACTCATGTCCCCCTGCACCACCACCCCCCAGCACTGAGGGGCACCTGCCAGCAGGCCTCCACTCATGTCCCACTCATGTCCCCCTGCACCCCCACACCCCAGCACTGAGGGGCACCTGCCAGCAGGCCCCCACTCATGTCCCGTTGCACCCCCAACCCGCAGTACTGAGGGGCACCTGCCAGCAGGTCCCCACTCATGTCCCACTCATGTGCCCCTGCACCCCCACCCCCCAGCACTGAGGGGCACCTGCCAGCAGGCCCCCACTCATGTCCCACTCATGTCCCCCTGCACCCCCACCCCCAGCACTGAGGGGCACATGCCGGCAGGCCCCACTCATGTCCCACTCATGTCCCCCTGCACCCCCACCCCTAGCACTGAGAAGCACCTTCCAGCAGGCCCCCACTCATGTCCACTTGCACCCCCACCCCTCAGCATTGAGGGGCACCAGCCAGTAGGCCCCCACTCATGTCCCACTAATGTCCCCCTGCACCCCCACCCCCAGCACTGAGGGGCTCCTGCCAGCAGGCCCACACTCATGTCCCACTCATGACCCCCTGAACCCCAACACACCAGCACTGAGGGGCACCTGCCAGCAGGCCCCCACTCATGTCCCCCTACACCCCCACCCCCCAGCACTGTGGGGCACCTGCCAGCTGGACCCCACTCATGTCCCCCTGCACCCCTACCCCCCAGCACTGAGGTCAGTTGCCAGCAGGCTCCAACTCATGTCCCCTTGCACCCCCACGCCCCAGCACTGAGGGGCACCTGCCATCAGGCCCCCACTCACGTCCCACTCATGTCCCCCTGCACCCCCACCCCCCAGCACTGAGGGACACCTGCCAGCAGGTCTCCACTCATGTCCCCCTGCACCCCGACGCCCAGTACTGAGGGGTATCTGCCAGCAGGCCCCCACTTATGTCCCACTCAGGTCCCCCTGCACCCCCACCCTCCAGCACTGAGGGGCACCTGCCAGCAGGCCCCCACTCATGTCCCCCTGCACACCCACCCCCCAGCACTGAGGGGCACCTGCCAGCAGGCCCCCACTCATGTCCCCTTGCACCCCCACCCCCCAGCACTGAGGGGAACCTGCCAGCAGGCCCCCACTCAGGTCCCACTCATGTCCCCCTGCACCCCCACCCCCTAGCACTGAGGGGCACCTGCCAGCAGGTCCCCACTCATGTCCCACTCATGTCCCCCTGCACCCCGACCCCCAGTAATGAGCCACACCTGCCAGCAGGCCCCCACTCATGTCCCACTCAGGTCCCCCTGCACCCCCACCCCCCAGCACTGAGGGGCACCTGCCAGCAGGCCCCCACTCATGTCCCCTTGCACCCCCACTCCCCAGCACTGAGGGGAACCTGCCAGCAGGCCCCCACTCATGTCCCACTCATGTCCCCCTGCACCCCCACCCCCTAGCACTGAGGGGCACCTGCCAGCAGGTCCCCACTCATGTCCCACTCATGTCCCCCTGCACCACGACCCCCAGCACTGAGCCACACCTGCCAGCAGGCCCTCACTCATGTCCCACTCAGGTCCCCCTGTACCCCCACCCCCCAGCACTGAGGGGCACCTCCCAGCAGGCCCCCACTCATGTCCCAATCATGTCCCCCTGCACCCCCACCCCCCAGCACTGAGGGGCATCTGCCAGCAGGCCCCCCTCATGTCCCCTTGCACCGCCACGCCCCAGCACTGAGGGGAACCTGCCTGCAGGCCCCCACTCATGTCCCACTCATGTCCCCCTGCACCTCCACCCCCCCAGCACTGAGGGGCACCTGCCAGCAGGCCCCCACTCATGTCCCCCTGCACCCCCACCCCCCAGCACTGAGGGGCACCTGCCAGCAGGCCCCCACTCATGTCCCACTCATGTCCCCTTGCACCCCCACCCCCCCAGCACTGATTGGCACCTGCCAGCAGGCCCCCACTCATGTCCCACCCATGTCCCCCTGCATCCCCACCCCCCAGCACTGAGGGGCACCTGCCAGCAGGCCCCCACTCATGTCCCCTTGCACCCCCACCCCCCAGCACTGAGGGGCAACTGCCAGCAGGCCCCCGCTCATGTCCCACTCATGTCCTCCTGCACCCCCACCCCACAGCACTGAGGGGCGCCTGCCAGCAGGCCCTCACTCATGTCCCACTCATGTCTCCCTGCACCCCCACCCCCCAGCACTGAGGGGCACCTGCCAGCAGGCCCTCTCTCATGTCCCCTTGCACCCCCAGCACTAAGGGGCACCTGCCAGCAGGCCCCCACTCATTTCCCCCTGCACCCCCACCCCCCCAGCACTGAGGGGCACCTCCCAGCAGGCCCCCACTCATGTCCCCCTGCACCCCCACCCCCAGCACTGAGGTGCACCTGCCAGCAGGCCCCCACTCATGTCCCCCTGCACCCCGACCCCCCAGCAATGTCGGGCACCTGCCAGCAGACCCCCACTCATGTCCCACTCATTTCCCCCTGCACCCCCACCCCCCAGCACTGAAGGGCACCTGCCAGAAGGCCCCCACTCATGTCCCACTATGCCCCTCTGCACTTCCACCCCCCAGCACTGAGGGGCACCTGCCAGCAGGACCCCACTCATGTCCCACTCATGTCCCCCTGCACCCCCACCCCCCAGCACTGAGGGGCACCTGCCAGCAGGCCCCCACTCATGTCCCACTCATGTCCCCCTGCACCCCCACCCCCCAGCACTGAGGGGCACCTGCCAGCAGGCCCCCACTCATGTCCCGTTGCAACCCCAACCCGCAGTACTGAGGGGAACCTGCTGGCAGTCCCCCACTCATGTCCCACTCATGTCCCCCTGCACCCCCACCCCCCAGCACTGAGGGGCACCTGCCAGCAGGTCCCCACTCATGTCCCACTCATGTGCCCCTGCACCCCCACCCCCCAGCACTGAGGGGCACCTGCCAGCAGGCCCCCACTCATGTCCCACTCATGTCCCCCTGCACCCCCACCCCCCAGCACTGAGGGGCACCTGCCAGCAGGCCCTCCCTCATGTCCCCTTGCACCCCCAGCACTAAGGGGCACCTGCCAGCAGGCCCCCACTCATTTCCCCCTGCACCCCCACCCCCCCAGCACTGAGGGGCACCTCCCAGCAGGCCCCCACTCATGTCCCCCTGCAACCCCACCCCCAGCACTGAGGGGCACCTGCCAGATGGCCCCCCACTCATGTCCCGTTGCACCCCCAACCCGCAGTACTGAGGGGAACCTGCTGGCAGGCCCCCACTCATGTCCCACTCATGTCCCCCTGCACCCCCACCCCCCAGCACTGAGGTGCACCTGCCAGCAGGTCCCCACTCATGTCCCACTCATGTCCCCCTGCACCCCCACCCCCCAGCACTGAGGGGCACCTGCCAGCAGGCCCCCCACTCATGTCCTGTTGCACCCCCAACCCGCAGTACTGAGGGGAACCTGCTGGCAGGCCCCCACTCATGTCCCACTCATGTCCCCCTGCACCCCCACCCCCCAGCACTGAGGGGCACCTGCCAGCAGGTCCCCACTCATGTCCCACTCATGTGCCCCTGCACCCCCACCCCCCAGCACTGAGGGGCACCTGCCAGCAGGCCCTCACTCATGTCCCACTCATGTCTCCCTGCACCCCCACCCCCCAGCACTGAGGGGCACCTGCCAGCAGGCCCTCACTCATGTCCCCTTGCACCCCCAGCACTAAGGGGCACCTGCCAGCAGGCCCCCACTCATTTCCCCCTGCACCCCCACCCCCCCAGCACTGAGGGGCACCTCCCAGCAGGCCCCCACTCATGTCCCCCTGCACCCCCACCCCCAGCACTGAGGGGCACCTGCCAGCAGGCCCCCACTCATGTCCCCCTACACCCCGACCCCCCAGCAATGTCGGGCACCTGCCAGCAGTCCCCCACTCATGTCCCACTCATTTCCCCCTGCACCCCCACCCCCCAGCACTGAAGGGCACCTGCCAGCAGGCCCCCACTCATGTCCCACTCATGCCCCTCTGCACTTCCACCCCCCAGCACTGAGGGGCACCTGCCAGCAGGACCCCACTCATGTCCCACTCATGTCCCCCTGAACCCCCACCCCACAGCACTGAGGGACACCCCCCAGCAGGCCCCCACTCATGTCCCACTCATGTCCCCCTGCACCCCCACCCCCCAGCACTGAGGGGCACCTGCCAGCAGGCCCCCACTCATGCCCCACTCATGTCCCCCTGCACCCTCACCCCCCAGCACTGAGCGGCACCTGCCAGCAGGCCCCCCACTCATGTCCCGTTGCACCCCCAACCCGCAGTACTGAGGGGAACCTGCTGGCAGGCCCCCACTCATGTCCCACTCATGTCCCCCTGCACCCCCACCCCCCAGCACTGAGGGGCACCTGCCAGCAGGTCCCCACTCATGTCCCACTCATGTGCCCCTGCACCCCCACCCCCCAGCACTGAGGGGCACCTGCCAGCAGGCCCCCACTCATGTCCCACTCATGTCCCCCTGCACCCCCACCCATAGCACTGAGGGGCACATGCCAGCAGGCCCCACTCATGTCCCACTCATGTCCCCCTGCACCCCCACCCCTAGCACTGAGGGGCACCTTCCAGCAGGCCCCCACTCATGTCCACTTGCACCCCCACCCCCCAGCATTGAGGGGCACCTGCCAGTAGGCCCCCACTCATGTCCCACTAATGTCCCCCTGCACCCCCACCCCCAGCACTGAGGGGTACCTGCCAGCACGCCCACACTCATGTCCCACTCATGTCCCCCTGAACCCCCACCCCCCAGCACTGAGGGGCACCTGCCAGCAGGCCCCCACTCATGTCCCCCTACACCCCCACCCCCCAGCACTGTGGGGCACCTGCCAGCTGGACCCCACTCATGTCCCCCTGCACCCCTACCCCCCAGCACTGAGGTCAGTTGCCAGCAGGCTCCAACTCATGTCCCCTTGCACCCCCACGCCCCAGCACTGAGGGGCACCTGCCAGCAGGCCCCCACTCACATCCCACTCATGTCCCCCTGCACCCCCACCCCCCAGCACTGAGGGGCACCTGCCAGCAGGTCTCCACTCATGTCCCCCTGCACCCCGACACCCAGTACTGAGGGGTATCTGCCAGCAGGCCCCCACTTATGTCCCACTCAGGTCCCCCTGCACCCCCACCCTCCAGCACTGAGGGGCACCTGCCAGCAGGCCCCCACTCATGTCTCACTCATGTCCCCCTGCACACCCACCCCCCAGCACTGAGGGGCACCTGCCAGCAGGCCCCCACTCATGTCCCCTTGCACCCCCACCCCCCAGTACTGAGGGGAACCTGCCAGCAGGCCCCCACTCATGTCCCACTCATGTCCCCCTGCACCCCCACCCCCTAGCACTGAGGGGCACCTGCCAGCAGGTCCCCACTCATGTCCCACTCATGTCCCCCTGCACCCCGACCCCCAGCACTGAGCCACACCTGCCAGCAGGCCCCCACTCATGTCCCACTCAGGTCCCCATGCACCCCCACCCCCCAGCACTGAGGGGCACCTGCCAGCAGGCCCCCACTCATGTCCCCTTGCACCCCCACTCCCCAGCACTGAGGGGAACCTGCCAGCAGGCCCCCACTCATGTCCCACTCATGTCCCCTTGCACCCCCACCCCTAGCACTGAGGGGCACCTGCCAGCAGGTCCCCACTCATGTCCCACTCATGTCCCCCTGCACACCGACCCCCAGCACTGAGCCACACCTGCCAGCAGGCCCCCACTCATGTCCCACTCAGGTCCCCCTGCGCCCCCACCCCCCAGCACTGAGGGGCACCTCCCAGCAGGCCCCCACTCATGTCCCACTCATGTCCCCCTGCACCCCCACCCCCCAGCACTGAGGGACACCTGCCAGCAGGCCCCCACTCATGTCCCCTTGCACCCCCATGCCCCAGCACTGAGGGGAACCTGCCTGCAGGCCCCCACTCATGTCCCACTCATGTCCCCCTGCACCTCCACCCCCCAGCACTGAGGGGCACCTGCCAGCAGGCCCCCACTCATGTCCCCCTGCACCCCCACCCCCCAGCACTGAGGGGCACCTGCCAGCAGGCCCCCACTCATGTCCCACTCATGTCCCCTTGCACCCCCACCCCCCAGCACTGAGGGGCACCTGCCAGCAGGCCCCCACTCATGTCCCCTTGCACCCCCACCCCCCAGCACTGAGGGGCATCTGCCAGCAGGCCCCCGCTCATGTCCCACTCATGTCCCCCTGCACCCCCACCCCCCAGCACTGAGGGGCACCTGCCAGCAGGTCCCCACTCATGTCCCACTCATGTGCCCCTGCACCCCCACCCCCCAGCACTGAGGGGCACCTGCCAGCAGGCCCCCACTCATGTCCCACTCATGTCCCCCTGCACCCCCACCCCCCAGCACTGAGGGGCACCTGCCAGCAGGCCCTCCCTCATGTCCCCTTGCACCCCCAGCACTAAGGGGCACCTGCCAGCAGGCCCCCACTCATTTCCCCCTGCACCCCCACCCCCCCAGCACTGAGGGGCACCTCCCAGCAGGCCCCCACTCATGTCCCCCTGCAACCCCACCCCCAGCACTGAGGGGCACCTGCCAGATGGCCCCCCACTCATGTCCCGTTGCACCCCCAACCCGCAGTACTGAGGGGAACCTGCTGGCAGGCCCCCACTCATGTCCCACTCATGTCCCCCTGCACCCCCACCCCCCAGCACTGAGGTGCACCTGCCAGCAGGTCCCCACTCATGTCCCACTCATGTCCCCCTGCACCCCCACCCCCCAGCACTGAGGGGCACCTGCCAGCAGGCCCCCCACTCATGTCCTGTTGCACCCCCAACCCGCAGTACTGAGGGGAACCTGCTGGCAGGCCCCCACTCATGTCCCACTCATGTCCCCCTGCACCCCCACCCCCCAGCACTGAGGGGCACCTGCCAGCAGGTCCCCACTCATGTCCCACTCATGTGCCCCTGCACCCCCACCCCCCAGCACTGAGGGGCACCTGCCAGCAGGCCCTCACTCATGTCCCACTCATGTCTCCCTGCACCCCCACCCCCCAGCACTGAGGGGCACCTGCCAGCAGGCCCTCACTCATGTCCCCTTGCACCCCCAGCACTAAGGGGCACCTGCCAGCAGGCCCCCACTCATTTCCCCCTGCACCCCCACCCCCCCAGCACTGAGGGGCACCTCCCAGCAGGCCCCCACTCATGTCCCCCTGCACCCCCACCCCCAGCACTGAGGGGCACCTGCCAGCAGGCCCCCACTCATGTCCCCCTACACCCCGACCCCCCAGCAATGTCGGGCACCTGCCAGCAGTCCCCCACTCATGTCCCACTCATTTCCCCCTGCACCCCCACCCCCCAGCACTGAAGGGCACCTGCCAGCAGGCCCCCACTCATGTCCCACTCATGCCCCTCTGCACTTCCACCCCCCAGCACTGAGGGGCACCTGCCAGCAGGACCCCACTCATGTCCCACTCATGTCCCCCTGAACCCCCACCCCACAGCACTGAGGGACACCCCCCAGCAGGCCCCCACTCATGTCCCACTCATGTCCCCCTGCACCCCCACCCCCCAGCACTGAGGGGCACCTGCCAGCAGGCCCCCACTCATGCCCCACTCATGTCCCCCTGCACCCTCACCCCCCAGCACTGAGGGGCACCTGCCAGCAGGCCCCCCACTCATGTCCCGTTGCACCCCCAACCCGCAGTACTGAGGGGAACCTGCTGGCAGGCCCCCACTCATGTCCCACTCATGTCCCCCTGCACCCCCACCCCCCAGCACTGAGGGGCACCTGCCAGCAGGTCCCCACTCATGTCCCACTCATGTGCCCCTGCACCCCCACCCCCCAGCACTGAGGGGCACCTGCCAGCAGGCCCCCACTCATGTCCCACTCATGTCCCCCTGCACCCCCACCCATAGCACTGAGGGGCACATGCCAGCAGGCCCCACTCATGTCCCACTCATGTCCCCCTGCACCCCCACCCCTAGCACTGAGGGGCACCTTCCAGCAGGCCCCCACTCATGTCCACTTGCACCCCCACCCCCCAGCATTGAGGGGCACCTGCCAGTAGGCCCCCACTCATGTCCCACTAATGTCCCCCTGCACCCCCACCCCCAGCACTGAGGGGTACCTGCCAGCAGGCCCACACTCATGTCCCACTCATGTCCCCCTGAACCCCCACCCCCCAGCACTGAGGGGCACCTGCCAGCAGGCCCCCACTCATGTCCCCCTACACCCCCACCCCCCAGCACTGTGGGGCACCTGCCAGCTGGACCCCACTCATGTCCCCCTGCACCCCTACCCCCCAGCACTGAGGTCAGTTGCCAGCAGGCTCCAACTCATGTCCCCTTGCACCCCCACGCCCCAGCACTGAGGGGCACCTGCCAGCAGGCCCCCACTCACATCCCACTCATGTCCCCCTGCACCCCCACCCCCCAGCACTGAGGGGCACCTGCCAGCAGGTCTCCACTCATGTCCCCCTGCACCCCGACACCCAGTACTGAGGGGTATCTGCCAGCAGGCCCCCACTTATGTCCCACTCAGGTCCCCCTGCACCCCCACCCTCCAGCACTGAGGGGCACCTGCCAGCAGGCCCCCACTCATGTCTCACTCATGTCCCCCTGCACACCCACCCCCCAGCACTGAGGGGCACCTGCCAGCAGGCCCCCACTCATGTCCCCTTGCACCCCCACCCCCCAGTACTGAGGGGAACCTGCCAGCAGGCCCCCACTCATGTCCCACTCATGTCCCCCTGCACCCCCACCCCCTAGCACTGAGGGGCACCTGCCAGCAGGTCCCCACTCATGTCCCACTCATGTCCCCCTGCACCCCGACCCCCAGCACTGAGCCACACCTGCCAGCAGGCCCCCACTCATGTCCCACTCAGGTCCCCCTGCACCCCCACCCCCCAGCACTGAGGGGCACCTGCCAGCAGGCCCCCACTCATGTCCCCTTGCACCCCCACTCCCCAGCACTGAGGGGAACCTGCCAGCAGGCCCCCACTCATGTCCCACTCATGTCCCCTTGCACCCCCACCCCCTAGCACTGAGGGGCACCTGCCAGCAGGTCCCCACTCATGTCCCACTCATGTCCCCCTGCACACCGACCCCCAGCACTGAGCCACACCTGCCAGCAGGCCCCCACTCATGTCCCACTCAGGTCCCCCTGCACCCCCACCCCCCAGCACTGAGGGGCACCTCCCAGCAGGCCCCCACTCATGTCCCACTCATGTCCCCCTGCACCCCCACCCCCCAGCACTGAGGGACACCTGCCAGCAGGCCCCCACTCATGTCCCCTTGCACCCCCATGCCCCAGCACTGAGGGGAACCTGCCTGCAGGCCCCCACTCATGTCCCACTCATGTCCCCCTGCACCTCCACCCCCCAGCACTGAGGGGCACCTGCCAGCAGGCCCCCACTCATGTCCCCCTGCACCCCCACCCCCCAGCACTGAGGGGCACCTGCCAGCAGGCCCCCACTCATGTCCCACTCATGTCCCCTTGCACCCCCACCCCCCAGCACTGATTGGCACCTGCCAGCAGGCCCCCACTCATGTCCCACTCATGTCCCCCTGCATCCCCACCCCCCAGCACTGAGGGGCACCTGCCAGCAGGCCCCCACTCATGTCCCCTTGCACCCCCACCCCCCAGCACTGAGGGGCACCTGCCAGCAGGCCCCCGCTCATGTCCCACTCTTGTCCCCCTGCACCCCCACCCCACAGCACTGAGGGGCACCTGCCAGCAGGCCCTCACTCATGTCCCACTCATGTCTCCCTGCACCCCCACCCCCCAGCACTGAGGGGCACCTGCCAGCAGGCCCCCACTCATGTCCCCCTGCACCCCCACCCCCCAGCACTGAGGGGCACCTGCCAGCAGGCCCCCACTCATGTCCCACTCATGTCCCCTTGCACCCCCACCCCCCCAGCACTGATTGGCACCTGCCAGCAGGCCCCCACTCATGTCCCACCCATGTCCCCCTGCATCCCCACCCCCCAGCACTGAGGGGCACCTGCCAGCAGGCCCCCACTCATGTCCCCTTGCACCCCCACCCCCCAGCACTGAGGGGCAACTGCCAGCAGGCCCCCGCTCATGTCCCACTCATGTCCTCCTGCACCCCCACCCCACAGCACTGAGGGGCGCCTGCCAGCAGGCCCTCACTCATGTCCCACTCATGTCTCCCTGCACCCCCACCCCCCAGCACTGAGGGGCACCTGCCAGCAGGCCCTCTCTCATGTCCCCTTGCACCCCCAGCACTAAGGGGCACCTGCCAGCAGGCCCCCACTCATTTCCCCCTGCACCCCCACCCCCCCAGCACTGAGGGGCACCTCCCAGCAGGCCCCCACTCATGTCCCCCTGCACCCCCACCCCCAGCACTGAGGTGCACCTGCCAGCAGGCCCCCACTCATGTCCCCCTGCACCCCGACCCCCCAGCAATGTCGGGCACCTGCCAGCAGTCCCCCACTCATGTCCCACTCATTTCCCCCTGCACCCCCACCCCCCAGCACTGAAGGGCACCTGCCAGAAGGCCCCCACTCATGTCCCACTATGCCCCTCTGCACTTCCACCCCCCAGCACTGAGGGGCACCTGCCAGCAGGACCCCACTCATGTCCCACTCATGTCCCCCTGCACCCCCACCCCCCAGCACTGAGGGGCACCTGCCAGCAGGCCCCCACTCATGTCCCACTCATGTCCCCCTGCACCCCCACCCCCCAGCACTGAGGGGCACCTGCCAGCAGGCCCCCACTCATGTCCCGTTGCAACCCCAACCCGCAGTACTGAGGGGAACCTGCTGGCAGGCCCCCACTCATGTCCCACTCATGTCCCCCTGCACCCCCACCCCCCAGCACTGAGGGGCACCTGCCAGCAGGTCCCCACTCATGTCCCACTCATGTGCCCCTGCACCCCCACCCCCCAGCACTGAGGGGCACCTGCCAGCAGGCCCCCACTCATGTCCCATTCATGTCCCCCTGCACCCCCACCCCCCAGCACTGAGGGGCACCTGCCAGCAGGCCCTCCCTCATGTCCCCTTGCACCCCCAGCACTAAGGGGCACCTGCCAGCAGGCCCCCACTCATTTCCCCCTGCACCCCCACCCCCCCAGCACTGAGGGGCACCTCCCAGCAGGCCCCCACTCATGTCCCCCTGCAACCCCACCCCCAGCACTGAGGGGCACCTGCCAGATGGCCCCCCACTCATGTCCCGTTGCACCCCCAACCCGCAGTACTGAGGGGAACCTGCTGGCAGGCCCCCACTCATGTCCCACTCATGTCCCCCTGCACCCCCACCCCCCAGCACTGAGGTGCACCTGCCAGCAGGTCCCCACTCATGTCCCACTCATGTCCCCCTGCACCCCCACCCCCCAGCACTGAGGGGCACCTGCCAGCAGGCCCCCCACTCATGTCCCGTTGCACCCCCAACCCGCAGTACTGAGGGGAACCTGCTGGCAGGCCCCCACTCATGTCCCACTCATGTCCCCCTGCACCCCCACCCCCCAGCACTGAGGGGCACCTGCCAGCAGGTCCCCACTCATGTCCCACTCATGTGCCCCTGCACCCCCACCCCCCAGCACTGAGGGGCACCTGCCAGCAGGCCCTCACTCATGTCCCACTCATGTCTCCCTGCACCCCCACCCCCCAGCACTGAGGGGCACCTGCCAGCAGGCCCTCACTCATGTCCCCTTGCACCCCCAGCACTAAGGGGCACCTGCCAGCAGGCCCCCACTCATTTCCCCCTGCACCCCCACCCCCCCAGCACTGAGGGGCACCTCCCAGCAGGCCCCCACTCATGTCCCCCTGCACCCCCACCCCCAGCACTGAGGGGCACCTGCCAGCAGGCCCCCACTCATGTCCCCCTACACCCCGACCCCCCAGCAATGTCGGGCACCTGCCAGCAGTCCCCCACTCATGTCCCACTCATTTCCCCCTGCACCCCCACCCCCCAGCACTGAAGGGCACCTGCCAGCAGGCCCCCACTCATGTCCCACTCATGCCCCTCTGCACTTCCACCCCCCAGCACTGAGGGGCACCTGCCAGCAGGACCCCACTCATGTCCCACTCATGTCCCCCTGCACCCCCATCCCACAGCACTGAGGGACACCCCCCAGCAGGCCCCCACTCATGTCCCACTCATGTCCCCCTGCACCCCCACCCCCCAGCACTGAGGGGCACCTGCCAGCAGGCCCCCACTCATGCCCCACTCATGTCCCCCTGCACCCTCACCCCCCAGCACTGAGGGGCACCTGCCAGCAGGCCCCCCACTCATGTCCCGTTGCACCCCCAACCCGCAGTACTGAGGGGAACCTGCTGGCAGGCCCCCACTCATGTCCCACTCATGTCCCCCTGCACCCCCACCCCCCAGCACTGAGGGGCACCTGCCAGCAGGTCCCCACTCATGTCCCACTCATGTGCCCCTGCACCCCCACCCCCCAGCACTGAGGGGCACCTGCCAGCAGGCCCCCACTCATGTCCCACTCATGTCCCCCTGCACCCCCACCCATAGCACTGAGGGGCACATGCCAGCAGGCCCCACTCATGTCCCACTCATGTCCCCCTGCACCCCCACCCCTAGCACTGAGGGGCACCTTCCAGCAGGCCCCCACTCATGTCCACTTGCACCCCCACCCCCCAGCATTGAGGGGCACCTGCCAGTAGGCCCCCACTCATGTCCCACTAATGTCCCCCTGCACCCCCACCCCCAGCACTGAGGGGTACCTGCCAGCAGGCCCACACTCATGTCCCACTCATGTCCCCCTGAACCCCCACCCCCCAGCACTGAGGGGCACCTGCCAGCAGGCCCCCACTCATGTCCCCCTACACCCCCACCCCCCAGCACTGTGGGGCACCTGCCAGCTGGACCCCACTCATGTCCCCCTGCACCCCTATCCCCCAGCACTGAGGTCAGTTGCCAGCAGGCTCCAACTCATGTCCCCTTGCACCCCCACGCCCCAGCACTGAGGGGCACCTGCCAGCAGGCCCCCACTCACATCCCACTCATGTCCCCCTGCACCCCCACCCCCCAGCACTGAGGGGCACCTGCCAGCAGGTCTCCACTCATGTCCCCCTGCACCCCGACACCCAGTACTGAGGGGTATCTGCCAGCAGGCCCCCACTTATGTCCCACTCAGGTCCCCCTGCACCCCCACCCTCCAGCACTGAGGGGCACCTGCCAGCAGGCCCCCACTCATGTCTCACTCATGTCCCCCTGCACACCCACCCCCCAGCACTGAGGGGCACCTGCCAGCAGGCCCCCACTCATGTCCCCTTGCACCCCCACCCCCCAGTACTGAGGGGAACCTGCCAGCAGGCCCCCACTCATGTCCCACTCATGTCCCCCTGCACCCCCACCCCCTAGCACTGAGGGGCACCTGCCAGCAGGTCCCCACTCATGTCCCACTCATGTCCCCCTGCACCCCGACCCCCAGCACTGAGCCACACCTGCCAGCAGGCCCCCACTCATGTCCCACTCAGGTCCCCCTGCACCCCCACCCCCCAGCACTGAGGGGCACCTGCCAGCAGGCCCCCACTCATGTCCCCTTGCACCCCCACTCCCCAGCACTGAGGGGAACCTGCCAGCAGGCCCCCACTCATGTCCCACTCATGTCCCCTTGCACCCCCACCCCCTAGCACTGAGGGGCACCTGCCAGCAGGTCCCCACTCATGTCCCACTCATGTCCCCCTGCACACCGACCCCCAGCACCGAGCCACACCTGCCAGCAGGCCCCCACTCATGTCCCACTCAGGTCCCCCTGCACCCCCACCCCCCAGCACTGAGGGGCACCTCCCAGCAGGCCCCCACTCATGTCCCACTCATGTCCCCCTGCACCCCCACCCCCCAGCACTGAGGGACACCTGCCAGCAGGCCCCCACTCATGTCCCCTTGCACCCCCATGCCCCAGCACTGAGGGGAACCTGCCTGCAGGCCCCCACTCATGTCCCACTCATGTCCCCCTGCACCTCCACCCCCCAGCACTGAGGGGCACCTGCCAGCAGGCCCCCACTCATGTCCCCCTGCACCCCCACCCCCCAGCACTGAGGGGCACCTGCCAGCAGGCCCCCACTCATGTCCCACTCATGTCCCCTTGCACCCCCACCCCCCAGCACTGATTGGCACCTGCCAGCAGGCCCCCACTCATGTCCCACTCATGTCTCCCTGCATCCCCACCCCCCAGCACTGAGGGGCACCTGCCAGCAGGCCCCCACTCATGTCCCCTTGCACCCCCACCCCCCAGCACTGAGGGGCACCTGCCAGCAGGCCCCCGCTCATGTCCCACTCTTGTCCCCCTGCACCCCCACCCCACAGCACTGAGGGGCACCTGCCAGCAGGCCCTCACTCATGTCCCACTCATGTCTCCCTGCACCCCCACCCCCCAGCACTGAGGGGCACCTGCCAGCAGGCCCTCACTCATGTCCCCTTGCACCCCCAGCACTAAGGGGCACCTGCCAGCAGGCCCCCACTCATTTCCCCCTGCACCCCCACACCCCCAGCACTGAGGGGCACCTCCCAGCAGGCCCCCACTCATGTCCCCCTGCACCCCCACCCCCAGCACTGAGGGGCACCTGCCAGCAGGCCCCCACTCATGTCCCCCTGCACCCCGACCCCCCAGCAATGTCGGGCACCTGCCAGCAGTCCCCCACTCATGTCCCACTCATGTCCCCCTGCACCCCCAACCCCAGCACTGAGGGGCACCTGCCAGCAGGCCCCCACTCATGTCCCCTTGCACCCCCACCCCCCGCACTGAGGGGCATCTGCCAGCAGGCCCCCACTCATGTCCCACTCATGTCCCCCTGCACCCCCACCCCCCAGCACTGAGGGGCACCTGCCAGCAGGCCCCCACTCATGTCCCACTCATTCCCCCTGCACCCCCACCCCCCAGCACTGAGGGGCACCTGCCAGCAGGCCACCACTCATGTCCCCCTGCACCCCCACCCCCCAGCACTGAGGGGCACCTGCCAGCAGGCCCCCACTCAAGTCCCACTCATGTCCCCCTGCACCCCCACCCCCCAGCACTGAGGGGCACCTGCCAGCAGGCCCCCACTCATGTCCCACTCATGTCCCCCTGCACCCCCACCACCCAGCACTGAGAGGCACCTGCCAGCAGGCCCCCACTCATGTCCCCTTGCACCCCCACCCCCCAGCAGTGAAATGCCAATCTCATGACACAAACCAAAAGTCAACTATGTACATCAACACATGTCCGTCACACACATACACTGGTTGGCATTGCTTGTGTAAACCCACATTTTCACATGCATCAACCCAATGAGCGTATCCCACACATGGAACTAAAAAATGAAAATGTATTATGTACATAAAATCAAAAATGAAATGAAAGCATATCAAAATATGAAACATGAAATGAAAAGCATGTGAAAAAGATGATTGAATGAAAATGATAACCAATCCAAAAAAATTTGAAAGAAAAACAGTCCAAAGTCACCCTTCAACAACGCAAATCCAAAGGAAATGTAAAAAAAAATCTCCATTGCTTCATGTTCATAATTAAAAAAAAAGAGAAATCAATCCATAGTCCAACTATTTACAATCCATTGTCCGGAAAAAATAAATCCATTGCTCCATGTCCATAATGCAAAAAAAATAAAAATGAATACATTATGAAAGTATATACAATCCATTGTCCAAGGATGTAAAGGGTCCATGATCCCAACCAAACAAATGAAACCGACCTAACAAACTACCTAAAAATATAACTATATACACATTTGTGTGGCATTGTCCATTGACCACAAATAAAAGGAAAACGAAAAGGAAACCTAACTCTAAAAACTATTTACAAGGGCAGCGGGCTAGTCCGACGGCTCACTTTTGGATGTCCTGGGCCAGGTCATCATCAAACTCCTGCCCAATGTCCTGGAGGCGGTCTTCTTCCATGGCCCCGAGGGTTCGCAAGGACGACGACATGTTCTCCTCCAACTCCCTGCTAATTGCCTCGAGGCACTTGGCCCGCCTCAGGGCCCTCCGCATGGAGTTCTCCGCCCTGACCATCGTGAGCCGTGCCTCTTCTGCCCGCTGCCTCTC
This sequence comes from Ambystoma mexicanum, assembly GCF_040938575.1. NCBI lineage: Eukaryota > Metazoa > Chordata > Amphibia > Caudata > Ambystomatidae > Ambystoma > Ambystoma mexicanum. The sequence continues at coordinate 269,607,997 of NC_090941.1, forward strand.
CGCATCTATAGCATGGCCTAACCACTGCCACATGGAAGACATTTCCAGTCCTGGGTCCTCCTGCCCTCTCGCCGATGCCTGCCCCTCCGATGTCGAAGACCCAAGCCATGATGGCTCCCACCTTGTTGCTGCTGCTGCTGTGCCCTGCCTGTGCCCTGGCTCTTGCTGCCTGCACATCCTCCTCCGGCTGGGGTGCAGTTGTTGAGGTGGCCACCCCTGCTGGACGTCTGGCTCCCGACTGTGGCAGGGATGTGTCCTCCACCAGCCTGGCCGCAGGGTCAGAGGCAGCTCCACAGGGTACCCAGGTGATACATGGGTGGGAAGATGGCATGGAGGACGACTGGCGCGTAGGGGGTTCAGGTGAGAAGGGGGTCGCAAGGAGGTCCAGCACACGGAGGAATCCAGCACTGGTGACCCGTCTCAGCAGGTCAACACGGTCAAAGAGGCACCTGAGATGACGTGCAGTCTCTTCACGAAAAAACTGCACGTCACCTCGCATGCCCCGCTGATGCAACGCTATCCCGGCCAGGACAGGCTCAACACGGTCCTGGATAGCCACGTCCGTAGGGAGAGGAAGGCCAGTTGTGCGCTCATCCCCTCCCTGAAAACTGATCTGGATGTAGGCATGCCTGCTGGTGCCAGATGATGCAGTGACAGGATCAGGGACAGGATTGCACACAGGCACCTCCGCGGCGGCCTGTGCTGCCTCCTGTCCCTGGTCCTGCACTGCACCACTAGCACCAGTGGAATCCCCACCTCCAGACCCCATGTGTGTCCCTTCCACGGCCTCCTCCTCCACCAAACCCCCACCAACCTGGATGACTCCATGCCATCTTCCTCTGTCGGACCCTGTGGGGTCTCACCTGCCCCTTCTGCTGCCGAGGAGTCCACCTCCAACCTCTGCCTCTTGGACCTACCCTCGGCAGCTGCGGCCTGGGACGTGGCACCAGACTCCTCACTCCCCGACGAGATGACAATCTGGGAGGGGAGCAGGGCCTTGCGTCTCCGGCTGGCGGGACGATCCCTGCCGCTGTGCTCCACAGCACCCTCTCCGCCCTCTTCTTCAGTTGACGCTGCAGACAGGGAGAGATAAAACACAGGCATCAGGGCACTGTACAATGGACTGATACACACATGACAGTTGCACATGAGTGGCAATGTTTAACTTCAGACACGGCATCACACTCCATGAGACACATGTCATTTTAACTCACAAACATGAACATTTCAACAGCAATATTGCACCAGGCAGCACCATCCATACACATACAACAGCATGAACAGCCAAAGGTGAGCCTGACATCACATGAAACACAAGGAGTGCACTAGACTTGCACACACGCCACCACACTTACATGCATGTCTACATCTCCTCCAACTGTTGCATTGATGAGATTGCCATACATGTCACATCTTGTTAGGGAGAATTCTCTGTTTAGGCTGAATTTCCTAACCTAGTGAGACCCCCAGCAGCTTTGCTGGATTTCGGGAGTTTGTTTTTTTCCATCCTCCCAAGAGTGAGACTCTTTTTCCTCCCACTCTTGGACATGTATGTGTGTAATTCCTTTGAATGTCAATGTGTTCTATGGGCTATGGGGTCTTTTACAACATAGGGTCTCATATGTTTTTCTATGTGTGTTACACCGCACCCTATGTGCCGTAGCACTGGGGCGTCCTAGCGGACCCCCACCATAGACTCCATACCCGGGGACTGACTACTGTCTTCCCGGGCATGTAAAGTCACCATTGGCTTTACTAGACCTAAATTTACTAACAGGACTAGTACAAACCATCTTATTGTGGGCGTACTAGTAGGGGTAATTCGATTACTCCTGGATCTGTTAGTCGAGGGGGCACTGTCCTGTCCCCCCTCGTCGAGTTTTGGCTGGTGGCAGTGGAAACTACTTTTTATGTTCAACCCCGAACATAACCCTATGGGATTCGTCCCATTGTTGGAGATTGACACTTTTCCTCGTTAATCTCTAACGTACCACCCATCTACTTGTCTTAAATAAGTTTATCGGAGGGTATTTTCTGCCAGAAATCGGTTTGTAAAATGGCGTCTGTGTTCGTCTCTGTGACTCCTAAACCAAAGGTCGAGCCCTTTGTTCCACTTTTGGCGGGCTCTGTACAGAGACCCTCCAAAGTGGTGCCATTCTGTCTGGGTTACCACAGGGGTGTCGGAGGGGGTTTAGGCACCCTGGACCGAGTTGCCTTGCCAACTCCGGTCGCACTCTGGAGTGATTGGCCCAAGTGGTGAGCCTTCCCGCTCACCACTTAGCATGTGTTGATTGACAGCTAGGCTGAATGAATGGGGGTTTTCTGCATAAAAGCAGGGCTTTTGGGACTGGATCTTCAGAAGTCGCCACAGGACCTAAGAATCCGACGAGGGTAACGCTGAGCCGACCTGCAACGACGACACCTCCGGTGGAGCCCTGCTGAGCCGACTCACCACTTCCCGACGACAGAGAAGATCTCCCTGCCGGAGAGTCTCTTCCCCTGACTGGTGGGAACAACCAGTCCCCTTTGCTTTTTATTCGCCTCAGGACGCAGTGGTCGAATTGCCCGTGCAGCGCACCTCGGCAACCGGATAGCCACTACCCCTGTACCGTGACCAAAAGGTGGTGCCTTGTGATGGAGCACTCCGCGGCTGGTCTCTTCCCTGGTGGTGCACCGGACTTCACTTTTCTTCGACGACGAGAACCTCTCTACTCTTGGCAAAGACCCGACGTGCATCCACCACCAGGAACAACTGCCCCCGCCGGAGCTGCCCTCCACAACAAGGTACCGTGTCTGCCTGGCTTCTCTTTCGATCGGTTCGAGTGAGGTGTCTTAATCCTCTCCGTTCCGTTGGGTCACCTCTAAGCTTTTCTCATTTATTGTTCTGAACTGGTTCAATCTGCCAATAACAATTTGCTACAAAGACTTGAAAGCATCTCCTCTAGAGACTTTTTGGGACATAGCGCCTTGCTTCTCTCCGAGTGGGCCGGCCTCTGAACTTTATGATCTATTGTGGTTCTTGCCTTCTTACCGTACATTTTGCCCGTGAAGTATTGAACTGCGTTGACTTTGTAACCTGCCTACCTTTTCTCTCCCGTCCTAACTAATATTCGAGTGCCATCTAGGTTGAGGTATACACCTCTGTCTGTAAATAAGTGGTGCCGGTAGAACCTAGACTTGTCGAAATATTGCTAGGGGGATTGATCGTTTCTTCTTCGTAGAGTAATTGTGTTTGATTTGTTTGCCGTGAAAGTGCCATAGTGTTTTTCATAGATGTTTCATTATAAATAAATACCTTAATATCTTTACACTAAGTCTCGTTGCGTGCTTGCTTGTCTTGCTGGGAAGAATTGCCCTATTTTGTATACTCCACATACTGCTCAACTCTTCTTGAGGGAAGTCTGACTGCTCAGCCACAGCTACCAAGTGAATCTGTGTGGTACAGACTGCTACCAAGTGGGTTCACCGCCAAACACCTGTAGTCCTAAATCTTTTGCAGTGGTCCCAGAGGGAACTGCACAGGTTTCCGCCTAAAACATCTGCCATTCATCCTTCTACATATCAGTGTCACGTGCATCCATGTTGCATCACCGTTGCACACTTGTCAGATACACATACATGCACATGTACACAGTGCAGAAACATGCATTATGAACCACCATCCATGCCACAACCATGCCAATGTACATACACAGAAATTCAAACATGTGTGCTCCCACACCTGCATTTGCCCAGCATGCTTACCAACACATACACCACCAATGTGTCTCACAACTGAGAGGACTCACATGTGGCAGCCTCACGCCTATGTTCATACACATCCCTACATGGCCCTACATGAACACATGTGCAACCTGCACACTACTGGCACACCACGACAGGCACAGCGTACTATCAACATGCATGTACACTTACCGCTCGACTCCAGACAGGTCTGTCTCTCAAGGATCTGGACGTAGAGCGCTGGGCATATGCGTTCCAGGACCCTCATTTGATGGTTCGACAGCTCGCCCCGGCACCCCTCGGCATCCGCTGCCTTAGCGTGGTGCCGGGCCTTGTTGAGGGTCCTGGACCTGAAGTCCTCCCAGTGCTTCTTGACATGATGTAAGTCGCGGACTGCCACCCCCTCTGTGTTGATGGCAGTCACAGTGTCCATCCAGATTCTGGTCCATCCTTCATTGTCAGCGCGCAAACTTCCAAAGAGGGTATCATACTGCCCCAGGACTTGCTCTACCAGGACACCAACTTCGGTGGCAGTGAAACTGGTGGCCCTCTGCCTCTCTGTCTGTGGGTTGCCAGTGCTGCCAAATGGTGTTGTGCTGGACATGGCAACCCCAGAGGCAGGAGTGGGTGGGCAACTGGGTCCTGGGGCTGGGCTGTGGAGAGATGGAATCCCAGTTGGGAGTCTTCGGTTCCAGCAGGGGTGGTCACAGCAACTACACCCCTGGCTGACGTGCAGGCAGCAAATGGCAGTGCACGTGGGCAGCAGGCAGTCAGGCAGCAGCAGATGGCAGGTGGGAGCGTGCTCGGGGCTCTGGGGGGCAGTAATTCGTCCTTCTGGGCAGGAGCGTGGTCTTCCGTGTGTTTTCGCGTTGCCAGCTTGATACAGAGTGATTTGGCACGTGAAAAAATTGCACGTCAGCGTGTAATTCGAGGAAAGGGCCTTAGCGCGTAAGCGCGTCAGCACACGCATGCGATTTCATTGGACCAAAGGCCCTTAGCGCTTAAGCGCGTAAGTTACATTACGCGCGTGGGCGTTTCCCTCATAGCACGTGATGACAGAGCACACGTGGAAAAACTGCACGTTCAAGTGTCATTGCGTGTAATTGGAGGAAAGCGCCCACGTACATGCGTATCTGACGTGTATGTGTGGGCCGGTTTAAAAGCTACGTGTAGGACGCCATTTCCTTGTACGTGCTTTTTGTGGAGAGCAAGTGGGTGAAATCTGTACTTCTTGTCGGTTCACACGCAATTACTTCACAGCGTTTCTAGTTCATACTCCGTTACCTCTGACAGCTCTTTTCTGAATTTTTGTTGGGCCTGTTTCCTCAAACAGAGTTCACTTCTCCTTTTGTCCTGTCTCCTCAGACAGCGTACAATTCTTCTTTTGGCGGGGGTGTTGCCAACGCGCACACGCACGTATTTTTCACGTTCTTTTTCCAGGCAGACGGTGGGTTCCGCACGTACTTGGCAACTGTTCTTGCCCCGTGTGTCGCGTTCCCCTTCAGAGGTCATTGTAGGCTGCGTGTATTACGCGCACGCTTAGTTTTGTGTTTCTGGGTGCCACAGGGTAGTGTGGGTTCATTTTTTCACTAAAGTGGTCTACGAGGGGTTGCGTGCACGTTAATTGTTGATTTTGGGCTGCCTGTGTGTTGCGTGACCCGTCATCTTCCCCCAGGGGTCCTAGACAGCCTTGTTAGAGCACTCGGGTACGAATTCCATCTAGTATCCTTTGACCCCCAATTGCCCAGGACAATAGTTTACTGCAACTCGCATACACACAACAACATCAGTGCCATGGTTGGGAGGCGACCAAGCGGTAAGGGAGGCAAAGGTGGCCGACCTTCAAAAGGTGGGTGTGGTGGGCACGGTAGGGGATGTGGCCGGGATTTGCAGGGTGCCCCTATACCCCCATGTGTGGAGGAACAATCAGGGACACCCATGCCCACCCCATGGTTAAGGGAAACGTGGCTGACACCATCCCAGCTCAGCCCCTATTGGACCAGCCCATTGTGGAACCTGACCTGGCACAGGATGACTCCCAGGCTGACTTCCAGGTCAGCAAGTCTAGGCCACGTGTGGCAGTGCAAGTTGTTGTCACCAAGCCACGTGGATCTGGGGCAGCAATGTCATCTGCTGCCCCAAGTATGCAGGGTGGGTAGGCTGCAGGGGCAGCTGCAGCTCCATCCGCCCCAGCTCTGACTCTCCCAGCCAGGACAGTGTCAGTCCAGGTCCATCAAACTGACGTTCCCCCTGCCAACATTACCCTGCAACCAATGCCTGCATCAAGACCTATGGTCATTGTGCATTCCCACACTCCTACTTCCCAGTCCACCGGTGATTCTGCCCCTACTGACCAGAGCGGCGTAAGCCACTCTGGCTCTGCTCCACCTTTAAAGAAGAGGAGGAAGGGTGCTCTGGCACGACAGGCTGAGACCCCAGACACGGCTACACACTCCGGTACCTCAAGGAAGCCTAGCTTTAATGATTCAGAACTTGATGCACTTGTGGCCTATGTGTCAGCACATAGCCGCGAAATGGTGGTGACTGCAGGGTGCAAGACCACACCTGGTCGACATAGGGCACACTGGCAGACCATCGCGGACCGCATAATTGCCCTTGGATTTGTGAGGCGCACAGCTGATGATTGCTACAAGCGGTGGAATTACCTGAAACGCAGAGCAAAGAACAAGTTGGCCTCAAATCATGCCGCTACTCTGGTGACTGGCGGTGGGTCACCACAAGAGGACAACAAACTCACTGAACAAGAGTCTGTTTCTGGGGCCTTCATCACAGAGGAACAGATCCAAGGTGTGGGAGAACTACTTGATTATGATGCATTGTCCAGGGAGTGCCCATGCATGTGTTTGTAATGCATTTGTATGTTGTTTGGGTGACGGGTTCTGATTGAGTGCCAGGTGAGGGTGTGTGTGCATGAGTGGTATGGGTCACCCATGTGCTTCATCCAAAACATTCACCGGCCTTGGATTTGGGTGTGACAGTATCCCTTCTGCCCACAGTAGTAATTTAGCGCAACATTACGGCAGTTGCCCTTGAAGTGGCATCTTGCAACAACATTGTTTGTATTTTTCAGTGTTCGTTCAGGCTGATTGTTTCAATTCTCCCACTTTTGCTACGCATTCCTCAGCCCTATTTTCAGATTTGTGACATGCTTCTGTCATTGATGAACCCCACATTGGCCCACATGTGTTACCTTGTTAGGTGAATGATTTGACCATTCAGGCTGATTCAGTATTGGCCTGATCACATACATTTTTGGGGCCTGTTTGAATGTGGAACATGATAGTTGTTTCCTGTCATGTTGAAGTGCACAACCATTGATGTGTACATCGGCCTGCAATCAATGTATTTTTGTACACTGGATGTGTTGCAGTGTTTGGCACATGCCTATTTTGTCACACTATGTAGCATTTTTCATCTCATCATGTCCATCTCGCATGGATGGCTGACAGTATTCATTCACTGACATATGGATGTACTTGTGGAATGTACCATGGCTATGGTACATGCCATCTGTGTGATGGCATGTGTCATGTATGTGTATTGGACATGCCACTCACAGGCCAATGTGTGATGGCAGTGCTACCCAGCATGCAGCAAATGTGTTGGTCTTCCATCTTGGTGTCATCAGTGTCTGCCTTTTGCCTCTGCTTCCAACTCAGTGACAGTGCATGCATGGGAGGGTTATAGTCATGTGGGACATGTGTAAATCATGTACTGGTTCTGTAGCTTGTCAGGCCTATTTGTGTGCTATGGTGCTAATTCCTGTTTCCATTTTTTGTCTTTCATGTTTTTGCAGGGGATGACGCACTTGATGCTGTTGAGGTTGAGGAGATGGTGCAGACCCAGGAGGGATCTCAGGCATGACCCGGCACCAGTGGGGGACATGGTGTGGTGGTGGGTGAGAACCCAATCTTGCTGCAGACCATTCTGTCTAGGCGTGTCTCTGGGTGCACCTCCCCAGACCTCTTTTCAGGTGCTGATTCGGATGATGAGACTTATGTGCCGTCGCAGGTAAGTTTTTCTGGCAGGGATTTTGTTCTGTCCAACCCACCTGCACCAGGGGTAGAACCCTCTATGGGGATGTCAGTGTTGGTAAGTCTGCCTTTGGTGGTTACGGATGCAGGGTCACACTCCACAACATCTGATCCTGTTCCTGGGCCAGCAGATCAGAGGGGGAATGCAGTCCTGCAGCCTCAGGCAGTGCCGGCACACCAAGGCGCAGATCACCTTGCCCCAAACAGGTGTGGTGCCCGCCGACGCGGTGGCCGTACCCCACCAGGCAATACCGCATGGGAACAATCCATGTACGGTATGGCAACCCAACAGGCAGCATCAGTTGAGATGATGGCTCAAGCAATGGAGAGGGTAGCCACTTTCATTGTCTCCCCTGAAAGGCAGATGGAGCAACTACAGCAGGCAACAGACTCCATTTGCCAATCACACAGGGAGGACATGTTGGCGTCCAACAGGGACAGACGGGCGGCACTGGAGATTCTACGCCAATCGATATCAATAGAATCCCAGGGCCACAGGGAAGCCCTGAGGGTAGAACTCCATCACCTCAGGGAGACTCTTGTTGACCTTGAGGCTTCCACTAACTTGAGGACAGAACAGCAGCTGGAGCGGCTCACACGTTCGCTCTCAGCTGAGATGCAGGCAATTCGGGAGGAGATCCGGGCATCACATCTAGTGGTGCATGGGGATCTCCGCACTATAATCCTCCAGAACGAGACCTTCCACACCCGCATGCTTGCTGCCATGGAGGACCATACCAGGGCTTTGCGTGGGCTGCCTCCCATAGCACCACCACCTCCTGTGGCAGCAGCAGAGGGTGATGAGAGCGACAGCAGCAGTTCTCCCACATTGGCATAGCCGTGCAGGCCATGAGCCCATGGAGGTGTTTTTTTTCCCCAACATCCACACAGGTGGCTGTTGGTGCGCACCCTGTCCTCGGACCTCCTGGGTGGATCCCCCCCGGCCCCCACATGGCCATTTTTGATTTTTGATTTTTGATTTTTTTTTTACAGTGTGTTGCCTTGTGTGGCTCCCGTGGGCATCCACTGTATTCCGGCTTGGCACATGCAGGCTTGTCCTGAGTTTGGGTTAGATGCTTGGGTTCGTGAAACATACACCCCTCCTGCTTCCCGTTTCCATGGGCTTGCAAAGGGTGTGCCCAAGTAACAGTGGCCCTCATTAGGACCCTGGCGGAGAGGGGTTTACGCCAGCGTAATGCATGGCGTACCTCTCCGCCAGACTACGACATTCCGTAGCGCCATGGAGATTTTTACGCCTGCTTTTTGCAGGCGGAAAAATCCATGGCGCTACGGGACTTGTTGTTAATTACGCCACCGTAATTTACGGTGGCGTAATTAACGCCTTCCCCACTCCCATTATACCCCATGGGGCAAAAATGGGAATGGGGAAGGGTAAATGGGGATTGGGGACTTACCGCCCCGCCAACCTCGGAATGGGGCGGTAAGTCCGCCAACCCCCATGGCGGTATTGGCAGCTCTGCGCCATGGTCCATGGTGCAAATTGCACCATGGACCTCCGCCAGGGTCGTAATGAGGGCCAGTGACTTACACAGTGATGTTGGACTCCCACGAGCTGTGTGGGCAGTCTGTAGTCAATACTGTGTATACATTCCTAGTGGATATTGTTGTTGTATTATACACTGCATGGTGTATTGATATGTGCTTGTGCATCCATGTAAATTTGCAGGTTCTTTCCTCATGTCTTCACAAGGCCGTCTACTTTGGAGATGGAGTTCATGTTCTAAGCAGTGCACTTACACATTTGCGTGGCAGCAGCACTGTACAGTTGGAAGTGGTTGATGTGCTGGCATAATCAGGTTGTAAGACTACCACTACTTTAACTCAGCACTGTCATGTTTATGCTATGTTTGAGGTTGTGTAGCTGCATTGTATTGTTGGTAAGTATTTGGTCATGTGTGTTGTTAGTTCTACATTACTGGGAGCATATTATGTGTGCCCAGTTTCCATTAGGGACACTGTACTTTGTGACACTTGTGTCATGTTTTGGGGATTGCTTTGTTTGCTCTCACATAGCATGACATGCCCTGGTGTGTTGAGTGGCGGTGCTGGGGAGGGGTTGGGTGACATGGCACTGTTGTCATGTTGTATTTTGCAAGGGGGCAATGAATTTAGCAGCATAGAAGTGTGTCTTTTGATGACACAGCATTGGTGGTGTTTGTGTAGGTAGGGATGCACACAATGTAACACTTCCAGGTGACCAATCTCAGGCTGGTATGGTTGTGACAGTTGACTGTCCCTTATGTCATCATCATTGATTGTCAGATGGTATGTGCCAGGGCTGTGTGCACTCCACATGGGTGTGATTTTAGGTGAAGTAATTAGCCACCAGCTGCGTACGGACTGCCTCACCCCGTGCCCTTTCCCCTCCCATGCGCAGCGTCGTGCATGTGGTTGGGGATGTGGGGGCACCACCGTGTCCACGGGTAGGCCCCGGCATGTTGCAACGTTGTGCAGGACACATGCTGCCACTATGATCCTGCGCACTACTGGGGGAGCATATAACAGCTGCCCGCCAGAACGGTCAAGGGAGCGAAAGCGTGACTTGAGCACTCTGAATGTGCGCTCCACTATGCCCCGGGTTGCAATGTGGGCTGTGTTGTATCTTACCTTGGGTGGCATGGTGGGGTTCCGAATTGACGTCATCATGTGGGTGCTCAGAGGGTAGGCACTGTCCCCTGGGGAGGTGGTGATGGGTATCATTAGTGGGGTTGTGACATTACTCAGTATCTGACATGCATGCATGTGCTGTGGCATTTATACTCACCGAGCAGCCATGTATCGCATGCCGCCCAGCTTCTAGGTCCCGGTTTAGGGTTGACATTCTGTAAATAAAACTGTCGTGGGTGGACCCTGGATAGTTGGCATATACCGAGGTGATGATTGCCTTGGCATCACATATTACCTGGATGTTGATGGAATGCCAGTGCTTGCGGTTCCTATAGATCTGCTCTGATGCCCTGGGGGGACGTAGAGCCACATGGGTGAAATCAATGGCACCTAGGACTTTGGGGAATTGTGCCACCCCGTAGAAATCCTGGACGGCAGCCTGCCTTTTTGCAGGTGTTCTGGGCAGGTATATGTACCTGCGGACTGATGGGCTTGCAGTCATGATGGCCAAGACCTGGCGTAGGCAGCGTGACTGCGTGGCCCGTGACACCCCCCCATTATAGCACTTGTCCCCTGAAATGATCCAGTGGCCAAGAAGTGCAGTACATTGAGGACCTTCTCCAGGGGGCTGAGTGCTTGGGAGCACAGGGTGGGTGATGTGAGGTCATTCTCCCAGTCACTCACCAGGTCAAGTATTATGTGAGGTGGAAACCTGTACCTCCCATACACCTGGTCATCAGGCATCCCAAAAAGGCTGGTTCTGGGTGTGAAAATTCTGGGCCTGACTATCCTCCTCCTCCTCCTGCGGTATCCCACGACCACTGCTGCTAGGAACGGTATATTCATCCTGGCGTCTGAGCTTGTTTGTTGTTTGCGTGCACTTTTATGCTGTGCGGGTCCACGTACGCCTGCTTCCTGCTGGCGTATGTGTTTCCGGATTAGCGCATCTTTTTTGGTGCACGCGTTAGCCCCGTTCGAATCCATGAATACGTGATTTGAACGTGCGTGTGGGCGTTCTGCGCCTTTGCCTCCTGTACTTCCCCCGTGACGCCCACATTTTCACGCGTTGCTCCCCATTCTGCGTGTCACGCCCTCTGTTCCTCCTACTTTTGTTGTGTGCACCGTGCTATGTGCGATTTCGCTGTGCGCGTAGCGCACGCTGTTTGGAGACGTGTGCGACAGTGTGCGCTACGCAGAATTTTGGTGCACATCCTAGGATTTACACGCGCACGGACTTCCATGAATCGCTGTGCGCGGTTTTCGCTGCGATTTTTGCACTGGCACTGTGATTCGCACGCATTCGCACGCTTGCGCTGACAATTTCAGCACACATTAATTCCATGAATCGGCCTGAAAGTTGTTGACCAAGGTTTTTGAATCGTATCTACTTCGTAGCTTTTTTCCATATGTCGTAGGCTGCAGTGTTATAAACTATAGATTCGGCCCCAATCAAGTCCGAACAGAACTGATCCCTGCTTATGTACTCCATGTGCCTGATTCGCCCTCCATAGCCCTTGATGTAGAGGGGTTTCAATCCTATGCAAGCAGTCAGTAAGTGCCGAGTTGTTTCCACTTCTATGTCGCAGTGCCTGCACATTTTGTCTTCGGCTTGGTGATCAGTCCTCTTACACTTGTTGGTATATTCTTTGGTCCCCAATATATTAAGCCTTAATTGCAGTGTAAATCTCCTCAGTGATAGGTTAGATCATTTTGTTAAATATGTTCTAGGTTTGCTCCTATCAAAACTTTGGTGAGAATACTCTCTGTATCTGCTCAATTTACACAGACTATCTATATCCTTTATCTTGTCCATCTCCCTGGATTTCTTTTTGATGACTGTCTCATAGTCTGGTCGTTCACATATTGTTTCTACTTTTAAACCCAAAGAACACAGATAGGAGTCCGCAAAATGGCTCTGCTCTTTGCTGAAATAGTTGGAAAAATCACCTTTTGTGGTTCTTCCCATTAACTGAAGGAGAGGATTTGTACCTGCTATCCCTTTACTGAATTTTAAATGGAAAGGTGTTTTTTTAATGGACCAGCTTGCGAGTAAGGATTCTAATCCGTACTCTAGTCTCAGGGGCTCCACTGGTACTCCCTTAGGCATATTCATTATAGATCGAAGGATTTTCCCTTCCATTTTTGGTAACCACCCAATTTCCTTTTCTGGCAATGTCTCAAGCGCATACAATATTGCCGGGCACACACTAGATTTGTATATTTGTAGAAAACCTTCAATATTTCTGCCTCCTTTGTGCTCCACACAGCTTTTTATGGCCAACCACCTTCTCCATATTTTGGGTATGATGTATTCTTTGTGTTGCGTTACAGATGGTGTTGTACAGATGGGAAAACCCAGACAAAGCACTTTGGTTGCCCTTTCCAATTTCGTGCCTTCCAAGAACCATGATTTCTTGTTTGACTTTCTATGACAGTCTTTCAGACACATTGGGCCTCATTACACGGACGGCGGTAAGGGTTAACGGTCACCGTTAATGGCAACGGTGACCGTTAACCCTTACCGCCGTACTACGAGGTCCCTTAGCGGGTTGGTGCTTTAACGCCTGCTTTTTGCAGGCGTTAAAAACCAACCCGCTAAGGGACCTCGGAGCTAATTACGGCACCGCAAAATTGCGGTGCCTTAATTAGCGCCTTCCCCATTCCCATAGAGCCCTATGGGGCAGAAATGGGAATGGGGAAGGGCAATGGCGGAAGGGGGATTTACCGCCCCACCGACCTTGGAATGGGGCGGTAAATCCCCTTACCGCCAAGGCGGTGCCGGTAATTTACCAGCATGGTCCAGGGTGCTAATAGCACCCTGGATCACCGCCTTCCGTGTAATGAGGCCCATTGTCCTTGTCTTGTTCTTATTTATAATCATGGAATTCTCTTTGGCACATTTTTCCAGGGCGTTCAGAGAGCACTGCAGGCCAATTTGTGTCTGGTCGAAATAACCACTTTTACACCATTTATGTATGGTGGAAAACTTCTTGTGTCTAGTAAAGCTTAGTCCATATCCGCCATATATAAATTATTCAGAGTAGGACCCAGTGCACAACACTGTTTCAGCCCCTCCAGGGTTTCGATACATTTTGTCAATACGTCCTCTTGACCTAGACGGAGTGCCACTGTGGAGTTTTTGTAAAGCTCCGGTATAAAGTATAGTAGCACCAGATCAATGCCCCAATCTTTCAGTTTAATCCACAATCTACTTCTTGACACTAGGTCAAAAGCATTAGAAAAGTCCACATAGCAGCAGTATAATAAGTTTTCACCTTTTGGACGTATTGCTCTCAAGAATTGCAGAGCTGCAATTTTAGTTGTTGTTCCATATTTCTTCCTGAAACCTATTTGGAATAGGCTAAATATGTTCTTATTTTCTGCCCATATGTTCAAAGTTTCCAGAAGAACCCCTGCATAGATTTTCTGGCTGGCATCCATCATTGCCAGCAGTCTGTAGTTAGATGTTAGATTTTAATCACTTCACCTCTATATATACACACACACAATAACAACCAAACCCCTCCTCGGTCCACACCACCACAGTAATAACACCAATAAACATATCATAAAATGACTCCTTGACCTCATGCCCCCCTTATGTCGGGTGGAGGGATCCCATGCCCTCTCAATACACTGGGCCTCTACCCTTATTCCTTTTTTCGTTTTTAATCATACAGCCTTGTCTCCACCCCCAAATGGATAGGCTCCTGTTACTCCTTTTATCCTCTTTACTCCATATAATAAAAACCAGCAAAGTTATATAACGCCATGTAGTCTTTCCAGTCCATAGTCATTCCACTCTTAACACACTGCCACACTCCTAAACACTCTCTCACCCCACACCAGTATTGTTTTCTCCCGCAAATGGTGCCCTTACATCTACGTGCTCTCCCGAGTTCCTCTGTCATGAGGTCCCATCAATGGCCTGCACAATCTGGGAGCGGCGCCCCGCACCAGAGCGCAGACCGAAATTCAGGCACCACAGCACCTGTAACCATCTCTAGTTTGTGTACAGGGGACTGGTCATTGCAGGTAGGCGCAGCCCCTCTGGATGTGCAGCAAGGAATCCTCTGTCCCTGCGGAGAGTCTGGGATCACGTGTGGGTCACCGAATTTGTAAGGCAGACTTCCAGACAACCAGAAACAGAAAAAACAATCGTCTTAGGAAAAACCTTGGTGCACTTCTTTTCAAGGAAAAGATGTATACAAAAAGGAAGGAGGTGACAGAGGGTCCTGTAAAACCCAACTGCCATGGAGCTCTTCGTTAGTTCAAGGCAAACACATCATCATGAAGAGAGCATCATCACTGATGACACACACAATATATAGTGTTCATCCCCCACCCTCATTGGCTACCACCTATATACATACTGCCAGTCCCATATAGTCCGTCAGCTGATTGGCCACATCCTAATCTACCCCTGTCCCCTAACACGTGGTCCCTTACTCCGTCACCTTGGGTTCCCGCTACCTGATTGGACCTCTTTGGATGTTACTCGTTTCATGGGACTAGTCACATGGTGTTCATGTGTTCATTAGCATGAGCTCAGTGGATAGCTCCAAGGTCAAATTGGCCCTTTAGAATAATGGAGCGCTTCTCTTGATACCAGACAATGAGGCACTCCCACCACGTATCCCCCTCATGGGACTGAATTTGTTGGCATCACCTCTTGCTCCTCGTACCACAAATCACAGGATGCTTCACTCCTGGCTCCCCCCTCATCAGCTGCTCCTCCATGAAGCTTCTCCTGGGCCTCTGGAGGACCACACTAATCAGTTGATTTCTGATGGATTTAGGTATTCTGTTGTATGGGTGTCTGACAGTTCAAACAAAATGGCAATTTTTCTGGGGGGCGCGAATCCTCTAAGTCTAGGCCGGGCCTGTTGGCAGCTCAAGACCTTTACCCTGGCTCCCACGTGATTGTCCTTCGAGATGGGCGCAGCGCTGCCCTTCCTCAGCCATTCACATTCCATTTTGGTTACGCAGGCCTTTAGCTCGATACAATTACATTTGTGAAGGCCTCTGTGTTTGGCTTCACTGCTGGGGCTTGGGATGGGAAAGTGATTCAGAATTTGTTACCGCAATATTATGCCCCTTTCAACAGAGACTGAAAATGACTAGACCTCACTTTAAATATGGCGTTGCTTCAGGATTTCTCAAATCAGGGACCAGGCCCTACCTTTGCATCCTTGTATCCTATATTTCAACTACTGTACTTCATCGGCACTCATGCCCTCTACCTCAGCCTAGATAGGTGCTCAAAACTGCTACAAAGCAACTATAATTGTCATTGCCTTTTCACACGCTCCATCACCTTCAGTCTCGTGCATTAATATATTTTTCACAGCCTAAATCATTTGGGTGGTCATGGGAACTGAATGTGCATCCCAACAAACAGCAGTAGGTCATGCTGGAGGCACTCTACTAGAGTACATTTAGAGTAGTTGATTCGAAAGAAGGGTAGGGATGGGTAGTGAGCGACTGAAACCCAGTTAGAGAGTAAGATTTAGGGTTACATTTGTATACATAGTTGTCTACAAGGCGTGCAAAGGTTTGAAATGGGAAAATAACATAAGCACTATCCTCAGTGACTAGAGGAGGGGGATGAAACACCATTCAATATCTATCTCTCGAAACAAGTGATGAGATGGCTGACATTGAGTGACACCTGCGAGAAGGAGTGGGAGGAACGGGGAATACCCGGGCACAGCTTGTGACCGAAACACACTCACCTGATTTTGCCAGGAGGGAGCATCTGATATTCACAGAGGCAGGTCACTTACTAGCCAGTGTCCCCCTTTTGAGGTAAATGGATGAGACAGATGGCATCAGCTGACATCAGATAGGAGGAATGGTGGGAGCCGGGGAATCCTCAGGGAAGAATTGGACAGTGACACGTTTGCTTGAATTTGCTGGGAGGGTGAAGCAGAGATTTGAGAAAGGAGATAACACACTAATAAGTGTCCATCTTTTGAAGTGAGCGAATGAGACACATACCATTGGATGGCACAGGCAAGATGAGTGGGAGGATCCAGAAATCCCTGAGAACAGCTTTTGAGACAGACATGCTTTGACTGATTTTGATGTCATGGAGCAACAGATATTTTGTCAGAATAGTGACAAACAGGTCAGTGTTCACTTTTCCAAATGATGGGTGAAAGAGCTGACACTGGGTGGCACCTAGGTAGGGGCCAGGAATCCCTGAAGCAGCTTCTGGGGCCAGATTACAGAAACTTTGCCCCGGTGCGAGTGCAAAGTATGCACGGTATTAGCACTAGGGCAAAGTTTGCCCTATTTTTAAAAATAATGGGCCACATTAGAAAGCGATTGCACCTTGACAAGTGCAGTTTGCCTTATTAAAAGCACTAGGGCTAAAATTGCCCTAGTGCTAAAAAGATGCATTTTCACAGCATTTTTGCAACAGGGCAAAGTTCGCCCTAGTGCTAATAGGGAATGTTTTTAGCGCTAGGGCAAACTTTGCCCTGGTAAAAAAACGCATTGAAAATGTATCTTTTTTGCACTGGCTACATTTTTGCCCTGGTGCTTATACTCCGCCAAAATGCACTTGTCCTGGCGCAATTGTTTTCTAATGTGTCCCATTGTTTACATAAATAGGGCAAACCTTGCCCTGGTGCTAATACCGTGCAAAATTTGCACTTGCACCGGTGCAATGTTTCTGTAATCTGGCCGCTGGTAGAGACACACTGGCCATGATTTTACTGGGAGGGTGTATGAAAAATTCAGTGAGGCTGCGGTTTTGAGGAGATTTGGCAGAATTATTTGGTGAGGGATGTTAATCTGTGTAACCTAAGGGCAGGACAAAGTCTCTAACCGAAATAAAGAACAAACTCTCTAAATGGATTGCCATTGCAGAGTATTCAGGAATAACTGAAGGGAGGAAGTAGGCAGGTAGTAAAGTATAGTTATTTCAAAACTGTACCCCTAGAGAATACACCACAATGGTAAACTGAAAAATATAGACTTTACTATAAAATCGCATATAGAATATCTATAAAGTCAAATAAGTACTTTAGATTAAACAAATGACACAGTATGACACAGTCCACGTATAAAAACATTATAGGGCCATAGATAGAACCTCCCAACAAGCTAAAATGTTGCTGACAATCTGCTGTTGGGCACAATACATATATCAGCACCCAATATGACACACATGGAAAGTCAAAATAATTCTCCTCACCTCTAATTCCTGTTTACCAGATGCAGCAATATTGATCATAAATTCACACCATATATTACAAAGGAGGAAAGGGGGGTTAGCACTTAAACAACAATGCCCAGAGGGCTCACTAAAGTTAGGGTACGAGACAATTAGTGATACAGTGCCAAACCTTAGAGTCCTGTTACACTACTAAAAAATTAAACACAATGATAAAATTCATTTGCACCAACAAAGTTAGAATGATTCCATCAGCAGGAGCGAAATGTAGAGATTTAAAAATGTACAATTAATTAGTGATATTGGGTAACATTCTACTCTATTGTAGCAAAATACCGGGACACAGGAAACGTAGTGTACAGGTATGTACCTTCCAAGGTTACTTAATTCACACACAGAGCAGCATAAGCCAGCCCTCCAACTGCACATAAGGTAGAATCGCCAGGTGTTTCGTGATAGGCCAATCAGGCTGACTAACAAAAACCTCTCATGTGCACACACAAATGTCAAGCGTCCAGAATAAACCAGTTCAAATCACTATGTAGGGTGCAGGGCTGGATTCAGAGTGGCCGATGTTTGCACAACAGTCATTTTAGGCCTCCCTCAAGTATTTCCCAAAACAATACAATGACACAACAAAATTACTTGCATTAGGACTTCAAAAATGCTTTAGCACCCCAATGGCTACCACACAAATACATTGGGCTGCTAATGTGGCAGAATCAGCATAACCCCTGTTAAAGGCAAAACTAAAGTATAGCTGCCACAAGCCTACTCCACAAAATATTTGTAGGGTTATATAATCACACTGAGGCAAACATGGAGTGCAGGCACCCCTGACGTGGGAGCCATATGGGTTACACTAGGACAACATTGTAAAAAGTAATGCAGTGGCTGGGGGGTGACAGTAGAAGTCCATCTGACCTCAAAATCAAGTCAGGGATGATAGAAAATGAAAAGGCAAGAAACAACCCTTTAGGGGTCCTATGAAATGGGACAGCAACATGCTCATAAATGTAACTCGGCCCCAATAGGGTGACACACCAGTCAGTGTCTGTCTCGTGAAGTGAGTGGACTAGACACCTGGGAGGAGAAACAGGTGGGGTTGGGTATTCCTGGGGGCAGTTTCTCTGAGATGCACACTTTTCAAATTGTTGTGGGAGGGAGAAGCTGTCATTTGGTAAGGCAGGAGACCCACCAGCTAGTGACCACACAATATATTTTGAAGAACATAGCAGCATGAGAAAGCCAGAGGCAGGGGAAGACATGCTGCTTGTGGCCTTTTCACTCCTGCAGCAGCACTTTCTGTGTACACTTGGGACATCAGAATTGCTCATGATCAAATGGTGGTATCGTCTAACTCAATTTCCACATCTCCGGCCACAGGTCACTCTGGGGTACATGAACCAGCACAGATAAATTCCTTAAGCAAAAGCGCCCAGATACCCTTGGGTTAGGTGTGCTCTATAAATACATAAATAAAACGTACTGCACATTGACAATGAACATCCTATAAAACCATCAAAGGAGATTGCACATCTGTCCACTATCTCAGGGTCAGAAGCGGGAGGTATGTAGATCGTGACTATTAAAGATCAGGGACGTAGTGCATACACACACAGGCTTGATGAACAGGTGAGGAATTATAAAATTCAAGGTTTCTATTTCTGCAATCTCCATCCGCTAACACGCCAAATAATTATGATGACCACAAGATGGATGATGATCATGACAAACATTATGATCCATTAGGGTCTAGATTTGATTGCGAGTTGCTGGTGGAATGTTGCAATACCATGGAGACGAAGGTGAATAACAACAAGGGTGCAGAAGCTGTAGAATTATTAAAAGCTCAGCCCAACTGTGAACAATCTCTTCAAGAACAAGCCTCCACATCACGGATGAGAAAGCCTATTACATCATTACATTGCATTCAGAAATCCAGAAATCCACCAGCCCCAACTCTGGCATCACCATTGTGACCACATTAGCACATCCAGTATGCTAACCCACAGTGAAAGTCAAAAATGTGTCAGTACTTAACACAGAATAAACTGCAACCCAATTTGGCCACATGTACATTCTTACGGAAGGTGGTGTGTCGATGGAAGGCAAAGACCCACCTGGGTACCACATCTATGCATTCCCATATGTGGCAGCACCATGCACATACATCAGAAGAAGTCAAAAAACCTGAGGTGCATGTCTCCCCAGACCATCAGACTAGATGCATACATCCACCAGTCCACACAAATATATCTGAAAACACTGGTTGTTTTAGTGCTTACTGTGTAACATCAACTCCACTCTTGTGCACCAGCAGTGCATATTATTAACACCCCATTGCATCAGGCAGCCTTGAGGCAACATTTGAATGGGGGCACAAATATGACAAGTAATATGACAGTCAGTGCCCGCTTGATGCTAACCAGAATATGTTGTCAATAGACCTCTTGATTTACTCTGCTGGAAAACCCTGGATTTCAGCAGTATATCTGAAAAGTTGTTCACTGCTGGGAAGTTCTTGAAGAATAGTTCTCCTCTCTCAAAGCAGTACCATAATTTTGCATTGAGTTCATGGCTACAGTGGGGTGGGGTGAAATTACCTGAGTCAGTGGGACAAAGTGGACTTAACCATGGAAATGTTGTCCAATGTTCAGTGGATTGACTACATGACCATTGAGCACACTGGGTGTCCTTTCCGTCCTCTAGCATCCCAGGTGGGTTCCAAAGTAATTCAACGGGGCAGCAGGTGCATGCAATTTGACAACATTTGAGGCATGGGTTTCGGGGCAGAATACACAGAGTTCACATCTGGCAGAAGGTAGGGAAGATTAAAGTGAGGTGGTTAAGACCTTGTAGTTTGCAATTGGGGTATGAAGAAGCAGACAATGGGGGTCATTACGACCCAGGCGCTAATTGAGCCAACATTATCACCATGGTGTAAACTACGTTTACACCATGGTGGATGGCGGATTTACCGCCCCATTCCAAGGTGAGTGGGGCGGTAAATCCCCATTTCACATTTTCCCTTCCCCATTCCCATTCTTGCCCCATAGGGCATAATGGGAGTGGGGAAGGCGCTAATTATGCCACCGTAAATTACGGTGGCGTAATTAGCATCATGGCAGGTTAGCGCCATGGATTTTAACGGCTGCTAAAAGCAGCCGTTAAAATCAGAATCAGGCGTTAAGGGTTAACGACGGCGTTAACCCTTAACGTCTGGGTCGTAATGAGGCCCAATGGATCAAAAGTCCTTTTTGCCTTATCAATTGGCAAAACAAAGCTTGTACACTGCTTTACACATGTTAAATCCCTCATTGTCAAATATTTCATTAACAACTGTGATCCTCAGGGGTTGACGTCCCCTGCCACGCACAATACAAACCCCTAAACAAATGTGGCTGGTGTTTAAGCAAACGTTCAGTGTGGTCTACTGAAGGGCAAGTTTCAATTGCTTCCTACACTTTTATTTTAAAACGAAACAAACCAGAACAGTTTCTTTTTAGAATAAAAGTATGGGAACTGTAAAACTTAATTAAACAAAAGTAGAGGATCAGCACTTCCAACCGCTCTGGCCCACTTCGACCAATGGTGAGCCTGTGAAGGAAATGGCTGCTGTGACCCAGGGGATCATCTCCCATTTCGGGTGGGCCTACCACGCAGCAAATACGTGCAGTGTATGCCACACGTTAACATTAAAAAACCTGAAGACTTCAGTGGACATCCTTTGGAATTCTATTTTTCATATGTTCGACAGGCTACATGGGCATTGCTATGCAAAGACAGATTACTGCAACACTCACAGCAGACCACCAGAGAGTGCATTTTTAACATTGTGTCAGTGTCCACTTCTGCCTAACATCAGCTCCATGCTATGGACTTGCAAGGAGGCCACACATCAAGTTAGCCATCACCATTCATCGCTCAGTTAGTTTTTCCCTCGAGTGTACCAACTTGGGTTCCAATTGAAAAACATGACGAAGACACATACCTTGGCAGGTGTTGCCGAATTGGTGCAGCTTCTGAGCATCTTTTTTTAAAACTTTGTGTGGGATTCCATGGGTAGTTGGATTTAAAGGTAACATTGAGTATCTGCTAGCTTGCGCTATCAACCCATGTCGCAAAGTGAAAGCGCTGGCTTTTCATCAGCATGTCTTGGGGGAGGAGGATATGCATTAAGGATCACAAGGAGGAGACACTGTGCAAATTTAGAAGGATTCTTTGCTGCAGCTCTTGCAACAGCAAATGGAGATGTAACATAAGCAGCTGGAAGAACACCAACTATCTAAAATGTTGCCAAGTACACCTGCAATACCAAGCCTATAAGTGGTATCAACTGACACTCTTCACTGACACCTGTTAAAAAACTTGGCCAGCAGTGCAGGCACAGAATATGAGAAGGTCAATCTGTGGGACACCCTGCTCGGTGACACAGGCATCTTGAATAAAGTCATGTCATTATCAGGAACTGACAGGGGACTATCAACTATACAGATGTTTGATACCTATATACTGGATACTGGAAATGGATGGTGCTTTATTACACCACTGATACGGTAAGTGGTCCATTTGTCCAGCGGCACTTGTGCAAGTGGCTGTTGAATCTGTAAACTGCCACCCCTGCCATTGAATCCTAGAGACTTTTTACTTCAGCCGCTGCTGTTTCTCAAACCTCATGACAAGCCTTGCCATGCTGCATGTTGAACAATTGACATTTACAAAAAGTACAGTCACTTCATTTGGGAAGACTATGGAACACTTTCTACACATAATCAAAATGCCAGCTTTGATTATGACAATTAATTGTTTCCTGGTACATGATGGTTATTGAAATGTATATCACATTTGTTTTTGTGGTGTATCTCCTGTAGTAGTAAGCTGGAGGCCTAGACATGCTGCTGACTTGAACGGGCAGCTGGGGAGCCGGTGTAAGTGGATCTAGGTCACCTGGCCTAAGCACCACCCACCTGGTGCCTTCCTGGTTGCCACTCTTTTCCCTACTTAAGGAGCCCTCCAGCCTCTTTTCCTTTGCAGCTGGGGAGCAGGTGTAAGTGGATCTAGGTCACCTGCTCTAAGCCCCGTCCACCTGGTGCCTTCCTGGTTGCCACTCTTTTTCACCACTTAGCAAGCCCCGCCCACCTGGTGCCTTCCTGCTTGCCGTTCTTTTCCCTACTTATGGAGCCCTCCAGCTTCTTTTCCTTTGCCTCTTTTCCTTTGCAGCTGGGGAGAAGGTGCAAGTGGATCTAGGTCACCTGGACTAAGCCCGCACACCTGGTGTCTTCCTAGTTGCCACTCTTTTTTACCACTTAGCAAGCCCCGCCCACCTGGTGCCTTCCTGCTGGCCGTTCTTTTCCCTACTTAAGGTGCCCTCCAGCCTCTTTTCCTTTGCAGCTGGGGAGCAGGAGTAAGTGGATGTAGATCACCTGGTCTAACCCCCGCCCACCTAGTGCCTTCCAGGTTGCCGCTCTTTTTCACGACTTAGCAAGTCCCACCCACCTGGTGCCTTCCTGGTTGCCACTCTTTTTCACCACTTAGCAAGCCCCACCCACCTAGTGCCTTCCTGCTTGCTGCTCTTTTACCTACTTAAGGAGCCCTCCAGCCTCTTTTCCTTTGCAGCTGGGGAGCAGGTGTAAGTGGATCTTGGTCACCTGGACTAAGCCCCACCCACCTGGTGCCTTCCTGGTCACTGCTCTTTTCCCTCCTTAAGGAGCCCTCCAGCCTCTTTTCCTTTGCAGCTGGGGAGCAGGTGTAAGTGGATCTATGTCATCTGACCTAAGCACCACCCACCTTTTTAGCTCTGCCTCTTCATTTCTGCTCTTAACTCTTAGATGAAGGGTGTCTCTCGCCCAGGCGTCCAAAGCGAAGGGCAGTCAAAGAAAAGGGCAATTCCTGTTTGGACCTGTTTGGATCAGGAGGATCCAGGGTCATGCCTTCACATAAAACAGCAGATAAGCATGTACCAACATGTGTTTACACCCTCTGTCCCCACAGGCCATTCCCACCCTCTCTGCCCCCCGTGTTGTTCCCTTGTGCCCCCCCCCTTCCTGCACACAGGAGTCTGTCCTGATACATTTTGGTTTCACCATCACTGTCATGTGGCCAATGCTGGATTTTACTTTTACAGGCTTCATTGATTCACGGTGTGTCACCCTTTCTGAACTCTCATGCTGGACTTCCTTTGCACCTTGTACTCATGGTGGCCCTGAATCATGATGTTCCAATCTTCATCTTTTATCCTGGCTTGCAACATTATGTGTTACTAATGAATTCTGCAATTGTACTCACTCTACCCAATTGCTTCTCCACTCTTTTGGCTGCTTACTCTCTGATGTCTCCACCCCGCCACTCTCCCTTTTCCTATCTCCTCCCCTCATCCCCTTACTTGCTTCTATGCACTTACTCTATCAGAATTGTCCCTGGACCTAGTATGATAGCAACCACGCCTGTCGCTCCCCCATCCCCTTACTGTTCCCCCTCCCCCCAGCACTATCTGAAATGTCAGGCCTAGTACGATAGTCGCTTGTTTTGTTCCTCCCCTCCCTTTCTGCACCCCTCTCCCTTACCTTTTGTTTTTCTCCGGCTCCACCGGAAATGTCGTCAGGCCTAGTACGGTAGTCGCCTGTCTGTTTCCATTTCCTTCCCACTCTCTCCCTCCCTTCCTTATCTATTTCTTAGCTCTTGCACTATCTGAAATGTTGTCAGGCCAAGTATGATAGTTAATTTCACATCCTTACTGTTCATGGCCTGTAAGAATGTCATTGTATTTTCCCTTGTTCCCTCCCTTGCCTTGAAACGCTTTGAAACACATTGTGCTATATAAATAAACTATCATATCATATCATATCATATTGCCTATTGTGTGAGTAATGCTTTTGAGACTTTGCATTGTGTCAGGATCTCAAGGAACATGTGTCATAAGTTTTTGGGCTCTGCACAGTGCACAGCCACCCACTAATGGTCTGATACATGCAGTTCTCTACTGAACGAATAATGTTTTTGAATGCTTGTATTGTTTCATGATGGTTACACCATTGTCAACCATCCTCATGTTCTCCCACACAGCATAGCCACCCACTAAGGTTCTCTGGTTCTTAGAAGGGGCGGCACAGTTTCCCTGAAGGTTCTTGGATCCAACCACAGGGAACTGGGAACTGCCGACTATGGTTCTCAAGCTCTTTCATAGAGCACAGTCACCCACTGGAGTTCTCAAACTCTCCCTCATGGTGCCTCCACCCAGCTAAAGCTGTACAGCTTTCCAGCACAGTGTTTCCTAAAGATCTCCAGCTCTCTGACCGACTGCTGCTACTCTCTCAGGTGGGAAGCTGCCCTGTGAGTCCAGCCATCCCCCCTCCCCCACATAGGTGTCTCATTCCTACCCTCCTGCAAAATGCCCTACAGGAAATAAGTTTGGTGGAGCTGCATGTGCATCTCCAGATTGTCCATGAGCACTATTTCTCGAATGCTCTTGTAAGGAGAAATGCAGCTCCTCCTCGCCTGCTTCCTCTGCAACCTTCTTTCCTTCTCATCCCTTTGTGGACCTGGTTGTGGCACATGTTCTTACGAGAACAACAATCAGAACATTTGAGAACTGTATATGAGCACAGCTTGAGAACCCAAAACTGTGAAACACCAAAATCAGCACAGATAGCCAACGTACAACCTCAATAGTACAACTAAAGAAATTCTAATAACTAATATACTATACTGACACAACACTACACAACACACCAACAGAACAGCAAGTTGGGAGAACAGATGACAACAACAATCCCACCAGGGTAAACTGGAAAAAAGAGTAAACAATGTTATCTTTCTGTGTTTTTTGGGGGTTGGGAGTATGGGATAAAAACCCTTTTTGTCTTATTATGACACAGAAGGGGAAGGGTATAACAGAAGGACAATGTTTTTTTTCTTTTTTTATATGAGGGAAGTATTCAACATGCCATCAACACATGCGCAAACACTAAAACTAATGGGCACACAGATTTCAAGCAAAAACATATTAAAAACCAACAAGATAGACAATAAAGCCACACCATCCATAATTCCTCAAAACACTTACAGCCCCTTGCCGGACGCTCCAAAAAAGCCTCCACACACACACTCAAAGTATTAGACTTCTATGTATACTCCTTCCCTCACAGCCTTGCAACCCAAAAAGAGGCAAAAAGTGAACTGCGTTTTTATAGGTCAAACTTAAGTTATCAAATTCTAGAACTCTGATGAGGTTAATTATTGGATGATTAATCTTTCACGAGAGCCGGAATATGACAAGTTTGTCCTGGGATTTTTTGGGTGCCAAAACCCCAATTAATTCCTACGGTCAGGACAAATCTTTCGTAAAAGGTTTGAGGTGCCCACTAGGTGATCTTTTTAAAATGTTAGTCCAGGCTTACTTAGGAACAATGTTTCCAGATAGGCCATACCAGAATAAAACTATTTTATGGGCCATCATGAAATGTCCTATTTTCGAGCTATGCAAATTACTTATGTTTTGTAATAGTTTAACTTGTAACCAAAGCATGTTCCTGAGACTAATGTGATCTTATATGTTACTGGGTACAATCCACTGGGATATGAAGCATTTTGAAATGTGTCATCTACAAAATTGAACATTTTAAATGCCTATTTCCTGCTGCTATCCCTGTAATAGGACGATAGCAAGATTAACAATATTCTATTTTGATGCCAAACAACAGGGGATAGACATTGAGCATCCTACTTTGATGCATTTTTCAATTGGAAAGATGTTCACTAAAAGCCCATTGACATCAACGCATGCCTGTGATGCATTGTATAGAGTGTATTCCCATTAGCAAAGCTGTCTCTGTGTAAATTACAATTCTTGTAGTATTTTCCTTTTAGCAGTCCTGATTAAGACATACGACTGGTGGTGCTTGCAATGTGTGATAAATTCAGGTTATTTGACCCTTATCCTCAGGGTGGAGCCACCGCCTTTGAGGCTAGGGAGCTCAGCCGGCCAAGCAATACTCTCCCTAGGGGTCTGGGCAAGTGGGACCTCACTGAGAGTGACTCCCTTCTTGGGAAAAAGGACTCCCATTTTGATAAGGATCTCACAGTCTGGAATACATTGGAGGTCATTACGAGTTTGCCGGTCCGGGAACTACGATATCGGTAAGCTTGCCGGTACTGTAGTTCCCAGACTGGCAAAATACGGGTTGTGTTCGCAGGGGCCTTTCTGCCCACCACGTCTGACCTGGCGGGCGGAACGGCACCCGTGAGCACAACTCGTCAGATGCACCGGCACCATTCATGAATGGTGCTGGTGCATCCAACCTCCACATTCCCATTGAGCCCTAAGGGGCTCAATGGGAATGGGGAGTGCAGAATACTGCACCTGGCAATGGGGATGGACCGGGTCCACTGGGGTCAGAATGCCCCTGTACATCCCCATTGCCGGGTGCTGGTAATTTTAAGAGTTTGGTGACAGCCGTGCCACTTTTAACGGCACGGCTAACGCCAAGCTCGTAATGAGGACCAATGTCTGCCTACTTGAGATTTGGAAACACTGTTCTTACTTTTGTTGTGGCCCCACCAAAACAGTGCCATTTCTTCTATCTCTTTGCCTTCAGGTAATGCTGCATCATGACTGAACTACACAGTCAAAGAACTAGCTATTTAACTTTGTGGTGTATTTAATTGTTGCTGTCAATTTTACTGCCATTGTGTTAACCTGATTGAGCATATGTTATTTTATTTTAGAGCAAATCCATTTCTTTTAGATACTATGGGGCTGTGGGGGTGTTTATTCTTAATTATCTTCCTCGTATTTGTATGAAAGCGTTTTGCATTTATTTGAAAGCCAGATAGTGGGCCTCATTCCGAGTATGGCAGTCCAGAAACAAAGGTGCCGCTAGCAACGTACAGGCACCATTTCCAGGCCGCCATACTACAACAATGCCAATAGGAGCCACAGATCCCCTGGAAGGACTGACCTGCCAGGTTTTCAGGCCCCTACCATAATAGTTGTCACAGAAGCACCGGTACCATTAGCAACAGTGCTGATGCTTACTTGTCCCCATTTCCATGGAGTCCTATGACACTTCACGGAAATGGGGAGTAACCATTACCATTGCCCTTGTGTTATCCCAGTGGCACCGGGATATCAGGCGGAGGTACAGCTTTTACAGGGTTGCTGGAAACCTGCTGCCTATGGCGGGTTTTCCGGCAGCCCCATAATGAGTGCCAGTGACTACATTTCCCATATTCCTGCGTGCATATATTCCCGTGCTCAGGTGCATGAGCGCCAGTGCGTGATCTCGGTTTGCACGGTATTACCCAAATTGTTTGTTTACAATTGTTCGAATGAACAATTGACTGAATTTAAAGGGTCACAATTGACCTTTTCACAATTGACCATATATATATATATATATATTCAGTGAAAAAACTTTGTTAAAGGGACAAATTCCATGAAAAGTACATACACATGTGATGTCATCAGTGATTTCATCAATGACATTTGCGATGTCATCTTTGATGTCCTGGGTGTTAGTCTTAGCAGTGCACGGTGGTGGCGCGAGTTATTGTTCATAGCTTACCATAACTTGCGATTTTCAGGGGTCTTTTGGCTGTACTTAGAACCATAACGTCCCTTAAACAAACTTTTTTTAATATCACACAAACAATATACAAACATTGCGTGCAAAAACAAACTTCTCACAGATGGCTTTACACAGAATGTTGCAAAGTAAGAATTTATGCTCGTTCACAGTGAAGATCAGCTGCTTCCATTTTTATCTCGGGCCCCGGAGAGGCTCACGAAGCGGACTATAAGGTTGTATTGTGTTTTGACCTTGACAGACAGAGATTGTGATGGAAGACTTCTCTTGAAGGAGTGTTGCTAAAACGTAAGAGAAGATAAGGATGACATTTCTGAAACGAAACCACTTTTATATATTATATCACTATGCGAAAGATTGTTCGCACACGCGGAGTCGTATTTTGGGACTGCACTACTCGTAGACAATGGAAATTGCAAGTGTACTGTAAGTAACCCTTTAGATTATTTTATACCAAATATAATTACAATAGCGTAGCATTAAAGACCGCACAAGTTGAACTTGTTAGTTGAAAGTGGCATAATGTTTTCTACCGCGCACTATCACCGCCGAATTGATCCTCTGTCGTTTAGAGGCCTCTGAAAAAGGCAGACGACACAGGGTGCGTTAATAGAAATAATTTAATCGGTCTATAGGCGGTCAAGCGCTCTACTCGCTGTGCCACTTCACTGTAGCCTGTCAAGTGGCACAGCGAGTACCACGCTCGCTTTGACATCTGTACACAGCTTGCTAATGCAAGTTCGAATCCCGGCAAGGCCAAACTCAGCCTTTCATCCTTCCGTGGTCGATAAATGAGCACCACACACCATGGTTAATAATAAGCACCGCTTAGATACCTCACGGTTCTTAGCGCTATATGAATGGGAAAATATTATTATTTTATTATTAACATACTCCGTTGCACTATCTTCGATAGCAAATAGTTTCACGCCCTAATAAATAAAATTATGATTTTTAATGAAGATCGGCTGGTGAGACTAATTTATGTCTTTTAAAACAGGTATGTGGCCCCATTTTGCCTATGTCACGATTTACAGACTCCAGCGGATGGGGTCTTCAACTGCCAGGTGCAGGTCCCAATATGCAACTTCATGACCCTCACCATTTTATGGGACAATCGCCAAGGACCAATATGCCCTTACGCAGTACTAGCGGCTACAAACAACATACCAACCAATAGGGTGGTCTAATGGCTCGTTGTTGGAGCAACCTTCCGATTATCAGAGCGACCATTTACTGCTTTTATCATAAACCAACAGCCTATCTACCGCAAAGGAACAACAAGTGGCTCAAAATAAACTTTTGCTGATCGACAGCAGAGACAATAGCAAATCGCTGAATATTCACTGAACATTTCATGTGAAATAAATGTACTTTACCAAATGTACAATCCTGCTGTTTACTTTTAAACCACAGTTTCATATTCCGAATTGTGGCGCACTGAGTTGTAAGCTGATCTAACACCCTCTGTACCGCAAAGGAACATCGCGTGCCTCAACATGAACTTTTGCGGATCGACAACAAAGACAAATGCAAATTGCTGAATATTCTCTAAACATTTGATGTCAAATAAATGTACTTTACAAAATGTACAATCTTGCTGTTTGCTTTTAAATCACTGTTTCATATTCCGAATTGTGGCGCGCTTTGTTGTGACATAATATGTGTTGTCTTCCGGGTTCTGTGTAAAGTCACTTAGGACTGCAGAGGACTGGGCGCGTTTGATGACGCACCCTGTAACGTCACGGAGAGAGGCGGGGAATATGAATGCTTTGATAATATCAGGCTTAGGGGCGGGAGATATGATTTAGTGTCGCAAAAGCAAGTCAGCCAGATCAATAGCGCCAGTCATAGGATTATCACATAATGTCGGCGCACACCAGCCGGATTTATCGTTTCTTTAGTGGACATAAAGTCGGTTCACGCCCATAGGAAATTGTACTATTAGCGGACAAAAGGAGTGGTCTTAAAACACTTTCACCCTGACAACGAACAATACAAACAACGTTCTCAGAACACCCCCATTTTGTGTAATTGCAACCATTTCGGGACACCGCAAGTGTTCTTAGAACACATTCAACTAGACAGATTACAATACGGACAGCGTCCTGAGGACACCCCCAGTTTGTGTATTTATAAACAATTAAGTACACCGCGAGTGTTCATAGCTCATTTTTACCTTCCTTGCAAACAAAAATGACACATACTCCGTCCTCTAAACACCCCACCATTTAGTTTATTTACAAAATGTCAGAACAGCCGTGTTCTCCACGGACAAATCAAACGCAACAAAAACGTCTAGCACATAAAAAGACAGAACATTGAACCTAACTCATACTCCCCCACCCTCCCCAAACACTCTTACACACCAACACATGGCACTAAATACAATTTTTATCCACGTTTCACCGCGCTGTACGCGGTCGACGGCGAATACAAGATGGCGGCACCACAGAAAATCTGACGCACTCCAAGCCCCTCGCCGTCCAATCAGCGAACACGTCGCATGTCCGCGGACATGACGCAAGGCCATGGGCCAAACGGGGTGCTGCCCGCGGACTGAACAGGGAAGTCCGTTCGCGAAGCGAACACAGATATCACTAATTTTTTTGCCTTACGTTTTGGTCATTTTATAAAAAACTACTGGATGGATTTACACCAAATTTGCAAAAGCACGCTTTCGGGACCAAGCCCCCGCTCCTGCACAAATTTGGTGTAAATCCGTCCAGCGGTTTGGCCTCTGGCCGTGCGCAAAGTTTTTTCCCATTACGTCTATAGGAAAAAACACAAGTTTTGGGACCCCCCCTATACCTTTTTTCTCCCTGGACGAATCCACACCAAACTTTGCAAAAAGATTCCGAGTGGGCCATATACTTATTTTGCAAAGTTTGGTGAGGATTCGTCCAGAGGGAGCGAAGTTATAAGCCACCCAAAAAATGCTCTTCCTAAGGAAACACCAACTTAACCATAACTACATAGCTACCGCGTCCATGTAATATATATATATATATATATATATAGGGGTTTTGGGCGCTTTGGCGTTGGGTGGGGGATTGTGGGGGGTTTCCCCCCACATACCCACATATGTGTTACAACTCACCTTCACAATTCGGTCAATTGTGAAAAGGTCAATTGTAATTCGAACAGTTGTAAAACGAACAATTCGTATACAACCGGTTTGCACCAGTATAAATCCCTTTTCCCTGCTCTTACTTGTTTTAGCTATTTACCTTTGCGTTGAATTTAATGGCTGTTGAAAATTGTACTTCTGTTGTGTTAAATGTTAAATTGATTGAGTACATTTTACATTATTTTAGGGCCTGTTTTAGTGCAAATACATTTCTTTTACATACTAGGGAGCTGTGGGCTGTTTATTCTTAATTATTTTTCTCACATTTGTATGAAAGCGTTTTACACTTATTTGAAAGCCAGATAGGGACTACATTTCCCAGATTCCTGTGTGCATTTATTCTTGTGCTCAGGCGCATGAGCGCCAGCATGCGATTCTATTTTGTGCCAGCATAAAGCCCTTTTCTCTGCTGTTACTTGTTTTAGCTATTTACCTTTGCGTTTGTTCATTGTTGCTGTCGATTTTACTGACAACCTGATTGATTAGATTTTACTTTATTTTAGGGCCTGTTTTAGTGCAAATCCATTTCTTTTAGATACTAGGGGACAGTGGGGTTTGTGCTTACTTAAATTATTGTCCTTGCATTTGTATGAAAGCGTTTTGCCTGTCTTTGAAAGCCAGATAGGGGCTGCATTTCCCAGATTCCTGTGTGCATTTATTCCCGTGCTCAGGCACATGAGTGCTGGTGCGTGATCCTGGTTCGCATCAGGGTTGCAACAGGAAGTGTTGTGCTTTCATGGGTGTTTTGTACTTGAGTTAGCATTGGAGGTAGGTCTGTAGCCCCCTACCTTCCATTCTGTTCTTGAGGTATTTTTGGCACTTCGTGTGATTTGTATGTGTTGATGTGTAGTGGCCCTGTATTGGCTAGTTTGATTAATATGCAAATCGCTGAGGCTATAGAGATCGATCTCCTTAAAAGGAGTCACCATAGATGTGCAGAAATAGTGCTTGCTGTTTAGCTATGGACTTCGATGTCTATCAGAAACCTAACCTTAATCTCGATAAACATTAAATCTTGCGGGAAACTCCTCCCCCGATGATAATATCGAATTGGCCCGGGCAGATGGATCATTGAATGTAGATTTAGTAGTGCACACAGCTGTTACAGCGGGGTAGCCGCCTTGATCAAAGCCCCCTTGATCAAAGCTACAGAGCATGCTGCAGGACATCAAGAGAAAAATCCTGATGCCCATAATATTATTCTCTCCCTCCTCCCTGCAGGACAGGGATTAGTACATCCTGGAATAACCAACGTTATCATGGAGATGAAGGGACAGTATAAGGGCCCATTGCCCCAGGCTTCAGTGTCTATTATTGATGTGGTTACTGCAGAGCAGGGAGAGTTGAAGATCTTGGAGGCTTCTCATTTGAAACCTGTGATGATTCCCCCCACTTAAACATTGCCCTCCTGAAAAAAAAGGTTTCACTAGTGCATCATGCGATTGAACTAGCTGATTATCTGGTGGAATCTCAAGTGGACCTCCTCCAAGTCACAGAAACCAGGATTCATTGCTCTGCTACAAATGCTTCTGTTCTTGCCATTCCAGAAGGCTACCACCTACTTAGGGTAGATTGTTTCGGTTCTAGTGTGGGGGTTGCACAAACAAGGTTTTAAAATCCATGCTGCTAATCTGATGACTCTTGATTACCGTGAGTCTTTACTTGTGAAATTGAATGTAGATCCAGTTATCTCTGTGAGTATCTTAATATTATATAGGCCCCCACCCAAAACCCCATAATTTGAGGAACACTGCGTAGTGTCACTGAGTGAATTAATGAAGCCCTCATCCCGTGTGCTTCCGTTAGGTGCCTTAACCTGTGAGAAAATAATAGTTTGGATGCTGATGCTATTTACCTTTTGAATGCCCTGGAAGCCCTCGTCTTTCTCCAACATGTCAAGATGGCTACACTTAGACACATAACATCAGAATCTCTCCCTCTCCTTCTTGACATATCCCTGGCAGACCATTACTGAATCTCCTTAAATCTCTTTCTTCCAATAACCCCATAGCCTCTATGCGCTACCTCCAGGAAATCAAAAATGTTTAGGAACCTTACAAAAGGGGCACCAGATGCTCTTGCCCATCAGGCACTACCTCTGCTCGCTAAATGACCTTCTACTACTCATTTTAACAATCTGATGAGTCTGTTTCAACAGATTATTAGCACAGCTTTCAATTCCTTGGACCACTGCGCACTAACATTCCTAAAGAGGATGTGAAGAGGAATGCCTGCATTAGTGATAAAGTCATCACATCAAGGAAAGCAAAGTGGTTTCTTGCACAAATCTGGTGAAAAAACCTGTGTCCAGCAACTTTGTCTACATATAAGAATTCATTGAAGTACTACAAGAAAGTTATCTTTGCGGCAGAATAATCAAACTATATTGAGAACATTTCTGCAACTAATTCTAATTTTAAGGAACTCTTCACTTTTTTGGGTGAACTAGAAAGGGCCTCTGCATGTAAGCCTATATTGAAATTGATAACAACTGGTGCCAATCTATACAGGGCCAGTTTTCAATATCCATTAATAACCGTTTGTTGTCTGTAGATAAGATCCTTCCTGATACAGCAGATCCATCTTTAGACCAAGCAGCAACCGATGAGGATCAGCGTCTGTTCTCTTTTAGATGAGAATCAGAGCGTGAAGTTCATAATATAGTGAACCATATGGAACAAACGTCCTGCTAGGGAGATGTGTGCCCTGCTTACATTATTAAAGATTCAATAGATCTGTTAGTATCCTGGATCACTAGAACTGCCAATCTTTCTTTTACTGAAGCCCATGTACCAGATTGCCTCAGGGCCCTGCAATTCCAGCCAATTATAGCCCTGAATGTGCCATTTCTTTAAAAAATCCTATGTTGGGTCACTTATTGTAAATTTGAGTTTATAGAAACTCATAAACATTTGGGATTAAGACAATCTGGCTTCCATATGAAAAACGGAACCGAGACTGCCTTATGTGTGCCCTGTTTACATTATTAAAGATTCAATAGATTTGTTAGTACCCTGGATCACTAGAATTGTCAATCTCTCTTTTACTGAAGCCCATGTACCAGATTGCCTCAGGGAGGTTTGGATTACTCGAATATATAAAAATATATATAGCCTGGACTCTGCAATTCCGGCCAATTATAGGCCCATTCGGAATGTGCCATTTCTATTAAAAATCCTGTGTAGGGTCACTTATTGTAAATTTGGGTTTATAGAAACTCAAAACCTTTTGGGATTAAGACAATCTGGCTTCCATATGAAGCATGGAACCGAGACTGCATTATTGGACCTAAAGTCAAATATTGCTAATATTATTGATAAGGGCCTGTGCTGTAATGGTGTGTGCTAGTTTCTGGAACCAACCCAAAACAAGCACTCACACCCGGCTACAAATTTGACTCTTGTGAAATGCAATGAACTCACTCTGGATAATAAGCCAAACACATTAACTTGGAATTTATTTAGCAATGAGCAGAACACATGGCAGTTTAATGCATTTGACTTATTGTCCAGCATGAGTTCATTGCATTCCACAGGAGTCAAACTTGTTGCGGGCATGTGTCCTTGTTTTGGGCTGGATCCAGAAACTAGCACACCCCATTGTAAAATAATTGGCTTAGTCTTTGACAATTTGTGGAGGCCATGACATTCTGAAGAAATAAGGGTAAATCAGAGCACAATACAGATGAAGGGGGGCACTTAGCCACATTCCGGGATGGTCTGCCTGCAGTTCCTGGTCATCTGTGGCTAATTTTTGGCATCAGCTCACCACACCAAAGGCTTGGGTCTGTCTTGAGAATGAGGTTACCCCGGCAGTAATTAGCTAATGTTTGGCTGACTTACCGCTAGGGAAGAGTGGCAGGCAGCAGAAAACTGCTGAGAGCATGAGATGGCTCTTTTTGCAAGTGCTCTGAAAAATGCATGAGGGAGATCTGATAAAACACGCACATATTTGAAAATAAAACAATGATGTTTCCCTTCTAAAAGAACAGCAGTTAATTATGAACGAATTGCTAAACTCTGCGGTAAAGGAAGACCAATGTGCTTAATTAGCAGTGCATGTTGCCAAACAGAAACATAGGTAGAAGAAAAGCACTCCTTCTAAAATGAAAATACCAGTGCTGATTAGAAAAGATAATAGCAATCCAAATTCCTGGTCCGGTGAAGTGAGAGACAGTGGGCCTCATTCCGAGTATGGCGGTAATCATGGCGCTATTTGCGCCATGACTACCACCCATACCTGTACCGAGTCCGCCCTGGTTCAATGCGGATTTACCGGTCCTTTCCGACCTTGGAGGGACCGGTAAGTCCCCATTGAAAAAAACATTCCCCATTCCAATTTCAGCCCCCATAGGGCTCAATGGGAATGGGGAATGGGGAATGGGGAAGTAGCTAATAACGGTACCGTTATTAGCTCTCTGGTCCCTTAGTAGTAGGGCTCAAAGGGATTACCAGCACCAATGTCCTTAACAGTGCCCGGTATCCCTTTGCGCCCTACTTGGAATGAGGCCCAGTGAGTATGAGACCTTAGGTCAGTCAGAGGAGGTAGAAGTGAGGATAGCTGTCATTGAGAATCCCAAGGGAGAAGAACGAGATTGTTCACAGAGAAAATGTGCTTATCCCGGACGCCCATTAATAACAAATAAATCAAAAGGGCAAGCTGGAGGAGGCAACATCCAGAATACTCGAAATGTACAAGATTACACACAGAATGAGCTGCTTGACATAGCTAAACTATTCAGGCAGAAGACTGGGGGATCGATGTTCCGTTGGTTGCTCAGATTGTGGGATACATGTGGTGATGTGGTATTCTCATCATCAGAGGAATTGTAAAAAATTGGTAAGCCCTCTGGAGAAAGGCCTGGACTTTACTGCGTGTTCGGCTGTGGCGAGTGGAGTGGAGAGAGTCTACCTGTGAAAAGACTGAGGTGTGTGTGCCTTAAAGGGAGCTCGAACAACAGCCCTTAAAAGGCCGCCTCTTCCGCCCTTGTGGCATAAGCCCTGTGGAGAAAGGGCTGGACTTTACTGCCTGTTAAGCTGTTTGGCGAGTGCTGGCAGGGATGGCGGACAATTGCATGCAAGCACTCAGAACGCGAGCCCAAAGAAGACTTGAGAGAACAGGTGGGTGTGATGTAATGCCAAACAAATCTTCCACTACTACAAAGAAAATGAGTCATTTTTTTTACATGTGTTTCAACATGCGATGATGTCAATATCGCTATCAACGAGGAATACATCAGCTATACAAATATTTTGGACGATGATCATGTGTTTGAGAGTGAGTGCAACCTGCAATGCGTCCATCAGGGTTTGGGGACTGACAGTAGCAGTCACCCCGAAAACCTTAAACATAACATCGCAACAGTGTCCACATGTGTCTCAACATGCTCAACACAACAACCTAAAGTGGGCTCTAGTGTGACCCACATGCAAGACGGATCCCTCAAGGTACACTTACCCGTGGCGAATGCGCAGTATTCGGTCGTCGTGGCCCCTGGTGATGCCGTGGAGGGAGATCCGTGAACGGTGGGTGGGGCTTATCTTACTGATCTCGCCGATCGCGCGGATGAGTCTGCGTGTAACCCTGATGCCGGCTGGCGTGATGGCGTCGGCGGAGGAGAGGCTGCGTCACTATCACGGCCCAGTGACGGCTTGGAGCTTGGGGGCGGAGCATTGCAGTGGGTGGCTGTCGAGGCACGCGATGGCGTTCATGCTATGGCGCAGCATTCTGTTCCACTCCGGCTTCTCCGATCGTGACATTGGAGGTCGGGGGTTTGGGCATGAAACAGTGTCCAGTTCCTGTAGGCGTGCCAGGAGATCCCCCAAAATCAGGTGAGAATATGTTTACAGTAAATGAGGGGCTGAGCAACGTGCGGATGGTGTGCGAGGCTCATGATGATGAAGTTTTCGTGGCCACGCACGGGAAATTAAAAGTCCTCGCCATTCCAGTCTCGGAGGTGGGTGGAGGCTCAGGGAATGGGCAAGCCCCTCATGAATACGAGAGACGTCGCGACTCGATGGACGTAGCAAATAACATCCTAGCCAATCTTATTTTAATGAACAAGGCTCATAGCACTGTAGGGAAGGACTTGTCCGTCCAGGGTGGCCAATTGCAAAAGTCTACTCATAAACGGCATAATGAGCAGCTTATTGGCTCAAATAAAGACATATGGTCTAACGTTTCATATAAACGGAGGAATGCCGGTGAGCGACCCAAAGGAGAGCAGAAGCCCAACTTCTTTGAATGACATGTCTTTTAACCAGATACATTCTCAAAAAAGAGCAACTAACCTCAAACAGGCGCAGTTGAACTGAACACATCTGAGCACTCGATCTGTACTGCACCCCAGCTCTATTATATCAGGGTCATGCGATCTGTCTGACTCTTCATTTATTGAGCGCCCCTTTCCCAAAATAAGGAGGCGAAGAGTCTGTAGGTCTGTCAAACCAACGAAGCGTGCCTCTGATGCTAACTCGCTGGAGTCCAAGAATCTGGGGTTATCCTCTGAGTTGCACTCTGCCTTAATCTCATCAATAGCAATTTCTCTGGCCCCCTACATGAAACTTTATGAAAATCTAAATGATTCTTTGAAAGATCTTACAACATTGACCGCTTTACTGAATTCAAAAGTGACTCATGTGGAACAAATATGTGGCCAGTCCTTAGGAAAGGTGCTTGAGGTATTGAAAACTCTGGACACTTCACTGCAATCATCACGTGAGCAAAAGAGAAACGATGCAACCGATAAAAAATTGCTTGCAGATGTTGCACGTGAAGCGTTGGCCATATTTCAAAACACTAACATCTTAGGACAATCTACAAAGCAACCCACGCTTGGGTCCTTAGAACCTATGCCAAAAATGGCGACAGTTCCACTAGGCGGTGATCCTGGTGGAACAGAAAATGTGGCCTATATTCCTGAAGAGGTGCAACATTTACCACAGGATAATATTATTGATCTCTCGAGCGCCAAAAGTTCAGATATAGTGACCCACACTGATCCAGCCAGGTCGGGTTCAATATCCAACTTACAGGTGGAAATTGATAGCTCTGCTAAGGAGTGTGATCAAATAGCCGATATCTCCTTTAATACAGCCTTTAAACAAGCAAGAGCTTGTAAACAACAACTAGCCATTGAGGAGCAAATTCCTACTACATCAGCGTTGGAAACTCCCGTACATGAGGAGAACAAGGGGCCAATGAGCACCCACGGAGAAGAAAAACGTAAAATATTCTCCATCTTTGGTGGAACGCCAAATAGCTCAAAACTGGCGGAACCAAAACTCAAAGTTGCAAATTCTACAAAAAAAACCAAAAACATGCCGGCTAAGAGAGGTCGCACAAACACAGGAGCGAGAAAATTCTTAAGGAACATTAAAATTGTTCAAATTGTGACGGAAAACTGTAAGAAAGCTGAATCAACGACAACCAAAGTGGCACAACCTATAAAAGGCATCAACCAGCAATCACGGGATGAGAATGAAGAGGCACTAAAGAGCATTCCAGAAGAGCTCTTAAATATGTCAATTTATGATGAGACAGATGTACTGGAGGCGGCTCCATCTGGCACACAGAGGCCGCTAAACAAATGTGTAGACACTTCAGACCTTCAACGCTCTGTCTTTGTGACCTCTCCCACCGGAAGTACACAAAGACCTCTGAGTATTAACATGGGAAGTAAAGCTCCACGAGGCGCAGCTCAACCGAATCTGTTAATGGCAGCTCAGGAGCTCAAGGTGATGGAGACTCCCACCGTAAGTACACAAAGACCTCAAAGTATTAACATGGGAACTAAAGCTCTTCTAAGCGCAGCTCAACCGAATCTGTTAATGGCAGCTCAGGAGCTCAAGGCGATGGAGACTCCAGCACGGCTGAACAAGAGTCCAAGAAAGGCTGATCGAGAAACCTCCCCATTAATTGCTCGAGACAAGATCTTCAGAATTTGTCAGCTTGTCAATGAACCAGAAAATTCGACAACAGATCTAACTGTCCCGACAAGTCCACCATTTGTGACTATGCATGAAAAAAGATTGAAATTGTGCGCTAAACAAGAAGGCTTAAATGTTACTGCTTTGAATGAATCCAGCCTGGACACACTGGGAAAAGTCGACTTGAGGTTGGCTACGCCCCCGGTTTCAAAGAGCGAGCTGGAGAGACCTTAAAATTCAATGAGATCGTGTAACGCTCACCTGATTCTCGCAGAGGCGCCGGTCTTGACTGGGCAACTACCGTATCTTCAAAGGTGATGTGTAGCACCCGGTTGGCTCTTTGGGCTGGACCTCTGTGCACTGTATGCCTGACTTCAAGAGTGAGATGTCTGCAGATAGAAAATATGGGATTAATGAACTGGGGTTATTGGGGTGTCCCTATCTCTTCCCTTTTTTGCTCTCCTGTAGACCCCCAAAGGTTAACGCTCTCACCTTAGGTAAGTGAATGCCGAGCTCTCCATCGGCCTCGGGCAGGGTGCTGTAACCAGTTTCTTCACTGGGTAGGTAGCGCAGGCCTCTTGACTTCAGAGGACTGCTGTCCGTCGTTTACTGCACGAACTGTAAGTTTCGAGTAATTCTATTGTCTTTAAAGTCTTTAGTAATGATGTCTCTTGTTTTGCAGGGTTCCGGCGATGGCGGATGACGGGCTGCAGTGAGTTGAAGATGGAGTCCGTGTGATGAATAGAAGCGCCTGGAAGCACGTAAGTAAGCGCTTGTTGCCTGCTTCACGATGCGCTCTAACTGTCTTTTTATTTTGCAGGTACGAGTTCGGAGCGGCTGCAGGGTGCCGGAATACCCACTGGGTTAGATGTGGAAAGGAGTAATGGCACATGAGTATTAAAGTTCCCCAATGTCTTTAAACGCACCTTGTTTTGTCTTTCAGATGCGGGATGCAGCGCCGAAGGCCTCCGGAGCGTGCGAAGAGTTGGTAAGCTTTTGTCTTTCAGATGCCGGAATGCAGTGTGAAGACCTCCGGAGCGCACGAAGAGTAGGTAAGCCTTTGTCTTTCAGATGCCGGAATGCTAACCTGTTCTTTCTTGTCTTTATAGGTGTTGCTGAAGACTGGATTCAGGATGGTAAGCCTTTTTTCCTAGGCCCAGGATCCGATGCAGAAGACACGATGAGCGTTCTGCTGCAGAGGATGCAGAATAACGCAAAGCAAGATTCATCCACCGGGTGTGGTTTAAATAGCCTCCTGTAGTGCTTAGGTGTCTCCTTCCACAGCCACGCCTAGGTAAGAAAAGAGTTCCTGCCTTCCAGAAGAGTTCCAGTGTTCTGAATCTAGGGAGTGGCTCCTGCCCCACCCAACAGGAAAAGTAGTTCCAAACAGAAGAGGATCAGAGGCTCAACTGGCAGGCAAGTAAGCAGCATGGTCTGCTGCAGGTAAGTCCACCCAAGCATTATGAGCCCGGCGCTTCCAGCGCTGGGACTGGGCATATTTATGAGCCTGGTGCCACTGGCGCCAGGACTGGGTCCAAAAGGTCCCAATTGGGACTGGTTGGCACTCGGAACCTGGGTTATGGATCTGCTTCCAAGGGAGTTGGGAAAACCCTGACCTTTTGGAAGCAGAGATCATGACAGTACCCCCCCTCAAGGCCCCTCCCAAACCGGGCTTCTCTGGGGGTTTTGGCTTGTCAGGAAATGTTCGGTGAAATCTTTTGATTAGGCGAGGAGCGTGGACATATTCAGCAGGTTCCCAGGATCTCTCTTGGGGGCCGTAGCCTTTCCAGTCAATTAGGTAAAATAGTTTAGACTTGGAGATCTTGGTGTCCAGAATGCTTTTGACTTCAAACTCGAGTTCTCCATCAACTAGGATGGGTTTTGGAGATTTAGTTAGTCGGGTTTGAGGTTGCACGGGTTTTAATAGAGAGACGTGGAAGACCGGATGTATCTTCATGTGCGGGGGCAAGTCCAACTTGACCGCTACTGGGTTTACTATGGTAGTGATGGAATAGGGACCAAGGTATCTTG
The DNA here is from genome assembly GCF_040938575.1 of Ambystoma mexicanum. Lineage (NCBI taxonomy): Eukaryota > Metazoa > Chordata > Amphibia > Caudata > Ambystomatidae > Ambystoma > Ambystoma mexicanum. The sequence goes on from NC_090941.1 coordinate 269,649,261, forward strand.
GGTTGAATGTGCGTGGCCTTTTTAGAGGTAGATATTTGGTGGATAACCAGACTTGGTCCCCTACTTGATATTGAGGGGCTTCCTTCCGATGTTGATCTGCTCCTTTCTTGTATTGTTCTTTAGCCCTTTGAAGGTGAGAAACAGCTTCCTTAAAGGCTTGGGTGATTGTAGAATGCAGGTAGTCTACTGCTGGTGTTTCAAGATCTTGGAGGGGATCCAACTCCGAGGTTCGAGGGTGACTGCCGTACAAAAGAAAAAACGGTGTTTTCCCAGTTCCCGAATGGACAGAGTTATTGTAGGCATATTCGGCTATCCAAAGGATGTCTTTCCAAGTTTTTTCAGTTTGTTGCAGCATGCAGCGTAAATACTGTTCCAGAGTTTGATTGGTCCTCTCGGTTTGTCCGTCGGTCTGAGGGTGGTGACTGGTCGATAGTCTCACATCAATTTGAGCCGACCGACAGCAACTTCGCCAAAAATGAGAAATAAATTGACTACCTCGATCCGAAATTAGAACCGAAGGACAACCGTGTAGTCGGACGATGTTTTCGAGAAATTCTCGGGCCAGAGTTGCTGCTGTTGGCAAGCCTTTGAGCGGAATGAAATGCGCCATCTTGGAGAATAAGTCCACGATTACTAGAATCGTATTGTATCCGGAGCATGGAGGTAGATCGGTGATGAAGTCCATAGAAAGCGTATGCCAAGGGCGAGGTGGGATGTCAATAGGGCGTAAGAGGCCTGCTGGTCTTTCCTTTTGACTCTTGTTTTGGGCGCATACTCCACAGGACATTATAAAGTCTCTGATATCTTTTTTCCAAGACGGCCACCAGAAGTAGCGCTTGATCTTTTCTGAGGTCTTGGCCATACCGGGATGACCTTCCATTAAAGAATCGTGATAACAAGAGATTACTTTTTTCTGTAAATCTGTGCTGGGTAGGTATAATCGTTCTTGGAAATACAATAAGTTGTCCTTTACTGCAAAGTCCTTTCCCTGCAGATGCCAATTCTGTATGTCTGCTGGAGTTACAAGTTGCCTGGCTTTATCCTTAACTTCCTCTATGGATTCTGTGGCGATTACACCCAGAATTCTTTGTTCGGGAATGATTGGTACAGGTTTAGGGTTGATCAAGTGTTCTTCCACTCCCATCCGAGAAAGGGCATCAGCTTTACCGTTCTTTGTACCAGGTCGATAGGTAATTATGAAGTCAAACTCGGCAAAGAATAATGCCCAACGGAGTTGTCTAGAGGATTGGGCTTTTGCGGTTTTCAAATATTGCAGGTTTCGGTGATCCGTAATCACAGTAACGGTGTGTCGGGCCCCCAGCAGATAATGCCGCCAAGCCTTAAAGGCAGACTTGATAGCCAGAAGTTCCTTGTCAGTAATCGTGTAATTGATTTCAGGAGGCGAGAATTTGCGGGACCAAAATGCCACGGGATGCAACTGATTGGTTACCGGGTCCTTTTGTGATAGAACTGCCCCCATGGCAAGGCTTGAAGCATCAGTTTCCACGATGTAGGGGAGTTCGGGGCGAGGGTGTTTTAAGATTGGTGCAGAGATAAATTTAGTCTTCAAATCCTGGAAAGCTTGTTCCGCCTCGGTAGACCATTCAAAACGTTTGTTTTTCTTTAACAAGGCAGTGATGGGCTGGACTATTCGAGAGAATTTGGGGATAAACCTGCGGTAAAAGTTAGCGAAGCCTAACATGCTTTGCACACCTTTTACGGAGGATGGTGATGGCCATTTGAGAACTGCATCAACCTTCTTTGAATCCATACGTACTCCGCCAGGTGATAATATGAATCCCAAGAATTCAACTTCAGTCACATTGAAAACACATTTTTCCAACTTAGCGAAAAGTTTGTGTTGACGCAATCTTTCGAGGACCATTTTCACGTGTTTCCGATGTTCAGATTCCGATGAAGAATAAACGAGGATGTCGTCAATGTAAACAACAACACACACATCTATGAGCTCTCTGAGGACATCATTCATAAAATATTGAAAGGCGGCCGGGGCATTGCAAAGTCCGAAGGGCATGACCTGATATTCAAATAGCCCATACTTGGTGCGGAAGGCCGTCTTCCATTCATCGCCCTCTTTTACTCGTACCAAGTGGTAAGCTCCTCTAAGATCCAGCTTTGTATATATGCATGCTTTTCTGACTTGGTCCAGGAGTTCAGGGATCAAAGGTAACGGATATCTATTCTTAACGGTGATCTGGTTCAGGGAGCGATAATCGATACAAGTTCTAAGGTCTCCTTCCTTTTTTGGAACGAAGAACAAAGCTGAAGAAGCAGGGGACTTGGAAGGACGAATAAACCCATTCGCCAGGTATTGATCCAGGTATTGTCGAAGGTGAAGGTTCTCAGGCTCGGTGAGGGCATAAATTCTACTACAAGGAGGAGTAGATCCAGGTATCAGGTCTATCTGGCAGTCATAAGACCTATGAGGAGGTAGAGAGTTAGCCTGATCCTTCCGGAAAACATCTTGGTATTCTAGGTATTAGGGAGGTAACTGGGGAGTCTCTGAAGAAATTGCTGCCAGTGCAACACCAGGTGGAGGGTGACAAGTAGAGACACATTCTGGAAACTGGACCGTTCTTGCTCGCCAATCGATCAGAGGATTGTGTTTCTCTAACCAAGGTATTCCTAGAATAATCTGAAACTGAGGGGCCTTGATCACATCGAACACGATCTTCTCATGGTGTCCCTCTTGACTTACTAGCGTCACCTCTTGAGTGGTATGCGTTACTGGCCCGGAGGCTATCTCCGTACCATCCACTGTAGTAATGACGTCCTTTACAGCCTTGGGACAAAGAGTTAGATTCATCCTCAAAACCATTTCATGATCCACATAATTGCCGATGGCACCGCTGTCGACGTAAGCTTCAATTGCATGTAATCGATCCGGATTATCAGGGCTAATGAGGACCATAGGTATCACGAAATGCGAGGTCACGGAACTGGTTTTTTGACGCTCGGCAAGAGGACCTCTATTCTTGTCGGACGAGGTTGTTTCCCTGCTCAGAGTTTGTAACTTTGGTAACTGCAGCTCCTACTGCCTTCTTGGCAGGTTTCACCGGACAGTCTCGAAGAAAGTGCCCTGAGTTTCCGCAATATAGGCATAATTGCAACTGTTTTCTCCTTTCCCGCTCCTTTTGTGTTAGAGGACCTTTCAGACCCCCTATTTGCATGGGTTCCCCGGAGTCTACTCCTTTGGAAGGAGTTGGCGACTTGGAAAATACTTGAGCATCAAACTTGGAACGGTCGGCCTTCCTGTTCTGCAGTCTATGATCTATTTGAACGACCAAGTCTATATAATCCGAACAGTCTTGTGGGGGATTCACTACTTGGGCTAAAACGTCTTTGAGCTCTCCACGTAGACCTCTATAAAACAGCGTAATCCTTTTGTCCTCAGGCCATTGAGTTTCCACTATTAGTCTATTGAAAGATGCAATATAAGCCAAAAGGTCTTGATTACCCTGTCGCAACGAAAGAAGCTCATTGTCCAAGGCCTGCCCCTGTGAATGTCTTGCGAACAGTTTTTCCATACTAAGCTGAAAGGCTTGAAAATCATGGAGAACCGGATCATCTTGATTAACTAGAGGGATCGACCAGTCTGCCGCATTGCCACTAAGGTACGAAAGTACAAAAGCTACTTTAGCTTGATCAGTTGGAAAGGCTGCTGGCCGGCATAAGAAGTGCAACCGGCACTGATTGATAAATACTGCAAACCTCTTTGGGTCACCAGAAAATCGTTCGGGCGGAGCCAGAGGTACATTCCCAGGTAGGTTGATCTGCACTGGATTCATAGAGGATGTTGAAGGAAGATTTGCCCCTGATGCGGGTAACGGGGTCTGTCCGGCTTGTGACTGTAGCAATTGTCTAGCAAGACCGTCTGTTCTCTCCTTGGAAATAATTAGTTCCCTTCTTAGAGCATTCGTTTCCTGACGAGCTGCATGCACTTCTGCCCTTAGTTCCCCAAGTAACCGGGCTAGGTGGTCAGTATCCGAGGTTTCCAAAGCGCCTGGGCGAGAGTTTTGCGGTAGGCTTTGCGTTCTGTAACGCTCACCTGATTCTCACAGAGGCGCCGGTCTTGACTGGGCAACTACCGTATCTTCAAAGGTGATGTGTAGCACCCGGTTGGCTCTTTGGGCTGGACCTCTGTGCACTGTATGCCTGACTTCAAGAGTGAGATGTCTGCAGATAGAAAATATGGGATTAATGAACTGGGGTTATTGGGGTGTCCCTATCTCTTCCCTTTTTTGCTCTCCTGTAGACCCCCAAAGGTTAACGCTCTCACCTTAGGTAAGTGAATGCCGAGCTCTCCATCTGCCTCAGGGCAGGGTGCTGTAACCAGTTTCTTCACTGGGTAGGTAGCGCAGGCCTCTTGACTTCAGAGGACTGCTGTCCGTCGTTTACTGCACGAACGGTAAGTTTCGAGTAATTCTATTGTCTTTAAAGTCTTTAGTAATGATGTCTCTTGTTTTGCAGGGTTCCGGCGATGGCGGATGACGGGCTGAAGTGAGTTGAAGATGGAGTCCGTGTGATGAATAGAAGCGCCTGGAAGCACGTAAGTAAGCGCTTGTTGCCTGCTTCACGATGCGCTCTAACTGTCTTTTTATTTTGCAGGTACGAGTTCGGAGCGGCTGCAGGGTGCCGGAATACCCACTGGGTTAGATGTGGAAAGGAGTAATGGCACGTGAGTATTAAAGTTCCCCAATGTCTTTAAACGCACCTTGTTTTGTCTTTCAGATGCGGGATGCAGCGCCGAAGGCCTCCGGAGCGTGCGAAGAGTTGGTAAGCTTTTGTCTTTCAGATGCCGGAATGCAGTGTGAAGACCTCCGGAGCGCACAAAGAGTAGGTAAGCCTTTGTCTTTCAGATGCCGGAATGCTAACCTGTTCTTTCTTGTCTTTATAGGTGTTGCTGAAGACTGGATTCAGGATGGTAAGCCTTTTTTCCTAGGCCCAGGATCCGATGCAGAAGACACGATGAGCGTTCTGCTGCAGAGGATGCAGAATATTGCAAAGCAAGATTCATCCACCGGGTGTGGTTTAAATAGCCTCCTGTAGTGCTTAGGTGTCTCCTTCCACAGCCACGCCTAGGTAAGAAAAGAGTTCCTGCCTTCCAGAAGAGTTCCAGTGTTCTGAATCTACGGAGTGGCTCCTGCCCCACCCAACAGGAAAAGTAGTTCCAAACAGAAGAGGATCAGAGGCTCAACTGGCAGGCAAGTAAGCAGCATGGTCTGCTGCAGGTAAGTCCACCCAAGCATTATGAGCCCGGCGCTTCCAGCGCTGGGACTGGGCATATTTATGAGCCTGGTGCCACTGGCGCCAGGACTGGGTCCGAAAGGTCCCAATTGGGACTGGTTGGCACTCGGAACATGGGTTATGGATCTGCTTCCAAGGGAGTTGGGAAAACCCTGACCTTTTGGAAGCAGAGATCATGACAGATCGATAAACGATCACATGTAAAAGCCTTTTCTAGCGAGAATGGTCAAGAAAGGAACAAAGAGCAAATGATAAAAGCTAAAGGAGCAACGCCGTTCTTTAAATTATTGATCAAGAGGCTGGATTCTGTGGATAAGATGATTTTAAACCGTGCTAACATCATTCATTTATTTGACTTGATCCCAAGTCTACGTGCTATTAAGTCAAGTGATGTTAAGATTGTTAAATTTCCAAATGAAAATCGGAACGATAAGGTAATTCTCCATGTGACCTCGTCCTTAATAGCCAAATCTATCATGGACGCGAATGTTGCTCTGTTCTCACTGGGGTTCGAAGTTTACGAGCTGGCAGCACAGAGGGCGAATCACCCAGAAAGATTTGAAAGAAGTAATGGTGACATCTCAAAATGCCTACAACAAACCACTACACTACGACGACATAACAAGGCAGCAGAGATCTGTTTGGAGAACAACAAGGTTTGAGGAAAAGCCAACAGCCTCGATACCAGAACAACGGGTATTGAGATAAAACAGGCTGAAAAAGAGGATCCTACTTTTAGAAATGCGAGCACTCTAGAGGCATCAAAAGCAAGCATAAGAATCACGATAAGTGGAGGTCAAAACTGCAGACAAATACCAGCCAACGATATCAAGAGCCTGAGTCCCAAGATCACCAACTGCGAGTGGGGTTGGGTAGCAACAACGATCAACACAAAAATTCAACAATAATGCCAGGAAGTTCCGGGCTCAGGTGAGTGCTTAATGGCCTTGTGGAACACCCGAGGTTTCATGCACCTTTGCAACACAAATTGGTTAGAAGGATTATCTATTGTGTGTCTGCAAGAGACATGGTTAAGCGAGAGTCCCCTTGCAAGTGATTATGAAGTGGCACTTAATCCAGCTATGAAGTTAGAATAAGGACGCCTGATGGCGGGGTTATTAACTTTAGTTAAGAAGACCTCGGGCTATAGGATTAGTGAGTCGATCAACCATTCCGCTTTCATACAGGAAATCACGATCACAAACGACACGGGTTGCTCCAAAGATCCAGACAAGATGATTCTTCTAAACGTGTACTGGAACCATCTGAGGGAAGGGGCACAAGAATTTGTAGATCAAATCACAGAGATTCTTGATTCCCTGTTTGTGCTTAAGGAGCACGCAAATATTTTGATTTGTGGGGACCTGAACATCGACCTTTTCAACGCTACTACCAAAAAAATAAAGGCGTTGAGCAATAGCTGGTTGGAGGAAATGAAAAGCAGAGAAATGTAAATGCTAAACGGAAACACGATTGGAGACTTGAAACTGACAGCAACATGGCATCGAGCCGAGACCAAATCCATAATCGACTACATATTTATATCCAGAAATCTACATGCTCGAATAAAGTCCTTCAAAGTTAGGAGCCAAACGAACAGTGATCACAATATGCTGCTAACAAGCCTCATTATGAAACCAAAAGAGGACCTTTCGTGGTGGAAACATAAGATCCGAGTTACATCTAATAGGGTTAGACTTCGGCTGGAGTCGCACGAGGTGGCTAAATTGGCAGCAGCCTATTGTCAGCATATCACCGAAACAGACTATGCACACCTACTGCTCGACTTCAAAAGCAAACATGTTGGGTTTAAACATCCAAATATGGTGCGCAAGCATTGGTTTGACCAGGAGATACAGATCCTTAAAAGACATTTGAGACAGGTGATCCGACATGCCAGATTGGGAGACCAGTGTTTCCGAAAAGAGGCTATTAGAATAGCAAAACAGAAATATAAAGGGCCTCATTACGACCCAGGCGGTAAGGGGTTTACGGCAGCGTAAACAGCGCCGACCCTTACCGCCTGAGTACGAGGTCCCTTAGCGCCATGGCGGATTTTACACCTGCTTTTAGCAGGTGTTAAAATCCATGGCGCTAAGGGACCATGGAGTTAATTACGCCACCGTAATTTACGGTGGCGTAATTAACGCCTTCCCCACTCCCATTATGCCCTATGGGGCAAAAATGGGAATGGGGAAGGGTAAATGGGGATTGGGGACTTACCGCCCCGCCAAGGTCGGAATGGGGCGGTAAGTCCGCCAACCACCATGGGGTAAACGTAGTTTACGGCATGGTGGTAAAGTCACGGCCCAGGCGGTAACTTACCGCCTGGGTCGTAATGAGGCCCAAAAACTGGTTAAAGGCCCACAAACATATGACCATCCAAAATGATGCGGAATCAATGTTGATGGCACTGAAGAATAAAAATTCAGGAGATTTTTGGAGGATCATCAACACCATGCAGGCTCCACAAAAGGCCTTGCAAGCGTGTTTGGTGTTGGAGAAGGACTGGATTGCCCACTTTGAAGAGCTATATAAGGGCCAGGATGGCGACGCTCCGATGTTTCCACCTCGATCAATCGATTATTGTAAGGAGGACATCATATCGATAATTGCAAAATCAAACAGCTCGAGAGCACCTGGCCTGGACGGGTTAACCAATTATACTATCAAACAACATCCCGAGATATGGGCAGAGCTGTGTGTAACCCTATTTAAAAGAATAAACAACACGGGAATATCCCCTGAATCATGGAAATCAGCAGTCATAGTACCAATATTTAAAAAAGGAGACTGTTCGAACCCAGGTAATTATCGACCAGTGGCTCTTTTGGATGTCCTGGGAAAGATTTACGCGGCTGTCTTGCAACAAAAATTGGTAGCATGGGCGGTTGAAACAGGGCAAGTTGATGCCCGCCAGGCTGGATTTGTAAAACAGGTGGGCTGTTCTCTAAATCTACTACTGCTCAACCTGTTAAAAATGGAGGCCTTAAGATCAAATATTGTCATCTACTTGGCCTTTATTGACTTTTCTAGTGCATTTGACACTGTTGACTACGACTTGCTATGGTCAAAATTGCGCCGGTGGGGTTGTCCAGAAGATCTAGTAGCGGCAATACAGGAGCTCCACACGGACACCTCAATCAAAATTCGACTTGACCAAAGAGGGTCTTTGTCAACCACAATCAAGACGCACAAGGGAGTCAAGCAAGGGTGCCTGCTTGCCTCTGCAATATTTAGTCTGTACATATCAGACTTGGGATACTCATTAGATGCAGTGACCTCTTATCCACCAAAAGTGAACAATGCGCACGTAAGCTGGCTTCTATATGCCGACGATCTGGTGATCATGGATCTAACACCGGTCGGCTTGCAACGTAAATTAGACGCAATTCAAGTCTATGTTGGTGAGAATCACTTGTTGATCAATGCAAAGAAAAGCAAAGTCCTAATATTCAAAAACCTAAAAGGGGCAGCATCAATGAAAGTAAAACATCTTAAATGGTACATGAGTGGGATTCCAATGACGATATCACACAAAGTCAAATATTTGGGAATGGTGTTAAGTTCCTGCATTAATGATGCCCCATGGGTGGCAGACACGAAAAGGAAATTCACCCAGTTAGCAAATCAAGCTCTGCTAATGAAAAAGAAATATGGGAAATTCTCTTTGGAACCGGTGCGGATGTTCTATCAGCAAAAAGTCTCTGCTCTGGGATGCTCCCATGAATTGTGGTCCTCCCTGGAGAACCAATTCTGGTCAAAGGTGTTGGGTCTCCCCAGAGGGACTTTGTCCTCGTGTATCAGATATGAGTTATCCCTGATTTCACTGCATGCAAGGATTGGGTGGAGCTTACTGGCCCTATATCGAAAGACTCGAGCGCGAGAAAACATCTTGCAATTTGAACTTCTTCAAAGCGCAACGTTGCAAGGTCCGAACCTGGTGGCTTTATGGATGCACAGATGCGAAAGCTTACTAGTAGAATTCGACGTCAAGCCCAATTCACTCCATGAAAATCCAGTCGCTGCTAAAACGTAAATTTGGCGCTTGGACTGGGAGAAAACTTGTTCTGAAAGATCGACGGCAAAGCTGATGTCGAATGCTCCTTTGGAAGTCCGCGGCTTCAACACGCCTCAAGGTTACATCAATTTGTTCCCGGAACCAAATGCACAAAGACGTTTTATGTTATTTCGTTTAAATCTGTTTAAAACGAAAGAGCGGCTACAAAAATGGAAATGCAACAAAAGCATAAACCTCAGATGTAGATTTTGTACTGTACCAAAGTACCAGAGACGCTGAAACATCTAGTGTTGTTTTGTAATAGCTTTTGGGACAACAGAACATTGCTTTTGAGACCTTGGGGGGTCAATCACCCTTCATTGTGTGCGGAAGAATGGTGGGATCATATGTTTAACGGTGCGGACCGAAAACTGTTATTTCCGCTGACACAATTTCTAGCAATAATTGAACACCAGCTGAATATGGTTGTTGATGATTTGGAAATGTATAAAGGGCCATTGTCCATCTTGAAAGCTGATGAACTGGGAGAAAGTTATATGGCGATGGCGATCCCGAATGAAGTATTTTGAGGAACGTTGATGTATGTAAGAAATTTTTTAAAGGTTTGTAAAAACCGTATAAAATAAAAAATAAAAAAAATAAAAAAAATTGGATCAAATAGCTCCAATGGAACATTGGGGCAAATAATCTGAGTAGCGTTAGGACAACAGGGAGCACAGTCATTGTTTAACTGGCTAAAGGCAGCGTTGACAGATGTATATGCAACTCCAATGGAAATGCAAGAGACTTAAGGCCCGATTCATGGAATTGTTTGCATGTTTCAAAGTGACTTTGCACTGCTGAAAAGTGACTTTGCACTGCCGAGCAAACCCTGATTCATACAACTGTGCAAAGTGTATTTTTGCATTGCAAAGTCAGTGCAAAGTTAATTTTGTACTGCAAGTACATTTTGGCCCCACTCAAGTAAACCAGACAGAGGGCCAGAGGACATTGAGGTACCCAAGAAGTCTGAAACTTAACGCACAAAATTGGGAAGAAAGTGAACGTGTAGGATTTGGAACTGCATGAATAAGACAAGGTTACTTTCAATCACCAAGGGGGAAATGTTGTAGCCACATTAGAGAAACCTTGTTGTGCATAAGAAGAAGAAAATCTTCCCAATCCATGGCCAAAGTGCAGAGTTCCTAAGAGAGAAAATAAATGTCTACCACCCAACAATACCACTCAGATCTAGCAGCGACATCCATTTTGGAACCAAGATCATTCAACAAAAGAACATTGAGAGGATCCTCTTTCTCTCACCTTGCACCAAAAACCTGGAATGACCTACCAAAGAACAAACGTAACACATAGATCACCTTCTATTTAGAATACTACTCACAACCTTGCTCTTCTCCCCATAACTAGAAGGAATGCGAATGGGTGCACATACGCAGCAAAAACAATACTAAGAGAGGGAACTGGTCCTCCCTAAGTCCCTAAACTATCTTCCATAAACAGAGGAAGGGGAAGAACAATTTAAAGCATATCAATATACCAAAATGAAAGATAGATAGGATCACACTAAGGAATTAATATGGAGAGATCAGGAGGGAAGGGTAAGGAAAACAAGTCAACACATCTTTAGTCGACGAAGCAAGCATAGGCAGCTATGGTTCGACAACTGGAAATGTATAGGAAGGGAGCTGTTGAATTTAAAGTATACAGCACCAATACCAGAGTGGGAGACAATGCATGCCTCAACCTGGTGCACAAAGTTCAGAAATACCTCAGATGGTAACCTGCCACCCCATCACACCTAATAACTAGACGGACAGACTAAAATACCAACTCCATACGACAATCAGAGAAGTGGAACAAGAAATACAAAAATTAATAGACAAAAAAACACTTACCCAAAAGCTCATCTTTCTGCATACATCTCTCACGCAAAAACCCACACAACCACTTCTCCGCTCAGCAAACCACACTTCCTTCACCACACTGCAACAACAAACAAATAACTCATAACTTGCACCAAGAGCACACAAGGACCCCCATCAATCTGCTAATCACCCCCAAGCTCAGCTCCCAGTGAAAACCAAACTGAAGCTGCAAACAGGACACCACCATTCTCGCTTTCTAGCTCCCATTTCACCCTACTAACCACCGCCCCTCCTTTTTTTGTTTTCAGATCCGCCATAGTGCCTGGGGACCAATTCCGTTGGTGACAGTGCGGGGTACACATACCTTTAACATTAACATATCAAGACTTCAGAAGCTGACTTGTACCGCCTATGGAGGGGCGCGAGAGCTGTATGATACAATCCTCTTGAACTTGATAAACTGTCCCAAGAACTCTTTGGAACTGTGTGAATCGTTTAAGAATCCTGTTTCCAACGAGCAAGGATTCCAGGACTGATGAGGTTTCTAAAAACCTGCTTGGTTGGGCTAGGCAGCAGTCCCAGGCAGAGGCCTTGTCCTGGTCCCTTTCTTTTTTTGTTTGTTTTTGTAAAGTCTTAGGGCCAGATATTTGGTTAGGATTCTGACTTATTACATTGGACTTTAAAGTGCAACCTCAGCTTTAGTTTATTGAGTAAGGAACTTCCCTCATAGCAAGAGGAATAGCTAAGTATTTTGCTTTTCATTTAAATAAACCCTTGAACATGGCATTGATTCCTCTTACGCCTTCTTCTGGTTCAACACAAATGGCAGAATCTCAGTTTCTTGAAGCCTGTTTGTCTTCAGCCCATTAAATTGACAATCACCTTGTGAAAGAGGTTTGACCACATTTTCATGAGGACTTATCTATGTTTATTAACAAGATGGACTGGGTAGTCCTGGCAGTGTTTTAGGTAATTTCCCAATTTAGTCATCACTATGAACTGACTGTTTTAACTGAACTGGTCATCAAACTATACCTTTTCCAGATTTTCCTTGCACACTTCAAGCAAAATAGAGCCCAGTTGTATGAGGGAATGCTCATAAACATCCTCTGAAAATCTATCCATACCTGTTTTTGAAGCCTGGAAAATCCCTCAACACAGCTTGATCAGACCAAGGGATAGCCCACTGTTCTGCCATATTCGCTAGGCATAATTGAATAGGAAAGAGGTAGCCTTCTCTTTTCCAAAGGTATCTTTTTGATAAAGCAATTTATAATATTGAACCAATTATTCAGCAATAACCAATCAATGTGTTGTTTAAACCTGACCAACCATTCATATTATCCAGATTAATGGCTTTCCAGTTCTGCTTCAATATGTAGGCTAAAACCCTTAACTCTCCTGACTTTTTTCTTCTTGATCCAAGTAACTCTCTTCAGACAGCACAGTACATAATCGGCTTTAGGGGTATGAATCTTGTTGAGTTCAATTTTCGTGACTTCTATCCAATGTGTTCAGGCTCCATCTCTTTTCATCACTACATCAGCCACTTACATTTCCTCCAATGTCTTCTCTTGAGCATTGACTTCTTTCCAGGACCCCCTGTTCATTTGATGCATACATTATACATTTCTGTCATAGAAATGGCAGAGAAATTACTGTGCTACATTTCTACACCGGGTGTGTATTACCTTAAAAGAAATCATATGTGTTTTAGTTGTTTCACAAACAGGTTATTCTATAGATGGTGCATGTATTACCTCTAGAAAGGTGGACCTTTGGATAATTTGTGAGGATTTGTTCGTGCATAGAGTTTGATTTCTAACTAACACTGAGAAACTCAGTGACAAATCAACCTTAGAGACACAATTGTGTGTGTATGAGTAAAACAAGTAGTCTCTTTCATTGGTATTCATAATGCATCCAATGTCCATCACCTCAAGTTCTTTAATTTCTGAAGAACAAATCTATGTCTACTGTTCCATACTCTTGCATCTATGATCCGCTACATGACATTGGGCCTCATCAAGAGTGGGCGGTATACCGGCAGTAAATCCACTGTGATACTGCCAAATGCAATTAGCTTTACCACAACTTGGACCAGTGCTATTAGCGGTGGATCACAAGTTGCAGAACCGTGGTAAATCTGCATTTTCGTTAGTCCATGGGACTCAATGGGGCATTTTCAGTGCTATTACTGCAGTGGTAATTGCGCCGAAAATGAGCTAAAAGTTGGCACATTCACCTCCAGCTAAGAGCTGGAGGTGAATGCTCTGAGTTTCCCCCAAACTTGGGATTGGGAGGAGGGGTAATGTGCCGCATCTTTATCGCTCTGCCCAACTTCCGAGGAGTCTCTAATCTTATTGAATTGAGCCATCTTTATTTAATCCACAATCTTCCATCCAGGTGCATTACTCAGGCAGGTTCTTTATGGCAATGACGCGTCTTTTTTTTGTTGAGGACACATTTGCGATTGTCGGAACCTCACACAATAAGGGTTTGTAGTCCTTACATTGCTTAAGGATCCGTGCTTGTATTCTCTTACAGAAGAGTATATTAAGATCTTTGCTTTTAGAACTGTAGCAGCTCTGACTTTCACCACCTACTCAGTCTCTTTGGAGTTGTATTGCTTCTTCCTCCACCAGATGTGCTTCTTGAATTATTGTAATGTCTGATTTATCAGGTGGTCAAGTTTTTTTCTTATTTTCATTGAGTTGTTAAAGTCATTGGTATACCAGGAAGCTGTATTTAAAGTCATCTCAGGCATAACTGGTGCTTTATTTTGTGCGAGTATATAAGGAAGACTAGTTGGGATAGGGTCATGGCCTGTGCATCAATGTCTGATGGCTTTGGTAGCAAATGCATGAATTCCCTTTTGCTCCTCAACCGTATATGTCATTAGATATGTACTTTGCATCAGTATACTCTCTTTAGCTAACTGATTTTCTTATGCCTCATAGTTTAATCAGTGTAATATTAAACATCTGTTAAAGATAGCAAAGATAAATGTAGGGTTCTAAACTATAATATATGCCAATTAAAAATGTAAGCTAATAAAGGGTTCCCCAGTGTTCCCCAACTAACCATGAACACTATAATTAAAGAGTGAGCCCCCAAGGCGTTTAGTTGAACTCAGGTCTGGGCTGGTAAAATAGCACACCTGAGTGCATATTTATATAAGATTTCAGTTGATGTATTTTTTTATCCCAGTCTTAATATATCAGCATTTGGTTCCCCAGTCTCCTGATCAGTTCTTGCGACTTGCCATTGGGATTTGTACCGCTTTTAAGGGCTGTGTTTTTTTGCATATCTCCCTGTTTAGACCCTGAGCCTTACTGGGCCTGAGATCAAACGCAAGTCACTCATTCACACAGAAGCTTTTGGTAAAGAAAGGGGTCATTTCCATCATCAAGAGGAAGTAGATGAATAGAGGCAGATTAATCGACTCAGGATAGGGGTGCAGTCAAAGTGTGGAAGCACCTTGGTTTCCAATGACCACTAGGTGGATTGCCTTACTTGGGTCATGTTGTCCAGATGTCGGAGCAGGAGGCAGTTAGCATCTCCCCTTTACGGTTTCTATATTAAGTTGCAAGTACTAAATTATACCTTATCTATTCCCCTGGCCACTTTCAGGTCAGCGGCGCTACAGGAGCACAATACTGGGATACATCAAAACTCATCACATACACAAAGTGTGGGGTGGATGCTTGCGCTCCTCACAACTGTAACGGCAAGTTGTGACACTTGCAAGCAATCAGTATGTATGGTTCTAATATTGAATGGTCTAATAAAAAATGCAGTTAAAAGGCAGAGCATGGTGTGGCTCTTGAGTTTATTCCCCTCCATGAAATCTAAATATTTGACATATTTCAGCAGAATTATTTAAATTAAGATGCTGAGATTAAGCTAGACGATTAACATGACATATATAGAAGAATATGGTCAAGCAAATATATCTAGATGCTCACTGCTGCAATAAACCTTTTAGTTAGTATCATGGATAGGTGTATCCCTATTGTATTCCATGAGTAGTAACACTACCTCACCCCCCGGCTGCAATATGTACCCTCTAGGAAAAAAAGATCTTTAGGGAGCGGTTGAAGGAGAGTTTTGAATTCCATGTCCCTAGCAATATGAAATCAGTCATTACATGTGTTCCTCTTTTCTGCCTCTCCTTTTGACTAGTCTAGATAGAAGGCTAAATTGTTAATCAGCAACTGGACAGTGTAAGATCTTTTTGTTGATGGAACATCTTAGAAAGTGACTTTTAATTGTCTTGGTAGTGGCTGATGGTCTTTACCCTTCAAACTCGAAATGCTCTCTCGAGTATTGGCCTCTTTTCTAAGGGACTTCTAGGTTTTTCAAGCTTCACGGTTTCAATACATGTACACATCAACGTAATAGCTGTGCTATCCCCCTCACATCCTCAGCAGATGTGATTACTGCTCTAGTCTATTCCCGGGGAATGCTCTCTACTCATTCACTCCTGTCAACAAAGCTGTAACTTTACCAGACACAGCCTTGCAATCTTCCTATATCATCTCTCACCTCAACACATTGACACAAAGCTGGCTGGCTTTTGATGCAAAATCACTTGTATCTTCAAAACAATAAATGGCCTTCATCGCTCTCCACCTAGCAGACTGCTTCTCTCTACTCACATCATGTGTCCGATTTTCCTCAACTTTCCATAACCCATATGTCCCCCATTCCCACTGTGCCATATCCAACTTCTGCTCCTTCTAATCCTGGCTGCCCCATAGTTGAAGTGCTATGTCCAGGCATCAACACAATCCAATTAATTGATTTTTTTTTTAATAAAACATTTTATTGTTTTTTGGAAACATAAAAACATGCAGCCTCACACAGCGAGGTAATGCTTATTTCCCTTTCCGCGCCCAACAACAACTTCACACCATGGGTCCAATGCGATGGAGTCTCGAAACACATCTTGTTGCGTTTTTGCGCTAGTATCTCGTAATTCTAGTTTCCTGTGCTTGTCCTTGGGTGCTGGCTCGGTCTACTGATGTTGATTACCTCTCAGTGTGCGTCTTCCCACTTTTGGCATATTTTCTGGGCTTTCTCAGGACATCCCGTAGCTGTGTAAACTCTTTTTTCCATTGCAATGCAAATGTTCACGTCCATGGTCCATTGCGCGTAGCTCGGTGTCGTCTCAGAACCCCAGAGTTGTGCTATGTTTCTCTTGATTAGTGCAGTGGTGGTAGATAAAAACTGTTTTTCGTAACCTGATAGCTCGACTTCCTCTTCTATCCCCAACAATAGATGTTTCGCGCTTCTGTGAATCATCTTGCCCATCACCCTTGAGAGTTCATTGCAGCACTGCTGCCAGTATTGTTGAATTACGGTACATTCCCATAGTATGTGATAATAAGAGCCCTCTTCCCTTTTGCATCTCAGACAGGATGAGTCAGTGGTTTTGCCCCAGTTAAATAATGCCACCCTCGGGTAATAAATTCTGTGCAATATCTTCAGTTGGATTAGTCTGAGCCTAGAAGAGATAGCTGATTTTCTGGGGAACATCAAAGCAGTTACCCATTCCTCTGGGAGTATGGCACCCACGTCCCTTTCCCATTTGGTTTTCAGACATAACAGTTCCCCAGTAGCAAAGGAGGTTATGGCATTGTACACGGTGGACATAACTTTGTGCTTAATCATTTCTGGGAATAGGTTGCGTTTTAGGGGGGTATAGTCAGGCATGTCAACCATTTCAGGGAGATGGGCCTGTAGCGCATGTTTAAGTTGGGTGTAGTGATACTGCTCATTTGGTGGGAGTGCGAAGGCAGTGGCTAAGTCTGTGAATGATATTATTTCATTTTCTTTCACTACGTCCCCAATTTTGGTAATACCTAATTGGGCCCAAGAGTGCCATTTCGGTAGTTTATTCACTTCCGGGAGGTGTTTATTTTTCCACAGTGGTTGTACTGGAGTTAGCTTTTTGTCCGAGCCTAAGTATTTGTGTGTATCTGTCCATATGCGAGTTATGTGTGTCATCATGGACGGGATAGCAGACCGGTCTTTTTTGCAGTAGAGGTGTTTCATAATGGGTCTTTCTTGTTGGTCGGGGTCTTGCGTTCTGTTGTGCCGTAGTGTGGTGTCCCCATGGAGTCTATCGTTCACTATTGCCATCTGGCTGGCCCAGTAGTAGGTTTACAGGTGGGGAGTCCAATTCCGCCTTCCCATATGGATCTTTGTAGTGTGGTGAGTGCCAAACCAGGGTGACCCCCATTCCATAACAATTTCCTTAGTGTCTGGTCTATTTTGTGGAATTCACTGGGCGCTATAGGTAGTGGTGCATTTTGTAATATGTAGAGAAAGCGGGGGAGCGCCAGCATCTTAAAAAGTGCAGCTCTACCTAGTAGTGTTAGTGGCAAGGACATCCAGTGACGGACGTCTTCCTTGAATCTCGCCTTTATTGGGTGTAGGTTCTTGGGCACATAGTCTGTTAGGTTATTCATAATCTGTATGCCTAGATATTTGAATTGTTCCTTCTCCACATGGTAGGGGCACTCATCTGGCACTGCGTTATCTGTTTGCTTCAATGGGAATAGTATGGACTTAGTCCAATTGACACGGAGACCGCTAAACGCGCCGTATCTAATTAGTAATCGCGTCACTGTTGGGCAGCATTCACGTGGGTCCTTCAGGTAAATTAGCAGGTCATCGCGTATAAGGATACCTTGTCCTCCCAGTCATTCGACCACCTGAAGCCACTCCATGATTGTGTGGATCTTAATAGAATTGCTAAGGGTTCAATTGCTATAGCAAAGATCAAGGCTGATAGAGGGCAGCCTTGTCTCATGCCTTTGCCTAATTGGAAAGGGTTTGAAACATGTCCATTCACCTTTGTTACCGCTTCTGGGAGGTTATATAGCAGTTTGACCCAGCTCATAAAGTACGGTCCTATGCCCATGAACTGCATAATTACCCAGATTGCTTCCCAGTAAACAGAGTCGAAGGCTTTTTCGAAATCTATGGCGAGTAGGGCCAGGAGATCCTGTATCTCGGGTAGTTTTTCTAAAGCTGTATGCAGTCTGTATATGTTCTGCCTAGTGGACATCTTTGACATGAATCCACACTGGTCCAGATGTACCAGTGTGTGTATGACTTGTTGCAGCTGGTTGGCTAATACCTTCGCCAGTATTTTCGCCTCGCAGTTTATAAGAGAGATAGGTCTATAGGAACTGCACTTATCGGGTTGTTTATCTGCCTCGGGCAAAACTATTATCGTGGCTTTCCTTAAGTCTGGGGGGAGACAGCCCTGTGAGTGTGAGTTTTGTAATGGGCGTAGCAGGTGTGGGGAGATTACATTTGTGCCTATTTTCTTCCATATTTCGATGGGGAAGCTGTTCGGGCCTGGGGTCTTGCCCGATTGGAGTTCCGACATGGCTTGGGTTAGCTCCTCCTCAGTGATTTATTGTTCTAATAAGTTAGACTGTTGTGCATTTAGGGTGGGGAGGATAATTTCCTCCAGGATGTCTGTCGAGGGTGGTGAGGATGGTGCTTTGTATAGCTCAGCATAGTATTTTGCAAAGCCTTCCGCAATATCTTGGTCTGTTACTAGTGGTTCTGGTTCTTCTGTTGTCAATTACCTAATTTGAGTGAGGCCCAGGTCCCTATGTTCTAGCCATGCCAGAATTTTCCCGGCTTTGTCCCCTTTTCTTATGTCTTTGCCCTCATCACTGTATGTGCCTGTTTCGCATTATCTAAAGCTATGTGTTGCAGTTGTGCGTGTGCTAATTGTAGTGCGTGGTGGGTTTCCGGTTGGTCCTGGGTTAGGTGATCAGCCTCTGCTTTTTGTACTTTTGCTTCGGCTTCATATATTGCTTTAAGGTGTTTTTTCTTGTGGGCTGTGGTCCAGGCTATGATTTCACCTCTGAGCACTGTCTTGAACGCTTCCCATAGCGTCACCAGGCTATCTGCAGAGTCAGTATTTATCTCAAAGTATGCTTCATTAGTCTTTTGGATGTGTTCTGCTAGTTCTGGGAAACCTAGGTAGTAGCCATTCAGTCGCCAGCTGGGTGGGGGGTACATCTGTCGGTTTCAATCGTTATTGTGAGTGGGGAGTGATCTGATATACCTCTGGGGAGTAGTTGTGCCTCACATGCTTCATGTATGTTATTTAGTGGTATGAAAAAATAGTCTACCCTAGACAGTGAGGCGTGTGCTCCGGAGTGGTATGAGTATTCCCTTGTGTTGGGGTGTAACGTCCTCCACACATCTTGTAGCCCCAGTGCATTAGTGAATTAGCGAGTTTGGTGCGTATGTCTGGGTTCCTAGATCTTACATGTGTTCTATCAAGGTCTACATTCATTACTTCGTTGAAGTCTCCTCTAATTAGTGTGAGGTCTGCAGGGTTGTTCGCAATTAGAGGAGTGATGCCATTGGTCAGGGGGGTTAGTAAGTTAGGTGGTGCATATACAGCTATCATAGTTACAATGCATTCCCAGAGGGTCCCTGTCGTGTGTACAAATCTCCCTCCTGTGTCGTGTGCTATGGACACAGGCGCAAGGGGGAGTCTTTTGTGCACCAGGATTAGTACCCCTCGTGATCCCATGGTGAATCCTGCATGCAATGCTAGCTTGTAGTCAGTGCATCTGAATAGTGTACGATTTGTACCAGCCAGATGTGTCTCCGTAAGGAATGCCACGTCTGGGGAGTGCCGGTTCAATTATTGCATTACCAGTCGCCTTTTGATACTGCTGCAGAGCCTGTTTATATTCCACGTCATCACTTGGATTGTTCTATTTTTATTCACATTGGTAACTCCTGCCATCTGAGTTGTGTAGAGGTGATGTAAGTGTGAGTCGGACATCTGAGGGTGTTGTGTAGTTTCGCGCCATAGTTAAGGGCTTGCCGTGACTATGTGAAAAGTGGTTTCCCATTGAGACATGCTTGTACATTCATGTTGTGTGATTTACTAGCAATAAGAGTATTACAGTGTGTGTGTTAGAGACAGTGTGATTCTTAACGTTATAACTTGTATCCCCCAACCCCATACTCCACCCAACTTGAAGCATCTGTCACCCCATATAACAAATTAAACAGTCTGCCAAAGTTAGACAGTTAACTAATTAATTAGTAACTATTACCCAACTTCCCTCCCTCTGCTTGTTCTCGATCTTCGCTTTCCGGTCTTTGCTGGAAAGTCTTCTGGAGGGTGGGGGTTTCCTTTGGGAGGAGCCTTCCTTAGAGCTCCTTTCCCAGAGCCATATGTTCGGGGTTTACATGTTAGGTTGCTTAATGTGGTAACCCACCAGGGTTCAGAGCCGGTTGGCCTTGCACCATTCCATGTTTCAGGTATCCAATGACTCGAGGGGGCCGTGGGCATTCGTCAGTGCTCCATCTGATCAGCCACCGGGTCCATGGCGTCCACGCCAGGGGCAATTTGGTTTCTCCCGGGGGGGGCCTCTCTGGCCCGGGTCGGGGCCTCCTTTCGCGTCTTTGTGGTCTTGCAGACCAGTCGCCTTCGATATTTGTTTCCGCCCACCTCCACGCTTCTTGTGGATCCATGAAGTGGATCGTAGAGCCTTTGTAATAGATTTTGAGTTGGGCTGGGAACAGTAGCCCATATTTTACTTTCATGAGGGCCAGTTGTCTCTTGAGTGGCTCAAATGACTGCTTTGCTCGATGTACCTCCCTGGTGTAGTCGGGATAGAATGCAATCCGGGATCCATTTTGGGTGATCGTTCCTTTTGTGCGGAACATTTGGAGGAGTGCATCTCTGTCCCGATAGTTAAGCAATTTAGCAATCACCGTTCGTGGAGGTGTGCCCGGGGGTGATTTGCCCGATGGCATTCTGTGTGCCCTTTCCACTGAAAAAAAGTTTGACAAGGAGTGGGGCGCAAAGATGTCCACTAGCCACTGTTCCAGAAACAATTCCATACTTTGCCCTTCCTCTCCCTCTGGCAGTCCGAGAATGCATACATTGTTGCGGCGTGATCTGCCCTCACCTTCATCCACCCGGTTTTCTAGTGTTTTGAGGCAATTTAGAGCATGTGATAGTTGCTGGTTGATGCCTCTGATGTTGTCCTCTGTTCCAGAGATGCGCTGTTCCGCCTCCCCTCTACGGGCGGTGAGCTTCTGGAGATCATGTCGTAGGAAGGAAACGTCTGCAGCAATGCTGTCCATCTTGATCTCCATGGAGGAGCGTGAGCTGGCTATCGCGGCCATTACATCTCGCAGTGACAGGTTTTCTTCGTCCCCTGGAGGGTTTGAGTGCGGCGTGTGACTTGCCGATGCCGAGGTGTTGCCGATTGCGAATTGGTCCATGCTGTTCTGCGTAGCTGTCTTCCGTTGTTGCTTGTCCTTGCCCATCGTGTTGTTGACTTGGGTGCCTGGATTCTTACTGATTGTTGTCTAGCAGGCCGGGTTAGGGTCACACCAGTCTGCGTGGCCGTGCTACACCACCCTCAGCAGCGGCGGGTCTCTAGGTTCGGCTCATGCCCATGTAAGCAGCGCCAGTGTGCGCAGGATTTCCTCCCTCCCACCAGCGTTGTTCATTGGGTGCCTCGCAGAGGCGCAGGCCTTGCTGTCTTTCGGTCGTGTTGCTTCGTGTAGGGGCCCTGCGGAGCACTATTGTGGATGAGATTTGGTTGTTGTTTGGTAACGTGCCTGTGCTGCGGTTCTGATTTCTGGAAGCCGATGATTTGAGGGCTGGTCTCGCACCACCGTGACACAGGCCTGTCTATGTACAGTTGCTGTGGGTGAGGGGTTGGCCTTGGCAGGAGGCGAGTATTTGGTGGAATATGTGGCCCAGGGTAATGGCAGATCAAGGCTGTCAGGGGTTTGGGTCCAGTTCCTCCCCTTCTCTGAGACAGGTCCGTCTAGGTATATAGGGCTTCACCCATCCAGTGTTTATAAGTCAGGTTG
Organism: Ambystoma mexicanum; assembly: GCF_040938575.1. Taxonomy (NCBI): domain Eukaryota; kingdom Metazoa; phylum Chordata; class Amphibia; order Caudata; family Ambystomatidae; genus Ambystoma; species Ambystoma mexicanum. The sequence goes on from NC_090941.1 coordinate 269,671,305, forward strand.
CTGAGGTGGATGTGGGGGGGGCTTAATTGTTTTGCGCCCTCGAGCTGTGGATGCAGCCTCGCTCTCCTTCACCACCCGGGTACGGCGGGTTAGACTCCGCCTCAGGCAGCCTTCTTCCTCCACTCAGGTTATTTCACTGCATCGGGCCGCTGCACAAGGCGACCAGGTAATTTGTCTGTGGCTGCAGGGGGGGCCACGGGCAGGCCTCCGCAAGTCACCGTAGGAGCCGCCTCATCCGCTGCTCGCTCGACCAGCGACGAGCTGGTGTGTGCTGTGTGTCTCCGGGTGTCGCGCTGGTGGAGTTGAGGTGCCCCTGAGGCCCGAGCCGCCTCGCACTATGCGCCGCCCCGCAGGGCGCGTATCATGTGGTGGGTCACCTCTGCGGTGGGTTCCACAGAAGTTGGTGTGTACCAGTCTCCGGGTCTCTATATGGCCCAACAGGAGTTCATTGGAGGCCGCCCATGGTCCCGGGCCGGCTCAGCTCCTCCTGTGTCGAGTCGATTTCAGGCTGCATCCGCCATTTTGGAATTGCGCCTACGGGTCCACGGTCCTCTGCGTCTCATCAGATTTCTCTGCACTCCGACCAGGTGTCTGCTTCAAATTTGGTCGGCCGCTGCTTGGCACCCCTTGGGCTCAGACGTTGTATTTTGGGGTTGTTAAACCCACGGAATCAGGATATTTTAACAGGATACTTTCGGCGCTTGGAGGAGTTCAGGCAGCTCACGTCCACATTGCTTGCACGCTGGCCACGCCCCCCAAATTAATTGAATTATTGAAAACAAGACACATGCTCCCTTTGCTTGTCGCAGAATGAAAAGTATTAGCCAGGCCCGGATTCCCTCTGACTGCCCTCCCCACACTAGTCATATCTGAAAAAAGTATTCCCTCTGACTGCCCTCCCCACCCTACTCATATCTGAAAAAAGTATTGCACATATGTAAATGTGCGACTGTGTAAATAACTAGTTCTATGCCTAATATGTGTACCACAGTTTGAATGGTGCCCTATTTTCAATGGTCCACTTTCCATGTTTGACTGCTCCGGTCTCTTGACCATTTTGCGTGCTATTAGCTATACAATCATGTAACTGTATTAGCGGCACCGTGCACTGGGACTACCACTTTCAAATCAACAAATACATTCAAACTACTTCTATTCTTCTTGTGTGTCCCCAATGTGTTGGCAGATCTAATCTGTGCATTGGGAATAATTTGGGCATCTCTGATTTTGCTGGTCACCACAGTGAGGTCTGTATAGGCTCCATAGCTTGAATGATTGATTGATTTGTTATTTATTATGCGCCTATACACAAGTGTTTCAAGGCGCTGTTTGCAATTTCAAATACCTCCATGTTAACTCTGCTTTCAGAAATTCAACTCTGGCATTGATCGTTTTCACCTCTAATCCCAAGACTGTGTTGACAACATTCCCTTCAGTCGTGTCAAGCACCACTTTATTTTGTAGATATAGCAACTCTTGAGTTTTTCGTTTAATTATTCCTAACCTCTGATTGCAGGTTTCCAAGCATCCATGAACTCCTGCCCGCCCCCTGGCCAGCTCCAGGTGCCTAAGCACCCCCCAGCCTCCCGCTGGCACCCTATTGTCACCCACCAAAACCCCCCCGCTCACCAAAATGCTGCCTCCGATACTGGCAAAGTAAGTCGCTAACCCTTTACCTCACTGACCTTTTTCAGGATGTTCCTCATTTTGGCTGATTTTATTTGCCCAGTTTCGGGCCTCTGGCTTAGCGATGGAGTAGGCAATTACAATTATGGGCCTCATTTAGAGTTTGGCAATGTGGTAAAAACAAGTTGCAATAATGTTAACCTCCACTTTTTCAGTGCCACCAAATTAAGAGTTTCAGAAATTAAACTCACTAAAAACCGCCTGATTTTTCTTGGAGGAAATGTTCTTTGAAACAAAACGTTACTGCATGCAATATTACCACATTGGGATATTACTGCATTATTTAATATGAAATTCCCAGCAGAGTCCAATGGGACTTCAAAATGGGACACCCCGTTAATGCATGCTTAACATATATGCGTAACGATATTTCAGTTTGGTTGTATTCCGCAGGGAATATGTGCCAAACTCTAATTGAGGGTTATTTTTTTAATACTACTGGCCCCCATTACAAGCTAAACCAACATGGTACATTGATACATATAATGTGTTGTACCTCCCTTACTAACACCAGCTATAACTATACACTATAACTTCCTTAGTCCGGAGGGGAGCGGTAGCATCTCCAAGTGCGGTATTTCTGCATTACAAGAAACCTGGGTGAGTGGTACAATACTGATAGATTTTTTAAGGTCCTAACCAACCCCTGCCAGCCACATGGGTATTGGCCGCCCCATAGGAGGATTATGAATAGGGGTTAAAAATACCTTTGCGCTCAGGGAATACTGCAAATGTAGAAAGTTCCCTTATGTCCTCAGTGGTATCATCTCTGGCTTGGGTGTGATTGGGGAGTTGCTCATTATCAATGTGTATTCTCCTCCAGGTGAAGCACACATAGAGGCTATAGATAGTAGAAGATACCATTGAGGGGTGGATGCAGGAAACTGCAAATTCCCAATTGATGGTCGTAGGGGATTTTAATTGTTATTGCCAGTCGACATCTAGTATAATGGATGACTGGCAGGCTGTTTGTGATTCATTTGTGTTGTCTTGTCCTACTGGTCTAAGTAAAGACCCTAAGAGTCGAACACACATTAGAAATGGTATAAGGTTGCTTGAGACCCTCACAGACTTTGATTTGAGGTTTCTCAATCCTTCCCTTCAGAATGGTTTGGGAAATTGGGACACCTGGGCCAATGGCACTGCTAACTTCCATATGGATTATATATTTGCAAGTGAAGGGGTATGCAACATCATGGAAAATCTGGTTTGTGACTCCACCGACCTTAGTGACCGTGAGATTCTGATACTCACTTTATATGGTTAAAACGATACAGCCTCAAAAGTTAAAAGATATGAGTGCAACAAATATTTGTACAATTATAAAAATCATTCTTATGATTCTTCCTAAATGTCAGACCATGCAAATATCAGGGGGAAAAAATGATAATAATTATGATAGCACCATTTACGTAAAGAAAAGAAATATAAGGTAAAGATATTCGAATGATTAAACAATCAAATCCAATGAATGAACTGGGAAAAAAAGGAGTGCAGTATGCAACCTTCGTATGCGGTGTAAGAATTGACTTCATTCTTATAAATGTGATACTAACAATGCTAATTGGAGAATGCTATTTAAGATTGTAAGACTAATGGTTCTAAGCAGTTCTGATATCTCTATAGACAATATCTTCCAGATTACTACCTTATTGAAGTCAATGGCATTACTGCAGACAAATGGGCTGGTATGTTCATGGTTATAATTATGTAGATAGCATTGTATGTTCCCCTATATCGGACAATGTGTTGGAGCATTTGAGACTTGCGCCTTTAGACCTGGAGTATATTGTGAGGGTGATCACGAGACTTAAACCATCCAGATCCCCAGGCCAAGACGGAATAGTAAATAATGTCATCAAACGTAATCTGACGAAGTGGGCAACATTGTTATTTAAATTGTTAACCTCTATATGGGAGAGTGGTGAGATACCAGAGAGCTGGAACAAATCTATCCTAATTCCTACCTAGAAAAAAGGAATGTGTTCTTGTCCCTCTAACTACAGACTGCTTGCTATGTCCGACACGTGCGTTAAGATCTTTTGCACATTAGTATTGAGAACTATTAATACATGGATAAGGGATAATAAAAAACTGGATTTAAGTCAAGCTATAGCACCTCTGATAATATGTTTACACTTAATCACATCATATCTGATGTTTCTCAATGCCCTGAAAGCAGTCTATATTTGTGTTTTATCAATTATAGTGGGGCTTTTGACTGTGTCAATCGTGAAGACTTTGAAGCAAACTACACATTTGGGGTATCTGTCCTTTGGTGCAACACTTTGTCAAGGCAGTGTACTCTTATACCACCATCTCAATTTGTATGGACTGGGGCGGATCTCTTACATCGCAGTACCTCAAAATAAATACCTAAAACAGGGTTGTGTGATCGCTCCAGTTTTGTACAATTTGTATGTGGCAGACATGAATTCCTGTCTAATTGGGATGTATAGTTTTCCTCTGAAAATAGGTGGCGTCGGTATTACTTGTTATCTTTGTAAGCAGATTCAATTCAACACTACAGCTAAGTCAATGCCTAGTCTGGGATGTGGAGGGAAACCCTTATTGATATATTTTTATGTCCAGTTCGTTTACTCTGGATGACAACCCTTATATAACACCCCTCTCTTAGACTCCCCCTGACCCCACTGAGCCAAGAAGTAGGTTTGTTTTGCAAATTAAAAGGTTTATTTGAAAATTAAACAATATATATATATATCACACTTTTATAATAAATGAATATTTGATATCACACTTGAGAATATGATGTTGATCAACAATGGATAATGTTATAGTGGTACACTCTTTTTAATGGCTTAGAAGTTGATATAGAGAGGATAAAGTAGCTGAGAATGCTCATATGGCTTCAAAGACAATGCAATGATGAATGAAATGCAGTACAGAAAATAAACTTGATATGATTTCAACCAAAACAATGTAATCACTTTTCCCCCTGGTAGCAATTCACCCCCCCCCCCCTTTATGCAATGTAAAGAGATGGAAGGAAAGCACACAGTTCTCAGGAATGCAATCAAATATAATTCAGTTCCCCCCCTGGCAAGCTTAGAGGAAAACAGGTAGAAGTTTTAAACACAGGCAATATACTTTGAAGTGGTTGCAATTAAGTGAAAAATATGCTAAAAATGCTTTTAATTCCCTATAGGAGGTTCAGGGTAGGTGATAGATACTTGAAATGAGTTCAGGTCCGCGCTACAATGATTAATGAGGGGTTATTAGGTTGGAAACGGATTTCAGGGATGCAAGAAAAGACAAATATTTTTACATGTGGCTAAAATGAAGCAAAATGTCAAATCGCGGCAAATTTTCCAAGTGCGTCAGGCGCGATTACGGAGGCACTATAAGGAGATTCTAAGCTTTAAAATGACAGCTAAAACTCGCTCCTAGCACAAACGGTTCCGGAGATACGGATGACTTAGTAAAGTTAGTTTTTCGGATTTGAAATTTTAAAGTAAAACTCAAAATGACAGATGACAGCTTGCAGCTGTGAATTGACAGAAAGACACACACGATTCCTATGAGGCAGTTCTAAATAGGTCAAAATAGTTTGAATTAGATTATTTTAAACTAAGGGATTAGTTCTGGCACAATCCTAGCTGAGTACTCACACTAGATTTTGGACAGGAATGCGACTTCGTCACGGATCGGGTCAAAGGGTTGGACTGGACTTCTGGTGGTTCTGCTCACAGCGTCTGGTCTCTGATTCTGGCAAAAGTTCTTGGCACTGCACGGATCTCTGGTTCTGCTGGTCTGGATCAAGTGGATTCTGGATATAGCTCTCTGGTTCTGGAGATTTCTGCCGCAGGGTTCTAGGCCAGAATCAAACAGCGCAGCCTGGCTGTTCTATTCTGATGTGCCCCTTGGAGATCTGGGGTAATCAGTTTGCAAACTTGCAAGGCCAGCTGAGAATACTTTAGCTTGCAGTAGACCTTCTTGGTTCAGAGTTCTGTAGTCTATCTGGAGTTAAGTTCTATGTTCTGGATGTGAAGTCGTCTGTCAGCATGCTCCGCAAGGAAATGGAAATTGGATGTCCTACCTGTCCTGCACTGTCTCCTTTTATGTGTTTTGCAAGTGGGTGGGTCAGCTCATTCTGCATGCCCAACCCTCTCAACTTATCATTGGCCAGTGCCTCCTCTCTTCCTTGATTGGGGGAAGGAAATGGAGTGTCAGAGTGATGTCAGCCATTTATGATCTATTGAAGAACGCCCCTTTACTTTTGCTTAGAAAATCATTTTTCATAACTACACATACTTCCCAGATACACAGTTGTTTGACATTACATGTACAAATTACAGCTGACTTAAGGTACATTCTGGCCCAACTCTGACCTTCCTGAGGGCTTGCATTCACAAATGGCAACTTATTTTCATTTTTAGTTGATTTACCAATGTTAAATCTGTATCAAAAATTACCCTTCTACCCATATTCCATTAATTTACTAGGTCTCTAGCATAAGCACAGTGTCTGCAGTATTAATAATTAGCAGGGTTTGGTCCTAGAACATGGTACAGAGTTGAATCAAGTCTTGAATTGTGGGTACATTTCTTAGATTAAGGTTCTCCAAATTGCACATTTTTGTGAGCTTAATAAAATATTTTAGAGGCATTTAACTTAAACATATATTTGCTGCAATATGATTCCACAAAAGTGTCTGAGTCCACCCCCAGAGTCTTGGGAGTACTACATGTCTCTCCTCTCCCAGGCAGGGCTCTGTTTACAGTCCACACTGAAAATCAACATACCCCATTCAAGGGAAAGAGTCTATTGTGTTGTGTCCGACAGGCTGAGGTCAACAGACCAGGGGGGCCACTCTGCATTTGATTAACAGAAACCTGTGATTTCCTGAGCTGTTGTGTGGGTCTCTGAGGTGAGAAGGTTTCCCAGCCTCTTGCCCTGTTAATGCAATCAGATTGTCTCTGGGAACAGCAGGTGGCTAAGAGTTTTAATTAACCAGCGGGCCTTTGAAGTGTCCAGCTGTCTCAGGAACTGATTAGCTTCTGAAGTAGCAGTTCTCCTGTCAGAGTTTAGACCGCTAGCGCCGGTTTGTGGACAAAGCTGGTAGTGCACCCACTTTTTGGGATCTGTCTTGAATTAATGCATTTCAATAGAGTGGTCTTGTGCCCACGATTTTAGCAACTTATTGACATCAAGAAAATGAATTCCCAACAGCTCTGGGTTGCTTTTGCAAATCAGCCTTGCCATTCCCAATGGTTTCAGGCTGCTGTGTGTCTAGCCCAATGGTGGTTTTAGGAAGTGCCCTCCTGTGCTCACAACATAGGCAAAAATGGGTGGCAGCCTATTCTTCATGTTTTCCCTGTGCATTTTCTGGGGAGTTCTGGCCATCATGATGTTTTCAATGCCAGTAATGCACAGTTTTTGTGGTAGGGCTCGGTTGCATGGATAAAACATCCCACATTTTACGCTGATGATATTGTCATTTTAGATAAGACACCCATTGGCCTCCAAAGGCTGTTAGATGTCCTGTGTAATTATGCTACACATAATGATCTCGCTATAAATATAAGAAAGACTATGGTGACGGTGTCCGGTACCCAGTCCATGAAAAAAAGAAAAACGTGTTTGTGGATGATGTACAATGAACTGCTGGATATCTTGGATACCTACCCCTATCTTGTGAATCACCCCTCTATCTTGCTGTATGAGAACACATTATCACACAAAATGACGAATCAATGGAATGTCATAAGAAGATATCTTGCAAGGAAAGGTGGATATTCCATTGAGGGATTTATTGAAATATCTTTATACAGTAATCTACCAGGTGCTCTTTCTGCATTGGAGATCCTTGAGGAGAAATATGTTAATTGGTTCGACACATTCATAGGTAGGCCATGGAAACATGTTCTCAAGATTTCTAGTGCAGTCCCGGTTCAAGCCATCAGGTGTGAGTTGGGTCTTGTTTCACTTTCCACTTTGAGGAAAATACGTTGTACTAAGCTGTGTAATGATATAATGCGAGCAGCAGGCCAAGAAAGTCTTTTTGGAATTATAGCTAATACCATACGCCCGGAATGTAAGAATGCTTTGATGGGGAAGCTACAATGTACTGTGAACTCTTTTCTTCAGAACATCAATCTAAAGGATCATGATTATAATACAATGGATCCTAGTTTTAACAGACAAATCACAAAGAAAGCTTCTGAATGGGATATGATTACTTCATTGGAATACTTGAAAAAAAGATATGCACTTTACATTATGTAAAGTTTTAACATAAAGAAACCATGTGGCTGATGAAATATTGAATTGTGATTTTAAAGGTTTATGATAGTTCTTTGTTTACATATTTTAGCTTGTAATGAGTATACTGGAGACGGAGTTCTCTTCCGTATGAAAATAGCACATGTTGCTACTGTGAAGAGGAGGTTGAAACAGCAAGACATGTACTCACCATGTGCCCTAATTTAAATGTTTTTTTTTAATTATAGGGGCTATAATCAATTAGTTAGCAACCTATATATGATTGGCTCGGATCAATTTTCAGCAGCAGGTTTTGCGGCACACCACCGGGTTCACTTTGGTGCCGCTTATAACATATGGAAAATAATTCTTAAATGATTATTATTTTTTTCTCATGAGGCCAATTAATGATTATGAATTGATATATATGATTTTAATTGCATTGTATTCTAACATTGCCTGTAGTATTTTAGCTTTCTTTTCTATGGGCCTCATTACACGGAAGGCGTTAATGGTTAACGGTCACCGTTAATGGTAACGGTGACCGTTAACCATTACCGCCTTACTACGAGGTCCCTTAGCGGGTTGGTGCTTTAACGCCTGCTTTTTGCAGGCGTTAAAAACCAATCCGCTAAGGGACCTTGGTGCTAATTACTGCACCGCAAAATTGCGGTGCCATAATTAGCACCTTCCCCATTCCCATTATGCCCTAAGGGGCAAAAATGGGAATGGGGAAGGGCAGTGGTGGAAGGGGGAATTACCGCCCCACCAACCTTGGAATGGGGCGGTAATTCCCCTTTCACCAAGGCGGTGCCGGTATTTTACCGGCATGGACCAAGGTGCTAATAGCACCTTGGTCCTCCGCCTTCCGTGTAATGAGGCCCTTTGTGTTTAAATGTTGTAATACTACTGTGGAAAAGGATTTAACTAACCAAAGCACAATAAAAAAAAAAAATCACTATACATGCACTCGAGTTTTATTCCTAGATTAGAAGTGTTTCTACATGTTTGCATATCTTGCTACTTCCCAAACGTTCATTTTTTTTATTTTTTAATAGGATAACCCATCAATATTGATGTTGATTCCTTTGTGTTTCATAATTGTTGTGTGCCGTGAAAAGTAACAGTAATGTAGAGGCGCAGTGGCCACAACCTGTCCTATGCAAACTACTCGTTCCATTGCTATGTCTTTTTAGCCTCGTCATTGAGTATGTTACCTTATTTATTGCCTATGCCATGTGTTTAGGTATTTATGTGGTGATTTTTTTTTCTCTCACGTCAGGTGAAGTCCACGCGTAGGAACGGTTCAAGTAAATGAAAATGAAAATTAAGGGGTCCCAGTTTGATCTTGTACCTTGTCGTCTTCCACCAATCCATACCGGCTGACACCTCTCAGTTGAAACGCGCTCAGTAGCATCGACACTCTCCCTCTGTCATTTTCTAACTGTCACGCTCACTCCCGCCATTCTGCTTGGCGTGCTGCTGTTGACACTGCAGGGACGCATATTTCCCCGGTGACTTATGCATTGTTTAACTGATGCCATTTGTTTGCGAAATTCTTGATAGCCCAACTGTGTCATATCATTTTAGGCCTAATGATGAAAGCTGACAGCCATATTTTTGCAGCACGGATGTTAACATTTCTCATCTGCGGGAGCTCCCATTCAGTACAGGTTGAATAGTGCACGCTGCAAGGCGAGCATATAAATCAACATCCGCTGACAGGAAATGAATGCTGAAGATTTTCTATCAGTCAGTGCGTAACTTATCTTATACTAAATCACTGGCGCAAAGTCATTAAAAATTGAGAAATGTTCCCATATTCAGAAGGTAAAAGCTTTTCCATTATGCCTGTTTTTTTTTTTGTTACATTTGCTGCCTATCTGGGAAACAGCAGAGTGTTCTTCCTTTTAGACCAATAGCCATCCAAGGCAACCGGAGCAAACATGCCGGTTAGTCACAATACCAGTATCATTCTAAGTTCAAGCTCTAGGGCTTTGTTTGTAGTTCAGTCAGATGCCACTGGGCATTAAGGGTCAGATTGAAGCTTATTCAGACTGGGTATCAGGTTCAGATACAGGTTACATTGAGGAAAGCACTCAGTGGATGAAGATACATCATCACCATCCAACCCACTTACAACTACTCTTACTACTTGAACAATCACTAAGGTGGCTTACTCGGGATTTGACCCATAGCATATACCCATGCCAATTGCTTGCATCACAGCTTTCACAGGTTTCTTCTCCTCCCTTCACACACGACAGTAGACCAGGCATGACATCGCCTACACACACACACACACGCACCCACGCACGCACGCACGCACACACACACACACACACACACACCCCCCCTCCACCCCCCTAGCTTAAACATGGAGATAAACCAATAAACCACTGCCAAAACATAGGCAACCACTCCAAGACAAGTAAGATTGTTGTTTTGTTCTCCCTTGTTCCCCTCCCTTGCCTTGTCCCGCTCTGAAACACTTGTGTATGAGCGCAATAGAAATAAAATATCTATATTAATATCAATATCAAAAGTATGGTAACACAAGCACCTCCTTCTGCTAATGTATGATGACACATTTTCAAAATACCTTGCATTTGCTCACTCCATCAAACTCACATTCAATGAGTTCAATCCTGCTTTTGTTACCCCTTTGACATTTTCTATCCAGCTAGCTCCTTCACCCCATTAAGCCGTGACGCGCAATCCTGGATCTACATAACCATCCATGAAGGTTAGAAAACCATGCGTCTCCATCGTTGATCCTGGCTTAAGACTCACTTTCCTGATCTCCTTTAGGCATGCACAGACACTCTGCTTGCCACCATTACTGCTCCTGACACTGCCAAATGCCCATAATACATTGCTCTTACATCCTCTCTGCTCACAACCATGAAAGATGTCCACGACCTTGCCTTCTACTTGCCCTCCAAGAACACCAACATATGAGACTGTTTGTCCATACTCTGATCTCTACTCCATGTATCCTCTGCATCACTCCCTTTCCATCATCCCTAATTCATATACATCTGATTTGACCTGCTGAGCTAATACCTCAGCTATCAGCTTTACATGATAGCTGAGGCAAAGCTTTAGCTCACCTCAGCTTTACCTCCTTAGAGGCATTCTACCTGTCCTCACCTTCCCCCAGAAACTCAATGGCCCTCATTAGGACCCTGGCGGATTTTTTCCGCCGTCGGCGGACTTTTCCGCCATGGCGCAAAGTCCCTTTACGCCATGGCGGATGGCGGACTTACCGCCCCATTCCGAGGTCGGCGGGGCGGTAAGTCCCCATTGACCCATTTACCCTTCCCCATTCCCATTTCGGCCCCATAGGGCTCAATGGGAGTGGGGAAGGAGTTAATTACGCCACCGTAAATTACGGTGGCGTAATTAACACCAAGGTCCCATAGCGCCATGGATTTTTACGCCCGCAAAAAGCGGGCGGAAAAATGACCATGGCGCTATGGGAACTCGTAGTTGGCGGTAAGGGGTCGGCGCAGCTAACGCTGGCGCAAACCCCTTACCGCCAGGGTCCTAATGAGGGCCAATATCTCTAAAACTGTCATGATGCCTACCTCCAAGGAGCCAGGTCCGACCCAGCAACCCCAAAGGCAGACATGATTTCCCCCAGGGGAGTGCCAGCGGGCCCAAGCTGGGGCCCTTTGGACGCAGTCCTAGCGCCTTAGGCGCCAGGCTCATGTTGGACCTCTGTCCTGGCGCTTTAGGCGCCTTAGGCGCCAGGCTCATAAAGCTAGACATGTGTTCAAGTGTTTTAATGTGCACTTACCTGATGCAGACCATGCTGCCACATCCAGGCCCTCTTGAGGCCTGAATAGGAACTACTTTACCTGTGGGACTACTTACCACCCGGGTGTGGTCAGGGAAGGATACATACCTGATCAGAGGAAGGATACACACTTGGAACTTCTTCCAAAGCTATTTAAACCACACCCGATCAGCAACTCACGCTTCGCGTTGTTCTGCTCCTCGCAGCTGGACGCTCACCGTGTCAGCTCCTGCATCTGGACTTTAGCCACGCCTGTCAGCATCCTGGGTCACCTGCAAAGGGAGACAAGAGACCTACCAGCTAATCTGCACCACGGAGACATCACCGACGATCCTGAAAGGGAAGACATCATTTATAAAAGCATTTCGTTACGGTCGCTGCAGCGCTGCATTTCACTCACCTTTCCTGGGTTCCTCCATCTTCAGCAGCGATCATCCGGATACACAGCCACTTCCCAGAGCCTAGAGAAAAAGACAAGAATAAGAGGTGAGAGAAGGAAGGGAATAGGAAAAGCTCAGTTTCCTTCTAAGACTTACCTGTTGGGTCATTCCCATTTCATTTCGGGTCTTGCTGCTTCCAAGCAGGACCCCGGCCCCTATGGGGAAAAAAGACAAAGAAATTAGATGAGCGAATGCAAAAACATTACCTGAGCGCTCATCTAGGACTTACCAGATCTTTACTGGAACTGCACGTTTCACTTCGGGTCGGCGCCATATCTCCGGCATTCCGAACCCCGGCCCCTATGGGGAAAAGACATCAACATCAGCGCTTTGTTGCAAGAAGTCTCCAAAGGAATCTTCATTCATCACCTGAAAAAAGACAATGAACATTATTATTTAAAGCTTGAACTTTTGAACTTGCAACAGACGTTTTACAGCGCCTTACCAGTATAATCAAGCTTACCTGAACTCCCATTCAACCTCAATCCAGTACAGTAATTGGGTTCAACGCGCCCCTGCGTCAGAAGCAGGATGGAGAGCTCGTCCTTTCAGACCCTAAGGTGAGACTTCACGGGGAATCGTGGAAGGGTATCGTGGAGGGTTGGAAGAGAGTGGGAGGCTTGAGCATAACTCAGTCAGTAGGTAATACTCCCTTTTCACGCACAGGGGAATAGTCCTGCGAGCCGGAGAAGCCAGAGTAGAGGGCCCTTCCTGTCCATCTTCAGAGTCCTGCGCTTCACCATTGAAGAAGCATCAGCACTCGAAGCCAGACCTGCGCCTCCGTGGGAATCAGGTGAGCGTTACAGAACGCGAAGCCTACCCACAATTTCCCACCCGGGCGCTATGGAGACTTCCGAGACTGACCAGCTGGCCCAGCTTTTGGGGGAATTACGGGAAGAGGTGCACTCAGCCCGCCAGGAGACTAACGCTCTCAAAAGAGAACTAATCTTATCTAAGGAAAGAGCTGATGACCTAGCCAAAAGGTTATTACAGGCCCAGGCAGGGCACACTCCTTTACCTAATTCCGGCGACATTTCCACATCAATGGGTTTGAGTAACCCGGTACAAATTAGTCTACCTGGACACATGCCTTTGGCCCCGCCTGAACGTTTTGCGGGGGATCCCAAGAAATATGCCGTCTTTATGAACCAATGTCGTTTACACTTTCTATGCAGACCCGGAGCCTTCCCTAACGATCAGACCAAGGTAGCCTTTATACTATCTTACCTCAGTGGCAGTGCTGCCGATTGGTCTATTCCATTGGTAAATCAGGATGATCCCATTCTCCAGAATTTTCAGGGCTTCCAGGCCAGCATGGAAAGATTGTTCGCTCGACACTCTCAAGGACAGGCCTTTGATAACGAACTGCTATCCTTACGACAAGGTAATCAGGATCTTCTGTCCTACATAGCCACCTTTAACAGACTGGTTGTGGAAACTGGATGGCCAGAAAGCAAAAGGATCACATTGTTTCATCGAGGCCTGCGCGGAGAGCTTAAGGATGTTCTAGCTCAGATAGTAAACCCACCCCAGGTCTGCGCAGACTACATTGACTTGGTGGTTCAACTTGATCACAGACTTCAAAATAGAAAAGCAGATCGGTTCAAGTATGAAAACCGAGCACCGATCAAAACCCATGCTACCTCCAAGAGTACCGACGTATCTGAACCTATGCAAATCGGTCTTGTTAAAGGACCATTAACGCAGAAAGAACGAGAGAAAGCGGCAAATGCAACTTTGTCTGTATTGCGGGACTTCCGGTCAGCTTCTTCGAAATTGTCCAGTTAAATCACTTAAGAAGGTGGTTGGAGCTACTGATAATGAATTAGTGACACCTGATTCGGGAAACGACCTAGCCCGGCAAGCGTAGGGGTCCGCTTGCCGAGCTTGAAAACTAAGTCTTTGACCTCGCATTTCGTCATGCCAATGGTGCTTGTGGACCCAAAACAGCCTCAGCAGTTGCATGCTATAAAAGCATACATCGACAGTGGAGCTATTGGAAATTACATAGACCGTGAATTGGCTTCCAGGATTAAGCTTCCTCTCCGCCCGAAAGTAACCCAAGATGTCATTACTACAGTAGATGGAACCGAAATAGCCTCTGGGCCTGTAACGCATTCCACTGTTGAAGTGACACTGGTGGGTCAGGATGGGCATCGGGAAGCAATCGTGTTTGATGTGATCAAGGCCCCACAATTTCAAGTAATTCTTGGAATTCCTTGGTTAGAAACACATAATCCCAGAATTGACTGGCGAGCAAAGAAGATAAGTTTTCCTGATTGTGAACCAACTTGTTATCCAAGAAATCCAGCTATGGGTCTAGCCACAGCAACTTCCACCCCTGTACAGCTACCGTCAGAATACCAAGAATTCCAAGACGTTTTTCAGAAAGAACAGGCTAACACGTTACCTCCCCATCGGTCTTATGATTGCCAGATCGATCTGGTACCCAATGCTCAACTACCTTATAGTAGGATTTATGCTCTTACGGAACCTGAGAACCTGCATTTGCGTCAGTATTTAGATCAGTACCTAGCCAATGGTTTTATTCGCCCGTCCAAGTCTCCTGTCTCTTCAGCTCTGTTCTTCGTGCCAAATAAAGAAGGCGACCTTAGAACGTGTATAGACTATCGCGCCCTAAATCAAATAACGATTAAGAATCGTTATGCTCTGCCCTTGATCCCTGAGCTTATCGACCAGGTGAAAGATGCTTGTGTGTACAACAAGTTAGATCTCCGAGGAGCTTATCACCTGGTGCGCATAAAAGAAGGCGACGAATGGAAGACTGCATTAAGCACCAAATTTGGGCTCTTCGAATATCAGGTGATGCCCTTCGGTTTGTGCAATGCACCTGCCGCCTTTCAGTACTTTATGAATGATGTTCTTCGGGAACTTATCGATGTCTGCGTCATTGTTTACATTGACGACATCCTGGTGTACTCTTCTTCAGAATCTGATCACAGAAAACATGTTAGGGCAGTGTCGGGGGGAAATTCTGCCGGGGTCGGCCGGGCCGTCCGTAGACCTCCGGGCAGGGAGGCCCCAACTCCTCCCGTATATCCCAAAAGAGATAGAGTATGAGACACACGCAAGAAGCAAGGTGACTCTGCTGTTTATTAGACAAAACGGCAGGGATGGGTCAAGGATCGTACGCGTCCGTCCTGACACACACACAATCGTGGGGCTCGCAGGCCCTTTTTACCTTAGTATGATGCGCTACTTGCGTCACCTTAGAAAGTTTAGCAAAAAACCTATTTCCACTCTGGATTGGTTACTCGAGTGGTAGGGTTAGTATAGCATACATATAGAGAACGGTATTAGTGGTTGAGGGTTAGTCAGGTGATATACTTGGGCTGTCCCTTCAATTTGATACATGAAAATTGTTACATGAAGACCTCTGAGGATTGGTCAATGTTAATGGCGTAAGTGATAAGAGCCCCATGTTCTGATTGGTCCGCTCGCGAGCCTCCCAGTCTGGGACTATCGCTGTTCCCAGCTCGCGGTGCACCTGTCATTTGCAACAATGTTTTACTATGGGTAGGTGTAAACAATGTGAGGATTTATTCATATGTTTGAAGGTCGACTACTCCCACTGCTGCAGATGTCCAATGAGCCTTTTAATTGTATCTGCCTGTGCCTTGAAAAGTGGGATTCAGGCGTCTCCTTCCTCCTGGGCTTGGCATCCTGTCAGGTTTGGCTTTGTCACGTGAGGTGGGACCGTGTTTGAGGCAGAATTCAGCACAATTAATATTGTTTTTCCTACTGTGTGCCTGGTTTATCTTGCAGGTGCGACCTTGGCGTCGGCTTGCGGCGTGCGAGATTGCAACATCGTGCCCTTGGCGGTGTGCTTTCGCCGGGCTCTTTGTGCAGGGTCAGCAACCGAGCTCTTGCTCATTCAATGTTCATGGAAACTTTTGCTTGCGGCCTACTTGGGCCTGGTGCATAGGTGGAACCGTTTGATGCAGAGCGCTTTAGGTTACGGTATCATATTGCTCTATCCTCAGTATCGTGTCTCCGTTATATTCTTCATTATGGTACATGGTTCTTAGAAGAAGCGTGAGCAAGCCTTTTTAGATAAGTTCATTATGCGTCTTGCGTTTCTGCATTTTGAGAGCCTATGTGGAAAAATAATAAAGATGCACGTCCGTGGGAATGTCTGTCGCCTACGTCATAGCACTGAGTATGTTCTTCGTGTGGATTGGTGTGGGAGTGTCCGGTGTGCATGTTTGCACAGGTGTGCTGACCGTTGGCTAGGTCGTCATGGCATCTCTAACGACGTGTAGGTTTAGTCGAGTTGATCCATGCCGCAGGTGTCGGCATGGGCAGGGCGGGCTGCTGGGCAGGTAGGTGGTCACATCCGTATGTTCCTGTACCAGGGTATTTGGTCGTCTGGTAGATAGGCAAACTCCTCTCGTGGCGGGTGTCTAGGCCGTGATCCTCTAGGCCAAGCGCAAGGGGGGAACGGCCGGAGCCTGTTCTTCCATTCTCCCAACATATCCTTTTCTTTATCTCCTCTTACTCTCCATATTTTAGTTATTCCTCCCAAATGTCCATAGTGGTTAACATGGTCTTCAAATGACCAATACATATATGCACAGGTTCCTCCAGGAGTGCAGTATACCCATTTCCCTATGTAGCTCCTTGGGTTTCTTGGGTTTTCGAGCTTCACAGATGGTGGGTCCAGGTGGTTGGTGATGATCTGGTTGCGCAACTTCTCTCTCTCTTTTATGATTGTGCCTGTGTGTTGGCCATCATCTGTTGGCATCAAGAGGTGCATACCAACCATTTCGATCATCTCGTCTGTGGTGCGTGCCTTCCGGGCCTTCCAAAATCTTATTATGATCAGCGTAGCTCCAGCCAAGATAGTACATCCAACTATAATCTTCAGTCCATCTGACAGCCAAGATGGCATCCATGACCATAATATTGAAGACCAGCTCTCATCCTTTTTCACACCTTTACTTTCATCCATCATTTTTGAGTGCATCTGGGCCAATTGTAAAACTGCTTCTGTCAGTGTACCATTGTCAGCATCGTTGGCAGGAATGAATGTGCAGCATGATTTTCCTATCTTAGCGCAAACTCCTCCTTCCATTGCTGTGAGGAGGTCCAGTACATATCTGTTCTGAAGTGCTACCATCCTCACAGCTCGCAGTTCCTCTTTTATTGCGTTGAATCCATTTACCGTAGAATTAATAGTCATCATTAGTTCCCATCGAGTTATCTGGAGCCATTTTGCGTTTGCGTAAGCCTGTAGTCCTGGATGTATTATCGAGGAGAAGAACATTGCTGCTCTGCTGAATAGTCTGTGTTCCAGCGGGATTGAGGTGAGTCTTGTTTCCGACCTTCCCCACAGGTAATTTCCTGTCAGAGGTTCTCCTTGTCTTTTCCTTCTTTTGAGGACAGTGTTGTTGCCGTTGCGTTGGTTCTCTGGCCCTTTCCGAGGCCGTGCAGATCTCTTTTTCCTCTTGTTCCCTTCATCCATTTTGGGGAAATTCGCCATATTCACATGTTTCTGGGGCACCACTAGTGATGGTACATTAACGTGTACTATTGTGCATACACCATTCCACAAAGGGGGCAGTGTGTGGTACGCCTTGTCTCCACAGGCCCAGTAATGGTCCATTACTACTGCTGTTCCTGCTCCCCCCTCAGGTAACTCCATCACGCTTTCACAGTTGGTGTTGTATCCTACGTCCACCTCCCCTTTATGTTGGTAGCATACCTTAGGCGCAGTTAGCGGCAGTATTGTTATTGGGTCTTCATCCTTCTCCATCCACGTGAGCATGGGTACGTACTTGACCCAGGTCATCCAACATCTATGGTTGTGTCCATCAATAGTTGAAATATTTTCTCTTGTTACCATGTTGCTGCCAACCACTCCTATGTCCCATTTGTTGTTCATGTACACCTTCCCTGTTATTATCACCAGTGGTCTTTCCCAACATCCGTTTTTACCAGGGACTTCAGTGGCGTACCAATCACATGGTAGGTACTGTAGTGTTACTTTCTTTGTTTCTCCTTTTTCAGGACCACTTGTTATGTATCTGAATCCTTCAGCATGTAAACTGCTCTTGTGGTAACTCAAATAAGTCTTGAGGAAGTTGTTTTCATATGGATATGTATCTCGTGTTTTCCACACCAGTTGCACCACTGTCCCTTGAAATCTTCCTTTCGTCTGGAACAGTGCCAGGTATATAATACATCGTGCTACTTTTTCATCTATCTCCGTGGCAACAAATGTTCGAGAAGCACTTATGGCGTATGGGATTAATGAGCAAACGTAGCAGCTGTCTTCTGTTGTCTGCTTACCTATGTGGGTCATGTGTTGGTACCATATGTTGTTTGAGATGTGTGCTGAATCTTGTATGTAGTTGTCAATACCTTTATTATCTGAGTATGTGCTGCGTTTAACTCTATTTTCCTTGTGTGGGATTTTACTAGTACCCCCTGACGTAACACCTGTTGCAGCTGGGGGTGGGGGTGTATTAGGTTTGGGTACAGCAATAATATTGATAGCATAGCTGTACTGCCATACAGAGGCAGCCAAGAATCCGGTGATCATTAAAATCCCTATCAATTTTATTACAGATGCTAATTTCACCGGCATTTTGCTCTTAATTTGCTGCAGTCCGGCAGCTTATTCTTGCGACGTTACAGTTGCCCGCCTGAAAATTCTTAATATGCTTGTTATTAGTGTTAGTTGTCGTTTTTTAAGCTCTCCCTATCAAGTAGTCATTCAGTGCCCAGGCGAAGAGCTGTTCCCACGCCAATCTAAGCGATCTATCTCTTAGGGCAGGCAAGTATGGTTGGAGGTGGGGCATTGAATGTTCTATGGCCAAGAGGAATGCTGTGTAGTAGACACGTACCCTCCTTCTTTTCAGGTACGTTGGCCTTTTTATTTCATATACAAATTGGTGTGACAATTCTTCCAGGTAATTATCGTCTGAGGGTACCATCTACTCCTGGGCAGTGAATTGGTTAGTTATCTACTTTCTTAGTAGTACAATAATACGCTGTACCTGCATGTGCGAGAGAAAAGAAAGAGAACATTCAGGTGTTTACATGTGTATATGTGCAAGACAATGTCCTTCAGTTCAGTTATTACTACAGTGGGTAGGGGGTCAATGGGCAGAGGGTTTGGGGCTCAACTGGCGGAAGTCTCTTTACTCTTTAATCGTGTAACCATGGGGTGGGCGGTATGGGGATCACCCCTTTCTTTTCTAGTAGTTGTCTCTGGAGAATCTGAGGGGTGGCAGTGTATGGGGACACTTAGGCCATTAGTTGTGGTAGAAGTCTCTTCCTCCGTTGGTGACGCTGTTGTTGTTCTTCCAGTGGCCCTGTCGGTGGCGCTGGGGCGGGTCTGGAGTTTGTAGATCTTTAGGTCGTATAGGTGGTTCCAGGCACGTTTGTCCTGTAACTTTACTGCTCTTGTTGATACCTCCTCTACCAGATGGGGGCCAGTGAAGCGTGGGCTGTTCCACTTTCTGTTGAAATTGCGAAGTAGTACGTGGTCACCTTTAGCAACTTTGCACAGTCTTTCCTTTTCCAATTCTTTATCCGCGTCTTCTTGTTGATCGCTGTTAGACCCGCCCCGCGTGCGCTCGAGCTGTTGAGACACAAACACTACACTAGTAATCAAAGAAGACACATATTGGTACAT
Organism: Ambystoma mexicanum; assembly: GCF_040938575.1. NCBI lineage: Eukaryota > Metazoa > Chordata > Amphibia > Caudata > Ambystomatidae > Ambystoma > Ambystoma mexicanum. The sequence goes on from NC_090941.1 coordinate 269,691,121, forward strand.
TTCATCACCAAGGACATTTGCAGTACTCTCGTGATCGGTAAATGCTCTTGATGTTGGCGTTAGGGGAAGGCGCATTTGACGTCCGGTAACCACCTCGTGAGGGGTGAGGTGGTGGTCGGAACCTGGTCTATTCCTTAGCTCAAATAGGGCTAGTGGAAGGCAATACAACCAACTCTTCTTTGTTGTTTGCTGTATTTTTGCAATTGCCTCCTTTAATAGGCCATTCAGGCGTTCACATATACCGTTGGCCTGTGGGTGGTATGCACATGCAAATTTATGCTTGATGTTCAGTAAGGATGTGATGTGCTGGAACATTTCGTTTGCGAAATGTGGGCCATTATCTGACCGCAGTACCTCGCACACTCCCCACCTGGGGAAGACCTCCCTCACTAGGAATTTAGCTGCTCTGAATGCATCTGGGTGTGAACAGGGCCCTGCTTCAATCCACCTCGAGAATGGGCATACTACTACAATCATATACCTATTTCCTTGACATACGTTGATCATATCAACATAGTCAATATGGAGATGTCGGAAGGATCCCTCTGGCTGGGGTATAGTACCTCTTATCACCTTCAGAGTGTGACCGGCCGTAAACTGTTGACATGTGAGACAATTGCTGATAAAATTTGACACATGAGAATTTAACTCGGGGCAGAACCAGTCTTCCCTAGTTCGTGCTGCAATTACTTCCTTGCCTGTGTGGGCTGGGTGGTGTAGTTGGCTCAGGGCGGTGTTCAATAGTGCTAGTTGCATTACAATCTTTCCAGTGTCACCCTGGCGCCATAGTGCGTCAGTTGGTGACATTGTGCATCCTCTTTTTACCCATATTTCTTTTTCTGCCATTGGTGCAGCCGCTTGTATCTCCATTATCTGTGTGGCTGGGAGATGGGTGTACCCTTCTCTTATCAACATCTCCTTAGCCATTCCCCTCCCTTTCCCTCTCTTTGACTCTGGGGGGTTCCATATCTCACCAAAATATGCAGCATACTTCGCATGTGCATCTGCTGCTGCATTCCCTTTTGAAATGTGGTCTTCACCATTGGTGTGTGCGGTGCATTTGACCAAAGCTAATTCTTGGGGGTCATTTATTGCTTCAATTAGTTCAGCCAATAGGAGGGCATGTTGCACTGGAGTGCCATCAGCTCTCCTAAACCCTCTTCTTCTCCATTTCGACAGCCCTGAGTGGAAAGTGGACGTAACATATGCGCTGTCGGAATATATGGTCACTCGTTTGACAAAGCTTTCCTTCAACGCCAAGATTAGTGCAATTAATTCTGCTGCTTGAGCGGAATAATGCTGTGGTAGTTGTACACATTTCATTGCCACACACACCGGTACCTCCATCATTTTTACCACTGCTGCCCCAGTCCTCCTTATACCATCCCTTTGATCGATAGTTGATGACCCATCAATGAACAGGAGCTTACCTCCCTCTAGTGCGTTCTCTTCAATCTTTCTAGTACATGAGTACATTTCAGTTATTTGTGTACAATCGTGGGCATATTCTCCTTCCTCAATTACTTCTTATAGGAACCTTGCAGGGTTGACCGTGCTACATCTAACAATTGATAGTTCAGCTCTGGATAAGATGATCTCATAACCTGATGCTCTTTGCGTGGTTAGGGTGGACTTAGGTTTATTCAATATTGCAAATAGTGCATGTTCCACAAACAGTGTAGTTGGGCACCCCATGATGATTGCTGATGCTTTCTCTACCGCAAAAGCAGCTGCGGCGAGACCTTGTTCGCAAGGGAAATGACCTAACATCACAGGATCTAAGTGGCCGCTGTAAAATGCTACTGGTTTGTAGCCCATGCTTGTTTTTTGAGCCAACACTGCTTTCATTACTGCTGAGTCGCAATGTGAAAATATAAAGAATTGTCGCTCATAGTCTGGGGTTGCCAGTACCGGAGCAGTTTATATCGCATATTTCAGTTCATCAAAAGCCTCTTTCATTTCCATTGTCCACCCCAACTTTTTCTCCCCTTTATTAGCTTCCTTTAACGCCTCAAGCAGGGGTCCTATGTATGAGCTGTAATCAAATACCCATGCTCTACAGTAGTTGCACAGACCCAGGAACTGCTGCAGTTCCCTCACTGTTTGTGGCACTGGTGTTTTTGAAATGGCCTGTGCTCTTTGTGGTGCAATCTTTCTTCCATGTTGGGATATGAGCTGACCAATGTAAAGTACCTGTTCTTGACAGTACTGTAACTTTTCCATGTCTACCTTGTAACCCTTTTCAGCCAATATTGTCAGCATCTTTAATGAGTCCTCTCTGCATGTTCTTTCATTTGTACTGCAAATTATTATGTCGTCGACATACTGCAACACTGTGCTTTCCACTTCAATGTTACCCAAATCCATCTGTATTACTCTGTTGAAGATTGAGGGTGATTCGCAGTACCCTTGTGGCAATCTGGTGTGTTTCCACTTTGTGTTTCTGTAAGTGAAGCTTGTCAGATCTTGTGAGTCTGGGTGCAATGGTATTGAGAAAAAAGCATTTTTAAGGTCGATCACTGTAAATCGTGATGCTTCTGCTGGAATGCCACACAATATTGTGGCCGGGTTTGCGGCTATGGGGTATTCTGCTTCTACTATGTTGTTCAAGGGCCTGAGATCCTGTATGAAGCGCCAAGACACCCCTCTAGCCTTGCGCACTGGGTATACAGCCGTGTTACATGGTGATTCTGAGGGGACCAATATGCCATTATCTATAAGGGCTGTTATGGTTTCATATATGCCCTCATCTGCCTCTTTTGATAGTGGGTACTGTTTCACTCTGGGGAGCATTGCACCTCTTTTCAATTTTATCCTTACTCCCCCTATACTTTTTATGCACTCCACGTCATAGGGGCTAGTAGTCCATAATGATGTGGGTACTTTTGTCATATCCTCCTCAAAGAAGGGAACTGGGGTGGATGTGGGTGCCTCAAGTGCCATTGCAATTTTCTGTGCCACTTGTTTGTACGCCACTCTTAGCCATATTTCCACACTCATCATAAACACCATTTCACCTTCCTCCTTTTCTTCTGAAAACAGCTCCTCATCTGACACCTGGGTGAGTCTACATCCTTCTGCTAGTGCTATCACTGCCCTCCATGCTCTTCCTTCTCTGTCTTGGGCATGTACCGCAATGTAATCAGCTGTTGCTATAATGCTCTCAATGTCCACTGGAACCACCTTTCCTTCTGGTTCATTGACTGGTGTTTCTGGTCTGAACAAATAGGCTGCTGGCCTCCTCCAGATCTTTCCCTCTATCCCTGGCATCCATGCAAATGCCATGTCTGTCCCGTACTGGAAGAGTTCGCCATCTACTGGCTCAGCCCTAATCGCTGTCTGTTCACAGTATGCTTGCATAATCTGTCGTGCTGTGAGCATGTTAATTCCTGGAGTAGAGCAAATTATGCCGTCCTCCGTAAAGGAGATCGTCATATTCAACCTGTTCATGATGTCTCTCCCCAGTATATTTACTGGTGTCATAATCTCCTATAGATAAGGGAATGTTATCAGTAAAAGGAACCAACCCTCTAGCCCCAGAGAATCCTTGGGTGTTCATGGCTTCGCCCGACATCTTAAATTTACCTTCCCTTATGCAAGACCGGGTCGCCCCGGTGTCAACGAGGAATGATAATGTTTTGTCACCTATCGTTACCTCTATGCGTGGTTCCTCCGCACTGTTAGGTGTTACCGACAGGATGGGACACACCAAGGCCGTCTGTGGGCTGTCCTATTGAGGGTACAACGATTGACCATTTCCTGTGTAAGGGTTGTGTCCCAGGACCGTCACCCTACCCAGTTGTGTTTGTTGTGCTTGGGGTTATTGTGTTATCGCTACCTGTTGTTGTGGCAGTGAATATATCGGTGGCTGTTGTTGTGTTATTAGTTGTTGCTGTTCGTTTCCCTGTTGCAACATCTGCTGTTGCTGTATGCCCTGCTGTTCCTGTGTGGGCCTTGGTTGTCCCTGTTCGCTCCATGATGGTGTTCCTGGTCTTACTCTACACGTGCGTGACATGTGCCCTACTAATCCACAACTCCAACACACCAGTGGTTCCCTACTCTGCCATGGAAAGCTTCCTGTGTTGTCCTGGTATACTGGTTGTCCGGTGGGGTAGGAATTTCTAAGTCCTCCCACCTGCTGTTGTGTGTTTTATCTGTATCCTCTCCCTCTCATAATTCCTCCTCTTCCCCTGTTGTAATTATAATACCCAGCTCCTGGCATTGAGTATCCTCCTCCCATGTTGGTCGTGTATGGTTGGAGTGGCTGCACCTGTTGTGTTATAGTCTGTGAGAGTGGTATTTGGGAGGGATCTTGTTCAGCCACTATTTGTGTGGGGCTTTGGGTCATTGTTGTAGGTGTAGTTATTAGTGCCCCTTCCATTGTGTGTTTAGTAAGTTTTTTCTGTACTATTTTAGCCTCTTCCGTTTTCCTGTCCTCTTCCTTTTGTTTCATTTTTCCTTGCCATGTCCTGCAATGATGCACTATTGTCAGTTGTATTTCTGGCCATGCTTTTGCTTCCATTCCCACTACTTTCTTTAGTTGTTTCTGAACTCCTTCTGGGAGCCCTTGTACTAGTATATGATAAAATATTGCTGGTGTTTTGTCCCATTGTTCTCTAGTTTCCATGCGCCACTTCTCTTGGATTTCCTGGATATAATCAACAGGATCTTCGTTCTCACGCATCTTGCGTGAGGTAATTGCTCCTATGTCTGATGTGTCTGGGTACTGTACCCTCAGTGCCTGCCATAGTGCATGTCTGCAGTTTGCGAATGGTGCCCCATCGTGCGATGTGTTTGCTATTGTTACCCCAGGGAATCCCGCTCTCTTCCAAATGTCATCCGCTGCATCCCCTAATATCGATATTAGAAGGCCCTTTACATCTCCCACTGCCAGTTTCTGTCCTGCGGTGTGTTTTTCCATTTCATATATCCATTTACCCGCACCTCCACTTAATGATGGGAGCCTGCACTTTATATTTTCTTTGTCTGTATGCTTCCAAGGGACGTACTGTGGTCTAACCCCTCCCCTCTCCAGAAGTGGCAGTAAGTTGTGTCTTGTTTTATCCCTTGGGTTCCATAAAATCGAGTCCTCACACCCCTCCTCTTCTTCCCTCTCTCCTACATCGTCAATTTCATCCGTATTTCCCCTGCTCGTAACTCTTTCTTCTCCATCTTTTCCCCTTCTTCCATCATTTCCTGTATTTAATGTGGGCGTGTGTATTCGTCCTTCCTGCCTGCGTCTAGGGAGGTCTCTAAGCCGACCTGCATAGGGTGTCAATTCGTTTGTGAAGGGCGCAAGTTTGATTGTACGTGATGAGCGTGAGGTGGTTGAGCATGTAGGGTGGGATGGGAGAGGGTGTGATGGTGACGGTGTGTCTTCATGTATCTGTCTTTCCGCTATCCCTTGCTCTTCCTCCTCACTTCTCTCCAGTTCATCCTTTCTCCTACAGATCCATGGTGAGTCTGTATTCGTCCGGATGGTGTATAGTTTATCTAGACTTTCCCTTTCACTGTTTCTTCCTTCCTTCTCCATTCCTTCTTCTTCCTCACTACAAAAGTCATTCACAAACGGCAGCCCCCACTCTGTCTTTTTCCCCTTGATTGTTACTGTTTTTAAGTCTATTAGGTCCGGTTCTCCCTTTTCTCCTTTACCAACCGCTCCCCTTTGCGCTGATGTTGTTGCTACTTCTGTGTCTCTATACACATACCCCCTTACTTCACTCTCCCTTCTCCTATCTTCTCTTTCCCCTTCATTTCTCTCCTCCATCTCTCTACCAATTTCCTCCCTCTTCCTTTTTAATTCCTCCATTACTCCACTACTCACCTTTTCCAATATCCTTTCATCCTCTTTCTTCCTTTCCAATCTCTCCCTCTCCCTTTCTAATATACTCTCTATCACCCTCCCTTCTTCGTATTTCTTAGTAGTTTCTTATAGTAATCTCTTCTTCCACATTGCCATTTCTTTTTCTTTCTCTTCTTCTTCCCTTTTCCTCTCTCGTAGCACTGCTCTTGATACCCTTTCTGCTGCTGCTTTTACCCTTTCAGCTGCTCTCCTTTGCTCCTCAGTTTGTTCCCTTATTTTTTCCAATTCGTTCTTACCTTCTTTCCTTCCCCTCGCTCTCTCTCTTTCCTTCCTCTCGAGCTGTTTGATCAGTTCATTCTGCTCATCCCTTAACTCTGCTAGTCGTTCCTCCAAAATCTCTTCCTTTTGTCGTAACAGCTCTTCCCATCTCATTCCACTCTCCCTGGTATTATCCTCGTCTATTTTCCTTACTACCTCCTTCTCTTCTCCTGTTAATGAACCTCGTAATTTTAATAGTATCTGCGCAGCTACCCACTCATCATGTCCTATTTCCACAGTTTGTTCTTCTCCAGTCCTCCCCTCCCCTGCTGGCATCTTCCTATGAGCCACATATTGTGGCGGGCTGTATGCCGGGTTCGAGTACCCCTCAGCCGCCCTTAACTGTTCTCTTTCTATTTCTCCTAATTCTCTTAAAGGGTACAACCCCCCTCCCTCTGTTTTCACTACCTTTGCTAGGGGTATATCGTTGCTCTGTTCCTTTTTTATTTCATTTTCTTTTGAGTTATTATTCTTTTCTCCTCCCTCTTGTCCGTTCCCCGTGTTCTTTGGGTCTTCACTCCCCTTTTTCCCATTCTCTCCTTCCTCCTTAATCTCTTTTTCTTCCGGTATTTCCCCCACAGTGAACATTCCATTTGGTCCTGGTCGGGACCCTTGGAACATCCTCCATAAGTTAAACACCTCCACGTGGTGTGTCAACTTCTTCCCTTTGTATGTATTATGCAGATGGTTTAATAGTGAATGTTGGGTATATGGATCGAAGCTACCATTAGGCGGCCATGGTGTTATCATTTTGTTGTCCGTCCCCTGTGTCCATTCTATGCTATACTTGATCAGTTTCTCCCTATGGGGTGACAGTGTTGTACATATGTGTTGTAGTGGGGTAGTGAGGGTGTTCCCCCACCCTCCCGATCCTGTCCCGTATGACATAGTAGCGCTTCACTTGTTATCCTTCCCCTATTTGGTAGCTATTATTTTACTAACACTTACAATACACAGCCTTATACCTTTACCTGGCCCCGTAAGTTTGGGGACTTGCGATAGTCCGCTAAGGAAAATTATTAAAATATAGTATTTACATTTGTATATTTTCTTCTTTCTTTCTTCCTTTACACAACACCCTTACAGCCCCCTGCGACCGAGGCGCACGTAGCCCCCTGCGGCTGCGTACCCCTTGTGACGTTCTTATACAGTCGTCCTATTTTCATTTGCTCCTCCTCCTTCTTCTACACTTGCCGTGGCCGGCGTTCTCCGTGCGCAGCCACATCCCCCGTTTCGCCTTTCCCCGATCAACTCATTACCGTTTATCTCCGTTTCCACTCCCTTACCACAGTTCTCTTCCCCACCACTCTCAGAAAGAAAGATGCCTTGTGCTCGGGATATCCTATGAAAGCCCTACTGGTGACGTCACCGATCTCTTCGAGCTACTGGTAAGTTCTTCATATATTCTTTAAGTCCAAAATACACTTGCAATCTACCCCGTTAACCTCACAGCTGTCTTCCTGTCACTCCTGGAACAAGGTAATCAATAATATAATCGGACTGCACACACTGCGTCGCCTCGCGTGTGATACGCCCCTCGACAGGAGGGCTTAACCAGCCAATTATCTTCGGTATTGGGCAACTAACTAGCTACCGCCTACAGGTAAACGTCATCTACCTATCGAGTTTCTTGCTCGAACAATAGGGATCCTCATCTACTCATTGATCAATAAATGCCAAATCGTAGGAAACCACACACACACCCTTACATGTAGTCGCGACCTAGGCCAATCAGTGTCTACGAGCGGCCGCACGTGATGTTTTCGTGCTCCACCTCCCTCTCTCGCGTAACGTAGCCGACTGCTCTCGCACTCGTTCGGCTACCATTCATTTAATTGCCTAATCTAAATTGTCAAACCTTCGCCGCGCACCAGTGCAACACCTCCCACCTCCCGTATTTAATTCCTCCCCCCTCCCTCACAATTTCACATTGCTTGTTGTGCGTGGCATGCTCACCAAGTTCTCTTGATGCGGGGCCGCTCGACTGCGTGCACCCCTCCAAGCGGCTCGCCACCTCCCCTCGTCTGGACCACGTCTGGACACTCGCCAACCGCGGGCGGGATACTTCTCAACCGGCTCTCGAAGGCCAATATCCGGGTTGCGCTGTCCGGTCTTCTCGCAGTTCCGCAATGGTCCTGTAGTCCTCAGAAGGGGGCAACGGCAAAGGGGGCCGTGCCGCCGGGCCTCCTCGCAACGGGAGTACCTGGAAAAAATAAAAATAAAAAAGCAGATCTTAAACAGATCTCAGCAGTGCCTCCAACTTGTCGGGGGGAAATTCTGCCGGGGTCGGCCGGGCCGTCCGTAGACCTCCGGGCAGGGAGGCCCCAACTCCTCCCGTATATCCCAAAAGAGATAGAGTATGAGACACACGCAAGAAGCAAGGTGACTCTGCTGTTTATTAGACAAAACGGCAGGGATGGGTCAAGGATCGTACGCGTCCGTCCTGACACACACACAATCGTGGGGCTCGCAGGCCCTTTTTACCTTAGTATGACGCGCTACTTGCGTCACCTTAGAAAGTTTAGCAAAAAACCTATTTCCACTCTGGATTGGTTACTCGAGTGGTAGGGTTAGTATAGCATACATATAGAGAACGGTATTAGTGGTTGAGGGTTAGTCAGGTGATATACTTGGGCTGTCCCTTCAATTTGATACATGAAAATTGTTACATGAAGACCTCTGAGGATTGGTCAATGTTAATGGCGTAAGTGATAAGAGCCCCATGTTCTGATTGGTCCGCTCGCGAGCCTCCTAGTCTGGGACTATCGCTGTTCCCAGCTCGCGGTGCACCTGTCATTTGCAACAATGTTTTACTATGGGTAGGTGTAAACAATGTGAGGATTTATTCATATGTTGGGAGGTCGACTACTCCCACTGCTGCAGATGTCCAATGAGCCTTTTAATTGTATCTGCCTGTGTCTTGAAACGTGGGATTCAGGCGTCTCCTTCCTCCTGGGCTTGGCATCCTGTCAGGTTTGGCTTTGTCACGTGAGGTGGGACCGTGTTTGAGGCAGAATTCAGCACAATTAATATTGTTTTTCCTACTGTGTGCCTGGTTTATCTTGCAGGTGCGACCTTGGCGTCGGCTTGCGGCGTGCGAGATTGCAACATCGTGCCCTTGGCGGTGTGCTTTCGCCGGGCTCTTTGTGCAGGGTCAGCAACCGAGCTCTTGCTCATTCAATGTTCATGGAAACTTTTGCTTGCGGCCTATTTGGGCCTGGTGCATAGGTGGAACCGTTTGATGCAGAGCGCTTTAGGTTACAGTATCATATTGCTCTATCCTCAGTATCGTGTCTCTGTTATATTCTTCATTATGATACATGGTTCTTAGAAGAAGCGTGAGCAAGCCTTTTTAGA